>NW_027256891.1:13730324-14930324 GCF_029215685.1 Pituophis catenifer annectens
AAGCAAGTTCCACCCCGTTTTGCCACCTTTTTGGTCACCGTCATTAAATGAATCACCACCATTGTTAAGCAAATTCTGGCTTCCCTCCATTGACTTTGTTGTCGGAAGCCAGCTGGGAAAGTCACACATGGTAATCCCATGACCCCGGGACATGCAACTGTCATCAATACATGCCAGTTGCCAAGCGCTCAAATTTTGTTCAACGTGACCATGACGCTGTAACTGTCGTAAGTGTGAAAACTGGCACTTTCTTCAGTGCCATTGTAACTTTGAATGGTCCTTAAACGAATGGTTGTAAATCAAGGACTACCTGTATTGCAGGCCGAGAATGTAGGTATGAAACATCCTGGATTTTAGGTTCTTGACTAGTACAAGATACTTAAAAGCAACTTAAAAGTTATCCTCGGAACTGAAGAGCCATTTCTACATTTAGTTCCTGGGAAGGGGAACTGGATTAAAAAAATAAAATAAAAGTTTTATACATCCTTCGTACCTGGGACCATCTCCTCATTTAAGGGTGAGGAGAATTCCAGGAGAAATTGAATAGAATAGAATAACAGAGTTGGAAGGGACCATCGAGGTCTTCTAGTCCAACCCCCCGCCCAAGCAGGAGACCCTATCCCATTTTTGACAAGTGGCTGTCTAGTCTCTTCTTGAAAGCTTCCAGTGATGAAGCACCCACAACTTCTGGTGGCAAGCTGTTCCACTGGTTCACTGTTCTCACTGTTAGGAAGTTTCTCCTTATTTCTAGGTTGAATCTCGCCTTGATCCAGTTTCCCTTCCTTATTCCTGGTCTGGCCTTCTGGTGTTTTGGAAAATAGGTTGACGCCCACTCCTCTCTGTGGCAGCCCCTCAAGTATCGGAACACTGCTATCCCTGGTCCTTAAAAAATGTGAACCAGAAGCATCTGGTAATAGTTCAAAACTAGGATTATTTGGGAGGTAGGACCTGTCAAGATAGGGAAAGGACAAGCAGAAAGAATCTAAACTGGGGATGTCCAATCTTGGCAACATTAAGACCTGGATAGAACAGTAACACAGTTGGAAGGGACTTTGGAGATCATCTAGTCCAACCCCCTGCTCACACAGGAGACCTATACTAGGGATTCGAACCGCCGAACTGCCAACCTCTCTGATCGACAAGCTCAGCGTCTTAGCCACCGAGCCACGTAGCCAGACCTGTGGACTACAACCACGTTGGTTGGGGAATTTCTGGGAGTTGAAGTCCACAAGACTGAAAGTTGCCAAGGAGGGAATCTCCCGTGATCTTAAAAAAAAACCCGAAGGGAAGCGACAGGGGAAAAAAGAAAGAAAGAAAAGAAAACAGAAGTTCTTGGAGACCCAAGTAGTAGAGGACCAAAAGGCAAAAATGAGGAAGGAAAGAGAAGGTGGACAAGAGGAATTTTAAAACAAAAACTATTGTATTGGTGGAGGCTTGTTAGAAAGTAGTTTTTGCATAATGGAAAATAAAATTAAAGTTCATTTCTCATAGAATTAATTGGGGGGGGGGTGTTGTTTATTAGGGCAAGGCTCCCTTCTCCAAGTGGGCGCTCCCCTGCCTTGAAATTCACATCCGGACGGAAGTTCAAAACCGTCAGAAAACGAGAGCAAACCCCTGGCTGGGGATGAGAGGCGTCGTGACCCCGCACCTTCTCCAACTCCCAGCCCGGAGAATGAATGACTGGGCTAAACCAAGGACGGGTATCCAGAATTCCCACGGCCTGGCTGGGGGAGTAGAGCGGAGTGGGTGGGGGGATGATGGGGCCGCAGATCCTCCGGAGGAACAATCCAGACTAGCGTCGGGGACAAGCAAGATAAGTCAGGGAAGGGGGAAAGAAGGAGATGCCGGCTGGGCATCGGAGCAACCCGGATCCCTTGGGCGGAGGATGCGGGCTTTCAGAAAGAGTCACGGGGAAAGAATTTCCATCCCGGACTTTCATGTATGTATTCATGTATCTGTCAAGTTTCCGAAAGATGCCCTAAGCTTTCAAGTTGCCAGTATGTATGTATGTATATATGTATGTATGCATGCATTCATGTATGTATGTATGCATGCATGCATGTATGTATTCATGTATGTATGCATGCATGTATGTATGTATGCATGTATGTATGTATGCATGCATTCATGTATGTATGTATATATGCATGTATGTATGCATGCATGCATGCATGTATTAATTTATTTATTTGGGAGGAGGGTCCGGGGAATAAGTCAGCAAAAGTTCGGAGGGGGGGTTGAATGGATAGCGACCCCCCCCAAAAAAAAGCAACCCAAAGAAGAAGAAGGAGGGAGCGCCCCCAGCCCAGCACCACGAGGGGGCAGAGGAGGAGGAGGAGGAGGAGGAAAGCCAGTTTGGGACCCTCCCTCCCTCTCCCCCCCCAAAAAAAGAGCCGGGAGACCTGCCCCCCCACCCCACCCCCCCAAAAAAAATAAACTTCTCCTCCCGGGCCGCTCACCTCGCCGCCCGGACTGCTGCTGCTGCTGCCGGTGCTGCCTCCTCCTCCTCCTCCTCCTCTTCCTCCGGCGGCGGCGGCGGCGGCGATCTCGGGGATGGAGGCGGTCGTCGGCGGCGGCAGCGGAGGAGGCGGCGGCGGAGGAGGCGGAGGGCAGAAGGGCTCGGCGTCGGGCTCAGGCGGCGGCTCCTCCGCGCCCTCGGGCGGCGCAAAGGGCACCATGGCGCCGCCTCCTCCGCCGCCGCCGCGCTCCTCCTGCCACTCGGGGCCGGCGGGGGCCCTGCCTTGTGCCCGGCTGCCTCCTCCGAGCCGGGGCGGACGCTCATGCTCGACCCTCCCCGGCCGGAGGGGACGGAAGGACGGCGCCTCGGACCCCAAGAGCCGAGCCGGCCGGCGTTCAAGCAGCCGCCGGGGCAGCTCCGCCGAAGCGCATGGCTGGGGAAGGCGGGGAGGCTGCGCTGCTGCTGAGGCTGAGGCGACCCGGCGAGCGGGGGCGGCTCTGCGCGGCGCCGGCCTCGGGGAATGAGGGGGGGGGGGGTGTGGGAAGCGGAGGGGGGGCGGACCCGGGCGACGCCTGGAGGCGGGGAGGGGGCGCCCGTGACGTCAGCAGCCAGGGGGAGAATCCTCCCTCCCTCCCTCTCTTTCTCTCTCTCTCTCTGTGTCTCTTTCTCTGCCCGGCGGCGAAGAAGGGGTTAAAACCGGGGGAAGGACCCACACAGCTCTTTCCTCCCGCCCCTCCCCACTCCGGGGAGTCGTGACGTCAGCGGTTGCGTGGACACCGGAGAGGGGGGGTGACGTCGGTGGCGATGACGTGAGCGCAGCCCCGAACAAAGGAGGGCGAGAGGGAGGGGGGGCGTGGAGGGAAAGGAGGGAGGGAGAGAAAGCCCCGGGACGGGCAAAGGGGAGGATCGAGCCCCAGGTAGCCAAAGGCGCCAGGCGGCGGGGTGGGTGTGGGGGGGGGGGGGAAGAGACCGGGGTTGGCAGGGCACCAGCGTGCCAAGGACTTGCGAAAGCAGCCAAAGCCGCCCGGCCGGCCGTGGGGGGAGGCGGGAGGAGGGAGGGCTCTGCCTGCCGGTGCCCTTGGAGCCAGCGGAGAAGAGGTGCCCGACGGGCGGGGCGTTCCCCGCCTGCCTCCCTTTGATCCCGCGAAGGGAGTTGAGCGCGGTGCCAGGATTGCGGGGACGGGATGGAGAAGAGGAGAGACGGCAGAGGGCAGATCGGGCAGGGGATAGCAGCCCCCCCCCTCCTCCTCCTCCTCCTCATCTGCAGCCTTCCTTCCTTCCTTCCTTCCTTCCTTCCTTCCTTCTTTAACCTTCTGAGAGCTTTATTTAAATTCACTTCCTTCCTTCCTTCCCCTTCTGAGGTCCTTATTTAAATTAATTAACTTCCTTCCTTCCTTCCTTCCTTCCTTCCTTCCTTCCTTCCCCTTCTGAGGTCCTTATTTAAATTAATTAACTTCCTTCCTTCCTTCCTTCCTTCCTTCCTTCCTTCCTTCCTTCCTTCCTTCCTTCCCCTTCTGAGGTCCTTATTTAAATTAATTAACTTCCTTCCTTCCTTCCTTCCTTCCTTCCTTCCTTCCTTCCTTCCTTCCTTCCCCTTCTGAGAGCCTTATTTAAATTAATTAACTTCCTTCCTTCCTTCCTTCCTTCCTTCCTTCCTTCCTTCCTTCCTTCCTTCCTTCCCCTTCTGAGGTCCTTATTTAAATTAATTAACTTCCTTCCTTCCTTCCTTCCTTCCTTCCTTCCTTCCTTCCTTCCTTCCTTCCTTCCCCTTCTGAGAGCCTTATTTAAATTAACTTCCTTCCTTCCTTCCTTCCTTCCTTCCTTCCTTCCTTCCTTCCTTCCTTCCTTCCTTCTTTAACCTTCTGAGAGCTTTATTTAAATTCACTTCCTTCCTTCCTTCCCCTTCTGAGGTCCTTATTTAAATTAATTAACTTCCTTCCTTCCTTCCTTCCTTCCTTCCCCTTCTGAGACCCTTATTTAAATTAACTTCCTTCCTTCCTTCCTTCCTTCCTTCCTTCCTTCCTTCCTTCTCCTTCTGAGGTCCTTATTTAAATTAATTAACTTCCTTCCTTCCTTCCTTCCTTCCTTCCCCTTCTGAGACCCTTATTTAAATTAACTTCCTTCCTTCCTTCCTTCCTTCCTTCCTTCCTTCCTTCCTTCCTTCCTTCCTTCTCCTTCTGAGGTCCTTATTTAAATTAATTAACTTCCTTCCTTCCTTCCTTCCTTCCTTCCTTCCTTCCTTCCTTCCTTCCTTCCTTCCCCTTCTGAGGTCCTTATTTAAATTAATTAACTTCCTTCCTTCCTTCCTTCCTTCCTTCCTTCCTTCCTTCCTTCTCCTTCTGAGGTCCTTATTTAAATTAATTAACTTCCTTCCTTCCTTCCTTCCTTCCTTCCTTCCTTCCTTCCTTCCTTCCTTCCTTCCCCTTCTGAGGTCCTTATTTAAATTAATTAACTTCCTTCCTTCCTTCCTTCCTTCCTTCCTTCCCCCCCACCTTCTGAGATCCTTATTTAAATTAACTTCCTTCCTTCCTTCCTTGTCCTCCCCTTCCCTTTCCTGTCCTTCCTTATCCTGTCTTGTCCTGCCCTTCCCTTCTCTGTCCTTCCCTTCCCTGCCCTTCCCTTCCCTTTCCTGTCATTCCCTGTCTTTCCCTTCTTTCCTTTCCATTTGTGTCTTCCATTTCTATGGGCTGCTTATCTTGATACATGACTTTTGGGAAGCTTACAATTCAGAAAGACATTACAATCAAAAACTTTAAAAAAAATAATAATAAAACAATAAAAACAGTGAAAACATTCAAACCAGTTGACCTCTCTTGACCCTTAAAGCCTCTGCAAAGGGCAGTGTATGTCCTGATGCAACTAGCCTCTCCTTGTCCCTGGGCCATCCTGCTGCCCCCCTCCCCCTTTAAAACCAAACCCAAGGCCTGTTTATATCAGCAAAATAATAATATTTTTTTTCCCCAGGGAAAACAACAATGACATGGCTGAAAACTGTACACACACTTCCTTTTTGTTCAGCTCTTCATTTTTAGGGCAATCTATCATCAGAATGAAACTGTGATACAAATTTGAAGTTTTAGCTACCAGCAGCATTTGAATGGGATGGATTGCCTTAATTCTTATCACAGGCTGGTTGGTATCATAGAGGAAGCAACTTATGTTAGGAAATGTGGAAAAGAAACGGATGCTTCCGATATAGGTGGTTAGTTGTTGTTGTTGTTGTTTTAAACCTTGCAGATCTGTTCTGCAGTGTTTCCAATAGCTCAGAGCATTTTACATATGTGTGTTCTCATGACAGGCAAACTCATAACCTCTGGTTTATAAATCATCCCAGCCAAGGTCCCATCCTATGTTAAAATGACCAAAAAAAAATCCACATTCAGGCTCATTGGCATGTACAAGTTCAGCCCTTCTCTAGCAAAAAGTAACTGCCAATGTATTCCACTAACTAGAATTATTTTAGAAAAGCAGGGACGCGGTGGCTCAGTGGCTAAGACGCTGAGCTTGTCGATCGAAAGGTCGGCAGTTCAGTGGTTCGAATCCCTAGTGCTGCGTAACGGGGTGAGCTCCCATGACTTGTCCCGGCTTCTGCCAACCTAGCAGTTCGAAAGCACGTAAAAAATGCAAGTAGAAAATAGGGACCACCTTTGGTGGGAAGGTAACAGCGTTCTGTGCGCCTTTGGCGTTGAGTCATGCCAACCACATGACCACGGAGACGTCTTCGGACAGCGCTGGCTCTTCAGCTTTGAAACAGAGATGAGCACCGCCCTTTAGAGTTGGGAATGACTAGCACATATGTGCAAGGGGAACCTTTACCTTTAGTACTTGAGAAGCTATCACAGAGAAAAATGGATTGACTTGTTCTCCAAAGCAGGAGTCTCCAACCTTGGCAACTTTAAGCTTGGAGGACTTCAACTCCCAGAATTCCCCAGCTAGCTTTGCTGGGAGTTGAAGTCCCCCAGCCTTAAAGATGCCAAGGTTGGAGACCCCTGCTCCAAAGCACCAGAGGGCAGGACAAGAAGGAATGGGTGGAAGCTTGTTAAAGACAGATCCAATCTAGAAGTAAGGAGAAATTTTCTGAGAGCAATGGAATAGCCTGGAATCATGGATGCTCCATTGCTCGAGGGCTTCAAAAATAGACTTGGACAACCATTGGACCCGGAATGTACTAAAAGGTCTCCTGCCTTGAGCAGGGCGTTGGACTAGAAGACCTCCGAGGTCCCTTCCAGCCCTATTCCGAATCCTCTCCTCCCTTCTTCCCACAGGGCAAATCTGTGCTGGCAAATGCAATCTTAACGGGAAGAGTTCTTTGCTCACTGCCTTTTCATGTCCTCCCTGCACAATAATAATTATTATGAAGATCCCAACGCTTAAATAAAATTCATTTGTTACAATATCAGTAATAAACTATAAATTATATCCGTTGGCCAGAATACAGATTGTGTGTCCATGTGTGCCTTCTGGCTCCCACAAATATAACTTACACAAGTTATAAAACTTATACGAGTTTTAACCAATTGAGGCAGATCAGTTTTCGCCGCCTAGGGGGAGCTGAGTCGATTCCTGTTGCTTGTTGCTAGAGTTGTCATCGTAAAGCACGGGGAAATTTAAATGTATCTTTCACCAATTAGTGGCATTTAAAGTGTAGAAAATTGCTCTGCCTAAAAACAACCAAGATTATTTAAAAACGAGAATGAGTAGGCTGTAGTATTTAAGGTACTCCCGAGAACAGAGCTCTTCATTCAAATCAGATCTCCAATACAGGTAGCTCTCAAGCTATAACCACAACTGAGCAACATGTTTCTGTTGCAAAGCGAGGCAGCTGTTAAGTGAGTTTTGTCGCATTTAATTACCTTTCTTGACACCGTTGTTAAGTGAGTCACTGCAGTTGTTAAATTAAGTTGTTAAGAGCCTTGATGGTACAGTGGTCTAAGCACCTTGTTATTAACACAGCTGCCTGCAATTTACTGCAGGTTCGAATCTCTCCAAAGCTCAAGGTTGACTCAGCCTTCCATCCTTTCTAAGGTAGGTGAAATGAGGACCCAGTTTGTGGGGGCAATAAGCTGACTTTGTATAAAAATATACAAAAGAATGAAGGCTATTGCTTAACACATTGTAAGCCGCCCTGAGTCTCCGGAGAAGGGCGGCATATAAATCAAATTAAAAAAAAAAAAATTAGTAACACGGTTGTTAAGGGAATCTGGTTTCCCCGTTGACTTTGCTTTGCTCAGAAGGTCACAGAAGCGGATCCTGTAACCAGGGGTGAAATGCTACCGGTTCGCACCGGTTCAGAAGAACCGGTAATAGTAAAAGCTACCAGTTCGCCCGAAGCTGTATTTCCGATGATCAGCTGTGCCGCGTGATTTATATTCGCTAGAAAGCAGGAAATCCTGCTTTCCTTCAAACGGCTTTCCACCCAAAGCGTGTGTTTAGGTGCACACTGTGCATGCGTGCACTCAGTGTGTGTTTGGTGTGCACTGCACATGTGCATGCACACGCAGCATGCATCTGGCGTGCACCGGAAGCAATGTGCAGGCAGCAAACCGATGGCAACCAGTTGAGGATTTCACCACTGCCTGTGACCATCATCAATATGAGTCAGTTGCCAAGCCCCCGAATTTTGATCACGTGACCTCGAAGATGCTGCAACGGTCATAAGTGTGAAAAACAGTCGTCAGTCACTTTGTTCCGTGCCGTTGTAGCTTCAAACAGTCACTTGATGAACTGTGTTGTAAGTCGAGGACTACCTGTTATTGAAGCATTCCAGTGGTGGGTTGCCCCCGGTTCGCACCGGTTCTATAGAACCGGTAGTAAAACCGGTGGGAGGCTCCGCCCACCGACCTTGACGTCATCGAAACGCTTCTGCACATGCGTGCGGCCCCACTGCGAACCGGTAGTAAAGGTAATTAGAACCCACCCACCCACCCCGAAGCATTCTGGATGACTTTGGGTCTCCTTATCCAATTAATCCGAAGGAGTTGTGTGTGTGTGTGTGTGTGTGTGTGTGTGTGTGTTGGATTGGAAAGGAAGAGGGATTGTAGGCTACAAACCAAATCAATAAACACCATGAAAGGTGTTATTTTCTGATCTGGATTTCATTCATTAGCTGAATAAACTATGCTTTTCTAATGATCTCTGTGTAAGTCATTCTGAATAAAAGTACTGAAAATGGTTATATAAAGTGTTGGTATTTCTGCTTAAGATCATATATCTGTTCTTAGGTGTTGTATGTCTCTCTCTGTGTGTGTAGACATGCCCTTATCTTAACATGAAGGATTATTTCCCTTTTGCCTTTCCTTTGTTTCCTTTGTTTATTTTTCTTGATAAAGTGTTCAGTGTTTGTTTTTATGTCTCTATGTACTAAGTTTTTTTAAAAATCCAAAAAAAAAAAAAATGACAAAGAATGTCATTCAATGCAGAAGTACACAAAACTCTTGAAATTCCTGGGGTTAAAGGTGTTGATACCACTCCTTGCTTAAAAAAGAAAAAGAGAGAGAGAGAGAGAGAGAGAGAGGGGGGGGAGGGAGGGAGGGAGGGAGGGAGGGAGGGTGGGAGGGAGGAAGGAAGGAAGGAAGGAAGGAAATGAATCTGTGTCCTTTCTTGGCTGCTATGAACCGTTCGTATTGATACTGAACTGAAATCGCTAAGTCTGTGTTATCTTAACGCTGAAGGACTAATATTTGGCAACTCAGAATAACAATCCCCATTTTAAAAGGCTTTACATTTTTTAAAAAGAAATATTCAAAGGTTTAACAGCACGCTTAATTCCTCACTGGATCTGGTGGTACAGATTATAGAATGTCTGTCTGTCAAAGGCACCCAGCATTATTTATTACTTGAACAGGTGGCTGGAGTATGGAGAACAGAAAATTGTTCATCTGGTGCATGTGGGTTGTAGGTTTGATTAAATGACTTACAAAACTTCCTGGAAAAAACAGAGGCAGTGTTTTTATCAAAAGTCTCTCTCTCTCTCTCTCTCTCTCTCTCTCTCTCTCTCTCTCCCTCCCTCCCTCCCTCCCTCCCTCCCTCCCTCTCCCTCCCCCCTTTCTGTTTCTGTGTTTCTTTTTCTATTTTTCTATTTCCTTTTTCTCTCTCTTCTTTTTCTCTCTTTCTCTTTCTCTTTTTTCTCTGTTTCACTCTGTTTCTCTCTCTCTTCTTGTCCCTTTCCTTTCTCTTTTTCTATTTCTTTTTTTCCCTTTTCTTGCTCTTTCTTCTCTCTCTGTCTCTGTCTCTGTTTCTCTTTTTCTTTCTCTTTCTTTTTCCTTTCCTTTCTCTCCCCTTTTCTTTCTGTTTCTCTCTTTCTCTTTCCTTTTCTCTCTCTTTCCTTTTCTCTCTCTTTCTTTTTCTTTCTATTTCTCTTTTTCACTGTGTGTCTTTCTCTTTCTCTCTCTTACTCCCTTTCTCTTTTTGTTACTGTGTTTCTCTCTTTTTCTATTTCTTTTTTCTTTTCTCTTCCTGTTTCTTTCTCTTTTTATCTTTCCCTTTCTCTTTTTCATTCTGTTCTCTCCCTTCCTTTTCTTTCTGTGTTTCTCTCTCTCCTTTTCTTTCTTTCTGTCTCTCCCTCTTCTCTCTCTCTCTCTCTCTCTCTCTCTCTCTCTGTAACTTTCTCTTTTTCTCTTTTTCTTTTTTCTTTTCTCTTCCTCTTTGTTTCTCTTTCTCTTTTTATCTTTCTTTCTCTCTTTTTCACTCTGTTCTCTCCCTTTATTTTTCTTTCTCTTTGTTTCTCTCTCTCTCTCTCTCTCTCTGTGTGTGTGTGTCTCCCTCTCTCTCTCTCCCTCCCCCCTTTCTGTTTTTGTGTTTCTTTTTCTATTTTTCAATTTCCTTTTTTCTCTCTTCTTTTTTCCTCTTTCTCTTTTTCTCTTTCTGTTTCACTCTGATTCTCTCTCTGTCTTCTTGTTCTCCCTTTCTATTTCTATTTCTCTTTCTCTATTTCTTTTTCCCCTTTTCTTGCTCTCTCTTTTCTCTCTGTCTTTTCTCTTTTTCCTTTCCTTTTTTTCCCATTTCTTTCTCTGTTTGTTTCTCTCTTTCCTTTTCTCTTTCTCCCTTTCTCTTTCTGTTTCTCTCTCTGCTTTTTTCTCTTTCTATTTCTCTCTTTTTTCTTTTCTCTTCCTCTGTTTCTCTTTCTCTTTTTATCTTTCCCTTTCTTTTTCACTCTGTTCTCTCCCTTTTCTTTCTCTGTGTTTCTCTCTTTTTCTCTTTCTTTCTGTCTCTCCCTCTTTTCTCTCTCTCTCTCTGTATCTTTCTTTCTCTTTTTCTATTTCTCTTTTTTCTTTTCTCTTCCTCTCTGTTTCTGTTTCTCTTTTTCTCTTTCTATTGCTCTCTTTTTCATTCTGTTCTCTCTCTTTTTCTTTCTCTTTGTTTCTCTCTCACTCTGCATGTTTGTGTGTGCTAGCACACAGAAGCAGGCTTATACATGATTTCTGGTACTTGTTATAGAGTAGCAGAGCTCTCTCTTCGGTGGAGAAATTGTCCCTTCGGATGAGTTTTTCTCCTAATAAACCTGAACGTGCATTAGTACCTTCAGATGCTCATGGAGGAGGACAAGAAATGAAGCTGCTGGGATTGTTAATTATCAATTATCTCTCTCCCCCCCCCTTCTTTGTATAACGTTGGCAAGAAGGAAGGAACAATCTGGTCTACCACATGGCTCGGGAGAAGATTCATTCTCTCTCTTTGTTCAAAGTCGGCGCTCGTATTTGTAAATCTGGGTACGAACTACAGGCTGTTGTAGTGTTGTTGATCCGAATATATTGGGAAGAACTACATGTTTTATTCAACTAACATTAATACATCGTAACACTGCTATACGGTTCCAAATGGTGGGTGTTAAGAATTGTACATACACACAGCCATATTGTGAATGGCAAGATTTTTTTCCCCCCTAAGAGAACGCATAGCGATTGTAACAGAAGCCTGAAAATTTACTCTTTCGGAACAATAGCATTTATACAAAAAGCTCATCGAGTCACACCATCACCAAGTCATCCTCTTAGCAAAAGCACGAAAAAACTCCTTCGACCACATTTTCAAATTTCTGCGCGTCTCTTTCGACGACATTTCACTTTGGATTCAAATTTATGGCATCTTTCTCCTTTCTCTTGCTTTCATGAACACGCACGAACAAGTTGCTCTACAGAAAGAAACATGTCAGTAGCTATCCATTTTATCACCTTGCACGTTCTTAATTTTATTGATCGCACACAGGAAATCCTCAAGTTACAACAGTTCATTTAGTTGAGGACTGTATGTATCATCTGGTTGGCATTTGCTTTTGATACCAGCATCTAAGACTTATCTATGTTTAGGTCTATATATGTCTATATCATCTATATCTATATCTATGTCTCTATGTCTGTCTGTCTATCTGTCTATCTATCCTTATCTATCCATCTATCTGTCTGTCTGTCTGTCTATCATCTATCTATTATCTAGCTATCATCTATCTATCATCCATCCATCCATCCGTCTGTCTATCTATCTATCTATCTATCTATCTATCTATCTATCTATCTATCTATCATCTATCTATCATCTATATCTGTCTGTCTGTCTGTCTATCTATCTATCTATCTATCTATCTATCTATCTATCTATCTATCTATCTATCTATCTACGGTTATCTATCTATCATCTATCTATATCTATCTATCTAATTTATCTATCTATATATGTATCTACAGTATCTATCATTATCTATCATGTGTCTGTATGTCTGTTTATCATCTACCTATCATCTTTCTTTCTTTCTTTCTTTCTTTCTCTCTCTCTCTCTCTCTCTCTCTCTCTCTCTCTCTCTCTCTCTCTTCTTTCTTTCTTTCTTTCTTTCTTTCTTTCTTTCTTTCTTTCTTTCTTTCTTTCTGACTTGAAGCTCTTCAATTTCCTGTGCTCTTTTTTCCCAATGCATTCATTAATCACCTTGCATTCAACTCCAAACATCAATATTTTAACAATGATCCTTTCCTGTCACTAGATATTTATAGACATCACATGTACACCCAAGATTTGTGCTATAAAAAAAGTTATCAAAAACTCTTCAGTTCTAAAGCTTCAGCAACTCATCCTTCTCCTCCCCCCCCCCAAAAAATGTCCAATTTTTGGCATTTCTTCTTGTCTTTCTTCAAAAAGGTAATCCTAATTTTTGTGGCCAATTGTAATGAATCAACTCAATGATAATTTCTATGTTAATTTATTTTTTTTTTTGCCACTATTAAATCATTGGCATTCACATGATGATCAGTCAGTTGGTACTTGTTGTTCTTCAAATAGCTGGTGATTTTTTTTTCTTTTTTGCTTATACGTCTTTTGAGCTATCTGAGGGGTTCCTCTCGAAAATAATCATAGTTAATAACAGGATAGCAGATTGCCTCTCTGCAGGGTCATTGTTTTGGAATGGTCGGTTTGTAAACAGCAATAGCGCTTAGACTTACCGTACTTTTCGGAGTATAAGACGCTCCGGAGTATAAGACGCACCTACCTTTTTTGGTGAGGAAAACAAGAAAAAGAAATCTGGCTCTGCCTCCCAGCAATTTTGCCTCATTGCAGCAAACAGCCTGCTTTACTTTCATTTTCGTTTTCAGCATAGCTTGATTAGCACAAGAAAAAAAAATCTGCTCCCAGCAATTTACCTCCTTGCAGCAAGCAGCAGAGGCCCACGCAAAACTGAGAAGGCTGAGTCAACCTTGAGCCTGGTGAGATTCGATCTGCCAAACTGCTGGCAGCTGGTGATCAGCAGAAGTAGCCTGCAGTACTGCACTCTTAACCACTGCGCCACCATGGCTCAAATGACTTTGATAGTGGGATCCAGCTGTATGCAATGGGAGAAGAACCAAAGGGAAGACTCCATATCGGAATGGACTTTCTGGGATAATGCTATTATGGGACGACTTGGATGACAAGGCAGATTGAAGGCAATCTAAAAATATTGAATATGCTGAGCCAATGAATGTTTCCCATAGGACTAATTAGGGACCAAGGACAAGATGAGCAGAGAGGGGGGTTAGAGAAGGGGAATGAAATAGAAAGTTGTCTCAACCGGGGAAAAAAAATTAAAAATAAAGAAAAAAATGAAAGAAAAATAATAATTGAAAATAATAAATAACCCATGAAAGAGACCTGAAACAAGATGGATCAACAACATCAGTAAATATTGCAGGCCCAATTGGCAAAAGAAAGTTCAGGACCTTATTGGTTGGAAACAGTGGGAAGACGGATGCCCTAATTAAATCATGAGCCTCGAGCCAAGCTTCAAAAGAATGCCAGTCATTTATTAGGAACTTTATGTCAGCACATTCCAATAGAAGCCAACTCTGAACCCACGTAATTTATGAGCCAATCTTGACCTTGTTCCCCCCCTCCCCCCAGGGTGTGTCATCAGTCATATTCACCAATGGAGCAATTTCACAGGTTGTAGCGATCACTCCCCTCTGGCCGCTGTGGGTAACCCTGGAGACAGCCTTGAGTGATACATGTCTGGAATGTGCTTTTGTTTTTAGCTGCCATGCTGCTTCGCCGTTTTTCCCATTCCCCTTGCCTATGGCAACTCGAGAGCAGGCCAGGGATGCTTTGCGAGTTGACATTCGGTTCCCCTCGCTTCCCGAAGGCAACCTGTGCAAACTATTCATCCTGCAGTGAATAGACAAGGGTTAAAATGATGATGATGATGAAATAAATAAAAATGAAATGGAAATAATGAAATGAAATGAAATGAAATAATGAAATGAAATGAAATAATGAAATGAAATGAAATAATAATACAATAATACAATAATACAATAAAATAAAATAATAAAATAAAATATAAGAAAGAAAACATGCAAGCAAACAAATTCAAAGGACAGATTTGATGAACTGCTGGATTTTTTTTTTACTGTCAGTTTTCTATGTTTCTATGTCGCTACTCACTGTTAAGCGCCAGGGAAATCAGGAGATTCAGGCAGTTCAAATGCATATAAAGATTTATCGTAAGCTTGAGCTCTCCACAAGAATCTGAGCTACTAACGGATCCAAGCAAATTGTCGGTATATAGCAAGTCACAGGAGTTCCAAGTGGGCTGGATTTAGCGCACTTGTGGGCTCGAAGAGACTCGAGATTTATGATCTGTTTGACCTCTCCCTCGGGCTCAGCTTGGTCATCTCCTACATCCACACCAGGATTGGAGGCAACTCTTCTAACAGCCAGCAAAAAAAAAAAAAAAAAAATAACCAAGCAGTTGAACCTCACAGCCTTTTGATGCCTTTTTGATCCAGGATTTGCAGTAGGACATTCGTTTTAAAAATATATAAAAAAGAAAATGTTCTTTGGATTGCACGAGCAAAAACTGGGGCTGCCGGAGCTGAGAAACCAGAGAAATTTCTCCAGCTAACATGATTTCACAGCTTTCATTCATATGCATAATTTACTGCCGTCGCATTTCTTTTTAATCGCGAAGGCCACTTTCCCATGTTCTGCTCAGCTCCCCAAGAGGCCCAATTGGATTCATCAATTCTTTATTTGGGCTACATTTCTCAGCTGCATCAGCTTTTACTCTTTGGTGATGTCACCAGTTAATGGACATTTAATCCTTCCTTCAAATCTCCGGCTCTCACATTGATTTACAGTCATAGGACTTTCTACCCAGAATTCTCATTAATGCTCCGTTTCAAGAATGTGTCCTTTTCCAATAAAACCATTTAAGAAGTTTTAAAGCCTGTGGTTTCTTCCCCACCCCCTGCTTCTGTGCTAAATGGCCCTTAAATACATACAGAAAGTAAAATACGTTTAGTGTGGGGAAAACTCGTATGGAAAAACTATTAACAACATTGTGCTGCTAACAGGGAAGTCTTAATTTAAAGGGAGATATTTAATGGCAGTCTTAATGGACGTTGCTGGAAGGGCTGGCTGGGGTCAAAGCTAGTCCTCCGGAGAGTTGAAATAGATCAAGTGTTTCTGACTCTGATCGTTCCTCATCATTTATTATTGAATGGCATTCCCCCCCCCCAAAAAAGTGCAGGATGCGTATAGAATAATACAGTTCGAAAGAGACCTTGGAGGCCATCTAGTCCAACCTCCTGCATGAAGAGGAGAGTCTATACCCGTGATGCAGGGGTGGGTTCTAAATTTTTTTACTAACCGTTCTGTGGGTGTGGCTTATTTTGTGGGCGTGGCTTGATGGTCATGTGACAATTCTTTAGGATTACTGGTCTACTCATTTTTTTTTGGAGGCACCGGTCTACTCATTTGTTTTTGGAGGCACCGGTCTACCCATTTGTTTTTGGAGGCACCGGTCTACTCATTTGTTTTTGGAGGCACCGGTCTACTCATTTGTTTTTGGAGGCACCGGTCTACTCATTTGTTTTTGGAGGCACCGGTCTACTCATTTGTTTTTGCAGGCACCGGTCTACCCATTTATTTTTGCAGGCACCAGTCTACTCATTTGTTTTTGGAGGCACCCATCTACTCATTTGTTTTTGGAGGCACCCATCTACTCACTTGTTTTTGGAGGCACTGGTCTACCCATTTATTTTTGGAGGCACTGGTCTACCCATTTATTTTTGGAGGCACCCGTCTACTCATTTGTTTTTAGAGGCACCGGTCTACCACCACACTGCCTTTTAACACTGATCAGCTGTAGGGCGGCCCTTTAAAGCCCCACAGCAAGAGTTTAAACAGTTTTTTTCCTTCTAGTCGATCAGCTGGGACTCAGGAGGCAGCAATAGATTGGGGGTGGGGCCAAATAAAAGGTAAGAATAACGTGGGGGGGGAGTGGGGAGGGCAGGAGGGCCCAGCTCCCAAACTAAGAGAACCAATTCAGTGATGTCATATCGTCACCGCTACCGGCTCTGCGGAACCGGGAGGAACCGGGAGGAACCCACCACTGGTGCATGCGTACACGACAGTCAGCTGGCCTTTGTGTGTGTGGCAGTGCCAGAAACCGGAAAAGCTGGTCTTCCATTTTCTGGTGTGAGCATGCGCACCAGTCAGCTGATCAGCACATGAGCATGCATGGCAGTAACTGGAAGACTTGCTTGCCGGCACGCATGCGCGTGCTGGAAACCGAAAGTACCTTATCCGGTGCGCGCATACCCCCTGGGCACCTTCTCTTCCTGATCGCAGCCTTGACGAGTGTGTGCACGCTGTTAGGATATGGCTTGAGCCTAACAGTTGTCCAGGCAATATAAGTATACTGTGACTTTAAGCTGTATATGTATTATGTGGCTTTAATGCTGAGTCATACTGTAATCACATAATTACTGGTTGTGAGAATATTTAAGAAAAGCTTCTGTAACGTGTTCAGTTGCTGCTATGATCTGCTGTTGATGATGAAGCTGCAATGATGAAGCTGCCGTTGTATATGAAGATGATGAGATGATGAAGCTGTGATGATAAGCTACCACTGAGAGGAGTTGTTATCTGTAATCATTGTTTGATGGATCTGCAACCATCGTGGTTTGTGAACCAGAGTGAGTTTGTTATTCTAACCAACTACTGTTTGTTGGGTAAGAAGACTCTGTAACTACTGGACTGATTTACTGGCAAAGCCTTGGAATTTGTTAAGAGACTATGAAACTGTTTTTTCCACTATAAAGTAAGTTTTTGATAAACCAGTTTGCATATCTCTTATTCATTGCTCTCAGCAACGTTTCACTGTGCAATCTACTCTGCTGGTTGGTAACACAACAACAATAACCTTAACACACGCGAAGTGCTCACTCCATGCCGAAAAGGTTTACTATACCATTTCAGACAAAATGGTTGTCCAATATCATCTTAAAAACTTCCAGTGTTGGAGCATTCACAACTTCTGGAGGCAAGTTGTTCCACTGGTTAATTGTTCTAACTGTCAGGAAATTTCTCCTTAGTTCTAAGTTGCTTCTCTCCTTGATTAGTTTCCACCCATTGCTTCTTGTCCTACCCTCAGGGGCTTTGGAGAATAGCTTGACTCCCTCTTCTTTCTGGCAGCCCCTGAGATATTAAAACACTGCTATCATGTCTCCCCTAGTCTTTCTTTTCACTAGACTAGCCATGCGCAGTTCCTGCAACCGTTACTCATATGTTTTAGCCTCCAGCCCCATAACAGTCATTGCTCTTCTCTGCACTCTTTCCAGAGTCTCAACATCTTTTTTATATTGTGGTCACCAAAGCTGGATGCAGCATTCCAAGTCTGGCTGAGCTAAGGCTTTGCAAAGTGGTACTAATACTTCACATGATCTTGATTCTATCCCTCTGTTAATGGAGCCTCTATTCAATAGTATTTGAATGGACAGATCTGAAATTTTAAAAGCGGCTTTTTAAAAGATAGCCCTGCACAAAAAACAAATGCTGGATGTTGAATTAAGTTGGGCTTCAGATGAAGCCAAGCAAGCATTTCCCTATGTCTTAACTCTTATTGGCTTACAGTAAGCATTACACCACAGTTACTGGAATTAGTGGATATATGGCCAACCTAGGTCACAAATAAATGAACCATGAATAAAGAGGGACGCGGTGGCTCAGCGGCTAAGACGCTGAGCTTGTCGATCGAAAGGTCGGCAGTTCAGCAGTTCGAATCCCTAGTGCCGCATAACGGGATGAGCTCCCGTTACTTGTCCCAGCTTCTGCCAACCTAGCAGTTCGAAAGCAGGTAAAAAATGCAAGTAGAAAAACAGGGACCACCTTTGGTGGGAAGGTAACAGCGTTCCGTGCGCCTTTGGCGTTTAGTCATTCCGGCCACATGACCATGGAGATGTCTTCGGACAGCGCTGGCTCTTCGGCTTTGAAACGGAGATGAGCGCCGCCCCCTAGAGTTGGGAATGACTAGCACATATGTGCGAGGGGAACCTTTACATATGTGCGAGGGGAACCTATGAATAAAGAGTGCTTTTGTTGGGAAATGACCAGCTAAACAGGGAGAAGGAATCTAGTGGGGAATTAGCCTTGAATTATTACACAGCCACAAGAGACCTAGGATTGAGAAAAAAAACCCCTTCCCTTAAGGTTCGTGGAACCTTATCTACCTATTCTCAAGGGAAGGGAAGCAGTTCTCAAGGGAAGGGAAGCAGCAGATTCCTGTATTGTAGGCAGAAAACAAGCAAGTGCTTAGTCTGCACTCTAGAGGCGTGGGTCTGGTTGCTTGTGCATGGCAGCTTTTCAACTTTGGGGGAAAAGAAGAGTCTAGGAACCTTCGGATCTGCATTAGGGCTGTACATTGCTTTGGATTCATAGCCAAAATGTACTTTCAGTGCAAGGATTACTTACATAACACCAAACTCCTTAAAGCAACCATGTCTTTTACAGAATCATATGGATGTCTGCTATAGCACTTCATGATTTTGGAGAGGGAAAGCAATTAAAGGAAATTGAACATGCGTGCCCTATGTATGCTTCCACACAACCCTATGTTGTGACCCAGGCCCAAGTAGGTATTATCAGACGCAATAAGTTCTAAACAAACAGATTTTATTAGAACAGCTGGGAATTAACTCATCCTCAGCGTAGTCCAAACTAATTCAAAACAAAATTCTTCATAACACAATTCTTCAGCCTTATCACCAACCTTGGTCTAATTAGGCAACCTGCCAAAGGCTTTTCTTGGCAAAAGTTCAGAAGCAGGAGACGCCGACAAGATATAAATGCAGCAAGACAAGAAACAAATCTATCAACGTTGTTTTCCGACAAAGAGCCCAAGAGCCGTTGCTGGTCTTTTAAGCCTTATGCGAGGGGCCAATCATCTCTTGGCCGTACTCCTGAGTTATCCTCTCTGCTTTATCTGCTCCTGCCTTCTGGCAGCTCTTCTCATGCGTGCACTAGGAACAGGCTCCTCCTGTTCCTCTGCCTCTCTGCTGTCAGCCTCTGGAGGCTCCGGAGTCCGCATATCACTCCCAGATGGCCCTGGCCCCATCTCTGCCTCCGATGCAGAGCCCTTATCCGGGGCTTCCCCAGCCTCCAGGACTGGCCCATATTCTTCCTCAGCCTTCTCATTGTCCGACTCCGCTGCCAGCTCCTCAGGCTGCTGGTGGACCCTTTTTTAAAAAAATTGATTTATATGCCGCCCTTCTCCGAAGACTCAGGGCTGCTTACAACGTGTTAAGCAATAGCCTTCATACTTTTGTATATTTATACAAAGTCAGCTTATTGGCCCCACAATCTGGGTCCTCATTTTACCTACCTTAGAAAGGATGGAAGGCTGAGTCAACCTTGAGCCTGGTGAGATTTGAACTTGCAGTAATTGCAGGCAGCTGATGTTAATAACAGTGCTTTAGTCTGCTGCGCTACCAGAGCTCTAACACCCTAACAGGTTTTTTTTGAATCCTATGGGAAGTGCCACACAATCCTCATCTACGTACGATAAGCCAGGCTATAAGCCAGGTAGTCTAGTCTGAGCTGGCGGCAGTTCTCTAAGATTTCATGCCAAACATTATGATGATAAATGCACAACATCCAAGCCGAATGGTAGTGGGCGGGTGACTGATAATTAAAAAGGAGCCCCCATAGAGAGAAATTATATTCTTTATTCTTGAGCCGCAATCCTCAAAAAGAAATAGCTTTTTCTGAACTTGGCATCTGCTTTCCTGGATGATCCATTGTTGGCACCGGTAAGGACTTCATCCCAATGTTAATGACTACTTTGGAGGAGAGATCTGATTCAAGACTGCAATAGGGCAAGGAAGTTTCTTTGTTCCAATATCTCCCAGATCTTACGTGGTGCAAATTTTCAAAAATCAGCTTTAGAATTTAGCAGACCCATTTAAGTTTATAGACAGAGAGATGGATACACACCCTTTTATTATCATCACTCCTGAGTTTTTCAAAGTCCTTTTCTACCAGTGAATTCAGCTATAGTCTTAAGCAGGGGTCTCCAACCTTGGCAACTTTAAGCCTGGAGGACTTCAACTCCCAGAATCCCCCAGCCAGCTGCCTGAAGGATTCTGGGAGTTGAAGTCCTCCAGGCTTAAAGTTGCCAAGGTTGGAGACCCTTGGTCTAAAGTATTGGGTATTTTTTAAAAACTGCAATACAGCCTGTCATAGCCCCATCGGAGCCTGAATCCGAGGAGGAAGACGAGCCAGAGCTGGGGCCAATGAGGTTGAGGGGGTGGCCTCTTTGGCTCCGGAGAAATGCAGGGAGGAGCAGGACGAGGCAGCCCCTGGTCCTTTGGGCCTGAGACAGCTTGCCAACAGGGAAAAGGGCTAAGCAGTGAACATGAGAGACAGAACTCAGGCGATGAGCAAGGACTACCCACTCCTGATCCCTGAGCACGGAGAGTGGAGAGGAGGTAGGAGCAGCACAGGCCTACCTGATGACTCAGGAGGAGAGCATCCTGCCCCTCTTCACAGGGCACACCTGGGGACTGAAATTTAAGGAGACACTGTGGGGAGGGGCACTTGTCGGGAACAAGCACTGAATTCGTGGAGCTTTGTGTGCCGTTGCCAACGTCGCTCGACTTCTTGCCTTATAATTGCTTTGTTCCTTTGCTCCGTTGGACTCCTTGACTTGTTCCTTTGCCCTGCTGGACTTCTTGCCTTGAAGCAGTTGTGCTAAAAGCGTTTTGCCAGACTACTCACAGTCAGAGGCTGCTGGAGGTGTGAGCACTTTCTTCTGGGACTTGCCATAAACATGGAAGCGTTTGGGGGAAATGTTGGAGCAATAAAGGGGAGTTCGAACTATCAGCTGGCTGTGTTGCCTCCATGCTTTGCCCCAGGTCATCACACAGGCAGTCCTCAACTTACAATCACAACCGAGCCCAAATTTTCTGTTGCTAAGCAAGACAGTTATTTTGCCCCATGTTACAAGCTTTCTTGTCATCGTTGTTAAGTGAATCACAGCAATTGCTAAGTTACTAACACAGCTGTTAAGTGAACCTGGCATCCCTTTGCTTGTCCGAAGGTCGCAAAAGGGGAGCACATGACCCTTGGATATTACAACAGCCATAAATCCATGCCAGTTGCCAAGCATCTGAAGTTTGATCATGTGACCATGAAAATGCTGCAATGGTCGTAAGGTTGAAAAACGGTCATAAGTCGTTTTTTTTTTTCAGTGTTGTTGTAACAGTCACTAAGCAAAAGGCTGTAAGTAGAGGACACCTGTACTGGCTTATACAAATCAGTGATATTGCATTGTGAGTGTGGATCAGTGGTGAAATGCTCCCGGTTCGGACCGGATCGCCCGATCCGGTAGCAATGGAGGCGGGTGGTTTTTCGGCCGAAAAAATGCTTTTAAAAGTAAAAAAAAAAAGCCTCTGATGATCCCGCGGCTCAGCTGGGATCGTCAGAGCCTTTTGAAAGCATTTTTTTACAACCTCTTCACCGAAGAGGTTGTAGAAAAAATGGTTTTAAAAGTAAAAAAAAAAATGGCCACGCCCACCCAGTCACATTACCCCTCCCACCAAGCCACGCCCACAGAACCGGTAGTAACAAATTTTAGATTTCACCACTGGTGTGGATGTTGGCATCTGAGTGCCGTTGACTTTCAACTATTTCCATCCTTTTTAGAGCCAATAACTCTTCTGAAAGATTTTAGTCAAACTTTTATCCTATAATATTTTTAGGGAGGTAGGTGTGGGGAGAGGCTTGCTCGCATGATTTCTATTTCAAGAACAATAGCTTGGCAATTTCTATCAATCTTCCCATCTTAGTCATACCTTGATAACAGGCTAATCTCAGCTCCTTTACATCCTTTTCTTGTTCATCCTGAATAGTACTTTCAATAAAAGATTACACAAGCATAGAAAATGATTAAATGCCATCGGAACAATCTGTTCAGACAAAGTTGGGTATAAGTGCAGACCTCACTTAGTCAAAATCGTTCAAGATAGCATCGCCCCTGAATTTTTTAAGGCTTGTTCATCCTATGTTCCCATACCTATACAGTTTATAACCCTTTGCTGCTATTTTATTTCATTTTATTTTACACTGATCTTCCTTCTACAAGGAAGGAGCCTACGGGAATGCACACCCCCTTTTAAAAAAAGAGAGAGAGAGCACAAAACAATTAAATAAAAGCTGTTAAGAGCAGAATAAATTCCCATAAAACAAGACAATTAAACAATGGGAATAAAATAATTTAAGAGGCTGTCTGGCCCAGGGTTGGGTGGATGGGTGTTGCAAAAGCAGTAACTGATTGTTAAACCAAGACAGGGTGTGATCTATTGTAATCCCCTTTTGGGAGGGAGTTCTATTGGTGGCTACTGCCCTGTGAAGTGGATCCCAAGGTAAGAGAATCGGTGGAGCTTTCTGTGCTAATCGTAGCACATCGGTTGGGTGACATTGGAAGAGCCTGGAGCCCTGGTGGTGCAGTGAATAAACTAAAGTGTTGTGGGCAAACTCTCTCCACAGCCTGGAGATCAATCCTGATGGGGCTCAAGGTTGACTCAGCCTTTCATCCATCTAAAGGTTGGTAAAATGAGGACCCAGATTGTTGGGCACAACTTGCAAATAATGCTTACACTGTAAACCACCAAGAGAGTGCTATAAAGCCCTAGCACTAGAGTAGAGTAGAGTAGAGTAGAGTAGAGTAGAGTAGAGTAGAATAGAATAGAATAGAATAGAATAGAATAGAATAGAATAGAATAGAATAGAATAGAATAGAATAGAATAGAATAGAATTCTTTATGGGCCAAGTGTGATTGGACACACAAGGAATTTGTCTTTGGTGCATATGCTCCCAGTATACATAAAAAGAAAAGATACATTCTCCAAGAATCATAAGGTACAACACTTAATGGCAGTCATAGGGTACAAATAAGCAATCAAATCATACTAGGAAACAATCAATATCAATATAAATCGTAAGGATACATGCAACGAAGTTATAGTCATGCAGTCATAAGTGGGAGGAGACGGGTGGTGGGAACGATGAGAAGATTAATAGTAATGCAGACTTAGTGAATAGTTTGACAGTGTTGAGGGAATTATTTGTTTAGCAGAGTGATGGCATTCGGGAAAAAAAATGTCCTTGTGTCTAGTTGTTCTGGTGTGCAGTGCTCTATAGCGTCGTTTTGAGGGTAGGAGTTGAAATAGTTTATGCCTAGGATGCGAGGGGTCTGTAAATATTTTCACAGCCCTCTTTTTGACTCGCAGTATACAGGTCCTCAATGGAAGGCAGGTTAGTAGTAATTGTTTTTTCTGCAGTTCTAATTATCCTCTGAAGTCTGTGTCTTCATAGCACTTAGCACTTAGATTATATACTGCTTCACAGTGCTTTTACAGCCCTGTCTAAGCATTTTACAGAGTCAGCATATTGCCACCAACAATCTAGGTCCTCATTTTACCCATCTTGGAAGGACGGAAGGCTGAGTCAACCTTGAGCCAAAATGCAGTCAGCCAGCAGTAGCCTGCAGTACTGCACTCTAACACTGCACCACCCCAACTCTATGGAGATTCTCAGTCATCCAGGTCATGGATCTGGTATATATAAATTGTCCACTATTAGGCTACCAAACTGGAAATCAGGAGAGTAGGAATAAGAGCGATAATCCTTCAATTGGCTCCTCAAATCTCAGGCTGTAAGTCATTCCACGTAGATCAATATTGAAGAACAACAATAGAGCATTTTTCTTTCAGCACTAATAACAGACTTTCAACCGATCACGTTCAACCGATCAACAACCGATCTTTAAAAAAAAAATCAACCAGTGGAATAGAAGTTGCCTTTGGAAGTTGTGGGAGCTTCATCAATGGAAACTTTCAAGAAGAGACTGGACTGCCATTGTCAGAAATGGTGTAGGGTCTCCTGCTTGGGCAGGGAGTTGGACTAGATGACCTACAAGGTCCCTTCCAACTCTATTAATCTGTAAAGTTAAAACATGGATGTTTTTTTTTAAATTTGATTTATATGCCGCCCTTCTCCGGAGACTCAGGGCGGCTTACAATGCGTTAAGCGAAAGCCTTCATACTTTTGTATATTTATACAAAGTCAGCTTATTGCCCCCACAAACTGGGTCCTCAATTTACCTACCTTAGAAAGGATGGAAGGCTGAGTCAACCTTGAGCCTGGGGAGATTCGAACTAGCAGTAATTGCAGGCAGCTAGATGATAATAACAGGCTATTAGTCTGCTGCGCCACCAGGCTCTTACCACTATAGTTGACCACTATCTGATAGAAAACAAAACAAAAAAGTAAAGGCAACAACACACCACTCCCAAGAAAACTGATGTATTCATGAATTCTCCAAAAGTAGAGCTGAACTTAAAAGTGACTACTTAACTTAGAGGCCACATCCAAAATAGCAATTACTTTTGTAGTGTATTTTTAAATAATGGCTTTTATGCAGAGAACGACACAGTGAATCACAGTTGATATAATTGTATTCCTCCCACTACTGTGAATTGTTTAAAGCCCAGAAACTATACATCCAGAAAAAGTGAAAAGGCAAACAGGCAATTCCTGATTCTTTTCATCACTTTTAATTGGTTGCCATAAACTGGAAATGCTACAGGCGCAAGAAGGGTGGGGGGGAGAGGGAATTAATAAAAGCAGCCAGCTTTGACAGTTTACAGGCTTCCTTCTTAACGAAAGCAAGAAAGTGCTAAATAATCATCTTACAGGTTGTTACATGTTACTGCTTTTTCTTGACTATCCAGTTTGAACTGTGTAGTGGGAAGGGAATAACCCGCGAAATATCCTTTAATTTCCCTTTCCTTTTTTTAAACTGAGCTTCGTGGATTGGGAGGCAATGAAATCTTATGCTGTCCTTCTCAAATATCATCTTCAACCTAGCATATTATGAATTTTTCAGGACATGGGTGGGGGCGAAAGGAGCAATAAACAGCACCGCAAATGAGGACCCACATTATAGGGGTATATTTAGATCAACAGGTATATATTTATAAATGATCAATGTCTTTACCGTGTGTTCAGAGCAGCTTACAATTAGGAATGGGAAAAGATTGCCAACGACAAATTAAAGCAGCATCTATGGAAACAGGGTGTGTGCAAGACTATCCGTTCCAATAGTAGTTTGCTATTTTCCCTTTTGAAGTAAGGTGTAGAATTCTGGTGCCAGAAGAAATCTAACCTTAGGAATCCCAATTTATCCACTCCCTGACAGATTCTGGGACCGATGATTTCTAAAGCCAGTAAAGACTGTTTCCTGAAATTTTAGGGAGGGGGAATGGTAGCGCGGTGGTTAGAGTGTGGTACTGCAGGCTACTTCTGCTGACTGCCGGATGCCTGCAATTTGGCAGTTCGAACCTCCCCAGGCTCAAGGTTGATTCAGCTTTCCATCCTTCCGAGGTCAGTAAAATGAGGACCCAGATTGTTGGGGGCAAGAGTAAACTGTTGACTCTGTAAACTGCTTAGAGAGGGCTATAAAGCACTGTGAAGTGGTGTATAAGTCTAAGTGCTATTGCTATTTATTTTCCTTCCTTCCTCCCTCCCTCCCTTCCTATTAGTGTAGGCTAATTCTGCTGACTGCCAGCAGTTCAATCCTGACTGGCTCATGGTTGATTCAGCCTTGCATCCTTCCAAGGTTGGTAAAATGAGTGGGTCCTCATTTTGGGGGCAATAGGCTGACTCTGTAAACCGCTTAGAGAGGGATGTAAAGCAATGTGAAGCGGTATATAAGTCTAAGTGTTCTTGCTATCAAGGTTGAGATATTCTGAAAGTTTGAAGCCCCTCCCACCATTCCTTTCCATGTTTAGAAGGCATTAATCAGTCATTTGCTCAGTTTCAAAGGTTTTTCTCCAGTTACTTCCAATGTAAGGAAACATGACCAATAAACAATCCAGGACATAGTTAATAATATTAATTATGGAAAGAATAGAGAATTGCAGGTCTTTTCCTCTGCATCATACCACATGGCGGAAAGGAAGATATTTTAAAAAAAAAAATCAATAACGCTAGAAAGGAGGATTTAAAAGATTGGTGGCATAATACAAGGGGTTCTGCTATCATCCACTTCGTTTCCAAAGATGGAAGCCCTAAGGAAGAGACATAACACGGTACGTAAAGCAACAGCCGTCTCCGCAACAGGGGCATCTTCAAGGAGAATGTCAAAAAAAGTCAAGATGATTCCATGGTGGTGGCCTCCATTTCATTCTGTTGCCTTCCTCTTCAGATGTTCTGCCATCCTATGAAATTCTGTTTTCTCTTCAATAGAAAAGCCATCATCATTTTCTAACTGTTGGAAGAAATGTCCATCTGGGTTCAGTTCCAAGTGGGGAGAAAGACACAGGAAACATGGAAACTGCTTGAAAAGATGGTTTAATGGTGGACAGGACCACATGGTTTTGAGGTCCTGGGCAAAAAGGCACATGAGAGAGAGAGAGAGAGAGAGAGAGAGAGAGAGAGGGAGGGAGGGAGGGAGGGAGGGAGGGAGGGAGAGAGAGAGAGAGAGAGAGAGAGAGAGAGAGAGAGAGAGAGAGAGAGAGAGAGAGAGAGAGATATTTATACCCTCTGTTGGGCTTTGAATTTGAGCTCGTATTCTGATTGGTTGTCAGACTCCCATGGGGCCATGCAGGGGTAACTTCGTAAATTGTATTGAGTCCCAGGCTTGGTTGAGCCTTGCTGGGTGATGCAATCTCCCCAGGTGCCATGTGGTGAGTTTTTTTTTTTTTTATTTGATTTATATGCCGCCCTTCTCCGGAGACTCAGGGCGGCTTACAATGTGTTAAGCAATAGCCTTCATTCTTTTGTATATTTTTATACAAAGTCAGCTTATTGCCCCCACAAACTGGGTCCTCATTTCACCTACCTTAGAAAGGATGGAAGGCTGAATCGACCTTGAGCCTTGGAGAGATTCGAACCAGCAGAAATTGCAGGCAGCTGTGTTAATAACAGGGTGCGCTAAACCACTGTACTATCAAGGCTCTTCTGTTCTTCTGTTGCTAGATTGGTAGAGGGCTAATCCTACCTTTGTTGGATCTTGGGTGTGGGTTTTTGCTTATGAATAGACCTAGCTATCTCTTTATCTCTTAAGTGCTGACATGTGGGCTATTGAGAGTGTGGGGGCTATTGAGTCTGCTTCTTGCCTAAAAAACATGTTTCTCCATTTCTCATCCAGGGAGATGTAATATTCTGCCTTTTTAATATTTCCTAGAATATGTCATTCTTCTAGGAGAGGGGTGGGTTCTAACTTCCTACGTAACCAAACTTGGTCCAGACGTCTGAATCAAGAGGCAAATTAGCAAAGAACGGTCTTTGCTCATGAAATGAAGAAAGGTGGTTACGGGAAAAACAGTCAGTCTTGAGCTAGAAAATTGGTTAGTCTGGCTTCACACAAAAATGGACTCCTAGACTGAAGGACACCGTAGTTTTATTTTTCCAGATGAATCGCGAGAGAAGGACTTTCTGTTTTTTGCCAATGCTTTAAGCTAAAATTATCGCTTTAAAGAAGTACTTCTCAGTGCTTCGTTTAAATAAATTTCACCGGGTGCCTTGAAGGTTTAGCATTCGAAGAAACATCTCACCTCCTTTGTCTATTCATTTTCTTTAAATATTTTATAATTGATGAACACCTGTACACGTCACAATTTGATCTCCCTTCCCCCCTCCTCTTCAAGTTAAAGGCTTCTGTTTTCTAATCCTTTCTTTGTTGAGCCCTGGATTGTTATGAGTGTCCTATACGGAGCAAGAACAAATAATGTAAAACGGCACACGGAGGACAGAAAAACAGGCTGTGTTCCTAGCCAGGCCTGCACAGAAGAGATAATCGAGATCTAGTCATAATGGGCCAGCCAGCTTCAGTGCAGAAAGGAGATTAAAAAAAATTGAGCAGATTGGGACCAGCCTGAGATAGCTGCCTCCAGTCACCTGTTTTTCTTTGAAAGCTTAGTGTTAAAAGAGAGCATTAACATCGCTGCTAATAATAATGTTCTTTTGAATGACAGTTTGCTGATTTACACAGGAGGTGGGGGCTTAGACAATTGTGGTCTCCCATTTTTTATGGCCTTCCTTCTTGGGAAGTCTGTATCAATGGAGCTCTAAATCTTAGAGGTAAATCCAATATAGGCTCCCCTATTCTTCAGTTATAAAACAATGGGAAGGGATGGGAAGGGAAGGGAGGGGAGAGGAGAGGAGAGAGAGGGGAGGTGAAGGGAAAGGAAGGGGGAGGAGAGGCAAAGGGAAAGGAAGGGAGAGGAGATGAGATGAGAAGAAGAGAGGAGAGGAGAGGTGAAGGGAAGGGAAAGGAGAGGAGAGGAGAGAGAGGGGAGGTGAAGGGAAAGGAGAGGGCAGGAGAGGAGAGGAGAGGAGAGAAAGAGGAGAGGTGAAGGGAAGGGAAGGGAGAGGAGAGAGGGGAGGGGAAGGGAAAGGAGAGGGCAGGAGAGGAGAGGAGAGAAAGAGGAGAGGTGAAGGGAAGGGAAGGGAGAGGAGAGAGGGGAGGGGAAGGGAAAGGAGAGGAGAGGAGAGAGAGGGGAGGGGAAGGGAAAGGAGAGGGCAGGAGAGGAGAGAGAGGGGAGGTGAAGGGAAAGGAAGAGGGTGGAGAGGCAAAGGGAAAGGAAGGGAGAGGAGATGAGAAGAAGAGAGGAGAGGTGAAGGGAAGGGAAGGGAAGGGAAGGGAGGAGATAAGAGGAAGAGAGGAGAGAAAGAGGAGAGGTGAAGGGAAGGGAAGGGAAGGGAAGGGAAGGGAAGGGAGAGGAGAGAGAGGGGAGGGGAAGGGAAGGGAAAGGAAGGGAGAAGAGAGGTAAAGGAGAGGAGAGGAGAGGAAGAGAGGATAGGTGAAGGGAAGGGAGAGGGCAGGAGAGGAGAGAAGAGGAAAAGAGGAGAGGAGAAAGAGGGGAGCTGAAAGGAAGGGAGAGGAGAGGAAAGGAAAGAGAAGAAGCTTGGATGGGCTGTGGACAAACCCAATGAAATATGAAACTAAGGTCACAACTGGAACCTACAGATTTGGGCTCGGTTTATACTGCATGTTTAACCATTCGACACACTCTGCAGATTGGATTCCGCACAAGATAGGATGAATATGTTGAATGGCTGTTCATTGGTGGATGACTGCATAGAGTGCAGTGGCAAGACCACGTTTGTTGGCAATCCAGAAAACAAGGTGATAAAAAGGGGCTCCCTTTCCAAAATGGATCTAACCCAACCCATTTAATGTTCAAATCTGGGCTAATTTTGTGGCACTCCAGAACTATTCAGAGGTCCTGTTATGGTAATGCCCTGTTGTCAGCCTTTGTTTAAGCTGTGAGTCAGATTTAAAAGCTCCTTGCCAAAAAAAAACCCCTACAACCGCTTCATGGCATTATGTGTCATGCACAGGAAACTGCGAAGCATGTAGGTGTTGTGGACTGCCAGCTGCCAGTGGAGCTGGTGGCAGACTCAGACGATGAGGAGGTTGGGAAGGAACCTAGGCCAGTTCTGGAGCCTGGGGAAGGCTCTGACACAGAGATAGAGCCAGGGACGTCTGTTGTGGCCCGAAAGCGGCCTGCGCGGATCGTGGCTGATCCCGACGGCGAGGCGCTGGTGTGGGGTCGCGCCAGCAGCCGGCGCAGCCGGCGCTCGCATCAGACAGTGAGGAGGCCGAAGAGGATGTGATGCCAGAGGCAGAGACTCAGCCAGGGCCTTCAGAACCTCCAGTGGCTCCTTCAAGTGGAGAGAGCAAAGTGGAGGAGCCTCTCCTCAATGCTCGAGCACACAGGGTTGCCAAAAGGCAGGAGTGGCTACTCAGGAGGAGGAGGACTCCTCAAGAGTAAGGTTTGAGGATAATTGGCCACTCCCTTAGCCTATTTAAGTCGCACGCAGTTAGTAATTTCTTGCTGGAAACAATGTGTAATTATTAAAGAGCATTTTTGAAGAGTGAGTGTCTTATCGTATCTTGTCTTCTGGGCTGGTTGCCAACCTTTGCTGGACTTTGTTTATTCTTGGTACATTATAACTTTGATAAGGATCGTTGGTGTGTGTCACAATCCTTGGGAATCCGGAGCTGGGGCAGAACAATGTCCGACATTTCCCAGCCACTGGAGAGGCAGCTGCCTTCAGAAGCTGAAATAAGTGAGGAGGAAGAACAGCTGGGGCCTGTTCCAGATGCACGTATGCGCAGATGTGTTAGGAGAGGAGAACAACGGAGGACAAGGAGTCGACTCAGGAAGCAAAGCACAGGTGGACGCTGAATGGCCGCTTCCTGACTGGGGAATAAATAGAAGGATAGGGGAGTGAATGTTGTAGAAGACAACCGTTCGGATTTCGGAAGATTTGGCTCATTGTGCCTCATGCCTCAGAGACTGTTTGCCAGGACTTAATTTACAGTTTTGCGGCTGGAAGCTCCCGGCCTAGCAATTATCTCAAGGAACTGATAAGGTCCGTTACTGCAGTCAACTCTTTGAAGGATTATTGCCTGGACTTTTCGGTGTGTGAATGCCATTAATTCACAGGAGATAAATAAATAGATTTTTTTTAAGGACAAGGAGTCTGTTTCTTGTTTTTGCTAAGGCTGGGTCAGAACAGCAGGGCTGTCACAGGTGTGTGCATGAAAGCAACAAACACAGAGACATAACAATGGTGATTAACCAACCGAGGTTCCAACTGTGGAATGGGTGGATTTATCTGGCAGCTCGGGGGGAAAAAAAGAACATGGCCAAATTGCAGCTTTGAGAGGCTCAGATTAAGAACGTTCTGAATCATCGTAGCCTTTCAGCATTGGGAAAGTGAGCAATGGATGAGGTCAGCTTGTATTTTATTGTGCAGCCTGGACGGCCAACGATCGCAAGGCAAGAGAGACATGGAGAAAACAAAATTTAACAACAGGGGTGACTGAACACAGAGTTACTCCCTCGAGTTAATCATCAGGAATCCTCAGTAACTGAGTTTAAATATGCTTGGGATAAAACAAAACAAAAAAAAATCAAAATAAAATGATAAAATAATAATTAAAAGGATTAATTAAAAAGAAAGCAAAAAGCAAATAAACTCAAAGGGGAGACTTGATGGACTTCCAGATCTTTTCCTGGTATTAGTTTACTATGTCTCTAACGTTTCTATTCAAACCAATTCCTCTGCATGAAAGTAGGTCGAAATACAATCTAGAGATAACTTACTCCCCATTTCCCATTCATCATCTCTCCCGGATGAAGAAACCTTCAAAAAAATGTTCTTCCATAGCTGGAACAAAAGGAAGTAGCAATAGCAATAGACTTATATACCACTCTATAGTGCTTTATAGCATTCTCTGGGTAGCTTATAATGTCAGCCTATTGCCCCCCAACAGTATGGGTCCTCATTTTACTGACCTTGGAAGGCTGAGTCAATCTTGAGCTGTTCAGGATTGAACTCCTGGCTGTGAGAAGAATTAGCCTGCAATACTGCATTCTAATCACTCTGCCACCACAGATTTGGCTCTGGTTTTCTATTCTATTCTATTCTATTCTATTCTATTCTATTCTATTCTATTCTATTCTATTCTATTCTATTCTACTCTATTCTATTCTATTCTATTCTATTCTATTCTATTCTATTCTATTCTATTCTATTCTATTATCTACTCTACTCTATTCTATTCTCTATATATATTCTATTCTATTCTATTCTATTCTATTCTATTCTATTCTATTCTATTCTATTCTATTCTATTCTATTCTATTATTCTATTCTCTATTCTACTCCCTCTATATATTCTATTCTATTCTATTCTATTCTATTCTATTCTATTCTATTCTATTCTAATTCTATTCTATTATCTACTCTACTCTATTCTATTCTCTATATATATTCTATTCTATTCTATTCTATTCTATTCTATTCTATTCTATTCTATTCTATTCTATTCTATTCTTCTATTCTCTATTCTACTCCCTCTATATATTCTCTCTCTATATTCTATTCTATTCTATTCTATTCTATTCTATTCTATTCTATTCTATTCTATTCTATTCTATTCTAATTCTATTCTATTATCTACTCTACTCTATTCTATTCTCTATATATATTCTATTCTATTCTATTCTATTCTATTCTATTCTATTCTATTCTCTATTCTACTCTCTGTATATATTCTATTCTATTCTATTCTATTCTATTCTATTCTATTCTATTCTATTCTATTCTATTCTATTCTATTCTATTCTAACCGTTCGTCATATGGTTTAGCCTCTGGGCCCCTTACTATCTTTGTTGCTCTTTTCTGTTCTCTTTCTAGGGCAGTGATGGGTAACCTTTTTGCCATTGCGTGCCAGGAGCAGGGGGGGTCGCGCACATGTGCCCATACCCATAATTCTATGCGCTCTGCCCCCGCACATGCACGCGCAACCCCCTCCCAGCTCCCCCCGCTCCTGGCACATGATGGCACGGTAGGCCCGTTTTTTGCTTTCCTCAGCCTCCAGAGCCTTTCTGGGAGTCTGGGGAGGGTGAAAACGGCCTTCCCCAGCCCCCCGGAGGCCCTCCAGAGGCTGAAAATGGCCTGTTTGCCAACTTCTGGTCCTCCGCGTGCCATAGGTTTGCCATCACAGTTCTAGGGCCTTAACATCTTTTTAGACTACACATGCCTACACACACAAACACACACATACACACATGCATATGGAAGCAAAAACCCATTTGGAAACAGAAAGCATGTAGTATAGGGTAGTCATTTTAACAAACCACAAGGTTTGCAATTGAGGCTTGTTGGTTGATCTGTAGTAACAAACAGACTATTTCGCTCAGAGTCACCTTATAAGGAAGATGGGAGGCATAACATTTTAATAATAAATTTAAAAAAAATAAATAAAAATGTTTCATTGATATCTTCCTCTGCTGTACACCCTGTGTGCGCCCAGGTGCTTGGGCTTCTTTCCATAAGTAAAAAAAAAAAAAAAAAAAAATCCAGGTGAAAATTCTCTTTCGTCAGCTTCTAGGAATTAGATAAATGCGTCTATGAGGCTTTCTTGGCAATAGAATGGAATGTTTTTGGCTTCTTCATCCAGTCTACCATCATGGGGTTTTAGGGTGGTTTCCCATCAAAGTACCAATCGGACTTACTCCTATCTAGGAGTGTTCTTTCTTTCTTTCTTTCTTTCTTTCTTTCTTTCTTTCTTTCTTTCTTTCTTTCTTTCTTTCTTTCTTTCTTCTTTCCTTTCTTTCTTTCTCTCTCTCTCTCTCTCCCTTCCTTCTCTCTCTCGTTATTTCCTTCCTTCTTCTCTCTCTCACCCTTTCTCCTCTTTCTTTCTCTCTCTCCCCCTCCCTCCCTTCTTTCTCCCTCTCCTTTCCTTCTTGCCCTCCTTTCTCTTCTTTCTTTCTCTCTCTCCCTCCCTCCCTTCCTTCTTTCTCTCTCTCACCCTCCTTTCTCTTCTTTCTTTCTCTCTCCCTCCCTTCTCTCTCCTTCCTTCTTCTCTCTTGCCCTCCTTTCTCTTCTTTCTTTCTCTCTCTCTCCCTCCCTTCTCTCCTTCCTTTCTTCTTCTCTCTTGCCCTCCTTTCTCTTCTTTTTCTCTCTCCCTCCCTTCTCTCTCCTTCCTTCTTTCCTTCTTCTCTCTCACCCTCCTTTCTCTTTCTTTCTCCCTCCCTCCCTTCTTTCTCCTTCCTTCCTTCTTCTCACCCTCCTTTCTCTTCCTCTCTCCTTCCCTCCCTTCTTTCTCTCCCTCCTTTCTTCCTTCTTCTCTCTCGCACCCTCCTTTCTCCTTTCTTTCTTTCTTTCTTTCTTTCTTTCTTTCTTTCTTTCTTTCTCTTTCTCTCCCTCTTTCTTTCTTTCTTTCTTGTCAGCTAGATGCTGCCCTCTGCTGTCTGACATAAAATATTCACAATCAAAATGAAAACAAAACAAAACACAATGAAGCACTATAAAATACATAACCCTCAAGCCACTTGTCCCCAAGAACTGATGAACAAAATCAAATCTTTTGGCCTAAACACAAGGGGGAAGATTGCTTGTTTGATGCCAAAATGGACATCAGGGTAGATAGAGATAGATGCTGAAAGGTTAGAAGATTTAAGTTAGATTACACTTTTACTAGTGTACTAAAAATGCTTTATTGCATTTTTTAAAAAATGTACCGTAGATTTAGGTGTCCTTCAATGGGATTGGACCAGAAGACCTCCAAGGTCCCTTCCAACTCTGTTATTCTATTATTAAAGTTTGGAGTGATATTCCCGGTTTGCGATTCATATTACATCTTATCATTGGCTTTGGTAACTGTGGTTCATCAACACTGGAGTTCAAAAGCTTCTGGAAAGTTCCATGCCCATCGCTGGTTTAGAACAGGGGTGTCAAACTCCATTTCATTGAGGGCCGCATCACAGTTGTGTTTAACCTCGGAGACCGGGGGCGTGGCCAGGGTGGGCGTGGCCAGCTCGACATCACTCATCGAGGCTGCATTTTCAGCCGCGGCGGCCTCCTGCAGCCCTCTGCCAAAGAAAATGGAGCTTGGTGGCACCCCCTGGGTCCCGTTTGTGGCCGCAATGGCCTCCTGCAACCCTCTGCCAGTGAAAACGGAGTCCTCCCGAGCTCTGTTTTCGCTGGCAGAGGGCTGCAGGAGGCCGTCATGGCTGAAAACAGGTTCTGGAGAGGCTGCGCACAGCCCCCCGGGCTCCGTTTTTGCTGGCAGAGGCACTACGGGCCAGTCCTTTACTGTTTCCAGGGTGGCCCTATGGGGCAGATCTAAGCACCCCAGGGGCCAGATGTGACTCAGGCACCTTGAATTTGACACCCCTGGTTTAGAAGATCTGGATCTGTGCCACCATCTACCCAAATGATGGTGGTACCTGCAACAAGAGAGCAAAGCTGAGCTTGGCATGAGTAGAAGATGCCACCTTCTCTATCTCCCTTTCCTACAGTGGCTGTTGACTCTTTTCTTAAAATCTGACAACAAGATTGTGCCTCTGATTACAATAAACTTGCTTCAGTGAAGGAAAGGACATACAGTACAACCCTGTCTTCTCCCTTTCCGATGTTCCTGCCCCAGAGGGGGCCCTGAAATGGCTGCTTTGTTCTAAATAATGATCAGACCGCTGAGCCCAAGACTCACTGTTCTTTGGGTCTAAGAACTGAAAACATTTAACAGCTTTGAGGTCAAGAAGATGATTTTCTATGAATCTCATTGTTTCAGTAACTCAGCAGGTTCGATAAGGCATATGACCAGATTTGATTGTCTGAGTCACCTACTATTTTGCATTTGCTCTATGGATCTCCTTCTCGCGGTGCCTTTATTTTTCTGGTTTGTGACACATTGTGATTATTAAACATTGAGTGGGTGATGTTCCTGTTTCATAGTTGACTGAGTTCCTAGTCTCGGTTTGCATTGTACATCTTGGCTGGGAAACAAAAAGTTAATAAGTCTCACAGTATGCTCCCCAAACCTTAAGCTTTGGAACAACACCCCAAAATAAATGAAATTGTTGACCTTTCATTCTCTGGGATTCGTTGTGTGCTTTTGTGACAAGACAGAGCACGGTGTACTCTTCAGATTGATGACCAAACTCAAGTCACAGTCAGAAAAATAGCATTGGGGAGTTTCAAATCCTAAAGATGAAGCTGTAGTTTTTTAGGTACATACAGTAAGAGCATTGATAGAAAAACCATGGTCTGGACAAGCGGTGATGATGAGAAAACTATTAGTATGGGGGTGAAATGCTCCCGGTTCGGACTGGCTTGGGCGAGTAGGTAATGATGGCGGCGGGCAGTTCGGAGAACCGGTAGCAAAAATCCCTGCCCCCACCCCCCATGCCCAGCTGAGTCGTGCAATCATCAGAGCCTTTTTTTCCTTTTAAATGGCTCTGACGATCCAAGCTCTGACGATCCCAGCTGAGTTGCCTGCCGATCAGGCAACTCAGCTGGGATCGTCAGAGCCTTTTGAAAGCATTTTTTAACATGGTTTTACACGTAAAAAATGGTTTTTAAAGTAAAAAAAATAAAAAATCGGCCACGCCCAGTCACATTACACCCCCCCCCACAAGCCATGCCCACAGAACCGGTAGTAACAAATTTTAGATTTCACCCCTGTATTAGTATCTAGTACTTAAGCAGAAAGTAGGGTCTTCGAAAAGTCTGTAGAGATTCTCAGTCATCCAGGACGTGGTTGTCCCAAAGTTGCTTTTTCAGGAGGCAACTGGACTTTCTTTTTTCCTTCAAGACGTTTGGCTTATCCAAGAAACTTCTTCAGCTCTGACTGGATGGTGGGGAATGAAAGGATTTATACTCCTTGCAGAGAGATGGTCATTTGCATCCTTTTAGAGGGTCATTGAAGCACTTGGAGGTTTATCTGTGTCCTCAGGGTCACCTGAATAGTGCTCCTGGTTCGTATAGTCTGCAATTTTTTCCCCTCTGGAAATCCATTCCTACTCCCACACCAAAGGGTATTCATCCTGTTGTGGTCCGCCAGCAGCCTGCGGAGCTGTCAGCGGAGTCGGACAGTGAGGAGGCTGAGGAAGAACATGGGCCAGTCCTGGAGGCTGGGGAAGGCCCGGATGAGGTCTCTGCGTCGGAGGCAGAGATGGGGCCAGGGCCATCTGGGAGTGATGTGCGGACTCCAGAGCCTCCAGAGGCTGACAGTAGAGAGGCAGAGGAACAGGAGGAGCCTGTTCCTAATGCACGCATGAGAAGAGCTGACAGAAGGCAAGAGCAGCTGAAGCAAAAAGGACGACTTGGGAGTAAGGCCAAGAGATGATTGGCCCCTCCCATAAGGCTTAAAAGACCACAGCGGCTCTTGGGCTCTTTGTTGGAAAACAACGTTGATAGATTTATTTCTTGTCTTGCTGCATTTATTTCTTGTCGGCGTCTTCTGCTTCTGAACTTTTGCCAAGAAAAGCCTTTGGCAAGTTGCCTAATTAGACCAAGGTTGGTGATAAGGCTGAAGAATTGTGTTATGAAGAATTTGTTTTGAATTAGTTTGGACTACGCTGAGAATGAGTTAATTCTCAGCTGTTCTAATAAAATCTGTTTGTTTAGAACTGTTTGTGTCTGATAATACCTACTTGTGCCTGGGTCACAACACATCCCAAATTGGATAGCTAAATGTCTGTAGAGATTTCCCGTCTGGTGGCTCAGCAGACTGAAAGCATTGTGATTAACACCAGCTGCCTGCAATTACTGCGAGTTCAAATCTCACCAGGCTCAAGGTTGACTCAGCCTTCCATCCTTTCTAAGGTAGGTAAATTGAGGACCCAGTTTGTGGGGGCAATAAGCTGACTTTGTATAAATATACAAAAAGTATGAAGGCTATTGCTTAACGCATTGTAAGCCACCCTGAGTCTCCGGAGAAGGGCGGCATATAAATCAAATTAAAAATTGCACTATTGCAGAATGGACTTTGAAGATGGCCAGTTTTGCGGAGATGGCGAAGATTTCAGCATATTTAAAAGATCGCTCACAAGAGACTTATGAATGGGAATGGAAAAAATGGATAGATTATGTGCAGAACAAATATCAAGTTAGGAAGTATCAAATAGCTTTTCATTGAAAGTATTATATAAAAATAGAAATGTATGAATACTGTGAAGATAAAAAATTTTTAAGGGGGTTTGAGGGGTTCAAGTTTTATAAAAAGGGGATTTTGATGGGATTATATTTTGTGGAAGTCAGGGGGGAGGGTTAGGGGGGTTTGGGGGGGTTAGGGTGGGGAGTGGGGGGTGGGATGGGGGGAAAATGGGGTGAAAATGTAATTGTAAAACTTTTGCAATAAAAAAAATTAAAAATTAAAAATTATATATTAAAAAATTAAATCTGGGTCATGGTTGTCCCAAAGGTGCTCATTTTTGGAGGCAACTGGACTTCCTTGTTTTTTCTTTTAGGGCCTTCTAAGGAAGAAATAGCAAACCGAAGATAGTTCTGCTAAAAACGGAGTCGAGGAGTACAGCAGAATGTAGAGACAGCAAGTAGACCAGTTTTTCATAGCTCCTTTCCAGATAAGGACAGGATTTGAGATTGTGCACAGTAACAGAGTTGGAAGGGGCCTTGGAGGTCATCTAGTCCAACCCCCTTGCCCACGCAGGAGACCTGTACTAGGGATTCGAACTGCCAACCTTTCTGATCGACAAGCTCAATGTCTTAGCCACTGAGTCACCTAGTCTGGTGCCTAGTCAGATGCTCTAGATCAGGGGTGTCAAACTCAATTTCATTGAGGGCCTCATCAGGGTTGTATCTTACCTCAGAGGGCGGGGTGGGTGTCATCAGGATGGATGTGGCCAGCATGACATCACTTGTGTCAGGGGGGGGCGCCTGTGATGGCCCGAGTGCTCTGCCAGTGAAAACGGGCTCCCGAGCTCCGTTTTCAGCTGGGACAGCCTCCTGCAACCCTCTGCCAGTGAAAACAGAGCTTTGGAGAGCCACACTCAGACCTCACGAGCTCCATTTTCACTGCGGGCAGATCCTTGTTTCCAGGACAGCCCCGCGGGCCAGATTTAAGCATCCCGTGGGCCAGATCCGGCTCCCAGGCCTTAAGTTTAACACCCCTGCTCTAGACAGCTACTCCTCATGAGGTAACCATAGGACAGTGGTCTCTGGTGGGTTTAGAGTTCTGGGAGATAATGGACTATCCATCTTACTTTAATCGTCTCTGCACACCTTCCAGCATAAAGGTTGCTTAGTTCCACAATGTCATACACATGGGTGGATAGATTTATTGTAGAGGAGGATTGTGAAGGAAAAAATTGGATAATCCACCAGACGATTATCTTTCAGATCTTCAGAAGCAAAGGTTTATTACAAGATGAAATCCGCCATGGAAACAAAAGGTAAGCAAGTTATTTTAGCTGTAGGTTTGTAGGGGGAAAAAAAAGAAGGAGCGGACTAGCTGAATGAAACAGTTGGCAGGATTGGAACAAGCAGAGGGATTTGTGCGCAGGAAAGCAGCCTAAATTCAACAAGAAATATTTGGCAGAATTATTCCAACATGTTTATAGTACAGATGGGAATGTGTCTATGATTCATGCTATGCACACAGCACTTGCTCCTTTTTAGAACAGGAGGAGGAGGAGGAGGAGGAGGAGGAGGAGGAGGAGGAGGAGGAGAGGAGGAGGAGGAGGAGGTGGTGGTGGTGTCGATATTATGGATTGGAATAGGCTTAAAATTAGACACTGAGAATGTGGCACTTGCCTATTTTACGCTTTTAAGAGCATTTCCGTGCACGTCTCTTGACGAAGGCACTCCAAATGGTTAATGATAGAAAGTATAATAGTTTATTTAGTATCCCCACATTACAAATATCATTTTTACTCTGCCTACAACTTAAACAATGCAAGCGTTTGTAGTACAAGTGTCACATTTGTTCTAGGCAGGCTTTCGTTGAGTTGTGTGCCAGCACTGAGCAGGGCCACCCACATTGGACATGCCAGCATACTCTCACACAAATTATCTACGCTCACATTTCTTCCTTCTACGCAAGGGCACTGTTCTGACCTAGGCTTCCCTTAAAAGCACGAAGCAGCGTCTTGGTCCCGGCAGAACCCCTTTTATTTACACAACTGTGAATTTCTTTCATTCACAGTCAGCAAGGCCTGTCCAAACAGTTTTTCAGAGGAATACTTATCAACACAGACCTTATCTCGCTTGGAAAGCTGCCACGTCAATAGTTTCCAAATGTGAGGCAAGGTAAAACTTGGCACAGAGTCTCTGGGAGTCACTGACAGATCTTTCCACTCTTGAAACAACTGACCAAACGAATTGTTTCCTGCAAAAGCCCACTCCCCGTTCGCTCTTTTGTTTCCTATGGGAGGGGCCAATCACCTCCAAGATGTGGCTTTACTCCCAAGTCGACCCTGCTTTCCTAGTTGTTCTTCTGGCAGCTCTGTGCATGCGCACACTGGGAACAGGCTCCAGCTGTTCCTCTGCCTCACTGCTGTCTAGCTCCCTCTGCCTCCAATACAGAGCCCTCATCTGAGCTTTCCCCAACCCCCAGGACTGGCCCATGTTCCTCCCTAACCTCCTCACTGTCCGACTCTGTTGCTAGCTCCGCTGGCCACCGGCGGGCCACAACAGGCACATGCTTCTCCCCAGAGCAGTTGCTGCCTTCTGGGAGGGGCCAATCATCTCCTGGCCTTACTCCCGAGTCGTCCTTTTTTGCTTTAGCTGCTCTTGCCTTCTGGCAGCTCTTCGCATGCACGCACTAGGAACAGTCTCCTCCTGTCCCTCTGCCTCTGTGAGGCTCCGGAGTCTGCGCATCACTTCCAGATGGCTCTGGCCCCATCTCTTCCTCCGACGCAGAGCCCTTGTCCGGGCCTTCCTCAGACTCCAGGACTGGCCCATGTTCTTCCTCAGTCTCCTCACTGTCTGACTCCGCTGCCAGCTCCTCAGGCTGCTGGCAGACCACAACAGAGAGAGAGATATGAGTTCAAGGTACACCTAGATGTGGCTTTGTAGAGGCAATAACCATCTTCATACGTCTATGGAGATTCTCAGTCATCCAGATCATAGGTGTCCCAAAGGTGCTTTTTTAAAACTGGACCTTCTTTGTTTTTTTTTCCTTGCTTCTTGGATGAGAAGTGAAACATTTTCAAGGCAAAACAAAGACAGTTGAGTTGCCTTTTCAAAAAGCACCTTTGGGACAATCATCTTGATATTTTGGAGTTGAGGAAGTCCATTCAATAGATGGGAAGACCAAATCCCATGGCAATTGTGGATTGAGGTGATGTGTGAAGCCATGTTCTGAGCATGGCTGAATCAGGAAAGTGAAAATCAGGCTGGGAAAACATGGGGATGCTGCCTTTCAACCAGCTATTTTCATTTTTCCGCATCTTAGTTCTTTTTTTGCCACCAGATGTCACTACAATAGCATGTATTACGCAGAGAATGAGTTTACACCTTATCTTTCCTTCCAATGGAAAAAAAACCTCCATCTTTTAAAAGGACACGTCATGCTGCCATTTCTACATTTTTTTTTTCCTACGAGAAATGTCCTTTCCGGGCTTTTCACACATTCTCTATTTCTAAAAGCATTACTTCATAAGAACCCATTTTATTTTGTTAAACTTCGCGCTCCTAGCTAGCTTCCTGGGCTTCCAAAGTTGAAGATGCTTGCTTGAGAGGAAAGTCGATCAAAGATGTGAACTTCTATCAAATCTGATAAATCTTCTAAGACTGACAGCGGGATCCTTTTCGCAGCACACTTCTCTGTGAGGACGTTAACAGCAATACTCCACAAATTCGCAGAATACAGAATAACAGAGTTGGAAGCAGTGGTGAAATGTAAAATTTGTTACTACCGGTTCTGTGGGCGTGGCTTGTTGGGGGGGGGTAATTTGACTGAGTGGGCGTGGCCAACTTTTTTTTTTTTTTTTAACTTTTAAAGCCATTTTTTCTACAACCTCTTCGGCTGAAAAGGTTGTAAAAAAAATGCTTTTAAAGCCTCCGACGATCCCAGCTGACTTGCCTGATCAGCAGAGGCTTTTTTTCCCTTTTAAAAACATTTTTTCTATAACCTCTTCAGCCGAAGAGGTTGTAGAAAAAATGCTTTTAAAAGCCTCTGATGATCCCAGCTGAGCCGTGCGATCATCAGAGGCTTTTTTTTAAAAAAACTTTTAAAAGCATTTTTTCAGGTTGTAGAAAAAATCCTTTTTAAAATAAAAAAAAAGCCTCTGATGATTGCGCGGCTCAGCTGGGCAATGGGGGGGGGGGGCAGGGATTTTTGCTACCAGTTCTCCGAACAACCCACCTCCATCGCTACCAGATCGGGCGATCCGGTCCGAATCAGGAGCATTTCACCCCTGGTTGGAAGGGACCTTGGAGGTCTTCTGGTCCAACCCCCTGCTCTGGCAGGCAGGAAACTCTCTACCATTCCAAGACAAATGTCCAATCTTTTCTTGAAAACCTCCAGGGATTTCTAATGCCCAATTACTGTTTTGTTTTGTTTTTTTGTGGGGTTTTTGTTTTTGTTTTCTTTTTTTGAAAACTGAAACACACTTTTTATCTTTGTGTTTAGTCTATTGATTCAGAAAGGATGCAGACAAGATTATAAAAGGAATCCCCAAGCCATGAATGCCTGAGTTTCCCATTTAGAAGGAGGGCCTTCTCTGTGGGGGCACCTACACTCTGGAATCAGCTGCCCCCAGAGATAAGGAGAATCCAAGACCTCGGTGCCTTCCGCCGTGCCCTTAAAACTTTTTTAAATATTTTTGATTGGTTTATTTTAAATTGGGGCCAAATTAATATATATCTTTTTAATTGTTTTTAATGTTTGTATTGTATGTTCTTATCTGGCTGTACACTGCCCTGAGTCCCTCGGGAGAAGGTGCGGTATATAAATTCAAAATAAAATAAAAATAAAAATAAAATTTACTGATAAATGAATTGGCAGACCGGTTTTGTGTTCATACCACACAAAAAGAGACAAGCGGCAGTCCTCTAGATATTCACTGGGCCCTAAAAAGATGAAAAGGTCCCGAGATGAGCTGAATGTGACTTCTATTGACTGCAGGGACACATCCCCCAAATGTTTTCACAAATTTCTTTCCCTTCTCTGCATCCTCTTCCTCCTCCAGTTGCCTTTCTCCTAAAGGTCAAGTAGATTGGGCTGACAGGCTGATGGTTTAAGGCAGGGACAGTAAAATCAAGGTCCGGGGGATGGATCCGGCCTGCATGGTTCTTAGATCTGGCCACCCTGGAAACTGGCTCGCAGTGCCTCTGTTAGGAAAAACAGAGCTTAAGAGGCCCACGTTTTCTGTTTTCGCTGGCAGAGGATTGCAGGAGGCCGTCGCAGCTGAAATGGAACTTGGGAGCCTGTTTTCTCTGGAAGAGCACTCAGGCCACCACAGGCGCCCCCAACGTGAGTGATGTCGAGCTGGGCATGCCGACCCTGGCCATGCCCACTCCACCACCACCATCCTGAGGTCAAACACAACTCTGATACAACCCTCAATGAAATCAAGTTTGACACTTCTGGTTTAAGGGCACCCATAGTGGAGGGTTCTGTGGTTAAGGTTAAAGAGCCGAGGTGGCGCAGTGGTTAGAGTGCAGTACTGCAGCTACTTCAGCTGACTGCTAGTTCAGCAGATCAGCGGATCAAATCTCACTGGCTCAAGGTTGACTCAGCCTTCCATCCTTCCGAGGTGGGTAAAATGAGGACCCAGATTGTTGGAGGCAATAATAATATTAATATTAATATTATTATTATTATTATTATTATTATTATTATTATTATTATTATTATTAATAATAATAATAATAATAATAATAATAATAATAATAATAATATAAAATAAAAAGGGTGGATTTGAACCTGTCACCCCATTTGTGACTGCAGGCAGGTGGCAGTCAGCAGAAGTAGCCTGCAATACTGCACTCTAACCACTGTGCCACCGTGGCTCATATATGGTTTGGCCTTGTAGATACCACCTGGTTTACTCTCTCTCAGCTCAGTATTAGAGCATCTGGATGGGGAGAAACAGGCTTCAACTCAACCCTTCCAAGACTGAGTGGCTGTGGCTGCCGGCGTCCCGGTACAGCCAGTTAGTCCCATCACTAACTATTGGGGATGAGTCATTGACCCCCGCAGAGAAAGCTCGCAATTTAGGCATCCTCCTGGATGCACGACTGTCTTTAGAAGATCATATAACAGCCGTGGCCAGAGGAGCTTTCTATCAGGTTCGCCTGATTCGCCAATTGCGTCCCTTTCTAGACCGGGACTCATTACGCACAGTCACTCAAGCCCTCGTCATTTCCTGACTTGACTACTGCAATGCTCTCTACATGGGGCTCCCCTTGAAGTGCACCCAGAAGCTCCAACTGGTCCAGAATGCGGCCGCGCGAGTAATTATGGGAGCAACATGGCGCTCACATGTAACACCTCTTCTACGTGAGCTGCACTGGCTTCCGGTGGCCTTCCGAGTGCGCTTCAAGGTGTTGGTTCTTACCTTTAAAGTGCTCCATGGCTTAGGACCTGAGTACTTACGAGACCACCTGCTGCAACCGATAAGCTCCCACCAACCAATACGCTCTCACAGAGTAGGCCTGCTCATAGTCCCATCATTAAAACAATGTCGTCTAGTAGTTCCAAGGGAGAGAGCCTTCTCTATGGGGGCACCTACTCTTTGGAACAAAATACCCCCTGGAATACGAATAATCCCAGATCTTTGCACTTTCCGACGGGCCCTGAAGACCTTTCTGTTTCAACAAGCAGGGCTAGCATAAACATCTAAATTCTATGCCAAGGTCTTAGCAGATACACTAAGTTGGCTCAATTTATTATTTACTGTTTTTTAAAAAATATATATTATATGTATATGAAATCTTATTCTGTTCACCGCCCTGAGTCCTTCGGGAGAAGGGTGGTATAGAAATTCAATCAATCAATCAATCAATCAATCAATCAATCAATCAATCAATAAGGTACAACCCCACTGCCCAAGGCAAGAGACATTATACCAGGAGTCCTCAAACTTTTTAAACAGGGGGCCAATTCATGGTCCCTCGGACTGTTGGGGGGCCGGACGGGCTGGGTGGGTGGGCATGGCTAGCTCACGTGACTAGGTGGGCGTGGCCAATTTAACAATCCATTAAACAATGCACACAAATTAAACTTTAATTTGTTTTGCTCCTTGGGGTGTTTTATTTGCTTTTGTTTGCACGTTGCTCTTTTGGTTGACTTTTCTTTTTGCTAGATCATTTTTTCAGTTGTTTAGGAGTCTAGTGGTCCACTTCAGAAAACTCAGTTTTGCAGCAATTTTTCTCAGTCCCAAGAAGCTTGAGAAATCGGTCTCTCTTCTCTCTTTCTGCCTCTACCTCTCTCTCTCTATCTTCTGGAGGCGGGGAGGTGAAAAACAGGCTGTTTTTGCCCATTTTTGGCCTCCTGGGGCATCTGTGTGCCCCGTTTTTCACCTCCCCCACCTCCAGAACATCTCTGCAGGCCAAAATTGTTGGCCTTACCTTTCAGTTCCAGCCCGCGGGGCTAGCGAACTTAAGTCCTGTGCTTGGCCGAAAGGTGGGCGGGGCGATGTGGGCGAGGCGATGTGGGCAGGGCAGCCTCGTGGTCCTTGTGTGGGCCGGATTAATGGCTTCGACAGGCCACATGTGGCCCACAGGCCATAGTTTGAGGACCCATGCATTATACCATCCAGACAAATGATTGTCCAATTTTTTTTCTTTGAAAACTTCCAATGATGTACCATCCACCTTTCTGGAAGGCAAGCTGTTCCATTGATTAATCATTCTCACTGTCAGGAAATTTTTCCTTATTCCAGGCTGGACGTCTCTTTTAACAAGCTTCCACCCATTGCTTCTTGTCCTGCCCTCAAGCGCTTTGGAGTTTTTCATGAACCTTTAGCAGGCTGCTAATAGCTCCATCGATATTGCAAATCTCACGTAGCAAGCACGACTCTGAGCTGGCTTTCCTGATTCACTCTGGTGTCGATCCTGCTAATTAACACAATTTCTAGAGTTGGAGGGTGCCAGCAATTGCAACTGCAGCACTATAACTCCGTGTAAGATTTTCAACTCTGCCCCAACACAAGCAACGGCAATCGGCAAAGATCCAGTGAGGCTAAGAGGATCCTTCTTGTTGTGTTGATGAGCAAGCAGGAAACCAAGCAGAGAGAGGATGATGAAAGTGATTTTCAAAATGATGCCAAGGGCTTCTTTTGCATGGATTTTATTAACCTTATTGAAACAGGCAGGGGTTATATCCTGTTCCTGTCTGCTCACGTGAAAGTAGCTTAGATCAAACCTGCCTTAGATATGATGCATCAAGACAGTCATAGTGTTCTGAGCTAGGCTTCCTGAGACAGTAAAACGCACACGAATAGTCCCAAAAACCCTCTTTTTATTTCAACGGCTGTGAATTCTGTTCATTCACAGCACGTAATAGTTTGTAAAGAGTCCGACAGAAGTCTGCCACAGTCCTTTGGGATAAGGCTGATAAGCACCCATCTTTATCTCCCTTGACACCAAAGACCTACCGTATTTTTTGGAGTATAAGACGCACCAGAGTATAAGACGCACCTTAGTTTTTGGGGAGGAAAATAAGAAAAAAGCTGATTGGCGGGTGGATCGGCCTCCCAGAATACCCCCAATCAGCTGTTCAGGTGAATTTTAGCAACAGGTTCCTTGGTTGTGAGCTCTGTGCCTTGCTTTTTTTTTTTGCTTTTTGTCCTGCCTCTGAAAGCCTCCGAAACAGTGCTTCAGAAAAAAAAGCCCCTGAAGCTCTGTTTGGGGACTTCTTTCCTGAAACTTCGTTTCTGATGCTTTTTTCAGCCTCCGAAACCTCCATTTGAGAAGCTGGGCAGGGCTACATTCAGAGTAAAAGACGCACCCAGATTTTCACCCTCTTTTTTGGGGAGGAAAAAGTGCATCTTATACTCCGCAAAATACGGTAATTGGCAATTAGCTTTGCAAGGCCACACGCAGCACAGAGTCAAAACAGAGCTTCAGAATTTAAACCGACCAGAATGAACCAAGTTGCTTCCTGCAAAGGCTCACGAGCCTTTGCTCCTCCTTTATGTCTTATGGGAGGGGCCAATCATCTCCAAGACCTACTTCTGAGTTGTCCCTTTTGTCTTAACTGTTCTTGACTTCTGGCAGCTCTCTGCATGCACACACTGGGAACAGGCTCCCCCTGTTCCTCTGCCTCGCTGATGTTCGACTCTGGAGGCTCCAGAGTCAGCACATAACTCCCAGATGGCCTTGGCCCCCTCTCTGCCTCCGACGCAGAGCCCTCGTTAGAGCCTTCCTCAGACTTCAGGACTGGCCCATGTTCCTCCCCAACCTCCTCACTGTCCGACTCTGCTGCCAGCTCTGCAGGCCGCCGGTGGATCATGACACATAGCACGTTCCCTTTTCCATGCTGGCATGGATGGTTTGCTTCCAGGAGGCAAAGGAGAATACAGTAGAACTTCAAGAGGTGAGAGATAAGAAAGATGGACTTCCTTTCATCTGAAACAAAGCATCCTTTGAAAAAAGTCCTTTTGCACTCTCTTTTGAGGATGGAAGCAGGGTTTTTTAACTTTGGCAACTTTAGGGTTGGCTGGACTTCAATTCACAGACAATTGCTGAGGTTGTAGTATATTCTTCTCAGCACTGTCCAAAGGACAGATGGCGTGGTGGCTCAACAGTTAAGATGCTGGGCTTCCGACTGGAAAGCTGACAGGTTCGAGACCCGAATGCTACGTGATGGGGTGAGCTCCCGTCCTCGCCCCAGCTCCTGCCAACCTAGTAGTTTGAAAGCATGCAAATGTGAGTAGATAAATAGGTACCACTTCGGTGGGAAGATAACAGCGCTCCATGATGTCATGCTGGCTACGTGACCGTGAAAATGTCTTCAGATAGTGCTGGCTCCATGGTCCTGAAACAGAGATGAGCCCCCCGCTCCCTATAGCCAGCAACGACTAGCAGAGTAAAATCTGCAGGGACTCCTTTACCTTATTGTCCAAAGTAAGTGAGCACCATCAAGAAGCCAAACTCAGCTTCCATTCAGAGCATTAACAGGGTTTATTAAACATAGCTGCTCTCTCATTAGGGTTTGCACATTATTTGGACAGCTTCTCAGATCTGCAAAGTTCAGCACTCTAATTCTGGGTCCTCATAAAATCACTCAGCCCAGGACTAAAACACCGGAATCTAAAGACACTTTTCTAAGTGAACTGCTACTATTATCAGCTCTTGTTGAGTTGCAGTTCACTTTACCAGAGGGTTGTTAATAGCTCTCAACACACACGTAATATTCTCAAAATCAACTCAATCTTAAATATTGAATCCTACACATAGGGTGGCAAAATTAGGATGGTTTTGGCTTCCTGCTGATTCGTTATCACTCTTCAATTTGTGTGTGTTTGTGCGTGCGAATAAAGATGACTGAATAAAGAATTTTTAACAGAGGAATGAAGGACTGAATAAATTCCTTTTATAACAATCGACTCTAAAAGGACTGAATCAGGATGACTGAATAAAAGAGCTGTCATTTCGTTTTTACACTTTTGTTATAGCCCAATGCCTGATTCGCCCTCATCACAGGAGAGCTGCATTTTGCAACATCATTAATTGGCAAGATATTTGAGTAATTGAATCAGCAGGATAGGACACCCGTGGTCTGGAAGTGAGTGATCAATAACCCTTCTTCAGCCACGGAACTAATTCTTTGCTACCTACCTAACAACCATTCTGGAAGTCATCGAGAGAAAAAGCTATTAGCAATCTTTATTTAAGTCATGTGCTGTTCTCCAACCTTTTCCTATATAGACAGGAAGACATTGAAGTTCATTTTTTACAGGCTGCTGTGCCACAGATTTGGTACCCAACAACAAACAATTAAACAAAGTTGTTAATATATTCTTGTAGAGGAAGATGGCTGAACTCAAACAAGATTTTAAGCTAGGTTTGGGCGTTGTTATTTTTGCTTACACTTTAGTTAAAAGGAAAAACAGCAGCCTACGGCTTGCACATAAATGCTTAAAGCATAATTGCTTGGTTCACACATTCTTCTCAGCAAACAGCCAGACAAGTCACCTAATTATCTACTGTATCTGTTGACTAGGCAAGTGTTTGTATAAAAATGGCAAATTCCTTTTCTGTGATGAATACTGCAATCACTTCTTTAAAAAAAAAAAAAAAAAAACACCAAACATCATTATAATTAATAGAATGGAAATTCATATTAATCCGTGTTCTATTTTAATTCTCTGCATGTTTGAGCTGCGATGCCAAAGTTTGTACATTACAATAAGCTATTAAAATCACATTGCTTGGAGGATGCATCTCACACCCCAAAACAACCAGAATAAATCTATTTTGTCTAAAAATACCAACATTCTGCTACATTATGTTGTAAGCTTCAATCACGAAAGGCTGCCTACAGTCTTTGATGTTAGAACTTACCTTTGCTTCATTTTATTGAAGGTATTTTTACTGATCAATGACCACAATAAAGTTTCTGTCTGTCTTTCACCCCAAAACAAAATTGTCCTAGTACAATATGTGAACGGAGTCAACATTTGGTAGCTAGTTTGAGTTAATATATAGAATAGAACAGGTAAGCAGAGGGCCAAATACGGTAGGGGTTGAATGCAAAGTAAGAGAGCATATGTTACTATCCTTGGAGTTGACTTCAAGAACGTGAAATCAAGCTTGAGTAACAAGAGTAAATCTTTCTAAATCATTAGTTATGAAAACAGAAACTAGAAACTTAATGTAGGAAATCAGCTTACCGTATTTTTTGGTAACAAATTTTTTCACCTAAGAGGGTGAAAATTTGGGTGTGTCTTTTTTTTTTTTTTTTTGCTTTAATTTATATGCCGCCCTTCTCCGGAGGCTCAGGGCGGCTTACAATGCGTTAAGCAATAGCCTTCATACTTTTGTATATTTATACAAAGTCAGCTTATTGCCCCCACAATCTGGGTCCTCATTTTACCTACCTTTGAAAGGATGAAAGGCTGAGTCAACCTTGAGCCTGGTGAGATTTGAACTTGCAGTAATTGCAAGCAGATGTTAATTACAGTGCTTGAGTCCACTGTACTACAGGCTCTTCCTTATACACCAAATGTAGCCCCACCACCGGCCCCCACACTTTGGCCTCTGCCCAGTGGGGAAATCCAAATTTTTTTTACTACTGGTTCTGTGGGCGTGGCTTGGTGGGCGTGGCAGAGGAAGGATACTGCAAAATCTCCATTCCCTCCCCGCTCCTGGGGGAAGGATATTGCAAAATCTCCATTCCCACCCCACTCTGGAGCCAGCCAGAGGTGGTATTTGCCGGTTCTCCAAACTACTCAATATTTCTGCTACCAGTTCTCTGAATTGCTCAAAATTTCTGCTACCGGTTCTCCAGAACCTGTCAGAACCTGCTGGATTTCACCCCTGCCTCTGCCTCCCAGCAATTTACCTCTTTGCAGCAAACAGCAAACAGCCTGTTTCAGCTTCAGCACAGCCTGATTAGCACAAGCAGCTGATTGTTGGCTGGATCGGCCTCATGACCCTCAGCTGTTTTAGGCTGCAGGGATTGCCATAGCCCATTGCCCCCTCCACGAGGCCCATTTTCGGCCTCCGCTGCTTGCTGCAAGCAGATTGGTTTTTTTTTGTGTGTGTTAATCAGGCTGTGCTGAAAACGAAAATGAAACTAAAGCAGGCTGTTTGCTATTTGCTGCAAGGAGGAAAATTGCTGGGAGGCAAAGGCAGATTTTTTTTTCTTGTTTTCCTCCCCAAAAAAGGTAAGTGTGTCTTAAAGTCCAGAGCGTCTTATACTCCAAAAAATACAGTACTTATCCTTTATTGAATTTCTCCAGTATTTTAGATCTGGTAGATGTAGAAAAATATGCTTGAATGGAGTAAATAAAGATAAGCAAAGGCACGTAGACCTTCACTCTAACCAAGGTGACCTAACAGTTTACAGTGTAGTACTAAAATGACTCGGTTTATTAAGGGTCTGTCAAACTATAACTGACGTAGTCAGAAAACAAACAGACAGTTCTTGAAATTATTAAAAGTATGGATTTCAGTGTGGATGCAATCTCTCCCATCCAGCCCTCCCCCCCCTTAAAAATGGGGAGGGGGAACAAACACAGTAAGAAAATTAATACATGCAATTATACAGGGTGTATATTTTCAGAACCCTTAATGAAGACAGGAAACTTTGAAAGTATCCATTAGCCCAAATCCAATATTCACATTTTTATTTTTTATTTATTTTTTCAAACCAAACTTCTCAAGCTATCTGTTGATAAGTTAAAAATCCTATGGCACAAAATTTTCACAAAAAAAGTTAAGGCAGAGACCAACAGTTCATATAAAAATAGCTGAATCGGTTTCTTGCGAATAATCTTTTTGCTGTGTGTTCTGGATTTTGATAATACAAGATTATAAATATGTTATCTGTGTATGTAGGTGTGTATGTGAGTGTGTACAGTACACACAGACACATACAGACAGAGAAAAAGATCAGTACAATTGGGTGGAAACCCTTTTAGCAATAAACCAAGATCACATATCCTGGGTTACAATGGAGGTACTCAAGATAAGAATCTGTCATAGATTTCTTGCTACACATAACCATTTTACACACTGTAAATCTGCAGTATAAACACTGAGTTTCATAGAGAAATTCAGCTTTAAATCATCCTAAATTTACAAAATTCACCCAAGTTAGCCAAATGGACATTCTGTTCATTCCTTCAATTTCAGTGGCACATTTTAATAAACCATCTTACATTAACAAAAAAACAAAAAAAAGACAAGATACTCAAAATTTTCCAAAGCATCAACAAAATTTTAAATCAAGTGTTACCATCTCCCAAAGCAGAGAAATTTCTAAAGAGAGGTTTCAGACGAGGTTGGATGGACAAATGTTAGGAGCATTTTATGAAGCTGCCAGCTTACCATTCAAATGAACTTTTACAGCGTATTCGTACTCAACTTCTATTTATTTTGCATTCATCTTGCTTTGAAATTATGAAACTTAGAACCCGTACCCCTGCTGGAAGGTGCACTCAAAAAAGCATTAAAATAAATATGGGTTTTTAAAAAATATTACATGCTTCACTCTTCCCATGCATTGACCAGAAACAGGTGAATTCTGTATCCTTTGACAAAATAGAATTGCAACAAAAAAGCAGAAGAGGACAAACATCATTATCTCTGTTTTATTGTAACCAAAAGTGGATTTAACAGCTGGAAAATGCAGTAAATTGCCCCTCCTCCAACTGCCCAAAGATTTTTGAGCAGATGTTCAGTTGCCAGTACTCCACCAATGGAACAAGGAACATACATATTTTTCTCGCACATTGTTCTCTTTAAAAACTCAACATGCCAGTTTTATGATGCTACCATGAGTAGAAGAATAGGGAGTTGGATGTACTGGGCAGGGGAATGTCTTAAATCAGTGTTTCTCAACCATGGAAACTTTAAGATGGGTGGACTTCAACTCCCAGAATTCTGGAAGTTGAAGTCCATCCATCTTAAAGTTTTCAAGGTTGAGAAACACTTGCCTTAAATGGAGTGCTTGCATATATAAAGACCCCCCCCCAAATTCTGTGCAATGATATCTGATACAACCTTAGCCACACTTGCAATAACCACTTACATCAGCATGATTTAGGGACCGTGTCAAAGAAGAACTGAACTGCCTTCTTTTCTAACTGAATTGGTGATTTCCAAATTTGAGGTACTCTGTCATTCTAAGCCATAGCTTGTTTAGTCTCTTCATTGAAGACAAGATGGGTGATGGGTTCACCCAATAAACCACAATTTGTAAATCATGGTGGATGGGTTAACATAATGTAGGCTTAGCATGATTTGAGGCAGCAAAAGGACCAAACCCACTTTTTCAGTGGGAAAGTACATTGTTTTCCTGTTTCTTTCCAGGAAATTGTATCATGTTCACCTTCTAAGTGCCTTTTGGATTATCTATTCTGAGACCTGTTGTGTTTTAAATAGGTAAGGAGAGTTAATTCGGTTTCTGGAGACTGTTCAACACCTGAACTTTTTTTTTCCTGATAAAATACTGGGAAATTAAAAGGATCATCAGAACATGGAAACATTATAAATAACACACACTTTTAATTGTTTGGATTAATTATTATAATATTAAGTTTGTTGTCTCCAACAAGGGGGAAAGGTTTCTATTTCCCAAAGAACATCTGATTTGAATTTCTGTAAAACCACATTGAATGTTTCAATTGCCTTATGTCCATTCGGTTAGAAATGTGTGTGTGTGTGTGTGTGTGTGTGTATGAGTATGAATGTTGGTAACAGACAGCTAGTATTGGGAATGTCAGAACCCAAAAGAAAGTAAAGCTAACTTTAAAAGCTAGAAATAGAAGTGGCAAAAGAAGACACTTCTAGATGATGTTCAGAAGATGTCTAAAAGGGATCAATTTTAAACTTATTTGCCTAAGCAGCTTGCATCTGCAGTAGAAAGTTGCCTATTGTAAGGCTATAACTGAGCAGTTTAAAGATAGGGGCAATTCTGAAACTAACTAGTAATTAATATCCAAGGCACATTCCTGTGGAGAAACTCAACAATACCCATTCATCTCAATGGATCTCTTGAAGGAAGTTCCCCCCGTCAGCTGTACCTTTATTGTAGAATACATTTCCCTTTCAGAGTCTTTTACATGGATATGCAAACAGTTTGCCCATCAAATGGACACACCAACTTTCTTCTGAACTGAGCTGGGAACTCCATGACATGTTGCCATGTTTACTTGGCAACACATGTAAAGTGCTCCTAAGCTTCTTTCCAATTCCCCATTCATATAACCATCAATTACTTTCATATTGCTAACGTTAGATTAGATAAAAGAGCCACCTAAGCAAAAGACAACAATATTTGGGAGAAAAATGACCCGTTCCCTTCTTCCCAAACCTGAAATTATCAAGTAGTTGGAAATTATTTGATCATTTCAAATGTACCAAGAAGTCACATTGTAGTCTAGTGCAGGGGTCTCCAAATTTGGGCACTTTTAAGGCTTGTGGACTTCAACTCCCAGGATACCCCAGTCAGCTTCCTGGGGAATTCTGGGAGTTGAAGTCCACCAGTCTTAAAATTGCCAAGTTTGGAGCTTCCTGATCTAGTGCACATCCAAGGTTGCATCATTTTGCAGAGGTAGCCTGTAAAATGTATGTATAGATGTGTGTCTTAAGCATTATGTAAATTAAATAATTCAGTAAAAATATTTCACATACCAGATATGAATTTGCTGAATTTGCTCTTTGTCTATAACATCCCACATTTTTTTTTCCAAACAAAATGACACTTAAACGTATTTAAGGTTCAGGTTTGATGTCCCCTGGCAATCAAGATAAAGATCTTCCTATGAAAAGAGAACACCAGAATTCATGCTTTAAAAGAAGGATAAGTAATGGAATCGATTATTTACCCATTTTCATGTTCACATGTTTCAATCTGTCCCAACGGTGCTTTTTCCAAAAGGGAGATAACAGAATAACAGAGTTGGAAGGGACTTTGGAGGTCTTCTAGTCCAACCCCGTTCAAGCAGGAGACCCTATACCATTCCAGACAAGCGGCTGTCCAGTCTCTTCTTAAAAAGCCTCCAGTGATGGACCACCCATAACTTTTGCAGGCAAGCTGTTCCACTGGTTAATTGTTTTCCCTGTTAGGAAATTTCTCCTTAGTTCTAGGCTGCTTCTCTCCTTGAATTGAACTGAATTTGAAGAACTGAAGAAGTTTCTTGGATGAGAAGTGAAACCTTTTCAAAACCCAAGAAAGCCCAGTTGTCGTTTTGGAAAAAAGCACCTTCGGGGCAACCATGACCTGGCTGATGGAGAATCTCCATCGACATCCTTTCCCTGAAAATAGTGTTAAATTACCTCGAACAATGGAGTGTTTACACACATACAAGATGGACATTGTGAAGTACAATACACTTTTAATATTTTAAACCTCACGGTCCAAGCAGAGGTATCATCAGTCATCTTTTGTTGCTTTTGTCATTTTTAAAAAAACTAAAATAAAATAAAAGGAGAACAATGAGTGAGGGACCAGAGGAAAATTAAGCAGACCTCTTGCATTACCCAAGAACAGGGGTCAGCAACCTGTGACTCTGGAGCCTCATGTGGCTCTTTCATCCCTCTGCTGTGGCTCCCTGTTGCTCAAAATACGCATCACAACCGCCAATGTGCGACACCCGCCGGCATGTGATTTATTGAGCTTTATCAACCATGGATAAATCCAAGAAAAGAAAAGTTTCAGAAGAAAACAGAACGTTTAATTCAATTACATATGCTAGTTTTGTGGCCGCTGAAGAAATAGTCAGCACAGGAAGGGTTTTGTGGTTCCCGGTGTTTTCTTTTTTGTGGGAAACGGGTCCAAATGGCTCTTTTGAGTGTTTATGGTTGCTGACCCCTGCCCCTGAAGAATCTGATTCTATTAAAGGTATCTCCATTCAGTGCAATTGTTAAAAGATACATAAAAGCCTCATCTCCATAAAGTCTCAAGGCTTCAGAGAGGGAGAGAAACAAGGGGGTATGAAAGATTGTGATGTTAAAAAAATGGGTCCTTACAATTTCTGGTTAAAACAACCACTTTTTAACCATACCTTTCTCTTAAGGACCCATTTTGGATTGGAAAATAATGCAGGCAGTCCTTGACTTATGGCCACAATTGAGCCCAAACTTTCTGTTGCTAAGCGAGACAGCCATTAAGTGAGATTTGCCCCGTTCTATGACCTTCCCTGCCACAATTGTTAAGCGAATCGCTGCAGTTAACTGTAACCATCATCAATAGGAACCAGTGGCCAAGCGTCCTAATTTTGATCACATGACCTTGAGGGATTGCTGCAATGTCCATAATGTGAAAAAACAGTCATAAGTCACTTGTTTCAGTGCCGAGGTAACTGTGAGCGGTCACTAAACAAAACGGCTGTAAGTCGAGGACAACCTGTAAAGGCTACAGTCCCAGTGGATACGGGCTAGCTGGTTCAAACACATGTTCAGCGATTTTATTATAAACTGCCGTGAGGTCTGGAAAGGATTATTTTAATACAGACAATAAATAAAACGCGTCTTCTCATCATTGGATGAGCCTTAACATCAAATGAAGTCTCGCATCAGTGAGACGTCTCAGCGCGACAAGCATTCTCCATTTTAAAAAGACAAGTATTTTCACTGTAGACTCAGATCATACATTCAGCCTCAAAGGACGCGCAAGGATGAAGGAACTGCAAGCCATTAAAAAAAACAAAAAGGTGTATCATTTGCAGAGTTGTATTTAGATCACACTGGAGGCCTAGGGATTTACTAGCCAGAGTCATGCCTTTAAAAATCAAAATAAGCGTCTTGAAGTTGGAACCAGGCGTACGTAAACCAAAGTGCTACACAAATTACTGGCAAAAATAAAACGTTTTCCAGTTCACAAATATGTTTTTGCCTAAACAGCATATAAGCTTTCCATTAGAACTTCTGGAATAGTTGCAAAGCTGAGAGGCATCTTTATAGCTTAGGAATATGGGCATCTACATCCGAGGTAGCTAAATAGAAAATACAAAAACATAAACAAAAAAATCCCAACCCTTTTGTATGAAATAGCTTTTCAGTTCTTTCAAAACTCTGTTCAGCTTGCATTTCCGCTAAAACCCAATTTTTATGATGTCTGGATTGCTGCTCTTTGACTAAGCAATACAAGAAGTGCCTAAGTCACGGATGTCCAACCTGGGCTGCATTGAGTGAAGAGGATTGACTTGGGTTACAAGTAAAATACAGAATATAGTTAATTACAAACTATTCTAAAGATACGAGTTCCAGGTATATTAGTAAAAAAGGAAGCAGACATACTGCGAACTCCGGAACTTAAAATTTTAACACAGCTGATTACAAGTGGGAGACGGCTGGAAGGGCCTATTACACGCACAAGGGCTAAATTGGTTAATGGCGTATAAAGGCAGAGAATAAGAATAAGAATAATTTTATTTCTATACCGCCCTTCTCCCGAAGGACTCAGGGCGGTGTATAGCATATTACAGAGATCTCTGTAATGGTAGTTTAATACTCAGACAATGTCAGCAGATGGCCGACGAAAGCTTAGTAAAATAAAATTTTAATTCTTTTAAAATTTTAAGTTCCGGAGTTCGCAGTATGTCTGCTTCCTTTTTTACGAATATAGTTAATGTATATAAATCACACACAATTGACCAAGAGGGGTTCTTGGTGCTCTCTGAGCTTGACTGTCTTCTTGCAGATGTTTCATTGGCCAAACTAGGTAACATCTGTAACATTTGTCAGAAATGGTGTAGGGTCTCCTGCTTGGATGGGGGGTGGGTGGGTTGGACTACAAAGTCCCTTCCAACCCACCCAACTCAATCTAATCTAATCATCAGTGGATGTAACCTAGTTTACAATAATGTTAAAGTTTGCAGTCTTATGGAGCCTCGTTACTAGCTGTCCTGAGCAGCATGTGGCCCGTGAACCATAGGTTGGACATGCCTGGCGTAGATCAATGTTTCTCAACCTGGGTAGCTGTGAAACGAACACCCAGAATTCCCCAGCCAGCACAGCAATCCACACATCTTGAGAAACACTGTCCGAGGTAATCATGGAGGTGTTTAGGACATCGCAGGGGTGAAATCCAGCAGGTTCTGGAGAACCGGTAGCGGAAATTTTGAGTAGTTCGGAGAACCGGCAAATACCACTTCTGGCTGGCCCCAGAGTGGGGTGGGAATGGAGATTTTGCAATGTCCTTCCCCTGGAGTGGGGAGGGAATGAGGATTTTGCAATATCCTTCCCCTGGAGTAGGGAGGGAATGGGGATTTTGCAATATCATTCCCCTGGAGTGGGGAGGGAATGGGGATTTTGCAATATCCTTCCCCTGGAGTGGGGAGGGAATAGGGGTTTTGCAGTATCTTTCTCCCAGGAGTGTGGAGGGAATGGGGATTTTGCAATATCCTTCCCCCGGAGTGAGGAGGGAATGGGGATTTTGCAGTATCTTTCCCCCAGGAGTGTGGAGGGAATGGGGATTTTGCAATATCTTTCCCCTGCCATGCCAACCGAACCAGTAGTAAAACCAGTGGTAAAATTTGGATTTTACCACTAGGACATCCCCTCTCCACCCAATGATTATCCGTTGCAGTGCGTTTGGCTAAGCAAATGCAAACAGAAATGGCATTTGAAACAACAGGCAGCTGACCCTAAAAAAACAACATGCAGTTCAGATCTGCAGATTTTTCCCTGTAGTCTTTTCGGGCTCTCCATCGCGACCTTCCTTCTCTATTAGGCTGGCCTTATCATGCATTGCCTTATCTTATGCTTCCTACCTTTTACATTCATTTTTTTTTAAAAAAAATGCATGTAGTGCTGACTGTTCATATGGACGACAAGCACGTCAAGCTGCGTTTTGTGACTCCAGAAAACAAGTCACAAAGGCCACGTCGCACAGACGCGACGATCAACGTGGCAGCGAGAACAGCTTCTTCAGAATCTCGTGTAGTTTGTTTTATTGCTGCTAATTGTGCTATACAAACTTTTTTGTAAAGGAACGCTTGCTGAAAACTCAGCAGCGAGAGAGGCGTGGCTTCGGGAGCTTCCCAGTGTTTGGAGGTAGGGGAACAGCAGAGACCGCCTGACCCCTTTCCGGAAAGCAAACGAGAGTAAAGATAAAGGTTCCCCTTGCACATATGTGCTAGTCATTCCTGACTCTAGGGGGCGGTGCTCATCTCCGTTTCAAAGCCGAAGAGCCAGCGCTGTCCGAAGACATCTCCATAGTCATGTGGCCGGCATGACTAAACTCCAAAGGCGCACGGAACGCTGTTACCTTCCCACCAAAGGTGGTCCCTATTTTTCTACTTGCATTTTTAACGTGCTTTCGAACTGCTAGGTTGGCAGAAGCTGGGACAAGTAACGGGAGCTCACCCCGTTACGCGGCGCTAGGGATTCAAACCGCTGAACTGCCGACCTTTCGATCGACAAGCTCAGCGTCTTAGCCACTGAACCACCCCGTCCCTTTCAAACGAGAGTAGTATTAAGGAAAAACCCAAGAAGCCATAATTATCCCGTGTCAAATCAGTTTGCATAATTTATGTGGGCCAAAAGAAATACAGCCTTTTTTGGCATTTGGATTTTGACGCGGAACAGTGCCCAATCCCACCGCCCTTTTTATCTTTACTTGAGAGGGAACACATCATTGCTCATAGTCGAGTACATTCGCTTTCACCCAGAGGTGCGACTAAACAGGGGCAGGGGTGGACTGCTGGGGGTTCGCAGGGGTTCTGGAGAACCTCTAGCTAAGATTCTGTACAGTTCGGAGGAACATGACACTCCTGGCTGGCCTCTCCTACGCTTTCCCTCCCAGGAGTCCCCACACGGCCCGTTTTGAATGCAGGTTAAGTGCAGGGTGTGCGGGGAGGCTCGAGGAGGGCGAAAAACAGGCCTATTGAAAGTTCGGGAAGGCTGGAAACAGGCCCGTTTCTGGCCTCCAGAGTGTCTCTGGAGCCTGGGGAGGCCGTTTTCGCCCTTGCGGAGGCTCGATGAAAGCCTCCGGAGCCCGGGGGGGGGCAAAAACACCCCCCCACACACCATGGTGTAGGAGGCCGACTAGGCCACGCCCACCCAGCAACCGGGCAGAAAACCCCTTGCTAAAATTTTTGAAGCCCACCCCTGAACAGGGGTGGGGTGGGAAACCCCTCTTAATTTCTCCTCTGCAAAAACCCTTTCTTCTGTGGCAAGATCTTCTTAGGCTAAGAGGAGTTGCAATCCTGTTTCTCCTGTGCTTTTTCGTTCTTAGAGAGCAACTCTAAGAAGAGAGCAGCGAGATCAGGGGTGAAATGTAAAATTTGTTACTACCGGTTCTGTAGTGGGGGCGGGGGGGAATGTGACTGGGTGGGCGTGGCCAACTTTTTTTTTTTTTTAACTTTTCAAAGCATTTTTTCCTGAAGAGGTTACAGAAAAAAAAATGCTTTAAAAGTCTCTCTGATGATCCCAGCTGAGTTGCCTGATCGTTTTAAAAAATGCTTTGAAAAGTCTCTGAGATCCCAGCCGAGCCGCGTGATCATCAGAGGCTTTTTTTTTAACTTTTAAAAGCATTTTCGGTGGAAGAAGTTGTAGAAAAAATGCTTTTAAAAGTAAAAAAAAAAAAAAAAAAGCCTCTGATGATCGTGCGGCTCAGCTGGGCATGGTGGTGGTGGGGGGGGGGGCACAGGGATTTTTGCTACCGGTTCAGGCGATCCGGTCTGAACCGGGAGCATTTCACCCCTGAGCGAGATAAAATGCAAAGGAAGGAAGAGAACAGGGAGGTGGTGGCAGCTAGGGTGAAGAAGCTGTGAGCTGGAATTTAAGAATAACGTACAAGAAGGAGGACAATTTTTTTACACAGTTTTCTTACCGACTTTTCCATCGAATGTAAAGCCTCCCAGGTTTGTGCTATGGGGCATCAATGGGGCGTCACTTATTTATCTTACATTTCTGTGAACGCAGCACTGAGAGGCCTTCAAAGGCCACACGCCAAGGACGTCTCAGCCTGGAGAAAGCCTACCTACGTAGTCGCTAGGAGTCAATCAACGCGGACGTGACAAGCACCCTAATCAATTGGTTAAATACTATCCCAAAGAACAAAGCATACAAATTGGTAAGTAACATTTTCATTATCCTATTTCAGACACAACATACATAACTTTAGATCAAAATTCTAAAAAAAAAAAAAATATGTTTAAGATTAAAAACATTAATCTTAAATTTCCAGCAGTAGTTGAAAAAGAGGACCATGGTCATATTATGCATTGGACTCTTTAAGAGGTTGTACTGAGGATTTTGATGCACACAGCAAAGATGGAGAACTCCAATATATTTCTCACTGAATTCAGGTCTACACGGCCTACTAATTGCCTAACAAAATCGATCAAAATAACTTTTAAGCCTGGCTGCATAAATGTGTTGTACATTTGCTAAATCCTATTCGGAGCTAATCCATAAATTAGTGTTTGCTTGCTAGCTAGCTGGTTGGCTAGCTGGTTGGCTGGTTTGTTTAAAAAAAACAAAAAACAATTATCTTAAGAAGTATATGGACTAAGTAACTGCTCCACATTAAAAGTCCAGAAATATATTTCCCCTTCGAGGGAATTCTCATCAACATTTCTCACACCACTTGTGAAGCTTTTTTCTTCTTCTCTCGAGTAACAATTTCCGCATTTTCATCTTTTTTTATATGAGGCTCATGGACCAGTCACTTGTAAATAAGCCGCAAACATCTGCCAGACCTTCAGACAAGGATATATAGTGGATCTTCGAGCTTGACGGGATTACTATTACCGATCTCTACAGCGTACTAAAGGGGAAGGCTGTGCAACTGGAAATTGTATTTTCTGAATTGTGCACTTAAAAGAGTCAAGTGTTTTTTTCCTTGCTTGTTTGGAATTTCCACCTGCTGATATACACAAAATAATTTATTAGAGCTAAGATAAATAGATTTGCTTTTTTTTTTTTCAGTAATGAAAATATTCCAGGATATTTCATCATCCCAAAATGAAGAGAAGAGATTTGCTGCTATATACAGAAAAAAGAAAAAACTAAAAAGACCAACGCTTCTTTGTTTGATCCCTGGTTAGAATGATCATCCTTTGAATGAAGGCTCAAATTATCCCCCACTCATCTTTTGAAACCTATAATTTCCAGTGATCAGTCCATCTACCTGAGAAGGAGAAAAAGAACAAGAAAAGGCAAAATATCACACTGAAGGACTGACGGACTAACATTAGGAAGTTATTAACAGAATTCACTACTATTCTTCCATTCTCAGTGCCATCCTTAGGTCAAGTGTTTATTATTAAGTTCGCGTTATAATGAAGGTACCATCATCAAGAGAGAGCTGCCGGAAGCAGCTTTCAAGTAGCTTTCACATTTGTCAACAACAAAACTCTGAATTTGCAGAAACTTATTAAAATGCCCTCAATATACAATTGGCTCGCCGGCCTTCCCACCCTACGTCTTCCTTCATATTTAAGGATATGGGTTAACCCAATGCAATCGGTTCGGAGACATACACGTTAGACAAACTATATACTGTGTGGTTTTTTTTCTTTGTCAAAAAAAAAAAAGAAGAAGAAGAAGAAGAAGAAGATCACAAACTGTCCAAGGCATTTTTTTCAGATGAAGATGACAAGCTGAATGAGGTATCGTCGGGTTCTGGAGATGTATGATTGAAATCCATCTCTTCCAATTCTGGAGGTAAATCGGCTAGAAGTGCCTGCGTTACGAAGAAAATGGAAACAATGAAAAGTTGCTATTTATTCTTGTGAGTTCGGGGTCCTATCCAGGGGTGGGATTCAAAATTTTTAGCAACCGGTTCTCTGCCTGGTTGCTTGGTGGGCGTGGCCATGGTGAGCATGGCTTACTCGGCCCTCCTGCACCACGGCTGGAGGGGGGGCATTTTCGCCCTCCCCAAGCTCCAGAGGCTTTCCTTGAGCTTCCGGGAGGGCGAAAATGGCCTACCCCGAGCTCTGGAGGCCCTCTGAAGGCCAGAAACGAGTCTGTTTCCAGACTTCTGATACTTCCGGAAGGCCCGTTTTTCGCACTCCCAGAGCCTCTGCGTGGGGCCTGCACTTACCAGGCATCCAAAACGGGCTGCGTGGAGACTCCTGGGACGGGTGGGCGGGGCCAGCCAGTCCTTGCAACTACCGGTTCAGTGAACCAGAAGTAAAATAAGCATCCGGTTTGCCCGAACCAGTTCAAACTGGATGAATCCCACCCCTGGTCCTATCATATCAACAATTAACCAGTGGAACAGCTTTCCTTCAGAACATGTGGATGCTCCATCACTGGAGGCTTTTAAGAAGAGACTAGACTGTCATTTGTCTGGAATTGTATAGGGTCTCGTGCTTGAGCAGAGGGCTGGGCTAGAAAGTATCTAAGGTTCCTTCCAATTCTGTTATTCTGTCCTGTTTTAAATCTCAGCATTACCTGTTCATGTCTCCAACTGCTCCAAGATCCAAACTAGGCAAAAAACTAGGTCTAACGTGTGTGTGTCCCCCACACCAAGAGAAAGGGACTCAGCCCAGGAAGACAAAATGGGGAGTGAATGAATGTGATAGGATGATTCTGTTAATGCTAGGTCAAGAGTTGCATTTCTGAAGTTCTTCATTCAGTGAAATTCATTTCACTCATTTTATTTCACACATCGTGTTTTAACATTTTAATAATATTTTAATGTCTGTCATTTTAATCTTTCAATAGTTTAACCAATTTTGGCTTGTTTTTATGAATTGTAAAGTCATCTTTTGTAGGGGAGATGGATGCCATAAATATTTAATAGATAAAATAAATCCATCCCAATCTCTGTAATCCACATTTAAAAAGCTCTATCATAAAGAAATATTCAGAGGCAACATCCTCACTGTGTATATATTTACATGTATATCGTTGGTGGCAGAGAATTGTTCTAACTGGGAGAACAGTGGTGAAATTCAAAAATTTTCCCTACCGGTTCTGTGGGCGTGGCTTGGTGGTGGTGGGTCATGTGACTGGGTGGGCGCGGCCATTTTTTTTTACTTTTTTAAAGCATTTTTTAACTAAAAAGTCTTTTAAAAGGTTCCGATGATCAGCTGTGATAATCAGCTGTGCCGCGCAATCAGCAGAACCTTTTTTTTTACTTTTTTAAAGCATTTTTTTTACTACCGGTTTGGGCGAATAAGTAGTAAAAAAATGCTTTAAAAATGTTAAAAAAAAGTTCCAACAATCGTGTGGCACAGCTGATTGTTGGCACTTTTTTTTGTTTACTTTTTAAAGCATTTTTTAACTACCGGTTTTGGGCGAATAGGTAGTAAAAAATGCTTTTAAAAAGTAAAAAAAAGGTTCCGACGATCAGCTGTGACAATCAGCTGTGCCGCATGATCGTCGGAAGCTTTTTTTTTACTTTTTAAAAGCATTTTTTTACTACCGGTTCAGGCAAATTGGTAGCATTTTTTTCTACCGGTTCAAGTGAACCGGCCCGAACCAGTAGCATTTCACCCCTGCAGGAGACCCACTGAAACTCGCTTGTATCTTCATAGCAGAGGCAAAAGATGACAAAAAGTTGCTTCCTCTTCCTTCAGTCTTACCTGCTGCTGATCTTTATCATCTGTTTTGACAGCAAGTATCAAACTTCTCGTGAAAGTCTGGAGTTCAAAATACTTCTGTTTTTGATGCTCCAGTTCACTCTCAATGAACCTTACTTCCTCGTTCTGGAGGGAGGAAAAAAGTTCCATATAACTTTCAGTGTAATGTTTTATTTTGTAAGGGAGTTCAATTGTTCTTCTTAAATGTGGTCCCCCCACCCTCTTTTTGGCTTTTTTAAAAGAGGAACAATATTTGCAAATATGTGGTACAAATAGGTAGAGTTTTATGCTTGAGAAAAAGTCAGTTAATATAAAAATGGATCACTTTCTCACTTACAGTTTTCAGATGCAAAACATGAAGTTTTGATATCTATAATAAACTTACAAAGTATTTTACCAAAATATTTTCAAAATGAGAAATACTAAATAAATTAAAGCAGCACAATCCAATTAAACACTAAAATGCAGAAGCAAAATGCACCATATCTTATCTATCTATCTATCTATCTATCTATCTATCTATCTATCTATCTATCTATCTATCTATCACTCCATAATCCCTTGTGGGGTGGAGTCTGGGCAACCGAATGGAGCTGAATGTTTACTGGCCAGATGCCTTTCCTGTTGCCAATGCACAATATTTTTTTAGCAGATATATTCTCAGTGTGCCCAGAGAGAGAATTATGTGCCTCTACCTAGGATTGAACTCACAGGCTCATGATTGTGAGACGAGAGCTCCACCTGTAGGCCACCACACATCCATCCATCCATCCATCCATCCATCCATCCATCCATCCTCTATCTGTCTATCTATCTATCTATCTATCTATCTATCTATCTATCTATCTATCTATCTATCTATCATCTATCTCAAAATCTACCTACCTACCTATCTCTCTCTCTGTCCTATGTTTTGTAATTAGGAAGTACTCTTTCCATTTATTTCAACAACAAAAACTGCAATAGATAACATTTAAAAAATATATGGATAACCTATTTATCTCAGATACTAGCTCATTTAACTGAGATTAGCTGTTTATCAAAATTCAACAACAACAGGTCCTTGTAGTTATCACATCACACTATTCAGATTGGTGGCAAGTGACATTAAAGAAATCACTTTCTTCACATTTATATTCATCTGGCACTGTACTTTCTCTTAAAGCAGAGATCATGAAGTAACTATGTGAAGCTCAGCTGCACACATATCGTGTTTTTTTCAAAGGCCTCCACTTACTTTAAACCTGGCAACGTTCTAGGATAACGTGTGTTCTATATTGTTACACCAAATGAAACCTAAGTTAGAAGTGATCCACCTCCAATTCTTATGTATAGATGTAACCTTTGCAAATTTGGCAAAAAGCCGCCCTTATCTAAATATTCCCAACTGCTGTTGCCTATATGGCATCAAAAGCAAACATTATAGCCTGCAATCTACAAGCTGGTGAAATTGGAACATTCTGCCTTAAAAATAAAATGCAATCATTCATCCTACTTTTAAAAATGTTTGCTTCAGCACCATCTGCCTGGAGTTATGTTCTCACGGTCCCTAATTTATACTCAAGACTTTGCAGCACCGAGCCCTCTACTATGACCAGAAGGTGGCTCAGGAATTCTGGGAGTTGAAGTCCGCAAGTCATAAAAGGGGCCATGGTTCCCCCCACTTCTGATTTAGAGGATCATGTTTTTTTTCTGTTTAAACAAAAATGCAGGGCACTTACTTTGTAGTCCAGAAGAGAGCTCATTTGATCCACTTCAGAATTACTGATCATATCGCTTTCTTCATCATCTATTATTTCTATTTTCTTAAAAGAAAAAGAAACAAACAAGTGTATTTTGTTTTTGAAAGCAAACCTTTTGACACGGTCAGGATTTCATCCTCCACAAAAGCTTTCCAAGATTGGAGATTCTGAGTTTTGATTTTTTCCTCCCTCCAATTCCATGGCACAACGCCGGAGCCCTTCAGATATCAGTTCATCAAGCTTTGTGGTTTTAATTTCGTAAGCTAATTTTAGGAAGCATTCTCACCACATTATCTGAAGATACAGTAGCGTGGTCCTCTTCTTTGTGGCCAATACCTTCATTTGGAAGAACTTCGTTATGTTCTTCTGCAGAAATAAACAATGATTTAGTGCTAAGCAAAGTGCTGATCTAAAGACTGTCAGAAAATCCCCAGAAAGAAAGAAAGTGTGTCCACTTCACAGATAGTTATGAGAAACTTACCTAAGTAAAATCAAATTTGTCTATATACTGTAATTAAAAGAGTTAATTACAAAATGAATTAAACCTCCCCAAGGTTGTTAGAACTTTTTTTCCCCAAAGCATTCAACATTATCATGTGACAAACGCACAAGTTGACAGGGAATTCTGCTAAAGAGATAGATCTCTTGATATTATTCTATTTCCCCCCAAAATAAGACATCCCCTGATAATAAGCCAAATCGGGCTTTTTATTTCAGGGTTCAAAAAAAATATAAGATAGGGTCTTATTTTCGGGGAAACACGATACAATCCAGTGAAATGCAAGGAGGTTTTCAACCAATCAGGATCATGCAATCTTTTTTAAAAATCAAGATGGCCGCCTTGATTACTATACTTGACTCGAGTTTTGTTCTTCTATTTCTGGCTTTGAATAAAAAAAAAGTATGGGGCCTGAAATATATGGTCACAGTCGCCATCTTGACTTTTTTCTTCACTTTTCCTTCAGATGCTCCTAGGGCCAATAAAAGGAATTTCTTCGCACAAAAATTTGCTGCCACTCATTCATGAGGGATTGATGCACAATAGAGCTTTCAATGGCTTCTGGTCTTGATGATGCTATATTAATATCCTCTTCCAATTACCTAAGTAAATTACATCAGACTTCCTCAAATCTGGTGAATTCAGAAACCATGGAGTTGTCTTGGTTGCAAGAAAGAAGTGGCCTTCCTTCCTTCCTTCCTTCCCCTCAGGATAAATTGTCCTGTTAAATCATCTTGTTTTTCTCCTGAAATAGTAATGCTAGAATTAACTCCACCTGATAAGTGACAAAAATAATGAATCATTATTTGGAGTCAGTACTGAGCACCTCTTTGCTTTATTTCTATCCAAGGCATAGAATATAAGTGATGCCTGAGCAGGGTCTGGGACACATCTCCTCATCACAACCTGTTTTCTTTGTTACCTTCTGGGAGGAGGAGGCTTCGTGGTATCCGAAGCAGAACATCCAAATTCAGCCGCAGTTTTGTTCCATACAGTATCAACCTTGTGAACTCTCAAGTTTCTTCTTTCCCTTATGTATTCAAAATGGACAGTGATTAACGTATATATGTATGTGTGTGTGTACGTGTATACACACACACATACATGTATGTACCACATTTTTCGGAGTATAAGACGAACCTTTCCCCCCCCAAAAAAGAGGCTGAAAATTTGGGTGCATCTTATATTCCGAATGTAGCTTTTTCGAAGCTTTTTTCAGTCCTAACAAGGTGCTAATGAAGTGCTAGTGAGTGAAGCGATCTTCCCAACTTTGCCTGCTCCCTCGACTCTCCGCTGTGCTTTAACGAGGTGCTAGCGAGTGAAGCATCTCCATGCTTTGCTCCGAGTCTCAGCTGTTCTTTAGAAGCTTTTTTTCAGCCCTAACTAGGCGCTAGCTGAGTGAAGCAATCTCCCCGTGCTTTGCCTGCTTTTCTCATTGCTGCTTTCTCTCAGCTGTGCCTTAGAAGCTGTTTATCCCCAAGCAGAGGATAAAAAACCAGCAAACTAATGTGCTGAAGCTGACCAGACTAAGGATGCTAGCCAGATGAATACCTGGTAGGTGGATTTCCCCCCCCCCCCTATTTTCCTCCCCAAAAACTAAGCTGCGTCTTATATTCTCTGTGCATCTTATACTCCGAAAAATACGGTATGTATATATGTGTTTTATTTTTAATGTGTGCCGGTGTGCTCACAGTAAAAAAAAATGACAATAAATGTTATCTTATCTAAATGATATTTCTAGTCCAGCCAACAGATCATCAGTGTTCATGAAAAAAAGGATAGAAACTGTGAAGCAATATGGGTGTCTAGGAATTATTCTGGAACTCTCTAATCTATCCACTGTTACTGATGTGGAGCTGGATTTCTAATCTTGCAATGGCCAAACAAGAGAAGAACTGAGGGAGATCCACTGTCAAAACTAATAATGTAATCAGTTTTGTATTCTGCGCTTTGGTACTCATACTAGGGCCCATCTTCAGGGAACTTCTTTCTGGCAGAGTGTGAGTTGTTCTCTGTGTGGTATTTATAGTGCCTGTTGTATGTGGCCTTTTAGATGTTGATTAGGGTACCATATTTTTCAGAGTATAAGACGCACCGGAGTATAAAACGCAGCTTAGTTTTTGGGGAGGAAAATAGGAAAAAAAAAAAATCTGCTTACCAGGTATTCATCTGGCTAGCATCCTTAGTCTGGTCAGCTTCAGCACATTAGTTTGCTGGTTTTTTATCCTCTGCTTGGGGATAATCAGCTTCTAAGGCACAGCTGAGAGGAAGCAGCAATGAGAAAAGCAGGCAAAAGTGGGGGGGGCAGCTGAAGAGAATAGCTGAGAGTCGGAGCAAAGCATGGAATCGCTTCACTCGCTAGCTCCTCATTAAAGCGCAGCGGAGACTCATGGGAGCAGGCAAAGCTGGGAAGATCGCTTCGCTCGTTAGCGCCTCGTTAGGGCTGAAAAAAAGCTTCGAAAAAGCTACATTCGGAGTATAAGACGCACCCAAATTTTCAGCCTCTTTTAGGGGGGAAACGGGTGAGTCTTATATTCTGAAAAATAAGGTATATTGATGGCTGGCTTTTAAGTCATTGGTTATTGTTTGCTTGTGCTGTCCAGTCCACACCTTCTAAGCATTTGATAGGCTGGTGGTAAATCAGCACTCCTGTTGACTGATGAAGGGCCTGTTTCAGTCACTTCCTTGGCTGTTTTTATGCCTGCTCGTCCAACAATCTTAATAGCTGCAAAATTGAATGCATTGATCTTCTTGGTGCCTCTCTTTTGATGGTTCTATTGTAGGCTTCAGAGTGCCAGACTCAATTAATTTTAAGAGAAGTTTCTTCTTAGAGCTGCAGCATGTTCTACTTCCCAAGTCCTCTTGTTGTTGGAGGAGTTTCTTTCACCTCAGACGAAAAGATTTGCAGATTTTGAGCGATCCACTTGGCTTTTGAGTTACTCCCGGCCAATTTTGTGTTGTTATGTCATATTCTTTTTGTAACTGAAATTCTGACAGGCTCATCAGAAGCGCTCAAGTTCTCAGATATATATATATATATTTTACCCTTGCCTTCTCCAAATTGGTTAAACAAAATGATGAGATCGAGCTTGGCATATCTATCTATCTATCCATTAATGTGCTCTAGAAACAGACTATTTTTGAAGTACCCAAGGCAAAACCTTGGCAATTTGTTCCAGTCAAACCTACCAGGAGCAATTAGCTGAACTGTGAAGTCGGTAAAAAGTGAACCCTTGTTCATTTTTAACTGATGCAGGTATTGTTGCTTGTACATTTTAAAACACACTTCCTGCATTGTAACAGCCTGCCTCTGTCGCTTGTTGGGTTACTAAAAATGGGGTCTAACTCTAAAAGATCATTTCAGCCGTATTAAAGGTTCGGTGCCAAATTATGAGTCTTGTGCCTCTCTTCTCCTGAAAAATTATCCCTTTAGAGTTGGTCTGAAAAGCAAAAAGTTTATCTAGACTTGGACTGTCCAAATGAGCAATGAAATATTCAGTCAAGCTATATAAGTGAAATTATGTTGGGCATACATCCTGGCCCAGACTGACTTTTAAACTAGGATTAGTTAAAATGTTAAAAGTTAAAAAGGTAGAAAACTCTTAACACAATCCCACATGTGAGGAACATTGTGTAAAGCTGATCCATGAAAGCTTCTTTCTTTGTTGGCCACAGCAAGTTGTTCCGTGGTGAGTTGGCCACAGCAAGTTGACCATGTAGGCCAAGGCAAGTTGTCATAAAACCAGTGATGGCTAACCTTTTCCGGACTGAGTGCCCAAAGAGTGCATGTGCGCCCAAACCCCAAAATGCAATGCACACATGGCCCCCGCACATGCGCCCCTCCCCGTCCCTGCGCGCATGTGCATGGCCCCCTGCATGTGCCCTGCCCCCGTGTATGCGTGGCAGAGACCTGAAGACCAGCTGGCCAGCAGGAGGTGTGCTAGCATGGACGGCAGAGCTGAACTGGGATGACAGCTTGTTGGCCCACAGAGAGGAGGCTGCGTGCCACCTCTGGCATATGTGCCATAGGTTCGCCATCAGAGTCATAGACCCACCTTGGGAGCTTCCTTCTGATAAGCAGATGGACACTTCATCATTCCTGTCATTATCATCTCCTATGTCAGTCAAGGGGTCATCGCCTGGAGTGGGTACCGATTTATCACTGGAATCAGACTGACTTGAAAAAACGGCAGGGCCACCTCGCGGAGGAGGGACTTCAATGCCCATCAAACGATACTTCCGTCTCCTATTTCCGATCCAAGTCTTGGGTGAGGAAACAGATAGGGGAAAAAAATTAAGACATTATCACTGATCCTAAAGCTGAAATATTAAGGAAGCCATAATCACAACTACAATCATTCAAGAAGGAACACGCTTGCATTATTGAAGTTTCTTTGGAGATACGTGGATGGCAAATTCCACGTAAGATTTAGAATCCAAGAGAAACTTAATGGAATTTCAACATATGTTCTCATTTCTTCTCTTCTAATTTTATCACCTCTAATCCAATTAGTTTTGGATGAAAAGCTGTTTACATATTGATTATCAATGAATGAATGTCTAAAATGTATCGTACTGACGTTTTAGAATTAGAGGCACCTTAATGGCAATTACCAGATTTGTGGCTAAGGAAAGAAATACAGAGAAAATACATTTAGAAAGAATCGGATGGCAAGGGCTACCCTAATTATACCTGATTTCTAAATTGAAACACTTAAAAGCACAAGTGAGATGATGTGCACATGATTATTTATTCTAAAAACTGGTCTTGAGACAGTATTATATAGAGAAGGAGGAACAGAAAGATATAGGACATGAGGAGTCCTTGGTACCCTCAGAGCTTGCTTGGTTTCTTACAGATGTTTCATTACCCTAACTGTTCTGCCCCAGCTACCGACCCCAAAGAACGCAGCACACACAAAGTCTGTACAAACCTTAGTTTACTAAATTAAATCAGTCTTTTTCAAACAAAGGCTGTTAATTAACTTTCTTAACAGCCTACAAGAATCCAAAGAATAAATAATTGTAATCTTACTATGTTTGGCAGAAAGCCCAGAAGCATTTTGCAGAGAACTAAGATCAAGACACGAAGAAGAGTGAACGAAGTTGTTCCCTGCAAATTGCAAATTCCCTGCAGCACCACACCAGCCTCCTCGCTGTCGGAATCAGCTACTAGCTGCACAGGCCACAACACCTGATGAGGTAACATCATCAGTGCTACTTGTCTATGGAGATTCTCAGTCATCCAGGTGATGGTTGTTGCAAAAGTGCTTTTTTTCAAGACGTAACTGGACTTTCTGGTTTTTCGCTGAAGACGTTTCACTTCTCATCCAAGATGCTTCTTCAGTTCTGACTGGATGGTATGGAATGAAATTATACAAGGAGTATAAATCTTTCCATTCCCCACCATCCAGTCAGAGTTGAAGAAGTTTCTTGGATGAGAAATGAAACGTCTTCAAAGAAAAACCAGAAAGTCCAGTTACATCTTGAAAAAAAGCACCTTAGGAACAATCATCAGTGCTGTTACAGATATAGGACAATATCAGGCCCATTCATGTAGGATGAAGCAGAAATGGTTTATTGAAACTTATGCACAAGAATCTGGTCAAGTAATGGTCAGCGCTAAATTGGGACCAGATAAGGACCAATGGAATTCAAGGGGGACTGGCCCTGGCTTGTTTGTGGCAACAGAAGGATTCTAAGCTGATGACACATTTTACTCCTCCTCCCAGCTCTGACTGCTCTTTTCCTACACATACGACGTATTGTATTCTCAAGTCCGCAGGTATTCAAGCAGCGTTTGGGAAATTGGGAAGAAGGATCAGAGCCATGGTGGTGCAATGGTTAGAATGCAATACTGCAGGCTACTTCTGCTGCCTGCCAGCTGCCTGCAATTTGGCAGTTCAAATCATACCAGGCTCAAGGTTGACTCAGCTTTCCATCCTTCCGAGGTGGGTAAAATGAGGACCCAGATTGTTGGGGGCAATATGCTGACTCTGTAAAACCACTTTACAGAGGGCTGTAAAGCATTGTGAAGTGGTATGTAAGTCTAAGGGCTTATTGCTATCAGGTAATATACTTGGAACTCCATACATGCAAAGCATAGCTCTTATCTTTTCCTCTTTTTGGGGTGGGGAGGTGGAGATCAAAACAAAACTCAGCTTCCTTCTACAATACAAAGAACTGAAAAACAACTGTTACTCCTTTTCAGCTCTCAGTTTCTTAAAAAAACGGATATAAATCTCAATACAACTGAAGTATCAGACATCTAACATATAGTAGCTATCAATAAATGTCTCACCTAAGGCATGATATCTATAAATAGACAGGAAACACAGCACTTCCTAATGTAACTATTCAATAACACGTGCAATCTATTTCGATCTCACTCTTGCAATTCAGAAGAGAAAAAAAAGAAATCTTTCATCGAGGCTATTTTGGTTTCTACAAACGTTAAGTTTCTTACCCTTACTATTTCACAGTCAACGTTTAACTCTGCAGCAACGGCTTCAATTTTCTCTCTGCAAACCGATCCAAGGCTGGTCATGCCTTTATCCCAGTATTTCTTAAGGGTGGCTAAATCTCGGTCGCTGAATTGTGTACGGTCCTGTAACTGTGAAACAAGCACATATCTTTTTTTCCCCCCTCTCAGTGAAGAGTGCAAAAAAAAACCAGACAAGGGCAGACAGTGAAAATGAAGGTCTTCTCAACCGGAATGGGGCAACTTGCTGCAGCCAATTTGCCATAGCCATCTCACCATGGTCAATTCACTGCAGCCAACTCGTGGGAAAACTTGCCATGGCCAACTCACGGCGGGACAATTCAACAATTCAATTTAATTATTTAAAATAACTGAAAAATATTTTAATTTTTGTCATTCACATTTAATTTTGTCCCTCCCTCCTTTAGCATCCTTTCTTTAAGAATTCTACTGGATTATTTCTTCAATTTTAATGTAACTCTTGTCTCATGGCGAATTGTCCCGTGGCAAGTTGGCCATAACAAGTTGGCAAGTTGAGAATGGCGAGTTGGCTGTGGCAAGTTGTCGTAGACCCCTTTCTCAACATTAAGTCCTACTTTTAATTATACCGTCTAGTCAAAATTCTTGGTTTATTTATAACATCGGTTAAAACAAATTACTTTAAAGGAATAGGTGTAAAATGGAGGAGACTTGTTACAAATTAACACAAGCTTAGTCACTTGGACCAAATTAAAATGGCTGGCTTTAGCTGCAGAATTTTGCAATCTTCTTTTACCTTGAAAAACAGAATGCACTTGCTGTTTGGGAAAAGTACAAGGACATGGGCGTGCAGGCACAAATATGCAAAGATTACTAAATGCAGCTTATTAAAAGTCCAGAAACTTGGAAAAAGAACATAGCAATGTTCCAGGAAATTGCCACGGTCAAATTAAATCTTTTAAAACTACAGTCAGTGATCAGCAAGGTTAAAAAAAAAAGAAAACCCCAGAAACAATAATTGAATACAATATATATAATACAGGTAGCCCTCACCTACAAGAGTTTAGTTAGTGACCATAAGCAGCAGGTTCCATTAGGGACGCAAGTCGAGGACTACCTGTACCTCAGGATCAGCCCCTGAATCTCATAGGCAATAAATTATACATAATTTTTTTTTTTTTTTTGCAATTCACAACCAATACATTCCGTGTTGTCCAACAACCTGAACAGCTTATCAAAAGACTCAGGCAATTATTATGTCAATGCCTACATAACTAATCCAGTATTTGAAAAAAAAAAGGAGAATATAACGTCTTAGGATAGGAAAGGCTTCATACTTCGCTCATGAGCTTCCCAGGAGATCCGGCCAAACTTCGTTCAAAACGCAAAGATTACTTGAACTTTTGATCTTTACATTAGGATTCTTAGTACGTTAAAAACAGGATTGCTATCCTCGCCCATGCTCTCCCCTAACAATGAAAAATTTAAAAAAAATTGGCTTGATTCACACTAGTATTTTTGATTGTATTGATAAGAAGTGGAGAGATTAGCGTGCCATAATCCAACTCAATCAGGGGTAAAATGCTACCGGTTCTCTCCGGTTTGGGAAATCCTGCTTTCTAGCAAAGCTAAATCGTGCGGCACAGCTGATCCTCCTCTTCGCTGTTCTACTTACCTTCCCAAGCCTCCTTTTGGTGCGCAGTGCGCATGCCCACAGTGCCCATTTGGCATGTAGCACGTATGTGCGGGTAGCAAACCGGTTTGGATTTCATCACTGAACTCAATCATACACAGATTTAGATGAGAGAAAAGCTCACCCCTTTATTAATGGATATCTATATTTATTAAGGAGCCATTTATAGACCATGGCTTAAAACATTAAGAAACTTTGCTCCAGATCAGTTTTCAGGATGTGTTGTTTAAAAAAAATGGCACTTAAAATTATTCTGGTCACAAAACCAACTTTGTTATCCTACTATAATTGGAGACAATGACAAATTACTTTATTTCATTTGCAAAACCCATTTGAATACAATTTCCCTGTGCAAATGAAGATTATATAAAAGTCTAGAAATTGCTGCCATTTGTTAAGACTACAGCTTCTGCAAACAGGTTTAAAACGGCCTTGAAAGCATTTTTAATTGCACAGATTCAGGCTATTTAACACCAACACAAATTAATATAAGATAGTTAACCAACAACATTAAAGAGGAATCTGCGCAAAACTTTTTTTTTTTTTTAATGATAGATTTAGAGTTATTGCAGATCTAAAAGATTCACAGCCTTTCTGTTCTACTTTGCTTTTTCCTTTATGCCCCACAGCCTTGATTTCACTTGCTTGAAATTAAACCAGGGAAAAAAAAGAAGAGAAAGAAAGACAGAACTATTTGGAAGCAGACAGAATTTAAGTTGAGACTAATGTTCGGTTGGAATGGACTATAAATTGGGACTATGAAGGTTTTACATTGATAGCCCACAATTGAAACTGTCTTCATTACTCTTGGGATCAGCAAGGCTCATCTTTAAAAAGATTTATTTTGTTTTCCAAGAAGATTGCCACGTTGTTTTAACCCTCACTAGGTTTCCCAGTTGCTTTTAAAAATACGGCACCATTGGTACAATTATTTTCCAGCCGTCTTTATTATGGTGATGCCGTCACTGAAATACAATGAAAACTGTTGATTGATATACCGTAATTAATATTAAGCCAATTCATAAGAGCTAACGGACAGGATTTTTGAATAACAGAGCATAATAACTTTAATTGACTACTGCCTGCATTGATAACAATCCCAAATTTTCAGGGCTGCAAAATAAAAACAACTCAAATCGGAATTATTGCATGCAACGTTTCTTGGAAAAAATAACGAATGCTTCTCGTTGTTGGCGAAAATTCATTATAACCTACTCAGAACTGTGTGTATATAGTATAAATATATGCAATAAATAAACATAACAATCTAAAGCTGAAGGTTGGTGCAGTTTCACTGTAAGCAGTAAGGTGTACTTACTGCTCTTTTCCTGGAGCACCCAGTAATCCAAGGCACAGTAAGGTTTCCTGAAATCTGTGGAAAATAAAAAATCACCACAAAGGTACATTTTGCATGCTGCATAGACAGATAATCATCTGAAGAACAGTTACCATGAGTGTATTGGAATGCATTATTTTGAGATGAGCTAGGGGTGGGATTCTACCGGTTTGGGCAAACCGGTAGCTCCGACAATCAGCTGGCCCCGCCCCCCACCCCCCCATGCTTTACTTACTTATATCTTCGCAACTGATTAGTGCGGCAGAGCGGATTGCCGCAGCTCAACTGTTTTAATTCCCAAGGACTAACGCGGAAGGTGATTTTTCGTTTAATTGCGCCCGCGCGAAACACACGAACACCAAACCGGTTGTTAAACCAGTAGGATCCCACCACCGAGATGAACATAAACCATTCTTCTTTCTCTAAGAAATCTGATTTAGAGACAATAAACCAGTGGTTCTTAAACTTTTCTTCACCATGGACCCCCCTTTTAAGTACCTTTTGTGACCACAGACTGTGGCCATGGGCCCCCAAGACTTAAGATTTAAATCATAATATTTCTTCAAGCCTTCACAGATCCCCTGTGATGATATCACGGAACACCCCCCCCCCCCCTCGCCCAGGATCCACGGACCACAGGTTGAGAACCACTGGAATAAATCATCATTTACTGGATCTCAAACGTATTGAATGGTTCTGAATTCTTGTAAATTCAGCTAAGGGTTGTTTTTTTTGTTTTTTTAAATATTCTTCAATTGATTTAAACGTTTAAATTGATATTCTCTAAACCAGAATATGAATCAAGATGTACTCTTGGCTTCATATGGTTCTGAAGACGTTTTCAGAACGATCCGTTTCCAAATTCAGGTATCATCAGGATTGTAATACAGGAATAAAGCATATCAAAATGTCAGGGACGTAAGAGAAAAACGGGCATGTATAAAGAAATGAATAAATGAAATAAATAAAGAGGGGAAAAATAGAAAACTGTTCTTATTTCCTGGTAGCAGAAAACAAAAGTAGCAATTCCCTTTACAGTCACTCATGAGCTGGAGTTCGTGATTTACAATTTTAAAGAAATGGAAGTGGCACATTTTCTAAGCCAGGGGTGTCAAGCTCAATCTCACTGAAGGCCGCATCAGGGCTGTGTTTGACCTCGGGGGGCCGGGATGGACGTGGCCAGCAAGACATCACTCATGTTGGGTGGGTGCCTGTGGTGGCCCAAGTGCTCTGCCAGCAAAAACAGGCTCCCGAGCTCCGTTTTCGGCTGCAACGTCCTCCTGCAACAGTCTGCCAGTGAAAACGGAGCTTGGGTGGCAGCTGAAAACAGAGCTCGGGAATCCATTTTTGCTGGCAGAAGCACCGCAGGCTGGTCCTTCGCTGTTTCCAGGGGCCAGATCTAAGTACCCCACAGGCCGAATCCAGCCCCTGGGCCTTGAGTTTGACACCCCTGTTCTAAGCATCGCAACTTAGGAAGAAAAGCCCAATTACCTGATAGTTATTTTGGTTCTGAGATAGCCTTAGTTGATTGGATGCTGCAAAATGAGAAGAAAGGTTACTTCTGGATGGGTAGGAACTGCTATAGAGTGTACTGGATGTGCTGTGCAACGATGTCCGTGGAGGTAAGCGATAGTCTCTGTTGTGATACAAGATATTGTTGTGCAAGTTCCGCGCGTTCAGCACGTGCGAATTGCAACCCATGTTCCTGCCCGACCCCGAAAAACCAGATCCCGGATTCTCAACGCGGAGGGACGTGCCGCTTAACCTAGAGTAGTTTTGTATCTGGGCACCCATGGAGGCCAACTCTTCCTCTCGGGCATATTCGTCATCCGCATCCCCAGTTTCCATCGCGATAGACAGACAACTGCCTTCTCCGGAAGACGACAGGGCCTTCTCTCGGTTTCCTCCCAGGGATTGATCGGTAACAGCCAACGAAAAAACCTCTCGGATTTCCAAATTGTGGGTGCTGCAGGAAGGATCTCTAATGTTCGATCTCTGCCCAGATGGAACGGAGGAAGCGAGGATAGGGTGCTCTGGTTTTTGCAACCGTTGGCAGCCCACCTGGTCCATTTTGTACGGCCGGTGGCACAGGACGGGCTTTTGAGGTAACACTAATTCCGCCGTCTGAACCGACGAGCCGCCGTAGCTTTTCTTCGTGTGGTTATAAATAGAATTCCCTGAATTCAGCACGCTGGTTTGCCTGGAGAGGATGATGGTTTTCTCGCCCAGGAAAAGCGAAGCGTTTTTACAATGGGGCGCTTGGCGGGTCACCGCGATGTGCTGCCGCTGGAATTCGGGATCGCTCTTCCCGCCTGACCTCGACAGGGAGTTTTTATGCATATCGCTCATCAAGGAGTTAGTCTGTTTACTGGAAACCAGCCTGCCAGAGGAAGTAGCCGGGTTATAGATGCCGGTGACTATCACATCGTTATTGGAGGACGTCCACGAGGACTGCTGGCTCTGGGAACGGGCTATGCTGACCACGTTTTGAACGGCCACTTCTGGAGGCATTGTCAATGTGCTGCTGGACGTGGCTGATGGGCTTCCTCCAGAATCCACGGCGTTCTTACTGCTCATCTTTCTTCTTTTGTTTCCCACCCACGTCTGCAAACAAAAAAGGGAATTTGTAAGCAAAGAGGATTCGTAATTCTCAGCTAGCTTTCGAGGTGGCCTTTCACGGCTCAGCTATCATTCTCAAACTAGGTAGTTTTCCAGGCCTCAACTATAATTTTCAGCTAGTTTTCAGAGATGGCTTTCCACGCCTCACCTATAATTCTAAGTTAGATGGTTTTCCAGGCCTCAAGCTTATTATTTTCAGCCAGACTTCAAGGTGGCCTTTCCACCATTATGTCAAAAGCTTCACTCCCTTACGTCTGCCAACCGAAACTTTATTTAAGGCTCTGAGAAAATAATAAACATTTTCAACACTTGACTGATATGTATGGGAACGAAAGACAGTTAAGTAATTAAGGATGTAAAAAACAGTTCAGTGTAGTGGTTAAGGCATCAGCTAGAAACTGGGAGATTGTAAATTCTAATCCTGCCTTAAGACATGAAGCCCATGGGGGACTTTGAGGAAGCCAGTCTCTCTCAACCCCAGGAAGAGGGCAATGGCAAGCCACTTCTGAAATCTTGCCAAGAAAATTGCAGGGACTTATCCAGGCAATCACCAGGAGTCAACACTGATTCAATGCACAGTAACTTTGTGACTAGGAACCTGCCCATCTGAGAAGTTACAATATCCAGGACTGTTTTATATGTTTAATTTTATATTAAATGCTGTAATTATATTATTTTAGAAACTGGGGAAAAAATAATCAATCTTTACAAAGACATGAATGGCCCCATTCAATTCCTCGAATTTTAACTGTTTAGAAATGTCACTCAAGTTCTATTTTATGAGTTCTTTCCATAAAATACGTTTTTAAAATGCACGTCATCGCTAAAAATCTAACAAGCGTATAAACATCGCTGGCAATGATCAGTGTGACATACCATAGTTGATGAAAATTCTGTTTATTATTTCAATACCGTATTTCCCTGAAAATAAGACCCTGTCTTATATTATTTTGAACCCCGAAATAAGCGCTTGGCCTTATTTTCGGGGATGTCTTATTACTTTGGGGCACATGGAGCAAGATGGGGCTCCTCTTGCAGTCTTACCTGATTTCCAGCTCTGTTTCCCTAACCCTAACCAGAGGAAAAGTCGGGGACCGGCTGTGCATGCGGTTAAATATTTTCAGGCTCAATTATTGGGCTTATTATCAGGGGATGTCTTATTTTAGGAGAAACAGGGTACTACTATAAAGAAGTGTGTGTGTATGTAGATAGATACGATAGATAGATAGATAGATAGATAGATAGATAGATAGATAGATAGATAGATAGAGATCAGTTTATGACTGGATATCAGTTTCATATTTCTTCTACCATTTATTAACTGAATAAAATTATGTTTTTGGTGCACATCTGGTTTAAGAGAGAAAGGGCCACTAATTCTTTCCTCAGAAATCCTCATTTCTGTTCTCATAGGAAGACTTCCTTTTTTGTATACCAACGGTCCCCAACCTTTGCGGCTTGGTGGCCCAACTGGGGGAAGGGAGAGGGAACTGGGCCATGCGAGAAGCGGGATGGCGCAAACTGGCTTCTGCGAGTGGTGGGCCGGTGCGCACCTCGACCTGTGTAAACTGCAGGCTGGCGTGCATGCCCGCGAGTGCCGCCGGCTTGCCGCTCACACAGGTCAGTCTGTGGGTGTGCATGCGGTGGCCTGCTTGTTGTCCACGCTAGCCACTCGTGTGGCCCTGTTCCACATAGGCCACAGCTAGTAGTGGGCTGCAGCCCGGGAGCTGGGGAACCCTGCTGTATAGCATAGGATGTTCATGATAAGTGTATCTTACAATGCTGCAAATGTTTCAAAGAGGATCCGTTATGCAAAAGCATTTTTAGCCACAATGTAAATTTCGAACCAAAAATAGATAATGAAAAATATGAGACCCTCACTCCCCACACCTACAGTGTTTCCCCGAAAATAAGACCCTGTCTTCTATTTTTTTGAACCCTGAAATGGTTCAAAAAACCATTGGCCTTATTGCCATGCACTCAAAAGCCCGATTGGGCTTATTATCAGGGGATGTCTTATTTTGGGGAAAAACAGGGTACATAAAAGGACAAGATACAATTCGTAAAGAATTGTTTAGAGACAAGGATAGCCTTGTCTATGTAGGAGAAGAAGAGACTGAGCTGGAAGGCAGGGTTAAATGTGTCATCAGTTTGGAATCATTGCATTGTCACAAAAGACCTACGTCCAGCCCTTCCCCAGTGAATTTCATTGCCCCTTATATGGCATCAATTTAGCTTTGACCATTTAGCTGACAGGATTCTTGTATTAGAAGTAGCAATAATAAACTCTTCAATTAAATCCAATTAAACACTAAAATGCAGAAGCAAAATGCACCATATCTTATCTATCTATCTATCTATCTATCTATCTATCTATCTATCTATCTATCTATCTATCTATCTATCTATCATAACCCTATTGGTATCTTCATACCGCATTTCCCTGAAAATAAGACCGTCTTATATTTTTTTGAACCCTGAAATAAGCGCTTGGCCTTATTGCCATGCACTCAAAAAGCCCGATTGGGCTTATTATCAGGGGATGTTTTATTTTGGGGAAAACAGGGTAGCACAGGAAAGGAGCCCTTATGGTACTGTATCAAACTGTGCACATATGATTAATAAGGGATAACTAACATAATACGTGTGATTCTGAATACAGGCTGCAGAAAGAAAACACATTGGTGACTGTGAATAAGAATTGACCAAGAGTCCTATTAAGTATATAGTTCTGGATGCAGAAGAGGAAAGTCAAATCAAATCAAACTTTATTATCTTCATAGACCGGTGTTAAAAAAAAAAATTGAAAAGAGAAAAGAGACCAGGAAGATCTTTTGTTTTTGCTTCTCGGAGCAACAAGAAGTCACGTGGTTCATTTTCTAGTGGAAATCAATTCTGATTTCTAAGCCTTTGTTTGGTCCAAAAAGCGTCACCGCAAAAGTGACAAGTTCTAGCCATTCAACGGAGTCACAACTGCCCACACCTGCCTTTTAAAGAAAAGAAGAAGTTCTTGTCCTAAGCCCCCAAAGAAACAAACCAAGAAAACAATACATAATATAGCATCGTCTAAGCAACCGACGATCGAGCATTTATCATTTTTCTTCACGGGCTACGGAACAGATAAGAGAATATGTGAACTCGAGTGTCGAATAACTTGTAAGAACTGTAAAATTCTTCTGTCAAATAGGTATGACCAAAAAGGACCCAATCTTATTACACATCCTGCCTGGCTCGTAAAGTTTCGTGGAGATGTACTGTACAAGAATTTCCCCCCCCCATTGTTTTTAATATCCTGTTCTTATTAACAAACCACAGCTTAAAAGAGATAATCACACATTCTCCTTTTATTATTACTTTAGAGGTAATCCTTATCTAGATATACTTTTAATTTTCTCGATCATGGATTTTCGGGTGAGACTTCATTACCGCACAAGCATTTTCCTCAAGGTATTTGGTCCCGTCTTGTACAGGTAAGTGATAACAAACAAAACCTGCAATTCACAGAGTATGCCGAACAGAAGCGTTACGATCATTGTATTCTGCTTTTTAGGTATTTTAACCGAGCATAATTTAGGCTACACTCCATCAAACTGATGCCCTTCAGACTGAGACCAGACAGTTTTGTTGCTACCTACAAAAAAAAAAAAAAAAAAAATGCCATCTCAATCTACAAAATCCTATCCAAATCTCAATCCTAAAATGTTTCCCTACGTCAGTGATGGTTAACCGCGCAATCCCCCAAATGCAATGCTCGGGTGGCTCCCATGCATGCTCCCTACCCCCGTACCTTCTCTGTGCATGTGCGAGTGGCCCCCTGCACGTGTTCTGCCCCTGTGCACGCGTCCCCCACACCCCTGCCCCAAGCAGGTGCGCATCCCTGCGCATGTGCCCCATGCATGCATGCACACCCCCACATGCACCCCATCCCCTGCACATGCGTGCACAGCCCCCTGCATGCACCCCTGTGCATGCACAGAAGAGACCCCACGACCAGCTGGATGGCGGTAGGCACACCGCATGCACAGCGGAGCTGAACTGGGGCAACGGCTCTCGTGCCCAGAGTGGGCACTGCATGCCACCTGTCACGGCCCTACGTCCTTCACCCTGACCTTAAAAAAGAGAAATAGACAAGTTTTGTGACAAAGAACACTCTCTAAAAACAACTGCCATAACCCAGAGGGTAATTCTTGCCACTCAATTTCATCTACTTTTATTTATTTAATTATTAATCAAATTTGTATGGACGCCTCTCTCACCAAAAGCGACTCTGGATGGCGTATAACAATTGAGCAAGGTAAATGGTTCTAGAAGCAACAGATGTAAAAATAAACAAATCCACATAAAAAAAATGATAAATGTGTAAATAAAAACAAACTTAAAAACTGCCTGGGCAGAGAGAGGAGAAGAATGGCCACCTCAACAATGGAGCCAACTTAAGCATTATCTGGTTCTCGGGGAGCATCAAGCCTAATAACATAACCAGATCTTGAGGGACATCCATGATGTCAAGAGGGATGAAGCTAATTTAATTTTGGGGAGAAGCATGCTCCATAAGGTGGGTCCAAGACAGAGAAGGCATGTCTCCGGGGGTCCACCAAATGTAGGTTCTTACCTGATGGTACCTGGAGTAGGTCTTCTCTGCCAGATCTAATGGAATGGGAAGGTGTAACCGGAGACAGGCAGTCCCTCAGGTAGCCCAGTCCCATGAAGGGCATCAAAGGTTAAAACCAGCATCTTTAATTGGGACTAGATGCAAACTAAGGGACACAGTGGCTCAGTGGCTAAGACGCTGAGCTTGTCGATTGAAAGGTCAGCAATTCAGCGGTTCAAATCCCTAGTGCCGCGTAATGGGGTGAGCTCCCATTCCTTGTCCCAGCTTCTGCCAACCTAGCAGTTTGAAAGCATGTAAAAAAATGCAAGTAGAAAAATAGGGACCACCTTTGGTGGGAAGGGAACAGCGTTCCGTGCAGGCTGGATAAAAATCAATGATTTTTTTAAAAAAATAAAAAAAAATCAGATTTTTTTTTTATTTAAATCGGATTTTTTTAAATAAAATGCTTTTTGAGGAAAATATATTACCATCCAAAGGTTACTCCATCATGAAATAAAGATTAGTTTTTTAATTATGTAGAATAAGGCTGTATATGTTTAATTTTTTTGGTAAATAAATTCCATTAATCCATTCACAATGTCATGCTCTTCCAGAGGTTTTTGTAAGATTATTGGGCAGTTTCTCTGCCTACAAGATATTATCACAGATGCTTGGTTTACTTTTGCAGTTCTCAAAACTGAATTTGACTCAGCAGAGATCACATGCCTCTTCTTCACAGCAAAAATGTTATAACATGAACAGAGTTGAGAAAAAGACCTTAATCCTATCATTCTACAAACCTATGAATACAGAATCAACCCCTTCAGTGCTAAGTTTCAAGAAGTTCAGTGAATAGAGTAGAAACAATATTTTTCTGGTTGTTTGGAGTGGAATAGATCTGCACAAGGAGAAAGTGAAACTAAGTGTGAGGAGGAAGGGGCAAGCAGACAAGCAGTACAAAATGAAAGTGAAACTTTCTGAGCACAATACTGCACAGCCACAGACAGACAAGTCTTTGGATCTTTTTGTGTGTATGACCTGAGGTTTATCACATTCTTTCCTTGGAGGAAAAAACCTATATGGCGGCAGGTCGTAAAAGAGACCCAGTTTGGCAATATTTTAATGAAGTTCCTTTACCTATCGGTAAGGCAGGCATAAATCAGTTTGATTTAAATCAAATCCACCCTGGTTCCGTGCGCCTTTGGCATTTTGTCATGCCGGCCACATGACCGGAGACATCTTTGGACAGCACTGACTCTTTGGCTTTGAAACGGAGATGAGCACCGCCCCCTAGAGTGGGGAACAATTAGCACATATGTGCAAGGGAAACCTTTACCTTTACCTTCACCTACGCAAACTGGCAGCTAACACAGCTCACAGAGCAGAGGTGTCACATGAGCTGTTCTGTTTTAACCTACTGTTAAAAGAATTAAGAAATTAAGAAAAAAGAACTAAGCTAAATCTTAACGTTTAACTAGGCTTGGCACACACAACAATCGCTTTTATGAGCGAGGCATTTCTCACTCATTTCGCAAAAGCAAACAAAATTTTGCCACCAAGCAGCCATTTAACTGGAAACTAGTAGAGGTGTTACGAAGCCAATTATAACAACCTGACTTGCCTAATATGGGTTTTTTTTTGCACAAGTACAATTTGTTGCATGAATGCTTTAAACTTACAGTTGCACATATACAATAATGTTTGTTTGTTTATTGATTGATTGATTGATTGATTGATTGGTTCGATTTATATGCCGCCCTTCTCCGGAGACTCGGGGTGGCTTAAAATGCGTTAAGCAATAGCCTTCATACTTTTGTATATACCTGCTTAGTACGGCTTTCGGGGCCCCCCAAGCTGTGTTCTTTTTTATACAAAGTCAGCTTATTGCCCCCACAAACCGGGTCCTCATTTTACCTACCTCGAAAGGATGGAAGGCTGAGTCAACCTTGAGCCTGGTGAGATTTGAACTTGCAGTAATTGCAGGCAGCTGGTGTTACTTAACAGTGCTTTAGTCTGCTGCGCCACCAAGGCTCTTTCTAAATCCTTCCCAAATTATTATACGCAAAGGGACTCTTGTGCGTTTTATACCCACTGAAAGTCTGTAGAGATTCTTGGCCATCTAGGTCATGGTTGTCCAAAAAGTGCTTTTTTTCAGGACTGTCTTGTTTTTTTTCTGTTGCAGACGTTTTGCTTCTCATCCAAGAAGCTTCTTCAGCTCTGACAGGATAATCCTTCCATTCCCCACTATCCTGTCAGAGCTGAAGAAGCTTTTTGGATGAAGAAGCGAAACGTCTGCAACAGAAAAAGGCAAGGAAGTCCAGTTGCCTCCTGAAAAAAAAGCACCTTTGGGTTTATACCCAGTGCAATAAACAAAAAAAATAAAACAAACAAACAAACAAACAAACAATAAATAAATAAATGCACTCTTCTTAAATTTAATCATTTTGTATTATATATTTACCTTTTTATCCTTTTGTAATCTGCAACAGTGAGATGGGTGGCATATAAGTTTAATAAATTTAATAAATAAAGTAGAACTCAGGTTTTCAATAGAAATTTCTAAACACACATTCTATTGAAGCATAAAGCTACTGATTTTTTTCCCCCACAGCTCCATGCCCTGTAGATAAGGTAAGCAAACACCTGTGTCTGTTAAGACTGTTATGTAAATTTGAGCATGGAAACCTCAGTACTTACCCTGACTACACTGAAGTCCAGCTTAGTTTCTTGTGCACACTGTAATATGAGCTGAAAGCAATTTTTACTCTGATTTGTCATTCCATTTTCATAGTAACGCTGCAATATCCTCTGTTGTTCTGCAGTAAATACAGAACGCAGATTCATCTAAAAATAAAAGAAGATACTCTGAAAAGAGGAATAATTTAATACTTACAGGGCATTAAAAAAAAAAAGTACAGGCTCCCATTTATCTAAAGAAATAGAAAACTACAGCAGACTGAGTCTAATTTATTCCAGTTCCCCTGTGGATATTCTTAAATATAGTTTACAAACAACTCAGAAACAAAATGAAGCAGTAACTATTTACATACAGGAATTAAGTGTAGCTCAACACAAATAGAACTTCGATACTATTAAAATGATTAAAAGGTTTGTTTACAAGAGAAAAAATGGGCTTGTAACACTCAACGAAAACAAGCAAAATAAACAAGAAAAGGGATACTGGGTGAAGTTGCAGACAGAGAGACACGATTGTGAAACTTAATTCAGTTTTTCCTAACCTGAATCTCTTTTATTGCTCCTGATGAATGCTAAGCTGAGACTAATGTGATTTGTAGTCTCAAGATATCTGGAAAGTTGCAGAGAGGACGGGTATAGCGGTCTGCTATCACTAAGCTCAAAGCTCTTACAGGTAGCTCTTGACTTGCCACCCTTAGTGACCGTTTGAAGTTACAACAGCACTGAAAAAAGTGACTGGTGACCTTTTTTTTCACACTCACGACCGTCGTAGCGCCTCCATGGTCACATGATCAAAATCCAGACGCTTGGCAACTGACTCGTAGTTACGACGGTTGCAGTGTGCCGGGATCATCTGATCCCCTTCCGACAAGCGAAGTCAATGGGGAGGCCGGATTCATTTAACAAAGGTGTTACTAGCTTAACAACTGCAGTGATTCACTTTAACAACGGTGGCATGAAAAGCCGTAAAATGGGGCAACATTCCGTTAACAAACATTTCACTTGGCAACCAAAATTTTGGGCTCAATTGTGATCGTAAGTCAAAAGACTGTATGGAGTTTAACACTTTAGCTGGAAATGAGACATTATAGCAGTGGTCCCCAACCCCCGGTCCGTGGACCGGTGCCGGGCCGTGGAGTACCTGGCACCGGGCCGCGCAGCGGCCGGGGGACATGAACGCTGCAGCGCAAAGGCTCCTGGGCCGTGCGCAAAAGCTCCTGGGCCGTGCGCAAAAGCTCCTGGGCCGTGCGCAAAGGCTCCAGGGAAGAGAGCCCCGCGCAGGTATGCACGTGTGGCCCAAAGCCCCCACCCCTGCGTGCGCTCAGCGGGCCACGGTAAAATTATCAAAGGCTGATTGGTCCGCGGTGATAAAAAGGTTGGGGACCACTGCATTATAGCATGAAATGAGCCAGATATGATTTGTCCAGTAATCTATAATGCCCTTATCATCATGGCTTCGAACAGAGGTCTTCAAAGTTGGCCGCTTTAAGACTTGTGGACTTCAACTCCCAGAATTCTCCAAGCATAGCTGGCTGGAGAATTCTGGGAGTTGAAGTCCACAAGTCTTAAAGCGGCCAAGTTTGAAGACCTCTGGCTTAGAATGATGAGTTTATCCAACCCATGGCAAAATGTGACTTGTTTACACTGCAGTATTGCAGGCTAATTCTGCCGACTGCCAGCAGTTCGACTCTCACAGGCTCAAGGTTGAGCCGTGGTGGTGCAGTGGTTAGAATGCAGTACTGCAGGGCTAACTCACTGCTTCACTGCCAGCAGTGTTCGATCCTGACCGGCTCAAGGTTGACTCAGCCTTCCATCCTTCCGAGGTCGGTAAAATGAGGATCCAGATTATTGGGGGCAATAAACTGACTCTGTAAACCGCTTAGAGAGGGCTGTAAAAACCTATGGAGCACTACATAAGTCTAAATGCTATTAACATTGTTATGTTATGTTATGTTATATCGAACAGATTCTTTCAAGCATATTTTTCTTAACATGGTTGGTGACTTTGGCTAAGATGTACTCTGATTTTGTTGAATATTCAGAGGACTTGGGCTGCACCACCAGGAAGAACCTGGACACTGCTTAAGCAGTTGCTTCTCCTGTTTTCTACTCCTGTTGTGCACTCACTTCTTTAATAACAGAGGTGAGCAAGATGCTGATCTATATCTCGGTTGAAAGTTGTTCCTCTTTTGACAACCTTGCATCAATGTATTGGGATTATCAATCAGGCTCTCAAAGGTGCCTATGGATTCCATTCTTTAAACAGAGAGACATCAAGTTTGATTGAAAAGTCGATAGCTGAAATGAAGCAAACACGAATGAAAACGACTTCCGATAGAAGTCAGTGAACAAAGAAATGGCACAAAGAAATCAATGCTATAAAAGCACTTCTGCTGAAGCCATTTCAAGATTGCTAGTTAGCTGTTATTTCTAGTATGTGTGCTGTAGCAATACCACTTAGACTTATATACCGCTTCACAGTGCTTTTACAGCCCTTTCTAAGCGGTTTACGGAGTCAGCCTTTTACCCCCAACAATCTGGGTCTTCATTTTATCGACCTCGGAAGGATGGAAGACTGAGTCAACTTTGAGTCGGTCAGGATTGAACTGCTGGCTGTGGGCAGAGGAAGGAAGGAAGGAAGGAAGGAAGGAAGGAAGGAAGGAAGGAAGGAAGGAAGGAAGAAAGGAAGGAAGGAAGGAAGGAAGGAAAACAGCACTTAGACTTATATACTGCTTCACAGTGCTTTGACAGCCCTTTCTAAGCGGTTTACAGAGTCAGCCTCTTGCCCCCAACAATCTGGGTCTTCATTTTACCGACCTCGGAAGGATGGAAGACTGAGTCAACCTTGAGTCGGTCAGGATCGAACTCTTGGCAGTGGGCAGAATTATCCTGCAATACTGCATTCTAACTACTGGGAAGGAAAGAAGGGGGGGGAGGGAGGGAGGGAGGGAGGGAGAAAGGAAGGAAGGGAAAATAGTATTAGCAATAGCTCTTAGACCTATATACTGCTTCACGATGCTTTGCAGCCCTCTCTAAGCGGTTTACAGAGTCAGCAGTTTGCCCCCAACAATCTGGGTCCTCATTTTACCCACCTCGGAAGGATGGAAGGCTGAGTCAACCTTGAGCTGGTCAGGATCGAACTGCTGGCAGTGAAGCAGTGAGTTAGCCCTGCAGTACTGCATTCTAACCACTGCACCACCACACTGAGACTCAATGGTTCTGCGCTGAGCGATAACAACCATCCTTACCGTTATTAACTTACAGGTAGTCCTTGACTTAGAACAGTTTGTTTAGTGACTGTTCGAAGTTACAACAGCACTGAAAAAAGTGGCTTATTACTGTTTCTCACACTTAAAACCCTTGCAGCCTCCCCATGGTCATGTGACCAAAACTGGCAACTGGTTCATATTTATGACGGTCGCAGTGTCCTGGGCTCATATGATCCCCATTTGCCTCCTTTCGACAAGCAAAGTCAATGGGGAAGCCAGATTCCACTTAACAACCGTGTTACTAACTTAACAACTGCAGAGATTCACTTAACAACGGTGGCAATAAAGGTTGCAAAATGGGGCAAAATTCACTTTATCTCGCTTAGCAACAGAAATGATGGACTCAATTGCGGTCGAGGACCACGTGTATTTTAAAGTAAATGTGATCACATCAGATGTGCCCATAATAGATCATTAAAGCGTTTTGCTTGCTTTTCTATTTCAGAAAAGTTGACAGGATCACCTAAATGATTTATACCTAGGCCAACCGATCTCTTTATTTCAGAACAACAGAATAACAGAATTGGAAGGGACCTTGGAGGTCTTCTAGTCCAACCCTCTGCTGAAGTGGAAAACCTTATACTATTTCAGATAAATGGTTGTCCAATCTCTTCTTAAAAATCTCCAGTGTTGGAGCCCCCACAACTTCTGAAGGCAAGTCATTCCATTCATTAATCCCTCCACAAATAGCTTCTGGTACATATAAAATAATGGCATGATACATTTCTTTATCTTTAAGGTGGCAAAAGATGTGTGTTATATGTACTACAAATAAATGAATTGCACATTTGTTCTTCTCTAGCTCTATTGTGAAGGCAGCCATATGCTCACTTCCAGAGAATGCGTAAATTGGCTAGAACCACTCTGAGGATCCCCCCCCCCTTATTATGATGCTAAAAACACAAGTATTGGCACATCAACACAAATGCCTCTCTAAAACACAAGCTTAGACTTAATTGAAAAACCATATAAATGTATAACCCCTTGTAATTTTCACGCCACAAAACAACAAATAAATAGAGCCTTCTACTACTATAACCACATAGCAAACCTCAGGATGAATAAGGTATAAAGTGGAGTAGATGTTATTCTTCACTGCCATAATTGAGAGAGCTGGTTTGATCTAGTGGTTAAGGCACCAGGCTAGAAACAAGAGATTGTGAGTTCAAGTCTTGCCTTAGCCAGGAAAGCCAGCTGAGTGCCAAAGCCATTAAGGGCCACTTACCAGGAGACAGTGAGTTCTAGTCCCACCTTAGACATGAAGCCAGTTGGGTGACCTTAAACCAGTCATTCTCTCTCAACCCAACCAACCCCACAGGGTTGTTGTGGGGAAAATAAGAGGAAGAGGAAGGAAGTTGTGTTGGATGAGATCACTGCCTTGAGTTATTGGTGAAAATAATAAAGGCGGGGAATGAATGAATGAATGAATGAATGAATGAATGAATGAATGAATGAAGACACAAATAAGCAATGCAATGCAGCCTATCAGAACCATTTGTACTCATATTGTATTTTATAAAATACAAATTTTGTTCCTTGCTGGCAAGTTGCAAAGAAGATACAGATACTGTTTCTGGAGCTATGAGTGATTCTGCATGATTTTCCCCAGAAATTTCGATAAGCTAACTTTTAATCAGACTGCCACCTAAACTCAACAGAAATTGGCGCTGCCCATACCATGCTTTCTCCTTAAGTATATTAATCTACTGTCCATGTTTATTTGAGGACAGCATAAACAGAAAAACGAAGAACATTATGAGGCCTTTGAGCTCTGGTGCTGAGCGCCAAAGAATGGAAGCCTTTGCACTCTGGTGCTGGAGAAGACTCTTGTGAGTCCCTTGGACTGCAAGGCGATCAAACCGGTCAGTCCTGGAGGAGATCAACCCTGACTGCTCTTCAGAAGGCCAGATCCTGAAGATGAAACTCAAATACTTTGGCCACCTAATGAGAAGGAAGGACTCGCTGGAAAAGAGCCTAATGCTGGGAAAGATTGAGGGCAAAAGAAGAAGGGGACGACAGAGAACAAGGTAGCTGGATGGAGTCACTGAAGCAGTCGGCGTGAGCTTAAATGGTCTCCAGGGGGATGGTAGAGGACAGGAAGGCCTGGAGGAATGTTGTCCATGGGGTTGCAATGGGTCGGACACGACTTCACAACTAACAACAGCAAAATAACATGCTTTCTACTTAACTATATTAATCTACTGTCCATGTTTATTTGAGGAAGGCATGAACAGAAAAATGAAGAACCATTATAGCAAACTGAGCAACCACATAGTAAGTCCGGCATATGAAAGCTAACAGAAGAAATGCTTGTTTGCAACCAACATGCAATTAGTTGCAACTCGCAAAACCCCAGGGTTGGATCGAACTCCAGCTGAGAAAAAAAAACAGCCTTTTTTTTTTTTCTAATGAAAAGGACCTTTGATTTGACTGAATGCTTCAGTTTACTACCTTATATCTACTCTATTATTGTGCCAGATATTGATTCGAAACAATGACAAAAACTACCTTGGTAGAGAAACAAAGAGAAACAAAGTTGTGGGGTGTTCCATCACTGGAGGCCTTTAAAAGAAGAGATTGGACAGCCGTTTGTCTGGAATTGTCTAGGAGGGTCTCCTGCTTGAGAAGGGGGTTGGACTAGAAGACCGAGAAGGTCCCCCCAAAAAACTCTGTTATTCTGCAATATAATAAATACGGGAGCCAGTTTGATTGTAGGGATTGTCAATAAACCAGGAGATGGTGAATTCTAGGTCTCCCTTTGAAAGCCAATCTCTCTCTGCCCAACCTAACTCACAGGATTGTGGTGGGAAAAAGAGGACATGGCAGGGGAACCAAGTATTTTTACATTGAATTATATGTAAAAATGGGAGGGGTAAAACCATCTCCCATCGTCCTGTGCGCTCCCACAGAGCGGGCCTCCTCAGGGTGCCGTCAGCCAGACAATGTCAGCTGGCGGCCCCCAGGGGGAGAGCGTTCTCTGTGAGAGCGCCGACCCTCTGGAACGGGTTGCCCGCCGGGCTTAGGACAGCCCCCGACCTCCTCTCCTTCTGCCACGAACTGAAGACGTGGCTCTTTCATCAAATGGGCTGACCCGTTGGGGGATTTTTACATTGAAATAATTTAAAGTAATTTTTAATTGGATTTTAATTTTTGTGTAATTTTCGAATTTGTTGAATGTCTCTTTGTAAGCCGCCCTGAGTCCTTCGGGAGAAGGGCGGCATATAAATTACATAAATAAAAAATAAAATCAATCAATCAATCAATCTGGCTGACCATGAGACCAACGATCATTGTAATACCATGTTTCCCCGAAAATAAGACCCTGTCTTATATTTTTTTGAACCCTGAAATAAGCGCTTGGCCTTATTGCCATGTGCTCAAGAATAGAATAGATTTTTTTTATTGGCCAAGTGTGATTGGAGACACAAGGAATTTGTCTTTGGTGCATACGCTCTCAGTGTACATAAAAGAAAAGATACATTCATCAAGAATCATAAGATACAACACTTAATGATAGTCACTTAGTGATATTCAAAAGCCCGATTGGGCTTATTATCAGGGGATGTCTTATTTGGGGGCGAAACAGGGTAGTACAATTCCCAATTATCTCTTTCAATATTTTAAATAAACGTTGGGACAGTATGAAAAAGAAAACAGGCAAACATATCACAGGGATGGATTTGAAACCTAACATCACAGAAACCCTCCCCAGCTTCAGATATCAATTTCTAAACATGGATTAGAGACCCTGCAAACTGGTATCTCCCATGTCAGGAGGCCAGGAAGGGTAATAAGGCTTTATAATAATAATTTAAAAAAATGTAGCCGAGAGATTTATTGGAACCAACAGGAATGTATTCTCCCTTACAGCTGCCAGCTCTGGGATTGACCAAAGCAATCTCAGCTTGACGCCGGCTTAAAATTAGACTAGACAAATTACATAACTTAGTGTCATGACTTCAAAGCACTTTATATATAACCACATAAGCAACCCCTCCCTATTACCTCCATATTGTAGATCATGGGTGGGTACTGCACTGAAGCCACATCTCACTCCCTGAAATTATTAAGCAACGCTGTAATTCAAAGCACAAGTCTACAGAATACCAGTATCAGCTGAATCATGTATTTCTTTATTTGTTTATCTATTCATCCATTTATTCATTCATTCAATTTCTATAGCCACCCATCCCAATCCAATTGACAGTCATTAATATGGCAACCAAAAGTTCACTGTCATAAAAGTATTTTTCCCCAAACTGAAGGACTTTACATTGAACTCTTGGCACGTTTCTGGTCACTATTCAAACAGTTTTAAAAGAAAAATGAATGAAACCACGAAAGACCAGTGCATATGCATATGAACCTGCTCATTCCCCAAAAGCATAATTGTCTGTTCCAATGTTTTCACAGACTGGCAACAAGGTGACACCTTGCCTTGGTGTCTTCGGAGAAAGGCGGCATATAAATTGAACTAATAAATAAATATTCCACAAAGCTCACGGTGCCACTCATGCTTTTGCATTTGAGGCATGACATTGAAACCATTTTATTTTATTCCCACCGACACCTGTTTGCATAACTGTGGCCAACTTCTATGCTTTTTTTTTTAAAGTTTCCTTTGTTCTGCCGTGTCCTACTTTGGACATATGCAATATGCTGACTAATGGAAAACTTACAATTTTCTTACCATACTGAGCTGACTAATATAATACAGGTTTCATTTCAAAGTCAAATTAAGCAGAATAGAATAAAATAGAATAGAAAGTAGAGGGTAGGGTAGGGTAGGGTAGGGTAGAGTAGAGTAGAGTAGAGTAGAGTAGAGTAGAGTAGAGTAGAGTAGAGTAGAGTAGAGAAGAGTAGAATAGGTGGAGTGAAGTGGGATGGGATGGGATGGGATGGGATGGGATGGGATGGGATGGAATGGAATGGAATGGAATGGAATGGAATGGAATGGAATGGAATGGAATGGAATAGAATAGAATAGAATAGAATAGAATAGAATAGAATAGAATAGAATAGAATAGAATAGAAAATGTGGAGTGGAATGGAATGGAATGGAATAGGATAGGATAGGATAGGATAGGATATAGAAAAGAAAAGAAAAGAAAAGAAAAGAAAAGAAAAGAAAAGAAAAGAAAAGAAAAGAAAAGAGGATAGGATAGGATAGGATATAGAATAGAATAGAATAGAATAGGAATCATAAATAAATAAATAGATCAGACAATACACAGGGCCCATTTCATGCATTCCCAATGGGAAATGCAAACTCATCTTTACATTTAAGTTAAATTAAACTAAGCAGAACTGTTTTCTGAAACACCAGAACCTTGCAATGCTCCCATTTTCAAAGCACTGATCAGTTACTTGCAGAAGACTAGTTATGGAATAACGTCTGTCCCTACAAGAGGCGTTACTTAATCCCTTGATTCCTAGAGAGAGATCTTTAGCGCAGCAGCCTAGATGACACATATTAACCTGCATAGTGAGTCTTTCTCAACCTTTAGGATGTCTCTACTCCTGACTCCCAGAATTCCTCAGCCTTAAGTTGTGTGGATTTCAACTCCCAGAATCCCCCAGGCAAATTGCTGGTTGAGGAATTTGGGAGTTGAGGTCCACAGAATTTAGGGTCTCCAAGATTGAAAAACACTGCACTAATCCATGGTTTAACAAACCATGTTTCATTGAATGAAATCAACTGTCTGGCTTTCCTATGTACAACACTATGATATATATATATGGAAAACCTTTTGATTGGGTTCACACACTGAGCCAATAAACTGTTAGGCATTTTATAGCATGAGAAGTACTGATGCAGAGACAGAAATAATAACTTTTTAAAATAGACAAAAGCCTATTTCGGTAAAACTCCAGGCAGGTGACTCAAAAAGCTACCTCGATGCTTCTCCCCGACTCTAACTCATTCTTTTGACAGATCCCATAAGATACGTTCGCAAACCACTTTAAAAAAAAAAAAAGTAAAAGAACTGGCTGCCTGCATGAAAAGCAAGCGCCGGACCGACACCAAAGGTATTTTGGACCTCGCCGGCCGCCTTCATCCTCTCCACACACACAACCCCCCCGCCCACCTGTCCAAATCGACTTTTACGTACAAAAAGACGAAGGTACGTAAAGCGAGGGCAGTCCGGCGACGGAGCGCCCTTCTGCGCAGGCGCAGCCTTCCCCTCGCGCTCTCCAGCCGACGGCTCCAAGCGTCTCTTGCCGCAGATCGAGCGAGGCGAGCGGCACGCATGCGCGTCCCGAGTTCTGCTCCGCGAGCTCCGGACTGAAGCCCCGAACGAAACTCGTCAATTCTTTCTCTCTTTATTTTTATTTTATTTATTTTTTTGTCCCCCACTTTCTCCCGTCGGCGCCTTTGCCCGCCAAGCCGTAAAGCGAGGAAGGGCCGTTCTGACAGGCCCACCCTCGACAAGGCCTGGCGGGAAGGCCGGCCCCCCCACCTCCCCCACCGTCGCCCCTCCCCCCTCCGGGGCCGCGCGCCCTCCCCCCCTCCCCGCCCGCCAGCCCAAACCCCCCCTTCTACCGGACCCACCGTGCTCTGTGGGGCGGGCGGGGCGGCCACGGGGGGCCCCAGGGCTCCGAATTCAGCCGGTTTCGGCTGGGTCGGTCCCGGCGTCACACAATGAAATCAGCGCCTCCGATCATTAATTCTCATCATGATCGTGACGTCAGCGTAGACAGCGGCCAATCGCCGCTCGAGATCAGCGCCGGCCGGGACAGTCTCTGCCCCCGCCTCTCAGCCTCGGGGGGGAGAGAGGCTCTTGCGAGGAACAGCCCCGGCTTGGAAGGGTGGCGCGCGCGAACGCGGCGGGGGGGGATAGAGAGTCCAGCGCGCGCGCTTCGAAAGAACAGCGGCGGCGGCGGAGGGGGGGGGGAGATGCTTGGCCGGCAACAGCCAGCCAGCCTGGCCGGGGGGGAGGGAGGAGCGCCACGTTCCGGGAACGGCGGTGAGTCCGCCAGTTTTTTTTTTTTCCCCTGGGATTTGCAAAGGAGGATGAAGCGGGCGGGGGGGGGGGGAGCGGTGGTACATCCCGCCCCTTCGCTTCCCCGCAGGCATGTTGGGGGGTCTTCAGGGGGCGTCAAGGGGGGGAGGGAAGGGTGGTGGCTTCCCACCTGTTCCTGTTGGAAGGACCGCGATGGACCCTCTTTGCAAAGAAAGAAAAAAAAAAAAGTCCAAAACTGCCATGCGACCACTTGGCAGTTGGGTTAGGGTACGAATTGGAGGGTGTGTGTGGGGGGTATGTGGTCCCCCTTCGTTGGGCTGCAAAAATCAGCCTTGGGGAGGGGGGGGCTTTCCCGGCTAAACCTTTTCTTTTCCCCCCCACCCCCTTGGGGGGGGGGGGAAAGCGCTCCTGAATTGCATCCGCCGCTCCGTTTTTCCGTTGCATTTGCAGGAGTTGGATTCGTGCAGGACTTAAAAGGGAGGGGGGGTTGGGGGTTGGGGGGTAGAAGACGTAAAGAGAGTTTGGTTATGCAAGTTTACCTGCGAGCGAAACGACCTCCAGGTCCCATCTTCTCCTTTGCAATTCAAGGGGAATTGGCTGCAGCGTGAAAAACCGGGGACCCAAAGGTGCTTTTTTTATACTCCTTGCCGGTGGTGAAATTCAATTTTTTTTTTTACTACAGGTTCTGTGGGCGTGGCTTAGTGGGTGTGGCGTGGCGGGCGTGGCTTGGCTTGGTGGGCGTGGCAGGGGAAGAAGACTGCAAAATCCCCATTCGCTCCCTACTCCAGGGGAAGGATACTGCAAAATCCCCATTCCCTCCCTACTCCAGGGGAAGGATACTGCAAAATCCCCATTCCCTCCCCACTCCTGGGGGAAGGATATTGCAAAATCTCCATTCCCATCCCAGGGCCAGCTAGAGGTGGTATTTGCCGGTTCTCCGAACTACTCAAAATTTCCGCTACCGGTTCTCCAGAACCTGCTGGATTTCATCCCTGCTCTTTGCAGACATTCCTCCCTTCCCCACCAGCCAGCCAGAACTGAAGAAGCTTCTTGGAGGAGAAGCGAATTGTCTTCAAAGAAAAACAAAGCAAGCCCAGTTGCCTCTTGGAAAAGGTATAATAATCAGAATAACAATTTTGGACCCTCAAGTCAACCTTGGTTCCTGAGTGACTGTCTGGACAAGCTTATTTTTATTTTTTTTTTATTTGATTTATATGCTGCCCTTCTCCGGAGACTCAGGGCGGCTATATTGCTATATGTCGTATTTTATTTCATAGCTTTCCTCATGATTCGGATGCTCTTAATTTGTCCTCGCAATAAGATCTGGAGGATCAGCTCCATTGTAATTGGTCAACTAATAAATTCAAATAAATATCAACTGCGTGATGGTGTTAAAAGTGGTGATTGCTTTCTTAATCAGCATTGTACAGTATTTAAGCACTTTTATCCCAACTTTTATAAAAGGATCTTGCCTTGAGATGAAATCAAATCTATGCATATTTACATGAATCTAAAATACATCAAAGAGCTTGGACTGGAATAACAGTTGGAAAGTCCTTAGAAATCTAGTCTAATGTACTCAGGCAGGAAACCCTACACCACGTCAGACAAATGGTTGTCCAATCTCTTCTTAAAAACTTCCAGTGTTGGAGCATTTACAACTTCTAGAGGCATTCCACTAATTCATTGTTCTAACTGTCAGGAAATTTCTCCTTAGTTCTAGGTTGCTTCACTCCTTGAATAGCTTCCATCCATTGCGTCTTGTCCTACCTTCAGGAGCTCTGCAGAATAATAGAACTAAGTAATGGAATTAGGTAGGAATGAAGTAGGCCAACATATTAAAATATTTTTAATATATTCTTCAGATTTATATTGATACCCATCACTTATACTGTTGAAATGTATGAGGAATTTTCCCCAATAAATTACACAGTAATTACAAATGTTTTGAGATGGAACATTTTTTTAATATAATTTTAATTACTGCTAAGAAAATTGTTTTGTGTATATACACATATATTTTTGTGTGAAATGAATTGGAATTGTGCCTACGGCATAACTAGGTCTTTCAGTTATTTATTATTATTATTTTTTGAAGTATCCATTTCTATCCATAAAAGCATTTAAAGTGCCTCAGAATGCAAGAAAGACCGAAAATGCTGTGAAACATACCTAAATGAATTAAATTAAAAAGCAGTAATATCTAAAATGTACTCAGGAATGTCCTCAGTTGCTCAGGAAATTCAGTGTGCAAACGATGGCCAAAAATCAAGGGGGGGGGGAAGGAAAATGCAGGATGTATTGCTCCCTGGATGTGCATTCGGAAGTAAATCTTATGACTCTTAAGAGCATCCATTTTTTTGAAAACAAATAGCACAGAACTGAGAAAGCATTTCCTTTTGTTTGTCATTACCGCAATTCTAACCCATAAGGCAAGTTCATCTGGAAAAAAAATATTTTAAAACGTTTAATAGCTTGGTTTAAGAGAAGGTGAAAAGTAATCAGCACCATAACCAAAAGGAATTAATTAATTCAATGCATGAAGCTAAATCCTAGTATATTTTCCATGCATTTCCAATTCTCACAAATTTGAAGTTGAGTCAAGAAGGTGAGATTTGTATATTGCTGATAACATTTTTCCCACCACGTGTATTGCAATGTGTAATATTTTAAAATAATTCAGGAAGGTTTTAATTATTATTATTCTGACTTGTCAGTAAAATTTTCTATAGCTTTAAAAGCATGCAAGTTCTTTGCCTAACAAAATTAGGTCATTTAAAATTATAATCTAGTGCAAGAATGCAATCTTTAGGAAACGGGGTCAACTTTTTCTCCAGGAAGATCAAAAGTAGGAGGGCAGCTGTTCCTTTCTTCAGGAGTCACTAAAACAAAAGAAAATTCAACTATGCACACTCCCTCATTGCATTGGGAATATAATATGCAAATGTAATATCCAGAGAGAACTTCTTAAGCAAGAAAATAGTTAAAATCTGAGTTGTAATTGCTTATCTTTGAACGCTTGCATGGATAGCCATATGTATGCATTGCAGATTATACCACTGTAAAATGGAACCGTCATAACCATTTGAAATACATTAACTAGAGGTTAATAATAAATATATCTGAGAAATGGGAAATATTTTATTCAAAGGACTGACATAACCAGCGGAGAGGCTTGAAAATTAGGAAAACCCTCCAGTAATATGGCAAGAATGTTTTTCCCTAGTCTGGTGCCTTTTGAAATTCCTGGAATTATAGCTCCAAATATGGGAGATGGGAGCGTTTAAATTGTTTTGCAGAACATAAAAGAGGACAAGTTGCCAAAAATAACCATAGATTTATTTATTTACATGGCACCCAACTTCCAGAAACTCTGGCTAGTTTACCAATGAATGAAAATGTTTAGAAATAAGGGAACAACAAAAAAAGGACAAAGATGTCACAAGGAAGTGGAGGCAGAAGTGAACTGAAGCAACATGATTTTGAGTGAGCTTCAAGATGAGTTGGAAAATAAAGAAGTGTCAACAGTTTTGTAGAGCACATACGTTTAAAGAGGTTTGTCTAAACAGCCATCTTCCTAGAATAGAAAGTACGAGCGAAAAAGGGCTGGTGGACCAGAAGGCGATTCAGGATGAGGAAATCCAAAGCAGAAACTTTGAGAAGAAGTGGTAAAGGATAACAAAATAACAAGAGTTAGAAGGGACCTTGGAGATCTTCTAGTCCAACCCTCTGCTCAAGCAGGAAACCCTATAGCATTCCAGACAAATGGCTGTCCAATATCTTCTTAAAAGATGTCAGACAGGGCTTGCTTACGACCAAGAAAACAATCTGAAAAACAATGAAGTCACATTGGCAAATTGCATAAATCCATCATGTTCCACTCTTTAAAAGAGAGCATTCACAGTTCAGAGGGTTAACAGGCATTATTTAAACAGATACTGATTATGGTGATAGAGTCCATTAAACAAAGTATACTAGCTTGAATAACGGATCGCTCAAACCTGTAAATTATCAGCTTTGGAGAGTAATTGAAAAGGGTAGTTTTTAATCAGCATATTTAGGGATTTATGTTTGTGTGTGGAAGTGACTTGATGCTTTTACTATCAAAACTATCATTATTTTTAAGTACATAATTGCATATTTTTTGTTAATAATAATCTTACTGTTTTAATAATTTTTGAGCAGCTGTCAATAGCCCAGAATTCATTCTTAACCACTGGGATGTGTTGGTAATGAATTCCTAAGGTATAAAGAGTCCAGAAGCCAAGGTGCTTGCGTTGTGATTCGGAACAATCATCTCAGTGTAGTATTGTTATTGTTTATTTACAGTATTGCAAGTAACTGCAATGCTAACTGTATCACTGTTGAATGTTAGTTGATCAGTTTGCTCACTATTTTGAAATTATTAACATAATGACAATATCTTAAGGAACTGAACAGTATAACACTTCACCAACAATACAATTTGGAAGGTCTTATTTCCTAAATAGTTTTTTGAGTGGAAACAAATGAGATCTGTATAAAATAGCATGCCATCTACTAATAAAGCGGGCATTATTTAAAGTATTTAAAACAATATAACTTTTATTTTCCTGCTGTAGCATTTGATGTTCCTATTTGCTTTTCTTTCTCTTTTTTAAAAAAAAACATTCTGTGTTAAATACTTTTAAAATATGTTAAAGGTAAAGGTTCCCCTTGCACATATTGCTAGTCGTTCCCAACTCTAGGGGATGGTGCTCATCTCCGTTTCAAAGCTGAAGAGCCAGCGCTGTCCAAAGATCTCTCCGTGTACATGACTAAATGCCAAAGGCGCATGGAACACTGTTACCTTCCCACCAAAGATGGTCCCTATTTTTCTACTTGCATTTTTTACGTGCTTTCAAACTGCTAGGTTGGCAGAAGCTGGGACAAGTAACGGGAGCTTACCCTGTTACGCGGCACTAGGGATTCGAATCGCTGAACTACCAACCTTTCCAACGACAAGCTCAGCATCTTAGCCACTGAGCCACTGCGTCCCTTGCTAAAATATACTGCTTGTTACTAAAATTGGCAAGGCTTACTTTTGCAAAGATGTGAAGGAAGGCAGAGCTCAATATTTGCATACATCTTGTTTGATTTGGTGGATCTCTTAACATACCAAATTTTCAGTGAAACCTTTTTTTTTAAAAAAAAAAATGCAAATCTGCTATTATATAAAATCAATTTTGCATAGCCCAATTACTGAGAGAACCTTTGATGAAGATTATGCAGTAAATAATGTGGGAGGGAGAAGGTTTTGTTTTGTTTAACAATTTTAACATGTTGAGAACATTTCTAAATGCTTCCTCACGAAGGAATAAAGAATTCGTTGATTTCCTTCAATGTCGACCATTATGGTTGCTACTCTGATTGTGTTGTTTTGATTCAATTGGAAGTTTAGATTTTGGGAGTATATCCATTTCTTTACGGGCTAATATATCCAATATCTGACCCATTTTCCTATAGAAAATAGCTTTAGATTCCTGTAGACCGGGATGGCAAACCTATGGCACAGGTAACACAGGTGGCACGTTGAGCCATATTGGTGGGCACGCGAGCTCAGCTCCAGCTGATTTTCAGGCCTTCTGGGCCCACCGGAAGTAAGGAAACAGGCTGTTTCCTGCCTCCAGAGGACCTGGGGGGGGGGAAAGGCCCATTTTTCAATCTCTCCAGGCTCCTAGAGTGGCTCTGGAGCCTAGGGAGAGCAAAAAACGGGCCTTCCGGTCCCACTGGAAGTCAGCAAACAGGCCGTTTCTGGCCTCCAGGGCGGTGGGGAAGGCCATTTTCACCCTCCCCAGGTTCCTAGAGAGGCTCTGGAGTTCTGAACTGAACAGAACTGAAGAAGCTACTTGGATGAGAAGCAAAATGTCTTCAAGGGGAAAAAAAAAGTCCAGTTGCCTTTTGGACAACCATGACCTGGATGACTTGAGAATCTACTTAGACACTGTAGGAGCTTGGTTACAAGTTTACAGGGGAAAATTTGACATTTGAAACGAGGTGTAATGAGAATGTCGTTTGTTTCACTTCAACAGATAACATGGGGAAATCAGAAGTCTTCCAATATGCTTCTCTTGGTGAATGATTTTCGGTTCTATTAAAACGTATTTGGGAAAGGTCTAGCCAACAGGAAGAAAAAAAATCAATGCACATGTTAAATTTATTAAACACATTGTTAGGTGAAGACAGTCTATGGTTGATTTCTTGAGAATACTTAGGGAGGTAATTGATAATTGCTTGGCTAGAGGAAAATACTCTCATCTTTTAAACCAGAAGTCTTAAAAGGTAAAGGTTCCCCTTGTACATATATGCTAATTGTTCCCAACTCTAGGGGGCGGTGCTCATCTCCGTTTCAAAGCCGAAGAGCCAGCGCTGTTCGAGGACGTCTCCATGGTCAGGTGGCCGGCATGACTAAACCCCAAAGGCGCATGGAACGCTGTTCCCTTCCCACCAAAGGTGGTCCCTATTTTTCTACTTGCATTTTTTACGTGCTTTCGAACTGCTAGGTTGGCAGAAGCTGGGACAAGTCACGGGAGCTCACCCCGTTACACAGCACCAGGGATTTGATCCGCTGAACTGCTGACCTTTCGATCGACAAGCTCAGCATCTTCACCACTGAGCCACTGCATCCCTGTTAAGAGTCTTAGGGCTGTTTAATAAAGCAGAGAAAAAGGAGTTTGCCAGAAGAAGATTGCTCATTATCAGAATCTGCTCTTTCCATTGTTAGAAGCTCATTGCAATACAATACTGGCGTTCACAGAGTCAGTTCTCTGAAGTGCCATTAATATCTTTGCAATAGCCATAAAAGAGAAGCTTTTGACAATGTGTTATCGCATTGTTTTCCTCAGGTAATATAACCATGTCATCTCTTCTTCTTCTTTTTTTTTTTTTTAATTTGTTCAGCAGACTCCATTCACGCTGAGACATTTTTTTATCTTTTTTATGTAAAGGAGCTGTTTTGCTGCACTTTTCCAGGTTCATGCCTGTTGTGCAGCCACACATTTTAGTTAGTATGTTGATCAGTGTCTCCTTTTCCTTTAGGTATATTTTGGATTATTTATTTATTTTTTATTATTTATTTAATTTGTATACCGCCCTTCTCCAACAGGACAACAGGATTGCCTTAGAATGAGATGACATCTTCTTGGGGCAAGGGGAAGGATTTTGAAAAATGCCAGAAATGATACAATTGTAATTGCCTTTCTTGATCTCCGATTAGGATGCAATTATTAGACAGATTTCCCCACCTCAAAAATTTGGATAATCAGATTTTTTTTTAAACTGGACAAAATCTTCTGCTCCTTCTGCAAATGATTAGTAGTTGTTCTTGATCCTAAGAGAAGAGAATGTGAATAGGTGTGAATGTCAACTATCAGTCAGAAGACAATAAGACCTTCTTAATCTTGCATGGACCGACTCAACCATTTTTTTTCTTTTTTGCAAAACAAAAAAAGTTTCTTCTCTGGTAACATTGTACTGCAAACTAGGGCATATAAAACCTTTGCCAGACCAATTCTCGAATACAGCTCGTCTGCCTGGAATCCACCCTGCATATCGGACATTAACACAATTGAACGAGTCCAGAGATATTTCACGAGAAGAGTCCTCTACTCCTCTACTCACAACAGAATACCTTATGCCACCAGGCTCGAAATTTTGGGCTTTGACAACCTAGAACTATGCCGCCTATGGTCTGGCCTAAGCGTAGTACACAAAATTGGTAGTACAGTGGTTTAATGCACCCTGTAATTAACATCTGCTGCCTGCAATTTCTGCAGGTTCGAATCTCACCAGGCTCAAGGTTGACTCAGCCTTCCATCCTTTCTAAGGTAGGTTAAATGAGGACCCAGTTTGTGGGGGCAATAAGCTGACTTTGTATAAATATACAAAAGTATGAAGGCTATTGCTTAACGCATTGTAAGACGCCCTGAGTCTCCGGAGAAGGGCGGCATATAAATCAAAAAAAAAAAAAATTGTCCGTTACCTGTCAATAACTACTTCAGCTTCAACCGCAATAATACACGGGCAACAATAGATACAAACTCAAGGTAAACCGCTCCAAACTCGATTGAAGAAAATACGACTTCAGCAACAGAGTGGTCAATGCCTGGAATGCTCTACCCGACTCCATTGTTACAGCCTCAAACCCTCACAGCTTCAACCTTAAACTGTCTACCGTGGACCTCACCCCATTCCTAAGAGGTCCGTAAAGGGGATGTGCATAAGCGCACCAGCGTGCCTACCGTCCCTGTCCTACTGTCCCCATTGTGTCCCCATTGTATTTGTATTCATTTCCTTCATTCATGTCCATGTTCATATTCATACCTGCTATCTTGTACATGTTTGACAAAATAAACGAACAAACAAACCATAGTTTGAACTGGGAAACAGAGAATCCTAGACCACGCTAAATGCAAAAAACAGTAGAGAATTCCTGGAAGCAGGAAGGCATTTTGGATAAATCAGCCATCAATAAACACATAGATATAAATGGTATTTACACACCTTTGAAAAGAGACAATAAAAAAAGCTAAGAAAGAAACCACAATACCAGAACGCATCCTCTCCAGCAACCAACACTCAGATAAGCAGGGATTAAGACAGACAAACAAGCAGAAAACAATACCCCAATCAAGATAACTACTAAGGAGAAAGCTGAACCTGCACCAATACTGGCAGGACAAGTTACTAGTGACAGAATAGCAGAGGGAGTTGTTATTATAGGCAATACTGCCATCTCATTAATTCACCACTTTCTTGAAGCCTGATGATACAACTCCATTTTAAGGGGCCTCTGGAAGGATATCAGGTATGGGCCAACCTTATCTTGGGGAAGATGATGTTCCATAGGGTGCGTGCCACAGCAGAAAAGATCTGCCTCCTGGGTCCTGCCAGATGTAACTCCTTCATAGACAGAATCTGTAACATACTTTGATGGTATGTGGGAATGGCCTTGAGAGACTAGACTCTGCCAAGGGAAAGGTCAGTAAGAGACAGGATAGCCCTCAGATGGATAATGGGTAGGACAAGAAGCTCAGGAAGGACCCTCCCTATTTTTCAGATTGTGAAAGAGACAGGTATGGAGAAGTGTTCTTTCAGACATCTATGGAGATTCTTAGTCATCCAGGTCATAGTTGTCCTAAAGTTGCTTTTTCAAGAAGCAACTGGACTTTCTTGTTTTTTTTGTTTTTTTTTTAATTTGATTTATATGCCGCCCTTCTCCGGAGACTCAGGGCGGCTTACAATGCGCTAAGCAATAGCCTTCATCCTTTTGTATATTTTATACAAAGTCAGCTTATTGCCCCCACAAACTGGGTCCTCAATTTACCTACCTTAGAAAGGATGGAAGGCTGAGTCAACCTTGAGCCTGGCAAGATTCGAACTTACTTTAATTGCAGACAGCTGGTGTTAAATTACAGTGCCTTGTCTGCAGAGCTATCCAGGCTTCTTTTTCTCTGAAGACATTTCACTTCTCATCCAAGAAGCTTCTTCAGCTCTGACTGGATGGTGGGGAATGGAAGGATGTATATTCCTTGCAGACTGCTGGTGGTTTGTATTTTTTTAGAGAGTTGTTGAGGCCGCTTGGAGGTTTGTATCCCCTGAGTAGTGCAAATGGGGCGGGGGGAGCCTTCTTGGAACTGCTGAAAGGACTGTGTTGTGGAGTAGAGATAGATGATGTTGTATCCCTCCATCTCTGTTGAGAGAGGGCTGTTCAGTTTTGAACATAGATGTCCTCTTTGACCCCTCTTTTAAATCAGCAGTCCTCTCTGTCCAAAATGTGGATTTTGCTGTCTTCAAGAGCGACCTTTAACTTTTAAATGCAGATAGACTTCTGAATCTTGTCCTGATGGGTTTGTTCTCCTATGTCAGGGGTCGGCAACACTCAAAGAGCCACAAAGGTCCTAACCGGAAGCCCCCCGTTCAATTCTGGAGCTGACCGGAAGTCCGGTTCCCCCAGCATAGAGTCTCCTCCTAGCGCGGCATCTTTTTTCCTCTACCTGTCCTAACTGAAAGCCCTATCAATTGTGGAGCTGAACGGAAAACCCACCCCTTGCCATAGAGTCTCTTCCTGGTGTGCCGTGCTTTTCCTCCCCATAACTGGAAGCTCCTCTCAAAATTGTGGTGGCAACTGGGAGCAGCAGCAGAGGATGAAAGAGCCACATGGGTTGCTGGCTCCTGTCCTATGTCCTTTCAGACTTGCTACATTTTGTCAATGTGGTTTTACAATACTGTAGAATTAGCTCACCTAGTTGTGATTCCTATCTGGTTTACCCTGTGTAGTTGACATCAATCTTACTGTCCTTGAGATGTATTTATTTTAATTATTTTCTTGGATTTGCTCTTGAATTTTCCTTTGCAAACTAAAGCAATAAACACCAACCTTATAAACACCAACCATTTTTAATCCTTGTGAACCTTTCAGATTTGACCCTTTTGAGGTTCCTCCTTTATTATTTCCAAGAAAAATTTATTTTTTCCATGGTATATGGTCCTTACTAGGTATATGTGTGTTATGCAAGAGCGAATGCATGCTGAATGAATGTGGAATGAACAAAAGCATCACCTTTAAGACACGATGTGGGTTCATTCGGTTACAAAGAGGAAATAAATGAGAATTGAATTGCAAAACGCATAATATGAAGGACGAGTGAAGAAAATTGGCAAGATCCTTAGAAGGTGAGAAGTGGATGAATCAATGTGGCCATCGCAAACACCAAGGCCACCTTTGAAGCTGATGTATAACTGCTGTCACACTTCAAGGACGGGTGTTAGTGCATGTGAAGCTGTTGTGACCTAGGCTTCCTGAGTCATTAAAACACACGAGTAGTCCCAAAAACCTCTTTTATTGCAACAGCTGTGAATTACGTTCATTCACAGCTGAGTCCCAATTAGTTGCAAAAAGTCCTTCGGGATAATCACCAACCTTTATCTCCCTTGACACTCTGCCAATGACCTACTTGGCAAAGCCCCACGGAGTCCAGAATCAAACAGAGATGCTGACTGGGAACAGAATTAACGATGTTGCTTTCATGCAAAGTGCCCACGTGCCTTTGCTCCTCTTTTAAGCCTTATGGGAGGGGCCAATCATCTCCAGGCCTTACTCCCGAGTTGTCCCTTTTGTTTTAACTGTTCATGCCTTCTGGCACCTCTGTGCATGCACACACTAGGAACAGGCTCTTCCTTTTCCTCTGCCTCTCTGCTGTCTGACTCTGGAGGCTCCGGAGTCTGCGCATCACTCCCAGGTGGCCCTGGCCCCATCTCTGCCTCCGACGCAGAGCCCTCGTCTGGGCCTTCCCCAGACTCCAGGACTGGCCCATGGTCCTCCCCCGCCTCCTCACTGTCCGACTCCGCTGCCAGCTCCACAGGCTGCTGGCGGACCGCAACAGAAGCACTCGTCATTTTCAAAACCAAGAGAAGGCAACATTGGTAGCTCAGGGTTGAACTGTGGAGTCCTCGGTACTCTCTGAGCTTGGTGCTTTTCTTGCAGACGTTTCATTACCAAACTAGGTAATATCATCAGTGCTGGCTCATTTGTCCTAGGACTGATGTTCCTACCTAGTTTGGTAATGAAACATCTGCAAGAAAATCACCCAAGTTCAGAGAGCACCAAGGACCCCACCTTCAAATCCTTTGTACAGCTTTGAGAGCAATCTGGACCTCATTCTGTGGTGCAAACTGTCGTCTATGTGTATAAAGACATTTAATAAAAACATGCCAGAAACTTTCTGAATTGTAAGTCGGTAAACACAGAGGTATCCTATGTTAAAAAAATACAACATGTTCGGGGAAAAAGCTGACCAGAAAAAGCAAAGTGAACAGGGTAAAGGACCAGAAAACATTCCCCTTCCCCCTTAAATATCTAATGCATGGCATCAGCCAAGCTTCCTAGTAACTGATGAATTTGCTTTCTTACTGCCTGCATTAGTATAATTGTCTGGGCTTTAGAATTAATGAAGACTAGTGAAGTGTATTGATTTCAACCTTTGCTGTCCCTCTGCCTCGGCCATCAGCTCTGATTCCATCAACCTTGAACTTTGAAAAGAAAGATGCTGGTAATGACTATTATACTATCATAATTATCTGTAACACTAAAAGCCGCACGGTATAAAAGAATTAAAAAATGCAATTTGATCCTGCAACAATAACATTTACACCAAGGTAAATTCACTTTCTTTAAACAGAGTATTGCGTCTTGGTATTTGGGAAATGCATCTGCTTTTTCACCGCTTTAAATATCTACCTCTTTAAGGGTGCAAACGTACCATATTTTAATCTGTATCTTGACATATTACCGATACTCCTCAGCCTACGACTGTAATGGAGCATGGTTATTATTACGGTCATAAGTCGTAATGGTGGTAAATTGGGTCAGTCACATGACTGACTCCATTTTATGACTTGTTTTATGGCAGTTGTAAAGCAAACTCTATGGTCGGTCAATGAACGAATGGTTTGCTATGGCACGGTTTTGCTGAAAACTGGATATAAGTGCCAGTTTTGGGCAAATCTGTTGTCAATTGCAGTCACCTGACCATGGGATGCTGCAAACAGCTGTAAATGCAACTGTTGCCAAGCAACCAAAGTCCAGTCATGTGACCATGGAGGCGGGGGCCGACCATCGGAACTTCAGGACTGGATCATAAGTAGCTCCAAAGTAGATCTGTCATAACTTTGAATGTGGCCCCGGTCACAAGTCGAGGACTATTTATACTGCATATTTAACCTACTAGGCACAACCATATGCCTGATTTAAAATGATTGTTACATAAACCTTTCTAAACTTCCCACCTGGACTACTGCAATGCTCCCTACATGGGGCTCCCCTTGAGGAGCACCCGGAGGCTCCAACTGGTGCAGAATGCGACCGCGTGGGGGATTATGGGAGCGAGGGGGTGCTCCCATGTGACACCTCTCCTGCGTGAGCTGCATTGGCTTCCAGTGGTCTTCCGGGTGCGCTTCAAGGTGTTGGTTACCACCTTTAAAGTGCTCCATGGCATAGGACCTGGGTATTTGCGGGACCGCCTTCTGCCGCCGATAGCCTCCCACCGACCAGTACGCTCCCACAGAGAGGGACTCCTCAGGGTGCCGTCAGCCAGGCAATGTCGGCTGGTGACCCCCAAGGGGAGAGCCTTCTCTGTGGCAGCTCCGGCCCTCTGGAACGATTTGCCCCCGGAGATACGAAGGATATCGGATCTCCGGGTCTTTCGCCGTGCCCTGAAAACTTTTCTTTTCCATCAAGCAGGGCTGGCGTGAAACCCCCCCCTTCTTTAGTCTTTTTTAGTTTTTTAGCTTTTAAATTGTCAATGGGTTTTAATTTGAATTGTTTTAAATTTGGGCCAAAGTTATGTAATTCTTTTAATAATTTTAAATTTTGTATTGGTATGTGTTTTAGTTCTGGCTGTGCACCGCCCTGAGTCCACTAGGAGAAGGGCGGTATACAAATTGAATTAAATAAATAAATAAATAAATAAATAAATAAATAAATAAATAAATAAATAAATAAATAAAGAAAGAAAGAAAGAAAGAAAGAAAGAAAGAAAGAAAGTCAAATAAACTACAGTGCATTTAGTGAGTTGTGTGACCCAGATCCCCACAAGAGTTTCGGTAAAAAATAAGAACCTTCAGTCTTCAATCCAAAAGAGAAAAAAAAAATTCCCCAACATTCCCTGCAAGTCACAAAAAATAAGCATAAATAAAAATGGCATGTTTCATGAAATGTTGATTAAAAGCGCACTCTCCATCATTTACAGATAGAGTTTCGGGGGAAAAAATATGGCGCAGTTAATATTGAATGAAGCAACATTCTGTATTTATGCTGGAGATGAAGGAAGCTGTGGATTAAGAGAGAATATACCCCTTCTCTGATGGCTTCATTCCTTATTTATGCTAGATACTTTTAAAACTGAGTTTCTGTTCCTTGGATGATGGATATTTGCTCATTTGGCTTTCAGGTCAAGGATGTGCCTTTTCCCCCCCCAGGCTAAACATCCTCTCTTGGTCATGGAGAACATGTCAAAGTCTTTGCCTCAGAAAAGAGAAGATGGGACAACAGCCAACAATACAGTTCATTTCACTTAATTAACATTAAATGCCGTTAAGGGGATTACTCCAGTCATATATTTAAGCATTTTCCATTCTGTCACATTAAAGCTTACAAGGAGGTAACAATTTCTGCCTCTTAAGATTTTTCACACACACACGCCTGGTACTCCTGATTTTAAATGTGTTGATATTTATTCTGCTGCCTTAATTGTTGTATTTTCATTGTTTTAGGCTGGGCGGGTTTTTCATACTTGGTTAATTAATTCCAGTCTGTTTATGAGGGAAAACAAAAGCAGAACTGACCTTTAAATAGAAACAAAATATAAATAAACACTGCATTTATTAGGGCCTTATAAGCTATAGCGGAAAAGGATGTGGATATTTTTGGTTGCGAGAACACATGTCCTTGTCGCTAGACATAATCCATTGTAGTCTACATCTAAAACAGCTGATGGAAAATTGGAGACCATCTGAAGTATAATGTGACATATTTTTTGCTGCACCAAAGCAACACAATCTACAGTCGAAGAAAGTGCCTTTTCTGGGAAAAATAACCCAACTGCAAATATTTGTGGTACAAGATAAAGACTGTGGATTCAGCTTTTTAATATATATTTAGATTGCTCTGTAATGTTCCCATGGGCTTTAACCAGAAATGAGGAACGTTTGTACCCAAAGTTGCAATCCTCTGGCAATAAACTCCCATTATTTTGAATTACAATCTTCAGAGTTAGCGTTTGTGAGAATATACTGCAAAATGTCAGAGATAAAATACAGGGATTTGATTTAAATGAGGGCTGATTTTCTGTCCAGGTACGATTTTAGCGCACCAAATATTCAAAAACCTTTGGTTGTATAAATTACAAGTTGTTTTTAATTTATAAAACCAAAGGCACTCCTGTGTGTGTAATGTTACACACACACACAAAGTACCTTTGGTTTTATAAATCACAAATTACTTTTAATTTATAAAACCAAAGGGACTCCTGTGTGTGTAATGTTAGGTAACATTAGTATGTTACTTTTGTTACCTATTTGTGAGCTACAAAAATGTCCACAAGACATTTGGGTGTCATCTGGGTGGGGTGCCCAGATTTGATATATTGCAGGCTCTGTGAATTGTTTTTGAAAATCTCAGCAGGTTAAGACTTGATGAGTACATGAATGAGAGGCAATCTGGAAATTTCAGGACCATGGATCAGACTGGGAAGTCGAAAAACAGCAAGCTTTCCAAAATACTGTTGAAAAATCTACATGGATATGTCCATAGCATTCCGAAAAATCAATCCTTATTCAACAGGAGATTTTATTTTAGAGCAAATCTAAAGCTGCTCAAGATATATTGGGATTCTCCCCAAATCTGATCCTTATTAATGTAGTAAACAATGGACCAAAATTGTTCACTGGTTAATTCAGTTAAGGAGAACATCACAGTAAGGGCACAGGCCCCCCAGTCCTGTTTGCAAAATTTACTTTTGCTTAACTACTTTACAGATTACGAACAGAATTGAGCTCCAAATTTCTGTTGCTGAACAAGGCAGTTAAGTACGTTTTGTCCTATTTTACGACCTTTCTTGCCACAGTTGTTAAGTGAATCACTGCTGTTGTTGAGTTAGTAACACGGTTGTTAAGTGAATCTGGCTTCCCCAATGACTTTGCTTGTCAGAAACTCAAAAAAGGGGATCATTTGAATCCAGGATACTGCAACCGTCATAAATATGAACCAGTTGCTAAGTGTCTGAATTTTCATCACGTGACTATGGGGATACTGCACTGCTGCAATGTCATAAGCGTGAAAAATGGTCATCAGTCACTTTTTTCAGTGCCGTTATAACTTCAAACTGGAGGTGCAGATAACTAACAATCTGAACTGGTCTCTCCACACGTCATCCTTAGTGAAGCATGCAAACCAGCGTCTGCATTTCCTGCGTCGGATGAGGAGAGCACATCTTTCTCCTTCTATCCTAGCCACTTTTTACAGAGGCACAACTGAGAGTGTTTTAACAAACTGCATCTCTGTTTGGTTTGGTGGCAGCAGTGTCTCAGATAGAAAGTCCCTACAGAGAGTGGTGAGGACAGCCGAGAAGATCATAGGAAGCTCGCTTCCTGTTATTCAGGATACTGCTTATAAACGCTATGTGCTTAGACCTGAAAGCATCGTTAGAGACCCCATACACCCACTTTACGGTCTGTTTCTGTAGCTCCCTTCTGGGAGGAGGTTTCAAAGTATTTCTAGCAGGACTACCAGATTCTATAACAGCTTTGTTCCCTAGGCCATCCATCTGGTAAACGCACAAGTTTCATTTTTCTCACCATGTACATGTATACATCCGGACTAGACTGTGTTCTTTCTCCATGTCATATAATATATGTGGGTATATGCATAATTTTGTATTTATTTATTTTGTCTTTGTTTATGTGGTGTATATTAGAGGTGGTGACCCTCTGAGCGCTGTATGCAATGAAATTTCATTTTAATGTATGCCAATTAGTGTACATTCAAAGGAACAATGAAGTTCTTCTAAGTCTAAATCACTGAACCAATGATTGTAAGTCGAGGACTATCTGTATTAGCAATAGCAATAGCGCTTAGACTTATATACCGCTTCACAGTGTTTTGCAGCCCTCTCTAAGCAGTTTACAGAGTCAGCATATTGCCCCAAACAATCTGGGTCCTCATTTTACCCACCTCGGAAGGATGGAAGACTGAGTCAACCTTGAGTCGATCAGGATCGAACTGTTGGCAGTGGGCAGAGTTAGCCTGCAATACTACATTCTAATCACTGGGAAGGAAGGAAGGAAGGAAGGAAGGAAGGAAGGAAGGAAGGAAGGAAGGAAGGAAGGAAGGAAGGAAGGAAGGAAAGGAAGAGTAATAGCAATAGCAATAGCACTTAGACGTATATATCACTTCACAGTGCTTTGCAGCCCTCTCTAAGCAGTTTACAGAGTCAGCATCTTGTCCCCCAACAATCAGGATCCTCATTTTACCAACCTCGGAAGGAGGGAAGACTGAGTCAACCTTGAGCTGGACAGGATCGAACTGTTGGCAGTGGGCAGAATTAGCCTGCAACACTGCATTTTAACCACTGGGAGGGAGGGAGGGAGGGAGGGAAGGAAGGAAGAGCAACAGCACTTAGACTTATATACCGCTTCACAGTGCTTTTACAGCCCCCTCTAAGCGGTTTACAGAATCAGCCTTTTGCCCCCAGCAATCTGGGTCCTCATTTTACCCACCTCGGAAGGATGGAAAGCTGAGTCAACCTTGAGCCTGGTGAGATTCGAACTGCCAAATTGCAGGCAGCCGGCAGGCAGCAGAAGTAGCCTGCAGTACCGCATTCTAACCACTGCGCCACCATGGCTCTTATATTGCCCAATGGCATTACGCTGAGAATTGAACCCCTTGCTGGAAGCATAGACCTCTCTTTTAGATTTCCACCTTGCTTGTTTTTCTTCGCTGATCAAAGAGTAATGAAATCGTCAGTCTTTGGTTGTATGGTCATGCATCTTACTTAACAGAAGACAATGTTCTATTTGAAGTAACAAGAAAACTAGGCCAGTTTAAAGATAGAAGGAAGCGAAGGGAGGGGAGGGGGAGAAACGAGAGAGAAAACAGATACCGTAACATTACTCAACGTTCTAACCAAAGTTAGAACCAGGACAGCAGCAAACTAGGCTGTTAATACGCATTGGAGATACATTTCTATTTCAATAGTAAGTCACTCTTTCAAAAAAACCCCTATTTATATGCATAAAAATCATTTACCTGCATTTTATACTTGCAGCTGCTTGTTTTTTTTGCAATTTCATTTTTAATTTGTTTATTTTTGCCTTGAGGAGTGTGATAAGCAAAGGAAAGAGATGAGACTTGGAAGGAACGTCGTCGCAAGTTTGACTGTGTGCGTGCTGGCCAAATGCTTACGCACTATAGGTAATCCTTCACTTACAACTTCCTTTCGTTGGAAAGGAAGGGCATGGTGGGCACGGCAAGGGAAGGATACTGCAAAATCCCCATTCCCTCCCCACTCCAGGGGAAGGATATTGCAAAATCTCCATTCCCACCGCACTCTGGGACCAGCCAGAGGTAGTATTTGCTGGTTCTCCGAACTACTCAAAATTTCAGCTACCGGTTCTCCAAAACCTGTCAGAGATGGGCAGGTCTAAAAGTTGATCAATAAAGGTAAAGGAAATCATACTTAGGGTGCAGAAATCTGAATGCCCACTAGCGGGCAGCAAAGAATCGAGAGTTTTCTGTATCTTTATTGGCATTCGGTGGATTTTCTCAGCCCAGATACAATAGGGTCTTATTCTAGAAGTCTTCTTATAAAAGAAGTCAGACCAGGTGCTGGACGTTGATAAGAAGAGCCATTGGCAGGAAAGCAAGGGAATTTAGCATCAATGGGAAACGGTGAAGGAGAACAGAATGGCAAGAATATCTGATAAGGAACACGGCTACAGGCATCGAGTCTGTCCAAGATCCCAGCAGAGCTGTTAAGAGTAAAGAGATGGTGGCTAAGAAAACAACCGAGGTGTATTCATTTGAAATAGCAGGGAGTGCTCAAAATTTGTAGGGGATCTTGGTTCTGCATCCACCCTAAAAATACTGGTAGTCATTGGTGCATGCTCTTACGTCCATAAAACAGTTTAATAATTCTCCTGCGCCCTAGCATATTGCAAGGAGTTATGCACGAGGTTGCCATTGAAGGTGACTTGAAAACCTCTACATGCATAGAACGAAACTGATTTTAAATGAGCTACTTGCTCATTGCTTGGTTCATTTCAAGGTGACAATGAATTCTCAAGTATAAACCATTTGGACTTGCTAACCTCAACTCCTTCGGGGGGGAGGGCGGAGGACCAGGGGTGTAATCCAGCAGGTTCTGGAGAACCGGTAGCAGAAAATTTGAGTAGTTCAGAGAACCAGCAAATACCACCTCTGGTTGGTTCCAAAGTGGGGAGGGAATGGGGATTTTGCAATATTCTTCCCCCTGGAGTGGGGAGAGAATGGGGATTTTGCAGTATCCTTCCCTTGCCATGCCCACCAAGCCACGCCCACCAAGCCACGCCCACATAACTGGTAGTAAAAAAATTTGGATTTCACCACTGGGGGGGACGTCTTTTCATAAGTTACAACATGGGCATATTTGTAGACAGGAGGATAGCTAGGTGAAAATTCTTGTAGGGGAAAATAAAAGTGAGATCCAATTCCTTCCAACTTCCCGCAGGGCAGTTATTTGGTAGCCCAGCAGGGAAATTGTCAGCAAGAAACAGCACTGTCAGTGGGGGTTGCCCCTGGTTCGGACCGGTTCACAAAAACCGGTGTAGTAAAACCGACAGGAGGCTCCGCCCACCGCCCTGATGTCATCATCGGCAATCTGCACATGCGCAGAAGCAAAGCGCACGCGATCCCGTTGTGAACCGGTAGTAAAGGTAAGTAGAACCCACCCCTGAGCACCGTGTATATGAGGAGAGTGTGAGAAATCTTCCAGGATTTACAGAGAGCAAATTTGGTGGGAGAAATGTGAATCCATCTTTGGCAATTCTCAATTTGAAAAGACTGCAGTTCAGAGGGGGAATATTGGTGGTCATCCACAGTTAGCTCCATTAAGTGGTTAACATGCTGGGCTAGTCAGCTGGAAAGCCGGCAGTCCAGGTTCGAGATCCCGAGTGCCACGCGTGGGGGGTGAGTTCCCGTCCTCACCCCAGCTGCTGCCAAACTAGCAGTTCAAAAGCATGCAAATGCAAATAGATAAATAGGTACCACTTCGGTGGGACTCCATGATGTCATGCTGGCCACAGAACAGAACAGAACAGAACAGAACAGAACAGAACAGAACAGAACAGAACAGAACAGAACAGCTTTATTGGCCAAATGTGATTAGACACACACAAGGACTTTGTCTCCAGTGCATAAGCTCTCACTGTATATACAAGCAAGAAATGATCATCGTAATTATAAAATAGATACATCATAAATCATACATACAACACTCAGTGATAATCATAGAATACTAAAGCAATCAATTTAAATCACAGTAGGATACTAAATAAAAGCAACTAACATAAACCATGAGCTACAACAACAACAACTTTTAGTCATAAGAATCCAAGGAACTAGGTAATAGAACCGATGAGATGAGGAGTAAGTAATACATCCCTACTAGGTGGTTTGATATCTCAGGGCATAGACAATGTTGTGGGAATCAGTTGTTTAACAAATTGATAGCATGGGGGAAAAAAACTGTCCTTGTGTCTAGTCGGCAACAGCTAGCAGAGTAAAATCTGCAGGAACTCCTTAACCTTTTACAGTTAGCTCACATTTTTCAGCCTTATTCATGATTGGTGGGGAAACTGTAACCCTACAGAATAATAGACTTGGAAGGGACCTTGGCAGGGGTGGGCTGCTGGGGGTTCGCAGGGGTTCGTGAGAATCTCTAGCTAAGATTCTGTGCAGTTCGGAGAACCTCCAAATCCCATTCCTGGCTGGCCCTGCCCACCCCTCCCTGCCCCTCCCAGGAGTCCCCACCTGGCCCGTTTTGGATGCAAGGCAAGTGCAGGGCATGTGCGGAGGCTTGGAGAGGGTGAAAAATGGGCCTACCAGAAGATGAGAAGGCCGGAAACGGGCCCGTTTGTGGCCTCCAAAGGACCTCCGGAGCCTGGGGAGGCTGTTTTCACCCTCCCAGAGGCTCGAGGAAAGCCTCCGGAGCCCAGGGAGCGCAAAAACACCCCCCTCCTCACTGTGGTGCAGGAGGCCAACTAGGCCACGCCCACCATGGCCACACCCACCCAGCAACCAGGCAGAGAACCCCTTGCTAAAATTTTTGAACCCCACTCCTGGACCTTGGACGTCTTCTAATCCACCCCCACTGCTCAATCAGGTGACTCTATACCTGTGATGGCAAACCTATGGCATGAGTGCCACAGGTGGCACACGGAGCCATATTGGTGGGCACGCGAGTGTTGCCCTAGCTCAGCTCCAGGGTGCATGCGCACACCGGCCAACTGATTTTCAGGCCTTCCGGTCCCACCGGAAGTCGGGAAACTGGCTGTTTCCGGCCTCCAGAAGGCCTCTGGGGGGATGGGGAAGGCTGTTTTTGCCCTCCCCAGGCTCCTAGAAAGCCTCTGGAGCATGGGGAGGGGGAAAAATGGCCCTACCGGGCCCACTGGGCCATCATGTGCCAAAAGCAGGGGGAAGTGTGTGTGTGGGGGGTCATGTGTACATGCGCGGGAGGGTGGGGCACATTGAATTATGCACCCCACCCACATAAGGTGGGTGGGGCTCAGGAACCTGAGTGGCGTAGGAGGCTAATGCCTCCTAAGGCAGTATTTAACATTCAGCTGCCTGCGATTACTGCAAGTTCAATCCTCACCAGGCTCAAGGTCGACTCAGCCTTCCATCCTTTCTAAGGTGGATAAATTGAGGACCCAGTTTGTGGGGGCAATAAGCTGACTTGGTATAAATATACCAAAGTATGAAGGCTATTGCTTAATGCATTATAAGCCGCCCTGAGTCTCCGGAGAAGGGCGGCATATAAATCAAATAAAAAATAAAAAATAAAAAAAAATTATGGATGTGGGCACACGCACTCGCGACTCCCACACTCCCCCTGCTTTTGGCACACAACGGCAAAAAGGTTAGCCATCACTGCTCTATACTATTCCGGACAAATGGTTGTCCAATCTCTTCTTAAAAACCTCCAGTGATGGAGCATCCATAACTTCTGGAGGCAGGTTGTTCCACTGATTAATTGCTCCAACTGTCAGCAAATCTCTCTTTAATTGTAGGTTTCTCTTTGTGAAGCTTCCATCTGCTACTTCTTGTCTTGCGCTCAGGTGCTTTGGAGAATAAGTTGACCCCCCCTTCTTTCTGACAACCCCTCAAAGATTGGAAGCCTGCTCTCCTATTAGAAGATGCCTACACATCTAACGTGCTTGGAGACAGAAAGCAGAGCCTCCTGACTTTGCAAAGCAACCAAGCATAAGATTAGTAGGTGGGATTCACAGAGATCAAGGTTGACATTGTTCCCACTGAACTACTGTTGCCTGCATTCTCTCTAAGGGAATTTGTGGCTACGCCTGCATAACACACTAATCCATGGCTAAATGAACCGTGGTTTGCTAAATTGACCTAATCATGAATGTGTACAAAGAAACCCACTCCATCTTAGCATCTTCCGCAAATACCAGTAGTGCTGTTAGTTTATTGTTCTTGGAAAACTAGAACTTTCTTGTTTTTTTCTTTTTCTTTTCTTTTTGAAATATTTTTTATTGTGTTATATCATACATTTCTTTTCTATGTTGAGCAGTGTGCTCTCTAGGTGTCCAAAGTGTTAACATACAAGCATGCAAACCTGTTTTTTCTTTTGAAGACGTTTCGCTTCTCATCCAAGAAGCTTCTTCAGCTCTGGCAGGATAGTGGGGAATGGAAGGGTTTATATTCCTTGCAGGCAGCTGGTCTTCTGCATCCTTTTAGAGGGTCATTGAAGCCCTTGGAGGTTTATCTGTGTTTATATTCCTTGCAGACAGTTACCAGCTGTCTGCAAGGAATAGAAATCCTTCCATTGCCCATTATGCTGTCAGAGCTGAAGAAGCTTTTTGAATGAGAAATGAAACATCTTCAAAGAAAAAAAACAAAAAAACATAAGTCCAGTTGCCTCCTGAAAAAGCACTTTTGGGACAACCATGACCTGGATGACTGAGAATCTCTACAGATGAAATGACAGTTCAGTTATCTAGATATATCCTATGTTATCTAGATATCCTATCTGGAGATATTCCTAGTCAATGCCTGAAATGCACTACCTGACTCTGTGGTTTCATCCCAAAAGCCCTAAAATTGTAACCTGTCTACTGTTGACCTCACTCCGTTCCTAAGAGGTCTGTAAGGGGCATGCATAAGAGCACCAGTGTGCCTACCGTCCCTGTCCTAATGTTTCTTCTATTTGTATCTATTTTATGTATTTATGAGAGATGGAGAGAAAGAGAGATGAAGGAGAGAAAGGGGGGAAGAAAGAGATGGAGAGAAAGAGAGATGAAAGAGAGAAAGGGGGAGAAAAGAGATGGAGAGAAAGAGAGATGAAGGAGAGAAAGGGGGAGAAAGAGAGATGAAGGAGAGAAAGAGGAGAGGAGAAATAGAGATGGAGAGAAAGAGAGATGAAGGAGAGAAAGGGGGAGAAAGAGAGATGGAGAGAAAAAGAAATGAAGGAGAGAAAGGGGGAGGGAGAAAGAGAGATGGAGAGGAAGAGAGATGAAGGAGAGAAAGGGGGAGAAAGAGAGATGAAGGAGAGAAAGAGAGATGAAGGGGAGAAAGGGAGAGAAAGAGAGATGAAGGGGAGAAAGAAAGGGATGAGAGAGATGAAAGAGACACACAGAGATGCAGTGGTGGGGTTCAAATAATTTAACAACTGGTTCTCTGCCCTAATGATTTCTTCCAACAACCAGTTCACCAAATGGCTCAGAAAGTTAACAACTGGTTCTCCTGAAATGGTGCGAACTGGCTGAATCCCTCCACTGCAGAGATACCTGTTTAAAAGAAAATGCTGGGAGCCACAAAACCTGGGTGGGAGTAAGTGATATGGAGTTGGCAATGCCCACCCAGGTTTAAGGTTGTGTTTAAGTGTTTACATGTGTTTAAGGTTGAGTGTTTAAAGTTGCAGACCCCTGACCTACTCCATCCGATCGCTTCGCCCTGCAGCCAGCCCTGTAGACCTGCACCTGCCTCTCACCTAGACAGCAGCGGCCTACCTACCCCAGTTGTATCACCTTGCCCTGCAGCTGGCCCGAATGCCCACCTCGGACTGCCTCCGACCGCTCCAGCAGGTCATTTTTATTTAATTAATTTAATTAAGAATGGGCATAAATGATGACCGGTCAAAAGTGCGAGGACCTGTCAGAAATCACTTTTTAAAGCCCTCTGGGTAGTCCCTATGTGCATATGGACTACTCAGAGGGCTGAAAAAGTTATTTTTGACCGGTCCTCGCACTTTTGACCAGTCCTTGAACTTACGACTGTCCTCACATTTTACGTTTTGCGCCCTATCTTGTCACTGAGGTGAAGAGAAGTAATGGTGAAATGACTGACACGGTTGTTAAGAATGCTGCAACGGGCATAAATGTGAGGATGGTCATAAGTGCGAGGACCGGTCAAAAGTGCAAGGACCAGTCAGAAATGACTTTTTTCAGCCCTCTGAGTAGTCCCTATGTGCATGCGGACTACTCAGAGGGCTGAAAAAGTTATTTTTGACCGGTCCTCACACTTTTGACCAGTCCTTGAACTTACGACTGTCCTCACATTTTACATTTTGCGCCCTATCTTGTCACCGTGGTGAAGAGCAGTAGTGGTGAAATGACTGACATGGTTGTTAAGAATGCCACAATGGGCATAAATGTGAGGATGGTCATAAGTGCGAGGACCGGTCAAAAGTGCGAGGACCAGTCAGAAATGACTTTTTTCAGCCCTCTGAATAGTCCTTACGCACATAGCCACACCCACTGGTCACATGACCAGCTAGCCACACCCACCCAGACACATGCCCAGCTAGCCACACCCACCCAGTCACATGACCACCAAGCCGCACCCCCAACTAAGACACGCCTACAGAACCAGTTGTTCAAAAAATTGAATCCACCCACTGGTTGTAAGTCCAGGACTCCCTGTAATAGAGTTAGCTGGGCTTCAACATAGCATGCAAACCAGCCAGCTACAACACCTTTTAGCCTTCTTCTGATCTAAAGCAGCTGCAACTTACTCCACTGTGGGAGAGCCAAAGAAGCCCTGAACTAATCAGGAGTAATGGGAAACAGCTTGAGGGCTGGTTCTTGCCATCAGGTGTTAATTGATGAAAAATAACGATCTTTCTTTCTCAATCCTGAAATCCCTGGTATTCGGTGTAGCCCTTTGGATTGGATGACTTCCGGAGAGCAGGTCTTCCTGACAATTATGGACTTTGTGCCTGGCTAGTCCTACCTTGGTGGCTGCTGGGCATCTTAGCCCTCAATTACCCTCCAAGTTTGAAGCCTTCCCTGCCCAAAGAGTTTGCTTATGTCTGCAGTCAACAAATCCATCTGCTCTTTCTGCTGTTCCAGTTTCACGTCTCCCTCCTCGCGTTCCACTCAGAGAGATGCCAGAGGTAAGCAGCTGAGCAATTGTTTCAATAACTGGAATTGAATGATGGATGCTGTACCCAATATAATATTTGTGTTGAGCTTTGTAAGACACGGTTGTAAGGCTTCTGAGTATTGAAAAGCTTTTAGTGAAGGAGGAACCTTCTCTGTCCATACGGCAGACATCTGTGGGTTTAGCACAGTTTTTAATAATATTTTAATGTTGGTTTGTTTTAATGTTTTAATTGTTTTTCATCTGCTTTTATCATTTGTAAGCTGCCTGGATTCATCTTGTAGTGGACATGGGTGGCATAGAAATTAGATAGATAGATAGATAGATAGATAGATAGATAGATAGATAGATGATAGACAAAATATAGATACATAATAGACAGATAAACAGATGATAGATGAATATATATATATATATATATATATATTTGTTTTCTTTCCTTTTCGTAGGCTTTATGTGTATTTCTCTTTAGCCAGGTTCTTCCTACGTAAAATCTGTATAAAAATCTTGGTTTACGTAGGAAGAACCTGGCTAAAGAGAAATACATACATACATACATACATACATACATACATACATACATACATATGAGATAAATAGATGATAGATAGATGATAGATAGATGATAGACATGTTAGAGTTTGCAGCAATCCAACCAGCACACAAGTAAAGAATTCAGCAGGATTCATTTATAAAAGAAAATTCTTTATATACAGTAATATAAATCATGATGCATGTATACAATACCCACGCAGCAGAACTCAGAATCCAGACTGTTACCATGTCTATTCCAGTTCATAAATGCATCTTACACACTGACAAGACAAATGATAGATGATAATGAGAAGAAAGATGATAGATAGAAGCAGTGGTGAAATCCAAATTTTTTTACTACCGGTTCTGTGGGCGTAGCTTGGTGGGCATGGTGTGGCTTGGTGGGCGTGGCAGGGGAAGGACACTGCAAAATCTCGATTCCCACCCCACTCCAGGGGAAGGATACTACAAAATCCCCATTCCCTCCCATTCCTGGGGGAAAGATATTGCAAAATCTCCATTCCCACCCCACTCTGGGACCAGCCAGAGGTGGTATTTGCCAGTTCTCCGAACTGCTCAAAATTTCCGCTACCAGTTCTCCAGAACCTGTCAGAACCTGCTGGATTTCACCCCTGGATAGAAGATAGATGATAGATAGAAGATAGATAGATAGACAGATAGATAGATAGATGATAGATAGATAGATAGATAGATAGATAGATAGATAGATAGAAGATAGATAGATAGATAGATAGATAGATAGATAGATAGATAGATAGATAGATAGATGATAGACAGACAGACAGATCCTTCATGTTTGGCCTGATCTTCTGTGCCTGAGAAAAAAATGAGACCAGGAGTTGGCAACCAAAATAAAGGGAGATTATTTTATCTGGTTTCTACAACTAGTCCTTGATTTACGACCACAACGAGGCCCAAAATTTCTGTTGCTAAGCGAAACATCCGTGAAGTGTATTTTTGCCCCATTTTACAACCTTTCTTGCCACAGAAAGGCAAGAGCTAAGTCACATGACTGTTACGTGAATCTGGCTTCCCTATTGACTTGGCTTGTCAGAACGTCGCAAAAAAAAAAAAGGGATCACGTGACCCGGGAGCTGTGCAACGGTCACAAATATATCACGTGACGGCAGGGATGCTGCAATAGTCGTAAGTGTGAAAAACAGTCACCGGTCACTTTTTTTTGATGCCGCTGTGACTTTGAACGGTGAATGAAATGAACTGTTGGAAGTCACTGGCTATCTGTATGTTATTGTGTTGAGATACATTGACTGACCAGTGGTTTCTCAGCGTAGCTTCTCCTTGTCAGCATCTCTTTGACCAACAGCCTTGCCTCCCCTTGCTGCGAAGTCTCTTGACAACAGAGTTGTCACCCACCTACTGCAAAGGTGCCCCTTTTCCAGGGGTGAAATGCTCCCGGTTCGGACCGGATCGCTCGATCCGGTAGCGTTGGAGGCGGGTATTTCGGAGAACCAGTAGCAAAAATCCCTGCCCCCCCCCATGCCTAGCTGAAACGCACAATCATCAGAGGCTTTTTTTTTTTTTTACTTTTAAAGGCATTTTTTCTACAACCTCTTCCGACGAAAAAATGCTTTTAAAAGTAAAAAAAAAAAGCCTCTGATGATCGGGCGGCTCAGCTGGGATTGTCAAAGGCTTTTAAAAGAAAAAAAACCCTCTCCTGATCAGGCAACTCAGCTTAGACCTCTGACGATCCAAGCTGAATTGCCTGATCGGCAGAGGTTATTTTTTTCTTTTAAATGCCTCTGACGATCCAAGCTGAGTTGCCTAATCGGCAGAGTCATTTAAAAGAAAAAAAAGCCTCTGCCGATCAGGCAACTCAGCTGGGATCGTCAGAGCCTTTTGAAAGCATTTTTTTACAACCTCTTCGCCGAAGAGGTTGTAGAAAAAAATGGTTTTAAAAATAATAATAATAATAAAAAAATTGGCCACGCCCACCCAGTCACATTACCCCACCACCACCAAGCCACGCCCGCAGAACCGGTAGTAACAAATTTTAGATTTCACCACTGCCCTTTTCTACATTGTTTTAAAAATAAGTGGCTTGCTGATTGAGATATCATGAGGATGGGAGGAAGGAAACGGACACGATGGTGAGAAAGTCCTTGGCTCTGCTGAAGGCATGGATAAATGGGTCTGCAGGTTTGATATTTTTAGAGTGAGTGAGTGAGTGCCAGCTAACCCATGATACTAAATCTTCTGTTCTTATGACAAGTCCTAAAAGGAACTGAACATTGATTATATCCAACTCTGGAGCACTTTTGCCCGTTGCGTTTCTCAAGAGCTTTTTTGGCAACTGAGATCTTGTTCATGGTTGAAAAAAATGTAGTATCAATGGCCTACATTTTCAGGGAATAAGTTTCAAAACAAATATAAAGACTGAGTGAAACCAGGCTTAATAGCAGGAACTGTGAGAGGGATCTTGGAGTCTTAGTGGACAACCAGTTAAATTTGAGCTAGCAGTGAGCAGCGGCAGCTAAGAAAGCCAATGCAGTCCTAAATTAACAGAGGGATAAAATCAAGATCAAGGGAGGTACTAATACCACTCTATAAAGCCTTAGTAAGACCACACCTAGAATCCTGCATCCAGTTTTGGTCACCACACTATAAAAAAGATGTTGAGACTCTAGAAAGAGTCCAGAGAAGAGCAACCAAGATGATTAGGGGACTGGAGGCTAAAACATACAATGAACGGTTGCAGGAACTGGACATGGCTAGTCTAGTGAAGAGAAGGATCAGGGGAGAAATGATAGCAGTCTTCCAATATTTGAGGGGCTGCCACAGAGAGGAGGGGGGTCAAGCTATTTTCCAAGGCACCTGAAGGCCAGACAAAGAACAAAGGATGGAAACTGATCAAGGAGAGATCAGAAATAAGGAGAAATTTTCTGAGAGTGAGAACAATCAACCAATGGAACAGAAGTTGTCTTCGGAAGTTGTGGGAGCTTCATCACTTGAGACTTTCAAGAAGAGATTGGACTGCCATCTGTCAGAGATGGTGTAGGCTCTCCTGCTTGGGCAGGGGTTGGACTAGTTGACCTGCAAGATCCCTTCCAACTCTGTTAATCTCTAAATCTGTAAATATCTATATTTAATACATTTTCGAGAAAGCTTGAAAAACCTGTTTTGCTCCACATTTGCTTCTCACCCAAGCCATATGCTGTTAAACCTTTCATTGTTTATTCATTGAAAAGGTTAGGAAGAGTTAGATGCCTACTATATTCCAAGCCAACTGAAGTGACAGGTACTCAAGACAGTGGTTGTATATCAGGCAATACTTTGATATCTCTTCAGAGCATTTTGATCATGTCTTGAAATTTACCATATTTTTCGGACTATAAGACGCACCGGAGTATAAGACGCACCTTAGTTTTTGGGGAGGAAAATAAGGAAAAAGCTGATTGGCGGGTGGATCGGCCTCCCGGAATACTCCCAATCAGCTGTTCCCAGAGATGAATTTTAGCAACAGGTTTGTTGGTTGTGAGCTCTGTGCCTTGCTTTTTTTTCAGCCTCTGAAGCAGTGGTGAAATCTAAAATTTGTTACTACCGGTTCTGTGGGCGTGGCTTGGTGGTGGTGAGGTAATGTGACTGGGTGGGTGTGGCCAATTTTTTTTTTACTTTCAAAACCATTTTTTACATGTAAAACCATGTAAAAAATGCTTTCAAAAGGCTCTGACGATCCCAGCTGAGTTGCCTGATCGTCAGAGGGTTTTTAAAAAATCCTCTGCTGATCAGGCAACTCAGCTGGGTTCGTCAGAGCTTGGATCGTCAGAGCCATTTAAAAGAAAAAACTTTCTTTTAAATGGCTCTGACGATCCCAGCTGAGTTGCCTGATCGTCAGAGGGTTTTTAAAAAATCCTCTGCTGATCAGGCAACTCAGCTGGGTTCGTCAGAGCTTGGATCGTCAGAGCCATTTAAAAGAAAAAACTTTCTTTTAAATGGCTCTGACGATCCCAGCTGAGTTGCCTGATCGGCAGGCAACTCAGCTGGGATCGTCAGAGCTTGGCTCATCAGAGGCATTTAAAAGAATGATGATCATGCGGCTCAGCTGGGCATGGGGGGTGGGGGCAGGGATTTTTACTACCGGTTCTCCGAACTGCCCGCCGCCATCGCTACCTACTTGCCCGAGCTGGTCCGAACCGGGAGCATTTCACCCCTGCTCTGAAGCCTCCGAACCCACCCATCCCCCGTGGCCCGTTTTGGGCCTAGCAGGCCTCCCTGAAGCCTCTTGGGACCAAAAACGGGCCTCGGGGGGGGCGCACCACTCCCAGCCCCCCACACATGTGCAGGTGACCCCCCCGGCGCATGCACGCACGAGTCCTTGCCCCCCACGCATGCGCACGGGTCTCCTACATGCACAGCAGAGATCCGAAAATCAGCTGGTCGGTGGGAGGCGCGAGCGCATGCGCGATGGAGCTAACCTAGGGCGATGACTCGTGTGCCCGCAGAGATGGCTCTACACGCCACTTGTGGCATGCGTGCCATAAGTTTGCCATCATGGCTATAGGATCTCCTGTTTGAGCAAGGGGTTGGATGAGAAGACCCCCCCCCCAAAGTCCCTTCCCATTCTGTCATTCTGTCTTTGATATCCTTGGAGTTGCATTTATTTGAAGAAACACTTTAATTCCCTTTTATATTTCTGCAGCGTTCCTTCTTGAAGAAATAAGGTGTCATTTTCCCCTCCATCTAAAGGGCATCGGGTTTTTTTCCTCCTGGAAACCATGATATTAAGATTGGATCTGCAAATGTCTTTGAGCAGATCTGTACTTCCTTAATAAATGGTATGAGAGCCTTGGAGACCCAGCACATATCGATTCTTGAACATGTTTGATGTTTGAAAAAAAAATATGTAACATTTTGGTTCTGGATTTTTTTTTTTTTTAATCCCTTGGCATCTGATAGAAAAATCTTTTCAACCCTCTCCTTTCCCATAGACAGAGATTGCAGCTTCTCATGTGGCCAAACTATATTTGGTGTTGTTGCTGTCGTTTTGGCTTCATAATTGTACAAAGCCATTGCATTTTGCATTTATGGTTTAACTAGCTGGATACCCGTTCTCTGCTATGAAACTATGTGATTGGGCTTGATAAATTGACATTTACATCTTGAAAATTATTGAGTAGTTACAATTGGCCTCTTCTCTCCCCTTCTCTCCCTCAGGCTTGCCCCACAGAAGCCTCTCCTATCTTATCCTCTTCTCTCCCTCAGGCTTGCCCCACAGAAGCCTCTCTTATCTTATCCCCTTCTCTCCCTTTCAGGTGGGGAGTACAATGTCTAAACTCACAGCCAGCAGGCCGGATGAGTCACACACTGGCCATACTCACCCCCAAGTAGCAGTTGGAACAGAGTTATTTTCAGGTTGGGAGAGGGAGAAGAACATCTAACTCCTTAGCATCACAGCGTGTTAATAATAATATCAGAAATAATAATGATCTGATGGTCATTTCAAAAAATCCTTTCTTAGCGAGCACCTAGAAGCCAAGAGGAACATATATGCCAAATTTCAAGTTTGTAGGCTTTACGGTTCTGGAGATTTCATGATGATGCGTGAGTGGTATTTTGCTTTTATGTATATAGATATGGACTGGGTAGAGCCAGTATGGTTTGATGTTTAAGAAATTAGGCTAGAAACCAGGAGGCCATGAATTCTAGTCCTGCCTTGGACCTGAAGCCAGATATGTGACTTTGGGCCAGTCACTTTCCTTCAGCCCTAGAAAACAGGCAATGGCAAACCACTTTTGAAGAACCTTGCCATGAAAACTGCAGGAAACGTCTCCAGGCAGTCTCTGAGAATCAACCAAAATCGAACGGAAGAAACAAACAAAAAAAAATGTACTGTGATTCTAGTCAAACATACTTAAGAAAATAAACCCTGGATAAATGAACCATGGCTTAATGTAGTGTGAACCCAACTGCAGTTCATTGAATTATGGTTTTGCACATCATATCAAGCTAAACCAATAAACTACTAAGTGCAATGGGCAAATCCAGTTATTCAGATGGACTAGATTTAGACAATCCCCACATTCCAATTTTTAAATAATTATATCACACTGTGCTGTTCAGGTGTAATAGCTGGCTCTTAGGACAATATTTTCATACTATGTAGCACCAGCATATCTTCTAAAACACACAAGACCTTCCAATAAACGCCTGGTTGCTATTCAAGACAGTAGTTTTAAGCTTCATTTCCCTTCCCTATGAACATATTTAACGGGAGTGAAGTCATCTCTTCTTCATCTGTAACAGAGTTCCCCCTTTCCTATCCTCACACAACTTCTCAATCACAGCAATAGCAATAGCACTTAGACTGATATACTGCTTCACAGTGCTTTAGAGCCCTTTCTAAGCGATTTACGGAGCCAGCATTTTGCCCCCAAAAGTCTGGGTCCTCATTTTACGGACCTTGGAAGGATGGAAGGATGAGTCATCCTTGAGCTGGGATGGATGGATGGATGGATAGGGAAGGGGAGGGGCGGGAGGGAGGGAGGAAAGAAGGAAAGAGGGAAGGAGGGAAGGAAGGAAGGAAGGAAGGAAGGAAGGAAGGAAGGAAGGAAGGAAGGAAAGTAGGAAAGTAGGTAGCTATAGCAGAACCTGCTGGATTTCACCCCTGATGTAGGGGTTATGTAGGGGTCATAGCTGGCTCTATAGGCAAAAGGGGAAATGCAAATCCTAGGTGCTTGTCTGAGTTAATTTTGTCAACCTTTTGTTTGTTGCTTATCTGAGTTTCTGTCTTGACCCAGTCTTTCTGAATGGATTACCAAATCTGCATCTCTTAAAAGCTGCCCTCCTCAGTTTCTGCTTGGGGGAAAGGAGACTGGGGCTGGTTTCTGCCTTTAAGAGCATGTTTCTCCATTTCTCCTTTAGGGAAATATAATATTCTGCCTTTTTAATATTTCCCAAAATATTTCATTCTTCGAGGAGGAGGGAGGAGCTTCCCAAAATAGAAACTCGTGGCACCCAAGGGTAACACTCTCGTGTGCATCCACGAACCATCTTGGTTAGCTTCAACCTCATTCTACCCCAATGCTTGTGGGAAAAGCCAGTCGCTCATTTCAGTAGCTATGCCATGACCTATATTACAAGAGACAAACGCTTGCGCTTTTAAGCTACTTTTTTAAAAAAATACATTTTCCTTAGTGTTTCTCAACTTTGGCAACTTTAAGCTGTGTATATTTGAACTCCCAGAATTCTCTGCCACCGTTCTTTAAGATGTGTGGATCTCAAGTTCCAGAAGACTAAAACATATAAAGAACGGTTGCAGGATTTGGATATGGCTAGTCTAAAGAAGCACTTTATGTGATTTTTAAAGTCACTGAGGCAGTAGCTTAAATGGACTCCAGAGGATGGTAGAGGACAGGAAGGCCTGGAGGAACGTGGTCCATGAGGTCGCGATGGGTCGGACACGACTTCGCAACTAACAACAACAAGTCTAAAGAAAAGAAGGACTAGGGGTGACATGATAGCAGTATTCCAGTACTTGAGGGGCTGCCACAAAGAAGAGGGGGTCAAATTATTCTCCAAAGGACTGGTGGGCAAGACAAGAAACAATGATTGGAAACTAATCCTAAATCCTAAACTAATCCTAAACTAAATTTTAAATTGATTTTAAATTGGGTTGTTTTAATTTATGGCCAAAATATTTAATTATTTTAATACTGTTTTTTAAATTTTGTATGCTCTGTTTTTACTTTGGCTGTGCACTGCCCTGAGTCCTATTTGGAGAAGGGCGGTATAGAAATTTAATTAATAATAATAATAAATAATAATAATAATAATCCAAGAGAGAAGCAACCTGGAATTAAAGAGAAACTTCCTAACAGTGAGGACAATTAACCAGTGGAACAGAAGTTGCCTTCAGAAATCGTGGGTGCTCCATCACTGGATATTTTTAAGAAGAGACTGGACAGTCACTTGTCTGAAATGGTATAGGATCTCCTGCTTGAGCAGGGGACAAGAAGACCCCCAAACTTTGCAGCTCATTCATTCTAAAGTTCTAAAGACTCTCTTCCTGGACCTTACCAATTGGAATTTTTTGGCTGATGGGGTCCACAATATACCTTACCTGGCCGAGTGGGGTGACCGGATGAGCTGGGCTGATGTAACAAGACAAACAAGAAACAATAGTTGGAAACTAATCAAGGAGAGAAGCAACTTGGAAATAAGAAACTTCCTAACAGTGACGACAATTAACCAGTGGAACAGAAGTTCACCGCTTTTCGGAAGGCCAATAGGGTGGGGATGGTCCGGACCTCAGGAGGTAACTGGTTCCAGAGAGCTGGGGCAGCCACAGATTCTGATTCTGTTATTCTGAATTCTGGGTGTTGAAGTCAACACATCTTTAAAGTTGCTAGGGTTGAAAAACACAGCCTTATGAGCAAAGTTAGCTCTCTGTTTCTTACTTTTCTAAACTCTAGTAGATCTCTTAAGTGTTCTTAAGGGAAGCTGTGGTGGTGAGCCTGACATCAAATTGATACAAACTTGATTCAAGCGTAGAGAAATATAGAAGCATCTTGGATAGCCTTTGTCGGTTTTGGTTCCAATGGCCATGATGGTAACGGGAAAAGCAGAGAGTTGCTTCTGTTGCTTTTCGGTGGCACCTGTCAAAGGCAGTTGGCAGCTTGTTTTTCTTAATTTGAGGTCTATTTATATCTTATGTCTATTATGTATATTATAATGCTAATGAGATTTGTGTATTCCACCAGGGAGGTACATCAAAGAATGCAGCAGAAGTTGGCTTATACAGTAATTTGCATGGCATTAGCATATTTCAAAATGCATCAGATTTATACCACTTTCCTTGGGTTTGGGATAACATTGGGTGGTTTAAGGCACAAAACCGGGCGGTTTAGATATTTGAAGCTGAGGGATGAGAGTTATTTACTTTCCCCTGAGAAAATTAAGTGCTCTCTCATCACCAAATATCCCTCTATCCAGCTATAACCTCCCTGATCATCTGATTTGATGAGACGATGGCCTCATTTATTTTAAGTGGCAAGCAAAAAACAGAGGCAGAAATGAGTTCGTTTTACAAAGTGGAAGCCTGTTTAAAGCCAAGACTAGAAATACATGAAACGAAAAGCACAGATTTCTGCCTTCCCATTTTGTAACTTTGCGTACTTTTGAAAAAAGAAAAACCGTAAACCCTGAAATTATGGTTTGATTTACAGTTATTCCAGGCATTGCAATTAGGGAGCAAAATTAGAAGGGAGGGTAGAATGCCATTTAAAAAAACCAAAATCCAAGCAAAGTAGCACAACCCTTATTATGACTTTTTAATGGTTCTTTATGCAGCTTTAATGGGACGCGGTGGCTCAGTGGCTAAGACACTGAGCTTGTCGATTGAAAGGTTGGCAGTTCAGCGGTTCGAATCCCTAGTGCCGCGTAACGGGGTGAGCTCCCGTTACTTGTCCCAGCTTCTGCCAACCTAGCAGTTCGAAAGCACGTAAAAAATGCAAGTAGAAAAATAGGAACCACCTTTGGTGGGAAGGTAACAGCGTTCTGTGTGCCTTTGGTGTTGAGTCATGCCGGCCACATGACCACGGAGACGTCTTCAGACAGTGCTGGTTCTTCGGCTTTGAAACGGAAATGAGCACCGCTCCCTAGAGTCGGGAACGACTAGCACATACGTGCAAGGGGAACCTTTACCTTTACCTTTTATGCAGCTTTATTAGTCTAGGTAACTCTCTGAATCGGAATCAGAATGACAATGAGTAGTGACAATGGGAAGTAAGACAAAAATGGCAGATGGCACTTTCTGATCTGCTATATATAAAAAAAAATCCTTCCAAAGCTCTACCGGTTGAGCATCTTTTGTGAGCCCTATCTAAAAGATTACAGAGGAGCAAGGAATTTATATTGCGTTGCATGCAGAAAGTCCAATTAATCTGCCTCCTAATGAAACTGGCTATTTGGAGTGAGACCAGCTCCAGATTCTCAGTGGTGTGTGAGCAAAAGCTGCCCAGTAGTCAAAAAATAAAGCTGAGTCCCACTTTGCCTTAACTAGGGTTTGAATAAGTCACAATCGGCTGGGTTCATATATTATGTTAGGCCATTAACTATGGTTTTAACAACCACAATGGCTCGCTGGGCAAACTCACCGAGCCAAATAAACTCTATTATGGCTTAGGATAGTGTGCAAAGTTAACTGCTTAAAGTTACTGCATCTTTTCTTTCTTGAAGGTAAACAGTTAGGGTAAAAGTTTCCCCTGCTCAGTTGTGTGTTACTCTAGGGCAGTGTTTCCCAAACTTGGGAACTTCAAGATGTATGGACTTCAACTCCCAAAATCCCACAGCCAGCCACTGGGAAACACTGCTCTAGGGCAGTGTTGGCTAATCTTTTTGCCATCGCGTGCCAGGAGTGGGGGCGGGGGAGGTTCACACATGCGCATGCCCACACCCATAATTCTATGCACCCCACCCTGCGCATGAGCACGCAATCCCCCTCCCCCCAGCTCCTGGCACGCGGTGGCCCTGTAGGCCCGTTTTTCTTTCTCACCTGGCTCCAGATCCTCTCTATGTATCTGGGGAGGGAAAAAACAGCCTTCCCCACCCATTCAGAGGCCCTCCGGAGGCCTGGAACGGCCCATTTCCCAACTCCCAGTTCAACAGGAAGTGACATTTTTTGCTGTCCCCAGCCTCCAGAGCCTTCCAAGTCCCAGCTGATCAGGAGGAAATGGGGATTTTGCAGTAATCTTCCCCTGGAGTGGGGAGGGAATGGAGATTTTACAGTATTCTTCCCCTGCCACACCCACCAAGCCATGCCCACCAAGCCACACCCACAGAACCGGTAGTAAAATATTTTGAATCTCACCACTGACCAGCATTGTCCGAACATATTTCCTTGGTTGTGGCCAACATGGCTATATACCGATGTACACGGAACCTATTTATCTACTCATATTTACCTGCTTTCGAACTGCTAGGAGCGCAGGAGCTGGAGCAGCTAATGGGAGCTCGCCCAGTTCCGCAGATCTCAGGTCTCAAACTCTGGTCTGGCAGCTCTCCAGCTGACAAACTCAGTGTCTTTAACCACTGAGCCATCATGCCCCTATCTTTTTTTTTTTTTTTTTGAAGGGGCTTTTATGAAAAGAAGGGGTGGGGAGAAAGGCCCAAGAAAGTGAAGGGAAAATATGTTGTGGAGGCAAACTGAACAAGCAAAAAAGATTGGGTAGCAAGACTAAGGACCTCAGAGCTTGTTATACTTGGGGGTTATTGTAAATTCTAACATTGCTGTTATAGGTATAAAACACTGAAAACCTCTCATGGGTCAATCCCATTTGGAAAATTTGCTGTGGGATTTTGGGACTAGCTTGCTACTCAATGAAGTGGCAAGAATATAAATACAACTAAATTATTTCCAGGGACTCGGTGCAAACAAGATAGTTGTTGCGCTTGTAACCAGGCATTAGAACTCTTGCTCAATGAAACATGACAGTGAAAGAGGCCATTCGGCTTTTCAAGGAAATTGGCTCTACAGGATTCCCACCATCTGGTGATTGCAAAAGACAATTTTTTAGGAAGAAATGTATCGATTAGACGCACACAGCCCTAAGGCTGATCCTCACCCTTGTCTTTCTTAAAGATCTCTCTCCAGGCTCCAGGGTCTACAACTACTGGAGCATATTCTTGTTCTGACGGTCACAACAGCTGGAAGTGTGTCAGGATAATGGACATTAGACTTGCCACCTATGAAAATCAGCATGCCACTAGCAACATCCAGGCTTGGGAATGTCGGTGGTAAAGCTTTCTGACTGCCTGTTATCAAAATCCAATCTCCGACAGACTGAAGATAGCTATTTGCGCAAGCTATTTGTACAAGTCATTGAATATACTAGAGCAGTGATGGCTAACCTTTTTGCCATCGCGTGCCAAAAATGGGAGGAGTGGGGGGGTCGCTCGCGTGTGTGCCCACACCCATAATTCTATGCACCCCGCCCCCACGCATGTGTGTGCAACCTCCCTGCGCTCCCCCCACTTTTGACATGCAATGGAAAGGTAGGCCCGTTTTTTGCTCTCCCCAGGCACCAGAGTCTTTCTAGGAGGCTGGGGAGGGCAAAAATAGCCTTCCCCACTCCCCCAGAGGTCCTCCGGAGGCTGGAAACAGCCTTTTTCCTGACTTCCGGTGGGCACAAAAGGCCCGAAAATCAGCTGGCTGGCACATGGATGCATGTTGGAGCTGAGCTCACGTGCCCATTGATATGGCTCCGTGTGCCACCTGTGGCATGCATGCCATAGGTTCGCCATCACGGTACTAGAAGTACCTCCTAACACCCAGTCCTACCATGTTTACCCGAAAATAAGACCCGGTTTTATATTAATTTTTGCTCCAAAAGATGCATTAGGGCTTATTTTCTGGTTAGGTCTTATTTTGGGGGAAATGCAGTACTAAATGCATCCATCTGGCTGATAATTTTAACTGGGGCTTATTTTGGGGGTAGGGCTTATATTACGAGCATCCTGAAAAATCATGCTAGGACTTATTTTCCAGCTGGGTCTTATTTTTGGGGAAACAGGGTAGTAAGCAACTCACTGGCAGTCGATGGAGTGTCTATGTCACAGTTGAGTCCTCACAACCATTTTTAGACTTTCCCCATGGAGTGTTTACACTTTTATTGTGCAATTTAATCATATCTGAAAGGTTCTTTGGAAAATACTGAAAGTATAGGTGGAGAACAGAATGTGGTCCTGAACTACAGAGATGTAGCTGGTGCTAACCAATAACTGGTCAAACTTGGAATGGGGGTTTGGGTATTTAGTTAGAAAACAGCAAAAGGATTTGCTGCCAAAAAAAAGGTTATACTTCAATTTGCTGGAGGAACAAAATTGGACTATGGATCATTTGTTGTTAGTTGCGAAGTCATGTCTGACCCATCATGACCCCATGGACAACATTCCTCCAGGCCTTCCTGTCCTCTTTCATCCCCTGGAGTTCATTGAATCTCACGCCGACTACTTCAGTGACTCCATCCAGCCACCTCGTTCTCTCTCCTCCCCTTCTTCTTTTGCCCTCAATCTATCCCAGCATTAGGCTCTTCTCCACTGAGTCCTTCCTTCTCATTAGGTGGGCAAAAGATTTGAGTTTCATCTTCAGGATCTGGCCTTCTAAAGAGCAGTCAGGGTTGATTTCCTCTAGGACTGACCGGTTTGATCGCCTTGCAGTCCAAGGGACTCGCAGGAGTCTTCTCCAGCACCAGAGTTCAAAGGCCTCAATTCTTTGGTGCTCAGCCTTCCTTATGGTCCAACTTTCCAAGCCATACATTGCAACTGGGAAAACCATTGCCTTGACTATACACACTTTTGTTGGCAGGGTGTTCACTAGGAACCAAAAAATAGAAGAGAGCTGAGGGTGGAACTGTGGGGTCCTTGGTGCTCTCTGAGATTGGTGGTTTTCTTGCTGACATTTCATTACCCAAACTGGGCAACAACATGTTAATGAAACATCTGCAAAAAAAGAACCACGCTCACAGAGCATCAAGGACCCCACAACCAAAGAATGGAGCGTTATTGGTATTGTTTAACAATAAAAAAAATACAATTGCCCAGATGAGTCTTCAGGTTCCTCAGTCGTGATCCCCCAAAGACTGTTCCCTATTGTGTAGAACCATCTGGGGTGAGATGCTGTATACCTGAGAAGATCTATTTTCAGTGTTATAGAATTGTGGATTCAGCTAGTGTGTGAATCCAATCTGGGTCAGTCATCAGGACCAGAAGTTTAGTCATGGATTTTAGCATAAAACCCATGCCTGGTTCCTTTAAGCTTTCTTCATGGACCAGTATAATTCAAGATGCGAGATAAACACAAAAGGGTTGTTATTATTACAAAATCTTACGTGCAAATTTTCTTTCCAGAATGTTTATTTCCCTCACCCACCCACAACTTTGCAGTCTGCTCTCCTTCCATTTCGGTTGATGCCACAGATCCTTTTAGACTTCTGGAGCTTGTTTACCTTTGTACCAAAAAACTGCAGCCAAAATGTTTAAAACAAACTCTGAGAAACAGGCGCCTTTCTTTCAGAAAACTTCAAGCCACCCACAACATCAAAAAGCATTCGATCGCTTAAAAAGAGGAGAGTTCTGCTTAGAAGACTAGAAGAATTTTTTCTATGGAAGGCCTGCAATATGTCGTATTTTTTAATTTATATTTTTAGCTCAGGCCGAAATCCAGAAAAGGACAAATCAGAAGTATATAAAAATAATAAGTGTGGTGTGGTAACTGAAGATAAATGCTTTCTTCCTTTTATCACCACATTTGGTGACCCCATGAAATTAAATGCCTTTCCCTACCCCACCCACTTTTGACCACGGTATAAAGCTGCAAAATTTGCTTCCATCAGAACAGCCAGCCATTTAGATTCTTTAAAGACGCAAGTAGAAAATTCATGGCAGCTGGAGCTATCGGAGGCTTCTAATCCTAATTGTTCTTCTTTTTTTTTTAAAAAAAAAAAAGAAAGGAAATATTTTATTAATTTTTCAATAAACACAAAACCAAAAACGTACATACAGAAATACAAAAATACAAGAAAAAAAAAGAATTCAAAAAGAGAAAGAAAGAGTGAAAGAAAGGAGAAAAAAGAGAAAAGAAAAAAGAAAAGAAAAAAACATTTTTTTTGCAGAACTGTGTCCATTTACAAAACTTATCTCTATAAAAATAATACATTTTGCTTCATCAAATTCGGTTATGTCTGAGTCTGTTTCATCTTTCTCTTTTTAATCCATTCGTACCATTTCTCCCATGATACATAGTACTCCGAGTCTGTCATTTCTTTCAGTTCCAATGTTAGTTTGTCCATTTCAGTGCAGTCATAATTATTTTTGATTATTTGATCTTCGGAGGGTGTCTTCACATTTTTCCAACATTGCGCAAAAGCCAATCTCGCCGCTGTTGTTATATGTAAAATCATATGTCTCCCGGTGGTGTTGTCGGGGTGGCGCAGAAGGAAAAGGATGAGCTCCATCCTTTACCTCTGATTTTTCCGCATTTGGGGACCCTTCAAAGGCGCCTGGAGCTTGAAGAGCCGCGCGAAGCAGAGGGGAATCCCGGAGATTGTCTGTTGAAATGTGTCCCCCAAAAGATGCAGCTTCTTTATATAATCTGTAGACAGAGGCTTATGTTTGCGTTCCAAAGCCTCAATATTTAGAATAGAATAGAATAACAGAGTTGGAAGGGACCTTGGAGGTCTTCTAGTCCAACCCCCTGCCTAGACAAGGAAATACTATATCATTTCAGATAAATGGTTATCCAATCTCTTCTTTAAAACTTCCAATGTTGGAGCATTCGCAACTTCTGGAGGCAAGTTGTTCCACTGGTTAATTGTTCTAACTGTCAGGAAATTTCTCCTTAGTTCTAAGTTGCTTCTTTCCTTGATTAGTTTCCACCCGTTCCTTCTTGTCCTACCCTCAAGTGCTTTGGTGAATAGCTTGACTCCCTCTTCTTTGGGGCAGCCCCTGAAACTTTGGAACACTGCTATCATGTCTCCCCTAATCCTTCTTTTCATGAAACTAGACATACCCAATTCCAGCAACCGTTCTTCATATGTTTTAGCCTCCAGTCCACTCATCATCTTGGTTGCATCTTTTTATAATCGAAATCGAAACACTACCCACTGTCTTTGTATCTGATTCATCCGCCTGTAATAGAGAAGAGTGATGGAAAGAGGTCAGAAGCCACATGGAGCAGGCAGGGTACTACAGAAATAGCATTTAACAGACCTTGACATGTTACCCTTTGATGTGTCTCTTCTGACAGTACTAAACACACTGGAGATGGTGAGAGAAATGGACGAAAGGTGAAGTGTCTGGCATTCACAAATGGCTTCGGAAAGGAAGCCGAAGATGGTTCTGGAAGAGTTTGGGAGATTCTCCAATAATTTTTTACTTTTTTTAAAAATAGAGAGGTAATTTCTGAAGCGGGGAGGAGCACGGGGGGTTCATGTGCATGCATGTACCCCTGCCCCACCCCCCACACATGTGCGCGTGACCCCCCGCACTCCCCCCCACTTTTGGCACGTGATGGCAAAAAGGTTACCGGTGGGCTTGGTAGGCCCGTTTTTTCGCCCTTCCCAGGCTCCAGAGGCTTTCTTGGAGCCTGGGGAGGGTGAAAACTGCCTCCCCCACCACCCCGAGGCCCTCTCGAGGCCAGGAATGGCCTGTTTCCTGACTTCTGGTGGGCCCAGAAGGCCCGAAAATCAGCTGGCCGATGCGTGCTGGAGCTAATTTAGGGCAACATTTGCATGCCCACAGATATGGCTCCGTGTGCCACCTGTGGCACGCATGCCATAAGTTCGCCATAACGGGTGTAGTCTAACCCCCTGCTCAAGCAGGAAACCCTACACCATTTTGGACTAACAGTTGTCCAATCTCTTCTTCCGTTCCACGGGTTAATTGTTCTAAGCATCAGGAAATTTCTCCTTAATTCTAAATTGATTCTCTCCTTGATTAGTTTCCACCCATTGTTTCTTGTCCTGCCCTCAGGTGCTTTGGAGAATAGCTTGACTCCCTCTTCTTTGTGGCAGCCCCTGAGATACTGGAACACTGCTATCCTGTCACCATATTGTGAATGATTTGAAGTTTTATGGAAGAATAGGGAGCCTATTTCTTGGAATTGGTCTTCATATTTGCTGCAGCTTTGGGAAGAAAAATGAACACACAGACACATAGACACACCTAATGAGAGAGCACGGGGAAGGGATGTTCAAAGGTCATGCATCAAATGCGTAAGGAAATATTTTAGAATATTTTGACCAACTTTAACATTTAATGTCATGGGTGTAATAGGCTATGAGGCCTGAGTTTTTCATAGACTCTCTTTCTGTGTGTATTTAGAGAAACAGAGAGACAATAGTGTGTGTGAGTGTGTGTGTGTGTATACACACACATTCTCTCTCCCCCCCCTCGTCTCTCTGTGTGTATCAACCTTTGTACCAGTGGCGGAATTCAAATTTTTTTACTAGTGGTTTTGTGGGCGTGGCTTGGTGGGCGTGGTGTGGCTTGGTGGGCTTGGCTTGGTGGGCGTGGCGGGAAGGATACTGCAGAATCTCCATTCCCACCCCACTCCAGGGGAAGGATACTGCAAAATCCCCATTCCCACCCCACTCCAGGGGAAGGATTCTGCAAAATCCCCATCCTCTCCCCACTCTTGGGGGAAGGATACTGTAAAATCCCCATTTCCACCCCACTCCACGCGAAGGATACTGCAAAATCTCCATTCCCCCCCCACTCCTGGGGGAAGGATATTGCAAAATCCCCATTCCCTCCCCACTCTGGGACAAGCCAGAGGTGGCATTTGCCGGTTCTCCAGAACTATAATAGCACCCCTGCTTTGTACTTAGAGTTCCTCCAGAATGTTCTGGATATATATTTTGCTGTAGTTAGACAGCAAGTCTGCAGAGTAGAAGGGGCTGACAATCAAATGTACTGTAAATCTACTGTTTGGTCTAAAGGAGACTTGTGTGAAGATCAGTAAATCTTTGCACTGAGAAGACTGGGAAAGGAGGAAGGCGGTTTTATTTAGTTTGACACTGGCCAAAATAAAACCTAGAAAAAAAGGGACACCTGGAGGCCTGTGATATGTCCCACAAACTATTAGAGAGAATGGACACTGCGGTTTGCCCTTGGACTTACTCACACAGTCTGCTTTTGAGACACAAGACACCCTCATATTGTTAAGGTAAAGGTAAAGGTTCCCCTCGTACATATGTGCTAGTCATTCCCAACTCTAGGGGGCAGTGCTCATCTCTGTTTCAAAGCCGAAGAGCCAGCGCTGTCTGAAGACATCTCCGTGGTCATGTGGCCGGCATGACTAAATGCCAAAGGAGCACGGAACGCTGTTCCCTTCCCACCAAAGGTGGTCCCTATTTTTCTACTTGCATTTTTTACGTGCTTTAGAACTGCTAGGTTGGCAGCCAGCTGGGACAAGTAACGGGAGCTCACCCCGTTACGCGGCACTAGGGATTCGAACCGCTGAGCTGCTGATCTTTTGATCGACAAGGTCAGCGTCTTAGCCACGGAGCCACTGCCTCCTTTACTCATATTATTAAGATGTCCTTAGATTGAAATCTAATTCCCAAAGATCCCTTTTTGAGTTGGATGTTTGATTAAACAACATTGGAATCTGAACCGTCTTTTCAGCAGTGGGTTGTGTGGCTATATATTTGGTGAGATTCAAATTGTGTGTTTTGGGGGATTTATCTTGTTCTAGGTCCTTTCAAGGCCTTTCCTCCCACACACCGTTTTAAAAAATTGTGCAGCCTCTCAATTTGGAGTTTTTGTTGACCCTTTCGTACTGTTTGTTTTTTATAGTTTTGTTTCATTGAACATAAATATTTATTTTCTCCAAGACTTGACAAGGCAATTTCTCAAGTGTGGGGGTGTCTGAATATAGATTTATATTTGTATACAAATTAAACAGGATATACAAAACTCATCAGCCCAGGGGTGAAATGCTCCTGGTTTGGACTGTATCACCCGATCCGGTAGCGATGGAGGCGGGTGGTTCGGAGAAACGGTAGCAAAAATCCCTGCCCCCCCCATCTCCATGCTCAGCTGAGCCGCACAATCATCAGAGGCTTTTTTTTTTTACTTTTAAAAGCATTTTTTCTACAACCTCTTCGCCCGAAAAAATGCTTTTAAAAATAAACAAAAAAGCCTCTGATGATCAGGCAACTCAGCTTGGACCATCAGAGGCATTTAAAAGAAAAAAAAGGTTTTTTTTCTTTTAAATGCCTCTGACAATCCAAGCTGAGTTGCCTGATCATCAGAGGCATTTAAAAGAAAAAAAGTCTCTGCTGATCAGGCAACTCAGCTGGGATCATCAGAACCTTTTGAAAGCATTTTTTTACAACCTGTTTGCTGAAGCGGTTGTAGAAAAAATGGTTTTAAAAGTAAAAAAAAAAAAATTGGCCATGCCCACCCAGTCACATTACCCCCCCCCACCACCAAGCCACGCCCACAGAACCGGTAGTAACAAATTTTAGATTTCACCACTGCATCAGCCACTGCTCTCCTTCTCATGAATGGTTTAAACAGTAGAAATAACTCATAGCAATGGTTCCCAACTTGGTCTCTGGTCCCTTGGGGGCTGGGGGCTGCCATGCATCACAGGAGGTTTGTGAAGGCTTAAAGAAATGTTATGATTTAAATCTTGAGTTAAGATTTAATTTATGGTCCTTGGCCATAAAAGATACATATTTAAAGGGGGGTCCATGGTAAAGGACAGGTTGAGAACCACTGCCTTATAGAAATGCTCCCCCACCCCATTTTCACAATAGTAGAAAAATGAGAACACCCCACCAGATGAAAACATAATTTGGAAAATATTGGACTGTGCAGAGATGGATAGATTGACATTCAAAATAAAAGATGAAGGAGATGCGGAATATTATTCAACCATGGGATAGGTTTTATCAATGGTTAGATATAAGAGGTAGAAGTTAGAAGAAGAAAGATTATTGTTATGTGCGTGTAAAAGATGAACCTTGTTTATGACTATAAGCGTGCTAGTATAATTAATATGATTATAAATAAGCTACTTTAACTATAAATATTGCTGTGAATGAGCCTTGGTTGGGAGCTTCTGTGTTATGCTGTCCAAGGTCCTGAGATATATCTATCTCTCTATCTCTCTATCTTTCTATCTCTCTCTATTTATCTCTATCTCTCTCTGTCTATCAATCATCTCTCTCTCTCTCTCTGTCTATCAATCATCTCTCTCTCTCTCTCTGTCTATCAATCATCTCTCTCTCTCTCTCTCTCTCTCTCTCTCTGTATCTATCATCTATCTATCCATCTATCTATCATCTATCTATCTCCCTATCTTTCTATCTCTCTCTATTTATCTCTATCTCTATCTCTCTCTGTCTATCAATCATCTCTCTCTCTCTCTCTCTCTCTCTCTCTCTCTCTGTATCTATCATCTATCCATCCATCTATCTATCATCTCTCTCTCTATCTCTCTATCTCTCTATCTTTCTATCTCTCTCTATTTATCTCTATCTCTATCTCTCTCTGTCTATCAATCATCTCTCTCTCTCTCTCTCTCTCTCTCTCTCTCTGTATCTATCATCTATCTATCTATCTATCCATCTATCCATCTATCATCTATCTATCTATCTATCTATCTATCTATCTATCTATCTATCATCTATCTATCTATCATCTCTCTCTCTCTCTCTCTCTCTCTCTCTCTGTGTGTGTGTGTGTGTGTGTGTGTGTGTGTGTGTATCTCTCTCTCTCTCTCTCTCTCTCTCTCTCTCTCTCTCTCTGTCAGAGCACTGGTCTTTAAATACCTTTTTGTGTGATGCAAATTAGTGGGGATGCTGTTTGTTCAGCTACTTCTGTGCTCTGTGGTACCAGTGCTCTGACAGACGAGCACAATTCAAAGCGCACTGACGATGTCTCCTCGAATGGCGACAAAACGTTTGCAGCCAAATGGCCAAGCTCAGTGCTCAGCCCAACAGCCCAACTACCAACCAGGGCTACTTACTGTATATTCAAATACATTTCATATTTTTTTTAAAAAAAATATCGAAGGCCAGATCTTTCTGCCTATTCCTACATTCCTTAACTTTGTTCAGACTGTAGGTGGGTTCATCAAGGCCCTGATGATCCCTAACATTCTGTTTTGTTTTGTTCAGATATTCTATCTTTTCTTGAAGTGGGCAGAGCCCAAAATGGTCTGTAAGCAGGATCTACATTGACTGAATGACTAGGTGAAGAAATATATGTTGAATTGGTTTATTAAGACATCTATATCATATGCTTCCAACTTCTAGTGCTGTATACAATTTTATTTTTTCTGTACTGTAATCCTAACCATTTTCTTTTCCAAAGCTCCAGTTTTGGCCACTGAGCCAGCTACCCAGGCTAATTGACTAATAAACTAACTCATTTAAGTTGTGATAAACAGATTGGGTTTTTTTTTTTTTTGACTTCTGCTTTGGAAACATGCTGTCTGTCTGTCTCTCTCGGGGCAAGCTAGCAATAATTTCTTGGCAATAGTTTTGTTTTTTTTAAAAAAGCAACCTCTCTCAACGAAATAAATTCCTGGAGTCCAACTAGATATTATAACGATGGACATCCTAAGATGGGAAACCAAACAATAGTTCTTAGGCAAGATTGTTTTATGTTTTTCTCTAGAGTCAAATGTTCATATAGTCTAAACCAGTTATGGCTAACCTTTTTGCCATCGTGTGCCAGGAAGGGGTGGGTGGGGGTGTCACGTGCACATGTGGCCACACCCATAATTCTACGTGCCCTGCCCCCATGCATGCACGTGTGACCACCCCACGTTCCCCCTGCTCCTGGCATGTGATGGCCCGGTAGGCCCATTTTTCTCTCTCACCGGGCTCCAGAGCCTTTCTAGGAGTCTGGGGAGGGTGAAAGCGACTTTCCCCATCCCCCTGGAGGCCCTCTGGAGGCCAGAAACGGCCCATTTGTCAAATTCCAGTGGGACCGGAAGGCCTGCTTTTTGCTATCCCCAGCCTCCAGAGCCTTTCTAGGACTCTGGGGAGGGCAAAAACGGCCTTCCCCACCAACACTCCGAGGCCCTTTGGAGACAGGAAATAGCCTACTTCTGGTGGGCCCAGAAGGCCCAAAAATCAGCTGGCCAGTGCATGCATGTGCATCGGAGCTGAGCTCGCGTGCCCACCGATATGGCTATGCGTGCCACCTGTGGCATGCGTGCCATAGGTTCACCATCACAGGTCTAAACACATAGCTGGTTTCTCTTGGGCTACTAAAGAGCACCTTTCTAGTATAACCCAAACAGGATTTGCAATCTTGACAGGCAGAGAGAGTTATGTGGTTAGCACAATCCTTTTACGGGAAGGCGTTTTTGCTCTACGCCAGTAGAATAATGCATCTCTTATTAACTCATCTCTTTCATGTTTTTCATTAATGTACATCACATCCACTAATGGAGCCGGGATGAAAACATAAAACATTTCTTCAATATGTCTGGGTTCCCACATCATGCTAAGTCATAAATGAAAGCTGAGCAGCCAAGATCTGGGTTTGCACAGTCTAAGCAAAACAAACCTCTTTCTAACTTACTGTGACTCTATCCTGACTACCAGTGATTTATCAGTATCTCAGAAGGTTTCTACGGGGAGATGGTGGGCATTGAATCTCAGAATTGTCTACATGCAAATAACCTCTATAAAGCCTTAGTAAGACCACACTTAGAATACTGCATCCAGTTTTGGTCACCACACTATAAAAAAAAGATATTGAGACTCTGGAAAGAGTGCAGAGAAGAACAAGCAGAATGATTAGGGGACTGAGGCTGGAACATACGATGAACAATTGCAGGAACTGGGCATGGCTAGTCTAGTGAAGAGAAGGACCAGGGGAGACATGATAGCAGTCTTCCAATATTTGAGGGGCTGCCACAGAGAGGAACTGGTCAAACTATTTTCCAAAGCACCTGAAGGCCAGACAAGGAATAATGGATGGAAACTGAACAAGGAGAGATTCAACCTGGAAATAAGGAGAAATGTTCTGACAGTGAGAGCAATCAACCCATGGAACAAAAGTTGCCTTCAGAAGTTGTGGGAGCTTCATCATTGGAAGCTTTCAAGAAGAGACCGGACTGCCATCTGTCAGAAATGGTGTAGGGTCTCCTGCTTGGGCAGGGGGTTGGACTAGATGACTTACAAGGTCCCTTCCAGCTCTGTTAATCTGTTAAATCTCAGTCACTAAGCTATAAGTGTAACCCAATTTATGCCACTGTATTGATCCTGTTAATGGGAACTATGTTTAGGAGGAAGAACTACTGAGTGTTATCATTCTGCATGAACCTACTCTTGACTTACTCATTTATTTATGGCCTGACTTTTCTTCAAGCACTTAAAATGGTAAATATAGTATACTTCTCTTATTGTAAGTCCATAGCAACAACCCATGAAGCAGATTGTTAAATCCAACACTGACTTTGCTCTAGATCTATTTATATGGATCAGTGATTCCTTATTAATGGGATAGTAATGGCCTTGAAAGTTCCTGGTAAACTACCATCCATTGCAACCCCATCCTTTCCCTTTTAGCATGATCAATCATGCATGCATCCTGTTGTAGTCCGCCAGCAGCCTGTGGAGCTGGCAGTGGAGTCGGACAGTGAGGAGGCTGGGGAGAACAATGGGCCAGTCCTGGAGGCTGGGGAAGGCCCAGACAAGGGCTCTGCGTCGGAGGCAGAGATGGGGCCAAGGCCATCTGGGAGTGATGCATGGACTCTGGAGCCTCCAGAGGCGGATAGCAGAGAGGCAGAGGAACAGGAGGAGCCTGTTCCTAGTGCATGCATGCAAAGAGCTGCCAGAAGGCAAGAGCAGCTAAAGCAAAAAGGACGACTCGGGAGTAAGGCCAGGAGACGATTGGCCCCTCCCAGAAGGCTTAAAAGAGCAGCAATGGCTCTTGAGATCTTTGTAGGAAAGTAACGTTGCTACATTTGTTCTTGTCAGCATCTCTTGCTTCTGAACCTTTGCCAAGAAAAGCCTTTGGCAGGGTGCCAAAGTAGACAAAGGTTGGTGATAAGGCCGAAGGACTGTTTACAAAGAATTTGTTTTGGACTTAAATTGGACTAAGTTGAGTTTGAAGTAATTCCGAGCTGTTGTAATAGAATAAATTTGTTTAGGACTGATTGTGTCTGGTAATAACTACTTGGGCCTAGGTCACAACACATCCAAACTCTGGGATTCAAAGGTCGATGAGGTTACTGTCATTCTTACTCTGCAAATTTTGGCTCTCTAAAATGTGCAAAAACTATCAGAGTTACCGTAACTTCATTCAGGTTTTTCCAGCTTCCATCCAAAAACCTTCCTCAATATTTGCTTGAGCTAAAACTTTACTGAATTCACTTCCATTGGTGGTTAAGTTTCAGCTTCCACCAATTTGGCACCTTTTAGATGTCTTGGATTTCAACTTCATCAGTCTCCGCCAATTTGGCCAACAGTCAAGAAGGCCGAGTGATAGTATAGGCAGTAGACACCTTATCTGGAGGCCACGGAATTGCTTTGTGGATAGGAGAAATTGGCCTTCCTAGACACTCAATACTGTAAGGTTAAATAAGTATCTTTATCTCATGCTAGGATGAAGCACCTTTAAACAGTTGATTGCTCTGTCAACGTAAGATTGCCGCCTCCTTTTACATTCACTGCAGTTTAAGTCTGATTCTTCTTCTAACTGCCTTTTATATGATTTAATGGATTTTTAAAAATAGTTTGTACTTTCTGGCTTTGGAGTGGGCCAAGAATGGGCTAGTTTTTTTACATAACTAACCTCTGGGATGCGGTGGTTAAGATGATGAGCTTGTCAATCGAAAGGTTGGCAGTTCAGCAGTTCGAATCCCTAGTGCCGCGTAACGGGGTGAGCTCCCATTACTTGTCCCAGCTTCTGCCAACCTAGCAGTTTGAAAGCACATAAAAAAATGCAAGTAGAAAAACAGGGACCACCTTTGTGGGAAGGTAACAGCTTTCCATGCGCTTTTGGCATTTAGTTATGCCAGCCACATGACTATGGAGACGTCTTCAGACAGCGCTGGCTCTTCGGCTTTGAAACGGAGATGAGCACCGCCCCCTAGAGTCAGGAACAACTAGCACATATGTGCTAGGGGAACCTTTGCCTTTACCTTTAAGTTCTGAGAAATGTTCCTTACTGTAACCCTTCTATCTTCTTCCTCTTGCATTACGCAAACATAACTCTTCTTTTGGTTGGTCCATCAATGGGCCACTAAACTGGGGATGTGTGGAGAAAAACGGAATGCTGAAAGAATTCTTATGGTGATAAATAAATTCATTAGTTTTCAGACCAGCAAGAAAATGACCTTTCCCTCTGACCATTTCAGATGTTCAAAAATATTTTGGATGGGAGCCCTTTCATATATACCCGTGACAGCGAACCTATGGCATGCATGCCCAAAGTGGCACCCGAAGCCATGTCGCCTGGCATGCGCAGCCATGCCTGTTTGTCTTCCGGGTTTCTGACATGCATGTACACACACAATCAGCTGTCCTTCGCGTGTGTGGCAGTGCCGAAAGCCGGTGTGCACATGCTTGCCAGCCAGCTGATTGTCGAGTGCACATGCGTGCCAGAACCAGGAAGTTCGGCTTTTCCAGAGTGTGATCCCTTTGCATGCACAGCAGTGCAAAAAACTGGCCTGCACATGTGTGCTGGCCAGCTGATCGTCAGGTATGCATGTGTGCTAGAACCTGGAAAATTGGCTTTTCCGGAGTGCGGCCCCGACGAGTGCACGAGTGCAATGTTGCCATGCAACCTTTTTGGCACTCGGTGCCGAAAAAGTTTGCCATCACTGATATATACGGTAAGTAGTCCTTGACTTACGACTACAACTGGACCCAAAATTTATATTACTAAGCGAGAAAGTTGTTAAGTGATTTTTGCCCCGCTTTGCGACATTTCCTGCCACCGTTGTTAAGTGAATCACTGCAGTTATTAGTATTACGGTTGTTAAGTAAATTTGGCTGCCCCATTGACTTTGCTTGTCAGAAGGTCACAAAAGCCCAGGACACTGAGACTGTCAGAAATATGAGTCAGTTGCCAAGCACCTGAATATTTGATCATATGACAATGGGGATTCTGCAATGGTTGTGTGAAAAACAGTCATAAGTCACTTTTTTCACTGCCGTTGTAACTTTGAATGGTCACTGAACAAACCTTTGTAAGCCGTGATCTATCTGTATGACGTCTGGGGCAATTGCCCTTAGTGCTCCCAGTCTTAGAATAACTTTATTGTCACTTTAAATGTACACTAATCGGCATACATTAAAATGAAATTTCATTGCATACAGCTCTCAAAGAGTCTAATATACACTACATAAACATGACAAAATAAACAAATAAATAAATACAAAATTATGCATACACCCACATATATTATATGACACAGAGAAACCACACAGTCTAGTTCAGATGTATACATGTACATGGCAAGAAAAATGAATCTTGCGGGTTTACCAGATGGATGGCATAGGGAACAAAGCTATTATAGAATCTGGAAGTCCTGCTAGAAATACTTCTAAACCTCCTCCTCAGAGGGGAGCAACAGAAACAGACCGTAAAGTGGGTATGTGGGGTCTCTAACCATGCTTCAAGCTCTAAGTACATAGCACTTATAAGCAGTATCCTGAATGATGGGAAGTGAGCTTCCTATAGTCTTCTCCACTGTCCTCACCACTCTCTGTATGGACTTTCTATCTTAGGCACTGCTCAACTGCTCAACACACACAGCGATGCAGTTTGTTAAAATGCTTTCAATCATGTCAAAAGTGGCCAGGATAGAAGGAGAAAGTTGTGCTGTCCTCATCCGATACAGGAAATGCAGGCGCTGGTTTGCATGCCCCAATCAAAAGCTTTCGTGTTCGTATTTCCTCATACATTTGTGATCCTTTTTTTACACAATTTGGGTTAAGGTCCCACAGAATTCCCTGTCGTTGTTTCCTTAGCAGATGATGTCTGGAGCCACCTTTGTATGGTCCAGTACATCGGTCACCTAAGAAATATCGATGTCCCTGAACCACCCTCGGGAGGTGGGGGGGAAGAGAGACAGGGCAGGCAAAATTCAGAAATAGCTATTCCATAAGTAGAAGTGACGGTGTGGTTCCTGGCAGGGGAGTTATCTCGTGACCACAGAGCTTGGACAATGAAAAGCAGATCATCTCAGGCCATGTACTTGCTTAAGCTCATGATTGAGAACATCTGTTTAGTGAAATATGAAGAATTCCCATAGGGCAAGCGGGAACACACCTACCGAAGCGATGACCCCAGCCCTCCAACCGTTCTTCTCCGCTTTTAGCATTCTCTCTCTCTCTCTCTCCTTTCCCAAAGTTTCGCTTCAGCCCCATTTGACAGTGTGAACCCAAGGGATCTCACAAGGAACGAAACAAGCTGCTTGGTGTTGGAATCGGGGTTGATTCCATGACAGTTCACAGCCAATGCTAGGGAAAGCGAGGGGAAGGAAGGGAGCGAGGACTGACGTCTTCCCATCTGCCGAGCCCGACACAGGAGGACAATGGGAGTCCGATCCTGGGGAAGGACAGACATGTGGGAGCCTTAGCCTTTCGGCACGTGACACTCTGACTTCCACAATTAGAGATTCCAGGGACATGCTGCATGATTGGGAATAGGAAAAAAGCTCCGCATCTCACTCTCTCGCTCTCTTGCCAGCTGCCAAACGCTAGCATGCTTTCTTTGAATCCATCCGTGACATTCAGCAGTTTTTTTTGTGTGTGTGGTTTTTTTTTTTTTTGTGTGCTGCTGAACTGAGAGACAATCTGCTATCAAGTTCCAGTTAGCAATTTCGTTCTATTTATATTCTCTCTCTCTCTCTCTCTCTCTCTCCCACCCCCCACCTCCCCCCGTCTTCCACTTCCCTCCTACCTTCCCTCTCAACCCATGATCTAAGCAAATAATAATAACAACAGCCATAATATTTGTGGGTTGGTTGGGTTTCGTTGTTTTTTTTTTTTTAAGAAACAGAACCCAGATCTTCAGGCTTGACATAGAAAGGGGAAGAGAGTCTCGTTGGCAAGAGGGTGCCCTGTAATTTCATATTTGTGCCAGCCTTAATAAGTAGATCATTGGGTGTAGAGGGACTGCCTTTTTTTTTTTTTTTTTTTTGGTGGTGGAGGGTGGGGGGAACGTAAGTAAGTAGAGACATACTGCACCATTTCCTGATTCACTGAGCTCCAGAGGGTTGCTGGCTGTGTGCGGCAGGGGAGGTGCTAAAACTGATCAGGCAGAATAATTTTATACATTACTGAATCAGTGCAGGAAGAACCTGGAGCGACAAAGCATCAACTCATCCTCGGACTGCATTGTGAAATCCTCACGCTGTCTTCTCCAGCCATGCTCTGAGACATTTGGGCATTTCCTTCACCTCTCACCCACCCACCCACTCATTCACTCACCCACCATTTCTCTCCCTCTTTTTTTAAATCTTTCTTTCTTGCTCCCCACTTCTCTCTTCTCCCCCCTCCCCAACCCCCCATCGTCAGTTTCCCCCTCCTCCTGGTGTGAATGACACCGTCTGATGATGGCCCTTGTTATGGAACCTATTAGCAAGTGGACGCCGAAGCAAGTAGTGGACTGGATGAAAGGTAAGGCTCTTTTTCTCTCGTGCAACCTTGCTTACCGATTCCGTCTCCCTGGCTAACCTGGGCACTCGGACCAGGAGGCATTGTTCTGCCCCTTCCCCCAATCTCTGGGTCTTTTTGGGGTGTGTGTCGATTGCATGCGGAGTTTCTCTGCTTTTGGGAGAAGAGCTGGGGTGAGGGGAGGAGGAGGGAGATGGGCTCATGTGCTGCCTCACACGAGTGAGCTGGCTGGGAGATCCGGCTCAATGAAAAGGCTCTTCAACCTAGAAGTGCCTCTTGACTGGGAACTAATGGAAGGGTGGACTGTTGGTGATACTGGGGAGCTTTCCGAATGCAACTTCCCCTTCCCCTTTAGCCATTGCTTGGTGTCATGAGCCGCTGTGCAGGTGGTCCTCCTCTCCCTCTCGGGGGGAGGGGGGTGGGTGGGTGGTGTCTTTCTGTTTTCAATGTCCTGATTAGCCTTTTGCTATATCACAAACAGGTGACACAATGCAGCTTAGCCCTATAAGGCTGCAGCTGCTGTATTTAGTTTGGGAGGAATTTTATTAAAATTTTATTTTAATGTGATGGAAGGATAGGCAACCCTCGTTTTCTAAATCCGTGGCATGTTGGCTGGCAGCCTGGCATTTCTTGCCCAGCCACCCCATCGCTTTCTCTCTTGGAGACCAAACCTCCTAGGTGACGGGAGTGATCAGCACCACGGACAGTTCAGCCATGGCCATATATGGAGAGTGTGATGGAGACAGGAGAGGGTGCAAGCTTGCTAAGGGAATTCTTTGGGGCAACTTGTCCATAGGGTTTGATGGAGTCTCCCCACATTGCCCACCACCCCTCCCCATTGGTCCCAGACATTGTGTGCCGTTGCCGACAGACAGTGCGAGGCGGTGTGGTTTCCCTCCTCCCGCTTCCCTAGTTGCTCTCCCAACAGGTGTAATTTTGACCAAGAGGCACAAGGAGTTGCTTGTTGCCGATCACGTAGTTGGCATCTCTTTCTCCACATCCGAGCAAAGAGGGTGGGAGAAAGGAAGACTTTGGTATAGTTAAAACATGCCCGTTCCAAAAATGCAACTCCCTGCATTTCTTTTTCTTTTTTTTTTCCCCACCTGACTTTTTCCTTTAATGTGCTCGCCGTGGTAAATTATACATCTCGATGGACGGTGTGAAATCGCACTGCATGAGTTTGGGGTGTGCCACGCTTATTAGTCCATGTGGCACATGCTTTCATTTCCTAGGCTATTATACTAAAAGGCCTTCCGTTGTTTTTACTTTTTTTAAAGTGTCTTATTTTATGAACTATAAACCTGAAGGTTGGTTTTCTGTTTGCATGCAAGATGCACGAGAAGAAAAGACGGTGCAGTCGGCTTCCGTTAAGATAGTGTTTCTCAACCTTGGTAGCTTGAAGATGGGTGGACTTCGACTCCCAGAATCCCCCAGCCAGCGTTAAGAGAAAAATGAAAAGTCAAGATCAAGCCTGGGTGATTTCATGGCCATGGCTGTGTTAATTTGAGGAGAGCAATAGGGAAATGATTTGCTTTCTGGGATTATTATTTTCTTCCCAGCTTTTGGGTTGTCTGGTGGTCTTCTACCCAGGTACTAATCAGATATAACCCTGCTTAGCTTTTGGGAGATTGGCCAGGTTAACTAAGTGCCGCCATCTGCTGTGTTTTGCATTTAGGATACTGATGTCCAAAAGATTTCGGGATTGCACAATTTGTGATATTTGGATTCCAGTCCGAATATCTTTTAGAGCATGTCATCGGTGTAAAGGAAAACATAGTCCCACGAGTGTTAAAAAAATGCACCCTCTTCTACCTTTTCCACTCCCTGGTGCATAGAGAATTTCGAGAAGTGTATTTTCTCAACAAAATACCGTGGTTGCTATCTCCAACATCCATCCCAAACACATAGTTTCAATACATACAGGTTCCCTTTGGATTCCATATGTTTAAAAAAAATATATAGAAATCCTTCACGAAGTTTGTTTCAAACTTTAATTTGGTGGGTGGGGCGGGATAGGGGATAGGGTGTCATTATCGCAAACTAGGTCAGCCAGAAAACATCTGACAGCTATTTGCTGCATGAGAGAACAAGACACAAAGAGAATACTGGAAATACAATTTCAGACCACATCTGTACAATTTATTCAGGAGTGAACTTGAACAGATCAAGAGATACGGGTTAATTCTGAGCCAAATACATAACTGAATTCCACCGGACGGTAGTTCTCATTTGACAAAGTCTCGATAATATTCTCCAAAACTAACTTCTGGGGAAAATCGAAATATGGTCTTTTATCATAGCACAGAGGATGGAATCAGAATGTGTTCCCCTGTCCTCTCCCGGCACCTGATTTTTTAAAATAAGAAATATTACTTATGTCCGAATCATGACTGAATGTTTGCATCTCTGTTTTCCTTTATTCAGTCCCGGGCAGCAGAAAATCACAACTGAGAGAAAACGTACAGTTCAATTATTTTATCCCTAACGGGTTCGTGAGGGGCTGAGTGTGGTTAGCCAATAGACATAAAACTTTAATTTCTGCATTCTAAATATTTGCCAGTGTATCAAGCTAAGTGGCTGTTGAATTGGTTTTAATTCTGGTGCTGAACGCAGGCAAGCTCGGCTGAATTCCTATACGTTGTACACTAAGTGTGGGGAACCTTCTTTAAAACAAGGATCGTCACAGGCTCTTCAATGGGAAATCTTGGACTTCTATCTTAAGGTTTGTGGGGCCAGGCAAAAGAGGCATGTAGAAATTCAACAAGAGTTTTCATACAGGTCGTCCTTGGCTTAAAAACAGTTCATTTAGTGATTGTCTGAAGTTACAACGGCACTGAATAAAGTGACGTATGACTGTTTTTTTATACTTATGACCGGGGTGGCATTCACTTACCTTTGCTACCAGTTCGCAAATGTTACTGCGTGCCTCCTCTACGCATGTGCAGAGCCTTCTGTGCATGCGCAGAGGATCAAAAATGGGACGTGATGTACTGGGTTTCACTTACCTTTGCTACCAGTTCGCAAATGTGAGCGGTCGCAGAATGTCTGTGATGACGTCTGGGTGGGCGGAGCTACCCATTGCCGCCGCTACCAGTTTGTCTGAACCATGTAGAACCGATAGAAACTGACCACTGGTGGTGAGGTCCGCCGGCGCTACCGGATCGTGTGATCCGGATAGAACCAGCTGAATTTCACCACTGCTTATGACCATTGCAGTACCCCCAGGGTCACATGATCAAAATTCTTACACTTCTTGGCAACTGGCTCATATTTAGGATGGTCCCACCATCCCGGGGTGTCACCTAATCCCCTTTTGCGTCCTTCTGATGAGCAAATGCAATGGGAAAACCAGATTCCACTTAACAACCGTGTCACTAATTTAACAACTGCAGTGATTCACTTAACACATGTGGCCAGAAAGGTCGTAAAATGAAAGCAAAGCTCACTTAACAACTGTCTCACTTAGCAACAGACATGTTGGGCTCGATTGTGGTCATAAGTCGAGGACCACCTATATTTACCTTAGAATTAATACGATTGTTATCTATACATTTCATCCTCTCTCTCTCTCTCTCTCTCACACACACACACACACTGCTTCTTCTGACATTTTGCAAATTACAGTTTGGTGGAAATTGCTTGGATGAGGTTTGGGAAGAAAAGCCAAGGTTTAGGGGGGCTGAAACTTGGTTGAAATGAAAGTACCCCCCCTCCTTTTGTTTTAGGGTTCCTCCATGGCCTCTAAGTCAATCAGAAAGGTCGGCAGTTCGGCGGTTCAAATCCCTAGTATAGGTCTCCTGCGTGAGCAGGGGGTTGGACTGGATGACCTCCAAGGTCCCTTCCAACTCTGTTACTGAACCCTGAACCCAAGTGTGGCTTCGGATGATGATTCCAGAAAGATGGTGGCAGGGAAGGGGGAAACGCTTGGATGCGTGCAATTCATCAGCCTTCCTCTCTTCCTAGAAAATTAACAGCAGCCCAGTTTTTTTGTATCCTGGTCTGCCCTCCCCCCTCCCCCCCACTTGTGTCTGTTTTAGCTTAGCTCCGAGGTTCTCCACAAAATATGGCGTCACGCTCGGGCCTCTTTGTCTCCTGCCTTTCTTATGTCATGAGAAAGAAGGGAGATTCCTTGAGGCGGTTGCGAGTCAATTTTTCAAAACTGTTGCATAATTGAGAAGGGAGTGTGCGGTGTGCAAGGAAGGAAGGAGCGCCTTCAGCTGTGGGCTTTTGAAAAGAGTCCAACAGGTTGCCATCATTTTTAAAAACCGTTTTTGTGCTATGTTGACAATAAAATAATGGGGTTTTCCCATTAGCATTTTTTTTTTTTGCGCTGGGACAGGATGCAGGTTTTGATCAGATTGCTTACGGGCGAAGAAAGGAAGACCGCGGGCTTAAAACGTGATATTACCGCTCAGCTGTAATGCTTGTCCACTTGTCCAAAAACAGCGCAAGAGCTTGTCCATTCTAGAAAGAGTGCAGAGAAGAGCAACCAAGATGATGAGGGGACTGGAGGCTAAAACATATAAAGAACGGTTGCAGGAACTGGGTATGTCTAGTTTAATGAAAAGAAGGACTAGGGAAAACCTGATAGCATTCTTCCAATATCTCAGGGGCTGCCACAAAGAAGAGAGAGTCAAGCTATTCTCCAAAGCACCTGAGAGCAGGACAATAAGCAATGGGTGGAAACTAATCAAGGAGAGAAGCAACCTACAACAAAGGAGAAATTTCCTGACAGTGAGAACAATTAATCAGTGGAACAACTTGCCTCCAGAAGTTGTGAATGCTCCAACACTGGAAGTTTTTAAGAAGATGTTGGCTAACTATTTGTCTAAAGTGGTGTAGGGTTTCCTGCCTAAGCAGGGGGTTGGACTAGAAGACCTCCAAGGTCCCTTCCAACTCTTGTTGTTCTATTCTTAATCAAGGAGAGACGGAAGCTGGAAGTAAGGAGGGATTTCCTATCAGTGTTATTCTACAGGGACTGAGCGTCCTCAGTGTGGAGCTTAGTTTTCTTGTAGACATTTTATGACCCAACTAGGGAGCGTCATCCATGCTAGAAGGGAGTGGGATTTGCAAAGGAGGGCAGGACAAGATGAAATGGATGGAAACTCATCCAACGTAGAACTAAGGAGGACTTTCCTGACAGCGAGAACAATTTATCAGTGGAACGACTTGCCTCCAGAAGTTTGTAAATGCTCCAACGCTGGAAGTTCTTAAGAAGAGATTGGACAACCATTTGTCTGAAGTGGTGTAGGGTTTTCTACCTAAACAGGGGGTTGGACTAGAAGACCTCCAAGGTCCCTTCCAATACTGTTATTCTATTATTCTATTGTCCAAATTAAGGGAAAGCTGTGGTTCAGGACTGGTTTTTTTTGTTGTGTGTAATGGATCAAAATCGCCCTCGGTGCTGTCCTTGATCATCGCAAAACGGATTGCTTGCCTTGACCTACGTCAGTGTTTCTCAACCTTGGAAACTTGAAGATGGGTGGACTTCAACTCCCAGAAGTCCACCCATCTTCAAGCTACCAAGGTTGAGAAACACTGATGTACGTGGCTTTGTTTCCAACTGTACAGTGATATTGCCAGAGTCTCGTTTAAGGCATAGAATTCTGATGGATTCCTGTTTATTTTGTCGTTCAAGGCGTGGTAAGGAGGCAGAGCTTTAATTGAAATCAAACATTCTTATTATTAACATCTTAGGTATGTTTGCTCCAGAGTTGAGTTCTACTTACCTTTACTACCGGTTTGCAACGGGATTGAGCTTCTGCGCATGTGCAGATCGACGATCGTGACATCTGGGGTGCTGGGCGGGGCCTCCCACCGGTTTTACTACTGGTTTGCAACCGGGGCCAATCCACCACTGGTTCGCTCCCTTGAGTTATTTATAAAAAAAGTAAAGGAGGGATATAAATGAATAAAATTTGCAGAATAAAAATTGGGTGGCTCAACTATGACTCTCGATAGCACCAGAAAGCACAAAGCAGCATCAGTTCCCCCATGAACCAGGAAAGACATGGAGTTGCTTCCGAGTACAGGCAGTCCTTGAGTTATGACCATAACTGAGCCCAAAATTTTTGTCACTAAGTGAAACAGTTGTTAAGTGAGTTTTACCCCGTTTTAAGACTTTTCTTGCCACAGTTGTTAAGTGAATCATTGCATTGGCTAAGTTAGTAACACGGTTGTTAACGGAATCTGGAGTCCCCGTTGGCTTTGTTTGTCAGAAGGTCGCAAAAGCGGATCAAATAACCCCGGGATACTGCAACCGTCATAAATATGAAACAGTTGCCAAGCATCTGAATTTTTATCCTGTGACCCTGGGGATGCTCAATGGGTCGTAAGTGTGAAAAATGGTCATAAGTCACTTTTTTCAATGCCGTTGTAACTTTGAACGGTCACTAAATGAATTGTTGTAAGTCAACTACCTGTAGTTTCATTTATTGCGTCTCATCTATAGACTAGCGGACAGGAGTGGTACGGTGGCCTAGAGGTGGAGCTCTCGCCTCACAATCAGGAGGCTGTGAGTTCGATCCTAGGTAGAGGCAGTTATTTCTCTCTCTGGGCACATTGAGAATATATCTGCAGAACAAAACTCCACATTGGCGACAGGAAGGGCATCTGGCCATTAAAACACTCTGCTGGCTCAATTCAGTTGCCCAGACTCCACCCCCACAAGGGATTATGGGGTCGTTAAATAATGATGATCTATAGACTAGGGGTCTCCAAACTTGGCAGGATGTGTATAACTTGTGGATTTCAACTCCCGGATGGCTGGGAGAGGAATTCTGGGAGTTGAAGTCCACAGCTGCCAGCTTGGAGTTGCCAAATTTGGAGACCTCTGCTATAGAAATCTCACCCAACTAAAGCAACTAATTTGCATAACTACCGACATACTCTAGGCATCGCTAGGGAGGGGCCGTTTTAACCTTCCTTCCTGTCAAACTTTTCATCCTTCAGTGTTGTGGCCCGTCAGTGGCCTGTTCAGATTGTAGCTGATTCCGACAATGAGGAGGCTGGTGTAGTGCTGCGCCAACAGCCTGTGCAGCTGGCCCTCAAGTCGGACAGTGAGGAGGCTGGAGAAGATGTGATGCTGGAGGCAGGGATTCAGCCAGGGCCTTCAGAACCTCCAGAAGCTCCTTTAAGTGAAGAGGATGAAGAGGAGGAGCCTCTTCTCAATGCATGGGTGCGCAGAGCTGCCAAAAGGCAGGAGTGGCTCCTCAGGAGGAGGTCTTCTCGAGAGTAAGGCTTGGGGCTAATTGGCCACTCCCTTAGCCTTTTTAAGGAGGAACGTCGCTTGCAGCAAGTTGTAGGGAACAACTTTAGTTCACTCTCCTTCGCGTCTGGATTCTCTGCAAAATTGCTTCTGGGCTTTCTGCCAACTCTAGTAAGACTGTGATTACCTTATCTCAGAATTCTTGTAGGTTGTTAAGACAGTTTATTAACAGCTTTTGGTTGATAAAGACTGAGTTATTTGAGTAAAATAAGCTTTGTATAGAGTTTGTGTGTGCTGCGTTCTTTGGGGTCCGTAGCTGGGGCAGAACATTCGCTGCCTCCTTTCCCTACGGAATGCCTCTCCTCCCTCCTGGGAATCCAGACTACATTCCACCACAGGCAATGCCTCTTGGAATGTCAATTCATCGGCGTCCACATGGCTGGCTTCCCCCCTCCGCGATTTTGATCTTTCGTGATGAACGTTCCCCATTTCATCAAAAACTTTCAAACTGAAACCAGTCATGCGGCGCTTCAAAAAAGGGGCTTCAGTGAGCCTGGCAATGCTGAGGTCACTCTCCGAAGAGCCCTTGAAAGCAGCCAAATCATTTCCCAGGCTAGCGCAGTGCCTCTCTAGAGCTGGCTTGTAAATCACTGGTGAAATCTGAACCGGTTTGCTACTGGTTCGTTGGCTGCGCATGTCCGCTGCGCACGTGCATGCCCAATATGCGCCAAAAGGAGGCTTGGGAAGGTAAGTAGAACAGTGAGGAGGGGGAATCAGCTGTGCCGTGTGATTTAGCCAAGCTAAACTGCGCGGCACAGCTGATCGTTGGAAATACCGGTTCGGAGGAACTTGTAGCTTTTTTAAATTACTGGTTCACCTGAACCAGTAGCTTTTTTTTAACTATTGGTTTGCCCGAACTGGTAGTTTTTAATCACTACCAATTCATCCGAACCGGAACGAACCGGTAGCATTTCACCCCGGCTATAGCCGTTTTCAAATACGGCAGACCAGGTGTTGGATTTGCACTTGGGAATGTTCCAAAGCCCCCTTTTTTTGGAGTTGGATCGGAAGCATCTGTAGTCCTCCCAAATGTCAGAGCTGATTAATATTCTGTGCTACTCCCGTCCTAATGTGTCATTTATTTTAGAAAAATAGAAAATGATGATCTTATCCAGGCACTGGGGGAATTATTATTTTTTTAAAAAAACCCGAGTATTTAGAATGCAAATTGGGCATCATCAGCCTTTCCCAATCAGCTCACTGTTGCAATCCATCACATCGGGAACATGTGCCTGGCGATGTTCACCCCAGGTATGGCCTTCTTAGCATCCCTTGTTAAAGACTCCGCAGGACTTAAACTTAACTCTTTGTAGTTAACGCTGAGCCGAAATGTGTCCTGCGGTTTCTCAAAAATGTCTTTTTTCGTTCTTTAAAACAAGGCTTCCTTGGCTCGTTGTGTTTTCCAAGCCAATATAAAAAAATAAAATAAAATCCAAGAAAGGGAATTACAGGTAGCCCTCGGCTTACAACAGTTCATTTAGTGACCATTTAAAGTTACGACGGGGCTGAAAGAAGTGACTTATGACCGTTTTTCACACCGTTGCAGCTTCCTCGTTTTCAAAATTCAAGACGCTTGGCAACTGGCTCATATTTATGACGGTTGTAGTGTCCCGGGATCATGGGATCACTTTTTGTAACCTTCTGACAAGCAAAGTCAAATGATTCACTTAACAACCGGTTTATTAGCTTAACAACTGCAGTGATTCACTGATTTGACAAACGTGGCAAGACAGGTCGTCAAAATGGGGCAAAACTGACTTAACAAATGTCTCACTTAGCAACAGAAATTTTGGGCAAAATTGTAGTCGTAAGTCGAGGACTACCTGTACTTCAGGATGTCAGGAGGAGCTTCCTCACAGCACTAACTGTTGGCCAGTGAAACAGACTGCCTCATGACATTTCTAAAGGTTTCGAATGGAAGCCGGATGGATCATTGATTGGCAATGCCTTTGGTGACTTTGAGATATGCGGACTTCAATTTTGGTGACTTTAACCTGTGTTTTTCAACCTTGGTGACTTTAAGGTACCTGGACTTAAACTTCCAGAATTTCCCAGATAGCCATTCTGGGAGATGTCTATAGAGATTCTCAAGTCATCCAGGTCATGGTTGTCCTAAAGGTGCTTTTTTCAAGAGGCAACTGGACTTCCTGGTTTTTCTTTGAAGATGTTTCGCTTTTCATCCAAGAAGCTTCTTCAGCTCTGACTGGATGGTGGGAAATGGAAGGACATTCTGGGAGTTGAAATCCACATACCTTAAAGCAGTGGTGAAATCCAATTTTTTTTTTATTACCGGTTCTGTGGGTGTGGCTTGGTGGGCATGGCATTCCATTCCCACCCCACTCCTGGGGGAAGGATACTGCAAAATCTCCATTCCCACCCCACTCCAGGGGGAAGAATACTGCAAAATCTCCATTCCCACCCCATTCCTCGGGGAACGATATTGCAAAATCTCCATTCCCACCCCACTCCTGGGGGAAGGATACTGCAAAATCTCCATTCCCACCCCACTCCTCGGGGAAGGATATTGCAAAATCTCCATTCCCACCCCACTCCTGGGGGAGGGATACTGCAAAATCTCCATTCCCACCCCACTCCAGGGGGAAGGTTACTGCAAAATCTCCATTCCCACCCCACTCTGGAGCCAGCCAGGGGTGGTATTTGCCGGTTCTCTGAACTGCTCAAAATTTCCGCTACCGGTTCTTCAGAACCGGTCAGAACCTGCTGGATTTCACCCCTGCCTTAAAGTTGCTAAGGTTGGGACACATTTCTCCATTGAATCAGAGTGGGTGGTTGGAATAGATGAAGTCTTAAGATCCCTTCCAGTTTGATGATTCTAGTTGAAACATAAGAAACTAGGAAAGCTGCAGGCTGTTAGTGCATTGATTGGTATGCATGAGAATCTTCTCTTTCACGGCACAATTTCCTAACCGGGGTGGGGGGGAATGCACTGATGCCACCATCTTCCCATTTGCGAGGAATCTTAAAAGCAACTTTTTATCAAAACGAATGAGAATCCGATAGAGAGGAAAGTAGAAAAAAGGGACTATTTATTTCACTCAGCTCTATTGGCCTTCTTTCCAACCGTCACCTCAGAAAAAGAAAAGCTATAACACAGATGTGCTTTTCATGCACAAAATCCTTGGTTCAGGAAAGAACCATCCCTAAAATCCCAGAGAATGAGGGCCACCGAGAATAAGCATGGAGCTCCATGCAGCAGTTCTTACGGAGACATCAGCTTTATATATCCGTAAAAGCGATGGTGGGATTCAAATAATTTTGCAACCGGTTCTCTGCCCTAATGACCGTCTGGGTGGGCATGGCCATAGTGGGCGTGGCCAGGGGTGTGATAGGCAGCACTCGGCCTCCTGAACCCCCCGGGAGCAAAAATGGGCCATGGGGGGGGCACCCCCCGTGCCTCATTTTGGGCCTAGTAGGCCTCCCTGCATACCTGGGAGCCAAAATGGAGCACATGGCAACTCCTAGAAGGGGCAGGGTGGGCATGTAGGCAGCCCAAGTTCGAATCCAAGTAAGGATATGACTAGCTGATAAGAGCTAAATAGCTTGAAATAGATCTATACTAGTCTCCTTTTATTTCTTTATCAGCAAAATATAAATTTGATATATATATATCATGGGATACATGGGATGAGGGTGTGGCTAACTGATGAGGACTAATAAGTCCGAAATAGATCTACCTTAGTCTCCGTAGTCTCCCAATGGGCAGCAGGGTGCTTGCTGGCTGCCTGAAAAAAAGCATAGAAACTAGTAGATTGTGATTTCACTGAACTAGGGCTGCATAAAAATCTTGGTTTACGTAGGAAGAACCTGGCTAAAGAGAAATACACACACATATATATATTTCAACGTAGGGTACTCACTGGAATTCTTCTGTTGAAACTTTCATCTTTTTGCTAACCATTTTTGCTAATCAGAGTGCCAAGAAACTGGCTTTGGGGATTAATTATTTTCTAGTCCAAGTTGCTACAAGGAGAGTTTGACATCCATCCTGAGAATCTCAGAGTAGCCGCTGCGGCTCATGGCATTTATCTTTGATTTTCTTTCTTTTACACCCCCTGTCCCTCCCCCAGCAAGAAAAAAAATATTTGTCTCAGTAATGGCCTGTCCATTTTCCACCTTGCAGATAACCTGTAAAGGCTTCACGGAGCCCTGCCAAACTGACTTTTAAAAAGAGATTTCCAAAGGTACTTTGTATTACTGAGTGCATCTTTTGTATATGCATGAGAAACAAGGTTTCATAAAATATTCATAGGTAAGGATGAAGGGGAGCGTAGCCAGGGGTGGGGGGGGAGGGGGAAGATGGATCATAAAGATCAAGTTAAAAAAAAAAACCTCACCCTTTTCGCTTTTAACATTAGCAGAATTTCAGTTCCTTCAAGCTTTGTTCCTTTCTAGTTTGGTTTAAGCAGCATTCCTATAAATCTTTTAACCAGCCCTGGCTATAGCAATAGCAAATGACTTATAAACTGCTTCACAGTGCTTTTACAGTCCTCTCTTAGCAGTTTACAGAGTCAGCATATTGCCCCCAGTAACCTGGGTCCTCATTTTACTGACCTCGGAAGGATGGAAGGCTGAATCAACCTTGAGGTGGTCAGGATCGAACTCCTGGCAGTAGGCAGACTTAACCTGCAATACTGCATTCTAAGCACTTCACCACCACGGCTCTCATATAGCAATAGCACTTAGACTGATAGACCACTTCACAGTGTTTTATAGCCTCCCCTAAGTGGTTTACAGAGTCAGCCTATTGCCTCCAAACAATCTGGGTCCTCATTTTACCGACCTCAGAAGGATGGAAGGATGAATCAACCTTGAGCCGATCAGGATCGAACTCCTGGCAGTGAGCAGAGTCATCCTGCAATACTGCATTCTAACCACTGGGCCACCATGGCAAGGTAGATCAGATCAGGAAACCAAGACCACTTTAGCAACTATGTTTTCTTGAGATAGGCTGTAGGAAGTCTTACCAGCTTTTGGAAAGCTTCTCCGAGATCAGCTCTGCAGTTTCTTATAACTTTTTGCTTCCCTTCTCATTAGACCAGGGGTGGGCAAATATGGCCCTTTTATGACTTGTGGACTTCAACTCCCAGAATTCCTGAGCCAGCCATGTTAGCTCAGGAATTCTGGGAATTGAAGTCCACAAGTCATAAAAGGGCCATAGTTGCCCACCTCTGCATTAGACCCAAGGTACCATTCGGGGGTCAAACAAACAAAGAATTTTTTTTTTATGTAGCATTCTTTGTCTCTGCTCAACAGGGTTAGAATCTCCTCATCCCTGGACAGCATAGGATGCTTGTCCATTTCTGCAAGAGACTCCTACTTTGACGTTTTCTAAGGTCAGGTCAGGGGACGCAGTGGCTCAGTGGCTTGGACGCTGAGCTTGTCGAACGAAAGGTCGGCAGTTTAGCGGTTCGAATCCCTAGTGCCGCGTAACGGAGTGAGCTCCCGTTACTTGTCCCAGCTTCTGCCAACCTAGCAGTTCGAAAGCACATAAAAAATGCAAGTAGAAAAATAGGGACCACCTTTGGTGAGAAGGGAACAGCGTTTCGTGCATCTTTGGCATTGAGTCATGCCGGCCACATGACCACAGAGACGTCTTTGGACAGTGCTGGCTCTTCGGCTTTGAAACGGAGATGAGCACTTCCCTCTAGAGTCGGGAATGACTAGCACATATTCTCAACTAGAAATTCTCAACTAGAAAAGTTTTCCCCAAAGATAAACAATGGAGAGATGAAGTCGGTAAGGATCCAAAGACTTTGAAAGACCAGATCCATCCATTCCTGGGGGAGGGCCAAATTGAGATTGGCGTTTGGTTTAACGGTGGCACAGTGGTTAGAGTGCAGTACTGCAGGCTAATTCTGCCGACTGCCAGCAGTTCAAATCTCACCAGGCTCAAGGTTGACTCAGCCTTCCATCCTTCTGAGGTGGGTAAACTGAGGACCCAGATTGTTGGGGACAATAAGCTGACTCTGTAAAACCCGCTTAGAGAGGGCTGTAAACAGTGATGGGAGTCAGGCAGTTCGCACCACTTCGGGAGAACCGGTTGTTAACTTTCTGAGCAGTTTGGTGAACTGGTTGTTGGAAGAAATCATTAAGGCAGAGAACCGGTTGTTAAATTATTTGAATCCCACCACTGGCTGTAAAGCACTGTAAAGCGGTATATAAGTATAAGTGCTAACTGCTAAATAACTTGCAATTTTTTTCTAAGCTCCAAAACTGAATAGTGATATACCACTATCTGGGGTCTGGTTTGTAGCCAATATCCAGGTCAAACCTTTCTGAAGAAACCTTTGGATTGGTTTGCTCGTACTGTCCTTAATATGCATACCCTTTAATTGTTATTTGGTCTCCTGAATAATTCATATAAGACAAGGAAACTAGTCTAGGATGTGAGATGACAATTGTTACCCCTAATCAATTTTTTTTTCATTGCTTTGTGGACCTGTAGTTTTATTGCAAACCTCGTTGTTCAGTTGATCTTCCTTAAAATCTTTTGAATGGCTAAAAACAGATCCCCCCCCCACGTCCTAGCTAAAGATGTTATAATCTTAATGTCTTTGTGAAAATACATCGGTTGTTATAGTATTTTAAATGAGATTTAACACAGATGAACAGTTGCATACCCGCTCAGAAATAAGCTCCATTAGGCTGTTTATTCTCAGGTAATTCAGCATAGAATTGCTAAAGTTTTAATGTGTCGTACGGCTTTGTGAAAGGCTACCCAGCAGATTTCAACAAATGATGGTTAAGCTATTACTGCCTTAGCGAGATGCAAAGAACCTGTCTAAGGGCATAAACGAGGGTTTAGCTCAGGTTCTACAAACTAATAACGTTTTGGGCTTGGTGGATATTTTTCCTCCGAACATTGTGGCGTTGTTTCTCCACCAGTGTATTTGTAAAATGAAACATGGCAAATCAGTGTAAGCCTTTAGTTAGCTCCTTTCGAAAGAGATCATCGCTTTGATGAGATGACTGATTTGGGATAAAATGCTGGAACAAATTGCACAGGAGGGCTGAAGAAATAAATCACCCGAGATGCATTAATGAAGGACATGAAAGTTAAACAAGATTTATCTTGGATTTACAAGTTGCATTAAGCCATGGTTTTCTGAGGAGGGCACTGTGGATCAGGGGCGAAATCTACTTACCTTCCCTACCGGTTCGGAAGTGCACGCTCCGTGTGTGTGTGCGATTTTGGACTCTCTGCTCATGCGCAGAGGGTAAAAAACAGGTTACTTCCTGGTTAAAACCAGGAAGTAATGACATCTGGGTGGGTGGGCAGAGCCTCGCACTGCAGTTGCTACCAGTTCTCCAAACCACCCGCCACCGCCGCTACCAGTTCGGTCAAACTCGTCCGAACCGGTAGCATTTCACCCCTGCTATGGATGTGTTCTCCATTAAAAAGCCCAGGTATAAAAGTGGTTCCACAAATCAAAATGACCTCGGCCAAATCCCAACAAAGCCCCATTATGGTTTGCTGTAAGCATCAGATCCTGCCAAATGTCTTGCATGAAGGACAATTTTCCTAATTGCTCCTAGCTGTAATGGTTGCATGGAGCTTTCAAAATCAAGAAATAAAAGAGCTACAAGGAAGCCATCATGTTCTGATGGTGGTCTATATAGAACAAAGGTGTCAAACTTAAGGCCTGGGGGCCGGATCTGGCCTGTGGGACCCCTCTGGAAACAGCAAAAGACTGGCCCGCAGTGCCTCTGTCAGCAAAAACAGAGCTCCGGAGGGCCGCGAGCTCCGTTTTTGCTGGCAGAGGGTTGCAAGAGGCCGTTGCAGCTGAGAATGGAGCTCGGGAGCCTGTTTTCTGTGGCAGAGCTCTCGGACCTCCACTTGACATGAGTGATGTCAAGCTGGCCAGGCCCATCCTGGCCACACCCATTCCCCCCCCCCCCCAGGGTGAAACACAACCCTGATGCGGCCCTCAATGAAATCAAGTTTGACACCCCTGATATAGAGGCATCTGGTTAGCCTCTGTTTGAAAACAGCCTGATTCAAAGAAGCAGGAAAAAATACGAGGATCTCGCCAGGGGTGGGCTGCCGGGGGTTCGCAGGGGTTCAGGAGAACCTCTAGCTAAGATTTTGTGCAGTTCGGAGAATCCCCAAATCCCACTTCTGGCTGGCCCTGCCCCACCCACCCTGCCCCTTCCCTCCCAGGAGTCCCCACACAGCCCATTTTGGATGCAGGTAAGTGCAGGGTGCACGCGGAGGCTCAGGGAGGGCAAAAAACAGGCCTACTGGAAGTTTGGGAAGGTTAGAAACGGGCCTGTTTCTGGCCTCCAGAGGGCCTCTGGAGCCCAGGGAGGGCAAAAATGCCCCCTCCCACCGTGGTGCAGGAGGCCCACCATGGCCACCCAGCAACCAGGCAAAGAACCCCTTGCTAAAATTTTTGAAACCCACCCCTGGATCTAGCCAGTGCAAGGAATGAACAACTGGGTCTAACTAGATAGTAAATATAGTGTGGCTAGGCTCAAAATACTATAAGGAACTGAGAGATTGTCTGGAGGCAAAGTTTAGTTGGGTCAATGAGAGTGGCATCTTTTTCCCCCCTCTGTTTTGATGCTGCAACCTTGAATTGATCAATCTTGATCAATTGATCCAGTACTTGAGGGGCTGCCACAAAGAAGAGGGGGTCAAATTATTCTCCAGAGCACCAGAGGGCGGGACAAGAAGCAATGGTTGGAAACTAATCAAAGGGAGAAGCAACCTGGAATTAAAGAGAAACTTCCTAACAGTGAGGACAATGAACCAGTGGAACAGCTTGCCTCCAGAAGTTGTGGGTGCTTCATCACTGGAGGCTTTTAAGAAGAGACTGGACAGTCACTTGTCTGAAATGGTATAGGGTCTCCTGCTTGTGCAGGGGGTTGGACTAGATGACCTCCAAGGTCCCTTCCAGATTCTATTCTATTCTATTCTATTCTATTCTATTCTATTCTATTCTATTCTATTCTATTCTATTCTACCCTACCCTACCCTACCCTACCCTACCCTACCCTACTCTACTCTACTCCGGAAACCACTAATGTTGTGATCATCAAGTTATTGGCTTGAGTTCTAGTTGGTTTTGCAAAAGGAAAATAAAGGGTTAGATGATTGTCCTGTGGACTTAAGCTTTCTAGTTTGATAGGGCAGAAGTGGACATGAAACTCAACTCTAGAAATTCCTGAAGAATGGTCTTGCAAAGCAGGGTTTTGGTTTTTCTTTCTCCGTGGGGAGAAGTGGAAAGTGTTCAAAGAAACAAGAACTGGTTTTATTGGTATTGTGTGGTGGGTTTTGACTTACTTTGTAACTTAACCATGGCTGGAAACTCTTGAAGATGTAGTCCCAATGCATCTCGAAGACAATAAACTGTCATATTAGCTTAAAACGTGTTCAGAACTCAGGCATGTTGTTGGTGTAGTACCCCCCAATTCTAGCTTAGTCAAGGTGGGTTGTTTTTCTACAATGTCTAGTGTGAATCTAGTCACTTTGGTTTGTAAGCTATCATTTATGCCTTTGAGCAATTTGTAAACCCAGTTCTGTATTACTGTTTATCTGTGCAGTTGTTGGAAGCATAGTAGATCAGAGAAACCTCTTCAACCAGAAGTATCTAGAAAAGATCCCTCCGTTTCCTAAAAGAGAAAGACATATTTGCACTATATGACACTATATGCTGCCCAAGAAGCACACAGAACAGCGCGCAGTAGAACAGAAAGGCAACTAAACCCCCCAAACTATAAAAATAGATTTTGTACCAAGAGGCAAGGGAATGGGAGAATTGCTCTAGACTTTACGTCAAATGCGACTTGGCATCTTAATGGTGGATTTTCAAGTAATGCAAACAGCATCAGCTCAGGGGCAGAATTCAAGCAGACAGGAAACGAAGATTTGACCTGTTTATCCCCTGTTGCAGTCATGAAAAAAAAAAACAAAAAAACCCTACGGAAACAAATATTTGCTTTGGAGATCACATTTCCCCCATTCATTGACAATGAAAGATACATACCTGGTTTCTCCCGTTTCCTTAGTAGCTGTTAGCAACATTCCACCGCTTGCAGAATTACATGTTTATACAAGTGGCTTCTTAAATGAAATACAGTTGTATTGACATTGTGTGTGTGTGTTTTTACATCCCCTTTTGTGAGATCTCTTTTTCCAAACGGCGGGGTACTCACCTTCCTCTTTTGCAGTTGGGAGCATGTCGACAAATGAATGATCTTTTGTGTGACAGCTCAACAGTTTCAATAAAACTGTGATGGCAACAAAATTAGTTGCCGTCCTCGGGAGCCAAGGAAGTGATTAAACAGCTGGGGGTTGTGATATGCGTAGCAGATCGGCTCCTTCTTAAATGCACCTTTTTTGGTAATAGCTTCACACAGAGATGTTTATTCCAAGTCAGGGTGATTGATAACAGTGTTTTTCCTGCCAATGGTTAGGAGCTTCCGATAGTGATGAACGTTGAAATGCCAGGGCTTCGCTTCACAAACGTAACCTGGTTTTCCACCCTGGTTTTTTTTTTTAATTTTTGCTCTACCCATCTCTCTTTGACTTCTCCTCACCTGGGCTGGGACCGCACAAGCAAATGCCACTGGAAAAATGATCCTTTTTAGGCTCGCACGGCTCTTGTTCCGAATAATTATATGTTCTCCGCAGAAGGTCTTTTCTGCGATATATAATCCCTTACTTTCAAGATGGGTTATTGCTAGGGAGAAGACGAGGAGGGGCAGCCAGCAAAGATGCTGATGACATTCATCCCCTTATTAACATTCAGGTCACAGAGGTTTCTGGCAACCCCCTTTTTCAAGTCTCTCTGTTTTTGACGCTCATTAAGTCACTCCCTGCCTAGGAACAGCGTGTCACGAAAGGGAGACACCCAGGCTTGCAGAGAGCAATGCACGGAATAGGGAAAAGGCTGGGAGAACCCAGCATAGATTTTGTAACCCAGCTAAGGAGCCTTGCAAGTTTTAGTTGGGCATTCCTTTGCTTCTTTGCTCTTTCAAGATACGCACTCCCTCTTTCTCGAAGGCAGTGTTTCTCAACCTTGGTAGCTTGAAGATGGGTGGACTTCAACTCCCAGAATCCCCCAGCCAGCAGCGCTGGCTGGGGGATTCTGGGAGTTGAAGTCCACCCATCTTCAAGCTTCCAAGATTGAGAAACACTGCTCTAAGGGCATGTCAACCAGTGGTGGGTTTCGAATTTTTTTACTACCGGTTCTGTGGGCATGGCTTGGTGGGCATGACAGGGGAAGGATACTGTAAAATCTCCATTCCCTCCCCACTGCAGGGGAAGGATACTGCAAAATCTCAATTCCCTCCTGATCAGCTGCGACTTGGGAGGCAGAGAATAGTTGGGGGCGGGGCCAGTCAGAGGTGGTATTTACTGGTTCTCCGAACTACTCAAAATTTCCACTACTGGTTCTCCAGAACTGGTCAGAACCTGCTGAAACCCACCTCTGATGACAACCCAAGGGAATGAAAGGGGCTCAGCTCCCACCCTTGGTTTCTGAAAAATCTTGGGATGGGTAGGTTGTTTTTAAAGGTAGGTTGTTTTTAAAGGAAAGGTAAGAACCTGTTCAAAGGAAAGATATCGGTTTCCATCATTCACTGGGGATAATTCCACGACAAACTCAATAAGGAGAGATCCAACCTAAAATTAAGACATTTATGACAGCGAAAACAATGAATCAATGGGATAGCTTGCCTCCTGGAATTGTGTTTGCTCCATTGCGGGAGGTTTTCCAAAAATAGACTTGACAACTCTTGAACCGAGATGGTATAAGGCTGTGATGGTGAACCTATGGCACGCGTGCCACAGGTGGCACGCGAAGCCATTTCTGTCGGCACGCGAGCCGTCGCCTTAGGTCAGCTCCACCACGCATGCGTGCACTCCTGCTGATTTTCGGGTCTCTGCCACACACGCGGGAGACGCGCTTGCATGCCCATGCTGCCCCTCCCCTCCCAGGAGTCTCCACATGGCCCGTTTTGGATGCCAGGTAAGTACAGGGCTTGTGTGGAGGTTCTGGGAGGGTGAAAAACGGGCCTCCCGGAAATAATGGAAGTCCAGAAATGGGCTGTTTCCAGCCTCTGGAGGGCCTTTGATGTTACCTTCCAGTTCTATGATTCAGTGATTCAGTAGACATGTTTATTTATTGGTTCGATTTATATGCCGCCCTTCTCCGGAGACTCAGGGCGGCTTACAATGCGTCAAACAATAGCCTTCATACTTTTGTATATACCTGCTTAGTAGGGCTTTCGCCCCCCCCCCAAAGCGGTGTTCTTTTTTATACAAAATCAGCTTATTGCCTCCACAATCCGGGTCCTCATTTTACCTACCTCGAAAGGATGGAAGGCTGAGTCAACCTTGAGCCTGGTGAGATTTGAACTTGCAGTAATTGCAGGCAGCTGGTGCTATTTAACAGCACTTTAGTCTGCTGCGCCACCAAGGCTCTTGGTCTTGATGTCTACTCTACAAAACTCTCCATTTCCTATTAGGTGGTGTTTCTCATTGTTGGTCTTCCTAAGATTCTGTAAATGCTCATTCAAGGAGCTTTGAAGCACAGTGTTATGGAGGGATGGAGGATCCCTGGTTTTTTGGGTGATATTATATACTAGTCTCAAGATCTCTCACCATTAGCCAGGCAGGTGGAAGTTGTTGACAATTGTGACTCATCCACATCTGGAGGACCACAAGTTGACCAGGGTTTAATCCAGAAGGACAGAAGGAAGTTACATTGGGAGATGATTGGTCCTGAATGATTTGAACTAGAGAGCTGCAGGTTGTTGACATTTCTTATGTGGAGTTCTTCTTAGCTCTTTGTTTCATTGCTTGAATGCTTTCCTACTCTCACTATAATGTGTGTGTGTGTGTCCATTCTTCAAAAGGCAAGGCCTCAAAATTGTGAGACCTAAACCAGAAAAACATTGTTAGATTAGTCCAATCTAACAGAAAAACAACAGAAAACAACAAATATTTGCCTTAACCAAAAAAGATACAATGACTGATAGACAGATCAATAGACGATACTTGATAGATAGATGATAGGTAGATGATAGATGGATAGATGCATAGATAGATAGATAGATAGATAGATAGATAGATAGATAGATAGATACACATACATACATACATACATACATACATACATACATACATACATACCAGTGGTAAAATCCAATTTTTTTTACTACGGGTTCTGTGGGCATGGCTTGGTGGGTGTGGTATGGCTTGGTGGGCATGGCAGGGGAAGGTTATTGCAAAATCTCCATTCCCACCCCACTCTGGTGCTAGCCAGAGGTGGTATTTGCCGGTTCTCTGAACTACTCAAAATTTCCGCTACCAGTTCTCCCGAACCTGTCAGAACCTGCTGGATTTCACCCCTGATACATACATACCGGTATATATATATATACAGTATATTCCCAGAATTCTTCTGGATTCCCAGAAGGAAGAGGGTCCATTCCAGAGGAGCAAGAGACAACTCAGTTCAGATAGTTTGTGTGTGAGAAAGAGGGTCTTCCCCAAAAGTATATGCTTAATCAAAGTGGTAGCATGCTTTAGTTTGGCAAGATTAATGACAGCCTCCAAAAACCAAGAAAGGCTCATTGTGATTCTTCCAAGCAGACTTTTTTTTTAATTGACCCTCATTTAATAACAGAATCTTGCCAAACTAAGGCAGTTTACTATCCCCATAAAGCATATAGACGGGAGCTAATTAAGGAGGAATCGTCTTCACTCCCTTTCTCTCACACTAACTATCTAGACTGAGTTGCCTCTTGCTCCTCTGGAATGCATCCCCTCCGTCCTGGGATTCCAGTCTACATTTTATTTATTTATTTATTTATTTATTTATTTATTTATTTATTTATTTATTTATTTATTTATTTAATTTTTTATAAATTAAACCATCACATAATGTTTGTGAGTAAGACCACACCTAGAATCCTGCATCCAGTTTTGGTCACCATACTAAAAAAAAAAGATGTTGAGACTCTATAAAGAGTGCAGAGAAGAGCAACCAGGATGATTAGGGGACTGGAGGCTAAAACATACGATGAACGGTTGCAGGAACTGCGCATGGCTAGTCTAGTGAAGAGAAGGACCAGGGCAGACATGATAGCAGTCTTCCAATATTTGAAGGGCTGCCACAGAGAGGAGGGGGGTCAAGCTATTTTCCAAGGAACCAGAAGGCCAGACAAGGAATAAGGGATGGAAACTGACCAAGGAGAGATTCAACCTGGAAATAAGGAGAAATTTTCTAACAGTGAGAACAATCAACCCATGGAACAAAAGTTGCCTTCGTAAGTTGTGGGAAGCTTGGACTAGATGACCTACAAGGTCCCTTCCAACTCTGTTAATGTGATGGACAACATCTATGTAATAAAAATGAAAGAAAAAGGAAGGGAAACGTAGGATATTAATATACAACTGGCTCAGTTCTTAAAAATATCATTCCGCATCGAGCATATAGAAACATACCACGTGAAAATAACTGAGAGCAGCCACTTTTAAGTGGCATATGAGCAGGCTGCTTTTCCAAGATTGCTCTAAAGTGTGATTTGCTTAATCACGATTTACTGAATGAAGCACCATTGTTGCTTTGTCAGTACTGTTGCTATTTTTTTCCTCTCTTTTTTTTGCTCTGCTTTTTACTCTCCAAATTGCAAATTAAATCACAACCAACATGGTCCCTTTACTCTAGTGCACGTAAGTGGTGGGTGGATATTTTGGCAAGACCAGGGGAGGCGGAGACGGAGCAAAATCCAGCATCTTCATATGATACCTGAGCTATTTTTAGGCTTTGTCGTTTCTGCCGCAGCCTTTTTATACAGCATCTGAGCCTCGGGAAGAGGAGGCGGTGATGCCAAATGTAGGATCCTTGAAGCCGGCTGCTGGCTGCTTGAATTAAAATTCTGTCTCTAAAAATATTTTTCTACAAACCCAGAGAAGACATGAAGAATGCATAATGAAGTTTGTGACTCTCAGCAAGGGATGCTTTCCCCCCAAAAGAAAGTTGAAATGTCACGTTGTTGTCCCTTAAAATCGAGGCCCTGAATACTGAAATACTGAAGTCAGCAGCGGCATGAAGATAAAGATCAAGTGTTGAAGAGACATTTACGAATGTAGACAGCTTTCTTACATTAGTTGAGTTTTTGTTTTTAATTTGATTTATATGCCGCCCTTCTCCGGAGACTCAGGGTGGCTTACAGTGCGTTAAGCAATAGCCTTCATCCTTTTGTATATTTATACAAAGTCAGCTTATTGCCCCCACAAACTGGGTCCTCATTTCACCTACCTTAGAAAGGTTGGAAGGCTGAGTCAACCTTGAGCCTTGGAGAGATTCGAACCAGCAGTAATTGCAGGCAGCTGTGTTAATAACAGGGTGCTTAGACCACTGTACTATCAAGGCTCATTCACACGTTTCCGGGTTGGTCTTGTTTTATTAATTAGCCAGGAACGGTTGGTTTGCACAGTATGTTAAATCAGTGTTTTCTAACCTCGGCAACTTTAATATTATTATTATTTAATAGTAAAGTATTAGCAATAGCAATAGCACTTATATACCGCTTCACAGTGCTTTCACAGCCCTCTCTTAAGTGGTTTACAGAGTCAGCATATTGCTCCCAACAATCTGGGTCCTCATTTCACCCACCTTGGAAGGATGGAGCCGAGGTGGCGCAGTGGTTAGGGTGCAGTACTGCAGCTACTTCAGCTGACTGCTAGTTCAGCAGATCAGCGGATCAAATCTCACCGGCTCCAGGTTGACTCAGCCTTCCATCCTTCCGAGGTGGGTAAAATGAGGACCCAGACTGTTGGAGGGCAATATGCTATTTAGTATACTGTCTTTGGTGTAAGCCGCCCAGAGTCCTCGGAGAGTGGGTGGCACAGAAATATGAATAATGAATGAATGAATGAATGAATGAATGGAAGGCTGAGTCAACCTTGAGCCTGGTGAGATTTGAACTGCCAAATTGCAGCCAGCCAGCAGTCAGCAGAAGCAGCCTGCAGTACTGCATTCTAACCACTGCCCCACTACGGCTCTTAAATAATAATGTAAAATACTATGTAAAAATAAGAGCAAGCCCCACTCCTTCTAGCACAGATGATGTTACCTAGCTGGGTGATGAAATGTCTGCAAGAAAACCACCAAGCTGAAAGAGCACCAAAGACTCCATAGTTGTCATTGTCATCCTTCTCCTCCTCCATTCCACAAACTCCACTCCCTTCTAACACTGATGAGGTTACCTAGTTTGGTAATAAAACATCTGCAAGAAAACTACCAAGTTCAGAGAGCACCAAAAATCCCACAGTTGAACCCTGAGCTACAGATATTCTCTTTTATCAATTATTCTTATTCTTATTCTTATTCTTATTCTTATTCTTATTCTTATTCTTATTCTTATTCTTATTCTTATTCTTATTCTTATTCTTATTCTTATTCTTATTCTTATTCTTATTATTATTTAATCTTTAGTGAGATTCATAGCCTTTGAGGCTGGTTAATAGCTCAGCAGCTCGAGTCCTAACCAAGGACCTAGGAACTGCCAAGGTATCGTCGGAGGATGTAAGCTGTTCCGAGTATTATTATTATTATTATTATTATTATTATTATTATTATTATTATTATTATTATTATTTAATCTTTAGTGAGATTCACAGCCTTTGAGGCTGGTTAATAGCTCAGCAGCTCGAGTCCTAACCAAGGACCTAGGAACTGTTAAGGTATGGTCGGAGGATATAAGCTGTTCCGAGTAAGGTGGTTTTTTGTAGAGTCAAAATGTTCAAGTCCGGCAAATTTAGAATTTCTAAATAGCGGGGTAGCCCTTTGGGTATTGCTCCGAGGGCTCCAATTACAATCGGGACAACACACGATTTCTTTTTCCACAGTCGCTCAACTTCAATTTGCAAATCTCGGTACTTTGTGATTTTTTCTTGCTGCTTATCTTCAATCCATGCATCACCAGGTATTGCAATGTCAATGAACCATACCTTTTCCTTTTCAACTATTGTTATGTCAGGTGTGTTGTGGACCAAGTGCCTGTCAGTCTGAATCCTAAAGTCCCACAAGATCTTGAGTTTCTCATTCTCTAAAACTTTCTCAACCTGATGTTCCCAGTGGTTTTTGCTGTACTCAAATCCAAACTTCTGGCACAATTTCCAGTGAATGATCTTAGCAACACGGTCATGGCGTTGTAGGTAGTCAGTTTGTGAAATTTTGCTGCACCCACTGATCAGGTGGTCGACTGTCTCCTCTTTCTCATTGCAGAGGCGGCATTTGCTGTTGGTGGTAACATGTTGAATTTTTGCCTTCATGCAGTTTGTGGCTAGGGCTTGTTCTTGAGCTGCCAAAATAAAGCTTTCTGTTTCTTTTTTCAGTACTCCTGATCTTATCCAGTTCCAAGTTATTATTATTATTATTATTATTATTATTATTATTATTATTATTATTATATTATTTGATTTTTATCCCACCTTCATTATTATTTATAGCAATAGCAATAGCACTTAGACTTATATACCGCTTTACAGTGCATTACAGCCCTCTCTAAGCGATTTACAGAGTCAGCTTATTGCCCTCAACAATCTGGGTCCTCATTTTACTCACCTCGGAAGGATGGAAGGCTGAGTCAACCATGAGCCTGGTGAGATTCGAACTGCCAAATTGTAGGCAGCTGGCAATCAGTAGAAGTAGCCTGCAGTACTGCACTCTAACCACAGTGCCACCACAGCTCATAAATAACCAAAGGTGGAAAACATACCTAATACTCCTTCCTCCTCCTATTTTCCCCAGTCCTGTGAGATGAGTTGGGCTGAGAGAGAGTAACTGCTCCAAGATCCCCCAACTAGTTTTCTATGTCTAAGCCAAGACTAGAACTCATGATCTCTTGGTTCCTAGCCTGGTGCTTTAACCACTAGACCAAACTAGTTCTCGCCATCCATCTGGGGGGCGATTCTGGGACTTGAAGCTCATCTATCTTAAAATTTCTGAGGTTAAGAAACACCATCTATTTCTTGACAACTGGACAAATATCACTTTTCCATTTTTTTAAAAAAGATATGTAATTCTTTTGAACACCCCTAAAGCTTAGTTAATGATAACTTTGTTTGGATTGTTTGAGGCTGCGTGTGCCTGTAAGTGGTATGTGTGTGCATGCACATGCGTGTGTGCTAATGCAGCTTGGTTGTGTCAGCTCTTCAAGATAGATCAGATCAGGAGAAACACTCTCTAGTTCAGGGGTGAAATCCAGCAGGTTCTGACAGATTCTAGAGAACTGGTAGCGGAACTTTTGAGCAGTCCGGAGAACCAGCAAATACCTCCTCTGGCTGGCCCCAGAGTGGGGTAGGAATGGAGATTTTGCAATATCCTTTCCCCAGGAGTGGGGAGGGAATGGGGATTTTGCAATATCCTTCACCTGCCATGCTCACCAAACCATGCCCATCAAGCCATGCCCACAGAACCGGTAGTAATCCTTCCCCTGCCATGCCCACCAAGCCACACCATGTCCACCAAGCCACGCCCACAGAACTGGTAGTAACAACATTTGGATTTCACCACTGGTTCAGATGGAATTGTCTCCAAACCTCCCAGAAGACATCTGCATCAGGTGCTGGACTGCCTTGGACATCTTCCTTCACTAGGTTTGGTCCTGGGAATTTTGGAGGTCAACGATGACAAGAAAGCTCCATTGCCTAACATAAATGCTCCCCAAAGGTTCAAGATCTGGTTTTTATTTTTATTTTTTAAATATGGCTTTTGGGGATGAATGTGTCAGACCCAGAAGCCATCTTTTATCTTTGAGCCTTCTGGCCTGCTACAAATTCTACTGTGGGAAAATGGGGGTGTTACTTGGAACCCTGACAGAATGTGCAACTTTGGTTGGTCAGAATGGGAAAGGGAAGACAGCAGGACGTTGTAAAAGAGAGACGATAACCAGTGAGACCCCAATTTTTGTGTTTTATGGAATCCCCGTTATAGCCATCAATAAATCCTAGAATAATTGAGACAGAAAATGAGCTTTTGTCGCATTTGCCAGGGCTTGGGACAGTCATAACAAGATCATTAGCAAAATCCAGAAGGTTCAAAAACCAGAATGTTCTATGCCTGAAATATTTCCATGCCAGTATGAAGGACTACACTATTTTAATCAAATGATTTAAGTTTGCTTATTTTGACAGGTAGTGAAGTCTATGGTGAGTTTACCACGGGCCAGTCTTGACAGTGTGTAGATTGTCCTGGAGATCATCTGTCACTTCAAGATTCAGCGAAGTACTAAGAAGGATGACTGTCGTGGTCCACCAGCGGCCAGCAGAGCTGGCAGCAGATTCGGACAGTGAAGAGGTTGGGGAGGAATGTGGGCCAGTCCTGGAGTCTGGGAAAGGCTCGGACGATGGCTCTGAGTCGGAGGCAGAGAGGGGGCCAAGGCCATCTGGTAGTTCTTTGCTGCCTCCAGAGTCTCCAGGGTCTGACATTAGCTAGGCAGAAGAACAGCGAGAGGCTGTTCCCAGTGTGCGGATGTGCAGAGCTGCCAGGAGACAGGAGCAATTAAGGAAACAGGGTCAACTTGGGAGTAAGGCTTGGAGGTGATTGGCCCCTCCCATAAGACATAAAAGGGAAGCGAACGGGGCGTGAGCTTTTGCAGGAAGCAATTAGTTCATCTGGCCGATTCAAGATTTGAAATTTCTGTTTGTGACTCTGTGCCAAGTTTGGCCTTGCCCTGCGTCTGGAAATTAGCTCTTTGGCAGCGTTCCACGTGAGATAGGTAGATGTTAATAACCTTCCTCTGAAAGACTGTTTATCAAGCCTTGCGGGCTGTAAATGAAAGTAATTTACAGCCGTATGAATTGAAGAGGTTTGCCGGGACTAAGTTTGTGCTGTTTAATTTCTAAAGAAGCCTAGGTGAGAATAATGACAAAGCTTTAGTTGCTTTGCCATGTAGACTTGAGTTGATTTTCTCCTTTCATCTACATGGGATATTTAAGTACTTGGTTGTTAGGTACTTCTTAGAGCAGGGGTCAGCAACCTGTGGCTCTGGAGCTGCATGTGGCTCTTCCATCCCTCTGCTGTGGCTCCCTGTCACTCAAAATATGCATCACAACCACCAATGTGCGACACCCACCAGCATGCAATTTATTGAGCTTTTTGACCCCTGGTAGGCCAACCATGGATAAATCCAAGAAAAGAAAAGTTTCAGAAGAAAACAGAACGTTTAATTCAACTACATATGCTAGTTTTGTGTCCGCTCAAGAAATAGTCAGCACAGGAAGGGTTTTGCGGCTCCCGGTGTTTTCTTTTCTTTGGGAAAGGGGTCCAAATAGCTCTTTGTGTGTTTATAGTTGCTGACTCCTGTCTTAGAGTCTCCAGAGAAGCAAGCGACTATCATCTACATGGGCAATTATGGAAATTAGACTTAATTTTAAGAAACTGAAGGTTCATGGTAAAACATCTGGAACATCTAATGTTAAGGTTACTTCTTTCATGTGTGCCACAGCAAAGATGCAAATGAATTACAGGGAGGGGGAAAAATTCCGCCACCTATCAGTTTTCAGACAAAATGAAAAGGCAACTGGGAGGACTCTGGTTCCCTAACAAAGTAGGGGCACCTCCTTTCCAGGGAACTTCTGCCTATCAGTTTTCAGACCAAAAAAGGGTCCAGGAGAACCTGCTGCCCCCAACACAGTGAGTACAGGCACCTCCTAAAATTCTGCCTATCAGTTTTCAGACCCCCGGGGGTCTGGGAGGACTTGCTGTTTCTCCTAAGCAGTGTGTCAGGGTTCCAAGTAACACCCCCTATGAAAGAAAACTCCAAGGCTAGAATTTCCTCAAAGTTGCATTTTATTAGAGATGTCATATTGACATATCTGTGAAAATCCAAATCTGAAAGCTTCCAGGTTTTCCCCACCCAAAGGAAAGTCCAAGTCCCTGCCCAGCACTCACATGTCCATCACATGGTCCAATCAAAGCACCGCCCCAACTGGAGATGCCTCCCAGTTCCAGCCATCCAGGTGCAGGGCAAGATGTCCTTGACTCTCTGAGAAAGGAATGTTGTTATGACTACATATCACCCCTGCTCCATACAATCCCCCCTCCCAGTTTCCCACAGTAGTAAATGTGGCAGGCGTGAAGATCCAACGAAAAAGATGGCTTCCAGGCCTGACACAATGAGTACGGGCACCTCCTAACACAGGGTTTTACTCAGTGACTTCCCAGCTTGAACCCATGTTCAACTCTCATTCTCATTCCATTCCATTTTTACACACACTCCTTTCCCTTCTCCCTAACAGAAGATCCTGTGCTCTGGCAAATCCCCCACGTTATCCAGCTGTGGCAAACTGCATATGCTCCAGAATTAATGGTAGAATCCTCCTTTAGCAAAATAATAATAATAATAAGGGGGAGATGGCATGGCATGGCATGGCATAGCATGATGAGGTGGGGTCAGTGGTAACATTCAATTTTTTTCCCTACTGGTTCTGTGGGTGTGGCTTGGTGGGTTTTTTTCCTGTGACTGAGTGGGCGTGGCCAACTCTGTCACTCATGGCCACGCCCACTCAGTCACATGACCCCACCACCACCAAGCCACGCCCACAGAACGCGGTAGGAAAAAATGTTTCTATGAGCACCAGAAGGGCTCATAGTGAATGCTGGGGTTCAAAGTATCTTAAAGGGACAGGCTGCAGCAGCTCCACTGTGAATTTAACATTGAATTCTGTGGAATATCGAGTGGCCGGAAGGGCCAAGCGAGCGGCTGGAAAAGGTGAACGATGATCGGGTGAGCAGGCGACCGGGCAGGTGTGGGCAGAGCCAATCAGGATGATTTTTTACTAGTTCGGCGAACTGATTCAAATTGTCCCTATCAGTTCGCCCGAGCTGGTCTGATCCGGTCAAATTTCACCCCTGGGTGGGGTGGAGTGGGGTGTGGTGGAGTGGAATGGAATGGAACGGAACGGAATGGAAGAACAAAACAGACTAGAACAGAACAGAACAGAATACAGAACAGAGAGCAGAACAGAATGATGGAATGGAATTCAGGCTAGAGTAAAGCAAAAAGATAATAATGGAAATAAAAGAGACAAATTGAGTTAAATCCGGAAACATTTCTCCTGGGAATATTAAAAACTAAATTTGATAAAAAAAAAAGAGAGAGATCTGATCCTACATATATTAACAGCAGCAAGAATTGCGTTTGCACAATATTGGAAAGAACATAACTTAACCACCAGGGGGCTTGATTATCCAAAAAATATTTGAATGTGTCAAAATGAATAAACTAACTTTAGAATTAAAAGAAAAAGAGGATTCGGAATATTATGCGGTTTGGGGAAAATGGTATAGGTGGATAGACAGCAGAAACAAAAATAGGTAATATTCATAAGGAAGTTGAGGATATATATATATATATATATATATATATATATATATATATATATATATATTAGATTTTATGTGAACTGTTAATCCAAAATATATAAAAATGACACTGTGTTTAAATATGTATTAGAGTTTTAGAAAAAAAAAACTACAATAAAAATATTTTTTTAAAAAAAAGGAAATAAAAGAGACAAATTCCATCTGTGTGCTAAATACGGCAGAGGCAAACCTAGCTGAAACAATGCAAAGTTTATTATACTGAAGAAATCCATCCATCTTTTTCTATACCAGTCACAATCCAAGCAGTCTGTGGTATTTAACAGAAAAATCCAAACAGTGTCAATAAAACGGCAATAATAATAAAATATACTAAATTGGCATAACACGTTACATCATCCCAAAAAATAGCAGAAATGTAGAGACTTTTAAAATTCATGACTTCCATCATAAAATATTTGGGCATCAATTTTGAGAACATAGATTTTTAATGGGGAAATAACTTGAACATAAAAATAAGTTTTTTATCTTCCTCAAATCAACCAAGGAAGGAGCAGTCTGGAATTGGGAGAGGAAGAGAGAATTCCACAAAGCTGGAAAGATTCTTGTACTGATGATGTTACCTAGGTGGGTAATGAAATGTCTACAAGGAAACCATCATGCTCAGAGAGCACCATAGTTTAACCCTGAGCTACTCTCTTTTATTGGAAATATCCTTGTCTTAGGGCCACATAGTCCCTTCTCTTGAGTAGCACCCACTGTTCTGGCTTAGGCTTCACCCAATCAGGAAACAGACTCCTTGTCCCGACAAAACCCCTTTTTATTTGGCTAATGTGAATTCCTAGCATTCACATTCAGCAAAGTCCCGGCAAACAGTCTTTCAAGGCTGAATTGCAAACACAGACCTTATCAGTCCTTGGAGAGTTGCCAGGCCAATAGCTTCCAGATGCAATGCTGTAGAAGGAAATACTTGGCAAGGAGTCTCTCAAAGAAGCAAATCTTCCCACTAATAATACAAACTAATTATCTCCTGCAAACACCACTCCCCTTTCGCTCCTCTTTATTCCCTATGGGAGGGGCCATTCAGCATCCCCTTGTGCCTTTACTCCAGAGTCGACCTCTGTTCCTTAATTATTTCCTTCTCCTGACAGTTCTGTGCATACGCACATCGGAAACAGGGTCCCACTGTTCTTCAGCCCCACTTATCTCCGATTCTGAAGGTAGCTGATAACTCTTGGACAGCCCTGGCCCTCTCTCTGCCTCTGACGCAGAGCACTCATCAGAGCCTTCCCCAGACTCCAGGACTGGCCCATGTTCCTCCCCAACCTCCTCACTGTCCAAGTCTGCCGCCATTGAAGATTGAAGCTATTAGTTTTAACCAAGGGTTTTGATATCGGTAGAAGACCCATGAATGAATTTAAACTGGAAATCCATGGGCCTCAGCTCAGGCTCATCATGCTTCTATCAGGAAAAAACAGCCAGAAAATGGACAAGCGCCTTTTGGATCCATTGTGATTTCTAAGTTTCCTTCAGGTTCTTCTCTCACAGATTAACCTCCAAGTGCTTCGAGGCCCTCTAAAAGGATGCAAATGACCAGCTGTCTGCAAGGAATATCAATCCTTCCATTCCCCACCATCCTGTCAGAGCTGAAGAAGCTTCTGGGATGAGAAGCAAAATGTCTTCAAAAAAAAAAACAAAAACAAACAAGAAAGTCCAGTTGCTTCCTGAAAAAAGTACATTTGGGACAACCATGACCTGGATGACAGAGAATCTCCACAGAACATAGCATGTTGTTGCACTTATAATAAAATAACAGAGTTGGAAGGGATCTTGGAGGTCTTCTAGTCCAACCACCTGCTTAGGCAGGAAACCCTACACCACTTCAGACAAATGGGTATCCAACATCTTCTTAAAAATTTCCAGTGTTGGAGCATTTACAACTTCTTTAATTGTTCTCACTGTCAGGAAATTTCTCCTTAGTTCTAAATTGCTTCTCTCCTTGATTAATTTCCACCCATTGCTTCTTGTTCCACCCTCAGGTTCTTTGAGCATATTGGTTTTACACTTATGAACTCCCACTCTCAACCTACTCAGGATCCTACAAGTAGCATAAGGGAGGTCAGATCCTTCAGCAATATCCTCCTTTTATATTCTTCCTTGCTCGATGGTCTCTTCCTCCAACTTTTAATTTGATTTTGTTCTTCTGTACCCTCAAGAATGCTTCTTCTTGCCATAAAGCTGTTCCTAGATCTGAATCATGTATTGGGGCATATGTCCATTCAGAGGCTGTCGAGGGTCATTCTCTTATTTAGTTCCCTTGCCATTTGTTACTATTTCTCTCCTGATCTTAGGTGGGGCATTATCAGCAAGAGGATGGGGCTTAGCTTGCCGATGAAAGCAGCCATGTTGTTGTGGCCTGCCAGCTGCCAGCAGAGCTGGTGGCAGACTCGGACAATAAGGAGGTTGGGGAGGAACTTGGGCCAGTTCTGGAGTCTGGGGAATGCTCTGATGGATTCTCTGTGTCAGACGCAGAGATAGAGCCAGGGTCGTCTGACATTTCCCAGCCACCAGAGAGGCAGCTGCCTTTGGAGGCTGAGATGAGTGAGGAGGAAGAACAGCTGGGGCCTGTTCCATATGCATGTATGTGCAGAGCAGTTAGGAGAGGAGAACAACGGAGGACAAGGAGTCGACTCAGGAAGCAAAGCACACATGAACACTGAATGGCCCCTCCCTGGCTGGGGAATAAATAGAAGGAAAGGGGAGTGGTTGTCGTAGGAGACAACCATTCGTATTTCTGAATATTTTGCTCATTGTGTTTCGTGCATCAAAGACTGCTTCCCAGAACTTAATTTGCAGCCTTTTGGCTGGGAGCTCACAGCCTTGCAATTATCGCAAGGAACTGATAAGGTCTGTTGCTGTCGTTAACTCCTTGCAGAATTCTTGCCTGGACTTTTCGATGGGTGAATGCCATTAATTCACCAGAGGTAAATAAAGAGAGGTTTTTCGTGACAAGAAATCTGTTTCTTGCTTCTGCTAAGGCTGGGTCAGAACACATGTTGGCATTTGCTCAAGAAATAAAAGCTGGCAAACACTGCAGAACGTTGCTTCCAATGTTTGCCTTCAGCTCAAAGAAATGTCTAATCCAGAGAAGAGAAACAGAAGATTTTGCTTTCTTTCCTTCTTCCTTCCTTCCTTCCTGAATGATTCAGGTTTAATTTTATTTCAGCTTTGGAATTTCTCAAAAGGTTCCTTATTTTGTGAAAGAGGCTTCTTCTTCTTCTTTTTAATCTCATCCTTAGGATGCTTGAACATTTGTTCTGGGTTTTTCGGAATAGTGTTTTTCAGTTGAGTTTAAATGGCAAATGGAAATTGTCTTGCTTTCTTACAGGGTTGTGTTGCATCTCTTTCCATCTGAGTTCCACCATCTTCTCTTTTTGTGGGGTTTAACTCAGGGGTGAAATCCAGCAGGTTCTAACAGGTTCTGGAAAACCAGTAGCGGAAATTTTGAGTAGTTCAGAGAACTGACAAATGCCACCTCTGGCTGGCCCCAGAGTGGGGTGGGAATGGAGATTTTGCAATATCCTTTCCCCAGAAGTGGGGAGGAAATGGAGATTTTGCAATATCCTTCCCTCAGGAGTGGGGTGGGAATGGAGATTTTGCAGTACCCTTCACCTGCCATGCCCACCAAGCCACGCCCGCCGAACCGGTAGGGAAAAATTTTGAATTTCACCCCTGGTTTAACTGAATTGGGAGACGTCAAGCAAAGTGAGGGGAAAAAGCTTGGATAATGAAAAATTAGAAGAGCCAACAACATGCACCTTACCTGTTTTGTCTCACAAATATAAGGACATCACGCTTCCACTAAACATTTTACTAACATTCTACACCTGTATGAAATTTCAGAAGGAACACCTCTTCCATCAAACTAAGTGAACATAGATAGCATAATACTGTCTTACCGATGGCAAAGAAGATTTGTAGCTCCCGGCTGACATAAGGAGTCCTTGATGTTCTCTGAGCTTGATTCTTTTCTTTCAGACACTTCATGACCAAACTAAGTAGCATCATCAGTGCTAACAAGAAAGGTCTGCAAGAAAACAACCAAGCTCAGAGAGCACCAAGGACCCTGTAATATTGTCTGGCATTCCATATGACAAACTGAATACCATTTAAAGGTAAAGATAAAAGTTCCCCTTGCACATACATGCTAGTCATTCCTGACTCTAGGGGGTTGCTCATCTCCGTTTCTAAGCCGAGGAGCCAGCAGTGTCCGAAGACGTCTCCGTGGTCATGTGGCCGGCATGACTCAATGTCAAAGGCGCATGGAACGCTGTTACCTTCCCACCAAGGTGGTTCCTATTTTTCTACTTGCATTTTTTACCTGCTTTCGAACTGCTAGGTTGGCAGCAGCTGGGACAAGTAACGGGAGCTCACCCCATTACGCGGCACTAGGGATTCAAACTGCTGAACTGCCGACCTTCTGATCGACAAGCTCAGCGTCTTAGCCACTGAGCCACCACATCGCCTGAATACCATCTACCTTTCCTCAACTCAATGCTTTGCAGATCTGTTGATCTGCAAACCCTTGACAATTTGGGGATGATGGTAACTGTAGTCTGACCCTCAGTGAAGGTTCTGAGTCTAGGAAAGTTGGATGCGAGGTTTCTACCATAGGACTCACATTTAGCCATGGTGAAGGAGATGCGAGGTGTTGTTTTCCAGAAGTTGTTGGTATTATTTTTAGCAGGGTGATCATTACTGTAATCAACCTTCTCTTGATTATTCTCTTTTGCCATCTGAAGATTTCTCTGTTGGGGGCAGAGGGACATTGTGCAAAAACTGCATAATGGAGGAAATGTACTGTAGAGGCACTTTGGAAATGGGTGTTTATGCATTTGTTTAATATTCGGAGAAAGTGCGAAATAGGATTGAGCACGTTTCAAAATGAGAGCAACCGACTTTCTCCTCTTGCACTGACCTCAGTTTTGTTTTGTTTTTAGCCAAGTGTCAACACTCTGGCCAACTTCATGGTTTGTGTGAATGTTGCTGTAGGCCAGGGGCAGGGGTGGGTTCTACTTAACTTTACCACCAGTTTGAAACGGGATCGCGCTTCGTTCGCGCACGCACCTTCCTTCTGTGCTTGTGCAGATCGCTGATGACGACATCCGGGGTGATGGGTGGGGCCTTCCGCTGGTTTTACTACTGGTTCTTGTGAACCGGTCCGCACTGGGGGCAACCCACTACTGGCCAGGGGTCCTCAAACTTTTTAAACAGGGGACTAATTCACGGTCCATCAGACTGTTGGGGGGCTGGACCGCCTGGATGGGCGTGGCTACGTGGTCATGTGACTGGGTGGGCATGGCCAATTTAGCGGTCCATTAAACAATACACACAAATTAAACTTTAATTTGTTATGCTCCTGGGGGTGGAAATCAGGTTAGTGAACTGATGTGGCTGCCTTGGGTGTGTGCGTGTGAGGGACTTCTGTTTGTGTTTGTGTGTATGTGTGTCTTTCTCTCTCCCTCCCTTTCTCTCTCCCTCTCCCTCTCCCTCTCTGGAGGCCAGGGAAGCCACAAATGGGCCCATTTTTGGCCTCCTCGTCCTCCAAAAGATGGGTGGGGGCCAGCGGGTAGGTGGGGCAATGTGGGCAGGGCAGCCTCGTGGTCCCACGCGGGCTGGATTAATGGCTTCGGCGGGCCATATCCGGCCCATGGGTCATAGTTTGAGGACCGCTCCTGTAGGCTCTTACGTTACCGCGTCTCAATTAATTCTGCAAATATCTGGACACATCTAGTATGCTACGTGATATGAGACTGTTTGAAATAGGAAAGGGTGGGTAGCCAAAAAGGTTTCCAACAGTCAGAAAGGTATGTGTGTGTGTGTGTGTGACTCAAAACAGGTCTAATGGTAGTATCTTCTCTGTCACCCTGTCATCAAAAACACATTCAAAAAGCATCCCTAAGAAATTCTTTTTGTATAATTAAAAAAAAAAAATTACAACGTGAAACATAAAAATTCAATATCTATATAAACAGTGTGCTGTCTGAGTACAACTGAGTTTGAGATATAGTATTGGTAATAGTAAAAATAATATTTTTAACATCAGTAATGATCCCATGATAATAGTAAAGTTTACTTATCCATTTTAGTAAATCTTCATTGCAATTGATCCTTCTCTTATACTTTTAGGTTTCTAACGTCTGTTTCTACTGATCAGCCATTGATAAAACAAATCCCACGTTTAAAAATATTCAGTTTCTTCTTTCTCCTTAATTTTAAGTGTTAATCTATCCATTTCTGGACATTCTAATATTTTTTTTTTATTACAATTTCATCTGTAGGAATCTCCTCATTTTTCCATTGTTGCACAAACACATTCTGGCTGCTGTTAATACATGTAAAATTAGATATGTATTCCCTTTCTTGTATTTCTCTGGTAAAATACCCAACAAAAATATTTCTGGCTTTAGATCTATATGTTGCTTTACTATTTTTTTCTAACCATGTGCGTATTTTTGTCCAATATTTTTTTTTTTTTTGCCTTTGGGCATGTCCACCACATGTGATAATACGAGCCTGGTATCTGATTACATAAGAAATTCTTAAGCCCAGGGATGAAATCTACTTACCTTCCTTACCGGTTCGGAAGCACATGTGTAGTGCGTGCATGTCATGTGCATGCACAGACCTTCTGCGCATGTGCAGAAGATAAAAAACACATTACTTCCTGGTTAAAACCAGGAAGCAATGACACCCGGGTGGGTGGGCGGAGCTTCGCTCTGCCATCGCTACCAGTTCACCAAACCACCAGCCAAGATCGCTACTGGACCGGGCGATCCGGTCTGATCTGGGAGCATTTCACCCCTGGATTATATTAATAGTATCTTACAAGTCTAAAAGTACATTTAGGGATCTTTGGTGCTCTCTGAACTTGGTGGTTTTCTTGAAGACATCACATTACCAAACTGGGTAGCAACATCAGTGCAACGTCTGCAAGAAAACCATAAAGAGCAGAAAGGACCCCACAGTTTAATTCTGAGCTACAAATATTCTCTTCTAAAAGGACATTTCTCCCCCATCGCTTTTACAATCCAGAGGGTCCCTCCTGAGATATTCGCTATGCCCCCATTTCTGCTATGAGCTGCGTTGCCTCTGATCTGACCATTATCCTGGCTAGGTCTCTTTCCCCCTATCTGCAAAGGTCATTCTCACAGATCATTACAATAAAAGATAGTCCTCAGTTTACTAAATTTGTTTAGTGACTGTTCAAAGTTACAGTGGCACTGAAAAAAGTGATGTACAACCGTTTCCCACACTTAAGACTGTTGCAGCATGTGACCACATTTTGCGACCTTCTGCCAAGTGAAGTCAATAGGGTAGTCAGATTCACTTAACAAACTGTGTGTCAGCACTTCAAGCTTCATTTACTCTAGTGCTGACATAAGAAGGAGAAGCGGAGGCGTCTGGAAAGGGACGTTTGACTTTTCACCTACTTATTTTCCCTGGAGATAATATCTCCTAGGAGATGGGATGGGAGGGGGGAAATTCCTTTGAGCTGGAGCAGTAGATTAGGGGTAGAATGACTTGGAAGATGGCCAATGAGTGCAGGGGAGTGGGGAATGGAAAGGGAGGGTTTTGGGTCTGGAAGTCAGTGTTGGCTACGATGAGCCAGGATTTAGAATGTCGTGCTCAATAAATGGGAGTTTTTATCAAAGACTTTGTTTGAAATGCAATTTATTTGAGACGACCTCGAAACTTGACACTGTGTTACTAAATTAACAACCAGTGATTCGCTCAACAACGATGGCAAGAAAGCAGTAAAATGGGGCAAAACTCACTTAACAACTGTCTTACTTAGCAACAGAAATTCGGGACTCAATTCAAATCATCAGTCGAGGCTACGGGTATGCATGGCTTAAAAAAAATACCTGATATAATTGTGTCTATGGAGATTTTCACTCATCCAGGTCATGGTTGTTCCAAAGTTGCTTTTTCAAAAAGCAACTGGACTTTTGTTTTTCTTTGAAAACATTTTGCTTCTCATCCAAGAAGCTTCTACAGTTCTTCTTCAGAATTGAAGAAGCTTTTTGGATGAGAAGCAAAACATCTTCAAGGAAAAAGAAAGCCCAGTTGCCTTTTGAAAGAGCAATTTTGAGGCATCTGATATCGTCAAAGACAGGGATTCAGATATTTTGAGCCTGTCTGCCTTCATCACTAACACTCTTCTTGCTACCTTTTGCTGTCGTGGTCCTATCACTTCCAATTTGGGAAGATGCCACAATATTGAGGGATACAGTTAGGGATGCTGAGAATAGTTCTTATGTAGGTTGGTTGGCTTTTGTAGCTTGGCAAATCCAGCACAGCTGCCATCACAATAGTTCCTGCTGGTAAGGCAGGAATTAGTGTAGGTCAGAAGGCTGCCAAGGCCATCAGTAGAAGAGTTAGCTATCAACTGACTTGAAAAAGCGAAGAGAAAAGATCTAGAGCTTAAAACTCTAAAGCACAGATCCATAGAGAAGTTCAGTAGGCAGTTCTTCTTGGTAATGTGGCTTTGTTCTCGTCTGAAGACCTGCCATGTCACCTCTGAAAGCTTTCTGCCAAAAAAGGCAATTCCAGGTTAAAGATTTACCTTTGAGCCTGGTGTGAAATCTGACAGCCGCCATGCAAGAAATATTCTGAATTAATCAACTATCAAGGAAAGCCTCTAATGTACTTAGCCTCTCTGATTTTCACATTTATGGAGGTTCAGAGAACTTGATTTCTACAGGACCTCGTCTGCCTGCTCAAACAGACCAGGTCATCCTACATTATAATCTTGAAAATCTCAGCTGGATTTTATATATTTCTATTTCTTTTCTATATCTGAAACAGGCAACACACAGATTTGTTGTTGCAATGCTTTTAGTTGGTTAAGATCTTCTGGTGATTTCTCAAGCTCTCTTTCCTTTAGTTTAATTTCTTGTAACACTTTTGGGATGTTTCCATCCATGTTCTCCTTGATTATTATGTTATATTGTATGAAATATCCTCGTATCATGGCTTTACAAGAGTCCCAAACTCTTGTCAAATTGGTTCTTTTGCCCAGATTATGATTAAAATAATCTTGGAGTCCTGGTTTATATTTTTTAACTTTATAAGAGTCCCAATCTCTTGTCAAATTGGTTCTCTTACCCAGATTATGGTTAAAATAATCTTGGAGTCCTGATTTACAATTTTTAACTTTACCAGAATCCCAAAACTCTTGTCAAATTGGTTCTTTTACCCAGATTATGGTTAAAATAATCTCAGAGTATGTGTTTACATTCTTTAATAATCTGTGCTCTCTGCAAAAGAGACTCATTCAATCTCCATTTAATAGTCTCCATTTAAGAAACAAAGAGGTAAGAATATTGGATTATGATCAGAAAAAGATTTTGGAAGAATATTGGCTTTAATTGTTTTGTGAAGCAATTTTTTTTTAATAATCCAAATCATATCAATTCTAGAAGAAGATTGATGTCTCTCTGGGAAAAAAAAGTGTTATATTTTTTCCCCACAGAAGATCAACTGGATGGCTTTTATAGAGTGTTTAGGATTTATTTGATATAGAACCGAGCACCGATTCTTGAAATGATCTTAAGAAATAGATCAAGCAATGCTTTCTGAAGATAGCGGTCAGAAATATTTTTGTTAGGTATAATACCAGAAAATTACAATAATTTTAACATATTACATGTGTTGACAGCAGCAAGAATTGTATTTGCACAATATTGGAAAAATGAGGATACCCCTACAGATGAAAATATAATAAAAAAATATGCTAGATTGTGTGGAGATGGACAGATTGACACTAAAATAAAAGATAAGGAAGAAACAGAATACTTTTCAACATGGGATCTGTTTTATCAGTGACCGATAAAATAGTTCCCATACAATATAATATTCGGTTTGTTCCTTCTCTTTAACGGCAAGTGTTAACCTATTCATTTCTGCACATTCTAATATTTTCCTAATCACGTTCACATCCATAGGAATCTCTTCACTTTTCCAATTTTGTGCAAATACAATCCTAGCTGCAGTTATTACATGGATAATCAAATATACATCCTCTTTCCAAAACTACTATACTTATAGTAAAGACTCAGCCACTTCAATGGGATGGGTGGAGCCAAAGCTGGAATTTGAGGTGCGTGTGATAGTTACTTCCTAACGTAGGCAGAAACTTTTTATGTTTTTAGAAGAGCTCTCCCTATTTATTTGAAAGTGATAAGATACAAGCTTTCCAAGTATGGAAACACACAATAACAAGGCTACAGAATCAGAGGTGGTATTCAGCCGGTTCAGACCGGTTTTCCTGAACCGGTAATGGAAATTGGGGGTGGAAGACCGCTATCCTGTCACACCTAGTCCTTCTCTTTGTTCTATTAGACAAACCCATTTCCATTAAAGTTCCATTGTATGCTTTAGCCATGTTTTATCCATTATATTTCCACCTCTGAGATCTCTATTAATGGACCCTTTGCTGTAGTATTTCTCATCCTTGAAATTCTGGTTGGGAGAATTTTAGGAGGTGAAATTGCCAAGAGTGAGAAACATTGATTTAGTGAATGCGTAGAAGAGGAATTTTTAGATGGACTCATTTGTCGGTTATTTCAAGAAACCGGTACATCTAAAATCTTAACCCTAGTCTTCTGTGCTATTCTGCTGCTTGTAGATGAGTTGCAAGTGACCTACATGGATTTGTTTGTGTAGCATATCATTCTGGGAATCCATATCTGCTGGTCTGCAGCATAAGATGCTATTGATTTCTCCTTTTTGATTTTTGGTGGAAATTATTTTCATCCCTGCTAATGGGGAGCTGAGCTATCTAAAAGATAGAAGGAGAATGGTGAAGGGGTGTGGAGATGCTGCATTGATTGGCAACTGCATCTTGTACATTGTAGTTATAATTATGCAAATGAAGCATCTCTGAACCCTTCCACCAAGCAAAATCTGAAGGCACTCTAAAGAATAAGGTGTTTTCCCCCTCAGCTCTTTTGCAGAGGAAGAAATTATGGTTGTGAGTCCAGAACTATCTATATGCGTGAGAGATAGTCACACACACACAGAGGGAGAGAGAGAGAGAGACGGAGAGAGAGACACACACACACACACACACAGAGAGAGAGAGACAGAGAGAGATGGGACAGAGAGAGAGAGAGACAGAGACAGAGACAGAGAGACACAGAGAGAGAGAGACAGAGACAGAGAGACAGACAGAGAGAGAGACACACACACACAGAGACAGAGAGAGAGAGACATAGAGAGAGAGAGAGAGAGAGAGACAGACAGACAGACAGAGACACAGACAGACAGAAAGAGAGAGAGAGAGAGAGAGAGACAGAGAGACAGAGAGACAGAGAGAGACAGAGAGAGAGCGACAGAGAGAGAGGGAGGGAGAGAGGGAGGGAGAGAAATCCATAAAGTGGTTTATTGGAATGTTGTTGGGCACGTTGTATGAACCTAGCCAACTGGGGTTTGATCATTATACCAGTATTAAGCAAAACATGGTTTGCTGCTAAATATGAACTTGGTCATTAAGTAAGTACCCATAGGCTTCAGTCTCTGTAAAAGATAAAGTAAACAAGTTACAAGTAGCCCTTGACTTACAACGGTTCCCCTTATTATCCCAACTGCTGTTCATTTTCTAGTTTTCCTCCAACTATATTCATTTAGGAGCACCTTCCCTTTTCTTGGGACTGGCTTGGACATTGCAACTGTCATGAATAACATGAATGAATTGAATAACTGACATGAATTGTCAAGCATCCAAATTTTGATCAGGTGGACCATGGGGATGCTGCAATGGTCGTTAAGTGTGAAAAAGGGCCATAAATCACCTTTTTTCAGTGCTATTGTAATTTTGTAATTTTGAACAATCAGTAAACGAATGGTTGTAGGTCAAGGACTACAATTGGCCAAAATTGTGGAAACCTTTTGGGAAAAGTGTATTTTTCTAAAACTAGCTAATCACACCACTTTTTTTTTGAGTAGTACCATTAAATTATGTATCAATGGAAAGATAATTTAATCGAGAATGTAATGCAATAACTTTTATGAAGGATTTGCTATTAGAATAGCAGTTGCAATATAAAGAAGAAAAGTGAAACATGTAGAAAAAGCAAGATATACAAAAATTATCACCATGTCAGTTAATACTTCATTGGGTAACCTTTAGCATGAATGACGGCCTTACAACGTCTTCCCATGGAGTGAACCAAGTCTTTGAGTTCTGCAGCTATTCAAATGTGAAAACCAAGATTGAATGATGGCTTCTATTAACTGGGTTTTATTACTGGGTCACTTCTGACTAACAAGTTTCTTTAGTCGGCTCCATAGATTTTCAATTGGGTTAAGGCAGTGGTGAAATCCAAATTTTTTTACTACTGGTTCTGTGGCTTGGTGGGCGTGGCAGGGGAAGGATACTGCAAAATCTTCATTCCCACCCCACTCCAGGGGAAGGATACTGCCAAATCCCCATTCCCTTCACACTCCTGGAGGAAGGATATTGCAAAATCTCCATTCCCACCCCACTCTGGGGCCAGCCAGAGGTGGTATTTGCTGGTTCTCCGAACTGCTCAAAATTTCTGCTACCGGTTCTCCAGAACCTGTTAGAACCTGCTGGATTTCACCCCTGGGTTAAGGTCTGGGCTATTCCCAGGCCATTCCAACAGTGGAATATGATTATCTTGAAAACCCGCCCCCCCCCAAAAAAAGTGGTGTTATTAGCATCAAACCTCAAAAATACACTTTCCCCAAAAGGTTTCCACAATTTTGGCCACTACTGTACCTGTACCATTTCTAACTTCATGTATTTCATCTACCATCAATCCTGCTGGCTGGGCCTAATGGAATTGAATTTCCACGATCTCCGTTTCTTACCTCCTGGAGAAAAGGGAAGGTGCTCCTACGTGAATATGGTTGAAAGAGGAGAACTAAAAAGTGAACAGCAGTTGGGATAATTTTTTTTTACCATTTGGCTTTCTCCCTCCCAGGGGGGTCTTTAATCAGAGGTGGCTCCAGTTTGTGTTCCTTTCAGTAAAATTTTAATCTCTCCTCCTGTCTAGGGTTGCTGACTTCTTCTACACACCAGGCATCAGGTAAAATAAATAAATATTCTGTTTGCTTGGGCTTTTAATTGGCTTTTTAGTAGTTTTTCGAGCCGCTCGGTGGTTTTAATTGGCTCTCGAGGATACCACCGCGAGTTGGAGCAACGTTGCTTCTTTTATTTGTTTTGATCGTTCTGCAGCGTTGGCGATGTTTAAATATGTTGTGAGCCATCTTGGGAATGTTTAGCCGCTACGGTGGGTTAATATCGTGCTCGCGTATCTTGGCCTACCAGGCAGATGCCTAAGCCAGCATGGCAGCAGGATTAGGAAGGAATCTAGAGTTTGGAGAGAAGCTGGCAAAAAATCTGGATGTGGGGTTAATGGAAAAAAGAAGATTAGATTATTGATTTTAGTTTTTTTTTTTTTAAAAAAAATAACAGCTAGCTTTAAAGCTTACCGTTTTTTTCAAATCAGAGACGCTTGCCAGAATGTCATTTAACAGTTGGCTTGGAAGAAACAGAAGCCAACTGGCATCCCTTGTTCTTCCTTCTTCTCTCTAAATTTCACTCTGCAGACTTGGGGAATAATGATGATGATGATGATCGCCAAGGAGAAGATCTATGTGCCTAATCTGAGCTTTCTGGCTACTTAGTTAATGTTCAAAGAGAGTCACTTAGTATCTGGTCCTTCTCAAAAGCTGCTCCTGATTAGAAGGACTCTTAACGATTCTTTGTTTTAATAAAAAAAAAAAATTCTTTCTGGCTTTTGGGTGTGTGTGCATGCAATGGGCTGGTGTGATGGGCCGTAGGGATAACGTTGAGGGACAGGAGGAGGGGCCTGTACCAAAGGTGACAGTCAGATAAAAGAAATGTTTTCTTTGGTAGATTTGAAATCGTTCTATTGTAGATTTGAGAATCTACGTTTCTCATATGCGATTTGAGAGAACATATCAGAGAGAATCTTTCCCAGTTCTCAGGAAGATAAAGGGAGGAGAGGCTGCTCATTTAGACTGGCAAGATTGTGGTAATATAGCCTTATAATAAAAGTAGTCTTACCAGCGGTGGAATTCAAATTTTTTTTACTACCGGTTCTGTGGGCGTGGCTTGGTGGGCGTGGCTTGGTGGGCGTGGCTTGGTGGGCATGGCAGGGGAAAGATAATACAAAATCTCCATTCCCACCAGTGGTGGGTTGCCCCCGATTTGGACCGGTTTGCAAAAACCGGTAGCTGGAGGCCCCGCCCACTGCCCCAGATATCATCGGCGATCTGCGCATGCGCGATCCCGTTGTGAACTGGTAGTAAAGATAAGTAGAACCCATCCCTGATTCCCACCCCACTCCAGGGGAAGGATATTGCCAAATCCCCATTCCCTCCCTACTCCTGGGGGAAACATATTGCAAAATCTCCATTCCCATCCCACTCGGGGGCAAATCAGAGGGGGTATTTGCCATTTCTCCGAACGACTCAAATTTTCCGCTACCGGTTCTCCAGAACCTGTCAGAACCTGCTGAATGGCACCCCTTAGTCTTACCTTTCATAACCCTTGCATCCTCACCTAGCTTGAAAGCCTGACAGCTGGTGATCAGTGATGATAGTTTCAGAGTAACTGGATTGTCACCAGATCAGCTCTGTTGCGTTCACATGATTGCATAGAACACCCTTCCCTCTGAGATCCAGCAGACTCTGAAAAGTCGGCCCTTCCTAGAGGCATTGGTTGGGGTAGGACAAGGCTGAAGCCCATCAAGGCCAACACTGTGGGAGAATTTAGCCTTGGGTGTCAGGCATTTTTATTGTGGTTGTTTCAATCTTTTTTAAAAAATGTTTTTATTGTTGCCAGGAATTGTAGTACATAATATGGGTGACCATGTAAGTTTTTCAATAATAAAGAGACGAATTTCTTTCTTTCTTTCTTTCATTCTTTGGATGAAAGATTTCAGAGTGTGTTGTCTCTCTCTCTCTCTCTCTCTCTCTCCCTCCCTCCCTCCCTCCCTCCCTCCTTCCCTTCCCCCACCCTCACTTAAGGTTGCCAGGTGTCCACTATTTGAGCGGACAGTCCGCTTTTTTCACATTATGTTCACTATTATTTTTTTCACAAAATAGTGGACATTTTTTTTATTCAAAAGCTTTATGATTGTATATTTTTTAATATTTCTCAACGTTGTACTGAAATTAAAGAATTATTCCTTAAACACAAAGAATTGATCAAAGCTGCGCAGTCAAATAAAAAAATACACACACGACAGCAAAGTAAAATGTAATTTAATATTTTACATTTTATTATCATAGATTTGATGTTTTGAATTTTAAGTAAAGTTTTGAAGTGATTATTTTAATACGTGTTAAAATGTTTGTAAGAAAATATATAATTTAATTGTAATTTTTTTTAAATTTTTTTACTACTTAACCCCCCCCCGCCCCCCGCACTTGTCCGCTATTTTTTGGAAGCAGACCTGGCAACCCTACCTTCCTTCCCTCTCCCTCCTCCTCCTCCTCCTCCATTTCTTTCTCTCTCTCCCCCTCTCCTCTTCCTCCTCCTCCTCCTCCTCCTCCTCCTCCTCCTCCTCCTCCATCTCTCTCTCTCTCTCTATCGCTCTCTCCCTCTCTCCCTCTCCCTGAGATTTTGCTCTGTGCAGGGCATAATCTACCAAGGGAATACCTAGTAGAACCGCACTCCATTCTAGTATGCATTCTGAGTGAATATGAATGGCTCTTAAGAGACAGAGGAACTGTATTTGTTCTCTCAGTTCTTCATGAGATGTAGGCATGTAAATAGGGATGCTCAAGCACCCTAACCAACAGGAAATTGATTGGTTTTCTGAAGTCCTTGCCAAAGCCATCCAAGCCAGCCAGCACTTATTATATCTCCCCTACTTTGTAAGGGGAAAAATCACTTAGAATGATGGCTGGATTGAATTAACAGATAATTAATAGAGTTGGAAGGGACCTTGTAGGTCAACTGGTCCAACCACCCACCCAAGCAGGAGACCCTACACCATCTCTGACAGATGGCAGCCCAGTCTTTTTCTTGAAAGTCTCAAGTGATGAAGCTCCCACAACTTCTGAAGGCAACTTCTGTTCCATCGGTTGATTGTTCTCACTGTCAGAAAATTTCTCCTCATTTCTAGGTTGAATCTCTCCTTGATCAGTTTCCATCCATTATTCTTTGTCTGGCTTTCAGGTGCTTTGGAAAACAGGTTGACACCCACCTTCTCTCTGTGGCAGCCCCTCAAATATTGAAACACTGCTATCATGTCTCCTCTGGTCCTTCTCTTCACTAGATTAGCCATGCCCAGTTCCTGCAACTGTTCTTCATATGTTTTAACCTCCAGTCCCCTAATCATCTTTGTTGCTCTTCTCTGAACTCTTGTCTCAACATCTTTTTTAGGGTTATTGTTGGCTCATATTTAATTGGTTGTTGGCTCATATTTAATTGGTTTTTGGTTCATATTTAATTGGTTGTCCACTAAGACTCCAAGAGCCCTTGCTCTTTGTGGTCTCACTGATCCTATCCTACCCCAATCAGTTATTATTACTAACTAAAGATCTTTCCCATCACCATTTTATCCTACTGGAAAAGGTTAAGCCATTTCAGATATCATGCAGGTTTGTCATTATCCTGTTAGCTCTGTCTTGTTTGCAGTACCAGTTTTGTCTCTGATCTCTGTGATTCTTCATAGCTCCATGAAGCTATGAGCCATGGCGGGATAGCGGTTACATTGGAGTATTGTAGGCTGACTCTGCCCACTGCAAGGTGTTTGATCCTGATGGGGCTCAAGGTTGACTCAGCCTTCCATCCTTCTGAGGTCGGTAAAATGAGGACCCCGATTGTTGGGAAAAATAGGCTGACTCTGCAAACTACTTAGAGTGTGCTGTAAAGCACTGTGAAGCAGTATATAAGTCTAAGTGCTATTGCTATTTGGAGCCTCTCCAAGCTTCTTCAGTTCTGACTGAATGGTGGAGAATGGAAGGATTTATATCAGGGGTGAAATGTTCCTGGTTCGGACTGGATCACCCGATCCGGTAGCGATGGCAGCGGGTGGTTCGGAGAACCGGTAGCAAAAATCCCTGCGCCTCCCCACCATGCTCAGCTGAGTCACACAATCATCAGAGGCTTTTTTTTTTTTTACTTTTAAAAGCATTTTTTCTACAACCTCTTTTGACGAAAAAATGCCTTTAAAAGTAAAAAAAAAAAAGCCTCCAATGATTGCATGGCTCAGCTGGGATCCTCAGAGGCTTTTCAAAGCATTTTTTCTGCAACCTCTTGGCCGAAGAGGTGTAAAAAAAAATGCTTTGAAAAGTCTCTGACGATCCCAGCTGAGTTGCCTGATCGGCAGAGGCTTTTCAAAGCATTAGAAAAAATGCTTTGAAAAGTTTTTTTTAAAACAAAGTTGGCCACGCCTACCCAGTCACATTCCCCCCCAAGCTACGCCCACAGAACTGGTAGTAACACATTTTACATTTCACCCCTGATTTATATTTCTTGCGGTCATTTGGTCATTGCAAGGAATATAAATCCTTCCATTCCCCACCATTCAGTCAGAACGGAAGAAGCTTCTTGGATGAGAAGTGAAACGTCTTCAAGGAGAAACAAAGAAAGTCCAGTTGCCAAAAGCACCTTTGGGACAACCATGACTTGGATGACTGAGAATCTCCCAAGACATCCTTTTCAAGATCTTTCTCATCAGCTTTTCGTGTTGGGCTAATGGGATCTGATGCTTTGACTAGCTTTGCTTATATTTCATAAACGATTACCTTGAGCACGTTGAAATTTAAAAGACCTCATGAGTGCCCTGCTTTAAAAAAGCTACCGTTTAATTGAACCACGGTAGATATGCACAGAAGAGGGTCAGAAGAATTCCAATAAGAATAGATGACAATGGAGGTCAAGAGAGGTGATAAATTAGAGGAAAAGGACAGCAATTAATGAAGGTTTTTGGTTAAGGCAGAGAGAAAGAAGAACAGAAGCAGAATGGAGGGGATTTAGACCGAGAAGGAAACATGAACAGGCAAAATTGGGCTGCTGGCCGAATCGCAGCCCTCTTGAGTATCTCTGTCCTATTAATGTTTCATGCTAATAACAGACAGCGGGAATAGAGCAGACAAGTTGGAAAGCAAAGTAATGGCAACAAGCAGATCTCTTCCCTACCGGAGTGTTTAGCACCAGGGTGGGAGGAAGATCTGAGCCTCATCGTTGCCCAGCGATGCTGGTTGCACAAAAGGAGAAAAAGAGGAGTTTTCCCAAACGACCTCTTGGCTTTGGTATCCAGATGGTTGAGCAAAGATGGGGAGTCGTTTTGCAGTCTGGGATTAGGTACTCCCCAAAGGCATGGCTGAGGTTAAGGGGGAGGAACCACAGCCAAAATGTTGGGAGTGTGGGAGTTGAACAGGGGTGAGATTCAAAAAATTTAGCAACCGATTCTCTACCCGGTTCCTGGGTGGACGTGGCCATGGTGGGCATGGCCTACTTGGCCTCCTGCACCATGGGGGGGGGGGTTGCCCTCCCCAGGCTCCGGAGGCTTTCCTCAAGACTCTGGGAGGGTGAAAACAGCCTCCCCCAGGCTCTGGAGACCCTCCGGAGGCTGGAAACAGGCCCATTTCCGGACTTCCGGAACTCCTGGGAGGCCTGTTTTTCACCCTCCCCAGGCTCTGGAGGCTTTCCTCGAGACTCCGGGAGGACTTGTTTCCGAACTTCTGAGACTTCCAGGAGGCCTGTTTTTCACCCTCCCAGAGCCTTCATGCGGGCCCTGCACTTACCTGGCATCCAAAATGGGCCATGTGGAGACTCCTGGGAGAGGTGGGGCGGGGTGGGAGGGGCCAGCCAGTCCTTGCAACTACCAGTTTGGTGAACTAGATGTAAAATTAGCATCCTGTTCACCCAGACTGGTCCGAACCGGCTGAATCCCACCCCTGGAGTTGAACTGAGAACCATTTGATCACTTGAGAACTTAGGTTAAGAGTTCTCAAGTGTTTGGCTCTCCATTTGTAGGTTGTTTACGATTTTTCCCCTTGGCATGTATATATATATTTGTGCACACATGAAGGCAAATCTCAAAGGTGCTTTTTCCAGAAGGCAACTGGACTTTCTTGTTTTTTTTTCCTTTGAAAATATTTCATTTCTCATCCAAGAAGCTTCTTCAGTTCTTCTTTCGCTTCTTGGATGAGAAGCAAAATGTTTTCAGGGGGGGAAAAAACCCCAAGAAAGTCCAGTCGCCTTTTGGGAAAAGCACCTTTGGGACAACCATGACCTGGATGATTGAGGATCTTCATGTTGTGTTCCACCAGCAGCCTGTGGAGCTGGCAGGAGAATCAGACAGTGAGAAGGCTGGGGAGGAACATGGGCCAGTCCTGGAGTCTGGGGAAGGCTTCGACGAAGGCTCTGCATTGAAGGCAGAGATGGGGCCAGGGCCATCTGGGAGTTATGCACGGACTCTGGAGCCTCCAGAGTTGGACATCAGAGAGGCAGAGGAACAGGAGGAGCCTGTTCCTAGTGCGCACATGCGCAGAGCTGCCAGAAGGCAAGAACAGTTAAAACTAAAGGGACGACTCAGGAGTAAGGCCTGGAGATGTTTGGCCCCTCACTTAAGGCTTAAAAGAGGAGCAAAGGCATGTGGGCCCTTTGCAGGAAAGCAACATTGTTAATTCTATTCCCAGTCGGCATCTCTGTTTGATTCTGGACTCCGTGGGGCTTTGCCAAGTAGGTCTTTGGCAGCGTGTCAAGGGAGATAAAGGTTGGTGATTATCCCGAAGGACTTCTCCTGAAGGACTTTTTGCAAGTAATTGGGACTCAGCTCAGAATGAACGTAATTCACAGCTGTTGCAATAAAAGAGGTTTTTGGGACTACTCATGTGTTTTAATGACTCAGGAAGCCTAGGTCACAACACTCCATAGACTGAAGGCAAATATAGACCTAGCTGCATTTACTGACTTGTTTGGAACTGTTGTATGCTCTCCCTTCCTTAATAGTTGAGAATGATTTTCAAAGTATGCAGAAAACATTAATTAGCAAACTAATTAAACAGAACAGTTGTAAAACACAAAAGCAAGAATGGGAGCTTCAGAAGACTTGGGAAAATCCTTTTGTGAGGGGTCCTTGGTGCACTCTGGTGGTTTTCTTGCAGACATTTTATTACCCAAACTAGATAATACCATCAATGCTAGAAGAGAATTTATTTATTTATTTATTGGTTCGATTTATATGCCACTCTTCTCCGGAGACTCAGGGCGGCTTACAATGCATTAAGCAATAGCCTTTATACTTTTGTATATACCTGCTTAGTAGGGCTTTCGCCCCCCGCCCCCCATCGGTGTTCTTTTTTATACAAAGTCAGCTTATTGCCCCCACAATCCGGGTCCTCATTTTACCTACCTCGGAAGGATGGAAGGCTGAGTCAACCTTGAGCCTGGTGAGAATTGAACTCGCAGTAATTGCAGGCAGCTGGCAGCTAAATGCTACTTAACAGCATTTTAGTCCGCTGCACCACCAAGGCTTTGTCAGAATTTGTTGCAAAATCAAATCCAGAAAGCACACATAGGTAAACTGATTCAGCAGGATTCATTAACTTCTTTATATACACATAACACATGAAGATAAATGTACAACACCAATAGCTGATTCTTCCAACGTGGTAGATAGGAGAGATTGTTTCAGTTCAGTTCAGAGAGGCAGAGCAGGCTGACAGGACCAGTCTTCAGAGCTCAGAGCTTAAGTACAGAGCCACGCCCAGGCTCCTTCCAGTTTCAGTTTCCAAAACCGTTCCCATTGGCTGACCTTGTTACTATGCCTATTCATTGGCTGACCTTGTTACTATGCCTATTCATTGGCTGACCTTGTTACCATGTCTTCCCACAGTCATGAACTATATGCACTGACAGAATTTGCTTTCAATTTACATTTTAATGGTTTACCCTGTCTTTGCCCTGGTGCCACAAATCTTTTTGTGTCCTAAGCTAAGATAAGGAGAGAAATGTTTTGAAAGATATGGTAATATCAGTCCTGTAACAAAGAAGACCTGTTGATCCATGATAAAAGTTGTCAAAAATGATCTGTTGTTGATCTCGGAGATTTGAGTACTGTATTTTTCGGAGTATAAGATGCACCTTTTTCCTCCTAAAAGGGGGTGAAAATTTAGGTGTGTCTTATACACGGAATATAGCTGTCACGCAGGAGACCAGGGTTCTTTCGGAAACTTGACAATAGCTCTGCCCACCCACTGGCCCCCACCCTTTGGTCCTGCCTCCCAGCAGTTACCTCCTTGCAAGCAAACAGCAAGAAAAAAACATCTCTTTTCAACTTCAGCACAGCCTAATTAGCATAAGTTGATTGGATCGGCTCATTTGCTCTCAGCTGTTTTGCGCGGGCCTCTGCTGCAAAGAGGTAAATTGTTGGAGCAGATTTTTTTTTTCCCCTTGTGCTAATCAAGCTATGCTGAAAATGAAACTGAAAGTAAAGCAGGCTGTTTGCTGCAACGAGGCAAAATTGCTCAGAGGCAGAGGGAGATTTCTTTTTCTTCTTTTCCTCACAAAAAAGGTAGGTGCGTCTTACACTCCAGTGCGTCTTATACTCTGAAAAATACAGTAGGTTGTGCTTGGAGCATGCTTTGTGGATGTTTCTTTAGGTGAAGGAAGAGACAATCCAATTGTTGGGTGAGGCATTCACATGATTAATCTGAAAAACCACCTCCCCTTTAAAGTTCTCCAACTCATCTCGAAGTTTAATTCTAATTATGAGCACTGTTCTCCTGTTTGGGAACATTGTCTGATTACCTTGTTTGGTTTCCAAGTTCTTTCGGAATATTGATAGCATGTGGTAGATGCCATCACAAACGATAGGGAATTGTGCACTCACAAAATAACTTCCAGCATGTAGCATGTAAGGTGGGCGCAATGGCTCAGGAGTTAAAGACACTGAGCTTGTCAGCTGGAAAGGTGCCAGCCCGGATTTGACATCCGAGCACTGCGCAACAGGGTGAGCTCCAGAAGTGGATTTCAGCCTGTTTGGGCCAGTTTGCCCGAACTGATAGTGGAAATCCCCACCTGCCCTGGCTCTACGCCATCCTATTTAGGCATGTTTTTGAAGCTGGGCACATGCATGGACACGCACGCTCATATTTGTGAACAGGTAGGAAAAGTGCAGAATACTGCACACCAGAACTGTCAGGGTAAATGTCTAACAATCTCACAATCATAAGCCCACAGCCCTGCAAGGGTTAACTGACCACACATCCCATCATCCCCATAACCACACCTTACCTTCTGGCTCCTCCCCCTGTGTATAAGAGCTCCCACCACGTGGAGAACCAGCAGTTCCAGATGCATACCTGCAAGAGATAGGCAATAGTCAGTGACTATCAGCTGAATGGACCTGGGAACAGTCCAGGCCTACAATAAAGAATTAAAAGAAGATATACCTGTGCCCCATGAGTTATTGGGTTAGATCCATCACTCTTATCAAGAACAACTAGACACAAGAACAGTTTTTTCCCAAACGCCATCACTCTGCTAAACAAATAATTCCCTCAACACTGTCAAACTATTCGCTAAGTCTGCATTACTATTAATCTTCTCATTGTTCCTCTCACCCTTCTCCTTCCACTTATGACTGTATGACTGTAAACTTGTTGCTGGTATACCCAATTGATCTGTCCCCGTCTACACACACACACAAACACAGCCAGCCGAGGGTTAAGAAAATACTTGGCACGCACACAGGTCGTTATCTCAAACTTGGCAACAATATAAGCACCGTCTGCCAAGAGCTTTACTGCAACAGATAACAGAAAATTACATACGCAGTGTAAATAGTCCAGCAAAACAATATCCCTTCGGCAGCTTCAGACGTTGTTCAAGTGACTAGCCAGAATTAGTTTTTGTTCGTCACAGAGTTTTACCAGTCACCACCCTCTCTTGTATAGTCTCTGGGGTGTGGTCCAGTGACTCAGTTCTAATCCCTAGCATGCCTCCTTAACTGCTGCAACCGTTTATCACGCCTTCGTTGACGTGCATCCAGGAACGACGGCTCTCCTTCCTCGCTCTCATCCAAGACACCTGGCTCCTGGCTAATCTCCTCTCCCTCGGCCGGCACCTGAGACAGTGCCAGAGGGGAGGGGCCTGGAGAGGGAGGCCTGGCTGACTCCTCTCCCTCATGTTCGGAGCCTTCTTCCTCCGATGAGATAGGCTCAGAGGGCGGGGCCACAACACCAATTCCTGCAACCGTTCTTCATATGTTTTAGCCTCCAGTCCCCTAATCCTCTTTGTTGCTCTTCTCTGCACTCTTTCTAGAGTGTCCACATCTTTTTTACATCGTGGATGCAGTGTTCCAAGTGTGGCCTTACCATGTGTCTGGTGTGACCTTACCATGTGTCTGTTGATGGCTAATTTGTCAGAGTGCCAAGCTTCTAGAAATTCCCTGGCATTTTTGGACTTGGCTTAGTCTGGGATGGTCACATTTTCCCAACTGAAACTATGGTTAAATCTATCTGTATGTTGTGAAATTAAGTTGTGAGTTTTTCATCATGTCTTCTGACCACTAGTTGGTGTTCATGGATGAATTCTGCCAGTCTTCTGCTTGTTTTTCCTATTTCTGCTTGATATTTTCCACGAATACCTGTGGGAGTTGATGGTGGGGCCCAGAGAGTTCCGGGCCTTCTGTATGATGCTATAGTTTCATGTTTGCTCTGGACATGCCAACTTCTCATTTTTTAATTAAAAGATCTTTTAGATCATTCAAGACAGGTGGGCCTGAGAGTCTGGCAGATTGTGAAGGATCTGTTGTCGTCTCTCCCCGATCACGACAAAAGGAAATGCACAGTTTTAATTCCGAGCTTTGTCAAGCATCACAACCTTTGAAGTGCATCCAGGAAGAAAATGGGATTCCATATGAAGCAGGCATAAAACAGGACTTGAAAATTCTCCATACAGTAAAGTTTAAAGACTGTGAACTTTTGCATTATTACCTAGTGCAGTGATGGCTAACCTTTTTGCCATCGCATGCCAAAAACTGGGGGAGCGTATGGGGGGGATTGCGTGTGTCCACAACCATAATTCTATGTGCCCCACCACCTGTGCATGCGACCCTCCTTGTGCTTCCCCCGCTTTTGGCATGCGATGGAATGGTGGGCCCGGTAGGCCTGTTTTTTGCTCTCCCCGGGCTCCAGAGCCTCTCTAGGAGCCTGGGGACGGCAAAAATGGCCTTCCCCACCCACCCGGAGGCTTTCCGGAGGCTGGAAACGGACCATTTGCTGACTTCTGGCGGGACCAGAAGGCCTGTTTTTTGTTTTCCCCAGGCTCCAGAGCCTCTCTAGGAGCCTGGGGAGATCGAAAAATGGGCCTCCCCCCAGGTCCTCCAGAGGCAGGAAACAGCCTGTTTCCCTACTTCCAGTGGGCCCAGAAGGCCTGAAAAATCAGCTGGAGCTGAGCTCACAAGCCCACCAATATGGCTCTGCGTGCCACTTGTGGCACACGTGCCATAGGTTCGCCATCACGGGCCTAGTGGGAGCACGCATAATAGAACCAATTCTGAATTAATCCTCAGAGGAGTATCCCCAACTTGACGCCATCCAGAAGTGTTATAATTATCATGGGCTTCAGAAGCATTGTTGACACTGAATTCAAATGCGTTGTTCAAATTACCAAAGGCTTGTGTTTGTAATCTATCATGTTTGTTTGTTTGTTTGTTTGTTTGTTTGTTTGTTTGTTTATTTATTTAAATTTTTATACCGCCCTTCTCCCAAAGGACTCAGGACGGTGTACAGCCATATTAAAACAAACATATACCCATAATATTCTATTCCTATTCCTATTCCTATTCCTATTCCTATTCCTATTCCTATTCCTATTCCTATTCCTATTCCTATTCCTATTCCTATTCCTATTCCTATTCCTATTCCTATTCCTATTCTATTTTCCCCAAATCCTATTGATTCATAGAGCTTCTATTGTTTTTTCCCCTATTTTTTTTTTTTAAAAAAACTTCCAAATACATTCTTGGGGGAGTAAAGAAAGCAGGACTGCTTCAAGCTAGGAGTATGTGTGATTTCTGACATTCCTTGAGGGAATGGAGTGACTTCCTCACTCTCGCCTCTCCCCAAGTCTGCCTTGAATTCGTCTGATTGATCGATCGATCGATTGGGAATCAATTTGATGATGAGGACCATTCTTGGCAGGTGTTAGTGAGCCTCCTATAAAATGGTGCCTATGGGAAGGAGAAAATCTGCCAAACTTGAGGCAGCCTCTGACAGCTGGTGCAGACATATGGGGTTGGGGATCATTAGCTAATAGCTATGAAAACATAGCAAAACAAACATTTTTTTTAAATAAAAATGAGAATGGTAACACTCCTTAAAGCTAATAAGAATTGCCTGAAGGGCTCGCACATTCTGGACCATGAACGCTGTTGACACATATTTGTATATGCTACTTCAGGAACCTTGAAAACCATTCTTGAGTTTTTAGGGAATTTGCCAGACATCAAAAGATAAGCATGTTTGTCTTGATCCATGAAGCAACCCCCCCCCCCCCACCCTGTGAAGATATAATATGATATGAGTTCTCAAACTGGAGATAAAGTTGGACCGCCTTCTTCTTGGTTCTAGTGCAACATCTTAACCACCCAACACAATATTTTCCACTTATGGATTTCTGATTTAGGGGCTCAGTGGCTAAGACACTGAGGTTGTCGATCAAAAGGTTGGCAGTTCAGCGGTTCGAATCCCTAGTGCCGTGTAACGGGGTGAACTCCTGTTACTTGTCACAGCTTCTGCCAACCTAGCAGTTCGAAAGCATGTAAAAAATGCAAGTAGAAAAATAGGGACCACCTTTGGTGGGAAGGGAACAGCGCTCCATGAGCCTTTGGCGTTGAGTCATGCCGGCCACATGACCACGGAGACGTCTTTGGACAGTGCTGGCTCTTCGGCTTTGAAACAGAGATGAGCACCGCCCCCTAGAGTCGGGAACGACTAGCACATATGTGTGAGGGGAACCTTTACCTTTACTAACATTTCCAAATTATGTCAGCTGGGGCCTAAAATGACTCCCTCATAGGACTGCAAAAGAAACTTGTGGATTTCTTTTTACAACTATTTGCTGATCCAGCAAAAACAAACAACAACGCAAAGTCCTTGAGATGTTCGAATGGACCATTTCCAACATCCTTCATTTTTAGCCTTGATGCTTGAAATTTTTTGGAACTGATAATTCAGCAATGTAGAAGAAGCCAGTGCAGACCTAAGCTGTCAAAAGTTTGTGAAAACAGTATTTATTTTTGCAAGTTGTGTACAAAACAGCTGGGAAATCTCCAAACTAAAGAGGAGCTTTGTGACTAGTCCATATTATGTGGCATAAATTTGAAAAATTTGTGAGGAAGATAAATGCAATTTATGAGAATAATATATATATATACAAATCTCTGATGTCTAACTGCATATAAATACATATATGCATAGATAGATGGAGGGACGGAGGGAGGGAGGGATACAGTGGTGCAATTCAGCCGGTTCTATCCGGTTCTGGCGAACCGGTAGCGGCGGCTGCGGGAGGCTCCACCCACCCGCCTGAACATCATAACGTCCCATTTTTGATGCTCTGTGCATGCACAGAAGGCTCTGCACATGCACAGAAGGCTCTGCACATGCACAGAAGGCTCTGCACATGCACAGAGGTGGTGCGCATGCACAAAATGACCATGTGCACGAGCGTACTCACATTTGCAAAACGGTAGTGAAGGTAAGTGAATACCACCACTGGAGGGATGGATAGATAGATAGATAGATAGGATGTCAGGGTTCCAGGCCTGACATAGGAAGGAAGGAAGGAAGGAAGGAAGGAAGGAAGGAAGGAAGGAAGGAAGGAAGGGAGGGAGGGAGGGAGGGAGGGAGGGAGGGAGGGAGGGAGGGAGGAAGATAGATAGATAGATAGATAGATAGATAGATAGATAGATAGATAGATAGATAGATAGATAGGATGTCAGGGTTCCAGGTCTGACAAAGGAAGGAAGGAAGGAAGGAAGGAAGGAAGGAAGGAAGGAAGGAAGGAAGGAAGGAAGGAAGGAAGGAAGGAAGGAAGGAAGGAAGGAAGGATAGATATAGTCCAATTTTTAAGACAAAATGGAGATAGCCAACTGCTTTTACAGAATTGCCAAGAAAACTGGATGATGTCTAAGAACTGGGCTCAAATCAAGGGTGTCCCTTTCAAAAGTGGAATAAACTTGCTTGAAACACTGATTGCTGATTGTTGTTGTTTTTTAATGTTCTCTTTTCAGTGCATCTGCACACATATGGTAGTATAAAACCAATGGCTGCATGTTCTTAGACTGGTCCAAAGCATTAGACTGCTTGAAAAAAAGCAGGAAGGCTATTCTTCTCACTTCCATAAAAGATATTGGAAGATGTACAAATTACATTTGCCCATCCAAACAAAAACCTATAACTGGTTCCCATTTTGAGAAAAAACTTCCTTTTTTTATTTTTGTATATAAAAGATTACTCGTCTCACCTAGGCTTAGGATAGGGCTGCCCCAGGGGTGGGTTCTACTTACCTTTACTACCAGTTCATAGCAGGACCGCTTCCTGATGACGTCAAGGTTGGTGGGCGGAGCCTCCCCCAGTTTTACTTCCGGTTCACAAGAACCGGTCCGAACCGGGGGCAACCCACCACTGGGCTGCACCTGATATACCTGGAAAGAAATGCATTGATAGAAAACAAAACCAGAAGAATGAAATATTTTTTCCCTTCATCAGAAAAATAAGACTTGTGTTTGTTTTTATAAAAATTGAATTTAATTTGGATTTGAAAGAGTTGTTTTTATTCTGTCTTCCGCCGTCATCAGAAACATTCGTTGCTCCGTTGATTTTTATTTTCCATAATTTAATTAGCGCCATGCTGCAAATTTCTCCTACATTTGTTCTATGGGTCTCATTCAATTTGGTGATAGGGACTTGGCTTTAACATTTCTTTCAGCCGAAGAGAGAATGCAGATGAAATTCTCATGAACAAAAAGTGGAGTTTTTATACTGATTGAATGATAAGATGACCAAGAACAATTGGTAATTGTTCAGTACCAATCTTCTCCCTAGATGAATATAACCACCTTGGGGGTCTATCCTTCAATTAAGTCTCAAAGAACTACATGGGGATCTTCAGCCTGGAAAATGTGTGTAGACAAGGGGGTTCAGAATGATGGGGAGATGTGTCAGAGGAAACAACATAAGCAAAAAGTCCTTCTGTCCTGGCCAAGAGTCAAGAAAACTCAGAAACACCCCTACCCTCAAAACGATGCTATAGAACACTGCACACCAAAACAACTAGACACAAGGACCGTTGCTTCCCGAACACCATCACTCTGCTAAACAACTAATTTCCCACAACACTGTTAAATTAACTACTAAGACTATTACTATTCTTCTTCTCATCCTTACTAGTACCTATCTCTTCCCATTTAGGGCTATATCCATGTTGCTTGTATCTTTACAACTTACATTGTTTTTATTGTTTCCTAGAATGATTTGATTGCTTACTAGTATCCTATGATTATCACTAAGTGTTATAGCTTATGATTCTTGACGAATATATTTTATTTTTTCTTTATGTACACTGAGAGCATATGCACCAAAGAATAATTCTTTGTGTGTCCAATCACACTTGGCCAATAAAGAATTCTATTCTATTCTATTCTATTCTATTCTATTCTATTCTATTCTATTCTATTCTATTCTATTCTATTCTATTCTATTCTATTCTATCCTATCCTATCCTATCCTATCCTATCCTATCCTATCCTAGTCTAGACTTACTCTACTCTACTCTACTCTACTCTACTCTACTCTACTCTTATAGAAATTTAGGAAGCCTTTTTTATTGAACATTAAGAGGAAGCATCCAGCTAGGAAACACAATGATTTTAGAAGGATCAATACATTTTTAGTTTTGTGTTTAGAAGATGCTTATGGGGTTAAAAAGATATCCAGTAAGAAACTGGGAATTCCTAGCTCTGTTTTCAGCTCCAAATCTTATTCGACTCAGCCAGAAACACATCCAAAGGAATACCTGGTATAAGAAAAGATTTCCAATAATGGTGTAAATCCTAGTGGTGTTTCAATTTCATCTTCAATATCACTGCTTCTTTAGAGAAGGTGGTAGAATTGCCAGGAGATACCAAGAAAGATGAACCACAAAACATGATGGGAATATATATGTGTGTGTGTTTGTCATTAAAAAGCTGCAGCAGGTTTTGGATGTGCTTTGATGGGGAGTTTTAGTAGCAACATAGATTGGAAGTGTAAAAATATTTACTGCAGCTGCAGAGTAATCTGATCCATATATTGTGCAAAGCAAATGTGATGGTTGTTTAACTTTGGCTTAGTATTTTGTGTGAGTTTAACCCTTGTGAATTGCAAACGGTGGTTTCTGATTTATCATGTGAATCTTGCTCATTGTTGTTTATCCAACCAACTTTTATTCTACTGGGTCACCATTCAAAAGATGATACAAAATATTGACATAAGACCAGAGAGCCACTTGGTCTAGTGCAGGAGTCAGCAACCTGTGGCTCTGGAGCCACATGTGGCTCTTTCACCCCTCTGCTGCGGCTCCCTATCACTCAAAATATGCATCACAACCGCCAATGTGCGACACCCGCTGGCACGCAATTTATTGTGCTTTTCAACCCCCGGTAGGCCAACCATGGATAAATCCAAGAAAAGAAAAGCTTCAGAAGAAAACAGAACGTTTAATTCAACTACATATGCTAGTTTTTTGGCCGCTCAAGAAATAGTCAGGCACGGGAAGGGTTTTGTGGCTCCCGGTGTTTTCTTTTCTGTGGGAAACGGGTCCAAATGGCTCTTTGAGTGTTTAAGATTGCAGAACCTGGTCTAGTGGCTAATAATCATCAGTTTAGAAAACAGAAGACCATGAGTTCAGAAGAACAGAGATCAAAGGGACCTTGGAGATCTTCTAGTCCAACCCCCTGCTCAAGCAGGAGATTCTATACCTTTTCAGACAAGTGGAGATCCAATTTCTTCTTAAAAACCTCCAGTGTTGGAGCACTCACAACTTCTGGAGGCAAGGCATTCCACTGATTAATTGTTCAAATTCCACTTCAGCCATGAAAGCCAATTGGGCGACTTTAAGCCAGTTGTTCTTTCTCTCAGTCCAAATCACCTCACAGGATTGTTGTGGGGAAAATAGGAGGAGGAAGGTGACTTGGATATGTTCCCCACCTTAAATTGTTTGTGACAATAATAATAGTGGGATACAAATAAATAAAAGACAAGAATGTTTAAATGGGGAAAGCAATCCGTTTCTAGTTGTTTAGTCCCGTGATGGTGAACCTATGGCACGCGTGCCACAGCTGGGGCACGCAAGCCATCGCCCAGCTCAGCTGCACCATGCATGCATGCGTGTGCCTCCTGCCGGCCAGCTGATTTTTGGGATGCGTGGGGGGGCGGGGTCATGTGTGCATGCACGGGGGCAAGGGGGAGCATGGGGGGGTTGTGGTGCATACCCCCCCATGCCCCGGTTTTGGGCCCAGGAGGCTGCAGGGAGGCCTGCTAGGCCCAAAATGGGGCATGGGGGTGTGGTGTGCCCCGCCATGGCCCATTTTTGGGACTAGGAGGCTACAGGGAGGCCTGCTAGGCCAAAAACAGGGGGTGGGGCAGTCACAAGCACATCAGGGGTGGGTTCTAAATTTTTTTACTACCGGTTCTGTGGACATGGCTTATTTTGTGGGTGTGGTTTGATGGTCATATGACAATTCTTTAGGATTTAGCAGAGGTACTGGTCTACCAGGCTTTTAACTGCTTGCAGAGCTGTACCAGTCTACCCATTGTTCTTGGAGCATTCCAGTCTACCCATTTGTTTTTGGAGGCACCGGTCTACTCATTTGTTTTTGGAGGCACCGGTCTACAACCAGACTGCCTTTTAACACTGATCAGCTGTAGGGCGGCCCTTTGAAGCCCCGCGGCAAGAGTTTAAACAGTTTTTTTCCTTCTAGCCGATCAGCTGGGACTCGGGAGGCAGCGAATAGATTGGGGGCGGGGCCAAATAAAAGGTAAGAATAACGTGAGGGGTGGGGGTGGGAGGGCCCAGCTCCCAAACAAAGAGAACCGGTTTGGTGACGTCATATCATCACCGCTACCGGCTCGGCCGAACCGGGCCAAACCAGGAGGAACCCACCACTGGAGCACATGTGCAGGGGGAGGCAGGGGCGTCATGTGCGCATGCACGGGGGCAGGGGGAGCATGGGAGGTCATGCGCACATGCACAGGGGGCGCGCATTGCATTATGGGTGCTGGCAGACGCGCGCTTTCAGCATCCGATGAGAAAAAGGTTAGCCATCACTGGTTTAGTCCATCCTTCTCCATCTTACGGCTTCCAGTTAAAGAAGGTCTATAGCTCCTCAAATTCTCACGATCTGCCCTAGTATTGTGAAAATTGTAATTCCAGTAACCTTAATTCTGTTCTTAATTGAAAACCGGTTTATTTCTATGTTTATCCACCTTTTTAAGAAAGCTCCATATAAACACTCGGTGCTTTGAAAATAGCACAAAAGCAATTTGTAACAGTCAATGCAGATTAGGCTGAGCTGGTAAACAGATTTATTTTTAGAGAATGTTACTATAAGAACACATTGCTCTTTCAGCAAAATCTGTATAGTTCTGTAAATGCTGTCGGAAGAATTAAAACCATAGTGAAAATAAGCTCTTGAAACTTTGACCCGGCATCTCATCATATCTGGATCACAAGACTCCTGCTTTTTTTGTCTAGGAGAACTTAAGAGCTAGACCAGGGGTGTCAAACTCAAATTCAATGAGGGCTGCATCAGGGTTGTGTTTGACCTTGGGGGGCAGGGTGGGCATGACCAGCTCAATGTCACTCGTGTTGGGGGTGCCTGTGGTGGCCCAAGCAGTCTGCCAGTGAAAAAGGGCTTGTCAAGGTTCCGGACGATGCCCTAATTAATTTATGAGTCTCGAGCCAAGTTTCAAAAGAAATCCAGTTATTTATTAAGAGCAACACATCGGCATCTACTCAAGTGAAGTCAACTCTGCTGCACCACGTAAGTTACAGCTCACCTTTGACCCTGCTTCCCCCCTCCTCTCAGTCTGTGTCATGGTAAAATGAGATGCAAGTGTTGTGACCTAGGCCCAAGTAGTGATTACCAAACACAATTTAGTCCTGAACAAACTTATTTTATTAAAACAGCTGAGAATTAATTCATTCTCAGCTTAGTCCAAAACAAATTCTTCATAACCAATCCGTCAGCCTTATCACCAACCTTTGATGTCTTTAGCAACCGGCCAAAGGCTTTTCTTGGCAAAACCCCCACAAAGTTTAAGAGACGCTGACAAGAAGCCCAATGGCTCATTGCTGCTCTTTTAAGCCTTATGGGAGTGGCCAATCATCTTCTGGCCTTACTCCCGAGTCGTCCTTTTTGCTTCAGCTGCTCTTGCCTTCTGGCAGCTCTTCACATGCGTGCACTAGGAACAGGCTCCTCTTGTTCCTCTGCCTCTCTGCTGTCCGCCTCTGGAGGCTCCGGAGTCTGTACATTGCTCCCAGATGGCCCTGGCCCCATCTCTGCCTCCAATGCAGAGCCCTTGTCTGGGTCTTCCCCAGACTCCAGGACTGGCCCATTGTCCTCCCCAGCCTCCTCACTGTCCGACTCTGCCGCCAGCTCCTCAGGCTGCTGGCGGACCACAACAGCAAGCTTGGAAGAAGGAATGTGCTTCCCCCTTGCTTCTCATGGCAACTTGAGAGCAGACTAGAAATGCTTTGCGAGTTGACAGGGCTCCTGAGCGCCGTTTTTGGCTGCAACGGCCTCCTGCAACCTTCTGCCAGGGAAAATGGAGCTTGGAAGGGCCACATGCTCCCCTGAGCTCCATTTTCACTGGCAGAGACACCTCAGGCCGGTCCTTCGCTGTTTCCAGGGTGGCCTCATGAGCCAGATTTAAGCACCCCGCAGGTCGGATCTGGGCCCTGGGCCTTGAGTTTGATGCCCCTGATCTAGATTGAGGCTTCTTTTCTTTTCTCCAGGATGTTCTGACTGATATAGCACAATCCTTCTCTTAAGGGGATGATTGAAGTTGTTCAATTAATTGGTTCTTCTTTCATTTGGGGGTCTCTGAATGGAACTCATACTGATCTGGAGGGGGGGCTGGGTGATGACTCGTCTTGTTCATGGAAGATAGTCAATTCTTTTTTTTTTCTTCTTCTCATCTTGTGAAGCAGCTTCCCTCTTCAATAGCCTCATTGCAACCTTAAGTCCAATAATGGGTTATCCCCTTCTTGAAATTGAGAAGGTAGATTGATTCAGATCATAGACCTAATAGCTTCAAGATTTCCAGAGAAGGTGAAAAATGGCAACAAATATGGAATAGAAATGCAAAAATGACAATGGCAGGGTCTTTCAAAGAAAATATATTTAAAATGTTATATAGATGGCATATACCACCAGCAAGAATCGCAAAGATGTTTCCTGGAACTCCAGCAGAATGTTGGAAATGTGGATCAGCCAGGGATACATTTTACCACCAATGGTGGACATGTGTACAAGCTCAAAGCTACTGGAGTAAGATAAAGGACTTGCTCATGGAGATTACAGGAGTTAGCTTTCAACTGAGACCAGAGGTCTACCTATTAGGAATAAACCTGGGGGTGTAAGGAAAATAGATTGGTACCTTTTTATTCATATTACCACTGCAGCTAGAATTGCATATGCGCAATTGTGGAAAGAGAAAGAAGTACCATCGGACCAGATGATTATTAACAAAATTTTGTGGTGTGCAGAATGTGATAGACTAACATATATTCTTAAAGATAGACATGAATCAATATTTAATCAAAGCTGGTATAAATGGTATAAATGAATAGAAGTAAAAATGATATGAGGTAGATGTTAGGAAAGCATATAGCACAGATTTGAAAATAGTAAGCTAAATATATACAGTATAAGGTAATATAAGATACTAATATATAAGACTAATAAGTACAAGATGAAATATGATAAATTTAATTGAAGCTATAGTAAGATGATATGTAACGTTACTTAGGAACTGTATGTATATGGGGGTTGAATCAACCTCAAACGTATGTATGTGATTTTGTTTTGTTATTGTCTTCTTTCTGTCTTTTGTTTTTAGTTTATAATAAAAATTTAATAATAATAATAATAATAATAAAAAGATTTCCAGAGAAGGGAGATCATTCCTAACCACTAGGGTGTGTGAAAAAGAAATTATTTGTTTGTTGATTCGTTCATTCGTTCATTTGTATCCCACTTTTATTATTTTCACAAATAACTCAAGGTAACAAATATATCCCACACATCATCTTCCTCCTATTTTCCCCACAACAACAATCCTGTGAGGTGGGAAGGTAGATTGTTTCAGACCATAGACCTAATGGCTTCAAGATGTCCAGAGAAGGGAGATTGTTCCTAACCACTAGTGTGTCTGAAAAATAAATGTATTTATTTGTTTATTTGTTCATCCATCCATCCATCCATCCATCCATCCATCCATCCATTCATCCATCCATTCATATCTCACTTCTATTATTTTCACAAATAACTCAAGGTGGAGAATGTAACCAACACACCTTCCTCCTCCTATTTTCCTCACAACAACCCTGTGAGGTGAGTTGAGCTGAGATAGAATGATAGGCCCATGGTCATCCAACTGACTTTCATGGCTAGGGCAGGACTTGAACTCAGGATCTCTTGCTTTCTAGCCTGGTGCCTTAACCAATAGACCAAACTGAATAATATTTTAAAAGCAAGAATAATAACTTTTTTTTTTTGAGTAACAGTTTATTTCAGGTACAACTTTTCCCTTCTGGGGGTACCAGCCCTGTGGAGAGTACATAGTGATACAAAACAGAACTCGGTTTTTCCTTTTCTGAGGGACTTAAGGAGACGCATTCACTTTTCTGCTTTTAAAAATGAGGCTAAGCCTTCCTTCAGGCATGCGCTGCAGATTTTTTGGTGCTTTCTTGCCAATGTGGCAGGAAAACTTAAAGCTTATTTATAGGAGTTGGTGTCAGAAAGATTTCTGGAAGCAGAAAATAAAGGGGGAGCGGGAAACTCGAGTCCCCTCCTGTTCCACAACTCTCCAACTAGCCATTTCCTGAATTATCTGGTTCAAGGAGGGGTTAAGATTTATTTAATTTATTTATTTTATTTTATTTGTATACCGCCCTTCTCCAGAGGACTCAGGGCGGTGAACAGCCACGATAAAACATAACATATAAAATTTAAAAGCAGTTTAAAAGACATTAAATAATTTTGGCCATCAATTTAAAACAACCCAGTTAAAACCAATTACAAATTAAAACCGAAAGGATGGGATCAAGCCAGCCCAGCTAGGTGAAATAGATGTGTTTTCAGGGCCCAACGAAAAGTCCGGAGGTCTGGTATCGTGCGCATCTCTGGGGGTAGGTCGTTCCAGAGGGCAGGTGCCGCCACAGAGAAGGCTCTCCCCCTGGGGGTCGCCAGCTGCCATTGTCTGGCCGACGGCACCCTGAGGAGGCCCTCTGTGCGAGTGAACTGGCCGGTGGGAGGCTATTGGCGGCAGAAGGTGGTCTCGTAGATACCCCGGCCCTAAGCCATGGCCTGCATGACTCAACGCCAAAGGCACACGTAACACTGTTACCTTCCCACGAAAGGTGGTCCCTGTTTTTCTGCTTGCATTTTTTACGTGCTGACAAACTGCTAGATTAGCAGAAGCTGGGACAAGTAACAGAAGCTCACCCCGTTACGCGGCACTAGGGATTCGAACCACTGAGCTGCCGATCTTTTGATCGAGAAGCTCAGCGTCTTAGCCACTGAGCCACTGCATCCCTTTAATGAGGGTTTAGGGGTTAGTTTATTCCAGAAATTGAACTTTGCCACTTCTGTTGGTAAAAATAGGATAAATCTATGGGAAGAAGGTTTGGGCTTTTGGAAAACAAACTCAGAGACTGTTTGCAAGATTTGTTGACCCCACAAAAGTTATAGTGCAGGATCCGGGCTGAGTCGATCACCAGGGCCAGAGTTTTATTCTTCCAAGTTTTCAAGCTTGTGCTGGAGCCCATCCTCAGGGAACTTCTCTCTCTCTCTCTCTCTCTCTCTCTCTCTCTCTCTCTCTCTCTCTCTCTTTCTCTCTCTTGCTTTCTGTATCTCTTTCTCTCTGTGTATCTTTCTCTCTCTTTCTGTACCTTTCTCTCTTTCTCTATCTATCTATCTATCTATCTATCTATCTATCTATCTATCTATCTATCTATCTATCTATCTTTCTCTTGATTGCAGTGACCAGGGTGGCACACCCACGCAACTGGGCTTTGTTTTTCCTTGAAGACATTTCGCTTCTCATCCAAGAAGCTTCTTCGGATCTTCTTGGATGAGAAGCGAAATGTTTTCAAGGACAAACAAAATCCAGTTGTCTTTTGAAAAAAAAAGCAACCATGACTTGGATGGAGGGGTGGGCTTCAAAAATTTTAGCAAGGGGTTGTCTGCCCAGTTGCTGGATGGTTGTGGCCTAGTCAGCCTCCTCCACCATGGTGGGGAGGCGTTTTTGCCCTCCCCGGGTTCCAGAGGCATTCCTCGAGCTTCCAGGAGGGTGAAAATGGCCTCCCCAGACTCCAGAGGCCCTCTGGAAACAGGCCTGTTTCCAGCCTTCCCAAACTTCTGATCAGCCAACTTTTTGCCCTCCCCAAGCCCCCACATGCACCCTGCACTTACCTGCATCCAAAATGGGCCACATGGAGACTCCTGGGAAGCGGGGGATGGACAGGACCAGCCAGGAGTGGAATTTGGGGGTTCTCTGAACTGCACAGAATCTTAGCTAGAGGTTCTTCCGAACCCCTGTGAACCCTCAGCAGCCCACCCCTGCTTTGACAATTGAGAATCTCCGTAGACATTTAGGGTGGCAAACATTTGATTTAGATCAGGGGTGTCAAACTCAATTTCATTGAGGGCCGCATCAGGGTTGGGTTTGACCTCAGGGGCCGGGGTGAGTATGGCCAGGGTCGATGTGGCCAGTTTGACGGGGGCGCCTGTGGTGGCCTGAGCACTCTGCCAGTGAAAATGGGCTCCCAAGCTCTGTTTCTGGCTGCGACGGCCTCCTGCAACCCTCTGCCAGCGAAAACAGGCCGCACACAGCCCTCCTGAGCTCCATTTTCACTGGCAGAGGCACCCCAGGTCAGTCCCTTGATGTTTCCAGGGTGGCCCCACAAGCCTGATCTAAGCACCCCGCAGGCCAAATCTGGCCCACAGACCTTGAGTTTGACACCCCTGATTTAGATAATCATTTCGTCTATAATGGCTTGGTGCAAGGCTGTGTGTGTGTGAGAGAGAGACAGACACAGAGACAGACAGACAGACAGAGACAGAGAGAGACACGCACACACACCACACAGAGACAGACAGACAGAGAGAGACAGGCAGAGAGAGAGAGAGACAGACAGACACAGAGAGAGACAGACAGGCAGAGAGAGAGACAGAGACAGAGATATAGACAGAGAGAGACAAAGAGAGACAGAGAGAGAGAGAGAGAGACAGGCAGAGAGAGACAGAGACAGAGACAGAGAGAGAAAGATAGATACAGAGAGAGAGAGACAGAGACAGAGACAGAGAGAGACACACACAGAGAGACAGACAGACAGACAGAGAGAGGGATGATAGATAGACAGAAAGACAATCCGGGAGGGAGGAAAGGAGGGAGGAAAGGACGGAGAGTCAGAAAAGGCAGCCCAGCTAATTATACACCTGTACAAACTCCTCTCCCCCCCAATTTATGAAATAGATGTATTTACTTTAAGAGGGCTGAGGTGGCACTTGAAAGTCAGAAGACATTTCCAGCTGCAGTCTCAATGCCTGGGATTCATCTCTCTCCGATCTAGACAGTGTCATTGTTCAGTCAATTTACATATTAAAAAGGAGCCTTGTCAAGTTGAAAATAAATCACCAGGTAGTAACAAAGCGTTTTCTCCCCTGTTCCTCCTCTCGGTTATCATCCGCAGCTCCCATCTTAGAGATAGTAAATGAGTTTCTGTAATCAGACGTGCTACTCACTATGTGCATTAGGGACTTTCCTATTTCCTTGGTGCATTGACCTTGTGAAGGACCTTTACTCAGCGTTAATACAGCCCAGCTTGTTCATTGTTTGCTCTCTTCTGCCACGTCTTGTGGGATCGTGACCTAGGAGAAACGCTGTTGGTGATCTGTTGCTCCAAGCTCCTGCAAAGGAATTAATGTTTCTTTAACCAGAGAAGGAACTGTGCAAGACAGTCTCATTTTTCCTGGTTTTGGATTGACAGGGTTTGACTTGAACCTCATCTTCTACAACCCTGCAAACAAAGTTATAATGTATTCATTTCTCTTTCCGTGGAAAATAGGGGTTCCCTATGTCTACAGTCCTCTACATCCCTAGTGCCACGTAATGGGGTGAGCTCCCGTGACTTGTCCCAGCTTCTGCCAAGCTAGCAGTTCAAAAGCAAGTAAAAAATGCAAGGAGAAAAATAGGGACCACCTTTGGTGGGAAGGTAACAGCGTTCCGTGTGCCTTTGGCGTTTAGTCATGCCGGCCACATGACCACAGAGACGTCTTCGGACAGCGCTAGCTCTTTGGCTTTGAAACAGAGATAAGCACCTCCCCCTAGAGTCGGGAACCACTAGTACATATGTATAAGGGGAACCTTTACCTTTACCTATGTCTACAATGGATGGAGATACCATTTGTCCATCTAAAATTCACTATGTCATCTTGGTCCTTGTTGTAGACCAGCTGTCAGGATCTGAATTGCTTCTCTCTCTCTGTCTCTCTGTTTCTCTCTGTCTCTCTGTCTCTCTATCTCTCTGTCTCTGCCTGCCTGCCTGTCTCTCTCTCTCTCTCTCTCTCTTCTAGTCCAACCACCTGCTCAAGCAGGAAACTCCTATACCATTTCAAACAAATGGTTGTCCCCTCTCTTCTTAAAAACTTCCAGTATTGGAGCACCTACAATTTCCGGAGGCAAGTCGTACTTCTGATTAATTGTTTTCACTGTCAGGAAATTTCTCCTTGGTTCTAGGTTGGTTCTCTCCTTGATTAGTTCCCATCTGTTGCTTCTTGTCCTGTCTTCTGTGTTTTGGACAATAGGTTGACTTCTTCTCTTCTTTGTGGCAACCTCTTAGATATTGGAACTTTGCTAGGATGTCAACCCTAGTCCTTATTTTCATCAAACTAGACATACCCAATTCCCACAACCATTCTTTTTATGTTTTAGCTTCCAGTCCACTAACCATCTTTGTTGCTCTTCTCCAAAAATACTGTGCATCGCATATTTACATTTGATTTCTAAATTCGGATTGACCTCACATGAGCTGGGTGTAGCCTTGGGGGGGGGGAGGAGGGGCATAAAATGTCCAGTTCTGCTTTATAGCCTCATGTCTCTCCACGGAGAGCTCCAAAGAGGGGCAAGGAGGAAGCCAGCCAATGGCTTTATGGTCCTGAACGTATGTATGACCGGTCCATCAAGAAAAGCTGCTTGGCGTGTCAGAACAATTTTAGTGTGCAATGCAAAGTTTTAGGCAGCCATCTTTCCCAGCTCTGTCCGTTCAGGGTGCCTTGCTTCTCTTTTTCATTAAGTTTGGCTAGTCTAGAGAAAAGAAGGACTAAGGGGGACATGATAGCAGTATTCCAGTATTTTTTTTTTTAATTTGATTTATATGCCGCCCTTCTCCGGAGACTCAGGGCGGCTTACAATGTGTTAAGCAATAGCCTTCATACTTTTGTATATATATATTTTTTTATACAAAGTCAGCTTATTGCCCCCACAAACTGGGTCCTCATTTCACCTACCTTAGAAAGGATGGAAGGCTGAGTCAACCTTGAGCCTTGGAGAGATTCGAACCAGCAGAAATTGCAGGCAGCTGTGTTAATAACAGGGTGCATTAACCACTGTACCATCAAGGCTCTTTGTGTGGTGGCGCAGTGGTTAGAAGGTAGTATTGCAGGCTAATTCTGCCGACTGCCAGGGGTTCAGTCCCCACCGGCTCAAGGTTGACTCAGCCTTCCATCCTACTGAGGTTGGTAAAATGAGAACTCAGATTGTTGGGGGCAATAGGCTGACTCTGTAAACAGCTTAGAGAGTAAAGCACTTGGACTTACATACCATTCACAGTGCTATTGCTATTGCTATTTGAGGGGCTGCCACAAAGAGGAGGGGATCAACTTATTTTCCATAGAACCAGAGGGCAGGACAGGAAACAATGGATGGAAGCTAATCAAGGAGAGAAGCAACCTAGAATTAAGGAGAAACTTCCTAACAATGAGAACAATTTAACCAGTGGAACAGCTTGCCTTCAGAAGTTGTGGGTGCTTCATCATTAGAGAAGAGACTGGACAGTCACTTGTCTGAAATTGTATAGGTTCTCTTGCTTGAGCAGGGGGTTGGACTAGAAGACCTCCAAGGTCCCTTCCAACTCTATTCTGATGGGTTGATTGATCTTCATCCAGCTATTCCAGGGATCATTAAACCATCATAACTCAGAATTAGATCTAAACTTCATTGACCGAAATGCTCTAAACCGGGTGTCAGCAACCTGTGGCTCGGAAGCCGCATGTGGCTCTTTGGGCCCTCTGCTGTGGCTCCCTGTTGGGTGATCCCACCACTGGCCGGCTCTGCCCCTCGCCCTCTCCTCTCAGTCACTCCTCGCCTGGCCTGAGAAGGTAAGGGCGACGGCGTGGGATAGAGAAGCGGCCAGGGCAGAGAGAGATACAGAGAGAGCGGGGAAGGAGGGAGGGAAGGAGGGAGAGAGAAAGAGATGTCAAAAGGGTTTTGTGGTTCCCGGTGTTTTTTAACAAACAGTTGTCTGCCCTAATGATTGGCTGGGTAGGCGTGGCTAGGGAGGTCATGTGACTGGTGGAAGTGAGTAACGTCGAGTTGGCCATGCCCACTCAGGTTTTGTGGCTCCCGGTGTTTTCTTTTCTGTGGGTCCAAATGGCTCTTTGAATGTTTAAGGTTGCAGACCCTTGCTCTAAACAAAGAGGGAGCTATGCAAAAAAAGCTTTTCCTCACTTCTAGTTTTAGCACGGGGAAATCAGGTTAGCATCAGTTGATGGTGAATTCTCCCCGCCAGTCCATATTTTTTTTAAAAAAAGATTCTGGAAGTCAGGGGTCAGACTTTTAGAAATGTAATTTCTTCCTTTGGTTTTGTTCCAGAAACATCCAAGAGAATAATAGACCTCTGAAAAGCATAGACTGGAAACATGCTTTTTGCTATTAGATAGTTTTCAAAACATTCCGCATTCTGGTTCATTTAATTAAGTTTTGTCACATCAACCGCAACCAGTTGGGTTTACACCTCAAGACAAGCCACAGGCCATTTACAAACCATGTAACTTGATTCAGCCAAACCATTCAGATGGTTAAGTCAAGGATCTGCAATATACACCGTACAGATAGTCTTTGATTTACAAACGGTTTAGTGACCGTTCAAAGTTACAACGGCACTGAAAAAAAGTGACTTATGGCCATTTTTCACACTTATGACCATAGATGCTATCTGCCGCCGATAGCCTCCCACCGATCAGTACGCTCCCACAGAGAGGGACTCCTCAGGGTGCCGTCGGCCAGGCAATGTCGGCTGGCGACCCCCAGGGGGAGGGCCTTCTCTGTGGCAGCTCCTGCCCTCTGGAACGATTTGCCCCCGGAGATACGAAGGATATCGGATCTCCGGGTCTTTCGCCGTGCCCTAAAAACTTTTCTTTTCCATCAAGCAGGGCTGGCGTGAAACCCCCTCCCCTTTTTTTTTTAGTTTTTAGCTTTTTAGCTTTTAATCTGTCAATGTTTTAAATTTTGGGCCAAAGTCGTATAATTCTTTTAAAATTTTTAAATTTTGTATTGGTATGTGTTTTAGTTCTGGCTGTGCACCGCCCTGAGTCCACTTGGAGAAGGGCGGGATATAAATTGAATAAATAAATAAATAAAATAAATTGTAGCATTGCAGGTCAAAATTCAGACGCTTGGCAACTGACTCATATTTATGACGATTCTACTGTCCCGGAGTCATGGGATCCGCTTTTGCGACCTTCTGACAAGCAAAATCAATGGGGAAGCCAGATTCACTTAACAACTAGGTTACTAACTTATCAACTGCAGTAATTCACTTAACGACTGGGGCAAGAAAGATCGTAAAATGGGGCAAAACTCACCTAACAAATGTCTCACTTGGCAACTAAAATTTTGGGCTCAATTGTGGCCGTAAGTCGAGGACTATTTGTATCACACACATAAATATCTACCTTTCCTAGTGTGTGTGTGTGTGTGTTTTCTTCTCTTTCCCCTCTTCGCCTCCCATTTCTGAGGTGAGACACTCCCCTACCATCTTTTCCCGAAACAGATGCAGATAGGGCAAAAACGAATCTTAATTCAGCCAGTAAGCTCATTAACTGTGCTGGCTTGATTCTGCTCGGAATAATTATAGGTTTAGCAGAAGAGTTTTCCCTTAGCATATAATTCTGCTAGCAGATTTTAAGCTGGTTCACAAAAAAAAAAAAAAAGGCTTGTGGGAAAGAGGCAAAAAAAAAATGCACAAATGCTGATGAAGCATTTTGGTGGATTCTTTACTAATCGCATCGCCCACGCATGTGGCAAATCCCTTTTTTTAAAAAAAAATGACGTTTCCTTTTCCTTTGTGGCTTTGTGGGAGCTGCTGGGTCACCGAGCTGCCTCTGGCAATGGAAACTCCCCATTTGCATGAGGCTCATGGTCAGCTCTGATTTTCCTATCTTAGCTTTCCGTAATATGATTTCCCTGTCTTTAAATAAATAACTTTATTGTCATTGTACGTGTATGCACAGTATACCCATACAATGAAAATGAAATTCACTTAACATCAAAAGACCAGGTTCAACACACATAATAATCCCCAAACACACTCCCACTCACCACAATTCCCCACCCCTGAACCATCCAAACATCCATACAACAGACCACTGATGGTGGCCCTTTAGTTCATTGTTGAGTGCAATTATAGCTCTGGGATAAAAACTATTCAGAAAATGTGTGGTCCGAGTTTTAATTGTTCTGTATCTTCTGCCAGAAGGCAACAGTCCAAAAAGATTGTAAGCAGGATGGGAAGAGTCTCTGAGAATGTTATGCAACTTTCTCAAATAGCGAGATTTGAAGATGTCATCCAGGGCTGGTAGCTGGAGCCCAATGATATTTTGGGCAGTTTTAATGGCTCTCTGTAGAGCATTTTTGTCTGCTACAGAGCTGCTCCCATACCGTGCAAGCACGCCATATGTCAGGACACTCTCAATGGTGCTGCAATAGTAGGACAGGAGTAGATGCTGAGATAGATTTATCTTCCTGAGCATTCTCAGGAAGTACAGCCTCTTCTGTACCTCTTCCTTTGCATCTGTCATCAAAGGAAGCATGGGGGTTGGAGATGGAGGTGGGGTGTTATTAAGCAGATTGAGGGGTGTGTGCTGAATTTCTCTTGTGTTTGTGTGTGTGTGTCAGGGGTGAAATGCTCCTGGTTCGGACCGGATCAGGCGATCCGGTAGCTATTGTGGCAGGTGGTTCAGAGAACTGGTAACGATGGTGGCGCAAGGCTCTGCCCACCTGCCTGGGTGTTGTTACTTCCTGGTTTTAACCAGGAAGTAATATGTTTTTTACCCTCTGAGCATGTGCAGAAGGTTTTGCGCATGTGTAGAGGGTCTGCGCGGCGTGTGCACTTCTGAACCAGTAAGGAAGGTAAGTAGATTTCACCCCTGGTGTGTGTGTGTGTGTGCAGATCAGGGGTGAAATGCTACCAGTTTGCACTGGTTCAGGTGAAGCGGTAGTGATAAAAGCTACCGGTTCGTGTGAACCGGTAGTAAAAAAAAACCCTACCAGTTTGTCCGAACTGGTACTTCCAACAATCAGCTGTGTCGCATGATTTATATTCGCTAGAAAGCAGGACAGCTGTTTCCCCCACCCTCGCTGTTCCACTTACCTTGTTAAGCTTTCTTTTTTCACACGAAGCATGTGTTTGGCACACACCGTGCATGCACCTGTGCGCAGCGTGCTTTTGGCACATGTCGCACATGCACGGGCAGAGAACCGGTGGCAATCCAAGGAGGATTTCACCACTGGTGCAGATCATTTTGCAGATCAGCCATCACGGATCGAATGTTGTCATTCAACCCTAGTTTTTGAAGTGCTTTCCATTCTTGGCAAGCTATTCTGCATATTAGTTCAAATAGATATTGATTTTAGAGGGGAACTCGATTCTCCTTCTCCTCTCCCTCCTGGCAGAGAGGGGGTTATTTAAGGACAAGTTTTCAGGTCAAGAAGATGGAGAGACATCTCAACAAGGCTGCCTAGGCTTAGGTCGCAACCCTACGTGGCTTCCACAATCAAAGAGGAATTGTGATTCAGGGTTAGAATTTGTTGTTCAGTCACTTAAGTCGTGTCTGACTCTTTATGACCCCCGTGGTCCATAGCACGCCAGGCCCCCTGTCCTCCCTTGTCTCCTGGAATTTGTCCGAATTCATCTTCACGTGTTAGAATATTACTTTGTATATTGTATATTACTTTGTTATGTACTGAGCCACGGTGGCGCAGTGGTTAGAGTGCAGTACTGCAGGCTACTTCTGCTGACTGCTGGCTGCCTGCAATTTGGCAGTTCGAATCTCACCAGGCTCAAGGTTGACTCGGCCTTCCATCCTTCTGAGGTGGGCAAAATGAGGACCAAGATTGTTGGGGACAATATGCCGACTGTGTAAACCTCTTAGAGGGGGCTATAAAAGCACTGTGAAGAATGATGAATGGATGAATGATAGAATTAAAGCAGGAGTATAAGGTGCGTTAAATAAATAGCAACAAATAGCTTAAGTGACACCAGATATATTCTATGTATATATGTATAAACACTGCATGTCCGATGTTAATAGAAAGGAGATTTTTTATATGTATATAAAACTCAATAAAGTATCTATCTATATATATATAAAAAGCACTGTGAAGAGGTATATAAGTCTAAGTGCTAGTGCTTTTGCCCTTCCTTCCTTCCCTCCCTCCCTCCCTCCCTCCCAGTGGTTAGAATGCAGTATTGCAGGCTGCTGAGTGCCAGCAGTTCAATCCTGACTGGCTCCACTATAAATCTTAAATGCTATTGCTATTGCTATTGCTATTGCTATTGCTATTGCTATTGCTATTGCTATTGCTATTGCTATTGCTATTGCTATTGACTCAGCCTTCCCTCCTTCCAAGGTCAGTGAAATGAGGACCCAGATTGTTGGGAGCAAGATGCTGACTCTGTAAACCAATTAGAGAGGGCTGTAAAGCACTGTAAAGCAGTATATAAGTCTAAGTGCTATTGGGGGTCTAGGACAACTCATTATGGCCAACTCGCTAAAGTCAACTCGCCACAGGACAATTCAATGCTGTATTAATATTTTCATTCAGTTCCTTTTATTATTGGTGACCATGTTTTCAACAAATTTATTGTAATCTTGTATTTCTGCCCTTGACTTTTTTATTTTATTATTATTGGCCATGGTTCCATTGAAATGAATATAACTTTTGTATTTGTTTAATTGTCCTGAGACGAGTTGCCTGTGGCAAATCGTCCCATTCCGTCTAGAATAAGCAGAAGGTCCCAACTACAATTCTTACCATGTGCCCTAAAAAGGATCTGATATAATGTCTTGCGAGGCAGGAACAAGGACAGATCAAGGAGATCCAAATAATATGATTATTTATACGCAACTTACAACTGTATATGTTATAAATAATATATACAACTTACGACAAAAGTCCAATCTTTTCTCTAGATCAGGGGTCAGCAACCCACGGCTCTGGAGCCACATGTGGCTCTTTCATCCCTCTGCTGTGGCTCGCCATCGCCAGTCAGCTCCACAATTGATAGGGCTTTTGGTTAGGACAGGTAGAGGAAAGAGGACGCCGCAAAGGAGGAGACTCTATGGTGGGGGAAACCAGATTTCCGGTCAGCAGAGGAAGAAGGACACCGTGCTAGGAGGAGACTCTATGGTGGGGGAACCGGACTTCCAATCGGTTGCAAAACCGGACTTCCAATCCTGCAAAATCTCCATTCCCGCCCCACTCCAGGGGGAAGGATATTGCAAAATCCCCATTCCCACCCCACTCTGGGGCCAGCAAGAGGTGGTATTTGCTGGTTCTCCAAACTACTCAAAATTTCCGATATTGGTTCTCCAGAACCTGTCAGAACCTGCTGGATTTCAGCCCTGCATTAACATCAAATCACAATCTTTTTGTTTTTTTTTCATAATAATATGAACTAGCCATTTCTATAAGGATCTATCAGTCTAGTCGGTAAAAACCCAAAATCAAATTTTCATTCTTTTCCACTTCAAGCACGAAGTTCAGAAGCGGTCTCCATGTGGAAACGAAATTATGTATATTCTTTTCTTTAATCAAAAGAGTCAATTTTTAGCCATTTCAGTGAACTCCATGGTTTCTCCTTCAGCTTAAGGAGACAGAGTTTGCTTTTAAAATTTATTTCAAAGGAAGAAACTTCTCATGGGTGGAAGGCAGGGTTCTTGTGTTGATTTAATGACTAGGTAACTGGGGTATGTGTGCGAATACCCTGTCTTTCAGACTGCAATATATCTCCAGCAGTTTGCAATCTCCTGTTCCCTGTGCTAATATTAAACCTCAAATGGTGTATCAGGTATAAACACCTGCCACGGACCTTTCACAACAGTGGCATCACAATTTCCTGCAAACGGGGAGTTTAGCTTTGAAGAAATTTGTAGAAATTATCCACCTTGGTCTCTTAACCTACAAATGTAGGGCAGGATTTCAAAAAAAAAAAAGGCATTTGAGTACATCTCTAGCTATGGTGCTTTACTCAGCTACCTAAGAATAAATCCAGTGGTGGGATTCAACTGGTTCGGGCCGGTTTGGGCAAACCGGTTGTTAAATTTCTGGCTGGCCTCGCCCCTCCCTTCTCCTCCCCGCTTCTTCCAGGAGTTCCCACACGCCCCGTTTTGGCTCCCAGGTAAGTGCAGGGATGCCTAGTAGGCCAAAAATGGGGCACAGGGATGGCGGTGTACACCCCGCCGTGTCCCATTTTTGCTTCCAGGGGGGTGCAGGAGACCAGGTGCTGCCTGTCACACACCACTGGCCACGCCCAGTTATACCAAACAATTACTGGAAAGTTGTTGATTGAATGGTGGAACGATCAGTTGGGTTAACAGATTTAACAGATTAACAGAGTTGGGAGGGACCTTATAGGCCATCTAGTCCAACCCCCCGCTCAAGCAGGAGACCCTACACCATTTCTGACAAATGGCAGTCCAGTCTCTTCTTGAAAGTTTCCAGTGATGAAGCTCCCACAACTTCTGAAGACAACTTGTGTTCCATTGGTTGATGGTTCTCACTGTCAGAAAATTCCTCCTTATTTCCTGGTTGAATCTCTTCCTGATCAGTTTCCATCCATTATTCCTTGTCTGGCCTTCAGGTGCTTTGAAAAATAGCTTGACCCCCCCCCCCCCCCTCTGTGGCAGCCCCTCAAATACAAGAACACTGCTATCATGTCTCCCCTGGTCCTTCTCTTCACTAGACTAGCCATGCCCAGTTCCTGCAACTGTTCATCATATGTTTTAGTCTCCAGTCCCCTAATCATCTTGTTTGCTCTTCTCTGCACTTTTTCTGGAGTTTCAACATCTCTTTTTTATAATGTGGTGACCAAAACTGGATGCAGCACTCTAGGTGTGGGCTTAAACACCTCTGACAAGCCCCCAAATTGCACTGCAAGAAAAAAAAAAACCTTAGTGTGTTCCTTTTGCTAAAGGTTGGCAAACATCATATGTTCACATTAGCTGGGACATTCCCAATGCTGTGATATTTATACAGCACATATTGTCATTCTCTAAATACCATTCTATTTGTGTGCACGGCTATAGTTTTATCCTACTGCGCTTGAATGGATAGCAAATATTTGACAGCGAAACTGGCTTTGAAAATATAAGCGCTTTGCATTTTCCAACAGACCCCGGGATTGGCTACAGCTGCAAACCCTATAAATATGTACTTGGAATAAATTCTATTAAATTAGTGGGGCTTAAATCCAAGTAAATAAAGCCTTGATCATGCAGTGCAGTTTCTCACGATTTCCAAGTTCTCCTCTTTGCTTGGCTCTAAAAGCACCGCTTATCTTGCTCATAACTGGGCTTGCAAATTTGCTGCTATATCCTGAACATTGAATATTCTGAGTATTTAAACTTTTTTTTTTTTAAAGGCTGTTTATGAAGTGCCATCAGCAAACAAGGCTTCTTGTAACACGAATAAGCAAAGAAACCAGAAGATGGGTCTCCCTCTTCATTTAGAATTAGAATTAGAATAGAATCTTTTTTTTTAATTGGCCAAGTGGGATTGGACACACAAGGAATTTGTCTTGGTGCATAGGCTCTCAGTGTACATAAAAAGACAAGATACATTTGTCAAGAATCATAAGGTGCAACACTTAATGATAGTCATAGGGAACAGATAAGCAATCAGGAAACAATATCAATATAAATCGTAAGGATACAAGTAGCAAAATTACAGTCATACAGTCATAAGTGGAAGGAGATGGGTGGTGGGAACGATGAGAAGATTAATAGTAGTGCAGACTTAGTAAATAGTTTGACAGTGTTGAGGGAATTATTTGTTTAGCAGAGTGATGGTGTTTGGGAAAAAAAACTGTCCTTGTGTCCAGTTGTTCTGGTGTGCAGTGCTCTATGGCGTCGTTTTGATATTAAAATATATTCATCAAGAATCATAAGATACAACACTTAGTGATAATCATAGGATACTAGTAAGCAATCAAATCATACTAGAAAGCAATAAAAACAATATAAGTTGTAAAGATACAAGCAACGTGGATATAGCCATAAGTGGGAAGAGATAGGTATTAGTAAGGATGAGAAGATTAATAGTAATAGTAATGCAGACTTAATGAATAGTTTGACAGTGTTGTGGGAAATTATTTGTTTAGCAGAGTGATGGCGTTCGGGAAGAAACTGTCCTTGTGTCTAGTTGTTCTGAGGTGCAGTGCTCTATGGCGTCGTTTTGATATTAAAATATGTTCATCAAGAATCATAAGATACAACACTTAGTGATAATCATAGGATACTAGTAAGCAATCAAATCATACTAGAAAGCAATAAAAATAAATATAAGTTGTAAAGATACAAGCAACGTGGATATAGCCATAAGTGGGAAGAGATAGGTATTAGTAAGGATGAGAAGAAGAATAGTAATACAGTCTTAATAAATAATTTGACAGTGTTGAGGGAATTATTTGTTTAGCAGAGTGATGGCACTGGGGGAAAAGCTGTCCTTGTGTCTAGTTGTTCTGGTGTGCAGTGCTCTATAGCATCTTTTTGAGGGTAGGAGTTGAAACAATTTATGTCCAGGATGCGAAGGGTCTGTAAATATTTTCACAGCCCTCTTTTTGACTCATGCAGTATACAGGTCCTCCATGGAAGGCAGGTTGGTAGCAATTGTCTTTTCTGCAGTTCAAATTATCCTCTGAAGTCTGTGTCTGTCTTGTAGGGTTGCAGAGCCAAACCAGACAGTTATGGAGGTGCAGACTCAATAATTCCTCTGTAGAACTGTATCAGCAGCTGCTTTAGCTTTCCATTTGAAAATCTGCTAGTCCGAAAAATAGCAGGAAAATAATGTCGAAGATAGTTTGAACCTTTGAATTCCAAAGTCCTCAACTTACACCAGTCCGTTTAGTGACCGTTCAAAGTTACAGCGGCAATGAAAACAGTGACTTATGACCGTTTTTCACGCTTACGACCATTGCAGCATTTCCACGGTCACGTGATCAAAATTCGGAGGCTTGGCAAACTGATTCATATTTATGACGGTTAAAGGGGTCATGTATCTCCTTTTATGACCTTCTGACAAGTAAAGTCAATGGGGGGAAGCCAGATTTGCTTAACAACTGTGTTACTAATGGAACAAGTGCAATGATTCACTTAACAACGGAGAAAAGAAAAGTTGCAAATTGGGACAAAGTTCATTTAACAAATGTCTCGCTTAGCAGCAGACATTTTGGGCTCAATTGTGGTCATAAGTCGAGTTATACCTGTACAGGGGCATGTTGGTACTACCTTTCTTGCCCCTTGGTTGGTTCTGCAGAAGTATTCAGGTGATTAGTATGGGAAAACAACCTTAAGTTCTACGCAACATTAGTTGGTCTCCACAGTTTTAGTAATGAAAACTTATATATCCACCAAAGTGAAACTTAATGTATTTTTCATTTTGCAGTTAGAATCCTAAAGTTACAGAGTTAAGGACCTTAGAGGTGAATAGAATAGAATAGAATAGAATAGAATAGAATAGAATAGAATAGAATAGAATAACAAGTTGGAAGGAACCTTGGGAGGAAGGATACCCTACACCATTTCAGACAAATGATTATCCAATCTCTTCTTAAAAACTTCCAGTGTTGGAGCATTCACAACTTCTGGAGGCAAGTCGTTCCACTTATTAATTGTTCTCACTGTCTGGAAATTTCTCCTTAGTTCTAAGTTGCTTCTGTCCTTGATAAGTTTCCACCCATTGCTTTTTGTCCTGCCCTCAGGGGCTTAGTCTGACCCTCTTCTTTGTGGCAGCCCCTGAGATATTGGAACACTACTATCATATCACCCCTAGTCCTTCTTTTCACTAACTAGACATACCCAATTCCAGCAACCGTTCTTCATATGTTTTAGCCTCCATTCCCTTAATCATCTTTGTTGCTCTTCTCTGCACTCTTTCTAGAGTCTCTTTTTTACATCGTGGCAACCAAAACTGGAGGCAGTATTCCAAGTGTGGCCTTACCAAGGCATTATAAAGTGGTACTAACACTTCACGTGATCTTGATTCTATCCCTCTGTTTATGTAGCCTAGAACTGTGTTAGCAGCTGCTGCACACGGCTGGCTCATATTTAAGTGGTTGTCCACTAGGACTCCAAGATCCCTCTCACAATTACTACTATTGAGCCAGGGGCTACCTATACCGTACCTGTGCATTTTGTTTTTCTTGCCTAAATGTAGAACCTCACTTTTTTTCACCGTTGAATTTCATTTTGTTAGCTAGCGCCCAATGTTTAAGTCTTGTTGTTATGTAGTTATGTAGTCCAGTTTGGCAGGATGTAATTATTCATCTAATCCATTTATTTCCCATTAGATGGTTGTCGAGATCTTTGTAAAGTCTTTAGATCTTACAGACACTCGAGACAATTTACTGATGTATACATGAATCTGTTTCCTTGAAATTTCAGCTCATTACTTCTTCGCCTATCCTGTAGGATGGCATGGAGGAAAAAGACAACATATTTTGCCTTGCAACCCTTCAAAGATCTAAAGGCAGCTATCATGTCTCTTGTTAATCTTCTTTAACCCAGTTCTTCTCCAAGTCACAGCTTTCTTCCATATCCCACACAGGACCTGACGTTTGATTTGTTCGTTGGATATACTCCGGCTTACTTGTGTTGTGACCCAGGCCCAAGTAGGTATTATCAGACACAATCAGTTCGAAACAAACAGGCTTTATTAGAACAGCTGAGAATTAACTCATTCTCAGCGTAGTCCAAACTAATTCAAAACAAATTCTTCATAACACAATTCTTCAGCCTTATCACCAACCTTGGTCTACTTTGGCAACCTGCCAAAGGCTTTTCTTGGCAAAAGTTCAGAAGCAGAAGACGCCAACAAGAAATAAATGCAGCAAGACAAGAAACAAATCTATCAATGTTGTTTTCTGACAAAGAGCCCAAGAGCCGCTGTGGTCTTTTAAGCCTTATGGGAGGGGCCAATCATCTCTTGGCCTTACTCCTGAGTCGTCCTTTTTGCTTTAGCTGCTCTTGCCTTCTGGCAACTCTTCTCATGCGTGCACTAGGAACAGGCTCCTCCTGTTCCTCTGCCTCTCTGCTGTCAGCCTCTGGAGGCTCCAGAGTCCGCATATCACTCCCAGATGACCCTGGCCCCATCTCTGCCTCTGACGCAGAGCCCTCATCTGGGCCTTCCCCAGCCTCCAGGACTGGCCCATGTTCTTCCTCAGCCTCCTCACTGTCCAACTCCACTGCCAGCTCTGCAGGCTGCTGGTGGACCACAATAACTTGCCTATTTGAGAAATGACAAACTTTTTGCACTCCATAGATTAACTACATTTTTTTCCTGATCCTAGGCCATGTTTTCTAAGACTAATAGGAGTTAAAGTCAATAACAGCAGGGAATACCACAACATTCATACTCTTTACTCTGAATCATCTCAAAAATGATGCCTGCAGAGATATCATATCTGTCCAAAACAAGCAATCTTGAACATTCTAGTTGATGTAATCCAACTTTCATCCTCTGTCAGTATTGGCCACGCTTTCTACCAGTAGGGGAGCTATAATTTGGGAAAATCAGGAATGTTACTGGTTACAATTGACTTGGGCCAAAGGATTGGGATTACTTGAGAACTTCAAGCAAATTGTTCTGACCCAGGTCCCTAAATATGACCAACCCTCTGAACGTAACTCAAAGATTCCTTTATTAGGAGCACCAACAGCCCCGGCAAAAAGTCTGTCAGCACTTCAACCTGCATTTACTCTAGTGCTGACATAAGAAGGAGAAGCGAAGGCATCTGGAAAAGGACGTTTGACTTTTCACCTACTTATTTTCCCTGGAGATAATATCCCCTAGGAGATGGGATGGGATGGGGGAAATTATTTTGAGCTGGAGTAGATTAGGGGTAGAATGACTTGGAAAATGGCCAATGAGTGCAGGGGAGTGGGGAACGGAAAGGGAGGGTTTGGGGGCTGGACGTCAGTGTTAGCTTCGATTGGAGTTGGGTTAGAATGTCGTGCTTAATAAATAGGAGTTTTTCTTCAAAGACTTCGTTTGAAATGCAATTTATTTGAGACGACCTCGAAGCTTGACAAAGTCTTTCTCACTGCAGGCTAACAAGCCTGTCCAGCAGGGAGATGAATAGTTGTCTACCACATCTATTCATCTCTGACCCCTGCCTTTTATCCCCAGAACTAGGGTGGGCCTTCGCTAGCAGAATGGCTCTTCCGTCCCAAGGATTGTCCCACAGATTTCCACTGCTCTCCACTCCACTGCCTTCTGCACATCTGCGCGTCAGGCACAGGATCCAGCTGATCCTTCTTTTCCTCATCAGTCACCTCCAGACCTGGGGGCTGTTGACTCTCCATCTGAGGGCTGATGGACAGCCCAAGCCCTGCCTCTGTCTCTCTCTCTGCCAGCTCCATTCCCTCTTCCCCCTCGGAGCTCCCAGGTTGCTTTGATGCTGGCCCTGACTCCCATTTCTCCTCCTCCTCTGATTCGGCTGCTGGAAGGGCCAGCAGCCGACAAGCCACAACACAAATCCTGAGTAGGGGATACTTTAAAGGTGGGTTTGTACAGTAGATGGAGCTAAAATGCTTTGGATTTCTGCAGTTCAGCTTTTTTCTGGAATCCACCCATTGTCTTGCCAGGTTGCCTGAATTATTATTTATTTTTATTTATTTGTATCCTGTCTTTATTATTTTTAATAAAGACAGGATACAAATTCAAGGTGACAAACATATCCAGCACATCTTCCTCCTCCTATTTACTCCACAAAAACAACCCGGTGAGGTAGTTTGGACTGAGAGAGGAGGATTGGCCCAAGGTCACCAACTGGCTTTCATGACTAAGGCAGGACTAGATGAATGGTTACAAGAACTGGGCGTGGCTAGTCTGGGGAAGAGAAGGACCAGAGGAGACTATCTGGAATGAGCTTCCCCCCGGAGATACGGAGGATCCCGGATCTGCGCACCTTCCGTCGCGCTCTCAATACCTTTTTATTCCACCAGGCGGGCCCGGCCTAATCTTTTCCCTTTTTCTTTTTAATATGAAAATTTTAATCTGTTTTTAAATGATTGGGGTGTTTTAAATCTGTCTGGGCCAAATTGTTTAATTCGGTTTTATTCTGTTTTTAAATTTTGTATTTATGTATTTTATCGTTTGGCTGTTCACCGCTCTGAGTCCTTCGGGAGTAGGGCGGTATATAAATCAAAAGATAAAGATAAAGATAAAGATGATAGCAGTCTTCCAATATTTGAGGGGCTGCCACAAAGAGGAGGGGGTCAAGCTATTTTACAAAGCACCTGAAGGCCAGACAAGAAACAATGGATGGAAACTGAACAAGGAAAGATTCAACCTGGAAATAAGGAGAAATTTTCTGACAGTGAGAGCCATCAACCAATGGAACAGAAGTTGCCTTCACAAGTTGTGGGAGCTTCATCCCTGGAGGCTTTCAAGAAGGGACTGGACTGTCATCTGTCAGAAATGTAGGGTCTCCTGCTTTGGTGAGGGGGGGGGTTGGAGTAGATCAGGGGTCAGCAACCTGCGGCTCTGGAGCCACATGTGGCTCTTTCATCCCTCTGCTGCGGCTCCCTGTCGTCGGTCAGCTCCACAATTTGATAGGGCTTTCGGTTAGGACAGGTAGAGGAAAAAGGATGTCATACTAGGAGGAGACTCTATGGTGGGGGAACCGGACTTCTGGTCGGCTCCAGAATTGAATGGGGGGCTTCCGGTTAGGACTTTTGTGGCTCTTTGAGGTTGCCGACCCCTGGACCAGATGGCCTACAAGGCCCCTTTTAACTCTGTTAATCTGTTAATTCTGTTAACTCACAGTTTCTGGCTGCTTGGTCCAAAGTCACCCAACCAGCTTTCATGCCTAAGGCAAAACTAGAACTCCCCATCACCTGGTGATTAGCCCAAAGTCACCCAGCTGGCTTTCATGGCTAAGGCAGGACTAGAACTCACAGTCTTCTGTTTTTTTGTTTTTTTGTTTTTTTAAATTTGATTTATATGCCGCCCTTCTCCGGAGACTCAGGGTGGCTTACAATGCGTTAAGCAATAGCCTTCATACTTTTGTATATTTATACAAAGTCAGCTTATTGCCCCCACAAACTGGGTCCTCAATTTACCTACCTTAGAAAGGATGGAAGGCTGAGTCAACCTTGAGCCTGGGGAGATTCGAACTTGCAGTAATTGCAGGCAGCTGAATGTTAATAACAGGCTATTAGTCTGCTGCGCCACCAGGCTCTTTTTCTAGCCTGGTGCCTTAACCACTAGACCAAACTGGCTCTAATGAAGGCAAACCATGGTTTATTTAATTGGACACAGAACAGGAATTATATTTCATTACATTACCCATGTAGATTAAAAGTACTAATGTGAATATAGCCAAAAGATTACATACAGATTAGATTTTAAGCAAAAGAAAACAGAAAACACACAATTTCAAGATGCATTTGTTGTGTCTGACCCTATGAATGTTGGACTGAGAGCAGGGAGCTGCCAATCTCTACCTATTCAGTCATTTCTCTACCTTACCTTTGCGGTGCTGATAGAATGAGAGCAGGGAAGACATCTGGAAGAAAAGGAGAGAAATAAATAGGATTTTTCATTGGCCTGAGACTCAATGCTCGGGAAAGTCATCTGCAGCCACCCTGATAAAAAAAAAAAAAAAGGGTCTATGAAAATGCTTAGGAGGAAGAGGCTATGACGTGAAGTCTCTTCATGCTTTTGCTGGAGACCGCTGAAGAATTTAAATGAACAAAAAGCAGGGCAGTGAACCGGCTGATAATGCCACCATCCCTTGCAGCCAAGTGTGTGCGTGTGTCTTTGTAGGTTTCCAGCCTGTGCCACAAGGGAATAAATCCCATTTAAGAAGCAACAACCTCTTGCCTGCCTGCAAAGCAGCTGCACAAACCATCCGGTCCTCTTTCAGTATTTTTAGTCGTTCATTTGGGTGGGCTTTTCTATGAGATTAACACCGTGCTTGCTTCACTCATCGCTCATCAACTGATTGGCGCTCTAAATGGCAGATTCATGCGAGGAATGCAGAATCTTCCTTTTAGCGAATGCAGACGCCTCAAGTGAGCAGATAAGTGAGTTCAATTATGGGCTTTTCAATCAGAATGGCGCTCCCATGTAACACCTCTCCTGCACGAGCTGCACTGGCTCCCAGTGGTCTTCCGGGTGCGCTTCAAGGTTTTGGTTACCACCTTTAAAGCGCTCCATGGCTTAGGGCCTTGTTATTTACGGGACCGCCTACTACCACCAGTAGCCTCCCACCGGCCAGTACGCTCTCATAGAGAGGGACTCCTCGGGGTGCCGTCAGCCAAACAATGTCGACTGGCGGCCCCTAGGGGGAGAGCCTTCTCTGTGGGGGCACCTACCATCTGGAATGAGCTCCCCCCGGAGATACGGAGGATCCCGGATCTGCGCTCCTTCCGCCGTGCTGTGAAGACCTTTTTATTCCATCAAGCGGGCTTGGCCTAATCTCTTCCCTTTTTAAATATGTAAATTTTAATCTGTTTTTAAATTATTGGGGTATTTTAATTTGTCTGGGCCAAATAATTTAATTTGATTTTATCGGGTTTTTAAATTTTGTGTATTTATGTATTTTATTGTTGGCTGTTCACCAACCTGAGTCCTTCGGGAGTAGGGCGGTATACAAATCAAATAAACAAACAAACAAACAAACAAACAGAATAGAGGTGGAAGGGACCTTGGAAGTCTTCAAGTCCAAGTCCCTGAAGAAGCAGGAGACCCTATAGCAGTGATGGCTAACCTTTTCGCCATTGTGTGCCAAAAGTGGGGGTGAGTGTGTGTGTGTGGGGGGGTGTCGTGTATGCATGTGTCCACACCCATAATTCAATGCCCCCCCCATGCCACACACCCACATACATGCATGTGACTCCCCATATACACTCTCCTCGCTTTTTGCACGCGATGGCAAAAAGATTACCGGTGGGCCCAGTAGGCCTGTTTTTCGCCCTCCCCAGGCTGCAGAGCAAGGGTGAAATGCTCCTGGTTCGGACCAGATCGCCTGATCTGGTAGCGATGGTGGCGGGTGGTTCGGAGAACTGGTAGCAAAAATCCCTGCACCCCCCCCCCCCATGCCCAGCTAAGCCGTGCGATCATCAGAGGCTTTTTTTTTTTTTACTTTTAAAATAATTTTTTCTACAACCTCTTCGGCCGAAAAAAATGCTTTTAAAAGTAAAAAAAAAAAGCCTCTGATGATCGCGCGGCTCAGCTGGGATCATCAGAGGCTTTTAAAAGCATTTTTTTTTCTGCAACCTCTTCGACCAAAGAGACTTTTTGCTGGGGCTGCTGGCGCTCCTAATAAAGGAATCATTGATTTAACTACAGAGGGTTGATCATGTTTGGGAGCCAGGTTAGAACAATCGAATGCTCTAAGACAAGAATCTGAGATCCTAACGTTGCAGAGATTCCCCCGTGTGAATCCTGCATGCATTTCCCACAGTGCTCCTGCTTTTATGCAGAGCCCTAGCACGCTTGGCAAAAAATTAATCTCCTCTTTCACTTTTAGTTAGCTAGTGTATCTGCTTTAATTATTAGATTTTACTGGGGAATTCTTCACAAAGCGCTTTACACCTAGCGTCATTAGGCAGCTACCTAAAGCATAGCCATCTTCTCTCCTGCCCCCCCTCCCCCTTATATCCTAGGTCACTGGGAATGGATCAGAAACCTAATTACTACCCTCAAAATTCATTGCTGCAAGCCAGTTGTTTGGAAAATGAAAAAAGGTGGGGAAAAAGAAAAACGGGCACATTATTTGCCAATAAAGTAAATGGAGCCAGGGATGCTATGAACTGTGCTAGCTCAAGTCAACTCAGAGAGAATTATGGGAATTTCTTAAGCAATGAAAGGAATATTGCTATTAGCTTCAGGAATCCCCTTAATCCAGATCCACGAAATCACTATTTGCTTGCAGATGTAAACACAGATGCTTGGTTAAGCATGCTTCTATTTTTATTTATTTTTTGGTTGCTGTTCAATGCAAATATGCATTTCCCCGTCCCCCTCCCAGATGCTTTAAAATGACGTCTCGTTACATTTTATGCGTCTGTTAAGCACTCTGAATATTAAAATGCAGCCATTAGGACTCTGTAAACAAATGCAGACTTGCATCCACAATCTTGGGACTAAAATGGATCTTTTTCTGTCACACCCTTGGGTGTTTGCTGATTTTACATGACACTTCTAGAAGCTTACAGGAAGGCTGGGTTTTCACACTGCAATACATAATGTCTATTACCATAATGTGATTAGCGTGGTTTCAGCTTAGCAAACTAGTGGCTTGCAAACCATGATTTATTGTTTAAGGGAATCCAGCCAATTTAACTTTATTTAATATGCCAGAGTTAAGCAAAACATAGTTTAGATGGTATGTGAATTGAGGCACAGAATTTCAAGAGTATATTTTTAGAGAAGTGTCTTGGAAACTCATTGTCACTCAAAATAGCATTAATGACAGGTCTTCAAATTTTATGAATACAAGAGATACTCTTTTATGTCTTCCTAGCCCTTTCTTTAACCACTACTGATGGATGGGTGGGTGGATTCATTTTTATTTATTTATTTGTTTGTCATTCATTCATTCATTCATTCCAAAGATGCTTTTTCGAGAGGCAATTTCTGGTTTTTCTTTGAAGATGTTTCACTTCTTATCCAAGAAGATTTTCATTCATTCATTCATTCATTCCAAAGATGCTTTTTCAAGAGGCAACTGGATTTCCTGGTTCTTCTTTGAAGATGTTTCACTTCTTATCCAAGAACCTTCATTCATTCATTCATTCCAGTGATGGGTCTCAAATTTTTTTTACTACCGGTTCTGTGGACGTGGCTTGGTGGGCATGGCAGGGGAAGGATACTGTAAAATCTCCATTCCCACCCCACTCCAGGGGAAGGTTACTGCAAAATCCCCATTTCCAGGCCCTCGTCACCTCCTGCCTGGACTATTGTAATGCTCTCTACATGGGGCTCCCCTTGAGGAGCACCCGGAGGCTCCAACTGGTGCAGAGTGCGGCTGCGCGGGTGGTTATGGGAGCAACATGGCGCTCCCGTGTGACACCTCTCCTGCGCGAGCTGCACTGGCTCCCGGTGGTCTTCCAGGTGCACTTCAAGGTTTTGGTTACCACCTTTAGAGGGCTCCATGGCTTAGGACCTGGTTACTTACGGGACCGCCTACTACCACAAACAGCCTCCCACTGGCCAGTACGCTCTCACAGAGAGGGGCTCCTCCGGGTGCCGTCAGCCAAGCAGTGTCGACTGGCGGCCCCCAGGGAGAGGGCCTTCTCTGTGGGGGCACCCACTATCTGGAACAAGCTCCCCCCAGAGATACAGAGGATCGCGGATCTGCGCACTTTCCGCCGTGCTCTTAAGACCCTCCTATTCCAGCAAGCCGGCCTGGCCTAATTTTCTCCCCCTTTTTTAATTTTTAAACTGAAATTTTAATTTGTTTTAAATTATGGGGTTTTTTTAATTGTCTTGGGCTAAATTATTTAAATTGTTTCTAACTTTTGTATTTATGTATTTTATTCTGTGCCTGTTCACTGCCCTGAGTCCTTCGGGAGTAGGGCGGTATATAAATTTAATTAAAAAAAAAATTCCTCCGGATCAGCTGGGACTTGGGAGGCAGAGAATAGATGGGGGTGGGGCCAGTCAGAGGTGGTATTTACTGGTTCTCTGAACTACTCAAAATTTCCACTACCGGTTCTTCAGAACTGGTCAGAACCTGCTGAAACCCACCTCTTATTCCTTCATTCCTTCATTCCTTCATTCATTCATTCATATCCCACCTTTATTATTTTTCACAAATAACTCTGTTATTTGCCCTATCTTCTTCAGTATGTGGCTGGGACAATACTAGTAGCTCTTTGGGAGTAACATAATAGTCCTACCAGGATCTCAGACTTCTGCTGTCCATGGTCCTGATAATTTCTGGACTTGTGTCTTATGAAGCAAAAGCAGGAATGCTGGTACTCTAAATGAGTGTTTCTCAATTTTGGCCACCTTAAGATGTCTGGACCTTAACTCCCAGCATTCTCTAGCCAGCATGCTGGTTGGAAAATGCTGGGATTTGAAGTCCAGATATCTTAAAATGGCCAAGGTTGAGACATATTGCTTCTTTCTACTGCCTGTCAGGCCTGGAAGCCATCTTTTGCATTGGGCCTTCAGGCCTACTTTACTACTGTGGGAAACTGGGAGGGGGGGTTGTATGGAGCATGAGTGATATATAGTCATAATAACATTCCTTTCTCAGGGAGTCAAGGACATCTTGCCCTCCACCTGAAGGGTTGGAACTGGGAGGTATCTCCAGTTGGGACGGTGCTTTGATTGGACCATGTGATGGACATGTGGGTGCTGGGCAGGAACTTGGACTTTCCTTTGGGTGGGGAAAACCTGGAAGCTTTCAGATTCGGGTTTTCCCAGATGTGCCAATATAACATCTCTAATAAAATGGAACTTTGAGGAACTTCAAGCCTTGGAGTCTTCTTTTGTTGGGGGTGTTACTTGAAACCCTGACACTGCCTTTAGCTAAGCCAAGCCAAGGAGAAAGTATTTTTGGAAAATGTGAGGGCATTTATAGTTCTTCCTAAAATCTAGTTCTCAGGATTATGATTTTATAGATCCAAATCAAGAAAACAGTGAGCCTATCTGCAATTTTCTTTCCCGGGACATAGTAGAATTGCTCCTATAAAACATGACATGAACCTCCAGCATTTGGTCCTTAGAATATTTCGTATCAAAAGATGGAGCTGTATCTTAAGAGTTTCGGTCTAGAGTTCTCTGTGAATTTTCCACTTCAGTTTCATAAGAAGAGACCAGCAGGCCTCTGGGAATCTATAAATGAGGCATAAAGAAAGACATTCTTCCTTAGTATTTAACTGTGCTATCTGACACTCAAAGATTGGGAACCAACCTATCTGTATTTTGTTTAGATCACGCCAGGGGTGAAATTAGGGTTGCCAGGTCTGCTTCCAAAAAATAGCGGACAAGCGGGGGGGGTGTTAAGTAGTAAAAAATAAAATACAATTAAATTATATATTTTCTTACAAACATTTTAGCACGCCATTTTAGGTCAGTCAACACAAGCTACAATACATTTTAAAAATGTGAACTGTACATATTTTATAATATATTTTTATTTTAATCTCATCATTAATTTTTTCGGAGAATCGAGTTCAATGGATATTCGATCTTTATCTCATTCTAACTTATGGAAAAAAAGACAAAACGCGATTCTCCTATCCTTATTCTCTTAGACTGTACAGCTGTAGATTATGTACCATTTCATCATAAAGCTTTTGAATAAAAAAAAATGTCCACTATTTTGTGAAAAAAATAGTGAACATAATGTGAAAAAAGCGGACTGTCCGCTCAAATAGTGGACACCTGGCAACCCTAGGTGAAATGCTACCGGTTCGGGGCGGTTTGCCTGAACCGGTAGTAAAAAATGCTACTGGTTCACCGAACCGGTAGTAAGAAATGCTACTTGTTCACCCGAACTGGTAGTAAAAAATGCTACTGGTTCGCCGAACCGGTAGTTAAAAATGTTTTAAAAAGTTTTTTTAAAAAAGGTTCTGACAATCGCACGCCATAGCTGATTCCCCCCCCAGCTGTTCTACTTACCTTCCAAAGCCTCCTTTTGGCATGTACTGCACATGTGTGCTCACAGTGCACGCTTGGCACGCAGCGCACATGCGCAGCCAGCAAACCGGTAGTAAACCAGTTCAGATTTCACCACTGGATCATACATATTAACGGTCAGGCACATTTCTTTTTTTAAAAAAAAATATATGCATCTTTGACCACAGCTTTTCCATAGGCTAGGGTTGGAATAATTTCCTTTTAAAAAAATGAAGAAGCAATTGCGGGATCTTTGCATGCCAGTTCATGTATTAATTTAAGAGCTGTGCATTAGCTAATGCACACGAAAACGTGGGAAGGATTAATTCTCCCATCTCCAGTACAGCAGTGTTTTGCTTCAGAGCACACAAAAGTCTCAGAGTTTTCTCCTGAAAATTTGTCTAATCCTGAAACATCTAAATCGCTTGCCACTACTCATGCTAATGCTTTCTCTGAGTTAATTATCCATTGCTTGATAAAGTCAATGCTGCTATAATTGGCAAACAAAATAAAATGTCTATATTTCTAGGTATATTGGGGTAGTAGTTTCCACACTCAGAATTTACATAATTGGAGGGGCTTTATAGAACAGAAGAGGGAAGAGGGGAGAAAAAAAAGAGAGAATTCCATTTGGAATAAAAAAGACATTATCTGAATCAGATTTTCTTGCGGTATCAAAGTGCTAATCTCATTTGCTTGGTAATAGCTTGCCGTTTGAGATAGAATGAGAGTAGCCTATCTTCAGAATAGAGAGGGGGGAAAGAAGAGGCATTTGGTCTGGATTGTAACAGTCTGGGAAATGGAAATAAGAAATAAGAAAATGAAATGAGAAAATGAACAACTAAATCTGAACAATATTGGTCTGTGCTTGGGCTCAGCTAACATGGACAATGACATATATTGGTAAAATGACGAGAGTCGAAGAGGCTCCGTACGTTGGGTGGTTTGCTTAATTGAGCTCATCACTTTCGGATCACGGAGAGAAACAGCATCTTATGCCTTTGTATATGATGCTGAATCTCAGTGGAAAAATAAGGTATTATCTATATTAGATCAAGGACTTAGCATAGAGAAGGTACACTGCAGCAGCTGTCTCAGGAGAGGGGGAGGAAAGCACAATAATTGGAGCTCTTTAGCTTAGCAAAAGAGCAAAACAGGCAGGCAAGGTTTGATATAGCATAACACATACAACTGCCCCCCCTGCCATTCCTCCCCCCCCCCCTCCAGCCCTGGAGTCAAGACTAGGGGTGAAATGCTCCCGGTTCAGACCGGATCACCCGATCCGGTAGCGATGGAGGCAGGTGGTTCGGAGAACTGGTAGCAGAAATCCCTGCCCCCCCCATGCCTAGCTGAGCCGCATAATCATCAGAGCCTTTTTTTTTTACTTTTAAAAGCATTTTTTCTACAACCTCTTCGGCCGAAAAAATATTTTTAAAAGTTAAAAAAAAAAAAGCTTCTGATGATCGCACGGCTCAGCTGGGATCATCAAAGGCTTTTAAAAGAAAAAAAGCCTCTGCTGATCAGGCAACTCAACTGGGATCGTCAGCTTTTGAAAGCATTTTTGTACAACCTCTTCGCTAAAATGGTTTTAAAAGGAAAAAAAAAATGGCCACGCCCACCCAGTCACATTACACCCCCCCCCCCACCAAACCACACCCACAGATCCAGTAGTAACAAATTTTAGATTTCACCACTGGTCAAGACCTCTGTGGGGGCTTCTGATTCATAATTTAGTTTATGCTTTTGTGCACCCCTCCTCTTCTTTCTTGTTCCTCCTAGTGCATTGATCCATAGAACATAGAATAAGAGATTTGGAAGACTCCATGACAGTCTTCAAGTATTATTTCAGACAAATGGTTGTCCTGTCTTTTTTCTTGAAAGCCCCCCAGTGATGGAGCACCCAGAACTTCTGAAGGCAAGCTTAAGCATGTATTTGCATAGCACTTGTGTTTTCATCCTAAAACAGAACTCTTCAAGCGTGGCAATTTCAAGACTTGTGGATTTCTACATGGCTGAAGAATTCTGGGAGTTGAAATCCACAAGTCTTAAAGTTGCCAAGTTTGGAAACCCCTGTTGTAGAATATAGAATTGATGCTTCTGAAGCTCAGAGGATTATAACTTTGCCTTCAATCATGAATATAACTTGCCCCCAACTTGTACACATCCAAGAAACCTCCTACCGTGTTTCCCTGAAAATAAGACCCTGTCTTATATTTTTTTGAACCCTGAAATAAGCGCTTGGCCTTATTGCCATGTGCTCAAAAGCCCGATTGGGCTTATTATCAGGGGATGTCTTATTTGGGGGAGGAAACAGGGTAGTTGATCACTCAGGGAAGAAAAAGCTGGACAACATACAAATTTGGTCTTAAGAAATAGATCTTTTTTTAAAAAAAATTGTGATTTATATGCTGTCCTTCTCCGGAGACTCAGGGCGGCTTACAGTGCGTTAAGCAATAGCCTTCATACTTTTGTATATTTATACAAAGTCAGTTTATTGCCCCCACAAACTGGGTCCTCAATTTACCTACCTTAGAAAGGATGGAAGGCTGAGTCAACCTTGAGCCTGGCGAGATTCGAACCTGCAGTAATTGCAGGCAGCTGGTCTTAATAACAGGGTGCTTTAGACCACTGTACTACCAAGGATCTTGTCTGTTCATATTTGCTTAAAACCAGGGGTGGGCTTCAAAAATTTTAGCAAGCAGTTATCTGCCCAGTTGCTGAGTGGGCATGGCCATGGTGAGCATGGCTAGTCAGCCTCCTACACCATGACAGGAGGGGGTGATTTTGCCCTCCCCGGGCTCCGGAGGCCCTCTGGAGGCTGGTAAGCCCATTTTTCACCCTCCCTGAGCCTCTGCATGTGCCCTGCACTTACCTGTATCCAAAACAGGCTGCATGGGAATTCCTGAGAGGGGAGGGGCGGGGTGGGGTGGGTGAGGCCATCCAGGAATGGGATTTGAGGGTTCTCTGAACTGCACAGAATCTTAGCTAGAGGTTCTCCCAAACCCCTGCGAACCCCCAGCAGCTGCTTAAAACCCAAAGTGATTCTCTTCCAAGCATTCCAACCTTTCTTTAGCAAGGTTCATTGGGAGGGCTGAGATGAAAAGAATTCCAGGCAGCAAACTACTCCTCATTCTAGAACCAATACATTCCCCAAATAAAATAGGGTAGAAAATTTCATGGTCCGATGTCTTTTCATTGATGACAAGGGAGATTGCAGATGTTTTGTTATCTGGTTGCCTCCTAAATTTTTATCACTCAAAGAGCTGACCATTAGACAGAGGTGAGTTGCAGCAGATTCTGACTAGTTCTGGAGAACCGGTAGTGGAAATTTTGAGTAGTTTGGAGAACTGGTAGTAAAAATTCTGACTGGCCCTGCCCTCATCTATTCTCTGCCTCCCAAGTCCCAGCTGATCAGGAAGAAATGGGGATGTTACAGTATCCTTTCCCTGGAGTGGGGTGGAAATGGAGATTTTACAGTATCCTTCCCCTGCCACGCCCACCGAGCCACGTCCACCAAGCCATGTCACACCCACCAAGCCACACCCACAGAACCGGTAGTAAAAAAAATTTGAAACCCACCACTGCATTAGACCCTAGTGATAGTTAGTTTGATTTTTAGTCTCTCTTTGGTAGATATATTACTTCCTGATATATGCTTGATGCTGCTTCTTAATGAGGCTATCACTGCTTAATTGATGTATTATGATTTTAGGAATCTTTGTTGTCATTTTTGCCTCCTTTGAAGGACCCCTGGAAAGTCATTCCTGACCCTTAGGATGGTGCTTAGAATATAGAAGTCTGTAATTTTATGCTTACCTTGCATGTTTTATTTAATTAGCCTTAAAGTCTCATTATTGCAACTGTCAACACTCTTGGGAGCAGAGTGTATAATGAATAAATATAAATAAATCAAAGATTCAATAGAATCTGTTGTTGTTGTTGTTTTAAAAAACCAGCCAAATATAGAATTTAGGGAGATTGTAGCTTTGTAGCTAAAAATGAATGAAGCTTTGAGTCTGGATATTAATAAGAAGCCGGCTACCTACCAGACAATTTTGGAGCTGCCTAGGTCTCTTGAGTCTACTTTAATGTATTGCTCTCAACTTCACTGAGAGTTTGTTGGTTTAATAAAATTCTTTACAAGAATGAAAGTGCCCAGTTAGTTCAGGATGATCAAAACAGTCATTTCTTATTATACTGCTATGGATGTATCGAATACTATAAGGTTTTCTCATCAATTCATAAATTTTTTTAAGACAGCCAGACCACTTCTGTGTTTCTTCCCTATTATCAGTTAAGTTCTCAAGTATTTATGGGTTAATTTTGTCTTGCAAGGTGTCGTGCTATGCCTGAGATCACAGTGACATTATTATCAAGCTAGTAAATCTGTGGGATGCAGTGGCTCAGTGGCTAAGATGTGGAGCTTGTCGATCAGAAAGGTCGGCAGTTCAGTGGATCGAATCCCTAGTGCCGCGTGACGGGGTGAGCTCCCGTTACTTGTCCCAGCTTCTGCCAATCTAGCAGTTCGAAAGCATGTAAAAAATGCAAGTAGAAAAATAGGGACCACCTTTGGTGGGAAAGTAACAGCGTTCTGTGTGCCTTTGGCATTGAGTCATGCTGGCCACGTGACCACAGAGATGTCTTTGGACAGCGCTGGCTCTTCGGCTTTGAAACGGAGATGAGCACCGCCCCCTAGAGTCGGGAACGACTAGCACATATGTGCGAGGGGAACCTTTACCTTTTAGTAAATCTGGTGATATCTTTAACATACTTATCGTATTGCTATTTAGCAGGGGTGTCAAACTCAAGGCCAATGGGCAGGATGCAGCCTACTGAGTGCTTAGATCGGGCCCACAGGGTTGCCCTGGAAACAGCGAAGGATCGGCCTGTGGCGTCTCTACAAGCAAAAACAGAGCCCAGGGACACACATGGCCACCCTGGGCTCCGTTTTCGCTGGCAGAGGGCTAGAAAAACAAACTAAAAACAAAACAAAAAGGAGAAATTTGGGCCAGAGGTGAGTTTCAGCAGGTTCTGACCAGTTCTGGAGAACCGGTAGGAGAAATTTTGAGTAGTTCGGAGAACCGGTAGTAAAAATGCTGACTGGCCCCGCCCCCATCTATTCTCTGCCTCCCAAGTCCCAGCCGATTGGGAGAAAATGGGGATTTTGCAGTATCTTTTCCCTGGAGTGAGGAGGGAATGGAGATTTTACAGTATCCTTCCCCTGCCACGCCCACCAAGCCACGCCCACCAAGCCATGCCATGCCCACCAAGCCACACCCGCAGAACTGGTAGTAAAAAAATTTGAAACCCACCACTGATCTGAGCATCCAAGAAACGACAGGAAAGGAGAAAGGGAAAGAGGAAAGGCAAGGAAAAAGAAGGGAAGATGGGAAGAGAGCAAGGAAGGAAAAAGAAGGAAAGAGGGATAGGAAGAAGTAGAAAAGGAAGGAAAGGAAAGGAAAGAAGGAAAGGAAGGAAGGAAGGAAGGAAGGAAGGAAGGAAGGAAGGAAGGAAGGAAGGAAGGTTATAATGAGAAGGAGGGAGGGTCTGAGGGAAGTCCCGATGTACAGCTGGCCATGCCCCCCAGCCATCCCCACCCCCGAGGTCAAACACCCCCACCATGATGTGGCCCTCAATGAAATCGAGTTTGACACCCCTGCTATATCGGATTGTCTTACTTTAGTTTTGCTGAAACAAACATCCCTGGCCTTTGTAATAAAGTTTTCATTCATTCGTAGGTGTCTTAGAAAACATATTGATCTCAGATCACAACAAAATCAGGATCCAGATCTTAGACATCGCACTTCATTTTCACCATCTTGCACTCTGCTAATTGTGTTTACTGGCGATGACAACTTTTGTTTATGCAAGAATATGAAGAAGCCACGCACCTTAAAAAAACAACAACACACCACTGGGTCAGTTATGTTTGAGTGGCACGAATAGAAAATATCAATGGTGCAAGTGTTAGGCAATTAAAAATATGACAGAGTTCTCCAACAACCATCTAAAGCTGTTTAATTACACCGTTATTCTCAACATGTTGAAGTGGCTGGTGCACTAAATGGTAATTATCCATTTTCTTCCAAAGTAACTTTCATAAATTGTTGGGCAAGCTACTTAGAAAAATTTGGGGGAAATGCTGGGAAGATTTATTACTTTCTATAAGAACAAATTATTGACTTCCGAGGAAGGAGTGGCAAATGGCAAACAGCTCTGCTGAGATTAGAACTGAAGACCGGGGATGAAATGAAGAGTCAGCAAGTAGATTGGCTCTCTGTAATTCCTCTCTGGACAAGGAAAAGTCTTGGGATTGCCCACAAATGGTCCATACACTTGCTCTATACGGTTTCTGGTGGGTTAACGGAATAACAGAGTTGGAAGCAGTGGTGAAATCTAAATTTTTTTACTGCCGGTTCTGTGGGCGTGGCTTGGTGGGCGTGGCAGAGGAAGGATACTGCAAAATCTCCATTCCCACCCAACTTCAGGGGAAGGCTATTGCAAAATCTCCATTTCCACCCCACTCTGGGGCCAGCCAGAGGTGGTATTTGCTGGTTCTCTGAACTACTCAAAATTTCCGCTACCGGTTCTCCAAACTGCTCAAAATTTCCGCTACCGATTCTCCAGAACCTGTTAGAACCTGCTGGATTTCACCCCTGGTTGGAAGGGACCTTGGAGACCTTCCAATCCAACCTCTCCACAAGCAGAGACCCTATAAAACTGATGGCTAACCTTTTGCGGACCGAGTGCCCAAAGTGCACGCCTCTGGTGCGCAAATGCACGGGTGCACTTGTGTATCCCCAAAATGCAATGTGCATGCAGCCCTCACACATGTGCCCCACCTCCCTGTGCATGCACACATGCCCCCTTGCACGTGCCCCGCCCCCGATACATCCAATCATGGGGCCCCCGCACATGCGCCGCACACACAATTTTAAAAATTGCAATTAAAGGAAAAAAATACTAATATTTGACTGACTTACACAGAACGAAGCAAAATATTTTGGCATTGGATATATTTTTTAACAATCCAGCATGAAACTCCCCCATTATACTTGTTGTGATGAAAGGAGAATTCATTTCTTTATATGTTTTTATTTTTTCCCCCTTTCCTATATTATTTTTTCTTTTCTATTTTCTCTATTTGTTATTTTCTGCACTGGTTTTTCTTTTCTTTTTTAATTTGCATTAGTTTTTATCTTTTTAATTGCAATGGTTAATAAAATTATATATAAAAAATTATTGTAATGTTTAATAGTCTAGGTCTAGGAGTGCAAACAATAAGGCCATATCATATCTACATAGTTGCTGAATCAGCTATATATACCTTCTCAATTTAAAGAGGGTTTTTTTTATTATTATTATTCTTTCCTGGCTTTGCTTATTTCCTATATTTTCTAATTTGCCAAGTTTATTAATTGCCTCAAGCAAGCTAGTATTCTGTGCTTTTCTTGCTTATAATGGAATAATGCAGTAAAATAAGTTTTTGTTTTTGCAAGGTGGCACGTATTTTTAGCAATGCTAGAAAACATTCTCCTGGCGAAATGGCTTTCTTTATATAACGCCTGATTGGGTGAGACCCAAAAAAAAGGGGGGGGGGAAATAGTTACTCGGGCTAAATCATAAACCTGGCTTGTACTAAAAGACTTGAAAATATTCAACAAATTTGAGACATTTGGAAAACAAGTTATTAGTGCAATGGTGGGATTCAAAAAATTTTACTACCAGTTCTGTGGGCGTGGCTTGGTGGGCATGGCAGGGGAAGGATACTGTAAAATCTCCATTCCCTCCCCAATCCAGGGGAAGGATACTGCAAAATCCCCATTTCCTCCCCAGCTGGGACTCAGGAGGCAGAGAATAGATGGGGGCGGGGCCAGTCAGAGGTGGTATTTACCGGTTCTCCGAACTACTCAAAATTTCCGCTACCGGTTCTCCAGAACTGGTCAGAACCTGCTGAATACCACCTCTGTATTGTTGTCTGGTTGAATAACAAAAGTAGAAATGGTTTCAGAAAGCTACGTGGCCCTCTTCTGAAAGCCCAGAGAAAGCAGAACTTTTGCTGGTCCTCACCCTCCAAGCTTCAAGGTGTTGGAAGAAATATCCATCTGGTTCAGTTCCAAGCTAGGAGAAAGACACTGGAAACATGGAAGCTGTTGAAAAGTTGGAAAGCTGTTGGAAATATAATATTCTGCCTTTTAAAGATTTCTCAAAATATTTCATTCTTTTAGCAGAGGGGTGGGGGCTAACTTTCTATGAAGGCATCCAAAGCTCAGAAGAGGTTTCCAAAAGAAGGCCTTCCCCACAGTGACATGTGACATGAAACATCTCAATGAGACAACTTGGGTTATCTCTTGGCCTTGTCAAAGTGAATTATGGCCCTTCCGCATATTTCTAGCCGCAGCACTCCGGTTCCAATTATAGTGTGTAGCAGACACGATGTTTTCTTTCCTTTGCTTTCTTATTTCCCCATTTTTTTTCAAAACGTGAAGGAATAGCTTCCTAGCTATGATGTGCTTTGAAGCCAGAACATTTATTCATGGATCAACGGGTGGCATGGTGTGAGTGAAGTTAACGGCCTTGCAAGTTTTTAATGCTGTCAGTAGAAGTTAAGAGTGCAGCAGGTTTTAAATAAGTCTTGGGAAAGTAAGCAATTACTTTCAGGAAGAAATTCAAGATCAAACGAAGGGCCCAATTAGAGGGAGTTCATAGGAAGGGCTTCTCCCCTTTCTCATCCTTAGCATGGATTCCCCGAAAACTGTTCGGTATTTCGATCAACACCATAAAGAGATGGGTTAATTTTTAAAGGTATCATGACACTTGGATTTACAGCTGAATCCAAAACCTATTGACTTCAACATCAATCCCATTCATCTCAGTGAGATACATGGTGGTAACCAGGCACAGATTCGAGCTCCAGAAATGACGGTGGGTTTTATCTTTTCCATCGATCCTGGAACTGTCACTTTGTGGCCAAACCAAAAATGCTGTTTTTATCTGATGAGAACCATAAGCTCATCAAGGGTTGAGTGTAGCATCTATTTGATCTAGTGGTTAAGACGCCAGGCTAAAAAGCTGGAGGCTGAGAATTCTAGTACCACCTTAGCCATGAAAGCCAGCTGGATGACTTTGGGCCAATCACCAGGGGACTGAGAGTTCTAGTACCACTTTAGCCATGAGAGCCAGCTGGGTGGCGTTGGGCCAATCACCAGGAGACTGAGAGTTCTAGTACCATCTTAGCCATGAAAGCCAGCTGGGTGGCTTTGGACCAATCACCAGGGGACTGAGAGTTCTAGTACCACTTTAGCCATGAAAGCCAGCTGGGTGGCGTTGGGCCAATCACCAGGAGACTGAGAGTTCTAGTACCATCTTAGCCATGAAAGCCAGCTGGGTGACTTTCACCAGGGGACTGAGAGTTCTAGTACCACTTTAGCCATGGAAGCAAGCTTGGTGACTTTGGACCAATCACCAGGAGACTGAGAATTCTAGTACCACCTTAGCCATGGAAACCAGCTGGGTGACTTTGGACCAATCACTCTCTCACACAAGGGTCAGTCTCAACCAACCTCACAGGGTTGTTGTGGGGAAAATAGGAGAAGGAAGGGGTGTTGGGTATCTTCACTTCCTGAGTTATTTGTAAAAATTATAAAAGGATACAAATAAATAAATAAACTCTGAAAAATAGGCTGGCTACATTTACAGCAGAAGCTCATTCATGTTCGTTTCTGGGGATGAGTAAATATGTAAAAAAGACAGATGAGTTCTGATTATCTAAGTGGTTTATGGCTCCGCATAGCATCTCTATAGCATCATAGCATCTCAAAGGAAAGGACACAAGGTGATTTCCACCTGCTAAATTAGTGCCTCTCTCTATTTTCTTCTCTAAAAAGTTCTCCTGTTTTCTCATGCATCTTTATAAATAGCTCCTTAGGGGTAAAGCATATACAATCTGGGTTGCTTGTTACTTCTAATATTACTCAAACCTTTTACACCGCAAAGTATTCATTGTTGTTCCAATTGCACTTTGGATTTCAAGAAAGAGCAGAGTAATCAGAATAACAACAACTCACACATACGTACTTGAAGTTGTTTCCAATTGAAGGATGCTTTAAGAAACCTAAAAGTAAACTCATGGTTTTATTACTCCATCTGAGTAATTCGGATTAAGTCATTTTTCTGTGCAGCTTCAGAGTTACTTCTTGCAGACCAGGGGGAAGGTGGGATTTGGCGACGAGAACAAGGAAAAAATATGGTTTAAATTAGATGTTATTCTCTTCAGAAGGTTAAGTGCTGGATCCTCTATCGATAGTAGAAAATGTGTGCATTAAAAAACTGTGGAAAGCTTTGGAGAATAGCTTTTTAATTTGATGCCTTAAAGAAGGATAATTTGGTAGGCCAGGAGTTCCTCATTTATGTCGTTTTTTTTAGTACCTGTAAGGATGAAAAGATATGCTTTCACTACTCGGCAATTTTTTTTTAGAAAAATCCACATGAGAACTTGCATATATTTTAAAATCTAACACACTTTAAAAGGCACGTTGCTTTGTTTCTGAGTTAAGAACTATGATGCGAAATTCAGAAAAGCTTGAGACCCAAAAGTGCTTTTTCCAAAGGCAACTGGATTTTGCTTTTCCTTGAAGACATTTCGATTCTCATCCAAAGAAGCCTCTTCAGCCTCTTCAGTTCTGACTGGAATCAGAACTGAAGAGGCTTCTTTGGATGAGAAGCGAAATGTCTTCAAGGAAAAACAAAGTCCAATTGCCTTTTGAAAAAAGCACTTTTGGGACAACCATGATTTGGATGACGGAGAATCTCCTTAGACTTGTGATTATGTTCTGAAGTGGACATCAAATTCATTCACAGTTTGAATTTTACGATCTGTGGACTTCGACTCCCACAATCCCCCAGCCAGCATGGGAGTTGAAATCCACAAGTTTTAAAATTGCCAAGGTTGGATACCTTCAGCAGGTTCTGGAGAACCGGTAGCGGAAATTTTGAGTAGTTTGGAGAACCGGTAAATACCACCTCTGACTGGCCCCGCCCCCATCTATTCTCTTGCCTCCCGAGTCCCAGCTGATCAGGAGGAAATGGGGATTTTGCAGTAACCTTTCCCTGGAGTAGGGAGGGAATGGGGATTTTGCAGTATCCTTCCCCTGGAATGGGGAAGGAATGGAGATTTTACAGTATCCTTCCCCTGGAGTAGGGTGGGAATGGAGATTTTACAGTATCCTTTCCCTGCCACACCCACCAAGCCATGCCCACAGAACAGGTAGTAAAAAAAAATTGAATCCCACCACTACTAGAAATGGTTTGATACTTGAAAACTGAGTGCAAAAGAGACCTAAGGGATAGAATAAGTATCTCAAAAGGGACCCTTCTTAATTCTCTGGAAAATAAAGACAAGGAACAAGGGATGTGCTACCAGACTTGCAAAATTCTGTTAGAATAATCTTACCATAAAAGTACCGTTATTAGTTTTGCTTCCTATCCGGGCTACCTTAAAGAGGTGATAGAAGCCATGAACAAATCCTAAATTGACGACTACTCTGGAAAGTCAATAAACATCCTCAAAGGAAGAAACAGTGAACTACGTCCATCTAATTGCACCAAACCCTTTAGGGGTACATCCATCATGTCCAGTGGCGGGATGCAACTGGCTTAACAACCGGTTCGGTGAGCGCACGCTTCGCTTTGCCTAATGCCCTTGCACGCAGCGGTCAAAATACAGCAATTTGAAGCTCAGCTGTTTACCGTATTTTTCGGAGTATAAGACGCACCTTTCCCCCCCAAAAAAAGAGGGTAAAAATCTGGGTGCGTCTTATACTCCGAATGTAGCCCCACCTGGCTTCTCAAAGGAAGGTTTCAGAGGCTGAAAAAAAGCATCAGAAATGAAGCTTCAGAAAAGAAGCCCCCAAACAGAGCCTCAGAGGCTTTTTTTTCTGAAGCTCTGTTTCGGAGGCTTTCAGAGGCAGCAAAAAAAGTTTTTCTGAAACAGAGTTTCAGAAGTTTCAGAGGCAGAAAAAAAAGCAAAAAAAAAGCAAGGCACAGAGCTCACAGCCAAGGAACCTGTTGCTAAAATTCACCTCTGGGAACAGCTGACTGGGGGTATTCCGGGAAGCTGATCCACCTGCCAATCAGCTTTTTTCTTACTTTCCTCCCAAAAAACTAAGGTGCGTTTTATACTCCGAAAAATATGGTACCTTCTAAGGCACCCCTGGTAAGTAGAACAGCGGAGGCACGGAAATCAGCTGTGCCGCGCAAATCAGCTGACCCAGAAAGAAGGAAATATAAGACAGGATAGGGCAGGGGCGGGTGGGTGGGGCCAGCTGATAGTCGGAACTATCAGTTTGTCCGAGCCGGCTGAATCCCACCCCTGATCATGTCCCTAGGTTCAGGCTTCAATCAAAAGAAACTTGATCTCATTAAGAAAATTAGACCCGTTCTGCAATCAGCCTAGAAATACTAATTCTAAAAATATGATCTCCTTACCTGCCTTATGGCAAACAGGCCAGGATTTATTATTGTGGGTTTTTTTTTTAAGAGGGAGGGATCCGGCATTAACATTCGGGGAATAAATAATTTCTCCCGCAAGGTTGGTGACTTCTTATATTAATTAACTTCCCTGCTTTCTCTGCTCAATAAACTTCCAAGGGCCTCTTCTTTGGACGGGCGCTCAAGCAGCAACTCTTGATGTGATTCATATTTATGCTTGAGAGAAGAGACGAGGCACAATAAAACTGACTGATCGCAACAGCCAGGAACCAAAGGTTTCATCCTTGCTGTAAAATGTCAGGTTTTTGAACTGCAATGATTGCAAGTTTTTCCTGCTGCCCTGCCCTTTTTTTTTCTTTCTCCTGAAGCAACTGAAATTGACCAAATTTTATTTATCCCGATTGGTAGAAGGCTTCCAATGATCACGATGCTAAACAATAAAATGAATGTCAGTGAAAAGTAAGAACTTTTCCTTCCTTCCTTCCTTCCTTCCTTCCTTCCTTCCTTCCTTCCATCCATCCATCCATCCATCCTGTCTTCTTTCTATCTGTCTGTCTCTCTCATTTCTTTCCTTCCTTTCATCCATCCATCCATCCATCCATCCATCCATCCTGTGTTCTTTCTATCTGTCTGTCTCTCTCCTTCCCTCCCTCCCTTCCATTCTGTCTTCTTTCTCTGTTTGTATCCCTCATTTCCTTCCTTCCTTCTTTCCATCCTTCCATCCATCCATCCATCCATCCATCCTGTCTTCTTTCTGTCTGTCTGTCTGTCTCATTTCCTTCCATCCTTCCTTCCATCCATCCATCCTGTCTTCTTTCTATCTGTCTCTCTCTCTCTCAGTTCCTTCCTTCCTTCCTTTCTTCCTTCCATTCTGTCTTCTTTCTATCTGTCTGCCTCCCTCATTTCCTTCCTTCCTTCCTTCCTTCCTTCCTTCCTTCCTTCCTTCCTTCCTTCCATTCGGTCTTCTTTCTATCTGTCTCTCTCTTATTTCCTTCTATTTATCTTCTTCTATCTGTCTGCCTCCCTCATTTCTTTCCTTCCTTCCTTCCTTCCTTCCTTCCTTCCTTCCTTCCTTCCTTCCTTTCTTTCTTTCTGTCTTCTTTCTATCTCTCTCTCTCTCTCATTTCCTTCCTTCCTTCCTTCCTTCCTTCCTTCCTTCCTTCCTTCCTTCCATCCATCCATCCATCCATCCTGTCTTCTTTCTATCTGTCTGTCTCTCTCATTTCTTTCCTTCCTTTCATCCATCCATCCATCCATCCATCCATCCATCCTGTGTTCTTTCTATCTGTCTGTCTCTCTCCTTCCCTCCCTCCCTTCCATTCTGTCTTCTTTCTCTGTTTGTATCCCTCATTTCCTTCCTTCCTTCTTTCCATCCTTCCATCCATCCATCCATCCATCCATCCATCCATCCTGTCTTCTTTCTGTCTGTCTGTCTGTCTCATTTCCTTCCATCCTTCCTTCCATCCATCCATCCTGTCTTCTTTCTATCTGTCTCTCTCTCTCTCAGTTCCTTCCTTCCTTCCTTTCTTCCTTCCATTCTGTCTTCTTTCTATCTGTCTGCCTCCCTCATTTCCTTCCTTCCTTCCTTCCTTCCTTCCTTCCTTCCTTCCTTCCTTCCTTCCTTCCTTCCTTCCATTCGGTCTTCTTTCTATCTGTCTCTCTCTTATTTCCTTCTATTTATCTTCTTCTATCTGTCTGCCTCCCTCATTTCTTTCCTTCCTTCCTTCCTTCCTTCCTTCCTTCCTTCCTTCCTTCCTTCCTTCCTTCCTTCCTTCCTTCCTTCCTTCCTTTCTTTCTTTCTTTCTTTCTTTCTGTCTTCTTTCTATCTCTCTCTCTCTCTCATTTCCTTCCTTCCTTCCTTCCTTCCTTCCTTCCTTCCTTCCTTCTTCCCTCCCCCCTCCCTCCCTCCCCTCCCTTGTCTCTTCTCTCCTTCCTTCCTTCCATCCTGTCTTCCTTCTATCTGTCTGTCTTTCTCATTTCCTGCCTGCCTGCCTTTACACCTGAGGAATTGGGCACCAGTCTGTCTACTTTTATCATATCCCCAGTCCAAAACCGAGCCTGGCAATTGACACAACAAATACCACATCATTAAACACTCAAAATGGCTGCTAAGAAATACTTAGCTTTTCCCAAAAAAAAAAAAAAAAAAAAAAAAAGGAAGAAAAAAACACTTGTTACCCAATTTAAGATGAAATTCCATTTCATGCAAACATGTGTCAAAACATGTAAGGACAGTATCTCTGGCACAGGTTCTTTTAAAAGGATTTCTTTATTAACTGTCAAGCTCGTAGAAGCGCAAACTTCTTAATAACATAATGAAGTAATAAAAAGGTTAGGGGCTGCTACAGTTTTGAGGCAATTATATTGCTGCCACCATTCTGCTGACATTCCTTTCTGCCCAAATTAAACTTATATTTGGAAAGGCTTGTTTGAATTGGGGTAAATGAATGTCACCAGTTGAGACCAAAGGAAAATCCTGGAAAATAATGTTCTTAACGCGAGTCAACAAGTTTTCATTAACTTGTCAAATGGAATAATTACATTGCCGCTAAATATCTGTTTAAAAATCGCAGTTCCCCATCTTTGAGTTCTACTATTAGATAATCACCGAGGGTTTAATTACTGAATAATAGTATATTGCTAAATCCTTCCACACATGTAAATGGGCAATACAGGGCCCCATCCCGTGCTAGGAAAATACAACAGTACATCTGCACCCATAAAGGAAGAGAAGATGCCATGTTAGTTATAAAACCCTCCTCTGCATATATTGCAAGAGGGATTTTGAAGGCTTGGGGTGATTTGCAATTCAATTTAGTCTAGTGAAAAGCAGTAAATGACTAGCATAAAACATACAGCTGCCCGCCCCCCACCCGCTGGAGTCAAGACCTCTGAGGGGGCTTCTGGTTCATAATTTAGTTTATGCATTTGTGCACCCCTCCTCTTCTTTCTTGTTCCTCCTAGTGCTGTGATCCATAGAACATAGAATAATAGAGTTGGAAGCAGGGATGAAACGCTCCCGGTTCAGACCAGATCGCCTGATCCAGTAGCGATGAAGGCGGGTGGTTTGGAGAACCGGTAGCAAAAATCCCTGCCTCCCACCCCTCATGCCCAGCTGAGCTGCACAATCATCAGAGGCTTTTTTTTTTTTTTTACTTTTAAAAGCATTTTTTCTACAACCTCTTTGGCCGAAAAAATGCTTTAAAAAAAAAAAAAACAACCTCTGATGATCGCGCAGCTCAGCTGGGATCATCAAAGATCCCAGCTGAGTTGCCTGATCGTCAGAGGCATTTAAAAGGGAAAAAAAAGCCTCTGCTGATCAGGCAACTCAGCATGGATCGTCAGAGGCATTTAAAAGAAAAAAAATCCTTTTTTCCTACTTCGCCGAAGAGGTTGTAGAAAAAATGCTTTTAAAAGTAAAAAAAAAAAAAAAAAATTGGCCATGCCCATCCAGTCACATTACCTCCCACCCCAACAAGCCACGCCCACAGAATCGGTAGTAACAAATTTTAGATTCCACCACTGGTTGGAAGAGACCATGGCAGTCTTCTAGTCCAACCCCTGCTTGAGCAGGAGACTCCGTATCATTTCAGACAAATGGTTGTCCTGTCTGTTTTCTTGAAAGCCCCCCCCCCCCCAGTGATGGAGCCACCCACAACTTCTGAAGGCAACCTTAAGCATGGAGTAGGTCCACTGCAGCAGCTATCTCGGGGGAATGGGGAAAAACCACAATAATTGGAGCTCTTTAGCTTAGCAAAAAAAGCAAAACAGGCAGGCAAGTTTTGATATAATGGAAGAGGGCATGATGGGGGTGGGGAACAGATTGCATTCTAGACTAGCAGTGATAATTTCTATCTATCAAACAGACCAGGGGAGGGTTCTAAATTTTTTTACTACTGGTTCTGTGGGTGTGGCTTATTTTTTGGGCGTGGTTTGATGGTCATGTGACAATTCTTTAGGATTTAGCAGAGGTACTGGTCTGCCAGGCTTTTAATTGCTTGCAGATGTGAAGTTTCCGAAAGATGCCCTAATGAATTCATGAGCCATGAGCCGAACTTCAAAAGAAATACATTCAGTTATTAGGAGCACCATTTCGGCAATATTCGGATGCAGTTAGAACTAATCCCACGTAGATTTACGTTCCCCTATAACCCTGTCTCTCCCCTCCTCTCTGGCCATGTCATAAATCACATTCTCCAATTAACCACTTTGGCTGGCTGTGAAATCCAACACCCTCCTTCTGATTGCGGTCAGGAAGAATGTATGGAATGCACTTCAGTTAGGGAAATCAATCAGCTCTATCAGTTCTCCTTCCCTCCTGCTCATGGCAACTTGAAAGCTTTGCAAGTTGACAGCAGAGCTGTATCAATCTACCCATTTGTTCTTGGAGTGTCCAGGTCTACCCATTTGTTTTTGGAGCGCCCTGGTCTACCCATTTGTTTTTGGAGCATCCTGGTCTATCCATTTGTTTTTGGAGCATCCTGGTCTACCCATTTGTTTTTGGAGCGTCCTGGTCTACCAATTTATTCTTCGAGCGTCCTGGTCTACCGATTTGTTCTTGGAGCATCCTGGTCTACCCATTTGTTCTTGGAGCATCCCGGTCTACCCATTTGTTTTTCGAGCGCACTGGTCTACCTACCACCATACTGCCTTTTAACGCTGATCAGCTGTAGGGCGGCCCTTTGAAGCCCCGCGGCAAGAATTTAAACAGTTTTTTTTTCCTTCTAGCCATCAGCTGGGACTCGGGAGGCAGCGAATAGATTGGGGGCGGGGCCAAATAAAATGTAAGAATAACACAGGCAGGGTGGGAGGGCCCAGCTCCCGAACAAAGAGAACCGGTTTGGTGATGTCATATCATCACCGCTACCGGCTCGGTCGAACCGGGCCAAACCGGGAGGAACCCACCACTGAAACAGACCCCGAGCACTTTTTGCAAAGCAAGAAAAGCAAGGTTTACATGTAAAGAATAAATACCACTGAATGGAAACAGAATTAGAGCGGGGGGAGTATTTGTGATAGTATACCGTTAAAAAAGAAGTTTGCTGCAAATAGCAATCACTTGGTTGGAGAAATGTCAAGGAAGTGGACAAATCCACAGAATAACAGGATTGGAAGGGACCTTGGAGGTCTTCTAGTCCAACCCCTTGCTTGAGCAGGAGACCCTACACAATTTCCAATAAATGGTTATCCAATCTCTTCTTTAAAAAACCCAGTATTGGAGCATTCACAACTTCTGGAGTCAACTTGTTTCACTGATTCATTGTTCTAACTGTCAGGAAATTCCTCCTTAGTGCTAGGTTGATTCTCTCCTTGGTTATGTTTCCACCCATTGTTTCTTGTCTTGTCTTTTGGTGCTTTTGGGAACAGGTTGACCCACTCGTCTTTGTCAGAGACCCTCAAATCCCCCTCAAATCTGGGGGATACCAGCAGGATTTAGAGATTCTGCCCAATGTGGATCATTTAAATGGGGGCTCTCCATAATCTGCTGTTGTAATGGGAGGGTGACTGCCACAATGAAAGTCCGTGGAGCCTTCTTTCCTGACAGTTAGAACAATTAACCAGTGGAACAACTTGCCACCAGAAGTTGCGAATGCTCCAACACTGGAAGTTTTTAACAAGATATTGGATAACCATTTGTCTGAAGTGGTGTAGGGTTTCCTGCCTAAGCAGGGGGTTGGACTAGAAGACCTCCAAGGTCCCTTCCAACTCCGTTATTCTATTCTATCCTATCCTAGTCTCATAGGGGCGTGAGGATTGGAAGAAGACACTTGACTGAAACTGCTCAAGGCTGCCCGGTGTGAAAGGCTGGAGGAAGCGGGGAAGGAATGGAAGGGAGAAGAGGCATAAAGAGACCGAGTGTGAAGTAGTTGACAGCTTAGCTCAAGGGGAGAGAAACTGGGAAGAATTGTTTCAAATCAACGGGACTCCCCCTTAATAAACTCATCATAAATTACATTGGAAATGCTCTTGAAATTTCTAGGATTACAGTAACCTTCTTTACAATCTGGGTAATTCGAGTTTACTTGATTTTGCCTAATTTTTGCCGGTTCTCGACATTTGGCTTACAGCAAATATTGATTAGAGATTAGAGAAATAGATTTGTAGAAAGTCTAAATTGGCAAGTAGCATCCTATGGGATCAGAAGACCACTATATATTTATCACTGATTTATGATCTATGATTTATCACTTTGTTGTTGTAGGTATGTACACTATGAGCTTATGCATCGGAAACAAATTCCTTGTCAATCACATTTGGCCCATAAAGATTTCTGTTCTGTTCTGTTCTGTTCTGTTCTGTTCTGTTCTGTTCCTTATATCTTGCCTTTTTGCCCATATGGGCGGTTAAGCAATGGAATTTGCAGGATCTATTTTGTTGTGTTCTTTGAATCTCATATTTACCAACTTGCACTAGGTAAAAATGATGAATGGAAGACTCTCTGGCAGAATTAAACAACAGGATGCTGCATTTTTAATGCTGCTGAAACTAAGTTCCTATATTTCATGCAATAATATATTTTTTTTGTTTACTTTATGAAAGCTTGTCTAAACAGCATGTTTGAGATAGATCTGTACATCGACCAAGGCACCATCTGGTTTGTTTAGTTTTGCTACACAAATCCCATCACTAAAATTTACAAATTACAGGGTAGTCCTCCACTTACAAGAGTTAATTTACTGACTGTTTAGAGTTACAACGGCACTGAGAAAGTCTCTTGTGACCATTTTTCACACAATCGTTGCAGCATCCGCATGGTCATATGATCAAAATTCAGGTGGTTGGTGATTGTCTCATATTTATGACGGTTGCAGTGTCCCGGGGTCATGCAACTGTGTTGCTAACTTAACAACTGCTGTGATTCACTTAACAACTATGGCAAGAAAGGTCCTCAAATGGGACAAAAGTCACTTAACAATTGTCTCGCTTAGCAACAGAAATTTTGGACTCCATTGTGGTTGTAAGCCAAGGACTTACAGCTTGTGGTTTATCTTGCTACGCGAATCCAGCTTCTTCAGTAAACTGTGAGTGACCAAATTAGGACTTCAAGGTCCCAAAAGTGCTTTTTTCAGGAGGCAACTGGACTGTCTTGTTTTTTCTTTTGAAGACGTTTCGCTTCTCATCCAAGGAGCTTCCTCAGCTCTGGCAGGATAGTGGAGAATGGAAGGATTTATATTCCTTGCAGACAGCTGGTCATTGGCATCCTTTTAGAGGGTCCTTGAAGATGAGGGTCTCATCTTCAAAGCGCTCCATGGCTTAGGGTCTGGTTATTTACGAGACCACCTTCTGCCACCGATAACCTCCCACCGGCCAATACGCTCCCACAGAGAGGGCCTCCTCAAGGTGCCGTCGGTCAGGCAATGTCGGCTGGCGACCCCCCAGGGAAGAGCCTTCTCTGTGGGGGCACCCGCCCTCTGGAATCAGCTACCCCCAGGGATATGACTGATCCCAGACCTCTGTACCTTTTGCCGGGCTCTGAAGACTTTTTTATTTCAGCAAGCCGGGTTGGCTTAAAAATTTTTAATTGGTTAATTTTATGGGTAAGGGGTTTTAAATTGGGGGAAGCCAATATAGATTTAATTACGTTTTAAAGTATTTTAATGTTTATATTGTATGTTTTTTAATCCTGGCTGTTCACCGCCCTGAGTCCTTCGGGAGAGGGGCAGTATAAAAATTTAATAAGTGAAATGAAATGAATGAAATGAAGCACTTGGAGATTTATCTGTGTCCTCAGGGTCACCTGAGTGGTGCTCCTAGTTGCTGTAGTCTGCAATTTTTTTCCCTCTGGAAATCCATCCCTACTCCCACACCATTCAAAGGGTGTTCATCCCAAATTGTATCAGTAAAAGTCTGTAGAGAGTCATCCAGGCCATTTGGGACAATCATGACCTGGATGACTGAGGATCTCTACAGTATCCACCAAGGATTTGTCTAAAATCAGGAGTGAAACAGTGGTGGGTTCCTCCCGGTTTGGTCCGGTTCGGCCGAGCCGGTAGCGGTGACGATATGACATCACCGAACCGGTTCTCCCTCCCCTGCCCTCCCACCCACGTTATTCTTACCTTTTATTTGGTCCCACCCCCAATCTATTGCTGCCTCCTGAGTCCCAGCTGATGACTAGGGGGAAAAAACTGTTTAAACTCTTGCCGCGGGGCTTCAAAGGGCCGCCCTACAGCTGATCAGTGTTAAAAGCAAACAAATGAGTCGGGTCGTAAGTGCGGGGACTGGTTGTAAGTGCGAGGACCTTCCAGAAATGACTCTGACCAGCTAGCCACGCCCACCTAGTCACATGACCTCCAAGCCACACCCACAAAATAAGCCACACCCACAGAACCAGTAGTAAAAAAATTTAGAACCCACCCCTGGAGTGAAAGCAGAGTTGGATTCTGCCCAGTTGAAAGGATCATTTGAACAAGTGATGAGCCAGTCTAGCTAAGAAAAAAAGAAAGAAAAAAAAGATGTAGAATCCTGTCTTAAATATACCCCACTTACCTTGGGATCCATTTTTGAAAAACAAATGCAAAACGGCTAACAATCTAGGACTGTTGACATTATGGATTGTACTGCCCATTAGCCAATATGGATGCTCTCTTCCACAGTATCAAAGGCCCAATTAAAACAGATTGATTGGGTTAAAACCAATCTAGGTACATTTGCTCTAGGGACTGATGGGTTTTTAAAACTTCACATTAAGAACATAAAAGAAAACCAGAGTAAATTTTTCTCCTTCTGGATGTTCAGGAATGAGTGAATGCATCATTCTGATAAACGCTTGGGGATGCTGATTGATAAATGATTGTCTAGGAAATTGTCCATTTAGTTGCCAATGATAGATCAACCTGGATTGAATTTATGTGTGTCTATCTTCAGGCTATAAAAATATAGGTAAAGATTCCCCCTCGCACATATGTGCTAGTCATTCCCGACTCTAGGGGGCGGTGCTCATCTCTGTTTCAAAGCCAAAGAGCCAGCACTGTCCGAAGACGTCTCCGTGGTCATGTGGCCGGCATGACTGAACGCCAAAGGCGCACGGAACGCTGTTACCTTCCCATCAAAGGTGGTCCCTATTTTTTTACTTGCATTTTTTACGTGCTTTCGAACTGCTAGGTTGGCAGAAGCTGGGACAAGTAACAAGAGCTCACCCCATTACGCGGCCCCAGGGATTCGAACCGCTGAACTGCTGACCTGTTGATCAACAAGCTCAGTGTCTTAGCCACTGAGGCACTGTGTCTCTTTACCTATAAAAATATACCAGATTGGATATGGATTCTATAGGGTGGGTGTGGCCAAGGTGGGTGTGGCCAACATGATGTCACTCATTCAGGGGCACCTGTGGTGGCCTGAGTGCTCTGCCAGCAAAAATGGGCTCCCGAGCTCTGTTTTTGGCTGCAATGGCCTCCTGCAACCCTCTGCCAGCAAAAATGGAGCTCAGGGGGGGCACGCATGGCCCTTGCAAGCTCTGTTTTGGCTGGGATGGCCTCCTGCAACCCTCTGCCAGTGAAAACAGAGCTTTGGAGGGTAGTGTGCAGGCCTCGCAAACTCTGTTTTCGCTGGGAGAGGCACCACAGTCTGGTCCTTCACTACTTCCAGGGCGTCCCCGCGGGCCAGATCTAAGCACCCCACAGGCCGGATCTGGGTCCTGGGCCTTGAGTTTGTTTGTTTTGTTGTTGTTTGTTTTTTGCTTTAATTTATATGCCGCCCTTCTCCGGAGACTCAGGGCAGCTTACAATGCGTTAAGCAATAGCCTTCATACTTTTGTATATTTATACAAAGTCAGCTTATTGCCCCCACAATCTGGGTCCTCATTTTACCTACCTTAGAAAGGACGGAAGGCTGAGTCAACCTTGAGCCTGGCAAGATTCAAACTTACTTTAATTGCAGACAGCTGGTGTTAAATTACAGTGCTTTAGTCCACTGTACTACAGGCTCTAACACCCCTGCTCTAAAATCTCTGCTTTAGCGCTGTTATTCCCAACCAAGATATTTATAGAAGCTGCTGGTTCCAAGTTCTTAGATGCTTAGATAATAGTTCTTTGTCTTCAATATAGTAAAGGTAAAGGTTCCCCTTGCACATATGTGCTAGTCGTTCCCGACTCTAGGGGGCAGTGCTCATCTCTGCTTCAAAGCCGAAGAGCCAGCGGTGTCCGAAGACGTCTCTGTGGTCATGTGACCGGCATGACTCAATGCCAAAGGCGCACGGAACGCTGTTACCTTTCCACCAAAGGTGGTCCCTATTTTTTCTACTTGCGTTTTTGACGTGCTTTGGAACTGCTAGGTTGGCAGAAGCTGGGACAAATAACGGGAGCTCACCCCATTACACGGCACTAGGGATTCAAACCGCTGAACTGCCGACCTTTCGATCGACAAGCTCAGCGTCTTAGCCACTGAGCCACCATGTCCCTATCTTCAATATAGTACTTGATGGGATTGAAGAAGGAGAAGAGTGGATAGAGGATTGTGAGTGGAGCTTTGCAGTTGAGGAATGGGGCGTATCCATGAGATTTTGCGAGAATTTTGTCAATTGCCTGTGATCTCTAGATTCAGAACCGCAGCCTTGTAATTACGGGTGGTATCAAATTAAAACAGGCTGTCCCGAGGCTACGAGATGACACGCTGTTTCTGAGTTCAATCAAGTAGACAATCTTATCTGGAAGACGAAACTCGTGTTGATCGTTTATTGCTCTATTTATTGCTTGCAATGCTTCTCACGCAATTATATCATATTCAGTAACCAAACCGTGGGTCCCTTTCAAGATGGCAGCGTGGTTATATACGACTCCGGAGCAGAATAGGAGCTGACGGTTATTAAATAAGTGCAATCATTTTGCATAAATGTAGAGTTGAAAGAAATATATGAAACATATCCATCCTTTCCTCTTTGGTCAAATGGCTGGGGATGAATGTCTTTCAATAAAGGAGAATATTTGTACCTCGGGGTTGCAATGAGGAGTCCTTGGTGCTCTTTGAGCTTCGTTATTTTCTTGCAGATGTTTCATTACCAAACTATGTAACATCATCAGGGTTAGAAGAGAGAAGGGTTTGTAGAGAGGAGGAGGAAGAGGAGGAGGATGGTGGGGTCCTTGTTGATCTCTGAGCTTTGTTGTTTTCTTGCAGACATTTCATTACCCAACTCGGTAAGATCATCAGTATTAGAAGGGAGTGGGAGAGGAGGAGGAAGAGGAGGAGGAAAAGGACTGTGGGTTCCTTGCAGGGATGGGTTCTAAATTTTTTTCACTACTGGTTCTGTGGGCATGGCTTATTTTGTGGGCGTGGCTTAATGGTCATATGACAATTCTTTAGGATTTAGCATTTAGATTTAGATTTGGTCTACCAGGCTTTTAACTGCTTGCAGAGCTGTACCGGTCTACCCATTTATTTTTTGCAGGCACTGGTCTACTCATGTATTTTTGCAGGCACTGGTCTACCCATTTATTTTTGCAGGCACTGGTCTACTCATTTGTTTTTGCAGGCACCAGTCTACCCATTTATTTTTGCTGGTCTACCCATTTATTTTTGCAGGCACCGGTCTACTCATTTATTTTTGGAGGCACTGGTCTACCACCAAACTGCCTTTTACCACTGATCAGCTGTAGGGCGGCCCTTTGAAGCCCCACGGCAAGAGTTTAAACAGTTTTTTTCCTTATAGCCCATCAGCTGGGACTCAGGAGGTAGTAATAGATTGGGGGTGGGGCCAGATAAAAGGTAAAAATAACACGGGGTGGGGGCGGGAGGGAGGGCAGAACCAGTTTGGTGACGTCATATCGTCACCGCTACTGGCTCGGCCCGAACCGGGAGGAACCCACCACTGGTTCCTTGGTGTTCTCTGAGCTTGGTTGTTTTCTTGCAGAAATTTCATTACCCATACTAGGTAATATCATCCGTGCTAAAAGAATGTCTTTCTCTGCCACAAACATAATTCTAAAAATAAATGCTCTACAAGTGTTTCAAAGTACAAAGATTTGAGTACGCTAGTGTCGATTTTGTTACAGATGAAATCTGGACACATTCACGCTTAAAATAGTTTCTCTACTACATACATTGAAATGCCTGCAAGCTTAAATCCCCATAACTTCCTTGAGAGCAAATTCTTTGCACGCGCTTTATTATGCATGTATTTAAATGCAGTCTTATCCTCTTTGACAGAATGATATTCTGCTTCCTTGCTTCTCCGGGGAATTATTGAACCAGCTATAATTAGTAACACGACAGGAACAGATACACAAATTTGCTGCGCCAATGTTTTCCAGAGGACTTGTCCAGAGAGGTTTTCTTGGCTTAGAAATCTACATCAATGGAGTTTGCACTTCATGGTAAACTATGGTTTGGCTAATTATAGTTTACTGAAAAGCGCAGTTGGCTGGGTGTGTGCAGCACATTAAGTCCTAAACTGTGGTTTATTGAATACGGCGCTTGGATTTCTATAGCATATAAACCAACAACCAAACAGCACCCAAATTGTATTATGGCTTAGATTGCATCCCACATATTTGCTCATTTCGGTTTTTTTGAACCCGAATCAGTTTTCCCATTTGGCCAGGGTGAAATATTGTTTGATATGGTTTTAGCTTAGCCTGTTGGGTGACTGAGGAGAGGAGAGGGGATGTTGTGGCCCATATGCAGCCTGTGCAGATTGTAGCTGATTCCGAGAGTGAGGAGGCTGGTGTGTTGCTGCGCCAGCAGCCTGTGCAACTGGCACTCGAATCGGACAATGAGGAGGCTGGAGAAGATGTGGTGCCAGAGGCGGGGATTCAGCCAGGGCCTTCAGAACCTCCAGAAGCTCCCTTAAGTGAAGAGGAGGGAGAGGAGGAGCCTCTTCTCGATGCATGGGCATGCAGAGCTGCCAAAAGGCAGGAGTGGCTCCTCAGGAGGAGGTCGCCTCGAGAGTAAGCCTTGGGGCTAATTGGCCACTCCCTTAGCCTATTTAAGGAGGAACGCCGACTGAAGCAATTTGCAGACAACAACTCCGTTCACATACCTTCGTGTCTTGTCTTGCTTATCTTATCAGCTTCCTGCAAATTGCTTCTGGGCATTCTGCCAACCATAGTAAGCTTTCAGTTATTATTCTTTGAATTCTTGGCAGCTGTTAATGCAATTAATTAACAGCCGTTGTTGTAAAAGACTGGTTTATTCAGTAAACTAAGGTTTGAATGGACTTTGTGTGTGCTGTGTTGTTTGGGGTCCGTAACTGGGGCAGAATAGGGGAGGGGGGAGAGGAGAGGAGAGGAGAGAGCTGGAGGGTACCTTGGAGATCTTCTAGTCCAACTCCCTGCTCAAGCAGGAGACCCTATACCAGTAATGGCTAAACTTTTTGCCGTCGCGTGCCAGAAGTGGTGGGAGCCCGGGGGGGGGGTGTCGCGCGTGTGCGTGCCCACACCCATAATTCAATGCCCCCCTGCGCATGCACACCTAACACCCCCTTCCCGGTGCTCCCCCCACTTTTGGCACATGACGGCAAAAATGTTACTGGTGGGCCCAGTAGGCCTGTTTTTTGCCCTCCCCAGGCTCCAGAGGCTATCTAGGAGCCTGGGGAGGGCGAAAACGGCCTTCCCAACACCCCTGGAGGCTGGAAACAGCTCGCTTCCTGACTTCCGTTGGGCCCGGAAGGCCCGAAAATCAGCTGGCCGGTGTGCGCATGCATGCTGGAGCTGAGCTAGGGCAACGCTTGCGTGCCCACAGATATGGCTCCGCATGCCATCTGTGGCACGTGTGCCATAGATTCGCTATCACTGCCCTATACCATTTCAGACAAGTGTCTGTCCAATCTCTTCTTAAAAGCCTCCAGTGATGAAGCACCCACAACGTCTGAAGGCAAGCTGTTCCATTGGCTAATTCTTCTCACTTTTAGGAAGTTTCTCCTTAATTCCAGGTTGCTTCTCTCCTTGATTAGTTTCCAACCCTTGTTTCTTGTCCTGCCCTCTGGTGCTTTGGAGAATAATTTGACCCCCTCCTCTTTGTGGCAGCCCCTCAAATCCTGGAAAATGGTTATCATGTCATCCCTAGACCTTATTTTCTCTAGACTAGTCCAAATTTATTTCATTTATTTATTTTATTCAATTTGTATCCCGCCCTTCTCCTAGCGGACTCAGGGCAGTGCACAGCCAGAACTAAAACACATACCAATACAAAATTTAAAATTTTTAAAAGAATTATATGACTTTGTCCCAAAATTTAAAACATTCAAACTAAAACCCATTGACAGATTAAAAGCTAAAAAGCTAAAAACTAAAAAAAAAGGGGAGGGGGTTTCACGCCAGCCCTGCTTGATGGAAAAGTTTTTAGGGCGTGGCGAAAGACCCGGAGATCTGATATCCTTCGTATCTCCGGGAGCAAATCGTTCCAGAGGGCAGGATCTGCCACAGAGAAGGCCCTCCCCCTGGGGGTCACCAGCCGACATTGCCTGGCTGATGGCACCCTGAGGAGTCCCTCTCTGTGGGAGCGTACTGATCGGTAAATCATGTAATGGTTCTTGATATGTTTTAGTCTCCAGGTCTTTAAACATCTTAGCTGCTCTTCTCTGCACTTTTTCCAAAATCCCAGCATCTTTTTTCTAATGTGGTGACTAAAACTGGATGCAGTATTCCAGAGGTGATCTTACTAAGGTTTTATAAATGGTATTAATACCTGACGTGATTTTGATTCTGTGCCTCTGTTTATACAACCAAGGATTGTGTTAGCCTGTTTGGCTACCACTGCACATTGCTGGCTCATATTTAAGTGATCGTCCACCAGGACTCCGAAGTCCCCCTCCCACTTGTAAACTTGTAAAAGTTGTAAATTTGTAAGCTTGACTTGATGCCTTACCACAGTGCAGCAGTTCAGCCATAGTGGTTTGTTCAAGAAACTATGGTTTAATAAAGGAGAATATTTGTAGCTCAGGGTTGAAATGAAGGGTCCTTGGTGCTCTCTGAGCTTGGTAGTTTTCTTGTAGACATTTCTTTACCCAAACTAGGTAACTGTTGTGGCCCACCAGCAGCCTGCACAGATCATAGCTGATCCCAACGACGAGGAGGCTAGTGTGGTGTCGCACCAGCAGCCTGCACAGCCGGCGTTCGCGTCGGACAGCGAGGAGGCCGAAGTGGACAGCGAGGAGGCTGAAGAGGATGTGATGTCAGAGGCAGAGACTCAGCCAGGGCCTTCAGAACCTCCAGAGGCTCCTTCAAGTGGAGAGAGTGAAGTGGAGGAGCCTCTCCTCAATACTCGGGCATGCAGGGCTGCCAAAAGGCAGAAGTGGCTACTCAGGAGGAGGAGGTCTACTCGAGAGTAGGGCTTGAGGATATATATATATTTTAATTTGATTTATATGCCGCCCTTCTCCGGAGACTCAGGGCTGCTTACAATGCATTAAGCAATAGCCTTCATACTTCTGTATATTTTTACAAAGTCAGCTTATTGTCCCCACAAACTGGGTCCTCAATTTACCTACCTTAGAAAGGATGGAAGGCTGAGTCAACCTTGATCCTGGCACTTACTAATTGCAGACAGCTGGAGTTAAATTACAATGCATTAGTCTGCTGAGCTATCCAGGCTCCTTAGCTAGTGCTTTCTTGCTAGTGCTTTCTTGCTGGAAACAACTCGTATTTATTATCAGAGTATTTTGGTTTATCGTATCTTGTTTTCTGGGCTGATTGCTAACCTTTGCCGGTCTTGTTTATCCTTGCTACTTAATAAATTTGATAAGGACTGTTGATGTGTGTCAATATCCTTGGGAATCCGGAGCTGGGGCAGAACAGTAACATCATCAGTACTAGAAGGAGGTGGGAATTGCAGAAAGGAGGAGGAGGAGGAGGACAATGACAACGACTGTGGGGTCCTTGTTGCTCTCTAAGCTTGGCTGCTTTCTTGTAGACATTTCATTACCCAAACTAGGTAACATCATCAGTGCTAGAAGGAGGTGGGATTTGCAGAAAGGAGGAGGAGGAGGAGGAGGAGTCCTTGGTGCTTTCTGAGCTTGGTGGTTTTCTTGCAGACATTTCATTACCCAAACTAGGTATCATCATAAGTGCTAGAAGGAGGTGGGACAACCACTGAGTTCAGAAAGCACCAAGGACCACTCCGTCTATGGCTAGTGCAGTGATGGAATGCAGGCAAAATATGAGCCAGAAGTGCAAAATTAAAAAACAACAACAACAACCAGGGATCCTTTCTAGTTCTCCAACAAACATAAATAACACTTTGTTCTACCTGGCCTTGTCCAGGTAAGTGATCAAATAGCCAATCTTGGATGATCTTGAAAGTTATAGAAGATTGGCCTTGATTGGCCCTTGGATACAGGGCTCGGCTTCAAAAATTTTAGCAAGGGGTTCTCTGCCCAGTTGCTGAGTGGGCGTGGCCATGGTGGGCGTGGCTTAGTCAGCCTCCTGCATCACGGGGGGGAGGGGTGTTTTTGCCTTCCCCAGGTTCTGGAAGCTTTTGTCGAGCCTCCGGGAGGGCAAAAACGGCCTCCCCAGGCTCCGGAAGCACTCTGGAGGCCTGTTTCCAGACTTCCCGAACTTCCGGTAGGCCTGTTTTTTCGCCCTCCCCGAGTGCACCTTGTACTTACCTTCATCCAAAATGGGCTGTGTGTGGACTTCTGGGAGGGGTGGGGCAGGGTGGGAGGGGCCAGCCAAGAGTGGGATTTGGGGGTTTTCCGAACTGCACAGAATCTTAGCTAGAGGTTCTCTCGAACCCCTGCGAAACCCCAGCAGCCCACCTCTGCTTGGATAGGGTACCATTTTGGAAATCCAGAGCTGTGGCCTAAACTGAGGAGAAACACCCCAAAAAATCCCACAAGGCAATGGTGTACTCTTTTCCAAACTCAGCCATGAACACTGCAGGGATATACGTCCACAGGAGTCCTCAGCAGTCACGCTGAAGTTGAGGTGACTTGATTACTTGAAAGACTTTTTAAAATATGGAGGTGAGGGCCTCCTTCCATTAAATTTAAAGGCAAAGTAATTTTCTCGGCTCCTGCATCTTGCTGTAGTAAGGAGGCATCTGTGGGCAGCCATGTGGAATTAGCTTTCATCCAACGGTGATTTATTTTGAGGTCAATGGGATTCAGCCAGCCTTTATTCTCCAAGAGAAGAAACTTTTGCTTGCATTTTCACACCGAAGTCATTTCAAATCACTCTTCTCTTTTTCTTTTTTAAGAAAAAAAAATTGAATATGGATTAATGATTAGGGCTGACGATGCTAAGCGCTCTTAATGAGAGGTGCATTCTATTAAAATCGAGAAGATTTGTGAGGGGTTTTTTTCCTCTTTTTTTAAAAAAAAAGAAGAATGCGAACTTCATTAAATATGGTCTGTGCGTGGGAGCAACGTGTGTGCAGGCATGTATACAGTTATTAACTGAAGATCATTTGGCAAAACAAAGCTGACAGGGAGATAAATACCTCCAGAGGACGTACTGCTCCATTTTGCATCTTGGCAGATTACGGTTGGAAGGTTCTTTCCAGTGGGTGAAGCTGAATTTTGCAATTGCTGAGATCTTTCTGACATCTTTTTTTCCCCCTGTTTTGGAGAATTCTCCTGGAATAACAGATGAATCTTGATCCCTGTTGGTACACAGCTAACACACTTTAAATAGGCAATAAGGTGCAAAGAATCAGGGCCATCCTGGAGTCTGGAGAGTAGAGGGTTTAGTGCTCGAGCCCCTCTACACAATGGTCAGCTAAAGTTCAACACTGAATTGGCGCTAGAAATGGTAAAGATGGTGTTAAAGATGGCACCACTGATGGCAGGTAGATAGGCAGGCAGACAGGCAGACAGACAGGCAGACAGACATGAGAGAGATAGAGGTGATAGAATACATGGATGGATGGATGGATGGCTGGATGGATGGCTGGATGGCTGGATGGATGGATGGATGGATGGATGGATAAATGACAGATAGATAGATAGATAGATAGATAGATAGATAGATAGATAATAGACAGACAGAGACAGACAGACAGATATGAGAGATAGAGGTGATAGGTAGGTAGGTAGGCAGGTAGGCAGGCAGACAGACAGGCAGACATGAGAGAGATAGAGGTAGAATAGATGGGTGGATGGATAGATGGATGGATGGACGGACAGATAGATGACAGATAGATAGATAGATAGATAGATAGATGATAGACAGACAAAGAGACAGACAGACAGACATGAGTCAGAGGTGATAGAATAGATGGATGGATGGATGGACGGACGGACAGACAGACAGACAGACAGATGATAGATAGATAGATAGATAGATGACAGACAGACAGAGAGATAGATATGAGAGATAGAGGTGGTAAGTAGGTAGGTAGGCAGGCAGGCAGACAGGCAGACATGAGAGAGATAGAGGTGATAGGATGGATGGGTGGATGGATGGATGGATGGATGGATGGATGATAGATAGATAGATAGATAGATAGATAGATAGATAGATAGATAGATGATAGACAGACAGAGAGACAGACAGATATAATAATAATAATAATAATAATAATAATAATAATAATAATAATAATAATAATAATAATAATTTTATTTCTATACCGCCCTTCTCCTGAAGGACTCAGGGCGGTGTACAGCCTATTTAAAAACACAAACAAAACAATGATATAAAATTTAAAATAATTAAATAAATGGCTCAAATTTAAAACCCCAATAAATTTAAATACCCCAATTTAAAACTATTGTATTGATAGTCCGGCCTGGTGGAACAACAGGGTCTTCAATGCGCAGCGAAACACCCGGAGGTCAGATATCTTACGAATTTCCAGGGGCAGTTCATTCCACAGGGCTGGGGCTCCCACAGAGAAGGCCCTCCCCCTGGGCGTCACCAGCCGACATAACTTGGCTGATGGCACCCTGAGGAGACCCTCTCTGTGGGAATGAACTGGTCGGTGGGAGGCTATTGGTGGCAGAAGACGGTCTCGGAGGTACCCGGGTCCTATGCCATGGAGCGCTTTAAAGGTGGTAACCAACACCTTGAATCGCACCCGGAAGACCACCGGGAGCCAGTGCAGCTCGCGCAGGAGGGGTGTCACATGGGCATAACGGGTTGCGCCCATAACCACCCGCGCGGCTGCATTCTGGACCAGTTGGAGCCTCCGAGTGCTCTTCAAGGGGAGCCCCATGTAGAGAGCATTACAATAGTCCAACCGGGAAGTAACAAGGGCATGAGTGACCGTGCGCAGGGTGTCCCGATCCAGAAAGGGCTGCAACTGGTGAATCAGGCGAACCTGATAAAAGGCCCCCCTGGCCACGGCCGTCATATGCTCTTCTAAAGACAGCCGCGCATCCAGGAGGACACCCAGATTGCGAGCCCTCTCCGTGGGGGGCAAAGATTCACCCCCAATAGTCAGCGATGGCACCTGCTGACTATATCGGGGCGCCGGAAGCCACAGCCACTCGGTCTTGGAGGGGTTGAGTCTGAGCCTGTTCCTCCCCATCCAGGCCCGCACGGCCTCCAGGCAGCAGGACATCACATTAAGGGCATCATTGGGGTGGTCTGGGGTGGAGATGTACAGCTGGGTATCATCAGCGTACAGATGACACTTCACTCCAAAACCACGGATGATCTCACCCAGCGGCTTCACATAAATGTTGAACAGGAGGGGCGAGAGGACCGACCCTTGCGGCACTCCCCATGCGAGACGCCTCGAGGTCGACCTCTGCCCCCCTGCCAACACGAACTGCGAGCGGTCGGAGAGGAAGGAGGAGAACCACCGCAAAATGGTGCCCCCTATTCCTAACCCCCTCAACCGCTGCAGCATGATACCATGGTCGATGGTATCAAAAGCCGCTGAGAGATCTAATAGGACTAGGACAGAGGAACAACCCCTGTCCCGAGCCCTCCAGAGATCATCCACCAACGCGACCAATGCCGTTTCTGTGCTGTACCCCTGCCTGAAGCCCGACTGGTACGGGTCTAGATAGATAGCTTCATCCAGGTGCCGGGGAAGTTGTCGTGCCACCTCGCTCTCAACAACCTTCGCCACAAAACGAAGGTTGGAGACTGGACGATAGTTGGCTAATTCAGCCGGGTCCAGGGAAGGCTTCTTGAGGAGGGGCCTCACTACCGCCTCTTTCAAGGCAGCAGGAAAGGCACCCTCACCCAAAGAAGCACCTATAATCCCCTGGAGCCAGCCTCGTGTAACCTCCCGGGAGGCCAGTACCAACCAGGAGGGACACGGGTCCAATAAACACGTGGCGGCACTAATCTTACCCAGAACCCTGTCCACATCCTCGGGAGTCACAGGATCAAACTCCTCCCAGATAACATTCTCAAGACCTGCCCCGGTCTCCTCCCGTGGACTCATCCAATCGGAGTCCAAGCCATCCCGAATCCGAGCGACTTTATCGTGCAGGAATTGCACAAAATCCTCAGCACGACCCTGCAAGGGATCTTCCCGCACTCCCCCCCGAAGAAGGGAGTGGGTCACCCTAAACAGGGCGGCTGGGCGGTTCTCTGCAGATGCGATAAGAGCGGAAAAATGGTTAGATTTTGCCGCTTTTATCGCCACTAGGTAGGTCTTGATATAAGACCTCACCTGTGTCCGGTCGGATTCGGATTGACTAGTCCTCCAAATGCTCTCTAGGCGTCTTTTCCGACGCTTCATCTCTCTCAGCTCCTCAGAGAACCAAGGAGCTAATTGAGATCGGCATCGGGTCAGAGGCCGCAAAGGCATGACGCGATCCAAAGCTCCGGCGGCCGCCCTTTCCCAGGCGGCCACCAGCTCTTCAGTCGAGTCATGTGTTAGAGTCTCAGGAAACGGCCCAAGCTCCGTCAGGAACCTTTCGGGATCCATCAGGTGCCTGGGACGGAACCATCTGGTCGGTTCCGTCTCCCTGCGGTGGGGGCAAGCAGTAGGAAAGTCTAGTTGAAGGAGTGAATGATCTGTCCATGACAAGGGTTTAATATCTAGGTCCCCTCTACCAAGATCATTCAACCACTGACCAGAGATAAAAATCAGGTCTAGAGTGTGTCCCCCTATGTGAGTGGGGTGATAGAGGTGATAGGTAGGCAGGCAGGCAGACAGACAGACATGAGAGAGATAAAGGTGATGGATGGATGGATGGATGGATAGACAGATAGATGACAGATAGAGAGAGAGAGAGAGAGGGAGGGAGGGAGGGAGGGAGGGAGGGAGGGAGGGAGGGAGGGAAGGATGTTTAGTTGTTTCTGGAAGGCTTCCTGAAGGCCTTTTCTCCAGAACTCCCTTAGCCCTAGTAGTCCCAATGGTTCAAAGCTATCTTAAATCAGAGCCCTTCTCTGCTAATACGTTGTCGTCACTGAGCGAAAGACATATCCCTGCATCCATTGAACACCAAATCAGTTTTGTTGGATGCGCAGAATTCCTTCCTTAGCCTTTGAATCATAGTAGCAAAAAGTGACAATGCTTACAGTATCGCAAAGGAATGGTTGAATTCCATGAAAATGGAGCGCCATCAAGTCTGTTTCCTTTACAAAGTGTTCTCTACTTACTAAAGTGAAGCAAAACGTGAAAAAGAATGTGTCTAGAATCACTCTGGGATCCTTTTTTTTTTTTAAAAAAAAAAACAGGGCCATGTTTCTTTAATAAAATTAGACGCAAAGCTAATTTGAATCAAAGTTACACTTCAGCAGTATGATTTTAATTACATTTTTTTTTAATTAACGGGTTGTTGCTGTGTAATTAGGTGTGTATAACATTTGCAGAGGAAGATTGTGGCAAAACTGAAACGGAGGTATTTGATCCAAGCAGCCTTTAAAAATAAATAAGTAAATGTGTGTTGCTATTTTAAGTGTTGTTGTTGTTTTTACAGCGATTGTGAAGGGCTGTGGGAATCAGGACGCTTTTTCTTTTAGTATGGACTTGCAAATGGAGATGCTAAGTCTATTTACTAAGTCTGCACTACTATTAATCTTCTCATCGTTCCCACCACCCATCTCCTTCCACTTATGACTGTATGACTGTAATTTTGCTGCTTGTATCCTTACGCTTTATATTGATATTGTTTTCTGATTGCTTATTTGTACCCTATGACTATCATTAAGTGTTGTACCTTATGATTCTTGATGAACGTATCTTTTCTTTTTGTGTACACTGAGAGCCTATGCACCAAGACAAATTCCTTGTGTGTCCAATCACACTTGGCCAATAAAAAATTCTATTCTATTCTATTCTATTCTATTCTATTCTATTCTATTCTATTCTATTCTATTCTATTCTATTCTATTCATATTATATTTGTCCTTAATATTATTTATATTAGTATAAGTAGTATTACATTTGTCCGTACGAGCTCCCTGCAAATATAACTTAAATGCAGCTGGGATGAATATAGGTAGTCCTTGACTTACAATGACAATTGGGACCAGAATTTCTGTTGCTAAGGAAGGCAATTTTTAAGTGGAACAGCTTGCCTTCAGAAATCATGGGTGCTTCATCACTGGAGGTTTTTAAAAAGAGTCACTTCTCTGAAATACTACAGGTTTTCCTGCTTGAGCAAGGGGCTGGACTAGAAGACCTCCAAGGCCCCTTCCAGCTCTGTTCTGTTCTGTTCTGTTCTGTTCTGTTCTGTTCTGTTCTGTTCTAGTGAGTTGTACTTGATTTTACAACCACTTTTTGGCACAGTTGTTAAGTGAATCAATGCAATAGCAATAGCAATAGCACTTAGACTCATATACTACGTCAAGTGTTGTATCTAATGTTTTATGATGAATGTATTTTTACAATGACTATGATAGTGATCTATCACTATTGTTGTATGTACACTGAGAGTTTATGCACCGCAGACAAATTCCTTATGTGTCTAATCACACTTGGCCAATAAAGAATTCTAATTCTAATTCTATTTCTATTTCTATTTCTATTTCTATTTCTATTTCTATTTCTATTATTTCTATTTCTATTTCTATTTCTATTTCTATTTCTATTTCTATTTCTATTTCTATTATTTCTATTTCTATTTCTATTTCTATTTCTATTTCTATTTCTATTATTTCTATTTCTATTTCTATTTCTATTTCTATTTCTATTTCTATTTCTATTATTTCTATTTCTATTTCTATTTCTATTTCTATTTCTATTTCTATTTCTATTTCTATTTCTATTTCTATTGGAAGATTGCTATCATGTCTCCCCTGGTCCTTCTCTTCACTTGCTTCTCTTTAGTTGCTAAACAAATGGTTATAAGTTGAGGACAATTGTCCCATGGTGCTTTTCCAAAAGGCTACTGGGCTTTCTTGTTTCTTAAATGTTTCTTAAAAACATTTCCCTTCTCATCCAAAAAGTTCTGAGCTGAAGAAGCTCCTTGGATGAGAAGTGAAACATTTTCAAGGAAAAAATCAGGGAAGTCCAGTTGCCTTTTCTGAAAAGCACCTTTTTTTTTTTTTTTTTTTGCAAAAAATGAGATGTGCAAAGGGTTTGGGAGGCCTGCAGAGTGGTCCTGGGGCCCGGGGAGGGCAATTTTTTTTTTTTTGCTTACCTGTTCAAAATCTTGGTGCGTCTTATACACCGGTGCGTTTTATAGTCTGAAAAATAGGGTACTGACACATTAGTAGGATTTCATCCCTTACCATCCACATTTGTGAATAAGAGCTCTTACAATACAGGGGGTCCTCAACTTACAAAGTTCATTTAGTGACCGTTCAACATTGCAACACCATTGGAAAAAATTGGATTATGATCGTTTTTCATACTCACGACTTGTTGCAGCATCCCTATGGTCACGTAATCGAAATTCAGACGCTTGGCAACCGACTCATATTTATGAAGGTTGCAGTGTCCTGGGATCAGGTGATCCCCTTTTGCGACCTTCTGAATAGCAAAGTCAATGAGGAAGTCAGATTCACTTAACAACCATGTGACTAACTGAACAGCTGCAGTGATTCACTTAACAATGGTGGAAAGAAAAGTCATAAAATGTCTTAACATATGTCTCACTTAACAACATAAATTTTGGGCTCAAAATTTTGATTTATAATCCTTAATTTTGTGGTCATTTTGATTTATAATCCTTAATCATTTGTAATCCTTATTTACATTGCTTTTGTCTATACCCGTGATGGCGAACCTATGGCACGTGTGCCACAGGTGGCACACGGAGCCATATTGGTGGGCACGCGAGTGTTGCCCTAGCTCAGCTCCAGCGCGCATGGTCGCGTTGGCCAATTGATTTTCAGATCTTCCGGTCCCACCGGAAGTCAGAGACTGGCAATTTCCGGCCTCCGGAGGGCCTCCGGGCGGATGGGGAAGTCTGTTTTTGTCCTCCCCAGGCTCCTAGAAAGCTTCTGGAGCCTGGGGAGGGCGGAAAATGGGTCTACCAGGCCCACGGTGCCATCACGTGCCAAAAGCAGGGGGAATTGTGTGTGGGGGGTGTCATGTGCGCATGCGTGGGAGGGCGGGGCATATTGAATTATGGATGTGGGCACACGCACCCGTGACCCCCCCTCCCCCGCTTTTGGCACATGATGGTAAAAAGGTTAGCCATCACGAGTCTATACTGTGCTCAGAATTAGCTGTTGAATCTATGGTTTATATTCTGGGGCTCTATTCATTATGTCAGGATTGGAGATCAGTCCTGATATAACTTCTTCTTGCTAGGCATATTTATTAGCCCGAGACCAAGATTACACAATTTTTATTAGCGCACAATTCCACTGAAATTTGTAAGAAAGATGCTAAACTTTTGTTCTCCTGCAAGTACCATCAGAAATTAATGGGTTTAAACTCATTTAAACCCGCAGCGCTCGGATGTTTGAGGGGCTATAAAGTTAGCAACCCAACACAATTTATTCTCTTAACACGGCTGTTCATACCCATATATAAAAATATTTTATTGTATTTTATTGGCTTTAACTTATTTACCTGTTGTTTTACCACATTGGTTCTCCTAATCCACTTTCTGTGGTTTCCCAAATGTTTTCTGTCTTGCTTTTTAATTTGCTCATTGCCTGTAAACGAATTAATCAATGCACTGTTGGAACAGGCCAAGAAAAGGGTGTTGTTGTTTTTTTAACAAGCCAAGAGAAGGAAATTCTTTTCACTTAGTTCCAGGGATGGACTTCAGATCCTTTAGCAATGAGTTCACTGCCCCGTTGCTGGGTAGGCGTGGCCATGGTGGGCGTGGCCTAGTCGGCCGCCTGCACCACGGCGTGGGGGGGCATTTTTCACCCTCCCCAGGCTCTGAAGGCTTTCCTCAAGCCTTTGAGAGGGCAGAAACAGCTTCCCCTGGGATCCAGAGGCCCTATGGAGACCCTCCAGAGGCCGGAAACAGGCCCATTTCTGGACTTCTGGAACCTCTGGTAGGCCCGGTTTTTGCCCTCTCAGACCCTCCACACAGCCCCTGCATTTACCTGGAATGATGAATCTGCCGCGTGGAGACTCCTGGGAGGGGTGGTGTGGAGTGGGCTTGGCCAGCCAGGGATGGCCGAACCCCGCCAATCCTTGGCTAGAGGATCACCCGAACCCTGCCAAACCCCCAGGAGCCCACCCCTGCTTAATTCAGATGGCTCCAAGACCATCTAATTCTATGTTCTATGTTATCTAATCATAGAACATAGAATAATAGGGTTGGGCGGGCCCTTGGAGGTCATTTAATCCAACACCCTGTCCATGGCAGGCAATTCTATACCATTCTAGACAAATGGCTGTCCAGTCTCTTCTTGAAAACCTCCAGTGATGGAGCACCCACAACTTCTGGAGGCAAACCATTCCACTGGTCAATTATTCTCACTGACATGAAGTTTGTCTGTCTTCTGCCCCAGCTACAGACCCCAAAGAATTTAGCACACACAAAGTCTGTACAAACCTTAGTTTATTAAATTAAATCAGTCTTTTTCACACAAAGGCTGTTAATTAACTTTCTTAACAGTCTACAAGAATCCAAAGAATAAATAATCGTAATCTTACTATTTTATTTATTTATTTTTATTTATTAATTTAATTTGTATACCGCCCTTCTCCCAGAGGGGACTCAGGGCGGTGAACAGCCAAAATTAAAAAACATACAAATACAAAAGTTAAGATAATTAAAAAAGAATTAAATCATTAGCTTCCCAATTTAAAACCCCCAAATCCATAAAATTTAAAATCCCAATTAAGAACCATTTAGGCTAGGCCGGCTTGGTGGAATAAAAACGTCTTCAGGGCTTTACGGAAGGTCCGGAGGTCCGGGATCAGCCGTATTCCAGGAGGCAGCTCGTTCCACAGGGCGGGTGCTCCCACAGAGAAGGCTCTCCCCCTGGGGGCTGCCGGCCGACATTGCCTGACCGATGGCACCCTGAGGAGGCCCTCTCTGTGAGGGCGTATTGGCCGGTGGGAGGTTATCGGTAGCAGCAGGCGGTCTCGCAAATATCCTGGCCCTAAGCCATGGAGCGCTTTAAAGATGAGAACCAACACCTTAAAGCGCACCCGGAAGACCACCAGCTTCAGGAGAACCAGTTGTTAACTTTCTTGTTTGGCAAAGTGGTTGTTGGAAAAGATCATTAGGGCAGAAAACCAGTTGTTAAATTACTTGAATCCCACCACTGCTCCAGAGGCGGATAGCAGAGAGGCAGAGGAACAGGAGGAGCCTGTTCCTAGTGCACACATGCAAAGAGCTGCCAGAAGGCAAGAGCAGCTAAAGCAGAAAGGACGACTCAGGAGTAGGGCCAGGAGATAATTGGCCCCTCCCAGAAGGTTTAAAAGAGCAGCAATGGCTCTTGGGATCTTTATAGGAAAGCAACGTTGCTACATTTGTTACTTGTCGGCGTCTCTTGCTTCTGAACTTCATGGGGTTTTGCCAAGAAAAGCCTTTGGCAAGGGGCCAAAGAAGATAAAGGTTGGTGATAAGGCCGAAGGATCGTTTATGAAGAATTTGTTTTGGAATTAATTTGGACTAAGCTGAGAATGAAGTAATTCTCAGCTCTTCTAATAAAATATGTTTGTTTAGGACTGACTGTGTCTGGGAATAAGTATTGGGCCTAGGTTACAACACTAGAATTTGAAATAGGCCATAAAAAAAAAGGGATTTTATTTTTTTCCCGGAGACTCTCCATTTATTTACAGTTACAGCTTAATACATTTCCAGACTTGTGAACGAGGGGGAAAAAAAAAAGATGTTAAATAATTGAGGTGACAATAATGTAGGACATCTCGGTTTGTGTGGGGAGGCTTGGCTGTTCCATTTGTTTAACCGACACATTCGGCAAAACAGCTGCTTGACACTAAATATGAATCAGTTCACAGTGCAGGGCCTGGAAATTTCTTCAGTCATAACTCAGTTAAATATTTGGCTTCCCCACTAATTATCTGTTTCTTAAGATTTCTTCTCCACTTTGTCGCAGTTCTCTTTTTGAAGATATATAAAAACAGTGGGGGTTTCCTAGCTGCATTTTCTGGAAGACTAATTGCATTTAATGCATTTAATCCTGTTTGAACATTCTATGAGAAATGTTTTGGTTAATAATTCTTTTGTTTCCTTCTAACTATATATATAAAAAAATCCTGCTGCCATTCCCCAGTTAATCATAATCTGTCCAGGGAATGATTTAAAACAGGGCTCCCCAATCTTTCGGACCTCAGGGACCACTAAATTCATAATTTTAAATCCCGTGGACCACTAATATGATCTGCCTAATGATCGGCTGGGTGGGCGTGGCAAGGTGGTCATGTGACTGGGTGGGTGTGGCCAACTCGGTGTCACTCACTTCAAGGGGTGCCTTGCCAGACTCTACTCTCTACTCCTCACCTCCTCGCCCAGGCTCCTTAGGGCCCCAAGAGGAAGCAGTTGTTGGAGCTAAGGAGCCACCAGGAGAAAGAGTTGGCAAAACAGCTGTCTCAGTTCAAATTGAATCTGACCGAGAAGGAGGCTCAGCAGAAGCACCTCACTCAGGACTAGGAGCATAGGCTTTCCAAGCAGAGGGAAAACCTGTGGGAGTGCAAGGCCAGGTACTTCGTTGACCCTCTGTGATGACATTGCCCCCCTACCCCACTCCGGTGTCTGTGGACCACAGGTTGAGAACCCAGAGATCCTTTCCCCTTAATCCGTTTCACATAGCCACGTTAAGAAGGATGTCACTATCTCAACCTGAATGGATATTTTTCATATCGGTCAAAAATCATTTCGGAGTAACACACTGACTATATTTTATTTGAAGCCTTGTACCGAGTAAGGAAGGGGTAGCACATTGAAATGTCAGATTGAATTAATCTTCACAACATCTGTTGTGAACCTTGCTTTGGAAGATTGGAAAGGTGAGTTGACTCAGTAATCAATTCTGGACGTCTTTATTCTATCCAACAGTAGAAGCAGCCTTTCATGGACCTCCCCCCAACGTCCTTGACTGCACAGGGTCAAGATGAAGGTGAAAGGTGAAGCTAGCATTGCGGTGTGAGCTCTACCCCTTTTGTGCGTGCATTGTGAAACTGCATAAAAGTGTGTTGGGGAAGAGCTGCCATCCCAAGAGTGTAATGGTTTTGATCATTCTGACCAAACCATCATATTCTGGAGACACCTCTCTCTGGGCTTACAAGCTGATGGAAGCGTTGAATGGCCCTCCTCTGATGTTTTCAGCTCAATTGGTGACCAAGTTTCGTAAGACTTGATTGGTGTGGGAAGTCACAGAGGACCTTGGAAAAACTATCTGGGTCATGTTTTACCTGCCCTTTAATTTGCTAGGTTTAGCTAATATTCTAAGCCATAAATTTGATAGTCTCAACTCAAGAATGATATACTGTAGAACCGTGATGGCGAACCCTTGGCACGCGTGCCCGAAGTGGCACATGGAGCCATGTCGCTTTGGACGTGCAACGTCACCTGTTCCTTTTCCAGGTTTCTGGCACCCGTGGGCATGCGACAATCAGCTTGCCTTTGTGCATGCAGCAGTGCTGGAAACTGGAAGAGCTGGTCTTCTGTCTTCCTGTGGGATCATGCACGCCAGGCAGCTGATCGTCGTGTGCACAGGTGCATCAGAAACCTGGAAGACTAGCTGGCTGATGCTCATTTTCGGGCACGTGGATGCGCCCTGGGCAGCTCCTCTTCCAGGTTGCAGCCCAGACAAGCGTGCACGCACGCACTCCCTTTTCTGCACTCGGTGCCGAAAAGGTTCTCCATCACTGATATAGAACAATCCATCCAAAGTTCAGTTCTTTATTTGCTCATACTCTATAGACAGAATCTTGCCAGACTAAATACTTACTACTTAACCAATATTCCCTGGGAGATTCCAAGGATTTGGCTATCCTAACTCTCTTCCTCTGTCTCTTATCCAGCTATGGACTGTGCTGCCTCTTGTCTCATCCACCTCTTTGGAATGAGCTCTTTCCTTCTCGGGAAACTGTCACTTCATTGTAGTCCCACCTCCCCCTTTGTAGACACAATCCATCACATCTGGTTTGTTTGGGTTTGTCTTAATAAATGATGAGAACCACCTTACCCAATAAAAGGTGTCTATGGAGATTCTCAGTCATCCAGGTCCTGGTTGTCCCAAAGGTGCTTTTTTTCAAGAGGCAACTGGACTTCCTGGTTTTTCTTTGAAGATGTTTCGCTTCTCATCCAAGAAGCTTCTTCAGCTCCGACTGGCTCCTTCCATTCCCCACCATCCAGTCGGAGATGAAGAAGCTTCTTGGATGAGAAGCAAAACATCTTCAAAGAAAAACCAGAAAGTCCAGTTGCCTCTTAAAAAAACATCTTTGGGACCACTTTTTAAATATATTAATACAGAGGTCCCCAACCTTGGCCACAGCTTTATGACTTGTGGACTTCAACTCCCAGAATTCCTCAACTGGCTGAGGAATTCTGGGAGTTGAAGTCCACAAGTCGTAAAGCTGTGGCCAAGATTGGAGATCCCTTTATTAATGCACCCTGAAGCACGTAAAGATTGCCAGCCAGTCAGAACTCACATGAATTCCTACATCTAATTTGCACATGTATAAGGTTTTATTTAACCCAGGAGAAAGCAAACCAGCGCCATTAGTGAAAAGTGATGTTTCTGAATTTGAATACCAAAGAATTATCACACGGAGCAGGTGTACTCAGCCTGGTGAGTACTAAATTTGTACCGTGGCCATAAGCAGTAAAAGGAATCCAGGCCTCTACAAAATTAAGAATGGAGTCTAATAACCATGCAAAATAGAGCAAAATGAAAATAGATTATGAGTACAGACTGCTGTTAATATCCATGAAATTAGGACTGTGGGAAAGCAAGGAAGGATTTGATGATGATCGAAATTCTTTGACCCGTGGTTTGTGAATGCCACGTCCAATAAATGAGGAAGTTTATTGGTACCGATGAAAAGACTAGAGTTAAAATTGCTGGGATTTATTTATTTATTTATTTTAACACAGCCCTTCTTTGTGAAAGAGTTTTTAATACTGGGGATGTTAAATAGGAATTATGGATATCTCACTGCTACTGTTATTGCCATGGCTATTTCTAAGTTAACATTGGATGGGATTGTAGTCAAATCTTCTTGTTGACCAGCTGAGCTACATTATTCAATTCTCAGCGTATAGCTGAGCTTTGAAAAGCTTCAGGCATGTTCAAAGAAATTGAATACCGAATCTTTGAATTATTTTGGAGAGCAAGGTACAGATTAGTCATCTAAGGTCTTTTCTAGGAGATTTGGAGAGGTTTGGGGACATATCACAAGTTGGGCTTGTTCAAGTTACGTTTTGATATCTGCTTCTGCCTTCTGACAGCTCTTCTCATGCGTGCACTAGGAACAGGCTCCTTCTGTTCCTCTGCCTCTCTACTGTCAGCCTCTGGAGGCTCCGGAGTCCACACATCACTCCCAGATGGCCCTGGCCCCATCTCTGTCTCTGACGCAGACTTTCTGTCTCGGACTTTCCCAGCCTCCAGGACAGGCCCATGTTCTTCCTCAGCCTCATCGCTGTCCGACTCTGCTGCCAGCTCCACAGGCTGCTGGCAGACCACAACAGGTCCTTCACTGTTTCCAGAGTGGCCCCATGGGCCAGATCCAGAGGTGGTATTCAGCCGGTTCAGACCAGTTTGCCTGAACCGGTAGTGGAAATCGAGGGAGGGCCCACTCCCCTGCCCCGGCTCTATACCATCCTATTTAGGCATGTTTTTGAGACTGGGTGCATGCGCAGAAGTGAATACAACCCCTGGCCAGATCTGGCCCATGAGTCTTGAGTTTGACACTCCTGGTCATATGCTGTCCAACTCTGCTTCAGCACAAAATGCTTCCTACTTTTTTCTCGAAGGAAAGTGTTCCTTGGAAATGTTTCCCTCTTTGGGCTGTTTGTTTTTGTGGTTAGACCAACATGGATTCTTGAGGCCTCCCAAACACGCACACCTTCGCACATTAACCCCTTGCATTGACTTTTCATGGAGCGCAATCCACCATCTAACATCATTGTAATTATCATTATGGGACGTCGGCTCGAATTAAGAATTCGCTTTGACTAATTCGTTGCTCTCAGCAAAGCAAGTGATCCAAAGATTATCCCCGTCTTACTTTTCTGGAAAAACTTAGGGAAGCTTTCTAAAAAGGCACCGCTTGATTGAAGATAATTGATGTTGTTGTCCAGCACATCTGGGGAGTGTTTGTTCAGGGGAAGTCGATATCAATCATGGTAAATTACGGAGGCTAAGTTTCTTTGCTCATTTCTTTGCCTGAAGAAAAGCTTGTCAGCAGCTTCTGAACCAAACCTTGTTAAATACCCCCTGGCAGAGAGACCCTTTATGTCGGTTGGTGCCGTTGTGGTTTTCACTATCGTCTTCAGCTGTTCTGCTATGAGAGATGCCACTCAGTTCGTGCCTGCCTGTTTCCCTTTGAGAGTTTGCCGCAGTGGTGAAATCCGGCTGGTTCTGTCTGGTTCGTGCGAACCGGTAGCACCGGCGGCCCGTGGTTTGGTGTACTGGTAGCGGCGGCAGCACAAAGCTCCACCCACCTGCCCGGACATCATTACTTCCTGGTTTTAACCAGGAAGTAACCCATTTTTGACCCTCTGTGCATGTGCAGAAGGGTTTGCGCATGCACAGAGGGTCAAATATAGGACGTGACGATGGCATTTCCAAACTGGTAGGGAAGATAAGTAGATTTCACCCTTGGTTTGCTGGAATGATTCATTGGCAGCATGCAAATATCTCAGGAATCCGTAGTCGTCGAGTTGCAACAGTTCATTTAGTGACCATTCAAAGTCACAACGGCACCGAAAAAAGTGACTTTTGACGTTTTCTTTTTTTTTTACACTTATAACCATTGCCGCATCCATTCAAATGCTTGGCAACTGTCATGTACTTATGACGGCTGCAATGTCCCGGGGTCATGTGATCCCCTTTTGACAAGCAAAGTCAATAGGGAAGCCAGATTCACTTAACAACCGTGTTGCTAATTTAACAACACCAGTGATTCACTTAACAACGGTGGCAAGAAAGGTGGAGAACATGGGGGGAAATTCACTTAACAAATTTCTCACTTAGCAACATAAATTCGGGACTCAGCTGTGGTCGTAAGTCTGAGGACTATCTGTAATAGGAGCAAGCCAAGCTAAGAATCCCAAGCCATTAAAAAAAAATCTGAAGGGGGAAACAAGTTTGGACTGGAGCATATAGATAGTCCTCGATGTACGACCACCGTTGAGCCCAGAATTTCTGTGGCTAAGCAAGGCTCTTATTAAGTGAGTTTGGCCCCCTTTTACAACATTTTTGCCATGGTTGCTAAGAGAATCAGTGCAGTTATTAAGCGAATCAGATGGCCATTAAGCAAATCTGGTGTTTCTCCATGGACTTTGCCTGCCAGAAGTTGGCTGGGAAACTACAAATGTTGGTTATATCACCCTGGGGCCACACAACCATCATAAACACCTGGTAGGTTCTGAGTGCCCAAATTTTGTTCACATGACGTGAGGATGCTGCAAGGGTCCTAGGTGTGAAAAATGATCACAAGTCACTTTGTTTGTGCCGTTGTAACTTTGAATGCTCACTAAATGAATATGTTCAGGGTTCCAAGTAATACATCCATTGCAAGCAAGAACTCCGAGGCAGGTGAATTCCTCAAAGAATAACTTTATTGTTAAAGTGTGAGAACGTCCTTGGTTCCCAAGAGAAAGTATTTTGTTTCGACTACACAACCGCAACTATCTGTAATCCCCCCTCCCTATCCAGTGGTGGGATTCAGCCGGTTCAGGCAAACCTGTAGTTAAGTTGCTGGCTGGCCCCTCCCCACCCCTCCCCTTCCAGGTTTCCCCACACGCCCCATTTTGGCTCTCAGATAAGTGCAGGGAGGCCTACTAGGCCCAAAACGGGTGGAGGGGGGCATTTTTGCTCCCAGGTGGGGTGCAGGAGGGTAAGTGCTGCCTATCACACCCCCTGGCCACGCCCACCATGGCCACGCCTACCCAGACGGTCATTGGGGCAGAGAACCAGTTGTTAAATTATTTGAATCCCACCACTGTCCCTATCCCTCAGTTCTAGTATGGCAGCACTGAAGCTCCAAGATGGCTTCAGCCAGGTCAGTTTCAGGGTTAGGAGCCTGAGTGGGGTAGGAGGCTAATGCCTCCTACTAAGGCAGCATTTAACATCCAGCTGCCTGCAATTACTGAGAGTTCAATTCTCCCCAGGCTCAAAGTCGACTCAGCCTTCCATCCTTTCTAAGGTGGGTAAAATGAGGACCTGGTTTGTGGGGACAATAAGCTGACTTTGTATAAATATACAAAAGTATGAAGGCTATTGCTTAACGCATCGTAAGCCACCCTGAGTCTCTGGAGAAGGGCGGCATATAAAAATAAATAAAAATAAAAAATAAAAAATAAAATACTCAGAATGGTTGTAAAATCAAGGACTGCCTGTAGTGATTTCTCTAAATTGCGTCTGTCTGTGCAAAGAGATCTGTTGCTTAAAACAATAAATAGGCCAGCTGCTCCCTTGAGAGGAGAAGCAGAATAGAAATCGTGACTCCCGAACAAAAAAAATATATATCCATCAACAGTGTTGAGTGCTGAGCAGCATTTAGGAGTTCATCTCACTTCAAGCCCGTCTCCCTTTTCACATCCCAAGAGAAGAAGAAGGAAAAGAGGCTGGAAGGAGGGTTTAAACAACGAATAAAGCAATCAATAATGCAGCGTGGTTTTGTAGGATGTGATCTGACACCAGGATGGCTCTCTGAAATGGAAGTTGCTTCAGAGATTCATCTGGTTTCTGAACTTCCACCGGTTCGGTAAACGCTCGTCTTATTTTTCAGATACTCGGGGGGGGGGAGGAGGCAAGGCAATTAGCAAGCCGACAAATGAAGTCGATGTTGTGCATTCTCACAATTGCACAAAGGTTATTGCAAGGGTCAAGGGATGCCCGATCAATTATACAGTGAAGAACTTAACTCTCTTTTGCTATTTGAATGAGCTTTCAGTTCCTGGAGGCCGCAAGAAATCTGACCTGCATGTATTGCTCAATGGGCTTCCTTTATCGTATTATCCTTCTGTTGTAAAGGGAGATAAACTGACTTAAAAGCAAACACATTAATTGTATAGAAGACCTCAGGTAGTCCTCGACTTACGACCGCAACCGAGCCTCAAATTTCTGTTGATAAATGAGACAGTTGTTTAGTGAGTTTTGCCTCCTTTTAAAACCTTTCTTTGGTTAGTGTTAATCTTGGTTAGGTTTTTCATGGTGTAGACTGTTGTGCAAGTCAAGAAAATGAGTTAACTCAGGAACCAGATTGAAGTTATTGTATTAACTCAGCCTTGGAGAGTATTGTATGTAAGTATTGAATGCGTCAATTGTATTGTAAGTTTGTATTGTATGTGTCAATTGTATTGTATATATTGTATGTGTCAATTGTATGCATGTATTGTATGTGTCAATTGTATTGTATGTATATATTGAATGCATCAATTGTATTGTAAGTATGTATGCATCAATTGTATTGTATGTACTGTATGTATTGAATGCGTCAATTGTATTGTATGTATGTATTGTATGCATCAATTGTATTGTATGTATGTATTGTATCCATCAATTGTATGCATGTATTATATGCATCAATTGTATTGTATGTATGTATTGTATACGTCAGTTGTATTGTATGTATGTATTGTATGCGTCAATTGTATTGTATGTACTGTATGAATTGTATGCGTCAATTGTATTGTATGTATGTATTGAATGTGTCAATTGTATTGTATGTATGTATTGTATGCGTCAATTGTATTGTATGTATGTATTGAATGAGTCAATTGTATTTTATGTATGTATTGTATGCGTCAATTGTATTGTATGTATGTATTGTATGCGTCAATTGTATTGTATGTATGTATTGTATGCATCAATTGTATGTATGTATTGTATGCGTCAATTGTATTGTATGTATGTATTGTATGCATCAATTGTATTGTATGTATTGTATGTGTCAATTGTATTGTATGTATGTATTGTATGCGTCAATTGTATTGTATGCATGTATTGTATGCGTCAATTGTATTGTATGTACTGTATGTATTGAATGTGTCAATTGTATTGTATGTATGTATTGTATGCATCAATTGTATGTATGTATTGTGTCAATTGAATTGTATGTAGGTATTGTGTCAATTGTATTGTATGTATGGATTGAATGTGTCAATTGTATTGAGTTAAGGAAATGGATATGTCTGATGATGTATTTACATGCTTCCAGATTTGGGGCAGCATTGAATTGCAAGCAAGAGACTATCTTTGCATAGGATGTGTAAGCAGATTAATTGAAGACTTGGCATTTGTACAGGATGCTAAGTTCGGTTAGTGTTAATCTTGGTTATGTTGGGTGTTAAGGTAAGATGGTAAATTGAGAACCACCGGCATTGTATTATCAACAGTGAGACAGGTTTCAGAATTGGATAGGGGTTCCACACACTGAAAACATGGCAGAGTTGTTATGACATAGTTATGCTGTCCATGGTCCTGATCATTCTTTGCCTTTTCATGAAAGAGGAAATAGGAATGCGGCTACAGGTGACTTTCAACAGTTCATTTAGCGTCTGTTCAAAGTTATAAAGGCACTGAAAAAAGTGACTTATGACTGTTTTTCATACTTACGACCGTTGCAACCTCCCCATGGTCACGTGATCAAAATTCAGCCACTTGGCAACTGGAAACTTGGAACAACTTGGAAAAGAGCCACAGTGGTACAAGGGTTAGAGTGCAGTACTGCTGGCTACTTTTGCTGATCACCGGCTGACAGCAGTTTGGCAGTTCGAATCTCACCAGGCTCAAGGTTGACTCAGCCTTCCATCCTTCCAAGGTGGATAAAATGAAGACCCAGTTTGTGGGGGCAATAGGCTGACTCTGTAAACCACTTAGAGAAGGCTGTAAAGCACTGTAAAGTGGTATATAAGTCTAAGTTCTATTGCTATGACGGTTGCAGTGTCCAGGAGTCATGTGACCTTCTGACAAGCCAAGTCATTGGGGAAGCCAGATTCACTTAACAACCACGTTACTAATTTCGCAACTTCAGTGATTCATTTAAGAACTGTAGCAAGGAAGGTTGTAAAATGAGGCAAAACTCACTTAACAAATGTTTCACTTGGCAACTGACATTTTGGGCTCAATTGTGGTCATAAGTCGAGGTCTACCTGTATCTAGATCTCAGCCCAGAGGGAAATTTGTTTAAAGTAATCCATCTGCTTCCTTTTTTTTTTTTGTTTTTAATACTTTTTATTAAACAGTTTTTTTAAAAAACAAAAAGAGATATTAACACTTTCTTCTTTTCAACAGTTTCGCGTCAGTAATCCATACTTATACATTTTCTCTCTCTTATCTTAGTATATCTTTTATACATATATTTCTAATATATCATATATATACCATTATAATTTATTATATTATTCTAATTGTTTTATTTACATTTGACATAAACGTGTACACAATTTCCTTTCCACAATTTTTATTTCTTCCCATTTCTTCCTATATTTCTCCACCTAGTTCAACTGTTATTTAGTCTTCCCTTGTCCTTTTTTCCCTTTTCCTCCAACCATTTATACCATCTCTCCCAGACTAAGTAATATTCTGTTTCCTCTTTTTCTTGTATCTCCTTCGTAAGCTTATCCATTTCTGCACACTCCATAATTTTTCTGATCACATTAACTTTTGATGGTATATTGTTATTTTTCCAGTTCTGGGTGTAAACTATTTGTGCTGCTATAATTATGTGAATGATTAAATACCGTATTTCTTTTTCGTATGACCTGAAATTATTCCCAGTAAGAAAGTTTCTGGTCTCATTTCTATGTGTTGATTTATAATTTCTTCTATTTGTGTTTTAATTTTTTGCCAGTAATGTTTGGCCTTATGACAAGACCACCACATGTGGTAATAAGTTCCCTTTTGGTTTTTACATTTCCAACATAGTTCTGCTTCCTTTTAATAATCTCAGATCTGCTTTGGCTCCTAAATACTGAGTTTGTGGCAGCTTTAGAAGATTTAAGGACTTTCATCACTTACATCAGATCCTTGTGAATATGTTTGCATCAAGTGCAAAGAAGAACAGAGTCAGACCATGATTCTTCTAGCAAAATTAGGATTTTTTTTCAGTGTGTGTAGGGAAATCACACATTGAGAAATTATTCACCAACCATAGCAGTTATTCACCAACCTCTAAAACAAGGTTTAGAGGTTTAAAGCAAGCGAAAAAAGCAAGGTTCTACATTTAGGGAAGAAAAACAAAATGCACAGGTACAGTATATGTGGTACCTCGCTCAATAGTAGTAACTGTGAGAGGGATCTTGGAGTTCTAGTGGACAACCATTTAGATATGAGCCAGCCATGTGCAGCAGCTGCCAAAAAAGCCAACACAGTTCTGGGCTGCATAAATAGGGGATAGAATCAAGATCACGTGAAGTGTTAATACCACTTTATAATGCCTTGGTAAGGACACACTTGGAATACTGCATTCAGTTTTGGTAGTCACGATGTAAAAAAGATGTGGAGACTCTAAAAAGAGTGCAGAGAAGAGCAGCAAAGATTATTAGGGGACTGGAGGCTAAAACATATGAAGAACGGTTGCAGGAACTGGGTATGTCTAGTTTAATGAAGGACTAGGGGAGACATGATAGTAGCGTTCTAATATCTCAGGGGCTGCCACAAAGAAGAGGGAGTCAAACTATTCTTCAAAGCACCTGAGGGTAGAACAAGAAGCAATGGGTGGAAACTAATCAAGGAGAGAAGCAATTTAGAACTAAGGAGAAATTTCCTGACAGTTAGAACAATTAATAAGTGGAACAACTTGCCTGCAGAAGTTGTGAATGCTCCAACACTGGAAATTTTTAAGAAGATGTTGGATAACCATTTGTCTGAAGTGGTGTAGGGTTTCCTGCCTGGGCAGGGGGTTGGACTAGAAGACCTCCAAGGTCCCTTCCAACTCTGTTATTCTATTCTATTCTCTACACCTTTCTAGAAGTTGTGCTGTGGAATGCAATTTAAAACCGCACGTACAAGCCCTGCATATATTTGGAAACAGTGTTCACAAAAATTGCAGAGATTAGAAGAAAGCTAATATGAAAATAACATTAAGAAAATTGCATGCAAAACCCAGCATGCTGTGGGAAATGTGGTTCTAGAAAAGCACATTTGGAAGTGAATTTACGCGAGGGAAAGAAATTCCCAAGGAAATAGCACATTTTCACGTAGGGTTTTTCCAATTTTGTTTTTGGTTCGGTTGCCAAATGATCTGGAAAGGAGACATGAGAAAGGTGAAAAAAAATTAAGAATTGGACTGTTCCAAGGCTGGAACAGGGGTGGACTTCAAAAATTTTAGCAAGGGGTTTTCTGCCTGGTTGCCAGGCAGGTGTGGCCATGGTGGTCACACCTGGTAGTCCCATTTTTTGCCCTCCCCGAGCCTCCGTGCACTCCCTGCACTTACCTGCATCCAAAACGGGCTGCATGGGGACTCCTGGGAGGGGTGGGGTGGACGGGGCAAGGCCAGCCAGGAGTGGGATTTGGGGGTTCTCTGAACTGCACAGAATCTTAGCTAGAGGTTCTCCCGAACCCCCGCAAATCCCCAGCAGCCCACCCCTGGACTGGAATGATTATCTGACACATCCTCTTTTTAAAAAGACCCTCATACCTCTTACTAATCGCCTATCGACTGGAGGAGCCATATCAAAATCTTTCCTTAAATCTAAATTGCTCTTTTCAAGAGGTTTGCTCCTAAGGGCCTCTCAAGAGGTCTCTTTTTATGTTGACCTGGTGTTTTCTGATATGCATTATTTTGTCTGCTGTTCAGAAGAAAAGAGAAGTTGTCTGCAAAAGAAAATACAAAGTTTTTGACCTCAAAATTACATTTGCCTTGATGGCTTCATACTGTAAAAGGTAACAGAAAACTAGCCTTGAGGACAGTTGGACTATGAAGATTTCATCCATGCATTTTTTTCTGACAGAGGGGCAGAAATATGTTGTCCCTCCCTTCTGTTGGAACGTCTTCTGAGATCCCACTCTAGGACACGGTCCAGGTGGATCTTCCATCCAATTATTACCTGGGCTAGTCTTGCTTAGCTTCAGAGATCATCCAAGATAGGCCAAGTGTTACCATCCTCTACAAAGTCAACTCCCAACCACAATATTATGATCATAATGCCTTCCAATGGTCAGTGTCAGCTTTCAAGAAGAGACTGGACTGCCATTTATCAGAAATGGTGTACGGTTTCCTGCTTGGGCGGGGGGTTGGACTAGATGACCTACAAGGTCCCTTCCAATTATGTTAATCTGTAAATCTCTGTCTGATCACAGAATCCATTCCCACTGATTTTCTGAGCCACAAAGCTTGTATACAATGCATTCTACTGCTTCTCTAAGCCATACCTGAATTACTGTATATGTCTTATCATGCATTAGACAACCTGTGCCCTATTGAGTCATCATTGCAGAGATATTTCCTCACCTGAACAGAGTAACAAAATGATCTACAGGTGGACAAGAAGGCCCTGACTGACCTCTGACTTCCTTCTGGCTTCTCTATTGAGGGTTGTTGTAGGAAGCTAGCAGGTTACATTGAAAATCCCTTCCCTTCCCTTCCCTTCTCTTCCCTTCCCTTAATTCCCCCTCCCCTTCCCCATCCCATCCCATATCTCAAAGGTTTGTCAAATTCTGTTCTGTCATATGCTAAGGATACTTCCTGGTTGCACACCTATTGGACTTCCTGCCTCCTGAGTAGATCAAGTCACCTGGATGACAATGATAAAGCATCCATTGTGTTCCAGAATAGTCCAGTTTGATGCAATTGGATGCAATTACCTTAAATTACCATCAGCTTTTGTAAGCTTAATTGTGTGGTGTGATACTTTCTAATTCAAACCAGACTAACCATTCCACATAGCTAGGGACGTGGTGGCTTAGTGGCTAAGACGCTGAGCTTGTCGATCGAAAGGTCGGCAGTTCAGCGGTTCAAATCCCTAGTGCCGTGTAACGGGGTGAGCTCCCATTACTTGTCCCAGCTTCTGCCAACCTAGCAGTTCGAAAGGACGTAAAAAAATGCAAGTAGAAAAATAGGGACCACCTTTGGTGGGAAGGTAACAGCGTTCCATGCGCCTTTGGCGTTGAGTCATACTGGCCACATGACCACAGAGACGTCTTCGGACAGAGCTGGCTCTTCTGCTTTGAAACGGAGATGAGCACCTCCCCCAAAAGTTGGGAATGACTAGCACATATGTATGAGGGGTACCTTTACCTTTATTCCACATTAACCTTCCCTTCCCTACCCTACCCTTCCCTTCCCTTCCCTTCCCTTCCCTTCCCTTCCCTTCCCTTCCCTTCCCTTCCCTTCCCTTCCCTGGCTGATGCTGCACCACTGGTTGAGGGAGGGAATAAGGGATTGCAAGAATGGCTGGGAAACTGTCATGGAATGTTGGAAAAGCAAATCACATGACCACAGCAACAGCTAGTAGCACCGAAGCAGCCACAACCTCCCCAAATTTCACACCCCCACAGGAGTTACAGATCCCAGATTTTGGACACATTCTGCAGGTTAACCCATTTGAGGTACCCTGGTTCGAAAAATGGTTGCTCTACGATGTACAAATGAAAGGTCACGACGACGAGAGTTTTAGGTAGTACATACATTTTGTCTCACGGAGTGGCTACATTGATGCTGCTTTGGTTAAGAGAATTTGTGTCATTTGTGACCTTTTACGTGAAACATCCTATTGCAATGTTAAGCAATGGTTTAGAGACCAGGATCTGTGTTCTGGGCAGATAACACAGGGAAGTTCTTCCTCTTCAACATAGACCCCCCCTTCCTCTCTCCTAGCTGCACCATAATCTCCCCTCATGGTTTCTTTTCATAATTCTCTCATTGTTTGAGTCTCTTGTTTCAAAGGAGCTAAACCTGGAACTTTTTTTTTCTTCTATTGTTGCAATGGAGGCCATGCAGTGGTGGACTGCTGCCAGTTCTGACCGGTTCTAGCGAACTGGTAGTTCCCTCGATCAGCTGGCCCTGCCTACCTGCCCCCTCCCTATCCTGTCCTATATTTCCTTCTTTCTGGCTCAGCTGATTCGTGCAGCACAGCTGATTTCCTCACCACCACTGTTCTACTTACTGGGGCTGCCGTAGAGGATAAGCAGCTGAGCTTCAAATGGCTGTATTTTGAACGCTGCGCGCATGCGGTTTTTCCCGAACACCATCACTCTCTGAACAAATAATTCCCTCAAAAGTGTCGAACTATTCACTAAGTCTGCATTAATATTACTATCAATCTTCTCATCGTTCCTATCACCCATCTCCTCCCACTTATGACTCTATGACTGTAACTTGTTGCTGTATCCTTACTAGAGGTGGGTTTCAGCAGGTTCTGACCAGTTCTGGAGAACCGGTAGGGGAAAATTTTGAGTAGTTCGGAGAACCGGTAAATACCACCTCTGACTGGCCCCTCCCTCATCTATTCTCTGCCTCCCGAGTACCAGCTGATCGGGAGGAAATGGGGATTTTTTTTTTTAATTTGATTTATATGCTGCCCTTCTCCGGAGACTCAGGGCGGCTTACAATGCGTTAAGCAATAGCCTTCATCCTTTTGTATATTTTTATACAAAGTCAGCAATAACATTCCCCTGGATTGGGGAGGGGATGGAGATTTTACAGTATCCTTCCCCTGCCACACACACTAAGCCAGGCTCACCAAGCCACACCCACCAAGCCACACCCACCAAGCCACACCCACAGAACCGGTAGTAAAAAAATTTGAAACCCACCACTGATCCTTACGATTTATATTGATTGTTTCCTCATATGATTTGATTGCTTATTTGTACCCTATGACTATCATTAAGTGTTGTACCTTATGATTCTTGACGAGTGTATCTTTCTATGCACCAAAGACAAATTCCTTGTGTGTCCAATCACTCTTGGCCATTAAAGAATTCTATTCTATTCTATTCTATTCTATTCTATTCTATTCTATTCTATTCTATTCTATTCTATTCTATTCTATTCTATTCTATTCTATTCTATTCTATTCCATTCCATTCCATTCCATTCCATTCCATGTGTGTTAGTTGCACAGCCACACTCAGTGCGTGCCCACAGAGCCAGTTGTTAAACGGGTTGCAGCCCACCACTAATGCCATGTATAAAAATAGCAGAAATGGAACTCCTACAGAAATATGGCAAATATTCTTCGTATTATGCAAACTACATTTCCGTAATAGATAAGATTACGAGGATGCATGTTTTTAATTTAAAATAAAATCTGCATTGTTATTTGGCTTGGGCAGGAGAAAATAATTTTCCCTTTTAAGGTCCATTTGTGTTACTTTACTACTTCTATTGCTGCTTGGATCATTCCTAGTACTTTTCTTGTTACTGCTGCTTCCAATTCTGCCTTTTCTTTTGCTTCTATTTGACCCTCTTCTCTTCCTTCTCCTCTTTTTCTTCTCCTTAAAGTAGCCCTTTTATTCAAAAGATTCTCGACAAGCTTTGCAACGTTTTACAATAAATATTCCCTCACCTCTCCAGATTCAGTCATTCATAATTGTCTATAGAGTCAGCTTTCAGTCTATAGCTGAGGTCTCTTGAGACTGGGTTCTTGGAGAAAGAGAAGGAAAAACAAAGATTTTTGCTACAGTAGGCTCAGAGAGTGTGTCTTTTTTCCGCTGAAATGTCTCATGGCTTGGTATCACATGATATGCAGAATGTAGAAAAACAGAGTTAGAATTATAGAATGAATGAGCTGGAAGGGACTTTGGAGGTCTTCTAGTCCAGCCCCCTGTTCAAGGAGGAGAACCTATACTATTTCAGACAATTGACTGTCTAGTCTCTTCTTGAGAACATCCACTGATGGAGCCCTCACAATTTCTGAAGGCAAGTTGTCCCACTGTTAATTGTTCTCACTGTTAGGAAGTTTCTTCTTAATTCCAGGTTGCTTCTCTCCTTGATTAGTTTCCAGCCATTGTTTCTTCTTCTGCCATCTGGTGCTTTGGAGAATAAATTAAACTCCTCCTCTTTGTGGCAGCTTCTCAAATACTGGAATATTGCTGTCATATCACCCCCTAGTCCTTCGTTTCTCTAGACTAGCCAAACTTAAATCCTGCAACCGTTCTTCATATGTTTTAATTTCCAGGCCTTTAATAATCTTAGTTGCATTTCTTTGCACTTTTTCCAAAGTCTCAACATGTTTTTTGTAGTGTGGTGACCAAAACTGGATGCAGGTATTCAAGATGTGACCTTATTGATTTCTGGAGGCAAGCTGTTCCACTGGCTAATTGTCCTCACTGTTAGGAAGTTTCTCTTTAATTCCAGGTTGCTTCTCTCTTTAATTAGTTTCCAACCATTGCTTCTTCCATTCCCCACCATTCAGTCAAACCTGAAGAAGCTTCTTGGATGAAGCGAAATGTCTTCAAGGAAAAAAAAACAACCCAGAAAATCCAGTTGCCTTTTGAAAAGCACCTTGAAAAGATTACTTCCTTAATTTGGGAAGTATTCTATTAATGGGTAGGAAATAGTAGCGGAAGTTAGAAATCTGGCTATGTAAACAAAAATGAAATAATTTGTGTAACTGAATAATGAATATTGAATAATTAAGAAAAGTAACCCTAAGATTATCCAGAGGTTAATGGTTACAAATGGGATGTTTATTTGGTTGCTTATAATGTTTGATATTATTATTAATGGATTATAGATAAAATCGAACAGAGGGCCTAATCAACGCAAAATTCTTAACAAGGATAAGTGAAGAGGAAGATGAATAGCTATTGAGAATAATAGTCACAACTATTGTGTGTATAAGATTCACTATCTGTATTCAACAGAGGCTGTAGAGATTGTACCCAGATGGTATATTGTTATTGTGAATATAGAAATTTTATACATAACCAAGAAAATTGTACAATAAAAAATAATATGTATTTATATATTATACATATTTTTTGGAGTATAAGACACTCTGGACTATAAGAAGCACCTACCTTTTTTGGGGGAGGAAAACAAGAAAAAAAAATCTGCCTCTGCCTCCCAGTAATTTGCCTCGTTGCAGCAAACAGCAAACAGCCTGCTTTAGTTTCATTTTCATTTTCAGTCTGATTAGCACAAGAAAAAAAAACTGCTTCCCAGAAATTTGCCTCCTTGCAGCAAACAGCGGAGGCCCATGCAGCAACAGGCAATGGCAATCCCTGCAGCCTGAAACAGCTGAGGACCGGGAGGCCGATCCAACCAACAATCAGCTGCTTGTGCTAATCAGGCTGTAGTGAAGCTGAAACGGCCTGCTTGCTGCTTGCTGCAAGGAGGCAAAGTGCTGGGAGGCAGAGGCCAAAAGGTGGGGACTGGCGGGTAGGCGGGGCTACATTCGGTGTGTAAGACACACCCAAATTTTCACCCTCTTTTGTGGGGGGGGAGTGCATCTTACACTCCAAAAAATATGATAGATATAAAAAAAAGCACTTTGGGACAACCATGACCTGGATGACTGAGAATCTCCATGGATATTTTCATCCATTACTTCTTGTCCTGCCTTTAGGTGCTTTGGAAAATACATTCTCTGTGGCATCCCCTCAAAATAATGGAAGACTGTCATCATTTCGCCTCTAGTCCTTCTCTCTGTTAAACTAAGCATCCTCAATTCTGACAACCGTTCATCGTAGCTTTAGCCTCCAGACCCCTAATCAACTTGGCATCGTTTGTTGGCATCTTTTTATAAGAATGAAGCCCACCCGATTGTATGATTAAGTGGGCACAAAATTTTGAGGAGCCAGTGATGTTGGAAACATGGGAAAAAATTTGGGTTCAGAATGTTAAATTTACACAGTCGCAGAATTTGAGGGAAAATTTCTATAAAATGTTTTATAGATGGCATTTAGACCCCAAAAAATTGTCGTGTATGTACCCTAATGTTCAGCCAAAATGTTGCAGATGTGATTGTTTAGATGCTACATATTATCATGTTTGGTGGACTTGTAGGAAAGTTAAGGCTTTTTGGATAAAAATTTGGTGGGTCATGCAGAATGTTTTGAAGAAAAAAATCCAATTTTCTCCACAATTGTTTTTATTGGGTATAGTTAAGGGTTTTACTACGGGTGAAACAAAGTTGATATTGTACATGATAACAGCTGCAAGATTATTGATAGGTAAATATTGGAAGAATGAAGTTTTGCCCACGATTGAGGAATGGACTTTGAAGATGGCCAGTTTTGCAGAGATGGCGAAGATCTCAGCATTTTTAAAAGACTGTTCACAAGAGACTTATGAATGGGAATGGAAAAAGTGGATAGATTATGTTCAGAATAAATATCAAACTAGGAAGTACCAAATAGCTTTTAATTGAAAATGATATTTTAAGATAGAAATATTTCAGTCTAATGAAGATGAAAAATTTACAAGTTCTCCAGAACCTGCTGGATTTCACCCCTGGTCCAAGTGACATATGCAGTAGGTAAGCTTCGTACCTTTGTTTTGCTGTGGCTGTCGCTAGCAAGGGCAGTTTTCAGCGGCAAATAGAGACTTCTCTGCAATTTAAGAGAAAAGTGTGTTTTGTCTTTAGGGCAGATGCTGCTTTGGTTTTCGTATGCAGCTTTCCTTAAATGTATACGTCTCCAACTATCCCTGCACCAGTAACTGTAGCAGATGTCACCTCTCTTGGCTGTGCTCTTATTTGAATCCCTAGTCTGCTCCGCTTTTAGCATAAAACAGGATCACCATCTTGAAAGGAAGATGGAAAAAACCCTCTTTCTTTAGAACTATTGTTTTATTCATATGCAAGCCTATGCCACTTTTATCAAAAGTATGCACTTATCCAAGAAATAGCAGAGTAATAACAGACCAAAATGTGTGGGGGGAGGGAGGGGGAGAGGGAGAGAGGGAGGGAGGGAGAGAGAGAGAGGGAGGGAGAGAGAGGAGGGAGGGGGAGAGAGAGGAGAGAGGGAGGAAGGGGGAGAGGGGGGAGGAAGGGGGAGAGGGAGAGAGGGAAGGAGGGAGAGAGAGAGGGAGAAAGAGGGAGGGAGAGAAAGAGGGAGGGAGAGAGAGGGCAGAGGGAGAAGGGGGAGAGGGAGGGAGAGAGGGGGGAGAGGGAGGGAGAGAGAGAGTGAGAAAGAGAGTGACTTTAGTTCCTAAGTATAAAACTGGAAATCCATTTTAAAGAAAGAGCCCTGGGGCGCACTGGTTAAAATGCAGTATTGCAGGCAAACTCTGGCCACAGTCTGACATTTGATCCTGACCGGCTCAGAGTTGACTCAGCCTTCCATATTTCCGAGGTTGGTGAAATGAGGAGCCAAATTGTTGGGGGTCATAGGCTGACTCTATGTAAACCGCTTCAAGAGGGCTGTAAAGCACTATGAAGTGGTATATAAGTCTAAAGGCTATTGCTATTGCTATTGCTGATGCAGGCAAACTCTGGCCACAGCCTGCAGTTTAATCCTGACTGGCTCAAGGTTGACTCAACCTTCCATCCTTCCGAGGTTCATAAAATGAGGACCCAGATTGTTGGGAGCAAGAGGCTGACTCTGTAAACCGTCCAGAGAGTGCCGTAAAATGCTATGAGGCGGTATATAAATTTTAAGTGCTACCCTGTTTCCCCCAAAATAAGACATCCCCTGATAATAAGCCCAATTGGGCTTTTGAGCGCATAACAATAAGGCCAAGTGCTTATTTCAGGGTTCAAAAAAATATAAGACAGGGTCTTATTTTCGGGGAAACACAGTATTACTATTTTCTATGTGCCCAATGTTAGACTTACCAAAGCAGGTCCCGGGCCCAATAAATTAAAGGTTTTCGGTGTGTATTTGAGTGCCGACTGAGATTTCCAGGAATCACAGCCCTGATTAATGTACTTTGTGCAACTAAAGGAGCATCTGAGCAATAGCAAAGTGATCGTCTCAATCGAGAAACATTTAGGAGAAGGGGGGGAAAAGTTAAATTTGTTATGGAGCTTAGAGAGGCATGATGAAATAAGCAAATTTGTTTTCTGAATCAAGTAATTGGGACGTTCCATGACATCACCATTCATTCCCGTCACCCATTAAAACCATTTTCTCAGTCCATGCACTTCATTTTCCCACCTGTTGCCCAGCTAATGGAAATCAATATTAATGGTAATGTGCTCAGAAAGCATTGGTGATTCCACCATTCGTCCATCCTCTTTTTCCCTCCTTCGCTTCCCTCCCAGCCAGAGGGATGTTGAAATGGTTTTAAAATGTGGCTTTTTTTTTTGGAACAAAATTTGCTTTAAGCAAGAGATTTATCTCTTTTTTTGCTTCTAGTTTCCTTGTTATTCAGCTTGTGATTAATTTCTTTAATTCTCAGCAACATCAAGAGACACATTGCAAGTAGAAAGGTGGAAAAAACAGTTATGCCCCCCACCCCCATTGGTGATATTCAGCGTATTCTGACACTTACCTCATTGCCAAATTCAATAGAAAGCAATTAACTCCAGTCTGAAGCTTGACATAAGAGGCTAAATAATTCAGCAGCTTGAACAAATATTGTCATGAGTGCCCGGGATGGGAAGCCCATGCTACAATGTGCAACGTTCTATTAATCATTGCTTGTGGTTTGTTCGGCTGAGTTCAAAATTTGTGTTGTGTCATGGCTTAAGGAGAGGTGGGAATACCATGACCTGGGTTTTGCTGATTTGAAGAAAAGACACCGAGCAGCAAAAAAACCCCATAATGAATATTTCATGTCGCAACAGGGATTTGTAGGTTTTGAATGCCCAATTTTTATAAAAGTTAACTAGCAAAGTCATTCTCCAAGTAACCCAGAGTTTGAAAGTATTTTCTCGTGGATTTTAAAAGCCCTCTTCCATACTCTGAGAGAGTGGCTGATACCGGAGGAAAGAGAAGAGATTCAAAAAGGGTCTGGGTAGATTTGACGAGAAAAACATAAAATTCTGCAACTGTATAGGAAGCATAAAGGTAAAGGTAAAGGTTCCCCTCGCACATATGTGCTAGTTGTTCCCGACTCTAGGGGGCGGTGCTCATCTCTGTTCCAAAGCCAAAGAGCCAGTGCTGTCCAAAGACGTCTCCGTGGTCATGTGGCCAGCATGACTCAACGCCAATGGTGCACGGAACGCTGTTACCTTCCCACCAAAGGTGGTCCCTATTTTTCTACTTGCAATTTTTACATTCTTTCAAACTGCTAGGTTGGCAGAAGCCGGGACAAGTAATGGGAGGTCACCCCATTACACAGCACTAGGGATTTGAACCGCTAAACTGCCAACCTTTCGATCGACAAGCTCAGCATCTTAGCCACTGAGCCACCGGAACCCACGGTTGTGGCCCTCCCAAAGATGACCTCCTATCACCATTCCATTGAAAATAATCTGCTGTAGCAGAATCAAGACTTGTTCTAGAGTTGTAAAAAAGAAAAAGGACACCCTTTCCTTCAATGAACAATTGTTGGTCATATTTTCCTTTTACCAGAAAGAAATGCTAGCAAAGAATACTTCTCTTTGTGTACCCATTTAAGAGTGTTTTTTTATTTGTACGTCTGCAAAGGAAAGGATCTCAAGTGGATCCTTAAGAAAATGTCTATGTTACAAGTTACTTATGGCATATCCTAAAGATTCCAGAGAGGCTAGGAAAAAGACTAGAGAGGAAGGCCATTCTTCAAAGAAGGTGAACATCAGGGGTGAAATGCTACCGGTTCGCACTGGTTTGGGAGAACCGGTAGTAGTAAAAGCTACCAGTTTGGGCAAACTGGTATTTCTGACGATTAGCTGTGCCGCACGATTTAAATTCGCTAGAAAGCAGGAAATTCTGCTTTCTAGCAAATCTAAATCACGCGGCACAGCTGTTTCCTCCCCCCTCACTGTTTTACTTACCTTCCCAAGCCTCTTTTTTCCGTGCGAAGTGTGCATTTGGCGTGTACTGTGGTTGTGCACATGTGCAGCGTGCAGTTGTTGTGCACTGCGTATGTGTGCACACAGCACACATTTTGCATGCACCGTGCATGTGCAGGCAGGAAACTGGTAGCAAACTGGGGAGGATTTCACCACTGGCCAACATCCTAATGGTGAACTATCTGTAGATGAAGGACAGCCTTTAAGCATGTCTGGAGGTACAGTTAGAAGCTTGAAGCCTGGGAAAATCTTATAAATAAGAAAATTAATGTATTGTAGGAGTCTTCATTCCAAATCAAGACAAAGCAAACTTTTTATAACTAGGGATGTTTGGTCTTATAGGACAGAATGATACAATAGGAGAAATAATTGTTTTTGTGATGGGAAAAGAAAATGTAGATCTTTTCATTGTTCATGCTATTTCTGCTCAAATCTTCCTATATCCCTTTTCAGTGTCCCATATACCCACCCCACCTTCCAATACTCCAGTCTCTGGATTGGCTTCGCCTTTCGAGTTTAATGCTGAACAGGGAGATCCCCAAATTTTATTCAAGTTGACAAATGTTGGTTTCCTTTGAGTTCTTTTTATAAAATAAGACAGAAAGTTGATGGACCCCATGGGGAAATTGAGGTGTTCCTGCTCTTGTTTAGTAACATGGTTTTTGACCCAGCTACACATTAAAAAAAAAACAAAAAAACAGACATAGTTCTAATGGCACTCACTGTGGCCATCATATTGACTTTTTTTTTAACCCTATCCCCATCCAGAAACTTCCCTAGGCAGATTTGCCTACATTAATGATTGAATGGGTTAAGCAGTTTGTGGCAAAGTGGCCAGTGTCAAAGCCTGACACTCCGAACAATGTGATACCTATAATTTAAATGTCAGCATTCCTTACAAAAAGCTAGCTATCATTTTGCATTTGAAATAATTGTGCAAGTGTAATTGGCTTAATTAATTGAAAGAAGTCAACTTGGTATCTGATATTATAAAGGGAGAGAGTAACTTTTAATAATACTAAGAAATTGTTAAGCAAGATACTTTTCTTTTGAGATGATAGATAGATAGACAGATGTTAGACAGACAGACAGACAGATGTAGATAGATAGATAGATAGATAGATAGATAGATAGATAGATAGATAGACAGACAGACAGACAGACAGACAGACAGACAGAGGATGGATAGATAGATAGATAGATAGATAGATAGATAGATAGATAGATAGATAGATCCATCCATCCATCCATCCATCCATCCATCCATCCATCCACTCATCATCTATCTAATGATGAGTAGATGGATGGATGGATGGATGGATGGATGGATGGATGGATGGATGGACAGACAGAAGGATGGATAGATAGATAGATAGATAGATAGATAGATAGATAGATAGATAGACAGACAGTCAGATGTTAGATAGACAGATGGTAGGTAGGTAGGTAGGTAGGTAGATAGATAGATAGATAGATAGATAGATAGATAGAGGTTGGATAGATAGATAGATAGATAGATAGATAGATAGATAGATAGATAGATCCATCCATCCATCCATCCATCCATCCATCCATCCATCCACTCATCATCTATCTAATGATGAGTAGATGGATGGATGGATGGATGGATGGATGGATGATAGATAGATAGATAGATAGATAGATAGATAGATAGATAGAGTAGTGGGATTCAGCCAGTTCGCACCACTTCGGGAGAACCGGTTGTTAACTTTCTGAGCAGTTTGGCAAACTGGTTGTTGGAAGAAAACATTAGGGCAGAGAACCTGTTGTTAAATTACTTGAATCCCACCACTGGATGGATAGATAGATAGATAGATAGATAGATAGATAGATAGATAGATAGATAGATAGATAAGATAGATGATTAGTGGATGTATGTATGGATGCATGGATGGATGGATATGCATGGATGGGCAGATTAGATAGAGAGAGAGAGAGACAGAGACAGAGACAGAGACAGACAGACTATGTGGGTGTTTATATATTCTAACCAATTTATCAAAGTCTGGAGACTTTTTTTAAAATAACGACAGACTGTACCTATGACACTTACGCTCATTTTAATGAAACAAGCAGCAGCTTTTGGAAGCCCTTTACGAGGGCTTATAAAAACCATGCTTTGTACAGCTAATTCTATCTGAAGCAGGGCACAGATAATGGCTGCTTGAGTGCACTTTTCATCAGGGTTTTCCATTTTCACAAATTCAGCCTTTTTTGCCTTTCTACTTTTGGGGCTGGAACATCCAGGGTTTTAGTGCATTTTGCAGAAAACCCTTTAATTGTTAATGAGTTTTGAGTCTGGGGAGAAGAACCTTCTCTTTCCCATGGAGGGAAAAGTAGATGATTTTCTTTGTTGCTTTCTGCTGGTATTCTAAATGAAGAAACTGCTGATATTTCAGCACAGCAAATTGCCCTGGATGAAGTCTTCCGGCAAATTAATTCCAAGGAAGGAAGGAAGGAAGGAAGGAAGGAAGGAAGGAAGGAAGGAAGGAAGGAAGGGAGGGAGGGAGGGAGGGAGGGAGGGAGGGAAGAAAGGAGGGAGGGAGGGAGGGAGGGAGGGAAAGAAGGAAGGAAGGGGGAGGGAGGGAGGGAAGGAAGGAAGGACGGAAGGAAGGAAAGGCGGCAGAGAGGGAGTGGGGAGGAAAGGAAAGGAAAGGAAAGGAAAGGAAAGGAAAGGAAAGGAAAGGAAAGGAGCCTGGATAGCACTGCAGACAAGGCACTGTAATTTAACACCAGCTGTCTGCAATTAAAGTAAGTTCGAATCTCGCCAAAGCTCAAGGTTGACTCAGCCTTCCATCCTTTCTAAGGTAGGTAAATTGAGGACCCAGTTTGTGGGGGCAATAAGCTGACTTTGTATAAAATATACAAAAGAATGAAGGCTATTGCTTAACGCACTGTAAGCCACCCTGAGTCTCCGGAGAAGGGCGGCATATAAATCAAATTTAAAAAAAAAGGAAAGGAAAGGAAGGGGAAGGGGAAGGGGAAGGGGAAGGGGAAGGGGAAGGAAAGGAAAGGAAAGGAAAGGAAAGGAAAGGAAAGGAAAGGAAAGGAAAGGAAAGGAAAGGAAAGGAAAGGAAAGGAAAGGAAAGGAAAGGAAAGGAAAGAGGGGATAACGAGAGCAAAATATCAGAGAAAATGTGTTCCAAGCTACACCGGGCTCTGGCCTCTCCTCTTCCTGGTTCAGCCCAACCAAATTCGGTCTTGCATAGAAAAGAAAGGCTTTTGCACCATGCACACCGGGATGTTTGCAAACAGATGGTAGACAATCAGCGAGCAAGACCTGGCTTTATGAACGGTTGATGCTGAATTACTTGGACCCCTTCTCATTCTTTCCTGAAATTTCCCCGTGAAATCTGCACATTTTTGAAGGCAGCTAGGGCTCGAATGCCAGAAAATGCAGGAGATGATGGACCTGCCAAAACAGTGGTGGGATAATTGTTAGCTTTGCGTAGGGCGCGGCGCATTGGCAGACCTGCAGTAGCCTTTTCAGTTCTCAGCCTACATCATTACTCGCTCAGGAGGGTTTTTGCGTGATCCAGAGAAAACATAACAAAACAAAGCAAAACAAAAAGAAGGGATGTGAAACCAAGTGCCATGGATTCCTATAGAAGGAAAGCACCCTATGGACAGGTTTGTTTTCGCCTGTTCCTGAATCTATTGCAACTGCTAGAGATAGCTTGGGGGCATCTGGAGATACAGAGAAAATCCATGTTCCCACTTCTCTAGACAAATCTGTGGAAAAACACAACAATTCCGGATATCTGTGTTCTCTCCATTTCTAAAAAAAAATCTGTTGGCATTTCAAAGTTAAAGGTCTTCCTAATTCAGGTGTCTTCCAGATACTGTACGTTGAGCATATGTTGCCCAGATGTCTTAGACAACATGGCATTGGACCTGGATACTTTTGAGACCATCTTCTACCACCAGTAGCCTCCCACCGACCAGTTCGCTCCCACAGAGAGGGTCTCCTCAGGGTGCCATCGGCCAAATTATGTTGGCTGGCGACACCCAGGGGAAGGGCCTTCTCTGTGGGACCCCCTGCCCTTTGGAATGATCTGCCCCCAGAAATTCGTAAAATCTCTGATCTCCGTGTGTTTCGCTGTGCCCTCAAAACCATGTTGTTCCGCCAGGCTGGGCTATCAATGTAAAGATTTTAATTAGTTTTAAATGGGATTTTAAATTTGGGGTTTTGTAAATTGGGCCTATTATTTAATAATTTTAATTATTTTTAAATTTTGTCTGTCTTTGTGTTTTTAATTAGGCTGTACACCGCCCTGAGTCCTTCGGGAGAAGGGCGGTATAGAAATAAAATAAATAAATAAATAAAATAAATAAACGTTCAAGAAAATTGTACTAAGATGGGAAAGGCCATGCCAACTGACTTCCGTGTTGTACAACTGGCACTAAAGAAAAATAGCAGTATCTACTAGTATGAAGCACCGGGATGGTCAACCGGTGGTCATCAGGCTGGGTGTTGCCTCCAGTTCAGAGGTGGTATTCAGCCAGTTCTGACCGATTCCGGTGAACTGGTAGCAGAAATTTTGAGTAGTTCAGAGAACTGGCCCCACCCCCATCTGTCCGCTGCCTCCTGAGTCTCAGTTGATCGAGTCCCAGCTGATTGGCTGGGTCTTCTTTTGTTGACCTGCACAGGAGAACGGAGCTGGAAAGCAGGTTAGTGTGGTGGGGTGGGAATGGAGATTTTGCACTATCCTTCCCCTGGATTGGGGAGGGAATGGAGATTTTACAGTATCCTTCCCCTGGAGTGGGATGGGAATGGAGATTTTACAGTATCCTTCCCCTGGAGTGGGGTGGGAATGGAGATTTTGAAGTATCCTTCCCTTGCCATGCCAACCAAGCCATGCCCACCAAGCCATGCCATGCCGACCAAGACATGCCCACAGAACCGTAGTAAAAAAAATTGAATCCCATCACTGCTCCAGATCCTATCTTTGTGGTCTACAGAGGTACCTCTGATGCTGGCAAATAGACTACATAGTTTCCTATCCTTTCGAGATGACACACACGAAAATTGTAGTTGAAACCCCAAAGAGATATATCAGGATTAAAAATTAGAACCATGCCCATGGGTGTGATGCACACCCATTGTGCAGCCCTCAGCTCTTTCCCCACCAATGTAATGTGCATCTTTGGCTATCTAGGGTGGCCTGTCTTTGACCTAGTTAGACAGTCACACTTCAACCACTTCCAAAACCTTCACGAGTCCAAGTTCTATCCAATATCTCTCTATATAAAAGCCAAATACCACTCACTCATCATGAAAACTCCAGGACGGTACAGCCTACAAACTTGAAATTTGGCACATATGTTCCTCTTGGCTTCTAGGTGCTTGCTAAGAAAGGATTTTTCAAAATGACCATCAGATCATTAGTATTTCATATACAGTATTATATTCACACGCTCTGATGCTAAAGAGCTAGACATTCTACTCCCCCTCCCCACCTGAAAAGAACTCTGTTCCAACTGCCAGTTGCCTTATATTAACACGCTCTGATGCTACAGAGTTATACATTCTACATTAAGTTTCAGGCTTTAGGGGTTGATTTATCGCACCCGATCACATAGTTTCATAGCGAAGCATGGGTGTCCAGCTAGTCCTTAATATGAGAACTCAAGAGCTTCTTGGATGAGAAGCGAAACGTTTTCAAGGAAAAAAAAGCAAAAAAAAAAAAAAGTCCAGTTATCTTTTGGAACAGCACCTTTGGGACAACCATGACCTGGATGATTAAGACTCTCCATAGACCAATATTCCCAGCTTTATTTTTCTACAAGTCTATATATTTTTTTCTATATTTCTATACGTCTTCAAAAGTCTCTGAAGATATAAGCCACATTGTTTTCATTGCAGATAGATTCATCCTGAGCACTGCTCCACGCATTCTATTGTTTGACTGCTCACCGTCATATAATGTGACCACCACATTTTCCAACGGTGACTCTTTCTATTCCTTCTATTGTCAGCTGCCATACTGTTTGAGCCATTAAGTAGCTGTCTTCCCAAAAAATACCCCAGGGAGCTATAAACGAGCAGCCTTAGTCATAAAACCCACAAATTTCGCTTTTCATAATAGACGTCTCCGGCATAAAGGCATATTTAGATCAAACAGCTACACATAATTTCCCGATCAGCGCATGGCACACTTGGAAGATGAGCTCTCAGAAAGGGACCTGTGGAAAATTCCTTCTGAATACTTTAGCGCAGAACCACTGTGGTGTTTAAAAAAAACACATCTCTATTCACCCATGTTGTCTTTCCTGTCTCCCACTGATATCACGTCTAGCATGTTTTATCAAGTGTTCAATGAGAGTTTTTATAGACATGATGGCTTCTCATGCTACTTTAAAGCTGAGTGGTTAACATTTAGAGAGTTACCATTCTAAAGAGTCTTATGCTTATGTACAGTATATCTGTTTGTAGATAATGAGATAGATGATGATGAAGATGAAGAAGATAGATAGATAGATAGATAGATAGATAGATAGATAGATAGATAGATAGATAGATAGATAGATAGATAGATGATAGATTGGTGATAGATTGGTGATAAATAGATAGATAGATAGATAGATAGATAGATAGATAGATAGATAGATAGATAGATAGATAGATAGGTAGGTAGGTAGGTAGGTAGGTAGGGTAGGTAGGTAGGTAGGTAGATAGATAGATAGATAGATAGATAGATAGATAGATAGATAGATAGATAGATAGATAGATAGATAGATAGATTGATGATAGATAGTGTCAAGTATTTGCAAGCCATTGGCACATGTGTCATATAGACACCAGTGGAGGCAGAGAGTGTCTCCACTCCTATGTGGAAAGGAGTGGCTTACTCTGAGTATAAAACCCCCTCCAACCTTCTCCATTTTGCTCCCCCCCTCCCCCCCCCCCCCCCCTCTCTCTCTCTTTTCGCATTTCTTCCTCATGAGACTTGATCTCTGATCCGGGTAGTCACACACACTGTGTGCCCCCTATCCTATAATGAATACTGAGACAGCCTTTGTACATAGTTAATATGCTTTATTATATGAATAAATACATTTAAGACATTTATTCATGCATCTGCCTCTGAACTCTTCTATGCTCCTGGGTGTTTCTACGATCCCAATTCCACAGAATGGTAGCAGAGGGAATGATAGGAGTTCTGCTACCATTCCCTCTGCTACCATTCTGGGGAATTGGGATCATAGATAGATAGATAGATAGATAGATAGATAGATAGATAGATAGATAGATAGATAGATAGATAGATAGATAGATAGATAGATATGCTAGATAGATGATAGATTGATTAGATGATACAAAAATGATGGATAGATAGATGATAGATTGGTGATAGATTGGAGATAGATAGATAGATAGATAGATAGATAGATAGATAGATAGATAGATAGATGATAGTTTGATTAAATGATACATAAATGATGGATAGATAGATAAATAGATGATAGATTGCTGATAGATTGCTGATAGATTGCAGATAGATAGATAGATAGATAGATAGATAGATAGATAGATAGATAGATAGATAGATATGCTAGATAGATGATAGATCGATTAAATGATACAAAAATGATGGATAGATAGATGATAGATTAATGATAGATTGGTGATAGATAGATAGATAGATAGATAGATAGATAGATAGATAGATAGATAGATAGATAGATAAATAGATAATTCTTTCAATTTATATCCCGTCCATTTTGCCATTTAAAGGAAAGTGGGTGGCTTACAATGCAATAAAAATATAAATATAAAAAGTATTACAAATATAAACACCAATTAAAATTCAAGAGTTAAATACAAACAACCTAAGGACCTGACTAGAGTGGCGACAGTGTGTTTTCTGGTTGGATGGATAGATGGATGGATGGATGGATGGAGAGATAGACAGATAGCAATATTTCAAATTAGATGGCAACCCTGAAGCCTCAAAGATGGCCTCCACCTCGGAGTTCTGCTTTCTATGGGTGCATTACCATAGAACCCTGACTTTAGACATGACTCCTATATCAAGCCAACTAATTTAAAAGTGGCTTACTCTTGCTTTCTTCCTCGGCCAGAGAGTGACTGGCCCCAAATCACACCGCAAGATTTGTCCCTAAAGTGGGACTAGAATTCAGAATCTCTCAGTTTCTAGTCCGGTAGATTTAATCGGTGCACTAAACTGGTTCTAACCTAATATACAAGGACCAACATGAATAGTTGTTGGAAGGCCGAGGGAGAATTCTGTTTCTCTTTGCTTTCTACACCTAGGCCCATTTTCAGTAATGCAAGATAAATAGTAAGAGATTTTGCTGATGATATGCTGGATTTATTTTCTGCCATAAAGCGGAAGAAACAAAGTGGTTGGCTTTATTACACAGCCCATATCAGATGATCATAAAAGAGAAGAAAAAGTAATTATCAGGCTGATCCTAAAACTGTCTAGCCAGGAATCTTTCCCTCGACTTTCCTCAGAGTGTGTCATGAGGTAAAATAGCTACAAGATGCTTTTGTTTAAAATGAACAAAACGCATATGATAGATGATGATGAAGATGATGAAGATAGATAGATAGATAGATAGATAGATAGATAGATAGATAGATAGATAGATAGATAGATAGGTGCAATTCTAAAAACCTGCAAGTAAATAAAAATAATAATCTTGGCTGGGTTTTTTAAAAAAAGAATCCGCTATTCACACTTATCCAGATGAAAACCTTGTAGTTCAAAGGATGAATGTTTTCTATCTCCAACTGAGCTGTGGTGAACCAACTGAGAACTGTTCTTCTATAGCTAACTGGAGCTCCTATTGTCACTTTCTAGGTCTTGACGACTGCCTGCAGCAATACATTAAAAACTTTGAGAGAGAAAAGATCAGTGGGGAACAGTTGTTGCACATCACTCATCAGGAGTTGGAAGAATTGGGAGTCACTCGGATTGGCCATCAAGAGCTGATCCTAGAAGCGGTTGATCTTCTCTGTGCGTTGGTAAGTGGATCCATTTCCTTAGATCTTTGCTTTGTTCTGATCTTTGCAGCTTTATTATCCCAAAAGGGGAGGAAAAGTTGAGTTCACTGGACAGGGAAAGAGATATAATTCCATAAAATCTTCACACAGGAAGGCAAATATATGTGTCCCAGGATAATATTGCAGGATCCAATCTGGGTTGCTTATCAGGACAAGAGATTGAAAATGGAGATAAAGATGAAACCAGAATTTTTCCTCTTGGGTCTAATGGAAAAAGAATTGGAGAAAAAGTTTGGAACTTTTTTGTTGACAGCCGCAGGATTACAGTAGTGGCCAAAATTGTGGAAAACTTTTCGGGAAAGTGTATTTTTGAGGTTTGATGGCTAAAAACACCACTTTTGGGGGGAGTTTCAAGGTAATCCTATTCCACTGCTGGAATGGCCTGGGAATAGCCCAGACCTTAACCCAATTGAAAATCTATGGAGCCAACTAAAGAAACTTGTTAGTCAGAAGCAATCCAGCAATAAAACCCAGTTAATAGAAGCCGTCATTCAATCTTGGTTTCACATGATAACAGCTGCAGAACTAAAAGGCTTGGTTCACTCCATGGGAAGATGTTGTAAGGCCATAATTCATGCTAAAGGTTACCCAACTAAGTATTAACTGACATGGTGATCATTTTTGTATATCTCGTTTTTTCTACATGTTTCACTTTTCTTCTTTATACTGTAACTGCTAATAGCAAATCCTTCATAAAAGTTATTGCATTATGTTCTCGATTAAATTATCTTTCCATTGATATATAATTTTATGGTACTACTACTCCAAAAAAAAAGTGGTGTAATTATCTTGTTTTAGAAAATACACTTTTCCCAAAAGATTTCCACAATTTTGGCCACTACTGTATTGTATGCACAAAAATGGAAGGACACTTTGATTCCTACTATAGAAGAATGGTTGCAGAAGCTGAGGGAGTTGACTGAAATGTCAAAAATGACTACTCTGCACAAAGAAAAGAACATAAGTACTTTTGTTTCCAGGTGGAAACCGCTTCTGAACTTTGTGCTTGAGGTGGAAAAGAATGAAACTTTAATTCTTACAGCTTAGATTGATAGGCTTTTGTAGAAGTGACTGGTTCATACTATTTTGGTAAAGCGAAAAGTTGTGATTTGTTGTTAATGCCTTATTCTACTGTAACAGAAAGAATGGAAGTCAATGCTTCTTTTTCTTTTTTCTTTTTCCTAATCCTTCCTCACTTTTCTTTTCCTTTTCCTTTCCCCCTTCCCACTCCCTGTCCTCTTATTTGCTTTTGTATTTTGCATTTTATAATACTTTATAATGCAATAAAAACATATTCGAAAAGGAAAAAACAAACAAGCAAACAAAAAAGGACCAGAGATTTAGTGCTGGAGCCCATCCTCCAGGAACTTCGATCTCACTAGAATATGTCATTGGTCATTCTGGTGAGGGAGAAGTTCCCTGAGAATGGGCTCCAGCATGAGTCCCAAATCTTAGAAGAATAAACCTCTGGTTCTGGTGACTGACCCAAATTAGATCCTGAATAAAGAGTCATATATGCAAGAATGGTCCATGACCTGTTTACTGACCATAGCTACCTCAAAGCTCCCTGCCACATATTCATGGAATGGGAATGGGAAGGAAGAAAGATGGAAAGATGGACAGTTGATAGTTTATGGTCAACAAGCAGCTTACAAGTAAAGCAGCAGCTGCTAAAACAGTCAACACAGCTCTAGGCTGCATAAACAGAGGGATAGAATCAAGATCACTTGAAGTGTTAATGCCACTTTATAATGCCTTGGTAAGGACACACTTGGAATACTGCATCCAGTTTTGGTCACCATGTAAAAAAAGATGTGGAGACTCTAGAAAGAATGCAGAGAAGAGCAACAAAGATGATTAGGGGACTGGAGGCTAAAACATATGAAGAACAGTTGCAGGAACTGGGTATGTCCAGTTTAATGAAAAGAAGGACTAGGGGAGATATGATAGCAGTCTTCCAATATCTCAGGGGCTGCCCCAAAGAAGAGGGAGCCAAGCTATTCTCCAAAGCACCTGAGGGCAGGACAAGAAGCAATGGGTGGAAACTAATCAAGGAGAGAAGCAACTTAGAACTAAGGAGAAATTTCCTGACAGTTAGAACAATTAATCAGTGGAACAATTGCCTCCAGAAATTGTGAATGCTCCAACACTGGAAGTTTTTAAGAAGAGATTGGATAACCATTTGACTGACGTGGTGTAGGGTTTCCTGCCTAAGCAGGGGGTTGGACTAGAAGACCTCCAAGGTCCCTTCCAACTCTGTTATTCTGTTCAGAACACAAAGACAAGACGATAAAATTCTACAGAGATATTTTACGGCAAATGATGCTCAGAGAGGCATAAAATTTAGCAACACTCCAGATTACATCAAGATGGAGAACATCTAATAGATCATACAGATAGCAGCCATGCTCTCTGGCTGGAATCCTCTGAAGAATAGGGTACATTGTTCACCCACCGATATTGATAAAAGGCACCATAAAACTTTATTTGACTCAAAGGGTTCCTCAGCACTTGTCCCACAAGGATACAGAGATCACAAAAGAGGCAGCCATTGCAATTTTCCCACTAACACTGCAGAGGGGGGAACATCAAGTGTTTCCAGAACATTTTTATTTAAACTATTTGTACATGTATTGATTGGTACATGTTCTGTTGAACTGTGTGTGTGTTTTTTTTAATTGATTTTCTTGACATTTTTTGTGCCTTTGGGTAAATATGTTTTTTTTTCTCTAAATGCTCTTCTGCAACATTTTGTATGTTGTTGCTGTTTGGTATATTTTACTACTTAGCATTTCTGGGATTGATAAGGATTGCCTCCAACCTTTGTAGCCCATAGGTGGAAAGGTGGGGTATTGTCAGCTACATACAGATCCAAGAAAGACACATAGGCAGGGGCGGGCTTCAAAAATTTTAGCAAGGGGTTCTCTGCCTGGTTGCTGGGTGGGTGTGGCCCTGGTGGGCGTGGCCTAGTTGGCCTCCTGCACCATGGTAGGTGGGGTGTTTTTGCCCTCCCCAGGCTCTGGAGGCTTTCCTCGAGCTCCAGGAGGGCGAAAATGGCCTCCCCAGGCTCCGGAGGCCCTCTGGAGGCCAGAACCATTTCTGGCCTCCCAAACTTCCGGTAGGCCCATTTTTCGCCCTCCCCAAGCCTCCACGCGCACCCTGCATTTACATGCATCCAAAACGGGCTGTGTGGGGACTCCTGGGAGGGGAGGGGTGGGAGGGGCCAGCCAGGAGTGGGATTTGGGGGAATTGCACAGAATCTTAGCTAGAGATACTCCTGAACCCCTGCGAACCCCCAGCAGCCCACTTCTGCAAATAGGGATATCTCTGAATAGGCCCTTTATTGTTCCCCATCTATAGACAGAAACCTTGCCAAACTAGAGCATTTATGCATCTATGTAGATCTGGCAATCACTAGGGAGAAGCTGTACTAACTCTCTTCCACCCAACCAAGTTGGTATCTGTGGAGGTGGCTAGCAGCATTAAGCTTCTAGGTGTGCAGCTAACGAGGAGGCTAGATTGGTCACTCAACAGTGAGAAGGGACTGGACAACCATTCATCTAAAATGGTATAGGGTTTCCTATTTCAGCAGGGGGTTGGATTGGAAGACCTCCAAGGTCCCTTCCATCATTGTTATTCTGTCATATTTATTTATTTATTTATTTATTTATTTATTTATTTATTTATTTATTTATTTATTTATTTAAATTTGATTTATATGCCGCCCTTCTCCGGAGACTCAGGGCGGCTTACAGTGCGTTAAGCAATAGCCTTCATTGTTTTGTATATTTTATACAAAGTCAGCTTATTGCCCCCACAAACTGGGTCCTCATTTCACCTACCTTAGAAAGGATGGAAGGCTGAGTCAACCTTGAGCCTTGGAGAGATTCGAACCAGCAGAAATTGCAGGCAGCTGTGTTAATAACAGGGTGCGTAGTCCACTGTACTATCAAGGCTGTTATTTCTGTGATTGATAAGTGTTGCCTCCAATTTCAGTAATGCATAGGCTGGAAAGATGGGGTATTGTCAAGACCCCAAGAAACAAGAAAGACACATAGTATTACTTCTGACTAGTTCCTTTATTGATCCTCACCTACAGACAGAAATCTTGCCGAAGTAAAACAACTACCTGTGTTTCCCCCAAAATAAGACCGGGTCTTATTTTTCTTTTGGGCCCTAAAATAAGCAGTAGGGCTTATTTTCAGGGGGTGTCTTATTTTTTTCATGTACAGAAGGCCCACTTCTTCTGCTTGCTCACAGCGGGACAGGAGGTCACGCGGTGCACCAATGCCCCCCCACAAAGTATGTGGGTGGAGCTGCCCTGTGTGCCCCACACTGGTTTACCTCAGGGCCACCACAGCCAGGCCATCCATGCCCCAACACCTGCCTCGCCTCATGGCTGCAGCATCAACACACCACTCAGCCGCCTCTGAAAGCAAGCAGAAGTGGGCCGGTGACCACATGGGCTCCTGCTACACATGACTGTTGGTGCTGCCACTGTGAGGCGTGTCAGCATGTGGATGGCCTGTCTGTGGAGGCCCTGAGGTAAGATGTTTGGGGCACATGGGGCAACCCCACTGCCCTCCAGCCCCACCTTGAGGTTGCAGCACCACGAGCAACCAGATGAAATGGGCGGCAGGCTCTTAAGTAGGGCTTATTTTGGGAGTAGGGCTTAATCGGTAGTACAGTGGTTTAAGGCACCCTGTTATTAAGCTGGTTATTAAGACCAGCTGCCTGCAATTACTGCAGGGTTCGAATCTCGCCAAGGCTCAAGGTTGACTCAGCCTTCCATCCTTTCTAAGGTAGGTAAATTGAGGACCCAGTTTGTGGGGGCAATAAGCTGACTTTGTATAAATATATACAAAAGGATGAAGGCAATTGCTTAGCACATTGTAAGCCGCCCTGAGTCTTCGGAGAAGGGCGGCATATAAATCAAATTAAAAAAAAAAATTAGGCACATGAATAAAAACATGCTAGGGCTTATTTTCAGGATAGGTCTTATTTTTTGGGGAAACGGGGTATTTGCATCACTATAGATATACTCTGTGAACTGCTAGGAACTGTGACAGTTCCAACCAAACTGTCTAAACCTCCCTCTGGAATGCAACCCACCCCGCTTCCTGGGAATCCAGACTACATTCCACCACAGCTATACATGTAACAAATAATTTAAGCTCTTCTCTCAAAAGCAAACTTTATCCATTGGGCAACTAGCTTAAATTACTTGTGGTTAGGAAACGCAAACGGAAGATTGGCGATCCCAATTGAAACTTTCTGCGTTCGCGAAAGAGGAAAAATGCATTGTTATCAAAGATAGCGCGATTCCAATTTCTTGCTAGACAATTTCACCATTTGTTCTTTCAAATAAGAGCTCCTAGGTTGTAGACACCATGATTACAGTACATTTCTTTCCTATTCTCGGCACTGCACTCATACCACGTTGGCGTTCACACTGTGACATGAAGTAACTCTTCATTACATTCTTACAAAATTGGCATATTTTGTCAGATGTGAAACCTTTACATAGTGCGGTCTTTGTTTTCTCTCTAGCCTGTGCTAAATAATGCCAGCTTTCTGTCGGTAAAAATATGTGCTTCAGGTTTTATCAAAAAGAGCATAACCCAGTCAGGTTCTTTTGAAGAGATCTTCTCCCTCCTTACAGAGCTGTTTCCAAAGACTTGAAATTCTCACAATAGCATCTTTTGCTTGTAAATGTGAAAAGGCTGCCCTTCAAAGGCACTTTTGCTCTCTTCTCGCTCAAGCTTTTCTTCAGAAGAGGCGTTGTTATGTATGTGTGTGTTTGGTATGTGTCAACTAAAAAAGATCTTTAGAAAATGTTCTGGCTTATGAAAGTTTTTGCACAATATGTCAGGAAATGTATACATTTTACAGCACAACATGAGCCAGCTGCGCAGAGAGCAGCTCTTAAAACTGATTGTATGAATCTGAATAGAAGTTACGTTTTGCATTCTTCGTTGGCCTCGTTTTATTCTTTCCCTTGTTTGTCTGTCTCTCTGCCTGCTTGGAAAAGGGGATCGAAAAATTATTGAAAAGTGATACGAGTTTTCTCCTTTTAGTCTATTTATACCATAAATCCTTACTCCTGGGAAGAAAAATGCAGAAATTATTCAAGGGCTAAAGCTCACAAGTTGTACCGTATTTTTTGGAGTATAAGACGCACCTTTTCCCCCCTAAAAGAGGCTGAAAATTTGGGTGCATCTTATACTCCAAAAGTAGCTTTTTCGAAGCTTTTTTTCAGCCCTAACGAGGTGCTAATGAGGCACTAGCGAGCGATCTTCCCAGCTTTGCCTGCTCCCTTGACTCTGTGCTTTAACCAGGCGCTAATGAGTGAAGCGTCTCCATGCTTTGCTCCAACTCTCAGCTGTTCTTTAAAAGCTTTTTTTCAGCCCTAACTAGGCGCTAGCCGAGTGAAGCGATCTCCCCGTGCTTTGCCTGCTTTTCTCATTGCTGCTTCCTCTCAGCTGTGCCTTAGAAGCTGTTTATCCCCAAGCAGAGGATAAAAAACCAGCAAACTAATGTGGTGAAGCTGACCAGACTAAGGACGCTAGCCAGATGAATACCTGGTAGGCAGATTCCCCCCCCCCCATTTTCCTCCCCAAAAACTAAGCTGCGTCTTATACTCTGGTACATCTTATACTCCGAAAAATATGGTAAATGGTTTGCAAAAAAAATAATGTTTGCACTTTTTAAAAAAAACCAGTGAATTAAATTAGAACATTTGGAAACATGTGCCACCTCAGGGAGCATTGAATTCTTTTATTAGCCAATATGCAATTTTAGGATATACGAATTTGATTAGTTCATACTGTACCAATAAAGGAGAATATTTGTAGCTCAGGGTTGAAAGGAGGTGTCCTTGGTGCTCTCTGAGCTCGCTTGTTTTCTTGCAGATGTTTCATTACCCTAACTAGGTAACATCTGACTAGCATTGATGATTTGACCTAGTTTGGGTAATGAAAGGTCTGCAAGAAAACAAACAAGCTCAGAGAGCACCAAGGACCCCTTAGTCCATACCGTTAATGCTGTTACTTAATCTACCTACTGTGTTTTCCCGAAAATAAGACATTCCCTGATAATAAGCCCAATAAGAGCCAAGGTGGCGCAGTGGTTAGAGTGCAGTACTGCAACTACTTCAGCTGACTGCTAGTTCAGCAGATCAGTGGATCAAATCTCACCAGCTCAAGCTTGACTTAACCTTCCATCCTTCCCAGGTGGGTAAAAAGAGGACCCAGATTGTTAGGGGGCAATATGCTATTTAGTATACTGTCTTTGGTGTAAGCCGCCCAGAGTCCTCGGAGATGGGCAGCATAGAAATATGACTAATAAAATAAATAAATAAATAAATAAATAAAATTGGGCTTTTCAGCACATGAGCTAAAATAAGCTCTCTCCCTGAAAATAAGCCCTCCCAAAAAATATTTAACCGCATGCACAGCCGGTCCTCACCAGTTAGGGTTAGGGAGACAGAGGTGGAAATCAGGTAAGACAGCAAGAGGATCCCCGTCTTGCTCCACCCATCCCAAAATAATAAGACCTCCTCAAAAATAAGGCCAAGCGCTTATTTCGGGGTTCAAAAAATATAAGACAGGGTCTTATTTTCAGGGAAACACGGTACCTGTTATGTTGCCTAGGAAAAGATAGGTTGGAAGAATTTTTCAATGGAGATTCTCAATCATCTAGGTCACGGTTGTCCCAAAAGTGCTTTTTCAAAAGGCAACTGGACTTTATTTTTCCTTGAAGACATTTCGCTGAAAAAGCTTCTTGGATGAGAAGTGAAACGTCTTCAAGAAAAAACAAAGTCCAGTTGCCTTTTGAAAAAGCACCTTTGGGACATTGGAAGGATTTGTTGACTAAACATTACTCCAAGTAAGTGTTGTGACCCAGGCCCAAGTAGGTAGTAATTGACGCAAACAGTTCAAAAACTTTATTAGAACAGCTGAGAATTAACTCATTCTCAGCATAGTCCAAACTAAATCAAACAAAGTTTTCATAAAGTCTTATCACCAACCTTGGTATAATTAGGCAAACTGCCAAAGGCTTCTCTTGGCAAAAGTTCAGAAGCAGAGGATGCCAAGCAAGGTAAGAACCAAGTTTATAAATGTTGTTTTCCGACAAACAATCCAAGAGCCGTTGCTGGTCTTTTAAGCCTTATGGGAGGGGTCAATCATCTCTTGGCCCTACTCCCGAGTCGTCCTCTTTGCTTTAGCTGCTCTTGCCTTCTGGCAGCTCTTCTTATATGTGCATTAGGAACAGGCTCCTCCTGTTCCTCTGCCTCTCTACTTTCAGCCTCTGGAGGCTCCAGAGTCTGTGCATTACTCCCCGATGGCCCTGGCCCCATCTCTGCCTCTGACGCAGAGCCCTCATCCGGGTCTTCCCCAGCCTCCAGGACTGGCCCATGTTTTTCCTCAGCCTCATTGCTGTCCGACTCTGCTGCCAGCTCCGCAGGCAGCTGGTGGACCACAACAGTAAGTTCACCTGCTTGAGGAAACAAGAGTGTTAAGGAGAAAGTTAGGATTGAGAGAATAATTCAGTTCAGATATTGGACTAAGCCATGAAGTACAGTAATCTTCGACTTACAACTACAACTGAGCCAAAACGTCTTCCAGCAAACATTTTATTGAGTTATAAGATAAAACGAGATAGAAAATACAAAAATAAATAGGAAAGCAGTGGGGGAAAGGGGTGGGGGGAAGAAAAGGAAGCCTTGTCTTCCCATTCCCTCTGTTGCAGTAGAATAAAGCATTCACACCAAACTAAAACTTTTTGGTTTTTTTCATGTATGGGAGGCCCACTTCTTCTGCTTGCTCACGGCGGGACAAGAGGTCACGTGGTGCACCAATGTTGCCCCCGCAAAGTATGGGGGTGGAGTTGCCCTATGTGCCCCACACCGGTTTACCTCAGGGTCACCACAGCCAGGCCATCTACATCCCGACACCTTCTTCGCCTCACAGCCACGGCACCAACAAACCACTCAGCCTCCTCTGCAAGCTAGCAGAAGTGGGCCGGTGACCACATGGGCTCCTGCTACACATGACTGTTGGTGCTGCCACTGTGAGGCAGGTGTCAGGGTATGTGAGGCCTCCTGGCTGTCGAGGCCCTGAGGTAAGCTGGTGCGGGGCACATGGGGAAGCCCCCCACCATCCTTCTGCCTCACCTCATGGTTGCAGCACCTCGTGGTTTCATAAGAATATAAACTAGCCATTTCTAGAAGCATCTATCAATCTAATCCAGGGTGTCAAACTCAATTTCATTGAGGGACGCATCAGGGTTGTGTTTGACTTGGGGGGGGGGGCAGGGTGAGTGACCAGCTCAGGCAAGACCAGCTCGATGTCACTCATGTTGGGGGCACCTGTGGCGGCCCAAGCGCTCTGCCAGCAAAAACGGACTCCCGAGCTCCGTTTTCAGCTGCAATGGCTTCCTGCAACCCTCTGCCAGCAATAAAACGGAGCTTGGGGGGGGGGGGTTCCACGCGCGGCCCATGCGAGCTCTGTTTTTGGCTGGGATGGCCTCCTGCCAGAGCTCCATTTTTGCTGGTAGAGGAACCACGGGCCGGTCCTTTATTGTTTCCAGGGAAGCCCCACGGGCCAGATCTAAGCACCCCACGGCAGAGGTGGTATTCAGCAGGTTCTGACCAGTTCTGGAGAACCGGTAGCGGAAATTTTGAGTAGTTCAGAGAACCGGAAAATGCCACCTCTGACTGGCCCTGCCCCCATTTATTCTCTGCCAAGTCCCAGCTGATCTGTAGGAAATGGGGATTTTGCACCCTACCCCTGGAGTGGGGTGGGAATGGAGATTTTACAGTATCCTTTCCCTGCCTCGCCCACCAAGCCATGCCATGCCCACCAAGCCACGCCCACATAATCGGTAGTAAAATAATTTGAATTCCACCACTTCCCCGCAAGCCATTGGTTAAGTGATTTTCGCTCTGTTTTAGGACTTTTCTTGCCACTGTTGTTAAGCGAATCATTGCAATTGTTAAGTTAGTAACATGGTTGTTAAGTGAATTGGGCTTCCCTGTTGACTTTGCTTGTCAGAAGGTCACAAAAGGGGATCACATGACCCTGCAACACTGCAACCGTCATAAATATGAGCCACTGGCAGGATTCTAAATTTTGGTCATGTGACCATTGTGAAGTTGCAATGGTCGTAAGAATAAAAAATGGCCATCCGTCACTTTTTTCAGTAACTTCAAAGGGTCACTAAACAAATGGTTGTAAACTGAAGACTACCATAATCTCTCAGAATTTGGTTTAACCAATTCGGGTTTCTAAACCATGATTTAAGATGGGGTCCTCAAACTGCGGCCCACTGGCTGGATACAGCCCACTGAAACCATTAATCTGGCCCACGCGGGACCAAGAGGCTGCCCCTCACACATTACCCCACCTACCCACCGGCCCCTACCTGCCTTCTGGAGGTCAAAAATGGGACACGCAGAGGCTTCAGGAGGCCAAAAACAGGCCCTTTTGGGGGTCGTGTTAGGATATGGTGTAAGCCTAACAGGTTGTCCAGGCAATATATGGACAATATATGTGTTCTATGACTTTAACATGAATATGTATTCAATGACTTTAAGAAGTACTGCTGAGTCATTGTAATGCTGAGTCATTGTATTCTGATTGGATAAGCTCTGTTGTAACTGAATTTAAGAAGGGAGCTGAAATGTAGTCATTGATGATATGCTACCATCGTGTGCGGAGATGCTATCATCGTGGATGGATATGCTACCATCATAATCTGTTACCAGCGTGAATGTGCTGCTATTATTACCTACTGCTGTTTTGTATGGTAAGAAGATTTTGTATCACTGGACTGATTTGACTGGCAAAGACTTGGATTGTTTAAAGACTATGAGATTCACCACAAAGTCAAAACTTTGATAAACCAGTTTGTATGTATTTTATTCATTGCTCTCAGCACCGTTTCCCTTTGCTCTACGCTCTGCTGATTGGTTAACACAACAATATCCTTAACAGGGCGGTAGAGAGAGGGGAGGGGAAGGGAGAGAGAGAGAGAGAACACACACACACACACACACACACACACACACACACACACACACACAAAAACAGAAGTCCCTCACCCCCCCCCCCAAGGCAGCCACATCCCTTCACTAACCACCTTTCCACCCCCAGGAGCATAACAAATTAAAGTTTCATTTGAGTGTATTGTTTAATGGACTGCTAAATTGACCACGCCCACCCAGTCACATGACCACCTAGCCACGCCCACCCAGCCGGTCTGCCTTTCCCCCACACACACACACACAGCCTGAGGGACCGTGAATTGGCCCCTTGCTTAAAAAGTTTGAGGACCCCTGATTTAAGACATGGTGGCCTTGTGTGTCCAAACCCAGCCAAGATTGAAGAACTCCAGCTGGCTACAAAGTCAGAATCCAATCATTTTGGCCACGTCCCCAGGACATTTGAATCCTCCTGTGTTGTTTATTTTTTTTTTTTATGGATTCCGAAGCATCTTTGAAACTTAGAATCTGCCATCCTGTCTCTGTGTGACATGCTGGAACTCCGAAATGCCATCGGAGTACATTTGAGATTCCACTCGTGGTAACAGCATCATCTATTCCCCCGTTCTTCCTCTCACCATCTGTATTTCTGAGCCAAAAGAACAATTTGGCAGATCTTTTCGAACAATTGCTCTTTCCAGATGACTTTGACCTTGTAGCTCACGCTGAGGTTGAGAGTACTCTAGGCAGGAGTTAATGATATTCTCATTTGCTTCTCTCTTTTTAAACCCTGACAATTAGCATTTTAGGAGCCAGCACTGTATCATGGCCTGTCTCAAACCTTCTGGTGAACCTGATGCTAGCTTCATCAGACAGCTAGACTGTAAACTCACTAACGTGAGCTAGTCATTTCTTTAGCACATAATGGAAGACAATTTACAGCTTTTGGCTTTACATCATCTCAAGAACTTGACTTTAGTTATTGATCTGCAATGCGCTGTGCTTGTAAAGGTATCATAAATAACAAGCACAATCGCTGGAGTTGTCATTCATGCCATCGGGATTAATACTAACATTATTAATTGCCACTAATATGTACTGGTATGAGGACAAGGTAATGTCATATGCTGTAAAGCAGAGGTGGGTTTCAGCAGGTTCTGACCAGTTCTGGAGAACCGGTACTGGAAATTTTGAGTAGTTCAGAGAACCGGTAGTAAAAATTCTGACTGGCCCCGCCCCCATCTATTCTTTGCGTCCTAAGTCCCAGCTGATTGGGAGGAAATGGGGATTTTGCAGTAACCTTCCCCTGGAGAGGGGTGGGAATGGAGATTTTGCAGTATCCTTCCCCTACCACCCCCACCAAGCCATGCCCACAGAACCAGTAGTAAAAAATTTTGAAACCCACCACTGTTATAAAGGATATAGTGGTGAGTTGCTCCCAGTTTGTACTGGTTCACATGAACCGGTAGTAAAAATTTGTAGTAGTTCCAAGAACTGGTAATAACATTGGCTGGCCACGCCCCTGAACCGGTCCCCGGCCTGGTTGCCGCTCGCTTACCCCGCCCACCTCATCAGAGGCTTTTTTAAAAAAAACTTTTAAAAGCATTTTTTTTATAACCTCTTCAGCCGAAAAAAATGCTTTTAAAAGTAAAAAAAAAAAAAAAAAAAGCCTCTGACGATCTCAGCTGAATTGCCTGATCGTCAAGAGAGGCTTTTCAAAGCATTGTTTTCTGCAACCTCTTAAGGTTATAGAAAAAATGCTTTTAAAAGTTTTTTTTTAAAAAAGTTGGCCACGCCCACCCAGTCACATTACCCCCCCCACCAAGCCACGCCCACAAAATAAGCCACGCCCACAGAACCGGTAGTAAAAAAAATTAGAACCCACCCCTGGGGTAGGGTACATGCTCTACCAAGTATAAAGCCACACTTGGAATATTGATTCAGATGCAGATTAACCGAGTTGTAGGTCATCTAGTCCAACCCCCTGCCCAAGCAGGAGATTTAGTGAATAGCTTGTTCACTAAATGAACAAGCTGTTAAGTCGAGGACTGCCTGTCCTTACATATACACCCCAATCTGGCTGGCATTCCAAAATCATCCAGACATATTTACACATACACATCCTGCTTTGTGTATTCAATATGTACGATGGCAGCATATATAATGACATTTCCCTCCAAACCAAAACCTCTGAAGTCTATTATGCAGGTTGATCCCCTCCAACATGAAAGAGCGGCTGAATTGTTTTGTTTCCCCAACCGAATGTTCTTTCTGCGCCAACTCAGGAAGCTCAAACTGCCCAAGGAGCTGCTGATAACAGTTCTACAGAGGAATTATTGAGTCTGTCATCTGCACCTCTATAACTGTCTGGTTTGGTTCTGCAACCCAACAAGACAGACACAGACTTCAGAGGATCATTCGAACGGCAGAAAAAACAATGACTACCAACCTGCCTTCCATTGAGGACCTGTATACTGCACGAGTCAAAAAGAGGGCTGGGAAAATATTTACAGACCCTTCGCATCCTGGACATAAACTGTTTCAACTCCTACCCTCAAAATGACGCTATAGAGAACTGCACACCAGAACAACTAGACACAAGGACAGTTTTTTCCTGAACGCCATCACTCTGCCAAACAAATAATTCCCTCAACACTGTCAAACTATTCACTAAATCTGCATTACTATAAATCTTCTCATCGTTCCCACCACCCATCTCCTTCCACTTATGCCTGTATGACTGTAACTTTGTTGCTTGTATCCTTATGATTTATATTGATATTGTTTCCTGATTGCTTATTTGTACGTTATGACTATCATTAAGTGTTGTACCTTATGATTCTTGATGAATGTATCTTTTCTTTTATGTACACTGAGAGCTTATGCACCAAGACAAATTCCTTGTGTGTCCAATCACACTTGGCCAATAAAAAAATTCTATTCTATTCTATTCTATTCTATTCTATTCTATTCTATTCTATTCTATTCTATTCTATTCTATTCTATTCGAATAACAAAACAGAATAAAGCCAAGCCTCTCATTTTCTTACGTAGGCACTGAAAGAAGGTGGAAATGGGGCGTTTATATCTTTGAGATACAGAAATGCAACTTTGGGACATTGGCAAAAATGTGAACATTACATTTCCAACTTCCCTAGTATCTGTTTCCCCTCCACTCCACCACTCCCCCAGTTGTATTATTAAAGCCCAGAAAAATCATGCTTTATCATCGCAAAGTGCTCATTTTCTAATGCAGCGCTCCAGCCAAAGGGGCTGGTAATTAATTATTAAAGCAATCTTGTTTTGCCAAAACGGGAGGTATCGCCTCCTTCCTTTAACAAACTCTTTGTGGGATCTTTTCCTTTGTATTGACATGCACGTCTGGCTTTTCCTCCGATTGCTAAAGGATACAAATTGCAAGCATTGACATGTTCTCAGTGGTTTAATTATCATAATTTAAATTATGCATATAGCATTGTCTACATAAATGGCTCTTTAAAATTAAGAAGCGAGTGGTAGGGGAAAAGGGAATTCGGTTTCTCGAGAAACTTTCGGTAGGTTTTTGTTCCTCTACTACAGGGGTGAAATCTACTTACCTTCCTTACTGGTTCAGAAGCGCACGCACCCCCGCGTGCATCACAAGTATGCAAACGCCATGCGCACATCAAAAGCGCATGCAAACATTATGTGCATGCACAAAACCTTCTGCACATGCGCAGAAGGTAAAAAAACAGGAAGTAATGATACCCGGGTGGGTGGGCGGAGCTTTGCTCAGTCATCGGATTGCCGAACCACCGGCCAAGATCGCTACTGGATCAGGCGAGCCGCTCTGATCCGGGAGCATTTCACCCCTGCTCTACTACAAGAAGGGGTTTATTTTATTTATTTATTACTTTATTTATTAGTTTGTCAAACATGTACAAGATAGCAGGTATGGATATGAACATGGACATGACTACAGGAAATGAGTACAAATAAATGGGGACAGTAAAACAGAATTAAAAGAATAGAATTCTTTATTGGCCATGTGTGATTGGACACACAAGGGATTTGTCTTGGTGCATACGCTCTCAGTGTACATGTTCATCAAGAATCATAAGGTACAACACTTAATGATAGTCATAGGGGACAAATAAGCAATCAAATCATATTAGGAAACAGTCAATATAAATCGTTACAGTCATGCAAGGTTACAGTCATACAGTAGGACAGGGACGGTAGGCACGCTGGTGCACTTATGCATGCCCCCTTTACGGACCTCTTAGGAATGGGGTGAGGTCCACGGTAGACAGTTTAAGGTTGAAGTTGTGAGGGTTTGAGGATGTAACAACAGAGTCGGGTAGAGCATTCCAGGCGCTGACCACCCTGTTGCTGAAGTCGTATTTTCTGCAATCGAGTTTGGAGCGGTTGACCTTGAGTTTGTATTGATTGTTTGCCCGTGTATTATTGAAGTTGAAGCTGAAGAAGTCATTGACAGGTAGGACATTGTAGCAGACAATTTTGTGTATTATGCTTAGATCAGACGGAAGGCAGTGTAGTTCCAGATTTTCCAACCCCAAAATTTCAAGCCTGGTGGCATAAGGGAGTCTATTGTGAGTAGAGGAATGGAGAACTCTTCTCGTGAAATACCTCTGGACCCGCTCAATCGTATTAATGTCTGATATACAGTGTGGGTTCCAGGCAGATGAGCTGTATTCAAGAATTGGTCTGGCAAAGGTTTTGTATGCCCTAGTTAGCAATATAATGTTAGAGGACAAGAAGCTTCACAAAATTAGGTTAACAATTCTTCTTGCCTTTTTGGCAATACTATTACAGTGAGTTCTGGGGCTTAGATCATTTGAGGCGAGTACTCCAAGGTCCTTGACAGAGTGTGGGTCATCTATGAGGTCGTTTCCACCCAATTTGTATTTGGTGTTCTGATTTTTATTGCCAATGTGTAGGACAGAGGATTTATTAGTTGAGAATTGGAGTTGCCAAATACACAACCATTTTTAATTAAACTTTAAGTTTGGCATTTACGAAATTATAGAAGGCTCAGGTGGATTTCGACTGTAACAGCTCTTCCTCCTGTCTGCAATGTTCGGCTGGATCCATTCGTTTCCATTTCTTCAGATCCTTCTACCCTATTCTGCCACACTGTGTTTTGTGTATGCGCATGTCATGCTGCTTGAAAAAAAATATTTTCCCCGATTTTAATGTATGCATAAAAAAAAACATTAAAAGAACCGAACTGCCATATAGAGAGCAAAATGTCTCTGGAGATTCTCAGCCATCCAGGTCATGGATGTTCTCAGTTCAGAAGAACTGAAGAAGCTGTTTGGATGAGAAGTGAAATGTCTTCAAGGAAAATAAAAAAAGTCTTCTTCTTCTTCTTCTTCTTCTTCCTCTTCTTCTTCTTCTTCTTCTTCTTCTTCTTCTTCTTCTTCTTCTTCTTCTTCTTCTTCTTCTTCTTCTTCTTCTCCTCCTCCTCCTCCTCCTCCTCCTCCTCCTCCTCCTCCTCCTCCTCCTCCTCCTCCTCCTCCTCCTCCTCCTCAATAGATGCTCACCTGAGGAATCCCTCTGAATTCAACTGGACTTACCTCTGGATAAACAGGCTTACGGCATCCCAATTTGTAAAGTTGCCTGTCCATTTTTTTTTTCTGAGCCGAATTCTGAAGTAGATGAAATTCTAGCGTGATTAAATCTAATGTAATCTTCGGTACTTCATCATAGTGCTGTTTGTTGGCTGACATGAAGCTTGATTACTGTCCACTGGTGCATGTCCTAATTAATTTAGTGAGTCCACAATGCCAGATGTGTCCTGACTCATATTCAACCTGGAGTTAAAATATCTGAGAGGGTTAGTTATCTTTTATTCTTTCTTAGTGGCCTTTATTTTCTGCGGGCAGAAGGAGATAGACACTGCGGGACCAGCATACAGAATTAAGATGCACAAGAACAACAAATTCATACCAACTCTCTTCCACATTCTTAAAAGATCTTCAGATGGTCATATTTCATGCCTATGATCATAGGCAACAAAATACCATTGACCAAGAACCGGGGGGGGGAGGGCACCTCTGAAAGGCAGTGTGGTATCATAATGAGAATGTTGACTAGGACTAGGTCTGGATAGACTCCAATTCAAACCCCAAATTTGGCATGATGTTCACTAGGCAACAAGGTCTCTAGTAATCTCACAGGAGAATCACACAAAATTGGAACCCTCATATGTAGGTGCAAAAACATATGTGTGTGCTATTCTATTCTATTCTATTCTATTCTATTCTATTCTATTCTATTCTATTCTATTCTATTCTATTCTAGTCTAGTCTAGTCTAGTCTAGTCTAGTCTAGTCTAGTCTAGTCTAGTCTATCCTATCCTATCCTATCCTATCCTATCCTATCCTATCCTATCCTATCCTATCCTATCCTATCCTATCCTATCCTATCCTATTCTATCCTATCCTGTCCTGTTTGATGAGAGGCAGAATTGGCCCTTGAAATGGCTTTCGAAGGAGAAGATAATTTTGGGGAAATTTATTGAAGGAAGAAGTAACTATCAATCATGTGTGGATGCTTTGTCTTTCGTTACACATCTCTCCAGTGGCCTGTGATGCTTCTGGATTCTCCACTACTTCTCTTTCTTTCTTTCTTTCTTTCTTTCTTTCTTTCTTTCTTTCTTTCTTTCTTTCTTTCTTTCTTTCTTTCTTTTTATTTATTTATTGTATTTCTATGCCACCCAACTCTCCGAGGACTCTGGGCGGCTTACAACAAAGACAGTATAAACAATATACAATAAGAGACATTAAAAACCCATACACACCGTTCATGGCCGGATCTTGGAAGATCACAATGGTGAGATCAACGGCCCCCAGCCTGCCAGAAAAGCCAGGTTTTCACCATTTTCCGGAAGGCCAGTAGGGTGGGAGCGGCCCTGGCCTAGGGAGGGTAACTGATTCCAGAGAACCGGGGCACCCACAGAGAAGGCCCTCCCCCGTGGACCCGCCAGGCGACATTGTTTAGCTGACAGGACCTTGAGCAGGCCAACTCTGTGGGATCTTACTGGTCGTTGGGAGCTATGCGGTAGAAGACGGTATCGAAGATAGCCTGGCCCTAAGCCATATAGGGCTCTAAAGGTAATAACCAACACCTTGAATTGTGACCGGAGACCAATAGGAAGTCAGTGCAGCTCATGGAGGATTGGTGTAATGTGGGAGTACCTAGGTGCACCCACGACTGCTCGAGCAGCTGCATTCTGGACCAACTGTAGTCTCCAAACACTTTTCAGGTAATTCCCAGGTAACATCATGACAAACTTTTCTGATGGACCTTTTCAATGAGATTGCTATTGCTGGTGGCTAGGGACCATCTGCTTTTAAGTAATGGTTGGAGGCTTTCCCTTTCCCCCTGGAGCAATTGAGAGAAAACACCTACCAATTTCTCCCAACCCATGGAAGAATTTTGATGTCAGGTTTCGGTGCTATCTTAAATAAACTTCATTTTCAGTGCAAAGTCTCTAATGAATCACTTTTATTTAAGAACAGAAAAAACCGACATTCCTGATTCAAGTTGCAGCCAAACTGGCTCCTCCTTCCAACCCCCTCCTCTTCCGCTCTCCAACCCCAATGTCCCATTGGCCATCATGCAGATCCATCTCTACGTCCCGGCACGTTCTTTTCACAGGAATGTGGCCCCACCCTCGTCCCCCAGGAAACACTATCTGTTGCATACAAAAAACTAGGTAGAAGTTCATCTCAGCAATAAATCAACGCTTCTGCTGTCTGCTTCATCTCGTTCATGTCAGCGCTGGAAGAGAGCCTAATTTGGAACGCTGACATTTGAAAGATTCCTTGGTCTCATTTCTGTCCTCAAATAAGAAAACTTCTCTTTCCAAATTGATAGATTTCAGAAGGTGCAAAGAATCAGCAGTGCCTTATTTTCTTCTGGACAAACACTTCGTGATGCAAGCTTGCTGTTCTTTAAACTGGTTAAAGGAAAAGATTATTCTTCTTTTTGAGAAGGAAATCTTTTTATGCAGCAATTCCACAATGGGCAGTAGAGCAATCTCAGAGGGACAGAACACAATTCAACAAGGCCATAGATAAGCCAACAAGTTGACTAGTTGAGATGACATCTTCTCTTCTTTCCCCTGCTCCTGTCCTACTCAATGTGTGTATGATTTATGATCTATGACTTATCACTTTGTTGTTTGTATGTACACTGAGAGCTTCTGCACTTGAGACAAATTCCTTATGTGTCCAATCACACTTAGCCAATAAAATAACAGAATAATAGAGTTGGAAGGGACCTTGGAGGTCTTCTAGTCCAACCCCCTGCTTAGGCAGGAAACCCTATACAATTTCAGACAAATAGTTATCCAACATCTTCTTAAAAACTTCCAGTGTTGGAGCATTCACAACTTCTGGAGGCAAGTCGTTCCACTGATTAATTGTTCTCACTGTCAGGAAATTTCTCCTTAGTTCTAAGTTGCTTCTCTCCTTGATTAGTTTCCATCCTTTGCTTCTTGTCCTGCCTTCAGGTGCTTTGGAGAATAGTTTGACTCCCTCTTCTTTGTGGCAGCCCCCGAGATATTGCAACACTGCTATCATGTCACCCCCGATCCTTCTTTTCATTAAACTAGACATACCCAGTTCCTGCAACCGTTCTTCATATGTTTTAGCCTCCAGTCCCCTCATCATCTTTGTTGCTCTTCTCTGCACTCTTTCTAGAATCTCCACAACTTTTTTACATTGTGGCAACCAAAACTGAATGCAGTATTCCAAGTGTGGCCTTACCAAGGAATTATAAAGTGGTATTAGCACTCCACGTGATCTTGATTCTATCCCTCTGTTTATGCAGCCTAGAACTGTGTTCTTTGGCAGCTGCTGCACACGGCTGGCTCCTATTTAAATGGTTGTCCACTAGGACTCCAAGATCCCTCTCACAGTTATTACTATTGAGCAAGGTACCACATATACTGTACCTGTGCATATTCCATTCCATTCCATTCCATTCCATTCCATTCCATTCCATTCCATTCCACCCCACCCCACCCCACCCCACCCCACCCCATCCCATCCCATCCCATCCCATCCCATCCCATCCCATCCCATCCCATCCTATCCTATCCTATCCTATCCTATCCTATCCTTTCTCTATTCTCTATTATTTTCTATTCCATTCTACTCCACTCTGCTCCACTCCACTCCACACCACTCCACTCCACTCCACTCCACTCCACTCCACTCCACTCTATCATCCCAATGACAAGGAAGTCCTAGGCAAAATATTCTCCCCCTGTTGCAGAGTTATGTCAAAGGAATAAGAATTTGGATCCAATGATTCCAAAACCTCTTCTGAATCATCCCACAATGCTCTTTTTCCACGTCTGGAAACCGAATATCCTAGAAGCAGATGTGGGGGACAATTGCTATATCTTTCCATCACTTTAAAAGAGGAGATTTACAAAATGTTGTTGCGTCATATGCTAAAGGCCACCATCCCCTATTAACCTCATGGGAAGTAGACCTTATTCAATTCATTAGACTAAACATGGATAAAATTGCATTGTCACATACTCCCTGGTGTTTCGCCTCAATTTGTCATATCCTAGATTTGGGAGTTGAAATAATTGGCTGGTTGAGCTTCCTACCATCTTCTGGATGGATGGGAGCAATAAAGAATATCTTGTATCCTTTAAGCCTGATGAATGTTATTTTTTGAAAAGTTAGTTAATTTATTTCTCTTTTGTATGGAAATGTGGGCTGTGGTATTTAGAAGGTAATCTGATGCACAATGTGCTTTGAAGTAAGTTTCTCTAATCATCCTGGAAAAGAAGCAACTTCTATTAATTTACATATTTAGATTAACTAAGTAGGAATCCTAATGAACTGGGCAATAAATTCAGTATTCCAGATGTTAAGCTAAGCTGCAGGAAATAGTATTCCAACTTCGTTTGAGGAGGGAAAATGTATCTTCTAAGATAGCTCTGGATAAATCATCTGGAAACAACTTTTCCTTGGCAATAATAAATGAAACTTAGTGTGAGTGTGTGTGTGTGTGTGTGTGTGTGTGTGTGTGTGTGTATATGCAAGTCTTGGCGTATTCGGGTCTTTTCCCGTATAAGATTGAGAGTATCTTGGCGACGTTTTGATGAGGTCCCACCGTCATCTTCAGGCTGGTGTCTTCGGCTTCGTGCTTGTGTGGGCAAAGTGTGATCGGAGATGCCATCTCTCTATAAATACTGGTGGGGAGGTGTGGAGTGCTGGCTTTGTTATTGTAAGTGGGTTGGTTGGCTGTGTTGTTACATCTTGATTAGTTAATGGTGTTGATGTTTGCAGATTAGTCGGCTGTTTCGTAACATCCTGTGTGGCCGAGATCCTAGCTATATCCCCATTAGTCTTTTGTGTTGTAACAACCTGGGTAATGGGTTGTGTGGTGGCATCCTGAGCTCATCTGGCCTTCTAAAGAGCAGTCAGGGTTGATCTCCTTTAGGACTGACTGGTTTGATCGCCTTGCAGTCCAAGGGACTCGCAGGAGTCTTCTCCAGCACCAGAGTTCAAAGGCCTCAATTCTTTGGCGTTCAGCCTTTCTTATGGTCCAACTTTCACAGCCATCCATTGCAAATGGGAACACCATAGCCTTGACTATACACACTTTTGTTGGCAGTCCTCATCAGTAAGAATGCAAAAAAACCAAAAACCCTTATGGAGGAGGGCTAGGAGAAATTAAGACTGTTTTCTGCATAACCATCACTGCTTATTATTCCCTTTCTACCAAGCTTCCTTTGCATAATTTAGAACATCTCTGCCTTTTTATGAAGTTTATTCTAAGGATGGTTCATCCTCACCCGTGAATAGTTGATAGGCGGTTCATGCCAAGCATTCCTCCTCATTTGTTTTTTGATGTAAGCTTGGCATCAAAGAAACACAGTGGCTTTGCATCTCATTCCTTGATGGCCATGCAAGGATTATTTCTTCAAATGGGTTTTCCTTAACGTCATTCAGGCCCCAATAATTGTGGCAATCTAGCAAGGAGAAAATACAGAGACCTTCTGCTTTTCAATTTGAGATAAAATAGGAGGAAGCTACAGTTAAGAAAGGAAATCATTAGACAAATCACATCAACATCTGGAGGACAAAGACTGAGAAAAGTTGGACCTTGGTTTGATTCGTGCATTTGCCAATTTAACTCCAGTCCATGTTTACAATTGTTGGAAGAATTGTCCATCTGGGTTCAGTTCCAGGTGGGAAGAAAGACACTGGAAACATGGAGACTGCTTGACAAGATGGTTTAATGGTGGACAGGACCACGTGGTTTTGAAGTCCTGGGAAAAAAGGCACATGGGAGAGAGAGAGAGAGAGAGAGGGAGGGAGGGAGGGAGGGAGAGAGAGAGAGAGAGAGAGAGTGAGAGAGAGAGAGAGAGAGAGAGAGAGAGAGAGAGAGAGAGAGAGAGAGAGAGAGAGAGAGAGAGATTTATACCCTCTGTTGGGCTTTGAATTTGAGCTTGTATCCTGATTGGTTGTCAGACTTCCATGGGGCCATGCAGGGGTAACTTTGTTGGGTTGTCTTTTGAGTCCCAGGCTTGGTTGAGCCTTGCTGGGTGATGCAATCTCCCCAGGTGCCATGTGGTGAGTTCTTCTGTTGCTAGATGGGTAGAGGGCTAATCCTATCTTTGTTGGATCTTGGGTGAGGGAATTTGCTTATGAATAGACCTAGCTATCTCTTTATCTCTTAAATGCTGACATTTGCCGTGGACTATTGAGAGTGTGGGGGCTATTAAGAGTGAGTCTGCTTCCTGCCTAAAAAACATGTTTCTCCATTTCTCATCCAGGGAGGTATAATATTCTGCCTTTTTAATATTTCCTGAATTTCACCACTGGTTCCAAGTAACAGCCCTAACTAAAGAAAACTCCGAGGCTTGAGTTTCCTCAAAGTTTCCATTTATTAGAGATGTCATATTGGCACATCTGGGAAAACCCGAATCTGAAAGCTTCCAAGTTTTCTCCACCCAAAGGAAAGTCCAAGTTCCTGTCCATCACATGGTCCAATCAAAGCTCCCAACTGGAGATGCCTCCCAGTCACACCCCTCCAGGTGCAGGGCAAGATGTCCTTGACTCTCTGAGAAAGGAATGTTATTATGACTATATATCACCCCTGCTCCCTACAATCCCCCCCCTCCCAGTTTCCCACAGTAGTAAATGTGGCAGGCCTGAAGGCCCAATGCAAAAGATGGCTTCCAGGCCTTACACCTATAGTCAAATCTTTCCAGACTGAGGATTCTACTGTCCGCATTATATATACTTTGGGATCTATTAGGGAAGGACTGTCTTCATCCGCTTTCTCTCACAGCTGATATCTAAACTGAGTTGCCTCTTACTCTTCTGGATTGCCACCCCGTCCCTTCTGGGAATCCATCTCCTCACTGCATTCCATCAGAGCATGTTTAAACAGTTTAGCTTATCTTTGCTGGTTCTTCAGTTAGAAACACGGTTGCCTGATGCACTTCTGAAATTCTTCTTCCCCCAACATTCATTTTGCAGTCTTCTCAGTACCAGACGTAGGCCATTTCATCCGAAAGGCTTTTAACCTTTGATGATTGGAAGTTGCTTTTAATTGCTTGTCTTTAGACAGATGCTTATTGTGGCTGCTTTCTTATTGTCATTGGCTCAGAGCCAGTCATTTTGAAAGCAAATCAAATTAAATGAGAGTAGTAAAAAAAAATGCAGATGATTTTTTTTGCATAAGGGAGGGAGGGAGAGAGGGTGGGAGAGGGAGAGGGGGAGAGAGGGAAAAGGAGATGCATACATATCCATAAATATAAAGGTTTCCCTGTCCAGTCATATTTATTTATTTATTTATTTATTTATTTATTTATTTATTTATTTATTTCTCGAGTACGTATTAGGTAATATATATAAGTATAAGCATGAATTGAATACAAAAAATGAATACAATTAAAGGGAACATTAGGACAGGGATGGTTGGCATGCTGGTGCTCTTATGCACGCCCCTTATAGACCTCTTAGGAATGGGGTAAGGTCAACAGTAGCCAGTCCAACTTTATGTCCAACTTTAGGGGGAGGTGCTCATCTCCGATTCTTACCTGAGGGAGCCACTCAGCTAAGACACTTTCCACGGTCTATGACTATATGCCAAGACATGCAGAGCCCTGTAACCTTCCCACCGAAGTGGTACCTATTTATCTACCTGCATTTGCATGCTTTTGAACTGGTAGGTGGACAGGAGGTGGAGCAAGGAACGGGAGCTCAGCCTGTCACACAGCACTCGGGTTTCGAACCTGGGCTGCAGGCAAGCACAATGCCTTTTAACCCCTGAGCCATCGCACCCCTGTGTATCCATAGATATGCTTAAATAAGCAATGAACAGAAAACCATGCTCAAGTCCATTTATAGAAAAAGTGCTACATTGTACACACATATTATATAAAGGAAAAAAAATGAATTTGTGAGTCACGCTTACTAGAGATGCATAGACAGGCTTCAATGCAGTTCACGTTTGTGATTCAGTTGACAATTCATAAAGATACTGAATTTTTTAACTGAATCAGTTTTAAATTATCAACTGGTTCTGAGAGGCAATTTGATTTGGAGATTGGATAGAACAGCCTCCAAACTGAATTTCCAAACCAAATCTCTCCTCTTGCCCTCATCATGTTCATAATTTAAAACCTTATAAATATTAAGGAACATCTGCATAGGAAATGCCATGTTATTAAAGGGGGGGAAAATCAATTATATATCAAATAGGATTGATATTAAATTATCATCAGTTGAATTTGAGCCTCAAAACCTGGACATGATCATTTGCCCGATACCATCCTATCTCCATATTATTATTATTTTTTATTTAAAGTCATTCTAGAATCCCACTTAATACGAAAGCAAATTCAATAAAATATATCAAAATGATATAATGGTAATAAATAAGCAAATGGAAGCTTTGCACATTATTAAAAATACTGCCATTCCCTCAAATATCTGTGGTATACCATGAAAACTATCTTAATTTAAAAGGATGCCTTTTAAAGTTTTTGAAATAATGATCACAACTAAAATCTTCTATTGCTCTTTTATTCCTGCTGTGGGAGGCCATTCATATTAACCTCTTCACTTATAACCCAGCTCTACATCAAAGGTTCTTCAATTCTGAGCAGTATTCCCCCTTTCCCCATTCCCCACCCCACCCACCAAGAAGAAAAAAAGAGGATGGAAATGTGGGAGATAAGGATAAGATAAGGAGCTTTCATTCCCAGAAACAAGACTTCAATTCTGACCATAACAGGAGTGAAAAGATAAAAGTCAAGCTTCCTTTGAGTTGAGCCAAATGGACTTCATAAATTTGTTACTGCAGTTTCTTCGTTCAGTCTGAAAATAGTTTGCCACTGCTATTTTCTGGTGTGTGGGTTTTTTTTTTTTTTTAAGTTTCCAAATCTAATCTCAGTCATAAATTTTCCCAGTGAAACTCTATGAAAGCAAAAGTTCAACTTTGAAGAAACCAGATAGAAAAAAACGTTGGTGCATTTGACTCCTGAGAATACCATAGATACCCAAGAAATATTTAAAAACTAGCTTTTTTAAAAAAAATTAACCTAGAATTCTAACTTGGAACACAAATGACCAGGATCATAGTATCATAATATGGACAAATTATGTGAAGATATAAGTGTCTGAAAGGGACGTGATGGCTCAATGGCTCAGATGCCGAGCTTGTCAATTGAAAGGTCGGCAGTTCAGCTATTTGAATCCCTAGTACCGCGTAGCCAGGTGAGCTCCCGTTACTTGTCCCAGCTTCTGCCAACCTATCAGTTCGAAAGCACGTAAAAAAGGCAAGTAGAAAAATAGGGACCACCTTTGGTGGGAAGGTAACAGCGTTCCGTGCGCCTTTGGTGTTGAGTCATGCTGGCCACATGATCATGGAGACGTCTTCAGACAGTGCTGTCTCTTCAGCTTTGAAACAGAGATGAGCACCGCCCCCTAGAGTCGGGAACGACTAGCACATATGTGTGAGGGGAATGTTGTGGCCTGCCAGCAGCCTGCAGAGCTGGCAACGGAGTTAGACAGTGAGGACACTGAGGAAGAACATGGGCCAGTCCTGGAGGCTGGGGAAGGCCCGGATGAGGGCTCTGCATCAGAGGCAAAGATGGAGCCAGGACCATCTGGGAGTGATATGCGGACTCCGGAGCCTCCAGAGGCTGACAGCAGAGAGATAGATGAACAGGAGAAGCCTGTTCCTAGTGCACGCATGAGAAGAGCTGTCAGAAGGCAAGAACAGCTAAAGCAAAGAGGACGACTTGGGAGTAAGGCCAAGAGATGATTGGCCCCTCCCATAAGGCTTAAAAGACCAGCAATGGCTCTTGGGCTCTTTGTCGGAAAACAACATTGATAGATTTGTTTCCTTGACTTGCTGCATTTATTTCTTGTCGGCGTCTTCTGCTTCTGAATTTTTGCTAAGAAAAGCTTTTGGCAAATTGCCTAATTAGACCAAGGTTGGTGATAAGGCTGAAGAATTGTGTTATGAAGAATTTGTTTTGAATTAGTTTGGACTACGCTGAGAATGAGTTAATTCTCAGCTGTTCTAATAAAGTCTGTTTGTTTCAAACTGATTGTGTCTGATAAGATCTACTTGGGCCTGGGTCACAACAGGGAACCTTTACTTTTATAAGTGTCTGAACAAATCTATAATGCTGGGAAAGACAGAATGGAAGGGAAGAAGAGGACAAGATGGATGGGATCAATTACAGCAGATGTACCCACTGGAATGTTGAAGGTCTGTCGTGGAGGGGTAAATTGATGTACCATAAACCTTATCTCTATTAAGATCTACTATAGTTTTATCAAGTCCAAAAGACTAAAAGTTGGAAATCTTCCAAGAAAATTTGGTTGTCCTCCCTAGGAGGTGAACTATAATCTTCCTCAAGGATGGAGATTCCAGATTTCATTTGAGAAGATTAGGCGAAGCTTTGTTCTGTTGTCCTTTAAATATCCTGACAAGGATAGATCCCCGACGAGGATAGCCAGAATGTTCAAGAATAAATCAGAGAAATGTTGGAAGTGTCATCAGACTCCAGGATCTTATTACCATATGTGGTGGACATGCGCAGAAGCTAAGAGATATTGGACTATACACATGTGGTTGGAAAAAATGATAAAGAGACATATTGACTTTAAACCAGAGATATTTTTATTAGGGATCCTACCAGAGACATATAATAAAGAACTGCAATACTTAATTGTGAATGTTTTAACAGCGGCTAGAAATGTATTTGCTAAAAATTGGAAAGGAGAAAAGTTACCTGCTGATGAAGAAGTTATTAAGAAAATGATGGACTGTGCTGAAATGAGCAAATTGACATTTGAAATAAGAGAACAGGAAGATAAACAATATTATTTGATATGGGATTTATTTTATCAATGGATAGATAATAAAATATGGAGATAAATATGAAATATGAAGTGGAAGTTGAGATAAAATAAGTGAAATATTTCTTTATGAAAATAAGCTTTGGTCATATATTGATATTTTGAAAATGGGATTGAGCACAAAAGGATGTTAATCGATCGATACACTGTCTGTAGTTGTTTGGAATGATGACGATTTTATGTTTTATTTTTGTTTTAAAATAAAATAAAAATTGCTTTTGCAAATATATATATATATATCCTGACAAGCACCAACATCCTTCACTTGACCGAAGCTCAGAATAAAAAAGTTCTAGGAATTAGTAGATGGGGAACTGCTCCTTAGTAACAATGCCAGTTTGACATCGGAGTATTTCCACAAGATGTTTTCCCTGCAAAGAAAATAAATAAATTAAATGACAAAGAAGTGGATGTCTGTATGAAGACATTGTGAAAATTAGATTGTGTTGGGTTCAGTTGCTTCCTACTTGGATATCTCCATCTTCTGCCTGGGGAATAGATGATTATCATCATTACCCAATTAAAATCTGTTGTGGAGTGACAAGGTTGATGGGGCATGAAGCACACCTGACATAGGAGGATTACTTCAGCACCCTGTTTCCTGCTTTATTCTTCTTTCCTTTTTTTACATCTCATTTAACAATGCAAGCGTTGTTGCATTTCACATTACTGTTCCATTCAGCAAAGAACTGCTGGTTGGCATACTTGGGAACGAGTTTCCACAGATCTTCCTAGGACCGTGATGGCGAACCTATGGCATACGTGCCCAAAGTGGCACATGAAGCCATGTCGCCCAGCACGCGCGGCCTTGTCTGTTTGTCTTCCGGGTTTCTGGTGTGCATGCGCCCGATGATCAACTGTCCTTCGCGCACACAGCAATGCCGAAAACCGGTGTGCGTATGAGCACCGACCAGCTGATTGTTGGGTGTGTATGTGCACCAGAATCCAAACGTTTGGCTTTTCTGGAGCACGATCCCTTTGCGCGCGGAGCAGTGCCAAAAACTGGCCTGCGCATCCGTGCCGGCCAGCTGATAATCAGGTGCACATGTCAGTGGTGGGTTGCCCCCAGTTCGGACCGGTTCTCAAGAACCAGTAGTAAAACTGGTGGGAGGCTCTGCCCACCACCCAGACGTCATCAGGAAGCTTCTGCGCATGCGCAAAAATGAGCGCATGAGCACAAGCGAAGCGAGCACATGGTCCCATTGCGAACTGGTAGTAAAGATAAGTAGAACCCACCCCTGGCGTTTGTGTGCTAGAACCTGGAAGTTCTGCTTTTCCAGAGTGCAGCGTTGATGAGCGCGAGGGCGAGAAGTTTCCGCACGACCTTTTTGGTAGTCGGTGCCGAAAAGGTTTGCCATCACTGTCCTAGGAGATGAAGATTCATCCTGTGTTGCAGATATTTATTTATTTTATTTATTTATTTATTAAATTTATATACCGCCCTATTCCTAAGGGACTCTTTATGAAATATTTCATGAAATGGGGGTTTAAGCAGATGATCTTCAAGATTCTTCCTGGATCTATGATTCAATAAAATTCTTTTAAAGATAATCTCTTCTGCCATTTTCTCTAAGAGACTATATGGGCATTAGAAAGCATTCTGAAACCACATGGGGTTACATTTGGTAACAGGGAGAAATACAGGAGAAATAAAGGCAGGTTTTTGCAAATTCTTGCTTGGTAAAAGGGCATTTGGGGACAGTTGATTCAAATTTCCCGTACAAGTTAAGCCAGATTAACAAGAGTTGGAAGGGACTTTATAGGTCATCTAGTCCAACCTTCTGCCCAAGCAGGAAACCCTACACCATTTCTGACAAATGGCAGTCCAATCTCTTCTTGAAAGCCTCCAGTGATGAAGCCAGGGTTAAATTTTTTTTTTAATTTATAAACTTTATTAAAACACATATAAAACATCTATAAAAAACATTTACATAACAAACAACATGTAAATAAATTAATCTTTTGAAGCATTGTTTCGTGTTGGTCTTTCAGTTAATACAATTATACTCATTCCCCTTAATCTTAACCTAATACTTTCTTTTTTCTATTTCCCCCTCTCCTCTCTAGTAATTTCCTAAGAATTCCCCCCTTTGTAGTAAAAATAAGTTTATACCTCTATTTTTAGGTTTCCCACTACCGATTTATCTGCCTATAGGAGATTATTTATATACATGTTTACATTTCTATCCTTCTTCTATTTGTATTTCTTCAATGGTAGTGTTATACTATTGGTACCACTTATCCCATACTTTGTAGTACTCTGTCTCTTCTTTTTCCTTTAACTCTTTTGTTAGCCTATCCATTTCGGCGCATTGAGTGATTTTGTCTATTATTTCTTCTTTCGTTGGGATTCTCTCCTGCTTCCAATTTTTAGCGTATATTATCCGCGCTGCCGTTAGAATATGTATCAACAAATATTTTATTTCTTTAGGATATGTTTTTGCAAAAATTCCTAGCAGAAAGGTTTCTGATTTTTTCTCTATTTGCAGCTTTGTAATTTGTTCCAGCCATTTTTTGATGTTGGACCAAAATTTCTTCGCCGCCGGGCACATCCACCATAAATAGTAAAAAGTACCCTATGCGTTTTTACACTTCCAATATAGTGAATTGTTTTTCGGATGAATTTTAGCCAGTCTTGTAGGGTTAAGTTTTCTATATATCACTTTACCAAAAAATAATAATAAATGGATTATACATGAAACAGTTTCCACAATGAACAGTGGAAATACAAGAAACTTAGCAATATCAAATTACAGTGACTCAGTCCAAAATTAAAACAAGGCGATGGATCCATGGCCAACATACCTAACAACAATGTTTGCCAAAAGTATTAATATTACAACTGCAGGCTGAGAAGTGGGATAATGTGGTTTGTTTAATTTGAGGCTCAGTTTAATGTTGGATCAAACCATTGCATTGCACTTTGTAAATTACAAGTGTGATCTGATATTGTTCCATATTTGAAGGTTTGTTTGCTTTTAACAAGGATTTTAGGAGTTCTCCTGAATTAGTTTTCATTCTCTCAGTCTTACTGTTAATTGTTCATTGTTAGCCAACAGTGGAATGTTTACGTGCTGAAGCTAATTCAGATTAGAATCTTAATCAGCTTCAACACGTAAACATTCCACTGTTATATTATAATCTTAATTGGTCTGATAATTTCCCTGCTTTGTGAACATCTCTAGATACACTTCTAGGAGGAAATAACAGAGTTCCTACTGAAGCAGCTTTAGATGTGTGTGCAGTTCACTTCCTGAGTCCTTGGAGTGTTACCCTCCGCGAGATCAGATGGCGAATCTCATTTCAAAGACAAGAATTGTGTAGTATCAAATTAACATAGCAAAAAAAGATTACAGACCAAATAACTGCCTCTATCCTCTTCATGGAAGGATCTTTAGTAAAAGGAGAACGTTCTGTACCATCTAAAAAGAAACTAAAATATGAGAGCAGTGTTGACTGCTGTGCTCCAGGGTGGCCTCCCTGTTTAGCATCTGAAGGCAGGAAAAGAAGCCGTGGGTGGAAACTAATCAAGGAGAGAAACAACCTAGAACTAAGGAGAAATTTCCTGAAACCTAGAACAATTAACTTGTGGAATGGCTTGTTGCCAGAAATTGGTGCTCCAACACTGGAGGTTTTTAAGAAGAGATTGGGCAACCGTTTGTCTGAAATAGTATAGGGCAGGGGTCTGCAACCTTAAACACTCAAAGAGCCATTTGAAGCCATTTTCCACAGAAAAGAAAACACCGGGAGCCACAAAACCCTTCTCGTGCCTGACTATTTCTTGAACAGCCATAAAACTAGCTGTCAGGTTTCGATGCTATCTCAAAATAAATGAATTTCCAAACTGCCGATCTTTAAGGAAATTTTCTCTTTATTTGAGCACAGCGATCTGATCCTGGCTCTTTCGCGGTCAGTACTGACCTTTGCCCCCCAATCCCTCCCTTTCCAATCCCCAATTCTCTGCTTCTTATTGGCTATCTTCCAAGTCACTTTCCTGATCTCTTCTTCGTCAGATCACAGGAATGTCTCCCCCCTCTCCCATCTTCCGAGGAGACAGAATCTTCAAAGGGATTTAGTAGGCAAAAGTTCAAGCTTCTCCCCTCTTTATATATGTCAGTGCTGGGACGCTGACACGAGCATATGTAGTCGAATTAAACGTTCTGTTTTCTTCTGAAACTTGGCCCACCGGGGGTTGAAAAGTCAATAAATCGTGTGCCGGCGGGTGTCGCACATTGGCAGTTGTGACGCATATTCTGAGTGACAGGGAGCCACAGCAGAGGGGCGAAAGAGCCACATGCGGCTCCAGAGCCGCAGGTTGCTGACCCCTGGTATAGAGTCTCCGGCTTGAGCTTGTGCAGGGGTTTGGACTAGAAGAACTCCAACTCTCTGTTAATTCTGTTATTTACTTAGAGGACTGAGATGTGATAGAAATGACCAGAACACAGACAAATCAATTGGCTAGTATCAGAGGTATTCAGCTGGTTCGTACCGGTTCGGGCGGAGATTGCCACCCTGGCTCTATGACGTCCTATTTAGGCAATGTTTTTGAGGCTGTGCACATGCTTGGAAGGCGTGCATGCACTCCAAGCAAGCGTGCGCACACGCGGCAAACGGGTGGTAAGAATATTAGAAACCCACCGCTGACTAGTATCAATAAATTAGATACCAGGCAGTTGTAATGAAGCTCTATGATTGGCTACAATAGGAAAACACCAGAGGAATCTTTTAGAGAAACATCTACAATAGATCAGTGAACGGATAGTGGGTGGGTGGGTGGATGGATGGATGACTTTATTATAAGCCAGAGACTCAACAAGACACATCAAAATAAAACACCATAAGATCCAGGGGTGGGTTCTAAAATTTTTTACTACCGGTTCTGTGGGCGTGGCTTATTTTGTGGGTGTGGCTTGATGGTCATGTGACAATTCTTTAGGATTTAGCAGAGGTACTGGTCTACCAGGCTGTTAACTGCTTGCAGAGCAATAATAATAATAATAATAATAATAATAATAATAATAATAATAATAATAATAATAATAATAATAATAATAATAATAATAATTTTATTTCTATACCGCCCTTCTCCCGAAGGACTCAGGGCGGTGTACAGCCTATTTAAAAACACAAACAGAACAATGATATAAAATTTAAAATAATTAAATAAATGGCTGAAATTTAAAACCCCAATAAATTTAAATACCCCAATTTAAAACTATTGTATTGATAGTCCGGCCTGGCGGAACAACAGGGTCTTCAATGCGCAGCGAAACACCCGGAGGTCAGATATCTTACAAATTTCCGGGGGCAGTTCATTCCACAGGGCTGGGGCTCCCACAGAGAAGGCCCTCCCCCTGGGTGTCGCCAGCTGACATAACTTGGCTGATGGCACCCTGAGGAGACCCTCTCTGTGGGAGTGGACTGGTCGGTGGGAGGCTATTGGTGGCAGAAAACGGTCTCGAAGGTACCCGGGTCCTATGCCATGGAGCGCTTTAAAGGTGGTAACCAAACCTTGAATTGCACCCGGAAGACCACTGGGAGCCAGTGCAGCTCACGCAGGAGGGGTGTCACGTGGGCACAACGAGTTGCGCCCATAACCACCCGCACGGCCGCATTCTGGACCAGTTGGAGCCTCCGAGTGCTCTTCAAGGGGAGCCCCATGTAGAGACCATTACAATAGTCCAGCCGGGAGGTGACAAGGGCATGAGTGACCGTGCGCAAGGCGTCCCGGTCCAGAAAGGGCTGCAACTGGCGGATCAGGCGAACCTGATAAAAGGCCCCCCTGGCCACGGCCGTCATATGCTCTTCTAAAGACAGCCGTGCGTCCAGGAGGACACCCAGATTGCGAGCTCTCTCTGTGGGGGGCAAAGATTCACCCCCAATAGTCAGCGATGGCACCTGCTGACTATATCGGGACGCCGGCAGCCACAGCCACTTGGTCTTGGACGGGTTGAGTCTGAGCCTGTTCCTCCCCATCCAGACCCGCACGGCCTCCAGGCAGCGAGACATCACATCAAGGGCATCGTTGGGGTGGTCTGGGGTGGAGATGTACAGCTGAGTATCATCAGCGTACAGATGACACTTCACCCCAAAACCACAGATGATCTCACCCAGCGGCTTCACATAAATGTTGAACAGAAGGGGCGAGAGGACCAACCCTTGTGGCACTCCCCATGCAAGACGCCTCGAGGTCGACCTCTGCCCCCCTGCCAACACGAACTGCGAGCGGTCAGAGAGGAAGGAGGAGAACCACCGCAGAACGGTGCCCCCTATTCCTAACCCTCTCAACCGCCGCAGCATGATACCATGGTCGATGGTAATCAAAAGCCGCTGAGAGATCTAATAGGACTAGGACAGAGGAGCAACCCCTGTCCCGAGCCCTCCAGAGATCATCCACCAACGCGACCAATGCCGTTTCTGTGCTGTGCCCCTGCCTGAAGCCCGACTGGCACGGGTCTAGATAGATAGCTTCATCCAGGTGCCCGGGCAGTTGTCATGCCACCACACTCTCAACAACCTTCGCCACAAAACGAAGGTTGGAGACCGGACGGTAGTTAGCTAATTCAGCCGGGTCCAGGGAAGGCTTCTTGAGGAGGGGCCTCACCACCGCCTCTTTCAAGGCGGCGGGAAAGTCACCCTCACCCAGAGAAGCAGTTATAATCCCCTGGAGCCAGCCTCGTGTAACCTCCCAGGAGGCCAGTACCAACCAGGAGGGACACGGGTCCAATAAACATGTGGCGGCACTAATCCTACCCAGAACCCTGTCCACATCCTTGGGAGCCACAGGATCAAACTCCTCCCAGATAATATTCTCAAGACCTGCCCCTGTCTCCTCCCCTGTACCGGTCTACTCATGTATTTTTGCAGGCACTGGTCTACCCATTTATTTTTGCAGGCACCGTTCTACTCATTTGTTTTTGGAGGTACCGGTCTACCACTAAACTGCCTTTTACCACTGATCAGCCATAGGGTGGCTCTTTGAAGCCCCGCGGCAAGAGTTTAAACAGTTTTTTCCCCTCTAGCCGATCAGCTGGGACTCAGGAGGCAGCAATAGATTGGGGGTGGGGCCAAATAAAAGGTAAACATTATGTGGGGGGGTGGGGGCAGGGAGCAGAACCGGTTTGGCGACGTCATATCGTCACCACTACCAGCTCAGCGGAACCGGGAGGAACCGGGAGGAACTCACCACTGATAAGATGGCTGGCCTTATTTTACAGCAGAACTGCAAATAGTATTGTCGCATTTGTGGGTTTTAAGGTAGCCTTCTGATTCAGCTTGATTCCCACAGCACTGTTGCCTTTTGACACAGTGGCTTTTTAAATTCCCCTCCCTGTTTCTGTTTGCAGTGACACAGAAAGACACTTAACATTTTCCCATGTTTTGTAAAAGGATCTCGCAGTCGCCTCGTGTTTGTCTGAGAAGCGAAGGGGGAAATAAAAACATAGCAACAGATAACAATTTCCCCTACGGTCTCCCGCTTCCTGTCCGATGTGCTACCTTCTCAGCGCGGGAAACAACCAACACCTTTCCCTCTTTGGAGAAAGAGCTCTCGCAACAATATTTTCTATCGCAGCAGACTTAGCAGCAGGAGAAACAGGTGGAAGGCTGGCAGAATGCATCCACGAACAGCAACTACAGTAGTGGCCAGAATTGTGGAAACCTTTTGGGGAAAGTGTATTTTCTAAAACTAGCTAATAACACCACTTTTTTTTTTTTGGAGTAGTACCATAAAATTATATATCAATGGAAAGATAATTTAATCAAGAACGTAATGCAATAACTTTTATGAAGGATTTGCTCCTATAATAGCAGTTACAGTATACAGAAGAAAAGTGAAACATGTAGAAAAAATGAGATATACTGTACAAAAATTATCACCATAGAAAAAATGACATATACAAAAATGATCCTTAGCTAATCCTTAGTTGGGTAACCTTTACCATGAATTACCACCTTACAACATCTTCCCATGGAGTGAACCAAGTCTTTTAGTTCTGCAGCTGTTATAATGTTATAATGTGAAACCATTGTGAGCCATTGAATGATGGCTTCCATTAACTGGGTTTTATTGCTGGGTTGCTTCTGACTAACAAGTTTCTTTAGTCGGCTCCATAGATTTTCAATTGGGTTAAGGTCTGGGCCATTCCCAGGCCATTCCAGCAGTGGAATAGGATTATCTTGAAACTCCAAAAAAAAAAAAGTGATATTATTAGCCATCAAACCTCAAAAATACACTTTTCCCAAAAGGTTTCCACAATTTTGGCCACTACTGTAGCAGCCAGAAGACATGATGGACATTGTTTAATTTCACAAAATGTAGAGAGGCTTAACCCTAGTTTCAATTGGGAAATATGACCATCCTAGACCAAGCCAAGTCCAAAAACACCAGGGAATTTCTGGAAGCCTTTGACAAACTTTGACAAATTAGCCATCAATAAAAGCCAGCATAGACATTAACAACATCTACAGACTATGCAAAAGAGAAAATCAGCAGTCAAAAAGAGAACAAATAAACAAACAAACATACCCCAACCAGCTCTCAACACCCAGATCACCATAGATTAACTCCAAGGTTAACATCAGACCATCAATCAAGTAAACAAGACCCCAATCAAGAAACTGTCAAAGAAGCCAACAGTAAACAACCCAACCAAAGAATTTCTAAGTCTAAGACCTCCCCCACCATTACCGACAAGGCAAGCCACCAGAATATAAATTGACAGCAAACTACACCCATTACTAGCACTGATGGTGATACCTAGTTTGGGTAATGGAACATCTGCAAGAAAACAAGCAAGCTCAGGACCCCACAGTCGTCTTCTTCTTCTTCTTCTTCTTCTTCTTCTTCTTCTTCTTCTTCTTCTTCTTCTTCTTCTTCTTCTTCTTCTTCTTCTTCTTCTTCTTCTTCTTCTTCTTCTTCTTCTTCTCCTCCTCCTCCTCCTCCTCCTCCTCCTCCTCCTCCTCCTCCTCCTTCTTCTTCCCTAGTTAGGTTATGAAACATCTGGAAGAAAACTACCAAACTCAGAGAACACCAAGGACCCCACAGTCCTCCTCCTCCTCCTCTTCCTCCTCCTCTTCCTCCTCTTCTTCCTCTTCCTCTTCCTCTCCTCCTCCTTCTCCTTCTCCTTCTCCTCCTCCTCCTCCATCTCTCCCCTCCCCTCTCCCCCTCCCCCCTCCTCTCTAGCACAGGTGATGTTACTTAGTTTGAGTAATGAAACATCTGCAAGAAAACAAGCAAGCTCAGAGAGCACCAAATGAGCACCCTCATTTCAACTCTGAGCTCCAAACATTCTCCTTTATTGAGACTTAGCATCGCTGATCCTGTCATTTTTCTGTCAAATCCTAGGGAACTGCCCATCCAAACGTACAAACCGTAGCTTATATTTATGGTGAGTCGCAAGCTTTTGAATTATTCTTCCCTAGGTAATACACTCTGTGACATCACCAACAAAAGAAATTGAGGAGGAATTCTCAAACTTCTCTCAAAAGACTAGAAAGAGCACCTATTTTGCAGGCGGCTGAGAAATTGCAAAATAGATATCCATCCAATATTTATTTATTTATTTATTTATTTATTTATTTATTTATTTATTTATTCATTCATTCATTCATTCATTCATTAGTTCGATTTATATATGCTGCCCTTCTCCGGAGACTCAGGGGGGCTTACAATGCATTAAGCAATAGCCTTCATACTTTTGTATATACCTGCTTAGTAGGGCTTTCGGGGCCCCCCAAGCAGTGTTCTTTTTTATACAAAGTCAGCTTATTGCCCCCACAAACCGGGTCCTCATTTTATCCACCTCGGAAGGATGGAAGGCTGAGTCAACCTTGAGCCGGTGATATTTGATCTGCTGATCTGCTGAAATAGCAGTCAGTTGAAGTAGCTGCAGTACAGCACTCTAACCACTGCGTCACCTCGGCTCGGTTTTACTTATCCCTTTTCTTAAGTCAATGACTGGAAACCAACATCAATAAGCCATAAATCACTAGCTGTAGCAACTGTTGTGGCAAATTTAAACAGAACAGTTCATATGCTGGATTAATAAAATGTCATAGCAACCGATTTGCCCGGCCCCGAAAATGTGAGTGCGTGCGATGTCATAAAACACAGCAATTTACTCGCTTGTGTGTGCCATCCACACACACGTGCAATGTGTCAGGGTAATGGTGATTTAAAGCTGACCACCCCTTCAAGACTGAGGATGAGTCAGCAGTCATGCCCTTTAAGAAGTTGTCTATATAAGGGAGGCCATTAGAGGGCATCTCTCTCTCTCTCCTCATGTATCTGCATTGTAGTTCTCCGTGTAGAGTTGAAGAATGATTGCTTGCCTGGTATGTGCCTACCACTTGTATGTCTGTATATAGAATTCTTGTATATAAATCACTGTTTGTAAAACAAACCTCTGTGTCCTGTATTTTGCTCCTGGGTGATTTCAAAATAGTAGTCATTGTTCTGCCCCAGCTACAGACCCCAAAGAACACAGCACACACAAAGTCTATACAAAACTTAAATTTACTAAAATAACTCAGTTGTTTCCAAACAAAGGCGGGAGCCAGATTCATTTAACAGCCACACGATTCATTTAACAACTGTGGCAAAAAAAAAGGTTGTAAAATGGGGCAAAGCTCGTTTAACAACTGCCTGGCCCAGCAACAGAAATGTTGAGTTCGATTGTGGTCATAAGACAAGGAAGACCTACCTATATATTTAAAATGCATTGGGTATTTTTGTGGCTTGAAATTGGTGCAAAATGAAAGCTGGGTCAACTTATCTGAAGTGGGTTTTTTCCTTCCTTCCTTCCTTCCTTCCTTCCTTCCTTCCTTCCCCTTCCTTTTTTCTTTTTCTTTTTCTTTTCCTTTTTCTTATTTAATGTGTCCAATTTTTCTCTTGCTTTTAGAACTATGGCTTGGAGACTGAAAATTTGAGAACGCTTTCCCACAAGCTGAATGCATCTGCCAAAAATCTTCAAAACTTCATCACAGGTAGAAGAAGGAGCGGTCATTATGATGGACGAGCCTCCCGAAGATTGCCAAATGATTTCCTTACCTCCGTCGTTGACTTGATCGGTGCTGCCAAAAATTTGCTTGCCTGGTTAGACAGGTAATTGAGTTTGAATACTGTTTATTTTTTTTATTTTTTTAAGGAACAAATGCTTCTGTCTTCAGCATTCCATTTGCCCTTTGGCAATTTCGTTCACGACTGGTGGATATTTTTTTTTTTTAGTATTTGGATGTTAGAAAGAGCTGCCCTTTTGGAGTTGGGGGGCTAGATTTGAAATCTTGTACTTTTCTTTCATAAATGTTAATTTAAAGTTTGACAAAGAACATAAAGAGAAACACAAAGTGATAAGAGCAAAGGCAGTAAATAAAGGAAGAAGAAAGAAAAAATGGGAAATACAGAAAGAAAAAATAAAAAGACATAGGCAGGAGGAACTTCCAATTTCCTTTGCAGGAGACTGGGAGTTCTAGTCCCACTTTAAGCATGAATGCCAGCTGAGTGACTTTAGGCCAATCTCCCTCTCTCTCTCCCTCCCTCCCTCTCTCTCCCTCCCTCTCTCCCTCCCCCTCTCTCTCTCCCTCCCTCCCTCTCCCTTTCTCTCTCCCTCCCCCTCTCTCTCCCTCCCTCTCTCTCTCCCTCCCCCTCTCTCCCTTTCTATCTCCCTCCCCCTCTCCCTCCCTCCCTCTCCCTCCCTTTTTCCCTCCCCCCTCTCTCTCCCCCTTCCTCTCTCTCCCTCTCCCTTTCTCTCTCCCCAACTCACTAGTTATTTGTGGTAGGTATTATAGGGAAAATAGGAGGAAGGAGTATTAGTGATGTTTGCCATCTTGAGTTACTTCTAAAGTAATAAAATCTAATAAATAAGTATAATTACAAAATTACCTCTTCATCTATGATCTCTTTCTCTCTCTCCCCTCCCTCCCTCTCCCCCTCTACCTCTCCCTCCCTCCTTCTCTCTCTCTCTCCCTCTCTCTCCCTCCCTCTCTCTCCCTCTATCTCTCCCCCTCCCTCCCCCTCCCTTTCTCTCCCCCCCTCTCTCTCCCTCCCTCTCTCTCTCCCTCTCCCTCCATCCCTCTCTCTCCCCAACTCACTAGTTACTTGGGGTAGATATTATAGGGAAAATATGAGGAGGAAGGAATCGAATAAATAAGTATAATTACAAAATTACCTTTTCATCTATGATCTCTTTCTCTCTCCCCCCTCCCTCCCTTCCTCCCTCTCCATCCCTCCCTCCTTCTCTCTCTCCCCAACTCACTAATTATTTGGGGTAGATATTATACGGAAAATAGGAGGAGGAAGGAGTATTAGTGATGTTTGCCATCTTGAGTTACTTCTAAAGTAATAAAGAGGGATAAAATCTAATAAATAAGTATAATTACAACATTATCTCTTAATCTATGATTACAAAAGAATGCCCTCTTTACTATTATCTGGAGTATTTATTTATTTTTTCTAATCATCAAAAGCACAGTTCCTAAATGCATCTGTTTCTAAATGCATCTGTAGATAACTGTTTTTTTCTCCAATCAAAGAAGCTAATTTAGCCATCTCTGCAAATTCCACCATCATCTTCATCAATAATTCCTCCACACATAACAGACTTTGCACACACACACACACACACACACACACACACACTTCATATTGTATAAAAAACAGAAGGATTAGGGGTGACATGATAGCAGGATTCCAATATTTGAGGGGCTGCCACAGAGAAGAGGGGGTCAAGCTACTCTCCAAAGGAAAGACAAGAAACAATGATTAGAAACTAATCAAGGAGAGAAGCAACCTAGAAATAAGGAGAAATTTCCTGACAGAACAATTAATCAGTGGGATGCCTTCAGAAGTTGTGGGTGCTCCATCTCTGGGAGTTTTTAAGAAGATATTGGACAGCTACTTGTCTGAAAAGATATGGGGTCTCCTGCTTGAGCAGGGGGTTGGACTAGAAGATCTCAAGGGTTCCTTTCAACTCTGTTATTCTGTTATTCCCAACTATGAGTTCCCAACTATGTGGACCAGTGGTGAAATTCAATTTTTTTTACTACCGGTTCTGTGGCCGCGGCTTGGTGAACATGATGTGACTTGGTGGGCGTGGCAGGGGAAGGATACTGCAAAATCTCCATTCCCTCCCCACTCCAGGGAAAGGATACTACAAAACCTCCATTCCCTCCCCACTCCAGGGGAAGGATACTGCAAAACCTCCATTCCCTCCCCACTCCAGGAAAAGGATACTGCAAAACCTCCATTCCCTCCCCACTCCAGGGGAAGGATACTGCAAAATCTCCATTCCCAGCCCACTCTGGGACCAGCCAGAGGTGGCAATTGCCAGATCTCCAAACTACTGAAAATTTCCGCTACCGGTTCTCCAGAACCTGTCAGAACCTGCTGGATTTCACCTCTGATATAGACCCAGCCAGGCTGTCCATTGCTTAACATTCTGGGATTTGAAGTTCACATTTTTGGAAATTATCAACTTTTGGGAACACAGTTCCTGACTCTAATACTATTGTTGGCAATTCTCCAGGGTTTGAAGTTGGAATTGTTCCAACCTTAACTCGAAATGTTATGGATTGAATTTGACATCTTTTGCATGCATAGTTCTCTCTGAAAAATGATGATGGTGATGATTTACTTTCCAATCACAATTCCAATCCTATGCAGCAGTTGTATAATTAGAAGTGGATAGCTATTTATAAGTCAGAATTTAAATTGCTAATAGCTCATTAGACAGTCAGTTTGGGGGGTGGGATGTTAAGGGGTCAGGCTAGCAACCGGGAGACAGTGAGTTCTGGTCCTGTCTTAGGCAGAAAGCTAGCTGGGAGAATTGTCTCAGCCCTAAGAAGGAGAAAGCAAGACAAAGAAGAAATAATGGTTGGAAACTAATCCAAGAGAGAAGCAACCTGGAATTTAGGAGAAACTTCCTAACAGTGAGGACAATTAACCAGCGGAACAGCTTGCCACCAGAAATCGTGAGTGCTCCATCACTGGATGTTTTCAAGAAGAGACTGGACAGTCCCTTGTCTGAGATGGTATAGGTCAGGGGTCGGCAACCTTAAACACTCAAAGAGCCATTTAGACCCGTTTCCCAAAGAAAAGAAAACACCGGGAGCCACAAAACCCTTCCTGTGCCTGACTATTTCCTGAGCGGCCACAAAACTAGCATATGTAATTTTTTTTTATTTGATTTATATGCCGCCCTTCTCCAGAGACTCAGGACGGCTTACAATGTGCTAAGCAATAACCTTCATCCTTTTGTATATTTATACAAAATCACCTTATTGCCCCCACAGACTGGGTCCTCAATTTACCTACCTTAGAAAGGATGGAAGGCTGAGTCAACCTTGAGCCTGGCGAGATTCGAACCCTGCAGTAATTGCAGGCAGCTGGTCTTAATAAGGGTGCTTTAGACCACTGTACTACCAAGGCTCCTTTGAATGTTTAAAGTTGAATTAAACATTCTGTTTTCTTCTGAAACTTTACTTTTCTTGGATTTATCCATGGTTGGCTTACTGGGAATCAAAAAGCTCAATAAATCATGTGCCGGCAGGTGTCACACATTGGCAGTTGTGACGCATATTTTGAGCGACAGGGAGCCGCAGCAGAGGGATGAAAGAGCCACATGTGGCTTCTGAGCCACAGGTTGCTGACTCCAGGTATAGGTTCTCCTGCTTGAGCAGGGGGCTGGAGTAGAAGATCTCCAAGGTCCCTTCCAGCTCTATTTTTTTCAAACCATGGCTTAAAAGTTTTGCCAAGAAAACTGCAGGGACGGGTTCAGGCAGTCACCAGGAGTTTTGGGTTGGTTAATTCAAGACATTTTCCTATTTGCATAAACCAATTAATCAGTGGAATGACTTATCTCCAGAAGTTGTGGTTGTTCCATCACTGGAGGTTTTCAAGAACAGATTGGACAACCATTTATATGGAATGATATGGGATTTCCTGCTTGAGCAGGAGGTTGGACCAGAAGACCTCCAAGGTCTCTTCAACCCTGTTCTGCTGTTTGCTTAAACTATTACTTGAAGATTTTGAGGAAGAGCATCAAAGTGTGAGCCCTTATCCATACATTGCACCTTATTTATTTATTTATTTATTTATTTATTTATTTATTTATTAGTTCAATTTTTTTTTTAATTTGATTTATATGCCGCCCTTCTCCGGAGACTCAGGGCGGCTTACAATGAGTTAAGCAATAGCCTTCATTCTTTTGTATATTTTATACAAAGTCAGCTTATTGCCCCCACAAACTGGGTCCTCATTTCACCTACCTTAGAAAGGATGGAAGGCTGAGTCAACCTTGAGCCTTGGAGAGATTCGAACCCTGCAGTAATTGCAGGCAGCTGGTCTTAAGCAGCTTAATAACAGGGTGCCTTAAACCCTTGTACTACCAAGGCTCTTAACTTAATTTATATGCCGCCCTCCTCCGAAGACTCAGGGCGGCTTACAATGCACTTATAGCAATAGCCTTCATTCTTTTGTATATACCTGCTTATTAGGGCTTTTGGCCCCCCCATAAATGGTGTTTCTACAAAGTCATCTTATTGCCCCCACAATCCGGGTCCTCAATTTACCTACCTCGGAAGGATGGAAGGCTGAGTCAACCTTGAGCCTGGTGAGATTTGAACTCACACTAATTGCAGGCAGCTGGCAGCTAAGTGCTACTTTAACAGCACTTAGTCTGCTGCACCACCAAGGCTCTTCTTCCATCTTCCATCTGGGATAAACTAATTAGATTTGATTAAGCCACAGAATGCAAAAGAAGGTAAGTGATGGCCATTGAAGAAAACAGACGTGCATTTTCTGAAAAACATCTGGAAGGGAGATTTTACTCCTTTCCTCTGTGGCATTGCTGAGAGAAAAATTAACGGGACCGGATATTTTTAGCACCATCCAGTTTGAAACTGCAAATCCAGACAAACCTGAAGTGGTCACATTTATGGGCTACCCAGAAGCAGCTGAGAGCTATCTTATCTACTCTTCAGGAGGGTTGATAAGCTGCAATTGATCATGGAAGGTGAGCTGCCATTTGTTAAATTGAAGGGGGGGAAATAACAGTTTTTCATGGTAAGCATTGGTACCTATCTATTCCTTCCAAAAATTCTTGCATTAGTCTTTAAGGATTTGTTCTTGGAATCAAACGGAAGTTCTCTGCGTGCTTTCCATGTTATCATTACCAGGTGAGCTGAAATCCTAAGAGTGAAGGATTGCAACTGAATTCATTGAACTAGCCTAATTTAGTTGATTAATTGGATTAATTGAATTGTAGACAGTTGTGCTGGAAATATCTCAATATCAGCAGTCCAACCTAGGTAAGGAAGAGTTCTCAACTGCCCCTCTGAAGATAGCTTATATATCCTCCACCTGGAAAGCAGAACAATTATCATCATAATTGATACAGTTTAGAAAATGGCGAAAATTGGTGATTTGAAGGGGAAAAAAAATCAAAACAATGCTCATAAGGCCATAGTTCTAATATAGAATAGAATAGAATAGAGTAGAGTAGAGTAGAGTAGAGTAGAGTAGAGTAGAGTAGAGTAGAATAGAATAGAATAGAATAGAATAGAATAGAATAGAATAGAATAGAATAGAATAGAATAGAATAGGAGTAGAGTAGAGTAGAATAGAGTAGAATAGAGTAGAATAGAGTAGAATAGAATAGAATAGAATAGAATAGAATAGAATAGAATAGAATAGAATAGAATAGAATTTTTATTGGTCAAGTGTGATTGGACACACAAGGAATTTGTCTTGGTGCATATGCTTTCGGTTGTGTACATAAAGTGTACATAAAATAAAAGATACGTCCATCAAGAATCATAAGGTACAACACTTAATGATAATCATAGGTTACAAATAAGCAATCAGGAAACAATATCATTATAAATTGTAAGGATACCAGCAACAAGGTTACAGTCAAACAGTCATAAGTGGGAAGAGATGGGTGATGGGAACGATGAGAAGATGAGAAGATTAATAGTAGTGCAGACTTAGTGAATAGTTTGACAGTGTTGAGGGAATTATTTGTTAAGCAGAGTGATGGCGTTTGGGAAGAAACTGTTCTTGTGTCTAGTTGTTCTGGTGTGCAGTGCTCTACAGCATCGTTTTGAGGGTAGGAGTTGAAACAGTTTATGTCCAGGATGTCCTGGATATTTCACTAGAGTTGAAATAACTGACCAAACAGCAGGGTTCCGGGAAGAGAAGTTAACATAGGAAGATCCCATTTGTGTAGCGGTTAAAGTGGGAGGTCTAGAAACCAGAAGACTGTGAGTTCTAATCCTGCCGTGGACATGAAAGCCAGCTGGGTGACTTTGAGCCAATCACTTAGAGGAATGTAAATTCTAGTCCTGCCTTGGACTTGAAAGCTGATTGGATGACTTTCAGCCAATCACTCTCTCAGCCCAACCCACCTTGGTAATAATAATCAGTTTTATTCCACATTTGCTGTTCAGTCGAAAGGGATGTTGGAGACCCTAGTCAATCCTAGTGACTTCTAATGAAGAACCAAGGGAGACATGATAGCAGTGTGCCAATATTTGAGGGGATGCTACAGAGAAGAGGGGTTCAAGCTATTCTCCAAAGCACCCAAAGGCCAAACAAGGAATAATGGATGGAAACTGAACAAGGAGAGATTCAACCTGGCAATAAGGAGAACTTTTCTGACAGTGAGAACAATCAACCCATGGAAGAGCTTGTCTTCAGATGTTGTGGAGCTTCATCACTGGAAGCTTTCAAGAAGGGACTGGACTGTCATTTGTCAGAAATGGTGTAGGGTCTCCTGCTTGGGGGGGGTGTTGGACTAGATGACCTACAAGGTCCCTTCCAACTCTGTTAATCTGTTAAAGGTGGGATAAAAACCAACCAATAAAATAACAGATCTATCCACTCAGTCCAGTGGTGGGTTGCTACCGGTTCATCCCGGATCAGGCAAACCGGTAGCAGCAGTGATGGGAGGCTCCACCCTCCCACCCAGAGGTTTCTGTGCATGCACAAAATCATTGCACACGAGCGAACCGATAGCGACGGAATTTGCAACTCACTACTAACTCAGTCCCTCCCTCACACTCATGGAGCAGTAGCAGAAGGCTTCATATTGTAACCTAGGCTGGCTGCTACGAAGATTTGCAACTGAACCCACAGAATTTATCTTCTGAATCCAATCCAGCTGATTTTCACCTGGGGTGCAGGCCTATTCTCGATGCAATATTGCAGAAGGCAAAGGTGAAACTACTTAAGAGCTTTTTCTAACCAACTTCTTGGTGACGATGATTTTGACATGTTTCTATTGACACTCCACCAGAGTGGAACAAATCTGTGTTTTCAAGGTTCATTCTTCACCGTTTGTTGACTAGGATGAATTGTTTATAAAGCTTGTCTTATTACGGGAATTATCAATGATAAATGAACTCAGATGTTAAAATTCTCTCTTTTCCATAGGTCCCCATTTGTCAGTGTGACAGAATACTCGCTGCTGAAAAATAACATTGTTCAGCTCTGCTTGGAACTCACTACCATTGTTCAACAGGTAAGAGTAAATTTCTCTTCTTCTAAATCCCTTTTAAATTGTTTCCATGGTGGCAAAATAAGCAGGTTTCATTTCTCTCTAAGGATAATTGATGTTAAATGAACGAAAGGAGGATCAGTTAGCTATTCGGGTTAGACTCAACCCAGAAAAGGTAATTATCCTGAAAGATCGTCTACAAATTTTTGTAAATTAATCAAGTGTATTGACTGGTCAGAGAAAAACATTTTCATGGGCAGAAGAGACAGTCATATGCATCTTTAATCAATTCAATTTTTCAATTCAATTCAATTTAATTCAGTTTATATGCCGCCCCTCTCCTAAGACTCAGGGCAGCTCACAATACATTTAAAATCCTAATAAATAGAGCCTTGGTAGTACAGTGGTCTAAAGCACCCTGTTATTAAGACCAGCTGCCTGCAATTACTGCAGGTTCGAATCTCGCCAGGCTCAAGGTTGACTCAGCCTTCCATCCTTTCTAAGGTAGGTAAATTGAGGACCCAGTTGTGGGGGCAATAAGCTGACTTTTTATAAATATACAAAAAGGATGAAGGCTATTGCTTAACGCATTGTAAGCCGCCCTGAGTCTCCAGAGAAGGGCGGCATATAAATCAAATAAAAAAAAAAACATTTAAAAATTAAAAACATTAAAGACATTAAAACCCATTCACACCATTCATGGCCGGATCTCGCCAGATCGCAAAGCGAGATCAACGGCCCCAGGCCTGCCGGAAAAGCCAGGTCTTCACAACTTTTCGGAAGGCCAATAGGGTGGGGATGGTCCGGACCTCAGGAGGTAACTGGTTCCAGAGAGCTGGGGCAGCCACAGAGAAGGCCCTCCCCCGCAGGCCCGCCAGCCGGCATTGTTTAGCTGACGGGACCCGGAGGAGACCAACTCTGTGGGATCTTACCGGTTGCTGGGAGCTATGCGGTAGAAGGCGGTCTCGAAGATAACCTGGCCCTGAGCCATGTAGGGCTTTAAAGGTAATAACCAACACCTTGAATTGTGACCGGATTTATGTAATCATAAATCTCTTCCATCCAACTTTTCTGGGTTTTTTCTTTCTTTCTTAAACATGAAAAAAGTACTCATTTTTTTCCCCATGCAACTGACAAACACTTTAATAGATTCGTTTTTCTGTGCAACTTTGCTTAATAATTACATGTTTGGTGATTCTATACAGCTACTGCAGGCACGGCTGTCAGATGAAAAAAAAAAAATCTTCTCGCATCTACGGTATCTTAAACTAATTCCAATCATTTGTTATTCCAATCATTCTATTTTTTTCACTTCAGGTTTTTAATATGTAGAAATGTACAGCATTGGGATTCTGAAATGCTTGTATTTTTTTTTTTTTTAAAAAAAAGCTCTGTTTCGAACCTGACCACTAAATTCGAAAGAGCTCATTTCAATTGGTTGAAAATGATCTTTCTAACTAGTGGTGGCATACAGTGGTGAGAATGCAGTATTGCAGGCTAATTCTGCCCACTGCCAGCAGTTCGATCCTGACTGGCTCAAGGTTGACTGAGCCTTGCTTCCTTCCTTCCTTCCTTTCTTCCTTCCTTCCTTCCTTCCTCCCTCCCTCCCCTCCCCTCCCCTCCCCTCCCCTCCCCTTTCCTTCCTTGCAAGTGGTTAGATTGCAGTATTGGGCTAATTCTGCCCACTGCCAGCAGTTCGATCTTGACTGGCTCAAAGTTGACTCAGCCTTCCATCCTTCCGAGGTGGGTAAAATGAGGACCCAGATTGTTGGGGGGCAATATGCTGACTCTGTAAACCGCTTAGAGAGGGCTGTAAAGCACTGTGAAGCGGTATATAAGTCTAAGTGCTATTGCTATTGCTATTAGGAGCTTGGTGGCCCAGTGGTTAGAATGCAGTATTGCAGGTGAATTTTGCACAACAGCCTGGAGTTCGATCATGACAGGGCTCAAGGTTGACTCAGCTTTTCATCCTTCCGAGGTCGGTAAAATGAGGACCCAGATTGTTGGAGGCAAAATGCTGGCTCTGTAAACCACTTAAAGAAGGCTGTAAATCATTGTGAAGCGGTATACAAGTCTAAGCGCTGTTGCTATTGCTATTTAGTTATACAGACAATCCTTCACTTACAACTATTTGTTTAGCAGCTATTTGAAGGTACAACAACCCTGAAAAAAGGGGGTTATAACCAGTCCTCAGACTTACGACCATTGCATATCCCCAGGATCATACAATCAAAGTTTGGACTCTTGGCAACTGGCATGTATTTATGATGGTTGAAGAGTCCCCGGGTCACCATTTACAATCTTCCTAATCAGCTTCCAATGGGGCCAGCTGGATTCACTTAGTGACTGCATGATTCACTTAACTGTGATTTGCTTAATAACTGAGCTGTGGTAGTGCAGTGGTTAGAATGCAGTAACTGCAGACTAATTCTGCTGACTGCCAGCTGCCAGGAGTTCGATCCTGACTGGTTCAAGGTTGACTCAGCCTTCCATCCTTCCGAGGTCAGTAAAAGGAGGACCCAGATTGTTGGGGTTAATATGCTGGCTCTGTCAATTGCTTAGAGAGGGCTGTGAAGCACTATGAGGTGTATATAAGTGCTATAGCTACTGCCCTTCCTTCCTTCCTTCCTTCCTTCCTTCCTTCCTTCCTTCCTTCCTTCCTTCCTTCCTTCCTTCCTTCCTTCTTTCCCAGTGGTTAGAATGCAGTATTGCAGGCTAATTTCAGCTCACTGCCAGGAGTTCGATCCTGACCGGTTCAAAGTTGACTCAGCCTTCCATCCTTCCGAGGTCAGTAAAATGAGGACCCAGATTGTTGGGGACAATATGCTGACTCTGTAAACCGCTTAGAGAGGGCTGTGAAGCACTGTGAAGCGGTATATAAGTCTAAGTGCTATTGCTAACCGTGGCAAAAAAAATGATTGTAAAATTGGGTACAACTCACTTAATAACCATTTAGCTTAGCCACAGAAACTTTGATCCCAACTGTGGTTCCAAGTCATGGATTACCTGTATATATTAATTGATGGATGATCATTTCATCATGTGAATAAACTCCTGCCTTTTAATATCTATTTAAGTGGCTTTTCTTGCAACAGGAATTCCACACCTTTGTTGCGCTGTGAAAACATACTTTGCTTGTATTCCAATTCTATGCTCAACACTTAAATGGAGTACCTGCTTCTAAATTCTAAGCAAACAGGGGTGGGGTCTTCCTTTATTTATCCTCTCTGAAACTTCAATTGCCTGTCGTCTCCCCAGGAACCTTTTCTAACTGTTGGAATCTAAGTAAATGGTTCTATTGTTTAATTGACCATCTGCTCCTTGGATTTTGGCTTCTCTCCAGATTCCCTGGATGCAGTCTTGATGCTAGGCACCTTGGCATTAAGCATTCTCACCAAACAAGGTTTTAAATTAGGTTGATGTGGCAAGGAAATAGTTTTTCTTCCCTTTAGTTATGCAATATGAATTTTAACTCAGTCCTGGAAAAAAAAATGAATGCTTTGGAAAACCAAGCCAGAATGGTTTTGTTCTTTAAAAATAATTTATTTGGCTTGACATGGGAGGGTAACAGGAGCTCTTTTGCAGTCAAGGTCCAGAACTGAAGACTGTGGCATTGAAAATAATTTGAGGGACAAAGCCAGAAGGTATAAATAACGATATTTATTTATTTATTTATTTAATTATTTATTTATTTAATTATTTATTATATTTCTATACCGCCTTTCTCCCGTAGGACTCAAGGCGGTGTACAGTCAAGAAAAATATAGACACACAAACATCATAAAATTGCTAATTAAAATTATTACTTAGTTTGGTCAATTAAATAAAACCCAGAATTAGAGAACCATTTGTCTGAAATGGTATAGGGTTTCCTGCCTGAGCAGGGGGTTGGACTAGAAGAGCTCCAAGGTCCTTTCCAATTCTGTTATTCTATTCTATTAGTAGGAAAAGAAGGAGCAGAAGAATAGGTAGCAGTTGAAAAGAACTTGGTGCCCCTCGTACAGCTTTAGATTTTAGCCTTTGCAAGGTGCTAATGAGGAACAAGGCTTTGAAGTAATTCAAGTGGCTGTTAAGTCAGCTCTGTTTCAAAATAATTTTGCCCCTGCTCAAATTAACCCCACTCTGATGTTTTACAGGAGCAGATTAATAACTGCAAAAGAAACTCCGTGTTTTCCAACCATGAGCATCTACTCCTATTTGAAGGCATGGGTCTAAGGCAGGGGTGAAATGCTCCCGGTTCGAACTGGATCGCCTGATCCAGTAGTGATTGAGGTGGGTGGTTCGGAGAACCGGTAGCAAAAATCCCTGCTCCCCCCCCCCGCTCCATTGCCCAGCTGAGCCGCACAATCATCAGAGGCTTTTTTTTTTACTTTTAAAAGCATTTTTTCTACAACCTCTTCGGCCGAAAAAATGCTTTTAAAAGAAAAAAAAAGCCTCTGATGATCGCACGGCTCAGCTGGGATCGTCAAAGGCTTTTAAAACCATTTTTTTCTACAACCTCTTCAGGGGTTGTAGAAAAAATGCTTTCAAAAGGCTCTGACGATCCCAGCTGAGTTGCCTGATTGGCAGAGGCTTTTTTTCTTTTAAATGCCTCTGACGATCAGGCAACTCAGCTTGGATCGTCAGAGGCATTTAAAAGAAAAAAAGCCTCTGCCAATCAAGCAATTCAGCTGGGATCGTCAGAGCCTTTTGAAAGCATTTTTTTACAACCTCTTCACCGAAGAGGTTGTAGAAAAAATGGTTTTAAGAGTAAAAAAAAAAAAAAATTGGCCACACCCACCCAGTCACATTACGCACCCCCAAGCCACACCCACAGAACTGGTATTAATAAATTTTAGATTTCACCACTGGTCTAAGGTGGATTGAGAAGGAAGTCATCACATTGTGTATGAGCGGAAAAAAGAACCTCCGAAGTTAAATTGATGCATGTCTTAAATTTTTTTTTAAAAAAAATCTCATCGGATGCAACTTGATTATAGAGAACGGCTGCTGTGAGACTCAGAAGGCAGCTGAAAAAGATCTTGTACCAAAAATGTCCGTTTTGAACCTCAAACTCCATCTGAAAAAGATTTGTGTTTTTTTTTCTTTATAAAATGCATTTTCATTAAAATACAAAAGAGAAGGATTGGAGGTGGGGATCAGCAGGGGGTAGGGGGATTTTTGTTAATTAGTTCATTCTCATACAGCCAAGTGCAGCATCCGTCTGTGATTGCCTCCCGGTCACTCTGCAATTATATCAGAGCTCATCATCCTGTTGGAAGCCAATGGACTGTTTTAAGGAGCCTTTTAAAACAGGGGGGAATGGAAGTTAAATCGGGATTTGTAAGCGAAATCATGTCCAACGTTAGTCTTGAAGCAGATAAATTGCCACCAGGAATGTTTCGTAATTGCTTGGGGAGAAAAGTCATTTTCCCCTTTAATAACTGTATTTCTGGCAAAAAAAAAAAAGAGAGAGAGAGAAAATCTTATAATAGGGAAGGGATGCCATCATTGGTAAAAAAATAATAATAAAAAAAAAGAACTGGAGATTTCATTCCATTTCACTCATCAGCTAAAGAATGCATTTGATTCATGTGCTTACCTGTTTATTTGGCTTTATATTATTAGTCCTGGGTATTTGCATCCAGGTATGATAGATTTGCCTTTATTGGAATTTCTGCAAAATGGAAAAAAAAAATATGGGAATGTATTTTATGTTAGGGGATATTTTCTAGGGTAGGGAACTCATCCAATTTAAGCAAAAAGTTCTGTGTTTTACTGTACATTGTGCAAATACCCCAAACCAGTGATGGCTAACCTTTTTGCCATCGCATGCCAAAAGTGGGAGTCATGTGGGGGGGGGGGGGTCGCACGCGTGCATGCCCACACCCATAATTTTTTAAAAAAATTTGATTTATATGCCGCCCTTCTCCGGAGACTCAGGGCGGCTTACAATGTGTTAAGCAATAGCCTTCATACTTTTGTATATTTATACAAAGTCAGCTTATTGCCCCCACAATCTGGGTCCTCATTTCACCTACCTTTGAAAGGATGGAAGGCTGAGTCAACCTTGAGCCTGGTGAGATTTGAACTTGCAGTAATTGTAGGCAGCAGATGTTAATAACAGTGCTTTAGTCCACTGTACTACCAAGGCTCTTTTAATTTAATTTAATTTCCCCCCACACCCCGCACCCCCGCTCCCCCTGCTTTTGGCACGTGACGGCAAAAAGGTTACTGGTGGGTCCGGTAGGCCCGTTTTTCACCCTCCCCAGGCTCCAGAAGCTTTCTTGGAGCCTGGGGAGGGTGAAAACAGCTTTCCCCACACAAGTCAGAGGCCCTCTGGAGGCTGGAAATGGCCCATTTCTTGACTTCCGGTGGGCTCAGAGGGCCCGAAAATCAGCTGGCCGGCGCACGCATGCGCACTGGAGCTGAGCTAGGGCAATGCTCACGTGCCCACAGATATGGCTCCGCATGCCACCTGTGGCATGCGTGCCATAGGTTCGCCATCACGGCCCCAACAATAAAACACAATGCTTTGCTTTGGGTATTGGTGTCCCTTTCTCCTACACAAGCTATAGAGACACAGAGTTGGAATTGCCCACATCAAGCAAGAGGTCCCTGTGTCCCATCATGATATATTTTGCAATTTTACATGTATGAACATATGGGAAGAATCTGAATATGTAGGAAGATTCTTGGAAGGCAATTCTAGTCAAGTTGCTGGAAGATTCATTAATCTGAAAGGAAAGATGGAACACTGGTTTACTCTTAAACCTGATTTGATTAAGCCACAATAGCTGGGTTTAGTTGCACACAACACCAATGCATCACTTAAACATTATTTAAAAAGTGCTATGACTTGGCTAATGTAGCAAATGAAATTCAAAACAAGCCAGCTACATTATGTTTTAGCATGGAGTTAACAGCTAATGGGAAACGTAGTTCAGCACCATGGACAAGTCACAAGATTCTACGATAGTGCCGTGTATATTAGAGCCATGGTGCTGCAGGGGTTAGAATGCAGTATTGCAGGTTAATTCTGCTGACTGCCAATTGCCAGCAGTTCGATTCTCACCAGGCTCAAGGTTGACGCAACCTTCCATCTTTCTGAGGTTGGTAAACTGAGGACCCAGATTGTTGGGGGCAATATGCTGACTTTGTAAACCACTTAGAGAGGGCTGAAAAACACTGTGAAGTGGTATATCAATCTAAGTACTATTGTTATTGCTACAAGTATAGTATACTATAGCCTTGGTGGCGCAGTGGTTAGAGTGCAGTACTGCAGGCTACTTCTGCTGACTGCCGGCTGCGTGCAATTTGGCAGTTCAAATCTCACCAGGCTCAAGGTTGACTCAACCTTCCATCCTTCCGAGGTGGGTAAAGTGGGGACCCAGATTGTTTGGGGGCAAGAGGCTGACTCTGTAAACTGCTTAGAGAGGGCTGTAAAGCACTGTAAAGTGATATATAAGTCTAAGTACTATTGCTATTGCTATAGTTACAGGATTCATGGACTATGGCTTTGTGTTACCAACAAACCTGAATTGCATGGTTTCATCAAACAACCATGGTTAGCAAAATCTGCAGGGTGAGTCCAGCAAACTAGCATTGTATTCCACCGATCATATCAAGATTTTAGATGTTAATATGTGCAGGAACCTCTCCTGCATCAGGGGTGCTATTCAGCAGGTTCTGACAGGTTCTGGAGAACCGGTAGCGGAAATTTTGAGTAGTTCAGAGAACTAGCAAATACCACCTCTGGCTGGCCCCAGAGTAGGGTGGGAATGAAGATTTTGCAATATCCTTCCCCCGGGAGTGGGGAGGGAATGGGAATTTTGCAGCATCCATCCCCTGGAGTGGGGAGGGAACGGGGATTTTGCAGCATCCTTCCCCTGCCAGGCCCATCAAGCCACACTATGCCCATCAAGCCATGCCCACAGAACCAGTAGCAAAAACATTTGAATTCAACCACTGTCCTGCATGTACTCAATTTGCCAGCCTTATACTGTATATGATCAGAAATTAAAGTTGAATCTGGTAGTTTATTACTTGGATGGGAACCACCAAGGAATTCGAGGCTAAGTTAGGAAGTAGAAAACATATCTAAGAGGAAGTAATAACAAATTGCTTCATGGCATAGAACATTGATTAGATGATGTCTTGGTTTGATCCAATATATCTTCAGTAAATGATGCATTCACTGATGATTCCCCATCATCAAGAGTCAGTAGGATCATCTCTGATCTCCAAGGGGAGTGTGAATCTAAGAGTGGCTTGGAGAATCTGAAATTTAACTCTCTCTTTCAGCATTGAGCTTAACTCTTTAACCAAGAGCTGGTCTTGCCTACCTGATATGCTTGCTAAAAAAAAAGACAGGATTATAAATCAAACCGATCAGTAATTTTTACTACCGGTTCTGTGGGTGTGGCTTGGTGGACGTGGCAGGGGAAGGATACTGTAAAATCTCCATTCCCACCCCACTCCAGGGGAAGGATACTGTAAAATTTCCATTCCTTCCCCAATCCAGGGGAAGGTTACTGCAAAATCCCCATTTCCACCCGATCAGCTGGGACTTGGGAGGCAGAGAATAGATGGAGTGGGGCCAGTCAGAAGTGGTATTTACTGGTTCTCTGAGCTACTCAAAATTTCTGCTACCGGTTCTCCAGAACTGACCAGAACCTGCTGAAACCCACCTCTGAAACCGATGGACAATCAAGTCTACATTTCAATTTATCTTCTAGTTCCCTCCCACAGAACAAAGGGAAACGAACGGTCAGAAATAGATTTTCAGTAAACACACAATAGGTGAAATTGTACATAAGTGAAGTTGGCTGTCGTTTTCTGACTCCAACTAAAGCATCAGAAATATGCCTTTGGGACTAGAATGAAAGCAGTAATGCCCTCAACCTTTCTCACGATTATGCTAATGCACATCAAAGAGACTTCTACAGACACCTTATTTTAAACGGAAAGTTCTTGCGAGTGACATCCTTCCTTTGTTTCCTATTTTTCGCATAATCACCTTGACCAAATGACATTTGAAAAAGTCTTCTTTCTCCCTCTCCCTCCCCTTCTCTCCCTCCCTCTTTCCTTCTTCCCCCCTTCCTCTCTTCCTCCCTCATCCTCATCCTCTCCCTCCCTTCCTCTTCTTCTCTCACCTTCTGCTTCCCACCCTCTCTCTTCTTTCTTCCCTCTCTTTCTCCCTCTCTTCCTCCCTCCCTCTCTTCCTCCCTCCCCCTCTCCCTTCCTCCCTCTTCTTATCTCACCTTCTGCCTCCCACCCCCTCTCTTCTTCCTTCCCTCTTCTTCCCTCTCCCACTCCCTCCCTCTTTCTCCCACTCTCTCCCCCCTTCTCTCCCTCCCTCTTTTCCTCTTCCTTCCTCCCTCTCTTCCACCTTCATCCTCCCCCCCTTTCTTCCCCCTCCCTCTCTCCCTCCCTCCCTCTTCTTCTCTCACCTTCTGCCTCCCACCCTCTCTCTTCTTTCTTCCCTCTCTTTCTCCCTCTCTTTCTCCCTCTCCCTCTCCCTCTCCCTCTCCCTCTCCTTCCCTCCCTCCCTCTCTTCCTCCCTCCTTCTCTTCCTCCCTCCCCCTCTCCCTCCCTTCCTCTTCTTCTCTCACCTTCTGCCTCCCACCCTCTCTCTTCTTTCTTCCCTCTCTTTCTCCCACTCTTTCTCCCTCTCCCTCTCCCCCTCTCCCTCCCTCCCTCTCTTCCTCCCTCATGCTCTCCCTCCCTCTTCTTATCTCACCTTCTGCCTCCCACCCCCTCTCTCTTCTTCCTTCCCTCTTCTTCCCTCTCCCACTCCCTCCCTCTTTTCCTCTTCCTTCCTCCCTCTCTTCCACCTTCATCCTCCCTCCCTTTCTTCCCCCTCCCCCTCTCCCTCCCTCCCTCTCTTCCTCCCTCATGCTCTCCCTCCCTTTTCTTATCTCACCTTCTGCCTCCCACCCCCTCTCTCTTCTTCCTTCCCTCTTCTTCCCTCTCCCACTCCCTCCCTCTTTCCCCCACTCTCTCCCCCCTTCTCTCCCTCCCTCTTTTCCTCTTCCTTCCTCCCTCTCTTCCACCTTCATCCTCCCCCCTTTCTTCCCCCTCACTCTCTCCCTCCCTCCCTCTTCTTCTCTCACCTTCTGCCTCCCACCCCCCCTCTCTCTCTTCTTCCTTCTCTCTCTTCCTCCATCTCCTTCCCTCTCTCCCGTCTCTTTGTCTCCCCCCCCATGTTTGCCTTTCCCACTAAGTCTCCCTGCAAGGGAGGTTTACAACTGAGCAAACAAAGCCACATACACACTGCAGCCATTTTTGCCTGTAGCTGATGTCTGACTTGTCCGTGTTTGTGTGCATCCATGCATGCACATGTGTTGGTGAGAGACAGCCCAAGAGGGAAACTGTAGCTAAGACAAATTTTTTTTTTTAAAAAAAAAAACCAACCAAAATATATTGATAAGAGTGTCAGCCATGCGCGGATTAAGCGTTACGTTGTCTTTAAACAGGCTCCAGATGGATTTACACTGTTTGATCAATTCCAGTGGCATTGTTTCTCTCGGGAAAACAATTGTTGGACATTGGCATAAGGAATAGTGGAAAGGATGCAGCAAATGCACTAAAATAGTGACATGAATGGAACAGCACCTTACATCATCTTCCTCGTCTTCCAAGCTTTATTTTTCACAACAAGCAGGGGGGGGGGGAAGGAATTTATCTATCCATCCATTCATCCATTCTTTATGAAATTTATTTGCCACCTGTTGAGGGTAAAACTGCCCTCTGCAAAGTGGTGCAACGGACCAGACAGCAAATAGATACGTTGCTTAGCAAAACACACAGATACTCACAGACTCTGAACGTTTAAAGAAAAATAAACAGTCTTTACTTGTAGTAAAAAACAAACTTGGCTTCTCAAAACGAAGATAACACTTCTTCAAACAATCACGGTTCAACACAAAACATAGTTTGCTTACAATTCCAGTTCTCTTCAGTAACACAGACAAAGTTCCTTTCAGCAGTTCAACCTTCTAATAGCAGGAGCAGAAGTGAATGAACTTCCTGCCTTCTTTTATGTCTGCTTAGCACAGCCAATTAGTCATCCACACATCTTGTATCCTGGCTTACAACATAAAACCTAAAGCATTAAAAAACATTAAACATTAAAAAAAAACCATTAAAATCCTCCATCAAAAAAACCACAGCCAATTTTTTAAAAAACCCTCACTGTCCAGGTTCTAGTGTAGGGGTATTAACCATTACACCAAGCGGCTTCTCTAAATCCGGGCCAATCCCTGTTCAAAAAAACAAACAAGCTTGCGGGACTCAGACCTAAAGAACAAACATAGTTAGCTCAAAGCCTCTTGAGACGACCTCAAGCAGGACACAGATCAACGGCTTTCTCCCTTCGTTGTTCCCCAGCAATACATAATCATAATCTTAGACCCTTCTGCAATGGAGATGCTGCAGAACTTCCCAAGGTAGATTACGTTCCCCTTCGTGTGTTTCTGAATGACATTTTTGGAAGGTATCAGAAGCTCTTCATTTGGATTTTGGCCCCTATGATATCTCTATCACATTTTTTGTGGCCTTTAATTGCCATCTAAAACTTTCCTGTGTAATCAATCATCTGGCTCATATTACCATATGTGGTGGACATGCCCAAAAGCAAGAAAATACCAGAGGAAAATATACAGGTGGCTCAGGAGTGAAATGCTCCCTGTTCGGACCGGATCACGCGATCTGGTAGCGATGGCGGCGGGTGGTTCGGAGAACCGGTAGCAAAAATCCCTGTGCACCACTCCCCCTATGCCCAGCTGAGCTGCAAAATCATCAGAGGCTTTTTTTTTTAACTTTTAAAAGCATTTTTTCTACAACCTCTTCCGACGAAAAAATGCTTTTAAAAGTAAAAAAAAAAAGCCTCTGATTGCGCGAATCAGCTGGGATTGTCAGAGGCTTTTCAAAGCATTTTTTTGCAACCTCTTAGCCGAAGAGGTGGTAAAAAAAATGCTTTGAAAAGTCTCTGACAATCCCAGCTGAGTTGCCTGATCGGCAGAGGCTTTTCAAAGCATTAGAAAAAATGCTTTGAAAAGTTAAGAAAAAAAAAGTTGGCCACACCCACCCCAAGCCACGCCCACAGAACCAGTAGTAACAAATTTTACATTTCACCCCTGACGTGGCTGGAAAAAAATGACAAAACAACATATAGATTTGAAACCAGAGATATTTTTGTTGGGCATTCTATACCAGAAAAATATGATAAAAAGATAATCCTGACGAGGGAGATGTGGCAGACTGACGTGCTGAGCTGAAATGACAAGATTAGTGCCCACCCCAGGGCGAGGACCAGGAGAAACAGGGTGGGCCCCCCTTCTGGCCCCCCACTCAACAGAATGGGCGTTCAGGTAAGGCAATGCCCTTTCTCCTTGAGTGTGGGGCCAACAGACATGAATGGGACATGCCAAAGCAGCAGTCCTAATGGGAGGGATCTGGTCGGTCCGAAGCCCCCAAGCCCATATGCACCCTTTGCAAGACCCTGTGGCCAAATGCCACATCTGCTGAGGCATAGATGTCCAATTTATAATGGCGGATAAATGGGGAAGGAGATGACCAGGTGACGGCCCTAAAGACCTCCTCTAAGGAAGCCTGAGTGGATCAGGCAGCCGAAGTAGCAGCACTCCTGGTCGAGTGGGCCATGAGCCGGTGGAGGGTGGGCAAGGCCTGAGACTCGTAGGCCTTGGTAATAGTTGCCCAAATCCAGCATCCTATTGTGGAGGAAGTTACCTTGTAACCCAGGGTAACCGGCTGGAAGGACACAAAGAGCCTCTCCAACATCCTTAGGGCGGAGGTCCGTTTAAGATAGATACGGGGAGCCCTCTGGACATCTAAGGTGTGCCATGCCTTTTCCAATCGGTGAGAAGGATTAGGGCAAAAATTAGGCAACATCAGTTCTTGGGCTCTATGGAAGGGCGTATTAATTTTTGGTATGAAGGTAGGGTCTAATCGAAGGACAACCTGTTCTGTCCCCCTTCCCCACACAGGCAAACACACAACCAGGTACGCCTGCCAAGATTTTATTAAGCAATCAGACTAGAAACCCTTGCAGATAAGAGTTTTGGCAGTAAACTGCGAAATGCCTGCCAAGTCAGTTTTCACTCACAGTCAGCAAGAGAGAGTTTCTCCTCAGTCCAGTTCAGTAGCAGAAAGTAATCCACGAAGCCAGAATTGGCCAAGGTCCAATCCAAATATGCACAAGCCAGATTTCAGGTAACGTGATGTGACTCTCAGGTTTTTAACTCTGACCGTCACAAAGCCTGAAGAGCAATCACACCCACTTTTATTCCTTGTGGGGTGTGGCTCAGTGACTCAGCTCAATCTCTGGCCCTCCCATGCCTCTTTCGTTGCTACGCATGCTTCTCCCTTCGACGCTGCCTGGGATCAAGCCAGGATTCATCATCCTCGCTTCCTATCTGTTGTTGTTCCGATATGCTTTCCTCCTAGCATATCCCAGGCTGTTCCTCTTGGCCTTCGGATGGAACCTGAGGCATTGCCAGAGAGGAGGGTCCTGGAGAGGGAGGCCTTATCAGTTCCTCCCCAACACCTTCTGAGTCCTCTTCCTCTGTTAGGACAGGCTCGGAAGTCGGGGTCACAACACAAACCTATCTGAATGGAAAATACATAGGTCACTCAGAAATCTGGCAGGCCAATGTAATAGCCACCAGGAAGGCTACCTTGTAAGACAAGAATCTAAAACTAACCTCCTGTGTGGGTTCAAATGGGCCCTTGGTGAGAGCGGTGAGAACCCTAGTAAGGTCCCAAGTAGGGTAACGATGTAGTGCGGGAGGGCGCAGGTTCATCACCCCTCTAAGGAATTGCCTAATCAGAGGGAGCCTGGAGAGGGAGCCCATGGAACCACATGACAAAATAAGAGAAAGGGGCTGCTACTTGATCCTGCCTATACTAACTGCGACTAGAATTGCATTTGCACAACAATGGAAAAATGATGAGACCCCCCATCTGAGGGGAATGCAATTAAGAAAATATTAGAATGTGCAGAAATGGACAGATTAACACTTACTATTAAGGATAAAGAAGAAACTGAATATTTGTTGATATGGGACATATTCTATCCATGGCTAGATATCAGAAACAGAAGTTAGAAAGGAGGAGATACAAAAAGAGGAAATGGTAAAGTGGAGCGGTGTTAAAGGAGATGATGTTAAGTATTATGTTATTATGTTATTACTGTGTTTCCCCAAAAATAAGACCCTGTCTTATATTTTTTTGAACCCTGAAATAAGCACTTGGTCTTATTGCCATGCGCTCAAAAGCCCGATTTTGGCTTATTCTCAGGGGATGTCCTATTTTGGGGGGAACAGGGTATATTATTCATACGATGCAGATGGATTATTGCAGCAAAGATGTGTAATATGACTATCTAAACATAACTATACCCAGAACACACACTGTTTGATGAAAATTGAATGTCATATAAATAAAACAAATAAAACGTTTTTTTAAAAAAAATTTCCTTAGCCCCTCCCAAAAGACGGGAGTTGCAACTGCCTCTTATTTCAGGAAGGTAGAGTTGTCAACATTTTTTAATTAGTCTAGGTTTTGCATCTTGTGCTGGTGAATTTTTACAAAGTCTATTCCTCCCCGCCCACCAAGAAAGAAAGAAAGAAAGAAAGAAAGAAAGAAAGAAAGAAAGAAAGAAAGAAAGAAAGAAAGAAAGAAAGAAAGAAAGGCTAATGCCATTGTTATCTCTTTTATACTGTCAGGAATTTATGGTTAGTTGTTGCCTCTCATTGAATTCGTCTGCAGAGTCCTGATTTACCAGAGTCAAACTGAAATTATTCCTTCAAGGTGGAAAGAGAAAAAAAATAACCTTAAAAGAAGCAAAGCACTCTTACGGGTAGATCAAGGAGCGTAGCAGGTTGGGGGTACTTAACTTCTTTCCGCCAATGCATAATCCTTGGAGAAGATTGCATGGGCGCTTTTACAAAACAGCTGGCATTTATTTACTAACCCCGTGGCTGAATAGGTAAATAAAGTGATGGGGTGTCTCTGTGGCTAGGATAAGAGTAAAGTACATGCACCAAAAATTGAAACAATTATTCCCTACCATCTTCTGGATGGAAGTCTAGTGCCTAAGATGCTGGATGTCAACCCGTAAAGCATTCCAGGCCTGCTTTTGAGTTGCCATAAGCAGGAGGGGGGAAGAACTGACTAGGAGAACTCCTAGCCTGGCTAGATGGCTCACTGGCTAAGACGCTGAGCTTCTCGATCAGAAAGGTTGGCAGTTCGGCGGTTCGAATCCCTAGTACAGATCTCCTGCATGAGCAGGGGATTGGACTAGATGACCTCCAAGGTCCCTTCCAACGCTGTTACTGTTAAGCTTAAAGCACATTCCACACATGCCTGTCTCCAGATTGTATCCCAGGTTACTGGAGCCATCATGAGGGGTGTGATTTCTACAGCCCACGAACATACTCCATTAGAGAATGTGATTTATGACACACCCAGGGAGGAGGGGAGAAACAGGATCATAAAGGTAAAGGTTCCCCTGGCACATACGTGCTAGTCGTTCCCGACTCTAGGGGGCGGTGCTCATCTCCGTTTCAAAGCCAAAGAGCCAGCGCTGTCCAAAAACGTCTCCATGATCATGTGGCCAGCATGACTAAATGCTAAAGGTGCACGGAACACTGTTCCCTTCCCACCAAAGGTGGTCCCTATTTTTCTACTTGCATTTTTTACGTGCTTTCGAACTGCTAGGTTGGCAGAAGCTGGGACAAATAACGGGGGCTCAACCCGTTACGTGGCACTAGGGATTCGAACCGCTGAACTGCTGACCTTTTGATCGACAAGGTCAGCGTCTTAGCCACTGAGCCACCACGTCCCTATCAACTGTGCTATTTATTCCATGCCAAAGAGAGGTTCCAAGGAATTTACACGGCTGAGCGGCAGGTTTTTTGCTGTTACCTAAATTACAGGTTATCCAAGTGCCAAGAATGAGAGCTCTACTTTTTTACTGAAAATGTTGTCCAACCAAGGAGGAGCCTGGTGGCTCAGCAGACTGATGGCATTGTGATTAACACCAGCTGTCTGCAATTACTGTAAGTTTGAATCTCACCAGGCTCAAGGTTGACTCAGCCTTCCATCCTTTCTAAGGTAGGTAAATTGAGGACCCAGTTGTGGGGGCAATAAGCTGACTTTGTATAAATATACAAAAGTATGAAGGCTATTGCTTAACGCATTGTAAGCCGCCCTGAGTCTCCGGAGAAGGGGGGCATATAAATCAAATTAAAAAAAAAAAAAACCACCTGCAGGCTCTGTTGTTTATCAAGGCTCAATTAAATTCCCAAGGAGCTATCAAGAGGATTAAAAAAAAAAAGGTAAATTTTTCTTTTGCCCGGTCGTGTCTGAGTCTAGCAACGAAATGGAGATACACATCTCCGTTTCATAGCCGAGGGAGCCAGCATTGTCCGAAGATATTTTTTTGTGGTCATGTGGTCAGCATGGCTACATGCCAAAGGCACATGGAACACTGTTACCTTCTCCCACCAAAGTAGTACCTGTTCATTTACTTGCATTTGCATGCTTTCGAATTGCTAGGTGGGCAGGAACTGGGGCAAGGAACAAGATCTCACCCTGTCACATGATGCCTGGGTCTTGAACTGCCAACCTTCCAGTCAACAAGCCCAGCGTCAAGTTTCTGAAGGATGCCCTAATTAATTAATGAGCCTCAAGCCAAGTTTCAAAAGAAATCCAGTTATTTATTAGGAGCAAATTTCGGCAATTACTCAAGTGGAGTCAGTTCTGCCTCCACGTAATTATGAATGTGGTGGCTCAGTAGCTAAGACACTTTTTTTTTTTTTATCCTCTTGATAGCTCCTTGGGAATTTAATTGAGCCTTGATAAACAACAGAGCCTGCAAGTGGTTGGACAACATTTTCAGTAAAAAAAGTAGAGCTCTCATTCTTGGCACTTGGATAACCTGTAATTCAGGTAACAGCCAGAAACCTGCCGCTCAGCCATGTAAATTCCTTGGAACCTCTCTTTGGCATGGAATAAATAGCACAGTTGATAGGGACGTGGTGGCTCAGTGGCTAAGATGCTGAGCTTGTCGATCGAAAGGTCGGCAGTTCAGCGGTTCGAATCCCTAGTGACGCATAACGGGTTGAGCTCCCGTTACTCATCCCAGCTTCTGCCAACCTAGCCGTTTGAAAGCACGTTAAAAAAATGCAAGAAAAATAGGGACCACCTTTGGTGGGAAGGTAACAGCGTTCCGTGCACCTTTAGCATTTAGTCATGCCAGCCACATGACCACAGAGACAAACTTTGTTCTTAACTCTATTTTAACTTTGTTGTATCTCTGCTTTTATATCACTTTTTATTGCATTGTATTGCGAACGGCCAACTTAGGAGAGATGGGTGGTGTCGAAATGAGATAAATAGATAGATTTATTTCTCCATTAGCAGATTGAATCAGATTGGGGCACTTCGATGGATTGTCATCTGAAGCTGAGTAACGTGCTATTTTTCAAGGAGCAGCTAATCTAACTGAACAAAGTAGATTTCTGTGGACGTTTTAAGAACTCTTCCCCTCCCTCTTCTCTTTTACAGGATTGCACAGTGTATGAAACAGAAAATAAAATTCTTCATGTGGTAAGTGCCCGTTGTAGCTTGGGGAGGGGGGTGCGCCTGATGCATTCGTGCAGTCTACTTCATTGGAAATCATTATTTTGCAAATCAAGACTGTACTGCTGTATATGTTTGCCTTCAAGGAAGACATGCCGAATGCAGGGGATTGATTGCTGGCTTAATGTGATTTAAAAGAGATTTAAGGTGCTTCTCTGATGTGGAAGCCCCATTAGAAATGCAGTTATTTAGCCAAAAACGATGGTAGCGATTCCTCTCACATTTTATCTATTTCGTTTTACTTAGAATAATTTCGCCTGAGGTTGCTATCCAAACAATCAAGGCAGCTAACCCAAATAGGTGACTGATGCAAACGTACATCAGTCATGAATTTGTTCTTCAAAATCCATCTCGCTTGAGAAGTGGACATTCTGGAGGGAGAAGAGGGAGAGGAAGGAGAGAAAGAGGGAGATGAGAGGGGGAAGGAGGAGAGGGGGAAGGAGAGGAGAGCGGAGAGAGGAAGGAGAGGGAGAGAGGAGGGGAGAGAGGAAGAGGGAGAGGAGAGGGGGAAGGAGAGAAGAGCAGAGAGAGGAAGGAGAGGGAGAGGAGAGGGGGAAGGGGAGGGGAGAGAGGAAGGAGAGGAAGATGAGAGGAAGGAGAGGGAGAGGGGAGCGGGGAGAGGAAGGAGAGAGAGAGGAGAGGGAAGGAGAGGGGAGGGGAGAGAGGAAGGAGAGGGAGAGGAGAGGGGGAAGGGGAGGGGAGAGAGGAAGGAGAGGAAGATGAGAGGAAGGAGAGGGAGAGGGGAGGGGGAGAGGAAGGAGAGGGAGAGGGAGAGGGAGAGGAGAGGAGTCCAACTCTGGGGTGAAGCAGAGATACTGCCCTATTCACAGAAAGCTACCAAAGGAACTAGATCATTAGTGGCTTGTTTTCAGGATGCTGGTGTCTCTTTTTCTGCCTAAGGACCAGGGAAGATGCTGGCAGATATGGCTGAAAGAACTGTGTATATCTAGTTTTGAGGAAGTCATTGACTGTGTTGGCAATTGGAAATATCTCAGAATTCTTTTGAGCAAGGGAAGAAAACCGATGAGAATTTAAGAGCTGTAATTTCCCTTTATGGGGAAATGATGGCCATTTCTGAAAGAAGATGAGAGCATACCAAACAGGGAAGAAAATATGTACTCCCTTTATATTCTTCTATTCATAGTAATACAAATATATCTAGTACAAAAGTGGGCAACATTTGATGCAACTAAAATGCCTTATCAATAGCTAATCTCACTTTGTGAACACTCAGATTATGAATCTGTACTGACTGCCAAAATGTTCCAAAAGAATTATTCTAATCCTTCCACTATTTATAGATTTTAAAAAAAATGTGCAGAGGCAATCATGTTAATTATGATGGCATTTACATGTCCAAAATTCATTGCGGTCCCTTTGTTTAATTAAAGATTATCATTGCAAATATTGGTAGACATTTATCACACCTGGAATGTCACTGATCAATAGTAACCAGAGTTTAATTTTTCTATAAAAGGGTCAGTGATTGGCATTTTTTTTTAAAAAAAAGGATGCTTCTTACTTAGACTGAATTTATCAAAATGCTATGTGTTATATGAATATGAACCTAGTGATATCGATGTCCCTTCTATAATCACATTATTTTATGCTTCTCGGACTTCCCTCCTTGTGGTCTAGACTGGAAAGAGTTAATTTAGGTAACAAGAATCTCAGGACTATCATTAATATATTAAAAGAAAGCTTAAGGTTATGCTATAATAATAATAATAATAATAATAATAATAATAATAATAATAATAATAATAATAATAATAATAATAATAATAATAATAATAATAATAATAATAATTTTATTTCTATACCGCCCTTCTCCCGAAGGACTCAGGGTGGTGTACAGCCTATTAAAAACACAAAACAACATCAGTTAAAATAGTTTAAAATTATTAAATAAATTCGGCTGAATTTTAAAACCCCAGAATTTTAAAATCCAATTTAAAATTTAAAATACAAGAATCCCAGCAAGTATTTCTGTTTACAAATGCGACCACTGTATACAGTAGTGGCCAAAATTGTGGAAACCTTTTAGGAAAAGTGTATTTTCTAAAACTAATTAATAACACCACTTTTTTTGGAGGAGTAGTACTATAAAATTATATATCAATGGAAAGATAGTTTAATCAAGAATGTAATGCAATCACTTTTATGAAGGATTTGCTATTAGAATAGCAGTTACAGTATAAAGAAGAAAAGGGAAACACGAGAAAAAACAAAAGATACAAAAATGATCACCATAGAAAAACCAAAATCTACAAAAATTATCACATTATCATGTCAGTGAATACTTTTGTTGGGTAACCTTTAGCATGAATTACGGCCTTATAACATCTTCCCATGGAGTGAACCAAGTCTTTTAGTTCTGCAGCTGTTCTAATGTGAAACCAAGATTGAATGATGGCTTCTATTAACTGGGTTTTATTGCTGGATCACTTCTGACTAACAAGTTTCTTTAGTCGGCTCCATAGATTTTCAATTGGGTTAAGGTCTGGGCTATTCCAGCAGTGGAATAGGATTATCTTGAAACTCCAAAAAAAAAAAAAAATGATGTTATTATCCATCAAACCCAAAAATACACTTTTCCCAAAAGTTTTCCACAATTCTGGCCACTACTGTATATGCAATTTAGGGCAGCAGAACCTTTTGTCTGTTTCTTTCTTATCTTTAGATTGAATAGAATAGAATTCTTTATTGGCCAAGGGTGATTGGACACACAAGGAATTTGTCTTGGTGCAAATGCTCTCAGTGTACATAAAAGAAAAGATACGTTCATCAAGAATCATAAGGTACAACACTTAATGATAGTCATAGGGGTAGAAGCTTATCTGTTTTCTGAAGGCAGATAGCTAGCATCAATTTTCTACTTTAATAACTGTCAGCCCTCTTATCAGAGTGAAGCATAACCCTTTCATCGGTGTTGTATATTCCATTTTAAAAAAAAATTTATCACTATATCAAGGTACTGTAGGATTGGGTGATTTGGGGGTGCTGATGAGACTTCAGAAGGTAGAGTTGTCATTTGTAGGCTGATCCTAAACTGCCCCCAAATTTGGACAATGTTAATGTTATGCAGTGGTGGGATTCAGCCAGTTCGCACCTATTTGGAAGAACCAGTTATTAACTTGCTAAGCAGTTTGGAGAACCGGTTGTTGGAAGAAATCTTATTTTGGTTTTTTTTTTTTCCATTTGAGAGGGCTAATCCTGTAAGGAAGGCAGGAAGGAAACGTTCTGGTGTTGTTTCTAGCCTAATCTTTATTGCCCTGCTTACAGAAACTGCCTCTCTGGTTAACCCTTATTACATTGTAACAGCTAAGGCGAAGCACCCATCGATGTGAGTGACGTTGAGTAGGCCACACCCACATGGCCACATGACTACTGAGCCATGCCTACCCAGCTGGTCATTAGGGCAGAGAACCAGTTGTTAAATCATTTGAATCCCACCACTGATGTTATGTTAACAGAATAACTCCAACAGCCTAATCCTAGATATTACAACTCTCTCTTGTTTTTTTTTTTTTCATGGAAAGATATAAGAAGACCATAATACCTCAAAAAGTTGGTTTAGATTGCAAGGACAATGTGGTAGCAAAAGGAAATCAGAAAGTATGGTCATATTCTAGTTCAGGGGTCAGCAACCTGCGGCTCCGGAGCCACATGCGGCTCTTTGGACCCTCTGCTTTGGCTCCCTGTCAGGTGATCCCACCACTGGCTGGCCCCGCCTCTCACCCTCCTCTCCCAGTCACTCCTCGCCTGGCCTGAGAAGGTAAGGGTGATGGCGTGGGATGGAGAAGCAGCCGGGGCAGAGACAGAGAGGGTGAGAGAGACATAGAGAGATACAGAGAGAGTGGGGGGAGGGAGGAAGGGAGGGGAGAGAGAGAGATGTTTTGTGGTTCCCGGTGTTTTTTAACAACTGGTTGTCTGCCCTAATGACCGGCTGGGTAGGCGTGGCTAGGGGGGTCATGTGACTGGTGGAAGTGAGTGACATCGAGTTGGCCACGCCCACCCAGGCTTTGTGGCTCCCGATGTTTTCTTTTCTGTGGGAAACGGGTCCAAATGGCTCTTTGAGTGCTTAAGGTTGCAGACCCCTGTTCTAGTTATATGAAGATATGAAAGCAATAAACCCAAGGCTAGCCTTAGATAATTTAAGCCTAATCTGCATATGGCCTGATTTTCTACCTTGCCAAATTGCACTGGGGGGGGGAAACCAACCCTTCTTCTCATTAAGTATGAATTTTCCTGCCAAAATTTAATACCTAAAGTACCTTGGGTCAAAGGCTAATCTTTGAACGCCGAACTCTCGGAAAACAAATGAAGAGTGCAAAATGTTCGTGCTGAACAAGGCAGTTTTGTGCTGTTTGAAATGTCCGAGCGAGCGCAACATTCAAGGAAGGAAAAGGCGGAACAATGGGAAATGTCTAATGCATCCATTCAGCTTTGGACATATTGACTGATATGAGAAAAGGAAAGGCTTTTCTCAAACATTGGGAGAAACTGCTTGAGCAATAGAGCAGTTTGGTCACAGAACCTATTCGAACAATGATGCTTGTTGCTCTTTTGCTGCAAGTTTCCAGCCAGCAATGGATAGCCATATTTGGGGAGAATAATAATACAGTATAGAACAGGGGTGTCAAATTTAAGGCCGGTAGGCCGGATCCGGCCCATCGGGGTACTTAGATCTGGCCCGTGGGGTTGCCCTGGAAACAGCGAAGGACTGGCCCGTGGTTCCTCTGTCAGCAAAAACGGAGCTCGGGTGCCCCTCCCTCCGACCTCTCTTTTCACTGGCAGAGGGTTGCAGAAGGCCATCGCGGTCGAAAACAGAGCTCGTGAGGGCCACATACACCCCCCCTCCCCCGAGCTCCGTTTTCACTGGTAGATGACTGCAGGAGGCTGCCGTGGTCCGAAAATGGATCCTAGATGGGCCGCGTGCACCCCCCCCAGCTCCATTTTCTCTGGCAGAGGTCTCGCCTTCCTCTGCTGGAGACAATGGATCACCCCAGCCTCACTCGGGCCACCAAAGGTGCCCTTGACATGAGTGATGTCCTCCCTGGCCATGCCCACCCCGGCCATGCCCTCTGCCCCCCCCCCCCAAGGTCAAACACAACTCTGATGTGGCCCTCAATGAAATTGAGTTTGAGACCCCTGGTATAGGAGAATGTTCTGAACATCTCCAGGTAGGCTGGTAAAAGTCCTGCTTAAATCCTGGAGACCCTCTAGTCAACCACTGTTCAAACATTGCTCTAAGTTCTCATGGGAAATCTGGCTTAACATGGTGTGTGAAAGCCGTCTGGTGGAACATGGGTATGGCTTCATGGGATGTATCAACCCAGCCCCACTGTAGCTTGCTCAGCACCAGCAACAATATGGCAATATGTCAATCCACTGTGATAGAACAGTGATGAGAACAAGGCAGCTTCTGATGTGGAACAGATAGTCCAAGAAAATGCTAGGTCCGTGATGGTGAACCTATGGCACGTGTGCCACAGGTGGCATGCGTAGCCATATCAGTGGGCAGGCGAGCTCAGCTCCGGCATGCATGCACGCACCGGCCAGCTGATTTTCGTGCCTTCTGGGCCCTCCAGAAGTAGGGAAACAGCCTGTTTCCTGCCTCCGGAGGGCCTGGGGGATTGTTTGGGAAGGCCTGTTTTTCTCTCTCACCTGACTCCAGGGCCTCTCTAGGAGTCTGGGGAGGGCAAAAACAGCCTCCCCCACCCACCCTAGAGGTCCTCTGGAGGCTGAAAATGGCCCATTTGACAACTTCCAGTCCCACCGGAAGTTGGCAAACGGGCCGTTTCTGGCATTTGGAGGACCTCCCAGGGGGATAGAGAAGGCCAGACTCCTAGAAAGGCTTCCGGTCCCATTGGATTGTCAAACGGGCCATTTTTGGCCTCCAGAGGACCTCCAGGAGGGTGGGGAAGGCTGTTTTCGCCCTCCCCAGACTCCTAGAAAGGCTCTGGAGCCAGGTGAGAGAGAAAAACAGGCCTACTGGGCCATCACATGCCAGGAGCAGGGGGAACGGGGGGTCGCGTGCACATGCAGAGGCGGGACACATAGACCCCCCCTGGCCCGCCCTCCTGGCACGCGATTGCAAAAAGGTTAGCCATCAGTGTGCTAGGTTATTCAATGCATAAAAATGAGGCTGAATCTGGACCAGCTCTTGAACAGGAGTACTATGGATAGGAGGAACATGCTGAGCTGGATAGTCTTTTAGCTTTATCCAGGATGGCAAAGATATTACATATAAGCCTTATTTTAGTTGTTCATTTCTTAAGCATCGTTCAGTAAGCCCTGTGAGAACTGCTCCTGGTGGTACCTGCTGGATGGCTCCTCACTTAAATGAGTCTTCTAGGAAAAATAAGAATGATGCGTCAATTAGCATACTAACAATGTTCAGCAACTTACCCCTAGCAACTAGGGATCCTGGATTGTACAAACCACAGCATGATTAGATAAATCTGATAAAGGCATTGGTGCTATCTTGCTCAAATCCTATTCAGAAAACACTGCAAAAGGTGTGGCTCATAAGCAGCTTTGGAAAGAACCCAAAAAACTGACTAGGCAAAAATATATAGACTTACTAATAAACAGAAGAAGGAAGCCCTCTTTCTACCTTTGGGCCTTCAGGCTTCAGGCCTGCCACAAATCCTACTGTGGGAAATGGGGAGGGGGGATTGCATAGAGGGAAGAAGATATGTAGTCATAATAAACTTCTTTCTAGAAAGTCAAGGCCATTGTGCCCTGCAGCTGCGTTGAGAAGAATGAGGAGGTATCTTCTGTTCCGGACAGTATCTGATTGGATGTGTGGTGGACATGTGGGAGAGGGACAAAGTCTTGAATTTTCTTATGGGTGTGGAAAACCTGGAAGCTCTCAGATTCGGGTTTTCCCAGATGTCCCAATATAACATCTTTAATAAAAACTTTGAGGAACTTCAAGCCTCAGAATTTGATTTCATTGGAGGTGTTACTTGGAACCCTGACAGATAGCTGATTATTTATACCGTGTTTCCCTGAAAATAAGACCGGGTTTTATATTTTTTTTGCCACCAAAAAGGCACCAGGTCTTATTTTTGGGGGGAGTGATGTTGTCGGAGGCCTTCAGGAACGTCTGCTGCCAACAAAGCCTGCAAGGCTTTCCTGAAGGTCTCTCTAGCCGATAAATTTTATCGGCTGCAGAGGCCTTCAGGAAAGCCTTGCCGGCTGCAGAAGAAATGGGCCAGCAAGGCAGTGTCAGGGTATGCGAGGCCTGGCTGCAACTGTCCAAAGGCAAGTAGTACGACAGCTCCGTTCCCCCATCCCCACCCTAGCTTCATTTTTACCCGTGCACCCTGGAGTGGGTGGGGTCTTAATTAGGGCTTATTTTGAGCGTGGGTAGGGCTTATCTTGGATGCACGTGTAAAAAAATCAAGCTAGGACTTACTTTCGGGGTAGGTCGTCTTTTCCGGAAAACATGGTAGATGCCACGAAAGGGTAGCAAACAGATGGTTTCATAATGCAGTTTGAATCCCATTTTCTAAAGCTGGTTTCGTAAACCGATTGGCTGGATTTAACCCATCAACCCAACCCAAAATTGCAATGGCTGGGTTTCCACATTGCACTCAGGGGTGGGGTGGGGGCACTGGTGGGATTCAGCCGGTTCGCACCATTTCGGGAGAACCGGTTGTGAACTTTCTGAGCAGTTTGGAAAACTGGTTGTTGGAAGAAATCATTAGGGCAGAGAACTGGTTGTTAAATTACTTGAATCCCACCACTGGGTGGGGTGGGGAGGAGGAGGCAAGCCAACCAAAACAAGAGGACCTTTCCATAATATCAAACTTGGTACCCTGTTTCCCCCCAAATAAAGACATCCCCTGATAATAAGCCCAATGAGCTTTTAAGCACATGGCAATAAGGCCAAGCGCTTATTTCAGGGTTCAAAAGAAAAAAATATAAGACAGGGTCTTATTTTTGGGGAAACACGATAATAATTAGGGAAGTGGAGGGAAAAAAAATATTTGTGAATTTTTCTGGCTCAGCAGATAATGTCTGAATGTGAGTCTTTGTGCTTCCATTACAATGTTTTGTGCTGAATTCTTTTTTTTTCTCTCTCTCTCTCTCTCTCTTTCTCTCTCTTTTTCTCTCCTCCTTTCCCACAGTGTAAAACGCTGTCTGGTATCTGTGATCATATCATCTCTCTTTCATCAGATTCTCTGGTGTCTCAGTCAGCTCATCTTGAAGTTGTTCATCTTACAAGCATCATGCCCAGTGAAGGTTTGGTAAGCAGGAGCAAAGTAGAAGAATGCCAGATTTCCGAAAACAAATAAGATGATTAAAGGGGATACCGGCCGTACTATAGGTATCGTGAAGTAGTTGCTTCAGGTGGTAGATCAGGATAGGGAGCAAATGGAGGTCGAACTCAGACTCCAACAGCTCTAGGAATAGTTCTGCCCAATTCTAATGCCTTTATCTAAACCGGTGGCAACCTGAAGAAGATGTGTGGACTTCCACTCCCAGAATTCCTCAGCCAACATGTTAGCTGAGGAATTCTGGGAGTGGAAGTCCACCAGTGGTGGAATTCAAATTATTTTACTACCGGTTCTGTGGGCATGGCTTGGTGGGCATGGTGTGGCTTGTTGAGTAGGGCAGCGGAAGGATACTGCAAAATCTCTATTCCCACCCCACTCCTGGGGGGAGGATATTGCAAAATCTCCATTCCCACCCCACTCCTGGGGGGAGGATATTGCAAAATCTCCATTCCCACCCCACTCCAGGGGAAGGATACTGCAAAATCCCCATTCCCTCCCCACTCCTGGGGGGAGGATATTGCAAAATCTCCATTCCCACCCCACTCCAGGGGAAGGATACTGCAAAATCCCCATTCCCTATCGACTCCTGTGGGAAGGATATTGCAAAATGTCCATTCCCTCCCCACTCCTGGGGGAAGGATATTGCCAAATCCCCATTCCCTCCCCACTCCTGGGGGAAGGATATTGCAAAATCTCCATTCCCACCCCACTCTGGGGCCAGCCAGAGGTGGTATTTGCCGGTTCTCCGAACTACTCAAAATTTCCGCTACCGGTTCTCCAGAACCTGTCAGAGCCTCCTGAATAGCACCCCTGAAGTCAACACATCTTCAGATTGCCGTGGTTGAGAAACATGGGTTGGTGTATATTGGTGGTGCTGATGCTTCCACTACTGAACTAGGGCGAAGTTCTAGAATGTCCATGAACATTCCATATTGTCAATGAAACATTCATTGTTTGGCTTCTGTGAAAAGAAGGCTTTCACTGTTGTCATGGGATTCAAAATCGGATGGAAATCTAAATTTGAGAGAAAACTGAATCATGTGGAAGAGAAAGGACCTACATTTGTAGGTCAGTGAGTTGTGGTGTTATAATGCTGTTCTGCCCATGTTCTGCCTATGTCTAGTTGCTTGTGTCTTGTGTTGCATAGAACATAAGACCCAGCCAAAGGGGGTAGTTGAATACTCATTGCAACTGAACAATCCCCAGTTAGGAAAAAAAAAAATCCAGAGGTAAAATGTAATCCTACAGTCATGGCCAAAATTGTGGAAACCTTCTGGGAAAAGTGTATTTTCTAAAACTAGCTAATAACACCACTTTTTTTTTTTTTTGGAGTAGTAGTACCATAGAATTATATATCAATGGAAAGATAATTTATCTTATTGCAATATAATGCAATAACTTTTATGAAGGATTTGCTATTAGAATGGCAGTTACTGTCAACTTGCAAAGCTTTCAAGTTGCCATGAGCAGGAGGGAGGGAGAACTGATAGAGCTGATTGATTTCCCTAACTGAAGTGCATTCCATACATTCTTCCTGACTGCAATCAGAAGGAGGGTGTTGGATTTCACAGCCAGCCAAAGTGGTTAATTGGAGAATGTGATTTATGACATGGCCAGAGAGGAGGGGAGAGACAGGATCATAGAGGAACGTAAATCTACGTGGGATTAGTTCTAACTGCATCCGAATATTGCCGAAATGGTGCTCCTAATAAATGACTGTATTTCTTTTGAAGTTTGGCTCATGGCTCATGAATTAATTAGGGCATCTTTTGGAAACTTCACAGTTACAGTATAAAGAAGAAAAGGGAAACACGTAGAAAAAGCTGGATTAATTGGATTTTATTGCTTCTGACTAACAAGTTTCTTTAGTCGGCTCCATAGATTTTCAATTGGGTTAAGGTCTGGGCTATTCCCAGGCCATTCCAGCAGTGGAATAGGGTTATCTTGAAACTCCCCCCAAAAAGTGGTGTTACTAGCCATCAAACCTCAAAAGTACACTTTTCCCAAAAGGTTTCCACAATTTTGGCCACTACTGTAAATGTCATCTTTCAATTTCTTCTTTCTAGTTAATTCTTTATATGCAAACTTTTGTTGTTGTGATTGTTCTTTTGCTGGCTGCTTTTGGCTCGAGAGAAAGCTAAAATACATACCATCGATCCAGAGTCAATTGCTGATATGCTTAATAATTAAATGCATATTTGGTCAATTCTGGGCTCTTCTTGGTTATATCCAAAGAGCCAATCCAGTTCTGCTCCAACTACTTCCTTTCACTCGTGTGAGATCCTAAACACGACACTTGGCAGGAGAAAATCTAACTCAACATTCCTTCTCCTGTCCTCTTCCCAAGTCTGTTATGTTTTGAGTTTTGTTTTTTACTAAAATTACCTAAGTTATTGAAAGCAGGGTCTTAATTCTGAGGTTAAAGCTGGCCAGACATAAATTGTTTTTTTATTTATTTATTTATTTAGACAAGCTAAATCTAAAACCCACTTACTCAGAGATCCTTTTAGGTCCATCTCCCATTACTTTTCTTATTTCTTTGCCATAGCGATCTTCCTAACCATCTTTTCCATTAGGGGGGGAAATGTTAACATAAAAAGAAAACTACATTTCTCCAAGAGAAATTAACCCACCCATTGCCAAAACACCCAAGTAATTAAGTAAGCTGTTTTTCTGACCTAGGCTCCCTTAAAAAGCAAGAAGCAGAGTCTTGGTCCCCGCCAAACCTCTTTTATTTACACGATGGTGAATTACTTTCATTCACAGTCAGCAAGGCCTGTCCAAACAGTTTTTCAAAGGAATATTTATCAACACACCTTATCTCACTTCACAAGCTGCCAGGTAACTAGCTTCCAAAAGCAGTACAGGGCAAAACTTGGCTCAGAGTCTCCCAGAGTCACGGAATGAATGAATTGTTTCCTACAAAAGCCCACTCCCCGTTCCCCCTCTTTTGTTTCCTATGGGAGGGGGCCAATCACCTCCAAAGTGTGACTTTACTCCTGAGTCAACCCTGCTTTCTGATTTGTTTTTGTCTTCTGGCAGCTCTGCGCATGCGCACACTGGGAACAGGCTCCAGTTGTTCTTCTGCCTCACTGCTGTCTATCTCCCTCTCTGCCTCTGACGCAGAGCCCTCGTCTGAGCTTTCCCCAGCCCCCAGGACTGGCCCATGTTCCTCCCCAACCTCCTCACTGTCCAACTTTACTGCCAGTTCCACTGGCCACCAACGAGCCACAACATTATTCTGACCCTTATAATAGTAGACCCACATGTTCTTCATGGTATAACCACTGAGCTGATGAATCTCCCTTGCTAACCTGTATCCCTTTCTGACTACTAAAAGAAGTGGATGATAATATCCTCTAATCTTAACAGGGCATTATATTTTGATGGACAGATGGGACTCACCTAGTGTATCAGGGAGGGAAGAATCAAGTGCAGAACTAGTCTAGAATCACTCACAACTCTAAAGGGCCAAAATCGACCCTTCTTGAATTCCTTGGAGCCTCATCTAATTGTTCCAAGGAAAAGCTGCCATATTGGAGAGATTCCTGTATTATAGGCAGACCATAATAAAGTAGTTAGCTTAAACTCTGCATACTGTATGTAGATCTGGTTATTCACGCCTGTCAGTTGTTGCCCAGAACAACAACAAAAAAGTATATAAGCATCACAGGGGGAAAATGATACAATGCTGTCTGAATTTCTCTATTGTGTTCTGCCTTTACACTTCCTACAATACTCGGCAAAGTTTGAGAACTAGAGAATGTGTTGCTTTAGAGACTGTGGGAAACTTAAATATGTTAGACCAGTCCCCTCTTGCTGCAATCTAATAAGGGTTTCTCAGTGTAGGAGAAGAGAGAGGACACCCTCCCCAAAATCCTCAGATGTGAGGCTAGTAAAGGGCAGCCTCAGAACCCACAGAGCCCACTGCCCCAAAGAAGAGGGGGTCAAGTTATTCTCCAAAGCACCAGAGGGCAGGTCAAGAAACAATGGTAGGAAACTAATCAAAGAGAGAAGCAACCTGGAATTAAGGAGAAACTTCCTAACAGTGAGGACAATTAACCAGTGGAACAGCTTGCCACCAGAAGTCATGGGTGCTCCATCACTGGAGGTTATTAAGAAGAGACTAGAGAGTCACTTATCTGAAATGGTATAAGTTCTCCTACTTGAGTAGGGGGCTGGACTAGAAGACCTCCAAGGTTCCTTCCTACTCTACTCTACTCTACTCTACTCTACTCTACTCTACTCTACTCTACTCTACACTACACTACACTACACTACACTACACTACACTACACTACACTACACTACACTCTAATTCTAATTCTAATTCTAATTCTATTATTCTAGACCATCACATTGCCTTGTTTTTCTAACTAAGGACATACTCAAGAGATTGTAACTTGCCTATTTTTATGGGGAGAATCTCATCGCTGGTAAATTACAAAACCATGCTTTCAATTTCCGAAGGAACTCATCCCAATGGAGAACAAAAGGAACGGTAGAAGGAAATGTCTAGCACTGACATAGGCCCTTCGCATCTGAATTACGGGGGGGGGGGGGAATGCCTAAAGAAAAGGTTTTATTATAACTAATATTTGGGCAGTGCACAATTCTGCTAGGAATTTCTGTCACATCGGATGAAGCTAATCAGCCTGACAGTGCTCAACTTGAGCTACAAAGTGCTATAACTATTGCTCTGGATTTTTTTTTTTTTTTTCCGGATACATTCCCCCAAGAAGTATTATTCTTCCTTTTGAGTTCCATCAAAAATCTTCAATTATCACGGGACTGCAACTCTTGATTTTCCATTTTTAGTTAAAAAAGCAGTGCCCAATCTAGCAAGGAAATCCGTTTGTGTTGAGCACGGTGGTTCCAAATCCCAAAATGTTATCGGTTGAACTGAAAAAACAGTCTGAGAACTACATGAGCCTCACAATATATAAAAGGGCAAGCGTGAATAATCTGACAAGTAAAAGATGAACAGAGGTGGAATAATATTTGGCAAGTTGCATTTCTCTTTTTCCTTAATGACCTCCTAGGTTAGTTGAACTCTCCCAGAAACCTTAGTAAGCTGCAATGTTGGTTGGATAAAATGCCTTTAAATTAATAACAATATTGGCAGCTTTCTCTGTCCTTGTTTCGCTAGGACAGGCTTGGAACAACTTGTCTCCAGTCAAGGATTCCGGTCTCAAGTCTGCTGAATTGAAATGTCAGGTTTTCCCTTGACCTGCACAGAGCAACAAGTTACATCTGGCCGAAATCACACTAGATATTGCCTTGCTGGAATGGAGTGGAGTGGAGTGGAGTGGAGTGGAGTGGAGTGGAGTGGAGTGGAGTGGAGTGGAGTAGAAAACAGGAATGGAATGGAGTGGAGTGGAGTGGAGTGGAGTGGAGTGGAGTGGAGTAGAAAACAGGAATGGAGTGGAGTGGAGTGGAGTGGAGTGGAGTGGAGTGGAGTGGAGTGGAGTGGAGTAGAAAACAGGAATGGAGTGGAGTGGAGTGGAGTGGAGTGGAGTGGAGTGGAGTAGAAAACAGGAATGGAATGGAGTGGAGTGGAGTGGAGTGGAGTGGAGTGGAGTGGAGTGGAGTGGAGTGGAGTGGAGTGGAGTAGAAAACAGGAATGGAATGGAATGGAGTGGAGTGGAGTGGAGTGGAGTAGAAAACAGGAATGGAGTGGAGTGGAGTGGAGTGGAGTGGAGTGGAGTAGAAAACAGGAATGGAATGGAATGGAATGGAATGGAATGGAGTGGAGTGGAGTGGAGTGGAATGGAGTGGAGTGGAGTGGAGTGGAGTGGAGTGGAGTGGAGTAGAAAACAGGAATGGAATGGAGTGGAGTGGAGTAGAAAACAGGAATGGAATGGAATGGAGTGGAGTGGATTGGAGTGGAGTAGAAAACAGGAATGGAATGGAGTGGAGTGGAGTGGAGTAGAAAACAGGAATGGAATGGAGTGGAGTGGAGTGGAGTGGAGTGGAGTGGAGTGGAGTAGAAAACAGGAATGGAATGGAATGGAGTAGAAAACAGGAATGGAATGGAATGGAGGAGTGGATTGGATTGGAGTGGAATAGAAAACAGGAATGGAATGGAGTGGAGTGGAGTGGATTGGAGTGGAGTAGAAAACAGGAATGGAATGGAGTGGAGTGGAGTGGAGTAGAAAACAGGAATGGAATGGAGTGGAGTGGAGTGGAGTGGAGTGGAGTGGAGTGGAGTGGAGTAGAAAACAGGAATGGAATGGAATGGAGTAGAAAACAGGAATGGAATGGAATGGAGGAGTGGATTGGATTGGAGTGGAATAGAAAACAGGAATGGAATGGAGTGGAGTGGAGTGGATTGGAGTGGAGTAGAAAACAGGAATGGAATGGAGTGGAGTGGAATGGAGTGGAGTGGAGTGGAGTAGAAAACAGGAATGGAGTGGAATGGAGTAGAAAACAGGAATGGAATGGAGTGGATTGGAGTGGAGCGGAGTAGAAAACAGGAGTGGAGTGGAATGGAACAGAACGGAACAGAGTAGAGTAGAGTGGAGTAGAAAACAGGGATGCAATGGAATGGAATGAGTATGGTAGAGCAGAGCAGAGCAGAGCAGAGCAGAGCAGAGTAGAATGACAGAGTTGGAAGGGACCTTGGAGGTCTTCTAGTCCAACCCCCCCGCTCAAGCAGGAGACCCTATACCATTACAGTCAAGTGGCTGTCCAGTCTCTTCTTAAAAGTCTCCAGTGATGAAGCACCCACAACTTCTGAAGGCAGGGAGGGAGGGAGGGATGACCTAGCTTAGGGACAGAGCAAGTGTTTGACATGTAGAAGTCAGGGATTCAGTCTTTGGTTTTTCTCAAAGGGGCAAGTAGAATCTTCTGCTTGAAGAGCACTATTCATCGATGTCCATCATCCTGGGCTAAATGAATCCCAACGTTGTGTGTTCAAGACCGAGTTCGCGCAGCACAGGAAATCCCCCAAGGATCGAGTTATTTTTACCTGCTCTTCTGAGAAAATATAAGCAGTGCGCAGAGGCTATGGTTGAAAAATAGCACCGAGACATTCACTCTTATTCGGAAATGTAACAAGATTGGGATAGATTGCCTTTAGTTTCCATTTGAGTGAAACCTGACCACGTTTTTCTCCTTCTGAAATAATCATGAACGGGATTGCGGCAATCCCTCAGCCGACACGCTTCTTTGAGTTCTGCACTGTACTGAAATAAATAATGTATCACCCCACCAAAAAGAGGGGGGGAAAAAAACATTTGTCCTAGGGGAGCTATGGACGAGAAAGAACGGATAATTTAGGAGAGATTACAGGCAAATATTTTGTTGAAGGTAGGTTGTTGTTTTTGTTGTTTTTCAACTATGCAGGAGAAGCACTAGCAAAAAGGAGGCGCAAATGTTTGGGTCTGTGGGAAGGTTTACTCTTTGTTGTCGAACTTCAAAGGCAATGTTATGACCCACTTTTAGCAGGAGCAAGAAACAGACTCCTTGTCACGAAAACCCCCTCCTGATTTACCTCTGGTGAATTAATGGCATTCACCCACTGAAAAGTCCAGGCAAGAGTCCTGCAAGGAGTTAAGGGCAGTAACAGATCTTATAAGTTCCTTGCGATAATTGCGAGGCTGTGAGCTTCCAGCCAAAAGACTGCAAATGAACTTCTGGCAAGCAGTCTTTGATGCACGAAACACAATGAGCAAAATCTTCAGAAATACGAACAGTTGTCTCCTATGACAACCACTCCCTTTTCCTTCTATTTATTCCCCAGGCAGGGAGGGGCCATTCAGTGTCCATGTGTGCTTTGCTTCCTGAGTCAACTCCTTGTCCTCCGTTGTTCTCCTCTCTAACAGCTCTGCGCATACGTGCATCTGGAACAGGCCCCAGCTGTTCTTCCTCCTCACTCATCTCAGCCTCCAAAGGCACTGCCTCTCCAGTAGCTGGGAAATGTCAGACGGCCCTGGCTCTATCTCTGCGTCTGACGCAGAGCATCCATCAGAGCCTTCCCCAGACTCCAGAACTGGCCCAAGTTCCTCCCCAACCTCCTCATCGTCTGAGTCTGTCGCCAGCTCTGCTGGCAGCTGGCGGGCCACAACAGGCAAAGATAGATTTCTCCATTCATATGAACTGCACGGATAAGGGCCCCCCCCCCTCACACTTGCTATAATCTTCCCTTCCATTTTTTTCCATATACATACCCATCTTGTCATACAGATGGATGCTTTGCTAACAATAAATTAGAAATCTCCTGATGTGATCGGGAACTGCCTGTGGCAGCTTTTTCCTCTACTACCCCATAACAGATGGCGGCAGAGGAAAAAAACAAAATCCTGTACGGGTAATTTGTAAAGTTTGGTCTGCCTGTCTGATGGAACATAATATGGAATAGTCCCTCAAGCAGTGTCTTCATGACATAGGAAGCTATAGATTTCCTTTAGTGTCAGCAGTTTCTTACGATGAAGGATTAACTAGCCCTTGGAGGATCCCCCTTAAACTGAAGGCCACAAATATTAAAGGAGATTCATGCACATGTGGTGTTTCTGGATACAAGAGCGAAGACAAATAAGATTTTGGACAAAAACCAGAGGAAGGTTGCAAAAACTGCTTTACAACCTTGGGAAAACTGCTTCCAAGTTTCCCGTCCATCAAGAGTGCATCTCACCAGATGTTATGGGTTGATATGTGCTCCCCACGCTCTGTGTAGGGAAGCCAACAGATCATTTGATGTGTTGCCTTCTGTCCCATCTCCTCCCTCCAAAAGGCCGGGGTTAGTCAATTCTCCACTAAATCTAATACCGCACACATAAAGTTTTTTCTCCAACCTCCACAATTTTTACAGATCCGTAACAAGACAGCTTTCATTGGAAGTATAACTTGCATAAATCATTAGATATGTGGTCTGCAAAATCCCACTGCATTGGACTGGGCTTAAGCAGAGGATTGATACCAAAGCTCTCAAACTGCTACTCCAGCCAGCTGTCTCATATCATTTTGTTCAGGGTGCAGGACAACCTGGGGCAAACCATGCCAAGGTCAGTCACTTCTGGAATAGAATAGAATAGAATAGAATAGAATAGAATAGAATAGAATAGAATAGAATAGAATAGAATAGAATAGAATAGAATAGAATAGAAGAAGAGTAGAGTAGAATAGAGTAGAGTAGAGTAGACTAGACTAGACTAGAATAGAATAGAATAGAATAGAGTAGAATAGAAGAAGAGTAGAGTAGAATAGAGTAGAGTAGACTAGACTAGAATAGAATAGAATAGAATAGAAGAATAGAATAGAATAGAATAGAATAGAATAGAATGAATAGAATAGAATAGAATAGAATAGAATAGAATAGAATAGAATAGAATAGAATAGAATAGAATAGAATACCTGTAAAATACAATAGAATGTAGAAATGGGATAGAAGAATAGAGTAGAGTAGAGTGGAGTGGAGTGGAGTGGAGTGGAGTGGAGTGGAGTGGAGTGGAGTGGAGTGGAGTAGAAGAGGGAATAGAATTCGGAGCAGAGCAGAGCAGAGCAGAACAGAACAGAACAGAACAGAACAGAACAGAACAGAACAGAACAGAACAGAACAATAGAGTTTCCAAACTTGCCAACTTTAGGTCTTGTAGACTTCAACTCCCATAATTCCTCAGCCAGCAAGAATCTTGGAAGTTGAAGTTCCACAAGTCATAAATCTGCCAAGTTTGGAGACCCCCTTGGAATAGAATATGAGAGTTGGAAGGGACCTTGGAGGTCTTCTAATACAACCCCTGCTGCTGAAGCAGGAGATCTTATACCATTTCAGACAACTGCGTGTCTTAACACTTTCTTAACAGGGTGATTGATCCCATGGTGGCGGGCATGCCTCCAAAACATCTGGTTTAGCGCTCATATCAATCCTGCAAATCCATAACCTACTTTTGTCCCAGATGTTTCTCTTACACCTCTGGAGATGGCACATTTGAGGAAGTTAGAAAAACAGGCATACTTATCTCTCGTTGCCAGTAGCACACCTCCTGGGACTTGGTGTTTCTAAACCTGGATGAAGTACACAAGCATCGTGCTAAGAATCCCTCATTGTAGACATTTAGCAGCTCCTGAACTGGCTTGTTTTGATGAAGCCTCACATCGGCGCAGCCTTTATGCCCCAACCTGTTGTTCTCATTTTAAAGACAAGCTTCAAAGACCTGTGTTTTTCATAGAAAAAAAAAACAGAGCTGTTTTTTTTTTCTTCTCAAAGCAGAGAAACGCACCCAGCACTTATTCAAGGATGCTGAATAAAAATAGCATCTAAATCTTCAACGGGTCTGTTTTTTTTAATGAGTTAGCACTCTGTATGGGGCGCAATGATGACAGAAGTAGGTCCTGTTGATAAAAAGTATTGTTTGAAGTTCTTCTTTTTCCTTCTCTGCTCAAATCCCTTGCATTTCACACTCAATAATATGGTCAATATTAATCCCTAAGTTTTCTATTTGAAGATCACGGAGGGGATATAAAGATAGGACTTCATTCAGCTCTCTGGTGGAGTCAGGGCTGATTCTGATTCCCTTTCTCTGTTGCTGATCTACCTGCAGTGGCTAAGATGCTGAGCTTGTTGATCGAAAGGTCGGCAGTTCAGCGGTTCGAATCCCTAGTGCCGCATAACGGGGTGAGCTCCCGTTACTTGTCCCACCTTCTGCCACAGTTCGAAAGCACATAAAAATGCAAGTAGAAAACTAGGGACCACCTTTGGTGGGAAGGTAACAGCGTTCCGTGCGCCTTTGGTGTTTAGTCGTGCCGGCTACATGACCACGGAGACATCTTCGGACAGCGCTGGCTCTTCGGCTTAGAAACGGAGAAGAGCACCGCCCCTAGAGTCAGGAACAACTAGCACATATGTGTGAGGGGAACCTTTACCTTTTACTTTTGGAAACAATAGGTTGCAGGTAATTGTGCTTGGTCCCCATTGTACTTCAGAAAATATTGTCAGGTTGGGAAAAGTCATGTCTGACTTGTTTCTAAACCTTACAGCATTTATCCGACTTAATAAAAATTCTTGACGGCCACAGAATGCTAAAGGGAATTTTGGAAGTGGCGGGGAAAATCGAGAAGACAGAATGGATAGAGTATATTTGAAGGGCTGCCACAGAGAGGAGGGGTATCAAACTATTTTCCAAAGCACACAAAGGCCAGACAAGGAATAATGGATGGAAACTGAACAAGGAGAGATTCAACCTGGAAATAAAGAGAAATTTTCTGACAGTGAGCGCCATCAACCCATGGAACAGAAGTTGCCTTCAGAAGTTGTGGGAACTTCATCACTGGAAGCTTTCAAGAAGAGACTGGATTGCCATATGTCAGAAATGGTGTAGGGTCTCCTACTTGGGCGAGGGGTTGGATTAAATGACCTACAACAGTGATGGCAAAACTTTTAGGCACAGAGTACCCAAACCAGAAGGCGTGCACATGTGCCAGAGTGCCGGAAATCTGATGACCAGCTGGCTGAGCTGGGACGATGGTGCACGTGCCCACAGAGAGGGATCTGCATGCCATCTCTGGCATGTGTGACATAGACTCACCATCACAGGCCTACAAGATCCCTTCCAACTCTGTTAATCTGTAAAAAAAATTGGAGAACAATGGATTGTTCTCACCATTAGGAGAAATTTCCTAGCAGTGAGAACAATTAATCCCTTGCCTTCTGAAGTTGTGGGTGTCCCATCACTGGAGGCTTTCAAGAAGAGACTGGTGTTGTGGCCCACCAACTGCCAGCTGCCAGCAGAGCTGACTGCAGACTCAGATGATGAGGAGGTTGGGGAGGAACTTGGGCCAGCTCTGGAGTCTGGGGAAGGCTCTGATGGATGCTCTGCGTCAGACGCAGAGATAGAGCCAGGGCTGTCCGACATTTCCTAGCCACCGGAGAGGCAGCTGCCTTTGGAGGCTGATACTGTATGAGTGAGGAGGAAGAACAGCTGGGGCCTGCTCCAGATACACATATGCACGACAAGTTAGGAGAGGTGAACAACGGAGGACAAGGAGTCGACTCGGGAAGCAAAGCACACATGGACACTGAATGGCCTTTCTCTGGCTGGGGAATAAATAGAAGGAAAGGGGAGTGGTGGTCTTAGGAGACAACAGTTCGTATTTCTGAAGATTTTGGTTCATTGTGTTTCATGCCACAAAGACTGCTTGCCAGAACTTAATTTGCAGCCTTTCAGCTGGGAGCTCAGGGCCTTGCAATTATCACAAGGAACTGATAAGGTTTGTTACTGCTGTTAACTCCTTGCAGGACTCTTGCCTGGACTTTCCGGTGGGTGAATGCCATTAATTCACCAGAGGTAAATCAAGAGGGGGTTTTCGTGACAAGGAGTCTGTTTCTTGCTTCTACTAAAGCTGGGTCAGAACAACTGGACAGCCATTTGTCTGAAGTGGTATATTCAAGAAGGGGGTTGGATTAGTTGACCTCCAAAATTTCTTCCAACTCTGTTATTCTACGTTCTATGACTATGTTCATATTTTAGAAAAGGGCTTGGCTGGGTGGCTGGGTGGGGTCCTTAACAGGAGCACACTATACACCCGTCTTTGTTGCAGGAACCGCTAATTCATGTGTTATCTTTGTATTAATGGTTTCTCATCTCATTCTTTTTTAGGGAATGTATATTAAGTCAACCTACGATGGACTGCACGTGATCACTGGGACAACAGAAAATGTATGTTTCTCTATTTTCGTCATGGTTCTTGCCCTTGTTTCCATGCATGTCTACATGTGTATATATGTGCATGTACACACATACATACATGGATACATACACGCATGTACAGGTAGTCCTTGACTTACAACAGTTTCTTTAGTAATCATTCAAATTTACAACAGCACTGAAAATAGTGACTTATGTCCATGGTTCACATGTACGACTATGGCAGTATCCCTGTCATCATGTGACCGAAATTCAGACATTTGGCAACTGGCATGTGTTTATGATGGTTGCAATGCCCAGGGGTCATGTGATCCCTTTTTGTGAACTTCTGACAAGCAAAGTCAATGGGGAAGTTGTTGTTGTTGTTGTTGTTAGTTGTGAAGTCGTGTCCGGCCCATCGCGAACCCATGGACCCCATGGACAACGTTCCTCCAGGCCTTCCTGTCCTCTACCATCCTCTGGAGTCCATTTAAGGTCACGCCGACTGCTTCGGTGACTCCATCCAGCCACCTCGTTCTCTGCTGTCCCCTTCTTCTTTTGCCCTCAATCATTCCCAGCATTAGGCTCTTCTCCAGGGAGTCCTTCCTTCTCATTAGGTGGCCAAAGTATTTGTGTTTCATCTTCAGGATCTGGCCTTCTAAAGAGCAGTCAGGGTTGATCTCCTCTAGGACTGACTGGTTTGATCGCCTTGCAGTCCAAGGGACTCGCAGGAGTCTTCTCCAGCACCAGAGTTCAAAGGCCTCAATTCTTTGGTGCTCAGCCTTCCTTATGGCCCAACTGTCACAGCCATCCATTGCAACTGGGAAAACCGTAGCCTTGACCATACGCACTTTTGTTGGCAGGGTGATGTCTCTGCTTTTTAGTATGCTGTCTAACTTTGCCATAGCTTTCCTCCCCAGGAGCAAGCGTCTTTTAAGTTCTTGGCTGCAATGGGGAATGGGGAAGTTAGATTCACTTAATAACAGTATTACTAACTGAACAACTGCAGTGATTCACTTAACAACTATCTTGCTTAGCAAAATAAATTTTGGGTTCAGTTGTTGCAATGGTGAAATCCATTTTTTTTTTACTACCGGTTCTGTGGGCGTGGCTTGGTAGGCATGGCAGGGGAAGGACACTGCAAAATCCCCATTCCCTCCCCACTCCCGGGGGAAGGATATTGCAAAATCTCAATTCCCACCCCACTCTGGGGCCAGCCAGAGGTGGTATTTGCCAGTTCTCCGAAATACTCAAAATTTCCGCTACCGGTTCTCCAGAACCTGTCAGAACCTGCTGGATTTCACCCCCGAGTTGTTGTCATAAGTCAAGGACTATCTGTAGTCTAGTTGTTTCACCTGTAAGAAAAGAAGAAAATTATGGGGTTTATAATTCACCTAGGCTCAGTTTTTCTTAAGATTTATTATGGAGCTTTTTCTATATTCCACTGCTAGCTTTTCAACTTCAGCTATCTCGTAAATGGCTTTTATCTTCTGGTCTACTTCTTTTTTTCTTTTTTTTTTTCCTACTGAGTTGAAGTTACTCTGACAGTGCACTGAATTTTATGTCTCTAATGCCTGTCATGCTGGATATTTTTAAGTGTTTCAATTCAGGGTGTTTTATTTTAAAGCACATTATAAGAAGCCACGAGAGTTTACTGGGGAAGGAAAAACAACCGCAAATGCATTTTAGTAACTGCGCGAAACGTATAGCCCCAAATCCTGTGCTTTAAATAGAATGGAAGATCGTTCGTTCTCACATAGGCTTCGCCGTCGTGATACATAATTCATTCCATTTCTTGAAGTCTCCAGCTGTTTGGAGATCTGAACACCTGGTGCTCGGTCTCTAATGTCCTGTTTCAGCACATGGCTTCTATGATTTAACGTGGCATATAATCTACAGATTTTACTGAGTTCACAAAGAACTCGGGGGGGGGGATTTAAGCAGAGAGCAAAGATCACAGCACGGACATCCTTCCCAGATGTGCCCCTCCCCCAAGGTGGCATCTATAAATCTTTTGATACCTTTTCATCACTGCCATCATGGTCTAGGTCAGCAGTCACCAACTGGTGGTCCGTGGACCACTTTGTGTGGGTCAGAAGGGGGCAGAAATTCTGACTTGGGATCTGCTTCAGCCTCCTGGTGTGGGGCTTTGGGTGAAGGCTGGAGGGAAGTGCCGCTGGTGGCCAAGAGCCAGAGGGCTTCATTCCAGTGGGACTGCCTCATGGCCTGGAACTGGCTGACCATCTCAGCCCGCTGAGCCTCCAGGCGCCAGTACCTGGCCTTGCACTCCTGCAGGTCTTCCCTCTGCTTGGAAAGCCAATGCTCATAGTCCTCAGTGAGGTGCTTCTGCTGAGCCTCCTTCTTGGTCAGATCCAATTTGAACTGAGCCAGCTGTTTTGCCAACTCTTTCTCGTGGTGACTGCTTAGCTCCAACAACTGCTTCCTTTGGGGGCCCTAAGGAGCCTGGGTGGGCAGGCGAGGAGTGGCTGGGAGGGGAGGGGCGAGTAGAGGCCAGAGAGGTGCCCCTCGATGTAAATGACATCGAGTTAGCCACGACTACCCAGTCACATGGCCACCTAGCCACACTCACCCAGCCGGTCATTAGGCAGATCATATTAGTGGTCTGCGGGATTTAAAATTATGAATTTAGTGGTCCCTGAGCCCCAAAAGGTTGGTGACTCCTAATCTAGGTGTTTATTTTCAACTTCTGGGCCAGTCCCACCCAATGTAGAGTATCAAGTGAATGTTTCCCTAACTCAGTTTTGTTGGAGGCCAAAGCCATGTAAGGTAAAGAGATGGGTAAAACAGAGGGACCAAGAAGGTGGAGGCTTCAGAAGCCACCAGTGGTCAAAAGAATATCAACCACTGACCAAAAGTACTGATCTCTACAGCCAAATCCTGTAGAAAGCAAAGTCCTTCAAGATCTTCCAGTAATGCTTCCTGTAACAAAATATTTAGTTTTATCCAGCTAGATATTGTTCATAGATTAAATGAGCAATCACATGAGTGAACTCAATTTTCTACTAAGAGGGTGGATGGATGGATGGATGGATGGATGAATGGATAGATGGATGGAGCTAGATAGATGATAAATAGTAGATAGATAGATAGATAGATAGATAGATAGATAGATAGATAGATAGATAGACAGACAGACAGAAGACAGAGAAATAGATACATGATAGATCAATCGATCAATTGATCAATCGATTGATAGATAGACAAAGACAGAAAGATAGATAGATAGATAGATAGATAGATAGATAGATAGATAGATAGATAGATAGACAGAGAAATAGATACATGATAGATCAATCAATCGATAGATAGACAAAGACAGAAAAATAGATAGATAGATAGATAGATAGATAGATAGATAGATAGATAGATAGATAGATAGATAGATAGATAGAGGGCATGGCCGACTGGGTGGGTGTGGCCAACTGGGTGGGCGTGACCAGCTTGACGCCACTCCCCCAAACTGCTGGCATGTTTCCTCTTTGCATTGGGTAGACCAGGGCGGCCCCGCAGGTCGGATCCAACCACATTGCAAGCTGGAGATGGCCCGCAGGTCTTGAATTTGACAACTCCTGCCATAGATTATCTGATAACTAGACCCAGTTGAAAGCTTTCTCCTGTACTGCCTCTTCTACCACCTCATCCAGTTTGAGGAAAGAGAGTTTGGCTTTGAAATTATTTCAAAGGAGACGTGAATAGCTATGAAATTCTCAAGGATGGGGGTAGGGTGCCCTCTTCTATTCTATTCTATTCTATTCTATTCTATTCTATTCTATTCTATTCTATTCTTTCCTTTTGCAATGTAAACCTCTGAGCAGGGAAACATTCTACAGCTAAGATATTACCGTAGATTTTACAGCTAATAAATTATATTTATAATTTATATTTACATTTTTAATGGACACATTGATCAGAAAGAGTGGGATTGGAAATCTTCCTCCTTTTCTCCTTCAAGTTTTAAAATAATTGTGTTCTGTCTCTTGTGGAGGCTTCAGCCCCTGATTTTATCTGGGGCCGGCAAAATCAGAAGAAAATTGTGCTACCTGCCACTCAATTTCAATTGCCTGGTTCATATTACCTCTATGGCTACAGCAATGAATGCTCACTGTTTGGAGTTAAAAGAAGATGGCCTTATATTTTATACCCAGAAAGGACGGCGAAGAGTAAATAAAATCTTCTTTACCTGGATTTTATTAAAGCAAAATGCTTCCAGGGTTCTTTCGCGCTCTCTTTCCCCGAGGCTCATTTTCCGTGTGAGAGATAGTCTGGGGAAGACTGGAATAAAATTATCCCAGTTTAACAAGGCAGAATGGAAAAAGGGAGTTAGCCTTTATTGGGTCTTTGATATAACCACGCCATTCCCTTTGGGGATACAAGTCTGGTCGGAGCTCCTTAGGAAACATACTGCAAACTCCTTAAGTGAAACAGAATAAAATGAAGATGGGGTGGGGAAAGCTGTAACTAACATGATGATGATGATGATGATGATGATGATGATGATGATGATGATGATTGGATTTCTGATTCTCGGGGGATGGAAGACAGATGATGGTGTGCTTATGGTGTCTCTGCAGATGCCTCCTAAATCCGCCTAGGATATGTTGTAACAGTTATTCCAGTAGAGTAATAAAGCACACTCGCTAATTTTATTGCGATATTTATATCACTTTATGTTCAGCACAAGTGGGCATCCCCCTCCTTCCCTTTCTCTTCCCCTTTGTAATTGTGGAATCTCTTTAAAAGGAAAGAACTCTTTTAAACCTGAAGAGGAACGGAGGATGGGCAGGGGGATGGGTGGGTAGGTTTCTCCAATTCTTCAAGGATAGGAAGGGAAGGGAGGGAAGGGTTGTGAGAAGGGTTGGAGAGTAAATAAAGACAAACTGAGTGTTTACATTATTCAGGAGAGCAAAGTGAGAAAATGCCATTGGCAGCCTTCCTGGTGGAAAGCAGACTTCGTGGGTTGGCAGGACAGGGTTGGAGGATGTTACGGCTTTAAAGACTGGTTTCATTGAGGTTCTTCCATGTCTCTGTGACTGCATTCACAAAGGCTCCAAATCTTAAAGTGCTTGGTTTAGTTTTGGCCAAGGGTCGGACACAAACCCATGTTTGGTCTGGCATCTGGGGGGAGGCGGGGCGGATAACTTTTGCTTTTAGCAATGGATGGATGGATGGATAGATGGATGGATGGATGGATGGATGGATGGATAGAGATGATTGATGATGCTGATGCTGATAGATGATAGACAGATGATACATGATAGAGAGAGAGGGAAAGAGAGAGAGATGGTGATGGTGATGAAGATAGATTGATAGAAAGAGAGCGATAATAGATAATGATGATAGATAGATAGAGAGATGATAAATGATGATGAAGAAGATGATGATAGATATGTAGATAGTTTAGAGAGAGAGATGATAGAGATGATAGATGATGACGATGATGACAATAGTAGATAGATTATATTGAGAGGGAGGGAGAGAGGATGGTGATATAGATAGATAGATAGATAGATAGATAGATAGATAGATAGATAGATAGATGATAGATAGATAGATAGATAGATAGATAGATAGATAGATAGATAGAGATAGAGATAGAAAGACAGACAGACAGACAGACACAGACATATAGAGAGATGATAGCTGATAGCTGATGAAGAAGATAGAGATAGATAGATAGATAGATAGATAGATAGATAGATATAGAAAGACAGACAGACAGACAGACACAGACATATAGAGAGATGATAGATGATAGCTGATGAAGAAGATAGAGATAGATAGATAGATAGATAGATAGATAGATAGATAGATAGATGATAGATAGATAGATAGATAGATAGATAGATAGATAGATAGATAGAGACAGACAGACAGACAGACAGACAAACAGACAGACACAGACATATAGAGAGATGATAGATGATAGCAGATGAAGAGAGAGAGAGAGAGAGAGAGAGAGATAGGAGGGAGGGAGAGATGATGGTGATGAAGATAGTGAGCGACAGACAGACAGATATATATAGAGAGAGATGATAGATGATGAAGTAGAGAGAGAGAGAGAGATGATAGATGATAAAATAGATAGATAGATAGATAGATAGATAGATAGATAGATAGATAGATAGATAGATAGATGAGAGAAGGAGGGAGGGAGAGAGAGAGAGATGATAGATGATGATGCTAGCCAAATCCTAGCTAGGAATTATGCCATGGTCTCCCAAGACATCCAAAGGGCAGCTGGTTGGACGAGGCAGAGTCAGGTTTAGTTGATAGTTACACCATAAGAAAGACATATGGGTCTATCTAAAACGAATCAAAGAACCCTAAAAGCTATTTCCTTGAAAAGCGCACCAATATCGCAGAAACTGTGCCTGCTGGACTTCAGATAAATGTACATATATATTTTCTGCAGCCTCTATAATTGCCCAATTCTGAACAACGTTGCCGAGCGTTGTCGGCCTCTCTTCTTGGCCGTTGAGAAAACTGGAAAGGAATCAACTTTCCTTTGCTGCTGATCCCATTGTTTGCCTCAGTGGTTAGTTCTCGTGTATGCTTTTGGGGGGGATGCTTTTAATTGAAATGTGAACCTAACAAAAACTCTTCCCCAAGTTGGGATTCTTTTGTGTAATTTGGACGGTACGGTATTTTCCTTCCAAGAAATTCTTTTCTTTCTTTCTTTCTTTCTTTTTTAAAAGTTTGGTGGCTTTTGAAGTGCTTTTTGTTTGCTTTTTGTTCCGAGCCGGTTTGCATTCAACTTTTGTGCAGACCATTTCCTGACAGCCTAATATTTTTGTGTTATTTTTCTACAATTGTCCTCTTCGGTCACACACCCTTCTCAAGTGGCAATGCATTATATCGTTGCCCCACAGATCAAATAATATACAGAGGGCTGCAGCCAAAATTAATTGTCCTGTATTGCATTGGTGAAATCTGAACCGGTTTGCTACAGGGGTGGGTTCCTCCCGGTTCAGCCCGGTTCAACCGAGCCGGTAGCGATGACAATATGACATCACCGAACCGGTTCTCTTTGTTCAGGAGCTGGGCCCTCCCGCCTGCCCCCCGCCCCGCGTTATTCTTACCTTTTATTTGGCCCCGCCCCAATCTATTCGCTGCCTCCCAAGTCCCAGCTGATCGGCTAGAAGGAAAAAAACTGTTTAAACTCTTGCCACGGGGCTTCAAAGGGCCGCCCTACAACTGATCAGTGTTAAAAGACAGTGTGGTGGTTGACCAGTGCACTCGAAAAACAAATGGGTAGACCGGAATGCTCCAAAAACAAATGGGTAGACCGGAATGCTCCAAAAACAAATGGGTAGACCGGAATGCTCCAAAAACAAATGGGTAGACCGGAATGCTCCAAAAACAAATAGGTAGACCAGAATGCTCCAAAAACAAATGGGTAGACCGGAATGCTCCAAAAACAAATGGGTAGACCGATGCCTCCAAAAACAAATGGGTAGACTGGAATGCTCCAAAAACAAATAGGTAGACCGGAATGCTCCAAAAACAAATAGGTAGACCAGAATGCTCCAAAAACAAATGGGTAGACCGGAATGCTCCAAAAACAAATAGGTAGACCGGAATGCTCCAAAAACAAATGGGTAGACCGGAATGCTCCAAAAACAAATGGGTAGACCAGAATGCTCCAAAAACAAATGGGTAGACCGGAATGCTCCAAAAACAAATGGGTAGACCGGAATGCTCCAAAAACAAATGGGTAGACCGGTGCCTCCAAAAATAAATGGGTAGACCGGTGCCTCCAAAAACAAATGGGTAGACTGGAATGCTCCAAAAACAAATGGGTAGACCGGAATGCTCCAAAAACAAATAGGTAGACCGGAATGCTCCAAAAACAAATAGGTAGACCGGAATGCTCCAAAAACAAATGGGTAGACCGGAATGCTCCAAAAACAAATGGGTAGACCGGTGCCTCCAAAAACAAATAGGTAGACCGGTGCCTCCAAAAATAAATGGGTAGACCGGTGCCTCCAAAAACAAATGGGTAGACTGGTGACTCCAAAAACAAAGGGGTAGACCGGAACGCTCCAAGAACAAATGCAGTACAGTTCTGCAAGCAGTTAAAAGCCTGATAGACCAGTACCTCTGCTAAATCCTAAAGAATTATCACATGACCATCAAACAATGCCCACAAAATAAGCCACGCCCACAGAACCGGTAGTAAAAAAATTTAGAACCCACCCCTGGTTTGCTACCAGTTCACTGGCCACACATGCGCGCTGTGTGCCAAGTGCGCATGCACAGTGCGCATGCACAGTGCTCACCAAATGCGTACTGCATGCACATGTGCAGTGCACACCAAACGCACGCTGCGTGCACACATGCACAGCACAAGCCAAAAGGAGGCTTGGGAAGGTAAGTAGAACAGCGAGGAGGGGGATCAGCTGTGCTTCACAATTTAGCTTCACTAGAAAGCAGGATTTCCTGCTTTCTAGCAAAGCTGAACCGCGCGGCACAGCTGATCATCGGAAATACCAGTTTGGAGGAACTGGTAGTTTTTATCACTACCAATTTTCCCGAACTGGAGCAAACCAATAGCATTTCCCCCCTGCTGTATTGTGTAATCAAAGCTGTGGCCTAGAGGTGGAGCTCTTGCCACACAATCAGGAGGTTGTGAGTTCGATCCTAGGTAGAGGCCAGATGTAGGGTCTCTTGCTTGGGCAGTGGGTTGGACTAGATGACCTGCAAGGTCCCTTCCAACTCTGTACAAGTGCTTTTTACCTGTAGAAAGCTAGCACCTACCCCTCTCCTAGAAGAATGAAATATTTTAGGAAATATTAAAAAGGCAGAATATTATATTTCCCAAAGAGAGAAATGGAGATACATGTTTTTTTAAGAGGCAGAAAACAGCCCCCCACCTTTCTTAATAGCCCTCAGCAGATGTCAGCACTTAAGAGATAAAGAGCTTATTGAAAGAAGCCAAGTATCTAAATAGCTCTATTCATAGGCAAAGCAAATACTGGAGGCAGAAATCCATTCAAGACAGGATATTTTGAAATTCCCTGCAACAAGGTCTGAACAAAGGTAGAATTAGCCCTCAGGCACAATAGGAATTACCCAACACCCCTTCATTGCATCACCTTCAGAAACTTCAACCAAATGTAGCTCAGACAAACAGCTAGGAATTGTACTTTGCCTATAGAGCCAGCTATGACCCCTACATAACCCCTACATGGCCACATGGGAGTCTGACAACAGCCAATAGAATCCCATGTTGTTGCACAGGAACAGGAAGCTCAAGTGCAAATCCCAAGAGAAGGTATAACCCCCCCCCGCCCCAACAATAAAAGGATCCACTTTCCAATCAGCCTCCAGCCTCCATTTTGTCTCCAGTGCCTTTCTCCTGGCTTGGAATTGGAGTTGGATATTTCTTCCAACATACCTTTGAAGGTTTTTGCGATAGAAGACAAAATACTTTATTAAGGGCAAAAAAAAAAAAAAAAAGAGGGGAAGGTGGACACAGGCAATCCTTGACTAACAAAAGTTCATTTAGTGACCACTCAAAGTTACAACGGCACTGAGAAAAACCTGACCTATGGCCATTTTTCACATTTATTGTCTAATCTAAGTTTAATTAGAAGATGTATTCCGGTTTTATTTTTCAAAAGTATACACAAGGAAAATGCCACGATCCAGGCAATTACCCCAGGAAGGTAACAGGGCTAATTGCCTCTGACAATGGTAGCAGAGGATGGTTATCAAAATGTAACAATTTAATTATTTAGGTCAGTAAGGTGTTTTATTTTCTTCTTTACAATAAATATGAGTTTAATTAGAAGATGTATTCCGGTTTTATTTTTCAAAAGTATACACAAGGAAAATGCCACGATCCAGGCAATTACCCCAGGAAGGTAACGGGGCTAATTGCCTCTGACATTTATGACCGTTGCAGCATCCCTCATGGTCAGGTGATCAAAATTCAGACACTTGGCAACTGGTTCATATTTACGACGGTTGCCCTCTCATGCCTTTTGTGACCTTCTGACAAGCAAAGTCAATGGGGAAAGCCAGATTCACTTGAGAACCAGGTTACTAGCTTAACAGCCACAGTGATTCACTTAACAACTGTGGCAACAAAGGTTGGAAAATGGGGCAAAGCTCCCTTAACAAATGACTCACTTAACAATAGAAATTTGGGGCTCAATTGTGGTTGCAATTCGAGGACTACCTGCATTAAAAATGCTTTTTAATGTTAGTTAAAGAGTTAAAGAGTGTGAGGGAGTTTTAAATTTTGTAGTAGGTTAGTATATTTTAGCTTTTGCTTGTTAAATGTTATACCCTGTTTTTGCTCTGGGAAGTCAGGGGGGGAGGGGGGGATAAAATTGTTGAATAGATAAAGGTACAAATATAAAAGTAAATGTGGAGAAAATGTTATAACAAATGAAATTATAATACCAAGATATGATAAATATTGGAGGAGTAAAAGGAAAAAAAATGTATTCAGATGATACACTGATTGATTGATTATATATTGTATGTATGCTTGTTTATAAAATAAAAACTTTTCAATAAAAAAAAATGCTTTTCACCTTTGAGGGTTTTTGCTACAGAAGACAAAATATTTCATTAAAGGGCAAAAAGAAGGGAAGGTGGATATAGAGAGAACACATATCTTGTAAAATATAGTAGCAGCCAAAATTGTGGAACTCTTTTAGGAAAAGTATATTTTCTAAAACTAGCTAATAACGCCACTTTTTTTTCCCGGAGTAATACCATAAAATTGTATATCAACGGAAAAATCATTTAATCAAGAATGTAATGCAATAACTTTTATGACAGATTTGCGATTAGAACAGCAGTTACAGTATAAAGAAGAAAAGTGAAACACGAGAGATACCAAAATGATCACCATAGAAAAAATGAGATATACAAAAATTATCACCATGTCGGTTAATGCTTAGTTGGGTAACCTTTAGCATGAATTACGGCCTTACAACGTCTTCCCATGGAGTGAACCAAGTCTTTGAGTTCTGCAGCTGTTCTAATGTGAAACCAAGATTGAATGATGGCTTCTATTAACTGGGTTTTATTGCTGGGTCACTTCTGACTAACAAGTTTCTTTAGTCAGCTCCATAGATTTTCCATTGGGTTAAAGTCTGGGCTATTCCCAGGCCATTCCAGCAGTGGAATAGAATTATTTTGAAACTCCCAAAAAAACAAGTGGTGTTATTAGCCAACGAACCTCAAAAATACACTTTTCCCAAAAGGTTTCCACAATTTTGGCCACTACTGTACATACTTTTTTTTAAGTAAGAGAAATTTGATAAAGGAGGTAGCGTGGTAGCAGTTGTCATCAGACCATTGAAGCACAGGTAGCCCACAACTTACAACAGTTCATTTAGTGACCATTTGAATTTACAACCGCACTGAACAGTGACTTATGACCGGTTTTCAATTTCTTTTGCCTTTAGTCTCCAGCAGACCAATGTAAGAAGATCCATGCAGGGGACGAGGTGATCCAGGTCAACCATCAAACGGTGGTGAGTACACTTCTCAGAAAATACTAAGGGGTCATTTGTTTTAATCGTGTCTTTTTTATTGGAGAAGGATTAACATACCATTAGCTGTGGTGGCGCAGTGGTTAGAGTGCGGTACTGCAGGCTACTTCTGCTGACTGCCAGCTGACTGCAATTTGGCAGATTGAATCTCACCAGGCTCAAGGTTGACTCTGCCTTCCATCCTTCCGAGGTGGGTAAAATGAGGACTCAGATTGTTGGGGGCAAAATGCTCACTCTGTAAACTGCTAAGAGAGGGATGTAAAGCACTGTATCGCAGTATATAAGGCTAAGTGCTATTGCCCTTCCTTCCTTCCTTCCTTCCTTCCTTCCTTCCTTCCTTCCTTCCTTCCTTCCTTCCTTCCTTCCTTCCGTCTCTCCCTCCTTCCCTCCCTCCCCTCCTTCCTTCTCTCCCTCCCTCCCTCCCTCCCTCCCTCCGAGTGGTTAAAATGCAGTGTTGCAGGCTAATTCTGCCCACTGCCAACAGTTTGATCCTGACCACCTCGATGTTGACTCTCACCAAACAAGGTTTTAAATTAGGTTGATGTGGCAAGCAAATAGTTTTTCTTCCCTTTAGTTATGCAATATGAATTTTAACTCAGTCCCAGAAAAAAATGAATGCTTTGGAAAACCAAGCCAGAATGGTTTTATTCTTTAAAAATAATTTATTTGGCTTGACATGTGGGGTAACAGGACCTCTTTTACAGTCAAGGTGCAGAACTGAAGACTGTTGCGTTGAAAATAATTTGAGGGACAAAGCCAGAAGGCATAAACAATGACATGAGCCGTAGTGGCTCAGTGGTTAGAGTGCAGTACTGCAGGCTACTTTTGCTGACTGCCAGTTGACTGTAATTTGGCAGTTCAAATCTCACCAGGCTCAAGGTTGACTCAGCCTTCCATCCTTCTAAGGTGGGTAAAATGAGGACCCAGATTGTTGGGGACAAAATGCTGACTCTGTAAACCGCTTAGAGTGGGCTGTAAAGCACTTTAAAGCGGTATATAAGTCTAAGCACTTTTGCTATTGCTACCACCTACGGCCATTTAAAATCTTTACATATCATTTTAATTGTGAATTGGTTTGAACAAATGCCTATGTAAGAGAAGTTGAAATGGATGGTTTCATTTCTTATGCTGGAAGGATAAATGTATTTGGTTGAGCCCAGACTTCATCATGCTTATATTCGTTCCACTGATACCAAGGAGACCTATGTTGGACACTGTTCACTTATTCCACTGCTTTCAAAAGGACAATGCTGACCTTCTTATGTTGGTATAACTATCCCTATAGCGTCCATATAGGGATGATGGCTCAGCAGTTAAAGATGTTGAGCTTCTCAGTTGGAAAGTTGTTAGCCCAGGTTCGAGACCTGAGCACCGCACAATGGGGTGAGTTTCCGTTCCTTGCTTCAGCTCCTGACCACTTAGCAGTTTGAAAGTAGGCAAATGCGAGTAGGTGAATAAGTACCACTTTGGTAGGAAGGTAACAATATTCCGCATGCCTTCAGCATATAGTCATGCTGACCACATGACCAGAGTATTAACTATTCTATTTATTGCTTTATTGTCCAGAGGTTTTATTATGGATTTGAATTTGGACTGCTTCCTATTGCCTTAGACTGGATTGCCTTTTCTTCCATTTGGATTATTTTGCATTAATGCAGTGTGTTTTGCATGCCACTTTGCTAATCTTTTTGTGAGGTTGAAAGGCAGGATTTGAGACAAACCAAGAGCTAAACTGAAGTCAGCATATTCTTTATCAGGGCAATGTTGAATTGGAATAATACATGTGCATGGAATCTCAATTTAGCTTTGTCATAAGGCAAGCCAATAACGTAAGAATATAAAGATGTCTGTCTGTCTGTCTGTCTGTCTGTCTGTCTATCTATCTATCTATCTATCTATCTATCTATCTATCTATCTATCCATCCATCTATCCATCCATCCAATCTATCTATATATCTATCCATCTATCTTAGCATAGCATAGCATAGCATAGCATAGCATAGCATAGCATAGCATAGCATAGCATAGCATATCTATCTATCTATCTATCTATCTATCTATCTATCTATCTATCTCTGCCCATCCATGCATCTCCATCCATCCATCCATCCATCCATCTATCCTTCCTGTCTGTCTGTCTGTCTGTCTGTCTGTCTGTCTGTCTGTCTATCTATCTATCTATCTATCTATCTATCTATCTATCTATCTATCTATCTATCTCTGCCCATCCATGCATCTCCATCCATCCATCCATCCATCCATCCATCCATCCATCCATCCATCCATCTATCCTTCCTGTCTGTCTGTCTGTCTGTCTATCTATCTATCTATCTATCTATCTATCTATCTATCTATCTATCTATCTCTGCCCATCCATGCATCTCCATCCATCCATCCATCCATCCATCTATCCTTCCTGTCTGTCTGTCTGTCTGTCTGTCTGTCTATCTATCTATCTATCTATCTATCTATCTATCTATCTATCTATCTCTGCCCATCCATGCATCTCCATCCATCCATCCATCCATCCATCCATCCATCCATCCATCCATCCTTCCTTCCTATCTATCTATCTATCTATCTATCTATCTATCTATCTATTTATCCATCCATCCATCATATCTATCTATCTATCTCTGCCCATCCATGCATCTCCATCCATCCATCCATCCATCCATCCATCCAGCTATCCTATCTATCTATCTATCTATCTATCTATCTATCTATCTATCTATCTCTGCCCATCCATGCATCTCCATCCATCCATCCATCCATCCATCTATCCTTCCTGTCTGTCTGTCTGTCTGTCTGTCTGTCTGTCTATCTATCTATCTATCTATCTATCTATCTATCTATCTATCTATCTATCTATCTCTGCCCATCCATGCATCTCCATCCATCCATCCATCCATCCATCCATCCATCCATCCATCCATCCATCCATCCTTCCTGTCTGTCTGTCTGTCTGTCTGTCTGTCTATCTATCTATCTATCTATCTATCTATCTATCTATCTATCTATCTCTGCCCATCCATGCATCTCCATCCATCCATCCATCCATCCATCCATCCATCCATCCATCCATCCATCCATCCATCCATCCATCCATCTATCCTTCCTGTCTGTCTGTCTGTCTGTCTGTCTATCTATCTATCTATCTATCTATCTATCTATCTATCTATCTATCTATCTATCTCTGCCCATCCATGCATCTCCATCCATCCATCCATCCATCCATCTATCCTTCCTGTCTGTCTGTCTGTCTATCTATCTATCTATCTATCTATCTATCTATCTATCTATCTATCTATCTCTGCCCATCCATGCATCTCCATCCATCCATCCATCCATCCATCCATCCATCCATCCATCCATCCATCCATCCTTCCTTCCTATCTATCTATCTATCTATCTATCTATCTATCTATTTATCCATCCATCCATCATATCTATCTATCTATCTCTGCCCATCCATGCATCTCCATCCATCCATCCATCCATCCATCCATCCATCCATCCATCCATCCAGCTATCCTATCTATCTATCTATCTATCTATCTATCTATCTATCTATCTATCTATCTATCTATCTCTGCCCATCCATGCATCTCCATCCATCCATCCATCCATCCATCCATCCATCCATCCATCCATCATATCTGTCTGTCTGTCTGTCTGTCTGTCTGTCCATCATATCTATCTATCTCTGCCCATCCATGCATCTCCATCCATCCATCCATCCATCCATCCATCCATTCTATCTATCTATCTATCTATCTATCTATTTATCCATCCATCCATCATATCTATCTATCTATCTCTGCCCATCCATGCATCTCCATCCATCCATCCATCCATCCAGCTATTCTATCTATCTATCTATCTATCTATCTATCTATCTATCTATCTCTGCCCATCCATGCATCTCCATCCATCCATCCATCCATCCATCATATCTGTCTGTCTGTCTGTCTGTCTGTCTGTCTGTCTGTCTGTCTGTCCACCATATCTATCTATCTCTGCCCATCCATGCATCTCCATCCATCCATCCATCCATCCATCCATCCATCCATCCAGCTATCCTATCTATCTATCTATCTATCTATCTATCTATCTATCTATCTATCTATCTCTGCCCATCCATGCATCTCCATCCATCCATCCATCCATCCATCCATCCATCCATCCATCCATCCATCATATCTGTCTGTCTGTCTGTCTGTCTGTCTGTCTGTCTGTCCACCATATCTATCTATCTCTGCCCATCCATGCATCTCCATCCATCCATCCATCCATCCATCCATCCATCCATCCATCCATCCATTCTATCTATCTATCTATCTATCTATCTATCTATCTATCTATCTATCTATCTATCTATCTATCTATCTATCCATCCATCCATCCATCCATCCATCCATCCATCCTATCTATCTATCTATCTATCTACCTATCTATCTATCACATTTTGGAACCGCCCACCTCCCTCAAACAGGATGCTGGTCTTCCATTTGGCCCCATATTTTCTTTTCAGCAATGACTATTATTGATTATCGTATTGGAGTGAATTTCAGAAACTAATTTTTTTTTTTTAAGTAGAAAAGGATCAGCAAATACACTTCTTGCCTGTTGATTTGGGGACTGCATTCATAAACTGGTTAGATCACATTCCTACTTCCCCTTTGTAATTTATGAAAATTAGAAACAAGAAATATGCACTCTTTGGAAACAGCTTTGCAAAGCAGATATTTTTGTAAGCCTTTTTGCTCTAAAACGTGAGGGTTTTTTTTCCCCTCCTAATTGCCCTTTAAACCCAACTGAGTGACAATCAAAGAACGGCTTACAGAGAAACATGTGCAGTTTTACAATGAGCGAAGAACAAACTAATGAATGGCATCAGTGTCATTCTAATTATGAAAGAAACAGAGATTCAGACGCAAATCTCAATTCATTTCCCTTGTGTTCCTCATTCAGCTGAGAATACATTTCTCACCGAGATGGAGCAATGAGACTTCCTGCATTTGTGTTTGCATGGACACAATATCCCTGGTGTTAGTCAAGGGCATCTTCACCCCAGATACAATGTACAAGTGTCCTACAATCACTCACATTTCAGTAGCCTTCACATTGAGTAAGACAAATCACCATCAGGAAGGTGGTTGCTATGCAACTCTACGTGACGGTGCATGACAGACATCTATCCAAGTTGGTGAGACATTTCTCCAAAGTGACGTCTCAAGAAGACAAGTTTTAATCTCCTTTATATAGGGGCAATATAATATATCTTTAGATGATTATGGTACTCTCGCCTGATTCCCACTTAGAATCTGCATCTGCCTCGCATCCGTGTGCACAACAGGGATGTGAATAAATTCTATTTAATTACAGGTTGAATCCAGCAACAGTTAGAAAATACAGCTTTGGTTGAAACGGGTTTTTGAAGACGGCTTGATTCATATCTGAGCCATTCTTGTAAGGGGATAGAGGCCACACCACAACAAAAATCTATTCCCCGATTTACTTTTGATCAAACATCTTTAACATTTAATCAGGAAAACCTCTGATTGATTAAACGGCTTGTTTCTGTAGGTAAAAACAGTTGGTGGAAAAAATCAAAGCTTTTCTGTTCAGTCTTTAGCTTCAAACGCCAAATATCAAGTTTGCACCGATAATCCATTTGAGTACTTAACGTGCTTCTCAGAATGACTGAATACTTAGACATTGTTGTTGTTAGTTGCGAAGTCATATCTGACCCATCATGACCCCATGGACAACATTCCTCCAGGCCTTCCTGTCCTCTACCATCCCCTGGAGTCCATTTAAGCTCATGCCGACTGCTTCAGTGACTCTGTCCAGCCACCTCGTTCTCTGCCGTCCCCTTCTTCTTTTGCCCTCAATCGCTTAGGACTGCATTGGCTTTTTTGGCTGCCGCCACACACTGCTGGCTCATATTTAACTGGTTGCCCACTAAGACTCCAAGATCCCTCTCCCAGTTACTGCTATTAAGCCTGGTTTCACCCAGTCTGTATTTGTACTTTTGGTTTTTCTTGCCTAAGTGTAGGACTTTACTTTTCTCTACATTTGAGGTATCTAACACCAAACATGTTGTTGCTGTTCACGCAATACATTTGACAAGGTAAAGATCTAGCAGAGGCATCGCTTAGTGTTAATCTGAGTTACGCTATAAACCCAGCTTCTTTAGTTCGTTTATGGTTCGGTGTCTAAAATTTGGGCTAATCATCACTTTTTTGTGGTTATTAGCACAGTTGTAAGGCTCATAAACAGACAAATGAGCTTTTAGCTCCATGATTCATACTTAGGACGGTGCAGCATCCCAAGGCTATGTGATTCCCTATTGCAACCTTTTGACAAGCAAAATCAATGGGAAAGTCAGATGCACTTAAGAACTGTGTGACTAACTTATGAACCGTGATGATTCACTTAACAACTGTGGCAAGAAAGCTTGGAAAATGGGGCATAAATCTCTTAACAAATGTCTCACTTAACAACAGACATTTTGGGCTCAATTGTGGTCGTAGGTTGAGGATTATTTGTACAGAAGAAGCCACAATAAAACTCCCTTTTTATAACCCTGTAGTTCCTTAATTTGGGGTAGAGTCAGGGTGACTGGATGGAGTTGAGCATTTACTGGCTGGATGCCCTTCCTGACGCCTATGCAGAGTTCGCAGCAGATATTTTTTCTTTGCACCCTAAGGGAGAAAAATCTGCTGCTACCTAGGATTGAACCCTCAACCTTCCGAGTGGGACACCAGTGTCTTCACCACTAGGCCACCATGCCATAATCTCAGATGAAAAAATAAAATCCCCTGAATGCTTGCTGAATAACAGAGCACTCTTTCATATTCCAGGTGAACAAAAGGCCATTGTCAGCAGCAAACTTTCAGTTATGGAAATGTGCTTCTTTAAATAGTTACCAACTATTTAGCTTAATAATGGTAACATTGTCAAAGTGATGCAAATAAGATGCTCGAGGTAACAACTGCAGAAGCATCACCAGTTTGAATTTATTTATATACACTGTATAAACTTTTATTAAAGAATGTTTTAAAAGTCAAAGCCATACAGATTTTGAAACAGAAAAGTAAGGAAAGCAAAGTAGTGAGTGAAAAAAGAGGAGAAGAGAGAAAAGAGAAAAGAGAAAAGAGAAAAGAGAAAAGAGAAAAGAGAAAAGAGAAAAGAGAAAAGAGAAAAGAGAAAAGAGAAAAGGAAGGGGAAGGGGAAGGGGAAGGGGAAGGGGAAAGGAAAGGAAAGGAAAGGAAAGGAAAGGAAAGGAAAGGAAAGGAAAGGAAAGGAAAGGAAAGGAAAGGAAAGGATTCTAATCTTAAATTACAAGTACATTTCTTACCTTCTCTAAGATTATGACATATTTTCCTTCTTTTCTTAGTCTACCCTTTCTAATTATCATCCCCATAAATCACAAGTTAATTCCCCCCCCCTTTTTTTTTTCAGCCAAAAGTCCATAAAAGATTTTCAATCACTTTATAAATGTATCTGGAAATTTTAAATTTAGGGACCTGAACATCCTGGTTTTACATTCAGACAAAAACCCCACCCTACCAGAATCTGTCTGTATTCTCAGATGTTACCCTAATAATTCTTAGATTGTTGGTTAGGACTGGAAATATCAGACTTCTACTGGTCTTAGGTTTGAATTAAATTGTAGATTAATCATCATAATCATCTAGGACAGTGTTTCCCAAACTTTTGACATATGTGTACCCCTTCTATAATTTTCGTAACGCTGAGTACCCCTCATAAAAAACATATGGTACCCCTGGGGGTACACGTACCACACTTTGGGAAACACTTAGATAACACTGCAATTCTCCGGCGTTTAAACAGCTCCGCGGCTCAACGTCAACTGTTAATGTTCCCGCAGTTTAAAAATGGCCGAACCCGAGCTGCGCGAAGGATGCGCAGAAGTTCCCGCCATAATGAGTTGCGATACGATGTACGATGGCCCCAGTTCCTGTGTAAAAACTGCGATACGCGCCTATTTCTTTCCTTGTTCTGTGGGCGCAGCTAAGCACAGTGCAGTGGATATTCCCACGTGATCCCCACCAAACTCCGGTGCAACGCGTACCCCCACCAAACTCTTCCCATACCCCTGGGTGTACGCGTACCACACTTTGGGAAACACTGATCTAGGACCATGATGGCGAACCTTTTCCGGACCAAGTGCCAAGAGCGAGCCCCAAAATACAATGAGCGTGCGGCCCCTGCACATGCGCTCCGCCCCTGCGTGTGCCCCACACGCCCCATGCCCCCGCACATGCACCCCTACACATGCGCATGTGGCCCCGCGCATGTCCCCGCCCTTCCTCGCATGTGCAGCAGAGACTCAATGACCAGCTGGCTGGCAGGAGGCGTGCGCACTATGCACGGCGGAGCTGAACTGGGCTGACGGCTCGTGTGCCCCACAGAGTGGGCGCCGTGTGCCACCTGTGGCAAGCGTGCCATTGGTTCATCGTCACGGATCTAGGATGTTATTATCGATATATTGCAGAAGAGTTTTTTGGAGTTGAATAACAGTCCAATTATTTATTTATTATTAATGGCCCTACTCCAAATTCTCACTTAGCCAGCCTAGTTTTAGAAGACATGGTGCTTATATTTGTTCAGTTTTTTTTTTTTAAAAAAAGAGAGAGATTGAGTTTATTTATTTATTTATTTTGCTTGTTTCCAACAAAGCCCTTTCCTTCAAGTTTAGAACAATTTAAAAATATGTCACATACAGGGGTTTTTGTCGGGACAAAGAGTCTGCTTCATTCCCTTTTGGAAGCCTAGGTCAGAACAAGATGTTGACTGTGTAAATCACTTAGAGAGGGCTGTAAAGCACTATTGCCCTTCCCTCCTTCCTTCCTTCCTTCCTTCCTTCCTTCCTTCCTTCCTTCCTTCCTTCCTTTCTTCCTTCCTTCCTTCCTCCCTCTCCTTTCTTCCTTCTTTCCCTCCTTCCCTCCTTCCGTCCCTTCCTCCCCACTCCCTCCTTTCCTTCCTTCCTTCCTTCCTTCCTTCCTTCCTTCCTTCCTTCCTTCCTCCCCCTCCCCTCCCTCCCTCCCTCTTTCCTTCCTTCCCTCCCTCTCTACTCACTTCCTTCCATCTCCCTACTCCCTCCCTGCCTCCTTTCCTTCCTTCCTTTCCTTCCTTCCTTCCTTCTTTCCCTCCCTCCTTCCTTCTTTCCGTTCCTCCCCACTCCCTCCTTTCCTTCCTTCCTTCCTTCCTTTCCTCCCTCCCTCCCTCCCTCTCCTTTCTTCCTTCTTTCCCTCCCTCCCTCTTTCCTTCCCTCCCTCCCTACTCCTTTCCTCCCTTCCTTCTTACTTCCTCCCTCCCTCCCTGCCTCCTTTCTTTCCTTCCTTCCTTCCTTCCTTTCCTCCCTCCCTCCCTCCCTCTCCTTTCTTCCTTCTTTCCCTCCCTCCCTCTTTCCTTCCCTCCCTCCCTACTCCTTTCCTCCCTTCCTTCTTACTTCCTCCCTCCCTCCCTGCCTCCTTTCTTTCCTTCCTTCCTTCCTTCCTTCCTTCCTTCCTTCCTTCTTTCCTTCCCTCCCTTCCCTGTCTGCCTTCTTGCCTGCCTGTCTGCCTTTCCTCCCTCCCTCCCTCCCTCCCTCATCCTGTCTTCTGGTGCTTTGGAGAATAATTTGACCCCCTCTTCTTTGCGGCAGCCCCTCAAATACTGAAATACTGCTGTCACGTCACCCCCTAATTCTTTCTTTAGTCTAGCCAGTTGTTGCTGCTGTGGATTGTCAGTCAACTTAATCCTCATCAACCCACCTGCCTTACTGCTAAAATTATATCCATTAATTCTTCATGGTAACATACATTTCCTATAGATCTTCCAAAGTGTTTTTATGACAGTAATATTATCACTGCTAGACATCGCCAGCACTGATGATGTTGCCTAGTTTGGTAATGAAATGACTGCAAGGAAGCCACGTGACTTACGGTATAAGGACAGGGGTGGGATTCAGCCAGTTTGGACCGGTTCAGGCAAATCGGTAGTTACGACCAGTGGCTGAGCCTGCCCCGGCACTATCCTCTCTTATACAATTGCCATCTTTTTGACGCAGCGCGCATGTCCGCAAGGCACACACATGAGCGAAGCTATCCCATCCTATACAATTGCTGTGTTTTTGATGCAGTGTGTATGTGTGCAGGGCGTGAGCAAGCGAGCGAAGCAAGTACGCGCGTGCGCACACTCACATATTTGATTCTGAGGGAACCGGTTTTTAAATTATGTGAAGCCCGCCCAGGGGTGAAATCTACTTACTTTTTCTACCGGTTTGGAAGTACACGCGCCGCGTGCGTGCTTTGATCGCACACAGACCCTCTGCGCATGCGCAAACTCTTCTGCGCATGCACAGAGGATAAAAAACAGGTTACTTCCTGGTTTTAACGACAACCAATGGGTGGGCGGAGCCTCGCGCTGCTGTCGCTACCGGTTCTCCGAACCACCCGCCGCCATCACTACCGCTTCGGCCGAACCGGGCCGAACCGGTAGCATTTCACCCCTGTATAAGGACAATCTAAGTCCTACTCTCATGAAGAAGCTTTGTAACATCAAGGTGCTACCACGTCTTAATTTTGAAGGCAGCTATTGAAGTGACTCCTTGTTTAGAAGGAAGCTGCTGAAGCGCATGGTGTCTCTAATTTTCCATCCAGTCCATGACGACGTCATCTTTCTATTTTTGCTCAAATACAATACTCAGCAAATCTCATCAATAACATTTTAAGAGCTTTCCATTTCATTCTACTGACACTTGGGACCGGATGGCCTCAATTATATATATTTTTAGTTTTTAATGACTCCTTCATTAAGGTTTCCTCTTCGAGCCATTTATCTTTGGGGCATTAATTATTTAGCATTCTCCGGCAAGAAGGAGCTAGTCAAATTTGCCAAGGCTCTCGGTTTTTTAACATTTATATCCTATTTTTTTTTCCAAAAGTGCAGCTGGTTCTCCCGGTTGTGATTAAATGTCAGGAGGATGAAAGTTTTTATTTCATTTTTCCCAGACCTAACTTAAAGGCAAGAGATGAGAGGGAAATAATTTAGAAATAAAGCCCCAATTCGTTTATAGCCAGAACCATTTTCTAGGTTAAAAAGAAATCATCTTGGAAATGATTGGGTTTATGCCTGGAGGAAAGGAACAGAAGTTACGTGAGCAAAGTCAGTATTGATAATTGTGTAGGACTGTGTGTGCTCACTAAGTCAGAATCCAGGGTGATTTTCTCCCTGGTAAAATATATTTCTAAATCCAATTCTAAATGAGGTTAAATCCATCACCAAAGGACTGGATGTAAACTGTGCAGGGCAGACCATTCAGTTTCTTGTTGATAATCATTTAGAAAGGACAAACTTTGTTTGCATCTGTGTGTGTTTTTCTTCCTGTTTTAAACTATTGTATTTTTCAGAGTATAAGACACACCTTTTTCCCCCATAAAAGGGGGTGAAAATTTGGGTGCGTCTTATACACCGAATGTAGCCCTGCCCACCCACCGGCCCCCATCCTTTGGCCTCTGCCTCCCAGCAATTTACCTCCTTGCAGCAAGCAGCAAGGAGAAACAGTCCATTTCAGCTTCAGCACAGCCTAATTAGCACAAATTGATTGTCTGTTGGATCAGCCTCTCGACTCTCAGCTGTTTCAGGCTGCAGAGATTGCCGTTGCCTATTGCTGCGCGGGCCTCTGCTGCTTGCTGCAAGGAGGTAAATTGCTGGGAGCAGATTTTTTTTTTCTTGTGCTAATCAACCTATGCTGAAAATGAAAATGAAAGTAAAACAGGCTGTTTGCTGCAATGAGGCAAAATTGCTCGGAGGCAAAGGCAGAGTTCTTTTTCTTGCTTTCCTCACCAAAAAAGGTAGGTGCGACTTATAGTCCGGAGCGTCTTATACTCTGAAAAATGCGGTACATCTTTACTTCTCTGGGAACAGAGCTATGCATCTCCTCCTTCCTTGTATTGCTTTGGCAGGTTTTTTCCCCCCAATCTGGTCTTCTTTCCTAAGGATTTTTTTTTTTCCCAAATAAAATCTGTCTGACTGGAAGGAAGAATTGCACTTGCTTCTTAAAGGTAAAAGGGACAAGGATTTCCTCCAGCTTTCTTTAACCTTTAAAAAAATCTCACTGCACGTACAGCATGGCTGGGCTATTTTCAGTGCCTCCTTCTCTACTTTGGCACTTCCTAAAATGACCAACAAAAGTGCTATGGTTTTCTCAGTTGCAATGTATGGCTGAGAAAGTTGGACCATCAGGAAGGCTGAGCGTCAAAGAATTGGGGCCTTTGAACTCTGGTGATGGAGAAGACTCCTGCGAGTCCCTTGGACTGCAAGGTGATCCAACTGGTCAGTCCTAGAGGAGATCAACCCTGACTGCTCTTTAGAAGGCCAGATCCTGAAGATGAAACTCAAATACTTTGGCCACCTAATGAGAAGGAAGGACTCACTGGAGAAGAGCAAAGTCAGTCGGGAAGCCACACTCCCTTAACAACCGCATCACTGATCTGATAACCGCAGTGATTCGCTCGATAACCATGGCAAGGAAGGTCTTAAAACGGGAACAAAATTCACTTAGCGACTGTTTTACTTGGCAGCGGACATTTTGGGTTCAATCGTGGTCATAGGTTCGAGGATGACCTATAAAAGAGAATTATTGTGGAAAGGCTGTGTTTTGCTTGCAAAGATCCCAGAAGTCACACTAAGAAGCTGCTGCTTCCTTCACCCCATGTCTTTCCACACTCAACCACTTGAACCAGTGGTGGGTTTCAAAAATTTTTACTATCGGTTCTGTGGGTGTGGCTTGGTGGGTGTGGCAGGGGAAGGATACTGTAAAATCTCCATTCCTACCCCACTCCAGGGGAAGGATATTGCAAAATCTCCATTTCCTCCCAATCAGCTGGGACTTGGGAGGCGGAGAACAGATGGGGTTGGGGCCAGTCAGAATTTTTACTACAGGTTCTCCGAGCTACTCAAAATTTCCGCTACTGATTCTCCAGAACTGGTCAGAACCTGCTGAAACCCAGCTCTGACTTGAACGCTTTAGTGGTTCTTCTGGAAATGTTGTTGTTAGTTGCAAAGTCGTGTCCGACCCATCGTGACCCCATGGACAATGTTCCTCCAGGCCTTCCTGTCCTCTACCATCCTCTGGAGTCCATTTAAGCTCACGCCGACTGCTTCAGTGTCTCCGTCCAGCCATCTCGTTCTCTGCCGTCCCCTTCTTCTTTTGCCCTCAATCGTTCCCAGCATTAGGCTCTTCTCCAGTGAGTCCATCCTTCTCCTTAGGTGGCCAAAGTATTTGAGTTTCATCTTCAGGATCTGGCCTTCTAAAGAGCAGTCAGGATTGTTCTCCTCTAGGACTGACCGGTTTGATCGCCTTGCAGTCCAAGGGACTCGCAGGAGGCTTCTCCAGCACCATCGTTCAAAGGCCTCTCAGTTCTTTGGCACTCAGCCTTCCTTATGGTCCAACTTTCCCAGCCATCCATTGCAACTGGGAAAACCATAGCCTTGACTATACGCACTTTTGTTGGCAGGGTGATGCCTCTGCTTTTTAGTAAGTAATTTTTTTCCCATCCAATAGTGATAGAAAAAAATCCTCTCGTTTGTCTGTTTAATTTATTTGTTCCAACTGTTTGCTTAAGGCTCTTTCAAAACATTGTTTAAACATCGGGTTTTGTGGGAAGGTGGGGGTGTTTATTAATGCAAACAAAGGAGAGCTTTCCCTAGGACTGTAAACTTAAAAGGTCGTCCATATGAGAAAATAAAGGGGTGAATTTCTTTTGTCTGTTCTTTTAAGGAAAAAAAACCACGCTTAGAATACCTCTAAATTTCAAGCCAGAGAAATGTGGTCTTTGTATGTATTACCGGAGCTTTGTTTGCAAATAGTGTTATTACTTGCAATAACTTAATAAATTCCGTTCCCCCTCCGTGGACTTTTCCATAGCTCAAATAAATGATGTTTTATCTTTAATTAAACACCTTGAAGAAATTGCACCAATATTATTCTCCACTAGGCAAGCTCCCTTCGCCCGTCTCCCCATTCCAAGTTCTCCCTTACCCTCCCCTCACCCCCAAATTAACAGATCCTATTACAGCAGCCCGGATTCATTTTGTAATTATTCTGAAGCTGCTCTTTAGAAAGCCTCCAGTGAAACAGAGTGATCCTTCAGTAGCAAAGATAATTAAAAGCAATAATTCAGTTTGTTAGAGGGTATAAAAATTAGAGCCGTACATCACTGTCTTTATTTAAAAAAAAAAAAAAAAAGTAATGGTAATGCAACAGATTGTTTATCACAATATCGCCCTATTTAAAAATTAAAATAGCAAATGTTACCTTTTTTTCTCTTAAAGAGAAAGGAACAAAGTGCGTAACAGGCACTACACAACTCTTGCCGAGAGTGATCTACGAGGTCGGTATTATAGTCACGTGTATTGTGAAAAGTATTTAAAAGAAGTTGGGCCTCTCTTTTCTCTCTCTCCAGGATTCTTAGAATAGAATAGAATAGAATAGAATAGAATAGAATAGAATAGAATAGAATAGAATGGAATGGAATGGAATGGAATGGAATGGAATGGAATGGAATGGAATGGAATGGAATAGGAATAAAATGGGAATGGGAATGGGAATGGGAATAGCATAGCATAGCATAGCATGGGAATGAGAATGGGAATGGGAATGGGAATGGGAATGGAATGGAATGGAATGGAATGGAATGGAATGGAATGGGAATGGGAATGGGAATAGCATAGCATAGCATAGCATAGCATGGGAATGGGAATGGGAATGGGAATGGAATGGGAATAGAATAGAATAGAATAGAATAGAATAGAATAGAATAGAATAGAATAGAATAGAATAGAATAGAATAGAATAGAATAGAATTCTTTATTGGCCAAGTATGATTGGACACACAAGGAATTTGTCTTGGTGCATACACTCTCAGTGTACATAAAAGAAAAGATACGTTCATCAAGAATCATAAGGTACAACACTTAATGATAGTCATAGGGTAAAAATAAGCTATCAGGAAAGAATCAATATAAATATAAATCATAAGGATACAAGCAACAAAATTACAGTCATATAGTCATAAGTGGGAGGAGATGGGTGGTGGAAACGATGAGAAGATTAATAGTAATGCAGATTTAGTAAATAGTTTGACAGTGTTGAGGGAATTATTTGTTTAGCAGAGTGATGGCGTTGGGAAAAAACTGTTCTTGTGTCCAGTTGTTCTGGCGTGCAGTGCTCTATAGTGTCGTTTTGAGGGTATGAGTTGAGAATAATATTATTTCAAATCTAAAATAAACCTGTGGCTGCTTTAAGGATTTACTTGGCCGATGTTAAGTGTTAAAACAGCCAGGAGGCTGTTTTCTGGCTTAAAAGGAGGAGCTGCTTTAATAGTGGGATTCCCATCATGTCTTATCTGCAGACATAACACACATCTGCACTCATACAAATGACAACCAGGTGGCAGCAAAGAACTCTAATCCTGTACTCCCACCTGGTGGTCATCGGGATTTTTGCAATCCAATCTGTCAATTCTGCACAATCACTTTGTAATGCAGGGGTGTCAAACTCAAGGCCCGCGGGCCGAATCTGGCCTGCCGGGTGCTTAAATCTGGCCCGCGGAGACGCCCTGGAAACAGCAAAAGACTGGGCCACAGTACCTCTGCCAGTGAAAAAGGAGGTCAGTAGGGGTGCACAGGGCCCTCCTGAGCTCTGTTTTCAGCTGTGATGGCCTCCTGCAACCCTCTGCTAGCAAAAACGGAGCTCAGGAAGGCCACGCGCAGCCCTCCCGAGCTCCATTTTTGCTGGCAGAGCCCTCGGCCACCACAGGCATCCCCAACACAAGTGATGACAAGCTGCCCAAGCCAACCCTGGCCATGCCCACCCGACTCCCTGAGGTCAAACACAACTCTGATGTGAAATGAAATCGAGATTGAAACCAGGTGTGAAATGCTACTGGTTCGGACCAGTTCGACTGAACCAGTAACGATGGCAGCACGTGGTTCGGAGAACCGGTAGCGGCGGCAACATGAGGCTCCACCCACTGGCCCGGGTGCTGTTACTTCCTGGTTTTAACCAGGAAGTAACCTTTTTTGACCCTCTGTGCATGCGCCTAAGTCTTCTGCACACACACAGAGGGTCCAAGTGTGCACGACGTGTGCACTTCCAAACCGGTAGTGAAGGTAAGTAGATTTCAACCCCAATTGACACCCCTGTTGTAAAGTAACGTAAAGTCAATTCTAGTGAATCCCTGGTTCGTAATATTAATCTAAAAGCAAGCCTCGGTGACAGGAAGCTAATAAATGGCATTTTCTCTTCAGGTTGGCTGGCAGTTAAAGAATCTGGTCAATGCGTTGCGCGAAGACCCTAACGGCGTGATCTTAACGTTGAAAAAGCGACCTCAGAATACGCTCGTTTCTGCTCCGGCACTTCTCAAGAACGTCAGGTGGAAACCACTTGCTCTTCAGGTAAGAGATGACCTTGGACGGTGTCTCTGTTGAGTGAACTCTGAAAAATGCATCACTGCCTCTTGTTTTCCGTGTCTCGGGAGTCACCGTCATTAAACAATGGAGTGTAAAGAAACAACAATGGGAGAATTAGGATGATTTAGATCAGACTGGGGTTAACGGTAAGGGGGCAGGATTTTCTGCAAAGTTGTTCTATTGTTTTCTTTGAATCTCTTTGTGATTTGTATTTGTTTTATATTTTTGATATGATCCAATGATTAAATCTATTGTCTGTAGAGATTCTCAAGTCATCCAGGTCATGGTTGTCCCAAAGGAGGTTTTACAAAAGGCAACTTATTTTTCTTTGAAGATGTTTTGCTTCTTTCCCAAGAAGCTTTTTCAGCTAGAATTAGAGCAGAGCAGAGTACAATACGATAAATGCAATGCAACACAACACAAAGGTGCTTTTTCAAAAGGCAACTGGACTTTATTTTTCTTTGAAGATGTTTTGCTTCTCATCCAAGAAACTTCTTCAGCTAAAATAGAGCAGAGCAGAGTACAGTACGATAAATGCAATGCAATACAATACAGTGCAATGCAATGTAATACAATAGAATACAATGCAACACAACACAACACATTTAGTTGCCCCAAAGGTGCTTTTTCAAAAGGCAACTGGACTTTCTTGTGGTTTTTTTTCCCTCTTGAAGATGTATCGCTTCTCATCCAAGAAGCTTCTTCAGTTCTGGGGGTCAGTAAGGAGTCTATAGAACTGAAGAAGCTTCTTGGATGAGAAAGCAAAACGTCTTCAGGGAAAAACAAAGAAAGTCCAGTTGCCTTTTGAAAAAGCATCTTTGGGGCAACCATGAATGACTGAGAATCTCCATAGACAAAGGTAGAGCTAGTACTCTACAATTTGTGCTTCATGCCTAGGCTACCTCACTGTGCTAACAGCCGGAGAGTTTCCCAGATATCCACAGATACCCAGTAAATATGCTTGGCAGATTTTTTTTTTCCTTTAAAGTTTTGGGTGCATCATAATGTACCTTCCACATTTCCACAACTTGCAGATCTTCCCCTTTATGAACTCCTGTGTTGCAAGGCACCTTGGAAGGGATTAGTAATGCACTCAGGGGTGGGCTTCAAAAATTTTAGCAAGGGGTTCTGTGCCTAGTTGCTGGGTGGGTGCGGCTATAGCAGGCATGGCCTAGTCGGCCTCCTCCATCATGGCAGGGGGGGTGTTTTTGCCCTTCCTGGGCTCTGGAGGTTTTCTTTGAGACTCCGGGAGGGTAAAAACGGCCTCCCCAGGCTCCAGGGGCCCTCTGGAGGCTGTAAATGGGTCCGTTTCTGGCCTTCTTGAACTTCCGGTAGGCCTGTTTTTCACCCTCCCCGAGCCTCCCTGAGCCTCTGCACTTACTTGCATCCAAAACAGGCCTTTTGGGGACCCCTGGGAGGGGAGGGGCGGGGTGGGATAGGCCAGCCAGGAGTGGGATTTGGGGGTTCTCCGAACTGCACAGAATCTTAGTTAGAGGTTCTCCTGAACCCTTGCGAACCCCCAGCAGCCCACCCCTGAATGCACTCCTACATTTTACTCAAAAGTTATGTTCCCTTGGGTGCAGGTGGACATAGGTCTTGAGCCCCAAATGGCTGCAATGAGATTTGAAGGTGGAAGCGCCTTCCTCCCACGCTTAACAGCTGGCTCTATCAGCTCCGGCAATGACCTAGAAATTGAGCGCAATAGGTTTTCTGTTAATCGCCCTTCTGAGAGAAGAAGGCATAAATCTAATGACTTTCTTTTCATATCTTTTTTTTTTATTATTATTATTACTGGGATTCCAAATGGAGGAAGAACACAATTACAAGCCGTGCATTTTCTACCAGCTGCCCTTAGCCAACTGAGCCAACTGAGACCTCATTCAAGCCTCTCTCTCTCTGTCTCTTTCTCTCTCTCGAGCAAAATCAATACTATCAAACCATATTATTCTTCTTTTCCATCATATCACAGCGGCTTCTCCCTCCCCTTTCCTTCTAGCTATTCTTTTCCAGGAGAAATTTTAAATCCCTCTTGGATTTCCCCAGCCTGTTTATTTCTCAGGTTTGGAGGCCAAAAGATTATGGAGTTTAAAGACGAATATTATTTATTTGTCAGTATAAAAAAAAACAATCAAAGCAACTGTCATGAATTGCAGACGACTGTTGTCCCTGTTAGGTTGCAACGGCATTCAGAAGGATTTGAAAAAGAAAACTCTCAGTGATTTGATAAAGACAGGACTTTTGGTAAATTGAGACCAGCTCTCGCCCACATGGAATTTACTAAGAACATTAAATACAGCATTTTGATCCCAGCTATGTGTCTTTTGTTAGTCAGCCATGACTTTAGAGAAAGATAAAATATAATTATAATATAATACACCTAATATTTGCCACCCTTTGCACAATGCTGTAAATGATACTAGGTGTGTACAGTACTGTACAAGGTTCCAAGACTCAACATTGCCTCCAAAACAGATTAACAGAGTTGGAAGGGACCTTGTAGGTCATCTAGTCCAACCCCCTGCCCAAGCAGGAGACCCTACACCATTTCTGACAGATGGCAGTCCAGTCTCTTCTTGAAAGCTTCCAGTGATGAAGCTCCCACAACTTCTGAAGGCAACTTCTGTTCCATGGGTTGATTGCTCTCACTGTCAGAAAATTTCTCCTTATTTCCAGGTTGAATCTCTCCTTATTCAGTTACCATCCATTATTCCTTGTCTGGCCTTTAGGTGCTTTGGAAATAGCTTGACCCCTTCGTCTCTGTTGGCAGCCCCTCAAATATTGGAACACACTGCTGTCATGTCTCCCCTGATCCTTCTCTTCACTGGACTAGCCATGCCCAGTTCCTGCAACCGTTCATCGTATGTTTTAGCCTCCACACCCCTAATCATCTTGGTTGCTCTTCTCTGCACTCTTTCTAGAGTCTCAACAACTTTTTTTATGTGTGGTGCCCGGGAATTTAGCAGTTATAGTCTAGTGAAAAGAAGGACAAATGGTGACATGATAGCAGCCTTCCAATATTTGAGAGGTTGCCACAGAGAAAAGGGAGTCAAACTGTTCTCCAAAGCACCAGAAGGCAGTACAACGGATGGTAACTAATCAAGGAGAGAAGCATCCTAGAACTAAGGAGAAATTTCCTAACAGTGAGAACAATTAGCCAGCAGAAGGCTTGCCTTCAGAAGTTGTGGGGGCTCCATCACTGGAGGCTTTTAAGAAGAAACTGGACAATCACTTGTCTGGAATGCTATCGGGTCTCCTGTGTGACCAGGGCTTTGGATTAGAAGACCTCCAAGTCATTTCCAACTCTGTTATTCTGTTAAGTTGTGGATGCTCCATCACTGGAGATTTTAAAGAAGAGATTGGATAACCATATATGACATAGGGGTCTCTTGCTTCAGCAGAGGATCGGACTAGAAGACCTTCAAGGTATTCTGTCCCCGTACCACACACGCACCCCCACAGACGGCCCGGAGTTAATAAGCCACACGACAAAACTCTTTGAAGATAAAGTTGGCAGCAACCCAGTGGCTAGCTGCCAATTCAGACTTTACTCACACAAAACAAAGATTAGACTGCAAGCATTCCGATAAAACAGGCAGAGTTTCAACAATACAAGGATTAATCCAAATGCAGTCTGATAAAGCAGGCAAAGTCCAGTAACGCAGAGATCATGGATTATTTCCAGTTTTTGCTCATCACAAACTGAACCGGCCACCACACCCACATTTATACCCTGTGGGGTGTGGTCCAGTGACTCAGCTAATCTCTGGCACGCCTTCCCCTCTGCTGCGCACGCTTCTCCCTGCGCCTCTGCCGAGGGTCCAGCCAGCACTTATCTTCTTTGTCGCTGACCACCTGTGGCTGTGGGGATGTGCTTGGCTCTGAGCCTATCGTTTGGCCTTCGGTGTCCTCCGGAGGCATTGCCAGAGAGGAGGGTCCTGGAGAGGGAGGCCTTGCCAACTCCTCTCCCTCACTCTCAGAGTCTGCATCTGTCGATAGCCCAGGCTCAGGCAACGGAGCCACAACACAAGGTCCCTTTCAATACTGTTATTCTGTTTATAGCAAACCCCCCCCCCCCACCTCAAAATTGTTAGATATAGCCCTTAAAGGCTTCAAACCAGTGGTGAAATGTAAAATTTGTTACTACCGGTTTTGTGGGCATGGCTTGGTGGTGGGAGTAATATGCCTGAGTTCGGCTGAAGAGGTTGTAAAAAGAAAATGCTTTCAAAGCCTCTGACGATCCCAGCTGACTTGCCTGATCGGCAGAGGCTTTTTTTTTTCTTTTAAAAACATTTTTTCTATAACCTCTTTGGCTGAAGAAGTTGCAGAAAAAAATGCTTTTAAAAGCCTCTGATGATCCCAGCTGAGCCGTGCGATCATCAGAGGCTTTTTTTTTTTTTTTTTACTTTTAAAAGCATTTTTTTTTGGCCAAAGAAGTTGTAGAAAAAATCTTTTAAAAATAATTTTAAAAAAGCCTCTGATGATTGCATGGCTCAGCTGGACAATGCTGGGGGGGAGGGCAGGGATTTTGCTACCAGTTCTCCAAACCACCCGCCTCCATCGCTACCGGATCGGACGATCCGGTCCGAACCAGGAGCATTTCACCCCTGCTTCAAACTAGCCACTTAACAGTCCTTCTTTATGTGTAAGGAGAAGGTTCTATAATTAGACATCTCTAAGAACAGAATGGCTAGATTCCAAACAACAAAAAGTGATTGTGTTTTCAATTAATTAAATGGATGAAAGTCATTATTACATTATTCAGTTGCATTTAACACCATGGGAGCCAGCATAGAAACTTTGTTCATTCAATTAAACATTAGTCAATTTTAAAATATTAAATTAAATCAAATCCAATTTGTCGTGGCCTCGGCCACTTTGTCCTGGCTTCCCCTCCTTCCAGAAAACACAGACTCTTGCACACCATTCAGAAGTCAAGGGAGGCCTTTTCCCCTGAAAATAATCAGTGGTGGAATTCATTTTTTTTTTTTTACTACCGGTTCTGTGGGTGTGGCTTGGTGGGCGTGGCAGGGGAAGGATACTGCAAAATCCCCATTCCCTTCCCCCTCCTGGGGAAAGGATATTGCAAAATCCCCATTCCCTCCCCCCTCCTGGGGAAAGGATATTGCAAAATCCCCATTCCCTCCCTTCTCCTGAAGGAAGGATACTGCAAAATCCCCATTCCCTCCCCACTCCTGGGGGAAGGATATTGCAAAATCCCCATTCCCTCCACCCTCCTGGGGGAAAGATATTGCAAAATCCCCATTCCCTCCCCCCTCCTGAGGGAAGGATACTGCAAAATCCCCATTCCCTCCCCACTCCTGGGGGAAGGATATTGCAAAATCTCCATTCCTACCCCACTCTGGGGCCAGCCAGAGTTGGTATTTGCTGGTTCTCTGAACGACTCGAAATTTCCGCTACCGGTTCTCCAGAACCTGTCAGAGCCTCCTGAATTTCATCCCTGAAAATAATCTCCATCCTTCTATCAAGCTTCCAAAGAACCGGATGTGTTAGATTTAATGAACTTGCTCCAAATGGTAAGTAATAGTAGGAGTACAGTTGGATTTTGCCCAGGTCCCTGCTTTCTTCTGAATAATGGTGGGACTAGTCCTGGGGAAAAATTGTAAAAAGCCATAAAGCAGCTGCTCTGAATGCTAAATAAAGCATTGGAAGAGACCTTGAAGGTCTTTTAGTCCAACTCCCTGCTCAAGAAGTGTCAGAAAGTGAGTCAAGTAAGTCAGAAAGTGAGTGGGAGATGTTGTTCTCTGTCCATTCTAAACCTAAACCATATTTCATACATCAAATGCCCTGGGAATATTTGGGAAAGGCATGAAATAGCCAGTCCGTCAGGCCAAAAGTAGCCACAACCACTTTTAAATAGCTAAAGTAAGCAACGTTATTGTCTTTTACCTAAGTTAGAAGAATCTCCCCAGACTGCTTGACATCTCCAGGGAACGACCACAGGGGTGAAATGCTCCCGGTTCGGACCGGATCACCCGATCCGGTAGCGATGGAGGTGGGTGGTTTGGAGAACCAGTAGCAAAAATCCTTGCCCCCCCCCATGCCCAGCTGAGCCGCACAATCATCAGAGGGTTGTTTTTTTTACTTTTAAAAGCATTTTTTCTACAACCTCTTCGGCCGAAAAAATGCTTTTAAAAGTTAAAAAAAAAAGCCTCTGATGATCGCACAGCTCAGCTGGGATCCTCAAAGGCTTTTAAAAGAAAAAAAGTCTCTGACGATCAGGCAACTCAGCTGGGATCGTCGGAGCCTTTTGGAAGCATTTTTTACAACCTCTTCGCCAAAGAGGTTGTAGAAAAAATGGTTTTAAAAGAAAAAAAATGGCCACACCCACCCAGTCACATTACCCCCCCCACCAAGCCACGCCCACAGAACCGGTAGCAACAAATTTTAGATTTCCCCCCTGATCAACCAGATAAGACTTTGTGCATCTTGGGGAGGCCATTTATACCCCATATGGCTGTGCAACGATTCCAAACTAGGTCCCCCACTTAACTCCGCCTTCCAGCCTAGCTGGCAGTTTCCCAACACAATCCAGATAATCAAATGATGGGGCCAGTCTTGGGCAGGGTTTGAGGTTACCATTTAGGTACATCTCTGCTTGAAACAAAACTGAGAAGTGACCTCCTGTTCTGCGATCCAGTGTTCTGAGAAGAATGCCCAACCATCCATTGCCAACTGATCAGGGGTGAAATCCAGCAGGTTCTGGAGAACCGGTAGCGGAAATTTTGAGCAGTTCGGAGAACCAGCAAATACCACCTCTGGCTGGCCCCAGAGTGGGGTGGGAATGGAGATTTTGCAGTATCCTTCCCCTGGAGTGGGGTGGGAATGGAGATTTTGCAGTATCCTTCCCCTGGAGTGGGGTGGGAATGGAGATTTTGCAGTATCCTTCCCCTGGAGTGGGGTGGGAATGGAGATTTTGCAGTATCCTTCCCCTGGAGTGGGGTGGGAATGGAGATTTTGCAGTATCCTTCCCCTGGAGTGGAGTGGGAATTGAGATTTTGCAGTATCCTTCCCCTGGAGTGGGGTGGGAATGGAGATTTTGCAGTATCCTTCCCCTGGAGTGGGGTGGGAATGGAGATTTTGCAGTATCCTTCCCCTGGAGTGGGGTGAGAATGGAGATTTTGCAGTATCCTTCCCCTGGAGTGGAGTGGGAATGGAGATTTTGCAATATCCTTCCCTGGAGTGGAGTGGGAATGGAGATTTTGCAGTATCCTTCCCTGGAGGGGGTGAGAATGAAGATTTTGCAGTATCCTTCCGCTGGAGTGGAGTGGGAATGGAGATTTTGCAATATCCTTCCCTGGAGGGGGTGAGAATGGAGATTTTGCAGTATTCTTCCCCTGGAGTGGGGTGGGAATGGAGATTTTGTAGTATCCTTCCCCTACCGCGCCCACCAAGCCACGCCCACCACACCATGCCAGCCACAGTACGCCCACAGAACCTGTAGTTAAAAAAATTGGATTTCACCACTGCATCCGATCCACCGCAAGTGATTTTTGTAGTGCGTCTACGACACAGTGCTCTTCTCTGCTGAATGACTGATTGTGATGACAACAGAACAGTGATCGTTGGATGAGTGGGGGAGAATATATTTAGATTTCTCAGAGTGAGAAATATTTTCTCCTTGCATGAGCTGGCTTGTCACTCATCATCAGTTCTTGCATTCGCAAGAGAACACACCTGACTGCGCATGCGGTGGAATTCATTTAAGGATGGCTTGAGTAGTTGCCAGTGAATAAACGCTGTTTTATATATACTTGTATATAAAATAGAAGGATTAAAACACACCACGGGGTGTTAGGGGTGTCTTACCCCCTCAGTATTTTTTTTCCAGAGAGTAAGTCATCTGTGTACCAAGTTTGGTTGAAATTGCTCGAGGCATTCCAGAGTTATGCTGGAACACACGCACACACACACACACACACACACTCATTTATATACATATAGATTTTTTAATCCCACCTTTATTACTTTTAGAAATTACTCAAGGCAGCGAAAATACATAAATCTTCTACCTCCTCCTATTTTCTCCACAACAACTCTGTGAGGTGGGCTTCGCTGAGAGAGTGACTGGCCCAAAGTCATCCAATTAGCTTTCATGTCTAAGGCGGGACTGGAATTCTCTGTCTCCTGCTGATTGGCCCAAAGTCACCCAGCCAGCTTTCGGGTCTAAGGCAAGAGTAGAATCTGATACCGAAGAATTCTGTTGACCTCTCCCTTAGCAAAATATGGATGAAAGTACCTCTGCAGAATCAGGGAATCAAAGAGATACCTAATAATGAATATGAAATTGAACAAACATCCCAAAAGTATGCTTATAATCAGTTTTATTCCACATTTGCTGTTCAGTCGAAAGGGATGTTGGAGACCCTAGTCAACCCTAGTGACTTCTAACGAAGGACCAGGGGTGACATGATAGCAGTGTTCCAGTATTTGAGGGGATGCTACAGAGAAGAGGGGTTCAAGCTATTTTCCAAGGCACCTGAAGGCCAGACAAGGAATAATGGATGGAAACTGATCAAGGAAAGATTCAACCTGGAAATAAGATGATTTTTTTCTAACAGTGAGAGCAATCAACCCATGGAACAGAAGTTGCCTTCAGAAGTTGTGGGAGCTTCATCCCTGGAAGCTTTCAAGAAGAGACTGGACTGCCATCTGTCAAAAATGGTGGAGGGTCTCCTGCTTGGGTGGGGGGTTGGACTAGATGACCTACAAGGTCCCTTCCAACCCTGTTAATCTGTTAAACCTCTTTAATCCGTTGTTTTTCATCCTTGGCAACTTTAAGACCTGTGGAGTTCAACTCCCAGAATTCCCCAGCCAACATGACTTATTGCGGAATTCTGGGTTTTGAAGTTGCCAAGATTGAGAAAGTTTTACTCTCATTGCAAAATCTATGATGCAATGAGACTATTCCAGCATCTCTGACAGATTTAAGCCCTTCTGGAGCCTATTTTAAATAAATCTCTTCCCTTGTCATTCCTATCCTTTGCTTCTAGCGTTGACCTTTTCAATATCTCCATTCTATCTTCTCAATGGCCATTTTCATTTTTAGCTAGTGATGTTTTAATTATGAGCCACAGCCCTACATGTCTGGGCTGGGCTGGAGACTCTGCAAAGTCTCTGTTAAATATTAGAAAAGATCCAGAAATAAAAAGAATGGAAATCAAAAAAGAAAAATATAAATTACAAGCATTTGCAGGTGATTTAGTTTTTTATATTAGAAGAACCACTAGAAACTGGTCCTAAATTGATAGAGAAAATTGAGGAATATGGAGAAGTGGCAGGGCTGAAAATAAAGAAAAAAACAAAGTAATAGTTAAAAATCTTACAGATAAACAAGAAATAAGATTTATTTACTTACTTACTTACTTACTTACTTACTTACTTACTTACTTACTTACTTACTTACTTACTTACTTACTTATTGGTTCGATTTATATGCTGCCCTTTTTCCGGAGACTCAGGGCAGCTTACAATACGTTAAGCAATAGCCTTCATACTTTTGTATATACCTGCTTAGTAGGGCTTTCAGGGGCCCCCAAGTGGTGTTCTTTTTTATACAAAGTCAGCTTATTGCCCCCACAAACCGGGTCCTCATTTTACCTACCTCGGAAGGATGGAAGGCTGAGTCAACCTTGAGCCTGGTGAGATTTGAACTCTCAGTAATTGCAGGCAGCTGGTGTTACTTAACAGTGCTTTAGTCTGCTGCGCCACCAAGGCTCTATTTTTTTTTTTTAATTTGATTTATATGCCACCCTTCTCCGGAGACTCAGGGCAGCTTACAATGCGCTAAGCAATAGCCTTCATCCTTTTGTATATTTATACAAAGTCAGTTTATTGCCCCCACAACTGGGTCCTCAATTTACCTACCTTAGAAAGGATGGAAGGCTGAGTCAACCTTGAGCCTGGCGAGATTCGAACCTGCAGTAATTGAAGGCAGCTGGTCTTAATAACAGGGTGCTTTAGACCACTGTACTACCAAGGCTCTTATAACTATATTTCTATTGACAGAGAAAATAGATCTGCAGATAGTAAAGAAAGTTAAATATTTAGGCATCTATTTAACAGCAAGATGTGCAACAATTAAAGACAATAACTATATAAAACTAATGCAACAAATTAAATTGGACCTGGAGAAATGGAAGAACTTACAACTATCTTTGATAGGGAGACTAGCCACTATAAAAATGAATATACTACCGAAATTACTTTTTTTATTCCAAACGATACCGATAAAAATAGAGGGAAAAAATACTTTGAAGATCTAAATAGAAAAAAATTGAAGTATATTTGGCAAGGGAAAAAAAGCAAGAATAAAACTGAAAATGCTACAGGAATCTAAAAGCACTGGGGGCTTTGGACTACCAGATTGGGAGCTATACTATCAGGCATACATACAGGGGTTAAAAAATGGATCATTCCTTGTGTGTCAATCACACTTGGCGGATAAAGAATTCTAATCTAATCTAATCTAATAAACATGAAACATAGAAGATTACTACTGTTAGAGCAGGGATGAAATGTAAAATTTGTTACTACCAGTTCTGTGGGCATGGCTTGGTGGTGGTGGTGGGTAATGTGACTGGGTGGGCATGGCCAACTTTTTTTTTTTTTAACTTTTCAAAGCATTTTTTCTAATGCTTTGAAAAGCCTCTGCCGATCAGGAATCTCAGCTGGGATCGTCAGAGACTTTTCAAAGCATTTTTTTTACCACCTCTTCGGCCAAGAGGTTGCAGAAAAAAATGCTTTGAAAAGCCTCTGACTATCCCAGCTGAGCCGCGCGATCATCAGAGGCTTTTTTTTTTACTTTTAAAAGCATTTTTTTTGTCGGAAGAGTTGTAGAAAAAATGCTTTTAAAAAAAAGCCTCTGATGATCCTGTGGCTCAGCTGGGCGTGGGGGGTGGGGCAGGGATTTTTGCTACCGGTTCTCCGAACCACCCACCATCATCGCTACCGAACCGGGCGATCCGGTCCGAACTGGGAGCATTTCACCCCTGTGTTAGAGGGACATGATCTTCAACTAGGATGGCATGCCTTTTTATGCCCACTCTATCTTCTCAATGGCCATTTTCATTTGTAGCTAGTGATGTTTTAATTATGAGCCACAGCCCTACATGGATGGGCTCGGCTGGAGACTCTGTAAAGTCAAGTTGTGATGAAAGTTTATCCATGCTGGGTCTCTCCCAGCATTTCCCACTGGTTCTTTGGCTGGTCTTAATGCTCCCATAAGAGCAAAGAATCATTAGCCTCTGACAGCAAAGTTGTTTTTGTTGGCTGATGTCATCAGATTTTAATTTGGGGGAGAGGGAAACCTTTATCTTAAGGTTGCAGCCTTCACTGCTGGTGGGACCATCCAGAAGGGAGTGAGCTGATTTCATGTCACAGGACCAAAATAGATTCTCGACTAAATCTCTTTTCATAGAATTTTAGTAGTGTTTAGGTTCCAAAATAAGTTCTGAGGGGTTTCCCCCCACCCCCACTTTCATCACCTTACTGCTATTGCTGAGCAGACTTCACACAGAAATATTCCTAAAGAATTATTCCACGGTGTTCTGAATATTTATGGAAAGGGGAATTGGCTATTTCATGGACAATTAGTGCCTAACTTTGATTTTGGGTAAGCAGAAAAGTAACACATTCCAAATTCAAAACTGACGCTTGAGTATATGATGTGGCAGGAATACATTTCCAAATTAAGCCCTGCTGGCTACAGATATATAAAGGCATTCTCATTAGTTTCTTGAAATTCTCAGTATTAAAACCTATCCGCACATCCCTAAAATTAAAGGCAGTTACTCTGGCCCCCTTTAACTCTGTTTCGTGAAAGAGAACTAGAAGGGCAAAATATCAGAGAACAGAGAATAGTCACAAAATATCCAGGAAAATAACAGAATAAGAGTTGGAAGGGACCTTGGAGGATATCTAGTCCAACCACTTCCTCAGGCAGGAGACAGTACATCTTAAAAATTTACAGTGTTGGAGCATTCACAACTTCTGGAGGCAAGTTGTTCCACTGATTAATTGTTCTCACTGTCAGGAAATTTCTCCTTAGTTCTAGGTTGCTTCTCTCCTTGATTAGTTCCAATCCACTGTTTCTTGTCCAGCCTTCCGGTGCCTTGGAGAACTGGTTGACCCTCTCTTCTTTGTGGCAACCCCTGAGATATTGGAACACTGCTCTCATGTCACCCCCAACCTTCTTCTCATCAGACTAGCTCAGGGGTCAGCAACCTGTGGCTCTGGAGCCACATGTGGCTCTTTCACCCCTCTGCTGCGGCTCCCTCTCACTCAAGATATGTGTCACAACTGGCAATGTGCGACACTCACCGGCCTGCAATTTATTGAGCTTTTCAACCCCCGGTAGGCCAACCATGGATAAATCCAAGAAAAGAAAAGTTTCAGAAGAAAACAGAACATTTAATTCAACTACATCTGTTAGTTTTGTGACCGCTCAAGAAATAATCAGGCACGGAAAGGGTTTTGTGGCTCCCGGTGTTTTCTTCTCTGTGGGAAACAGGTCCAAATGGCTCTTTTGGAGTGTTTAAGGTTGCAGACCCCTGGATTAGACATACCCAGTTCCAGCAACCATTCTTCATATGTTTTAGCCTCCAGTCCCCTAATCATCTTTGCTGCTCTTCTCTGCACTCTTTCTAGAGTCTCAACTTCATTTTCACATCGTGGCGACCAAAACTGAATGCAGGATTCCAAGTGTGGTCTTACCAATGCATTATAAAGTGGTATTAACACTTCACGTGGTCTTGATTCTGGCAGAATACAAAATCTGGTATTCTGGTTTCTATTTGTTTGGACGAATTCCTTACTACGGACGTAGAGGCCCTGTGGAAATTTTCCAGCATCCATACTACAACTGACCTTGACATGGCACAAGAGAGAGTCTTTCTCCTCCTCATTTCTGCTATCAATTACATTTCAAAGAAGAAGAAAAAAGAGCAGCTACAATGGTCGATCTGAAGGAATTATGAAACCGAAAACTTAGAAAAAAGTTAGAAATGTTTAACAGACTAATTTGTGAGAAACTTTAATATGACTGGTGATTGCAATACATTCAAGCCACGTGCTATTCCCTAAGTGTCCCTGCTTATAAATATCTTAAAGGAAGAGCTGTTTGATTTCGTTAAAAAGTCCCTTTCAAAATTAATGCAAGATGTTTATGCATCTCTGCCTAAGCTTTGATGTGACCAATCCCCTTTAGGCACCGAGTTCCAATATCTGATTATTGTATGAACATCTATAAACTGGAGATGATTTCTACTAATGGTTCATCTTCAGTCACAGTGTGTTAGAGCCACAAGCCAACTCTTGCTTCCCATGATTAAGTCTCTGCGCATAGATGTGTATGGGTGTTCATGTTGCATAAATAATTATTCTCCGGAGGGGGGAAAAAATAATTTGCTTCTATTACAGCAGTCTTTTCTAAATAACTAAGGGCTTCCAGTTAATAAATAGTCAAATGGAATAGCTGTTGGAGAGACCTCTTTTGCTATTATCAATGCAGAAGGTGAGAGGTTTTTATCATGCCAACTTTGGACGATGCGTCCATTTTGTTGCAATGAAATGAGGTGGGAGAAGCTACATACAGGTAGTTTATATAGAGTTTTCTCTTTTTTTCTCTCTTTCTGCTCCTATCCCCACTCCCGTTTCCAGCCGGTGATTCCAACCAGCCCAACGAGCAGTTTCACTACACCAACCAGCACGATGGGTATGAACTCCAAAATGGACAACTCGACACTGCAAGATGTATTCATCTTCTCACCTGTGTCAGGACTCTATGGTCCCAGGTATGCCTTGCCTAGATGTCAGCACTCCAAATTACATTCGTTCCAGTGCTGACATAAGGAGGAGAAGAGGGGGCAACTGGCAAGAGGACACTTGACTTTTCACCTACTTACTTTCCCTGAAGATAATATCCCCTAGGAGATGGGATGGGAGGGGGGACATTCCTGGGAGCTGAAGTAGTAGATATGGGGAGAGTGATTTGGAAGATGGCCAATGAGACGCAGAGAATTGGGGAACGGAAAGGGAAGGTTTGGGGTCAGGAAGTCAGTGTTGGCTACGACATGATCAGGGACGGATTGTCGTGCTTAATAAATGAAAGATTTCATCAAAGACTATTTGTTTGGAAATGCAATTAAATATTTGAGACGACACCAAAACCTGACACTATACCTGTTCTTTTTTTAAAAAAAAAAGTTTTTCATTTTGTTTTAATACAAACATTTCATCTTTCATTAAACAGTGTGTCATCTGGGTACAAATATTTTGTGCAATAAGAATTAAAATTTACAGCCATATTCATTATTTTATCTATTTTTAAATTAAAACTAATACCTAACATACCTACTACAGTGGTGAAATCCAAATTTTTTTACTACTGGTTCTGTGGGCATGGCTTGGTGGGCATGGCAGGGGAAGGATACTGCAAAATCCCCATTCCCTCCCCACTCCTGGGGGAAGGATATTGCAAAAGCTCCATCCCTACCCCAGGTGTTATATTTAATTTTTGCTCCAAAAGACACATTAGGAGTTTATTTTCAGATTAGGTCTTATTTTCAGAGAAACATAGTACTAAATGTGTCCATCTGGCTAATGATTTTAACTGGGGCTTATTTTGGGGGTAGGGCTTATATTACAAGCATCTGAAAAATCATGCTAGGGCTTGTTTTCTGGTTGGGTCTTATTTTCCGGGAAACACAGTAGTTCTTTTCAAGCCTAGCCTTCAAACAGTCCTCTAGATCAGCGGTCACCAACTGGTGGTCCATGGACCACTGGTGGTCCACGAGAAAATTTTGGTGGTCCGCAGAAAAGTTATTTGCATTTTTTATATTGCAGTAAATCAGGGGTCCTCAAACTACGGCCCCTGGGACAGATACATGTAATGAACATTTGTATTGCTGCAGAGTCTCTCCCTTTGGGGTCTTTCTGTGTGGGTCAGAGGGGGGCAGAAATTCCAACTTGGGGTCTGCTTCAGCCTCTTGGTGCGGGGCTTCGGGTGAAGGCTGGAGGGAAGCACCGCTGGTGGCGAAGAGCCAGAGGGCCTTGTTCCAGTGGGACGGCCTCATGGCCTGGAACTGACTGACCATCTCAGCCCACTGAGCCTCCAGGCGACTGTACCTGTCCTTGCACTCCCGCAGGTCTTCCCTCTGCTTGGAAAACCTATGCTCCTAGTCCTCAGTGAGGTGCTTCTGCTGAGCCTCCTTCTCAGTCAGAGGAGTGGCTGGGAGGGGTGAGTAGAGGCTGGCAAGGCATCCTTTGACGTGAGTGACATTGAGTTGGCCACGCCCACCCAGTCACATGACCATCTATCCATGCCCACACAGCCAGTCATTAGGCAAATCATATTAGTGTTCTGTGGGATTTAAAATTATGAATGTAGTGGTCCCAGGTCTCAGGTTTCGCTGAGGTCCAAAAGGTTGGTGACCCCTGCTCTAGAGAAATTATCTTCTGGGTCATGGTGATTCCTTATGGGTACTTTGGACCAAAGTCGTATTTTTGCAGTATGATTTTCTAGCAGATTAACCTCTTCTTCCTGTGCTGCTCTTCTTTCAGCCACTACAGCACAAATCTGGTCCATATGCAGAAGAAATTAGTGGCCCATGAGTCAAAAGTCTCCACTGCATAAACATTCCTTTTTAATAGCAATATGCTATTCCAGAATTGTTTTGTCTCTGATAACTTTTGGGTTAAGTTAGTCGAACTTAATTTTGTTCCTAGATGAATCAGAACTAATTATCTCCTTTCTCAGCCAGCCAGTCAGGATGTCTATGGAGATTCTCCATGCTTTTTCCAAAAGGCAACTTGACTTTCTTGTTCTTTTTCTTTGAAAGCATTTTGCTTCTCATCCAAAAAGCTTTTTCAGAATGGCACCTTTGGGACAGTCAGTGAGGAATTGTACAGTAGCGGCCAAAATTGTGGCAACCTTTTGGGAAAAGTGTATTTTCTAAAACTAGCTAATAACACCACTATTTATTTATTTTTTTGGAGTAGTACCATAAAATTATATATCAATGGAAAGATAATTTAATCAAGAATGTAATGCAATAACTTTTATGAAGGAGTTGCTATTAGAATAGCAGTTACAGTAGAAAGAGGAAAAGTGAAACACATAGAAAAAACGAGATATACCAAAATGATCACCGTAGAAAAAATTGAGATATACAAAAATTATCACCATGTCAGTTAACACTTCGTTGGGTAACCTTTAGCGTGAATGACAGCCTTAAAACGTCTTCCCATGGAGTGAACCAAGTCTTTTAGTTCTGCAGCTGTTATAATATGAAACCAAGATTGAATGATGGCTTCTATTAACTGGGTTTTATTGCTGGGTTGCTTCTGACTAACAAGTTTCTTTAGTCGGCTCCATAGATTTTCAATTGGGTTAAGGTCTGGGTTATTCCCAGGCCATTCCAGCAGTGGAATAGGATTATCTTGAAACTCCAAAAACAAAAAAAGTGGTGTTATTAGCCATCAAACCTCAAAAATACACTTTTCCCAAAAGGTTTCCACAATTTTGGCCACTACTGTAGTTCAAACAATTGCAGGGACTCTAACTTATCTTCCCTGAACCTATGACAAGTGCATCATCTTTATTATGAAAAGGCTGAAAAGTTATGTCTGGCTCCTTTGGTACCAATCTTGCTGTTTCTCTCGTTTCTTCCCAGGGATGACATTGGCCTTGTGTCATGTGATGAAATCGGCAAATACGGGATTGGGAAGTCTGCCATGAAAGGTTCTGAATCTCCAAGCTACTTCCTGGAACAAGAAAGTGGAAAGTATTACACGTTAATTGAAGGCGAGGATCATCCCATGAGTTCTGAATACGAAAGAGGTAGAGTGACAGGGGTGCGGAGAAGAGAAAAGACACCCACGCATGGTATGCTTGCTGGATCTGGCCTTTCTGAATCTTTCTTTGTATGTCACCTTTTTTCCAGTCTGGAAGTGTTTAGATAGGCTGGGTCTGCAACTCTTCCAGCCAACATAGCAATAGCAATAGCACTTAGATTTATATACCGCTTCACGGTGCTTTACAGCCCTCTCTAAGCGGTTTACAGAGTCAGCATATTGCCCCCCAACAATCTGGGTCCTCATTTTACCCACCTCGAAAGGATGGAAGGCTGAGTCAACTTTGAGCCAGTCAAGATCGAACTGCTGGCAGTGGGCAGAATTAGCCCAAGATACTCCAATCTAACCACTTGCAAGGAAGGGAAGGGAAGGGAAGGGAAGGGAAGTGAGGGAGGGAGGGAGGGAGGGAGGGAGGGAGGGAGGGAGGGAGGGAGGGAGGAAGGAAGGAAGGAAGGAAGGAAGGAAGGAAGGAAGGGCAGTAGCTATTACACTTATATACTACTTCATAGTGCTTTACAGTCCTCTCTAAGGGGTTTAGTGAGCATATTGCTTTCCAACAATCTGGGTCCTCATTTTACCGACCTCAGAAGGTTGGAAGGCTGAGTCAACTCTGAGCCGGTGAGATTCGATCTGCCAAACTGCAGCTAGCAGTCAGCTGAAGTAGCCTGCAGTGCTACACACTAACCACTGTGCGCCACCTCGGCTCTAACATAACTATTGATATGGTTACCTGGGAATTCTTGGAGATTTCCCAGTATGTCTGCAGCACAGAAGGTGGACACTCTTAGTTTCAGAGAAAAAGATCTTTCTTTGAGTTCCCTGAAGATGCTACAATCTTCTAAACATCAAGCTATTGTCCTTTTCCAGTCATTTCTGGGGAAGAGAGAACCAACAAAGATCTGGCACAGGTTTTCCCTTTATCCAAGACCTTAAAATCAAAGGCTGACATCTCTTCACCCTAAATATTGAGAAGTACCATGTTTCCCCGAAAATAAGCCCTCCACAAAAATATTTATCACACACTAAGGAAATGAGGATTTGTTTGTTTGTGAGAATGTGTCTCTTTGAGCCCAGCTATCCTCCTATTTATTTATTGGATTTATCCCTGCTGCAGAGAGACTCTCTGAGGTTTACCGTTTCCATCAGTACAAAGAATAAAATGTCCACAATAAAAACAAATCAAACAAAGATAATCAAATCACAAATCCGAGCATGTACTGGGCTATAACCGGCAGCATCCATAATTCAAATTGCTGTCTGACAAAGCTTCGGTTTTTTTAGGACTTAGAGAACACCGAGACCAGAGGGGATCTGGGTGGAAGCTCTTTCAAAGTGCCAAGGGCACCAAGCCAAAATGGCCTGTGAGCCTCACCCCACACACTTTGCAGAAATGGGGGGGGGGGTGGGAGGAGACCGGTAGAAGGTTCTCCTGTCATGTATGTAATGGGCTGGTTGAGACCTGGTGAAAAAGACAGCCCCGTAAAATACTTCCCGGTCCTTTAGGTCTTGAAAGGTTAAAAGCAACGCTTGGAATTGTACTCAGATGCAAATAAGGAACTAGCCCAGGGCCAGAGGTGTTAATATTCATGTCCATGTTGCAGATGTGTACAGCCAGGATTCATTCTGAGTCAATTGAAGCTTCAGGGCAGTCTTCAAAGGCAGCTTCACAGAGAGAGCATTGCATTAGTACAAATGGACAATGATCAGAGCGTGAGTTATAATTACAAGGACCTTGCGGGTCTGGGTAGGACTGCAACCGATACATCAACAAAAGCCTTCCTGGCCACAGCCTCTAACTCTGGTTTTTATCTGTTGCCATGAGACCGGGAGGGTCCCCAGGAGACAGATGTGCTGTTTCAGAGACGGTGCTAAGCTATCAGGAGACCACAACAGAAATATTGGAGTTGTGTGGTAAACAAAACAGCAATTCCAAATTAATTGAGTTCAGTTTCAAACTCTTTTGCTTATCCAGACACTCACAGCCTCCAGACACTGGATTAAGACACTGATGGCCTTTCCCCTGTCTCCAGATCGAGCTCTGTGCAGTTGGATATCGTTAGCATACAGCAATAGCAATAGCACTTAGACTGATACCCTGTTTCCCCCAAATAAGACATCCCCTGATAATAAGCCCCAATCGGGCTTTTGAGCACATGGCAATAAGGCCAAGCACTTATTTCAGGGTTCAAAAAAATATAAGACAGGGTCTTATTTTTGGGAAAACACGGTATACCGCTTCACGGTGCTTTTTCAGCCTTCTCTAAGCGGTTTACAGAGTCAGACTATTGCCCCCAACCACCTGGGTCCTCATTTTACCGATCTCGGAAGGATGGAAGGCTGAGTCAACCTTGAGCTGGTCAAAATCGAACTCCTGGCAGTGGGCAGAATTAGTCTGTAATACTGCATTTTAACTACTGGGAAGGAAGGAAGGGAAGGAAGGAAGGAAGGAAGGAAGGAAGGAAGGAAGGAAGGAAGGAAGGAAGGAAGGAAGGAAGGAGCGAGCAATAGCAATACTGCTTCACAGTGCTTTACAGCCTTCTCTAAACGGTTTACAGAGTCAGCCTATTGCCCCCAACCATCTGGGTCCTCATTTTACCGACTCCGAAGGATAGAAGGCTGAGTCAACCTTGAGCTGGTCAAAATCGAACTCCTGGCAGTGGGCAGAATTAGTCTGTAATACTGCATTTTAACTACTGGGAAGGAAGGAAGGAAGGAAGGAAGGGAGGGAGGGAGGGAGGGAGGAAGGAAGGAAGGAAGGAAGGAAGGAAGGAAGGAAGGAAGGAAGGAAGGAAGGAAGGAAGGAAGGAAGGAGCAATAGCAATACTGCTTCACAGTGCTTTACAGCCTTCTCTAAGCGGTTCACAGAGTCAGCCTATTGCCCCCAACCATCTGGGTCCTCATCTTAACCACCTCAGAAGGATGGAAGACTGAATCAAACTTGAGCCTGGTGAGATTCGATCTGCCAAATTACAGGCAGCTGGCAGTCAGCAGAAGTCGCCTGCAGTACTGTACTCTAAGCACTGTGCCACCCCTTGGTGCTTTTCCAAAAGGCAACTGGACTTTCTTGGGTTTTTCCCTGAAAACATTTCACTTCTCCTCTAAGGAGCTTCTTCAGAACTGAACTGGAAAACTGAAGAAGCGAAATGTTTTCAAGGAAAACAACCAAGAAAATTCAGTTGCCTTTTGAAATGTTTCACGTGGATGCTAAAAAGCCAGGGGGGAAGCACCAAGTCTCCACAAGGAAGAAAAATTTTTGGTCTGATCATGTTCCAAATGTTACAATCTAATCTACAACTCTGTGCTTTTTCTGGCCAGCCCAAATCCAACTATTAACAAGTGATTACTTAGCTTTTGAAGATCAGCCGAGGTCAAGGAGCTTGCCTTGAGCTTTTGCAGGAAGAACAGGATTCAGATGTAATATAGAGATTTTTTAAAAAGTAATAAGGATGTGGAAGTATATCTCCAGGCCTTTGGGGAAAACATCTGCACCTTCTCCTTTGGCAGATGTTAAAGAACGCTTGTAAGTAGGTCAGGTCCAAGGTGCTTTCGAAAATATATAGTTGGATGCAAAGGAAATGTGCAATAGCTTTACAATGCAGCGAAAAGACAACCGTTCCATTGGTAAATGCAGCAAAAGAAACTCCTAGAACAGTGCTGAACTGAGTGCTGAAAAGGGAGCATGCACATATGCGCGGCACAAAGTGCCGAAAAGGGAGCATTTTGCGTGCGTATGCGTGCACGCTCATCAGGGCCGTGAGCAGGAAGAGGAGCTGCCCAGGGGGCATGTGTGCGCCAGATAAGGTACTTCCGGTTTCCAGCACGCGCATGCACACTGGCCAGCAAGTCTTCCGGTTACATGCGCTGATCAGCTGGCGGCCTGCATGCTCACGGCACACATGCTCATGCACATGTGTGTCCAGCCAGATGCTTCTAGCCCCAGAAGAAGAATCCGCAGTTCTGCATTGGTGGGACAATTCTTGAGAATAATTCTTGAGAATTCTTTTTAAAAGAAAAGCTTGGCCTGAAATGCATCTGCCGTTTGCCCGCCCCCTCCAGCTGTACACTATTTATTTATTTATTTATTTATTTATTTATTTATTTATTTATTTATTTATTTATTTATTTAATCATATTTGTATACCGCCCTACTCCCGAAGGACTCAGGGCGGTGAACAGCCAAAATAAAATACAAAGACATACAAAAGTTAAAAAACTATTAAAAACAGATTAAATAATTTAGGCTCAAAAAACAAATTAAAAAACATCCAATTTATCTAAAAAACATTTAAAACCCAATTTAAAAGCCAATTTAAAAGGGAGAGTTAGGCCAGACCAGCCTGTTGGAATAAAAACGTTTTTAGGGCGCGGCGGAAGATGCGTAAGTCTTGGATCCTCCCTATCTCTGGGGGAAGCCCGTTCCAGATGGCAGGTGCCCCCACAGAGAAGGCTCTCCCCCTGGGGGCCGTCAGTCGACATTGTTTGGCCGACGGCACCCTGAGGAGTCCCTCTCTATGGGAGCGAACTGGTCGGTGAGAGGCTACTGGTGGCAGAAGGCGGTCTCGTAAGTACCCTGGTCCTGAGCCATGGAGCGCTCTAAAGGTGGTAACCAAAACCTTGAAGCGCACCCGGAAGACCACTGGGAGCCAGTGCAGCTCGCGCAGGAGGGGGGGGTCACATGGGAGCGCCACATCGCTCCCGTCCCGTTCATTTGAGAGTTTTGCTGGATGTACCGACAAACCGTGTTGCAAAATTCAGGGAAATGTTTTTGTTTGGGTATTAGCTTAATAATACGAATGTGGGATTGGTTCACACTCTGACTGCAAACAAAATGACTTTATCAACACCTCTCTCGCCCTGCTGACTGTACGTGAAAACGGCTGAAACTCACCAATTAAATGTCCTAGATTATGATGAAAATGCATAATTTGGGATTTTTTTTTTTAAAAAAAGAGGCCTTTGGTTAATTTCCTAATCTAACACCCTCTAGACTTTGTGTCACCTCAAGTACCTCACCAGTGAAGGGTCCATGTCAGCTGTAGATAGCTTGTAAGAAGGATTCTCTGAATTTTTATTGTCATCTGCAAGCATCTCATTACCTGGGTGTGTAATTTCTTCCGTGATCAAAGAGAAAAGAGGACAGATCTCAGTAACACCTCCTCCTACCTACAAACTATTAATTAATACCCAAATAAGCAAGAGATGGCATTGCCTCGGCATAACAACAATCAGATAATGATGTGTCAATCACATTAAAAAAAAAAACAAGGCCCAACAGTGTGGTCCATCCAATTATATACAAGTTTGATAAGATGGGAATAGTACGTTCCACAACGGATCAAATCTTACGCCTCCAAAAGAATAGCAGTGAAGGTGCTAGCTAGCCACGTAATGAAGCACCTGTCAATCAAACATTCCAAGCTGAGAGAACACTACACCCTAAGACTCTAATGATGAATCTGAACATAAATATATGAGTTTCAACCTGGAAATAAGGAGAAATTTTCGGACAGTGGGAGCAATCAACCCGTGCAACAGAAGTTGCCTTCGGAAGTTGTGGGAGCTTCATCACTGGAAGCTTTCAAGAGACTGCCATCTGTCAGAAATGGTGTAGGGCAGGGGTCAGCAACCTGTGGCTCTGGAGCCACATGTGGCTCTTTGGGTCCTCTGCTGTGGCTCCCTGTCGGGTGATCCCACCACTGACTGGCCTTGCCCCTCACCCTCCCCTCCCAATCACTTCTCACCTGGCCTGAGAAAGTAAGGGTGACGGCGGGGGATGGAGAAGCGGCTGGGGCAGAGACAGAGAGATACAGAGAGAGGGGGAGAAGGACAGAGAGAGATACAGAGAGGTGGGGAGGGAGGGGAGAGATAGATATGTCAAAAGGTTTTTGTGGTTCCCGGTGTTTTTTAACAACTGGTTCTCTGCCCTAATGATCGGCTGGGTAGGCGTGGCTAGGAGGATCATGTAACTGGTGGAAGTGAGTGACATCGAGTTGGCCACGCCCACCCAGGTTTTGTGGCTCCTGATGTTTTCTTTTTTGTGGGAAACGAGTCCAAATGGCTCTTTGAGTGCTTAAGGCTGGAGATCCCTGATGTAGGGTCTCCTGCTTGGGCGAGGGATTGGACTAGATGACCTACAAGGTCCCTTCTGACTCTGTTAATTCAGTGTGTGTCACTTTTTGCCTGTTTCAATGGGGTGGGGATTCAAAAACAACCCCAGTTAAAACTTCTGAACCTGATCTGATTGTTGAGAACATCTACCACCATAGTTTCAGAGCTTTCTCAGAAAAAAAAAAAAAAGGATGGCATAAGTGAATGTTTTTCCCCCAAGACTTCTTCCAAAATGGCCCAGTATATTTTGAGTCATTGTAAAACAACAGTATCCAACCTTGGCAACTTTAAAAACTTATGGACTTCAACACCGAGAATGCCCCAGCCAGCCGTATTTGGCTGGGGAATTCTGGGAGCTGCAGTCCACAAGTCTTAAAGTTGTCAAGGTTGAACACCCTTGTTCTAAAGGACCGTCATCCATCCATTTCTTGGTTCTGTCTTATGAATGGAATCAGAAATGCAGTCTAGGATTTCTTGTACTGCATTTGCCAATTATTTTTGGCACACAAGACTTACTCGCTTTCAAAACAACAAAAAACAAAACCTGGAATATCTGCAGGGGGGAAAAATGGGGGGTAAAGAGAATCCTGTTCATGGACAGATAGTCCTCAACTTACAACCGGTGGCTTAGCGACCATTTGAAGTTACAACAGGCCTTCTCAGAGCTACTTATATCCCAATTTTGAATAGTTTCAACAGCCAAACGCCCCCCACAGTCCTAGAATAGAATAGAATAGAATAGAATAGAATAGAATAGAATAGAATAGAATAGAATAGAATAGAATAGAATAGAATAGAATAGAATAGAAGAATAGAGTAGAGTAGAGTAGAGTAGAGTAGAGTAGAGTAGAGTAGAGTAGAGTAGAGTAGAGTAGAATGAGGAAAGAAGGAAGGAGAATAGAATAGAATAGAATAGAATAGAATAGAATAGAATAGAATAGAATAGAATAGAATAGAATAGAATAGAATAGAATAGAATTTTTTATTGAGCAAGTGTGATTGGACACACAAGGAATTTCTCTTGGTGCATACGCTCTCAGTGTACATAAAAAGACAAGATACACTCATCAAGAATCACAAGAAACAACTTAATAAAATAAAGTAAAATAAATAATCACATAATTTTGGGCAGTTGGAAACCCACCCACAATCACAGCTGTTTACCAATTGAGAATGGAATGGAATGGAATGGAATGGAATAGAATAGAATAGAATAGAATAGAATAGAATAGAATAGAATAGAATAGAATAGAATAGAATAGAATAGAATAGAATAGAATAGAATAGAATAGAATAACAGAGTTGGAAGGGACCTTGGAGGTCTTCTAGTCCAACCCCCTGCTTAGGCAGGAAACCCTACACCACTTCAGACAAATGGTTATCCAACATCTTCTTAAAAACTTCCAGTGTTGGAGCATTCACAGCTTCTGCAGACAAGTTGTTCCACAGATTAATTGTTCTAGCTGTCAGGAAATTTCTCCTTAGTTCCAAGCTGCTTCTCTCCTTGATCAGTTTCCATCCGTTGCTTCTTGTGCTGCCCTCAGGTGCTTTGGAGACTCCCTTTTCTTTGTGGCAACCCCTGAGATATTGGAATATCGCTAGTCCTTTTTTTCATTAAACTAGACTTTGCTTGTCAGAAGGTCACAAAAGGGGGTCACATGACCCCGGGATGCTGCAACCGTCATAAATATGAGTCAGATTCCAAGCGAATGAATTTTGATCATGTGGATGCTGCAACAGTCGTTAAGAGTGAAAACTATCATAAGTCACTTTTTCAGGGCTGTTGTAACTTCAGGTGGTCACTCAACGAACTTTTGTAAGTCAAGGACTACCTACATGCTCTTTCTGTTTCTAAAACTGAGACTGTTTCTAAAACTGAGTGACGCAGTGGCTTAGTAGGTAAGATGCTGAGTTTGTTGATTAAAAGGTTGGCAGTTCAGCGGTTCGAATCCCTAGTGCTGCATAACTGGGTGAGCTCCTGTGACTTGTCCCAGCTTCTGGCAACCTAGCAGTTCGAAAGCACGTAAAAAATGCAAGTAGAAAAATAGGGACCATCTTTGGTGGGAAGTTAACAACGTTCCGTGCACCTTTGGGGTTTATTCATGCCGGCCTCATGACCATGGAGAGGTCTTCGGACAATGCTGGTTCTTCGGCTTTGAAACGGAGATGAGCACTGCCCCCTAGAGTCAGGAACGACTAGCACATATATGCAAGGGGAACCTTTACCTTTACCTTTACCTTTACTTAAAACTGAGAACAAACTTTGCTGCACATATAGCAATATAAAGCTTCAGGAATCCAGATTTTATTTTGCTAAATTCCACCCCTTTCCCCACTTTATGAACATGTCACTGATTATTGCAAAGTTCATTTTAATAAAGCAGGCAGATAAATAAATTATAATTGCTCTCATCACACAGCAGAAGACTGCAATCAGAATCGGGATGGGGGGAATCAAAATACCTTGAACTTTCCAGAATGCTTAATGACAGTCTGAATTAAGAGTGTCTTATTTAATAGGCAAAAGAATCTGTGAATATGTCACAAATCAATAAACTGCCACTATTTATCTGTCTCCATGCCTGCAGCTTGAAATCTGTAGAGGGTGGCATTATTTTCCTGCCTCCCTACCCAACATCACCTAATAAAGACACCTAGCCCAATTACAAATGAACTAATGAGACGGAAAGAAAGGGAAAAAGAAAACTCTTGATTCTATTCCACTGTTTTTTTTTAATTCTAAATCAGACGTCTCCAGTCTTAGCTACTTTGTGGACTTCAGCTTCCAGAATTCCCTCGGCTGACTGCAAGGTTGAAGTCCCCAAGTCTTAAAGCAGGGGTGAAATTTAAAAATTTCTTTTATCGGTTCTGTGGGCGTGGCTTGTTGGGGAGAGGTCATGTGACTGGGTGGGCATGGCCAACTCAACATCACTCACACTGAGGGCCTCCTCACTGGCCCCTCCCCTCCCCGCGAATGGCAGGAAAATGGGGAGGGGAATATTCCTGCCTACCATCCTTCCCTCAATCTGTGCTGAGATTGAGGAATGGATGACAGGCAGGAAAATCCCCTTCCCCATTTTCCTGCCTTTCACAAAAACGGCTCCCAGTCCCCTGTCCCCCTCTCTCCTGGGGACTACCTTAAAAGGGACAGGCTGCATCAGCTCCGTTGTGAATGGAGGGAGAAAAGTTAGCATTCTCTCTGCTGCAGTTAACATTGAATTCTGTGGCAGAGAGAATGCTAACTTTTCTCCCTCCATTCAGAACGGAGCTGCTGCTCCCTTTATGGTTCCCTCCTGTCCCCCTCCCTCCTGGGGACTACCTTAAAGGGACAGGCTGCAGCAGCTCCATTCTGAATGGAGGGAGAAAAGTTAGCAGTCTCTCTGCTGCATTTAACATTGAATTCTATGGAATATCAAGCAGTCGGAAGAGGTGAGCGGTGATCGGCCGGGCATGGGTGGGGCCAAGGAGGGGTAATTACTACCGGTTCAGCGAACTGATGCCCATAATCCCTAGCAGTTCACCCGAACCGGTCCGAACCGGTAGGATTTCACCCTGTCTTAAAGTTGCTGGTTGCTATTTTGATCATGTGATCCCATGAATGCAACAGTTATAAGGGTGAATACGGGTCAAAACTTATTTTCCCAGGGCTCTTATAACTTCCAAAAGTTGCATGTCTATGGGGATCTATGACAACTCACCATGGCTAATTCACCCTGGTCAACTCGCCATGACCATCTCACCACCGGACAACTCATTGCAGGACAAGGGTTACACTAATATCAAAGAAATGGTGCAACAGAATCATTAAAGAAAGGGTGAAAAAGGAGGGACAGAATGAAATGTGAATGGTCAAAATTAAAATATTTTTTTTATTTATTTTAAATCATAAAATTGAATTGTTAAATTGTCCCACAATGAGTTGTTTCGTGGTGAGTTGGCTCTGGTGAGTTGTCCTGTGCCAAGTTGCCCGTGGTGAGTTGGCTGCGGAGAGTTGGCCGCAGTGTGTTTGCCGGAGCAAGTTGGCTGCGGCAAGTTGTTCCATTCCCGTCTATGGAGGTTCTTAAGTCATCCAGGTCATTGTTGTCCCAAAGTTGCTTCTTCAAAAGGCAAGTTGTTCTGTCCCCGTCTCACACACGCACCCCCACAGACAGTCAATAGTGAAATAAACCAGCCGACAAATGTTTCTCTAAGAGCAGAATTGGCAGCAACCCAGTGGCTGGCTGCCAAGAGTCTTTTACTTACGAAGGGAGTGTTTTTTCAAAGCCAACACACAAAGATAAGAGAATATTCAAAAAGTCCAGCAATGCAGAGAGGTTTGTTCAATATCAGTTTTTGCTCATCACAAAGCTTGAACAGCCACCACACCCCCTTTTATACCCTGTGGGGTGTGGTCCAGTGACTCAGCCTAATCCCTGGCACACCTCTTCCTCTGCTGCGCGCGCTTATCTCTGCGACGCTGTCGAGGGTCCAGCCAAGACTCATCATCATCATCATTACTGTCCACCTGCGGCTGCGTGGAAGTGCTTGGCCCCAGCCCTATCTCTTGGCCTTCGGAAGACACCGGAGGCATTGCCAGAGAGGAGGGTCCTGGAGAGGGAGACCTTGCCAACTCCTCTCCTTCACTCTCGGAGTCCTCTCCTGCTGATAACACAGGCTCGGTGATCGGAGCCACAACACAAGTAGACTTTCTGGTTCTTCTTTGAAAATATTTTGCTTATCTTCCAAGAAGCTTCTTCAGTCATGGTTGTAAGTCGAGGACAACCTGCAAATGAATTACTTTCTTGGCTGCAGAGCAGATCCCACCCCGTGGAAGTACTTATTGTAAAGTCACAGACATCTGTCTATCTGTTTTGTCCATCTGCCTGCCTGCCAACTCTTCCATCCATCCATCCATCCAACCATTATTCATCCAGCACTTACATTCCCTCTTTCCCTCTTTGTTACTTGCTATTTCTTCCACTATGATTGTGGAAACTTCCATTCTTTCTCTGAGCAGAGCCAGCACTGATCAATTCTGATGATTAGATCTTGGTAACTTTTGTTGGAAGAAATATTCATCTGGTCCAGTTCCAAGCTGGGAGAAAGACATTGGAAACATGGAGGCTGATTGGAAAGATGGCTTAATGATGTAGCAGAACCACCAAGCATGTGTGATTCTGGGTAGCTGACCACATGGAGTTGAGAGTGAGGGGCATTTATACCTTCTCTTGGCCTTTGCACTTGAACTTCCTGTTCCTGTGCAAGAACATGTATTCTATTTGTTGTAGGGGTCATAGCTGGCTCTGTAGGTTGTCTGAGCTCCCAGGTTTGCTTGAAGTTTGGACTGCTGATGCAATGTCCTTGGGAGATTGTGCAATGTAGCGAGCTTGTGTTTTGAAAAGGTGTTGCGCAATTCCTATTATGGCTGAGGTTTAATCCTATCTTTGTTCAGAAATTGCTGCAGGGAATTGCAAAATATCCTGCCTTGAATGGATTTCCGCCTGCAGTATTTCCTTTGCCTATGAATGGAGCTATCTCTCCCTTTATCTCTTAAGTGCTGACATCTGCTGTGGGCTATTAAGGAAGGAGGGGACTGCTTTCCAAGAGCACGTTTCTCCATTTCTCATTTAGGGAAATGTAATATTCTTCCTTTTTAATATTTCTCAAGATATTTCATTCTTCTAGGAGAGGGGTAGGTGCTAACTTTCTACACTTTGGAACAATGATGTCTAGTAGATGTTTAAGATGTCTTCTTCTCAAGCAACTGAATAATTCCTCCATTTTTTTTCCCCTTTTGTCTTTCTGCTCTACAATGACAATGCTCCTACAAGGATGGATAGTCAAAACTTTGGAGTTGAGTTCAAATGTCAAGCGTATCCAGGAGCAATGGCTCTTTTTCCAGCCTCACTGTTAGATCTAGTGGATTCTCAGGTTTACCTGCTATCTCATCTTGTCCTCAAGACCAAGCTATGATTGCATGTACCGAGCCTGCCTGAGAAGAGATGTCCCAACGGAGGAACATCTGCTGTTTTCGGTTGTACACTTTGTCCAGTACAGCACATTTTGAAAACTGCAAAGATTTATTAATTGCGCCCAGCAGCTGTTGCTCCTCTTAATTTAACTTGTCTCCCATCTTCTTAATGCGCATAATCCTCCTTTTAATGGGTCTCAATGTGTTAATTGGTTCCTCTTTGTACTTTTCACAGGTGATCTGAGGCCAGTTTCTATGCCAACAGAATACAGCTGGATAGGAGATTCAAAAGAGCCAAACATGTACAAGAGAGGCAGTCGTGGTGAGTGCGTTTTTTCGCCCAATACAGTCAAATAAAAGACAAGAAAAGGACTCTTATTTTCTTCAAAGTAGCCCGTCATTTCTGATGAACCAAACAATCCAAGTTCATCATGTCATTTTTCTTGGGCATTTATTAGGATGGGGCTATATCATTACAAACCATATTTTAGATGCCAGGACATATTCTAGTCTTAATCCAACTCACTCAACATATTAATTTTAGATGAAAGGCTATTTCCCCGATAAAAGAGAATATTTGTAGCTCAGGGTTGAAATGAGAGGTCCTTGATGCTCTCTGAACTTGGTTGTTTTAACAGTTTAAACAGATTAACAGAGTTAGAAGGGGCCTAACTAGTTCATCTAGTCCAACCCCGCGCCCAAGCAGGAGACCCTACACCATTTCTGACAGATGGCAGTCCAGTCTCTTCTTGAAAGCCTCCAGTGATGAAGCTCCCACAACTTCTGAAGGCAACTTCTGTTCCATGGGTTGATTGTTCTCAATCAGAAAATTTCTCCTTATTTCCAGGTTGAATCTCTCCTTGATCAGTTTCCATCCATTATTCCTTGTCTGGCCTTTAGGTGCTTTGGAAAATAGCTTGACCCCCCCCTCTCTCTGTGGCAGCCCCTCAAATTTTGGAAGACTGCTATCATGTCTCCCCTGGTCCTTCTCTTCACTAGACTAGCCATGCCCATGTTTTCTTGCAGATGATTCATTAACCAAACTAGGTAACATCTGATGATGCTACCTACCGTGTTTTTCGGAGTATAAGACGCACCTTTCCCCCCCTAAAAGGGGGTGAAAATTTAGGTGTGTCTTATACACCGGATGTAGCCCCGCCCACCCACTGGCCCCCATCCTTTGGCCTCTGCCTTGCAGCAGTTAGCAAGCAAACAGCAAGAAAAAACAGCTCCTTTCAGCTTCAGCACAGCCTAATTAGCACAAATTGATTGGACCGGCCTCCCGACTCTCAGCTGATTTGCTCTCAGCTGTTTTGCGCAGGGCTCTGCTGCTTGCTTGCAAGGAAGAAAATTGCTGGAGCAGATTTTTTTTCCCCTTGTGCTAATCAAGCTATGCTGAAAACGAAAATGAAAGTAAAACAGGCTGTTTGCTGTTTGCTGCAAGGAGGCAAAATTGCTCAGAGGCAGAGGCAGAGGGAGATTTCTTTTTCTTCTTTTCCTCACCAAAAAAGGTAGGTGCGTCTTATAGTCCGGTGTGTCTTATACTCTGAAAAATACGATAGTTTGAATAATGAAACATTTGCCAAACAACAACAACAACAACAACCAAGCTCAGAGAGCACCAAAGAGCCCTCAGGCTATTTTTTGGCAAGAGGAATAAAGGGATGGCTGTATATTTCTGATTTGCATGTAATTGGTCTTTTTGACCTGCCAGAAAATCTCTGCAAATGAAAATCACATTTCTTTTTCTTCACGTTTATTTTCATACATGTGTACATTTTGCATTTCTCCTTCCTCAATATGCACATTTTTGAAAGCAATTTCCTAAGGTATATGGGAAAGGAGATCCCACTGTTGTGTTTAGACATGCACAGAATCTGATGAATATGGGGAGTCTAAAAGAAGACTTCTTCCATTTTGCAGAGATGGCGAAGATCTCAGCATACTTAAAAGACCGAACTCAAGAGACTTATGTATGGGAGTGGAAAAAGTGGATAGATTACGTGCAGAATAAATACCAAACTAAGAAATATCAGAGAGCATTTAGTTGAATGAATGTATTATGTAGGGTTAAATTAAATGAGTTCTATGAAGGTTTTAACAGTATATAGGGGGTGGAGGGGTTTAAGTTTTATAAGTTTTATAAATTATATAAAATGTATTTTTCAATTAGGATTTTATACTGTGGAAGTCCTGGGGGGGAAAGGGGAGGGTTAGGGAGGGTATGGGGGGTTTGGGGGGGGGATTGGGGAGAAAATGTATCTGTAAAACTTTTTAAATAAAAAAAAAGACTTCTTCCAGGGGAGACTGAAAAATGGGGATTTGATGAATTCACTTAAAATGAGGGTCATAACCAGGGGTGGGCTGCTGGGGGTTCGCAGGGGTTTGGGGGAACCTCTGTGCAGTTCGGAGAACCCCCAAATCCCACTCCTGGATGGCCCCACCCACCCCACCCCACCCCACCCCTCCCAGGAGTCCCCACGCAGCCCGTTTTGAATGCAGGTAAGTGCAAAGCACGCATGGAGTCTCGTGGAGGGTGAAAAATGGGCCTACCAGAAGTTCGGGCCTGTTTCCGGCCTCCAGAGGGCCTCCGGAGCCTGGGGAGGCCATTTTCACTCTCCTAGAAGCTCAAGGAAAGCCTCTGGAGCCCAGGGAGGGCAAAAACACCCCACCACTACCACCGTGGTGCGGGAGGCTTATTAGGCCACACCCACCATGGCCACACCCACCCAGCAACCGGGCAGAGAACCCTTTGCTAAAATATTTGAAGCCCACCCCTGATCATCACATATTTCTCTGACATTCCTACCTCATAAACACTGACTAAGAAATGAGCCAAGGTAACTATTGAAAAATGTCCAATATTCTGTTCTCTCCTGCATATTGTTGCTTCTGTGTAGACCATTTCTAATCCAGTGTTCTTGAACTTCTTCAGATGTTGTGTCCAACCATCCTCTTAAATTCATGGTAATCTTTAGTTGAGGTGAAGTTCAATAGTGGTTCATTGATGGTATTATGAAGTTTTGGAACGATCAATCTATCTAAGCTGCTGCCATTTCTCCAAGAAGAGTTCTGAAGTCATATTTTGTAATCATTGTGCTCTGCAAAAGTTGGAGTTTTTAAAATGGATTTTGTGGCTCAAAACATACAGTTCTAGATGTGATGCTCTCTTGAGCAAACTCTAGTGATTTGTCCACCATCTGATACCCATTTGACTGAGGTTTCTTCATCGTATTTAAGACCCCTCTTCACCTCGTACCACTCCTAAAATCTTCCCAGAAAATTGGCATTGGCTCTGCCTGCTTTTGAAATATAGCTTTCAATGTGTCCTTCAAATGTGTCCTTGTGTTGATCCTCAAGCCAACTGAAGTTGGCCTCCTATGCCAAAAACCATGGCTAACTTGAACTATAGTGTGCTGCAGAGGTGGGTTTCAGCAGGTTCTGACCAGCTCCAGAGAACCGGTAGCGAAAATTTTGAGTAGTTCAGAGAACTGGTAGTAAAAATTCTGACTGGCCCCACCCCATCTATGCTCTGCCTCCCAAGTCCCAGCTCATCGGGAAGAAATGGGGATTTTGCAGTAACCTTCCCCTGGATTGAGGAGGGAATGGAGATTTTACAGTATCCTTCCCCTGCCATGCCCACCAAGCCACGCCCACCAAGCCATGCCATGCCCATCAAGCCACACCCACAGAACCGATAGTAAAAAAATGTGAAACCCACCACTGGTGTGCTGGAGACAATCCATCTAGCACCATGACTCATGAAGTCATGCTTGCTTCTACACAGTTTGAGCTTCTGATCTCTTTGTAGACACTGCACTAGAAAAGAGGACTTACAAGTCCAGGGGGAAGGAGACCAGTTAGCACATTTTTTTTCTCTGAATCAATATAAGGACAAAGATGGATCTCCTCTTTAGCTCTCACTTTCCCTTTTTTTCTCCTTCCTCGCTCTGACAAAAGATTCTGAGAACTCGCTCCTACGATACCTGAGTGATGACAAGATCTTAGTGATCCAAGAAGAACCGTTGACCCAAAAAGATAACAAGCGTGATACAGGCCGGCGGTCCAGGAAGAAGGGCAAGAACAGTGGAAGTCCTAATTATCCTGTTAGCTCCTCCGTGATGACTTCGTCTACTAATGTACGGCTTGAACCCGCTCAGCAGGATGTGCTAAATTTCTCCTTAGCTGAAAGCAACACCGTTCCCCTCTATCACGTAAGCTCTTTGATGCTTTTCTTAAGGTTGACATTGAGTTTCAGGGACTGCATTGGGGTTTGTTTGTTTGTTTTTGGCAATTTGGTAGAAGTGATTTGTACTGTCTTCTTCTGTGATTTTTTTTTCTTCAATTGTACTCTTGTGATATCTCAGTGGTCTCGGATCCTATTCTACCTATTTTTGTTTTGTGACTACTTGGGTACTGATAACTTGTGTGACAAAATTGAGATTAGGAAGGTAGAAAACATTTGTTATTATCATTATGATTACTAATACCACTACTGCTATTGTTTGATATACAGTTGGGTCCTTAAAACAAATTGTGTTCCTTTACACACTGCCTTCCAAATTCTGTGCACCTCTTCAGTGGTGAAATCCTCCACCGGTCACCTCCGGCTCGCTGCCCGCAGATGCACAGTGCACGCCAGACACGCGCTGCGTGTGTGCATGCACAGTACATGCCAGATGCACGCTGCACATACATGCATGCACAGTGCACGCCAAACGCTTGCTGCATGCACGCACATGTACAGTGCATACCAAACATATGCTTCGTGCAGAAAAAGAAGCTGTTTGAAGGTAAGTAGAACAACGAGGGGGGGAACAGCTGTGCTGCGTGATTTAGATTCGCTAGAAAGCAGAATTTCCTATTACCATGTAATATAAATCGCGTGGCATAGCTGATCATTGGAAATGATCAGCTGGACCAACCGGTAGCTTTTTTTACTACCGGTTCGCCAAACCTGTAAATTTTATCATTACCGGTTCTCCTGAACCAGTGCGAACCAGTAGGATTTCACCACTGTACCTCTTCTCTTTTAATACTAAGTGTGTATCCTACAACTTCATGCCGGCCTGAGATTTGCTGAGCTGAATGCCAATTCAGCCACCATTGTGCGTGTGTGTTTTACATCAATTTCATGTATGTATGTGTTTTGCACTGATTTGTAGATTTAAACTCTTCGCACACGATCAAAGTTTGCTTTAGTTTAAGTGGCTGTATACTATTTCTCAAAAAGAAGATTACATTATTGTCTCGAATAATTTACTTTTAAAACGAGAAGTTTGTTTGGATTAATTGAGAACAGAGTAAAGGAGGGAAACTGAGTATTGAATCTGAAGCAAATATTTGGAAATGTGATAAATGTTTGCAATAGTGGCAAATATCTGTAGCTCGGGTGTAGGATGGAGGGTGAAGGTTCATTCCACGAGCTTGTGGGTTGGTTTTCAAACATTTCGCTATCAGGCCCAGGTAACATTTTTGCAGTCATTTTTTCCAAGATTTCTCTTTTTTGTTTTCCCCATTTTATTTATATATTTTTCTTTTACATAAAATAAGTGCTTAATGAACAGCGTACTGTCTGGGTCCGTTGCTTACATAATAATCCTTTTTTAAAATCCTAATTTCTAACTCTGTTATCCAACCCTTGATAAAACAAGTCCCATGTTTGATAATACTCCGTGGCTTCCTTTTCTTTTATCCTCTGTCTTAGTCTGTCCATTTCTCAATTCAATTCAATTCAAACCTTTATTGTCAATGCACAACATATGTACCAGTGGGGGGTTTCTCCCAGTTCACCCCAGATCGAGCAAACCAGTAGGGGTGGTGGCAGGAGGCTCTGTCCACCCACCTGGATGTCATCACTGTGCTCTGTGCATGCACCAAAAGTTCTGCGCATTGCGCCAAAGGTTTTGCACATGCACAGAAGCACCGCGTGTGAGCGAAGTGCACATGCGCACACAATTCCAAACTGGTAGCGAAGGTAAGTGAAAACCACTACTGATGTGTACAATGAGATTGGATGAGCCTCCCTTAGTGCAGCTCCCCCAAAACACAAAATACATCTCAATAACTCATAAGTGAAAGAAAGAAAGAAAAAACCTTAACCCAATAGATCATACTAACAGACACACAATCCTTCATACATATACTGTGTTTCCCCAAAAATAAGACCCTGTCTTATTTTTTTTTAAGCCTGAAATAAGCGCTTGGCCTTATTGCCATGTGCTCAAAAGCCCGATTGGGCTTATTATCAGGGGATATCTTATTTTGGGGAAAACAGGGTATCATCTTATCTATCTATCTATCTATCTATCTATCTATCTATCTATCTATCTATCTATCTATCATCCATCTATCCATCCATATCTATCTATCTATCTATCTATCTATCTATCTATCTATCTATCTATCCATCCATCCATCCATCTATCATCCATCCATCCATCCATCCATTCATCCATATCTATCTATCTATCTATCTATCTATCTATCTATCTATCATCTATCTATCTATCTATCTATCTATCTATCTATCCATCCATCCATCCATCCACCTACCTACCTACCTACCTACCTACCTATCTACCATGTTTGCCATGTGCTCAAAAGCCCGATTGGGCTTATTATCAGTGGATGTCTTATTTTGAGGGAAACAGGGTATGTGCATACATTACATGATATTATATTACACCAGTGTAGACATGTTGCACGTTGTGCTGGCCCTGCAAGTCTATCATACTAAATAGTTATGGTGCTATGTTGCATTCAGAAGTCTGACAACCCACGGATAGAAGCTATTTTTCAGCCTGTTCATTTGACTGGCTATGCTTCTATATCTCCTGCCCGATGGTCGGAGAGTAAAGAAGTGGTGACCAGGGCGTGAATTATCCCTAAGGATTTTCCTCACCCTGCTAAGACATCGAGTCCTAGTGATTTCATCTAGTGAGGTCAGGGGACAGCCCATGATATTTTGTGCTGTACTCATTACCCTTCGTAATGTCTTTCTATCCGCGGCTATCAAGCCAGCATACCATACCATAATGCAATATGTGAGGACCAGGGGTGAGCTGCTTGGGGTTCTCAGGGGTTCAGGAGAACCTCTAGCTAAGATTCTGTGCAGTTCAGAGAACCCCCAAATCCCACTCCTGGCTGGCCCTGCCCACCCCGCCCCTCCCAGGAGTCCCCACGCGGCCCATTTTGGATGCAGGTAAGTGCAGGGCGTGCGCAGAGGCTTGGGGAGGGTGAAAAATGGGCCTACCGGAAGTTCGGGAAGGCTAGAAACAAGCCCATTTCCAGCCTCCAGAGGGCCTCAGGAGCCTGGGGAGGCCATTTTCGACCTCCTGGAAGTTTGAGGAAAGCCTCAGAAGCCTGGGGAGGGCAAAAATGTCCCCCCACAGTGGTGCAGGAGGCCGACTAGACCACACCCACCATGGCCACGCCAACCCAGCAACCGGGAAGAGAACCCCTTGCTAAAATTTTTGAAGCCCACTCCTGGTGAGGACACCTTCTATCGTAGACCGGTAGAAGGAAGTCATCAGTCATTCCACCTTGTTTTTCTGCAAGATCCTGAGGAAAGGAGTGTCTGTTGAGTCTTCTTGACCACTTGGATCGTATTATTTTTCCAGGTGAGATCTTCACTAAGGTGAACTCCCAGGAATTTGAAAGAGGAGACCCTCTCCACACAGCCCCCCCCCTTGATATAAAGTGGGGCAGGTTCCTCTCTCTTCTTCCAGAAGTCTAGCACTGTCTCCTTGCTCTTGCTGATGTTTAGGTGCAAGTTGTTTCCTGAGCACCAGGTGGTTAACTTCTGGACCTCTTCCCTGTATGCTAATTCATCACCTCCTTTCTGCACAGTGTAGTAACTTTTTAAATTATATTTTCTTTGGTGGGTGTTTCCTCGTTTTTCCAGTATTGTGCATACACAATTCTTGCTGCTGTCAAGACATGAAATATCAAATATACATTCTCTTTATCGTATTATTCTGGTATTATGCCTAGCAGAAATAATTCTTTTTCCAAGATTTCAAACCATTGTTAAACAAACGATCGTAAGTCAAAAACGACCTGTAAATTGGCACCGATACAGTTGAAGCAAAACAGTGACTGTGAATTGGCTGTTTACCTAGGTGGCAGTTACTAAGGGAAATGACAGCCTAAAAGGTCTCTCTATTCCAGCAGAATTTCTTCTTCTTTTTTTTTCCACTCTTGGTTTTTGTTCACAGCGGGACCTGTTTGGAAATTACTGTTTTCATTACAGCTCCAGCAAGAAAAATACTCCAGGTAACCAAACTGGACGATAACATAATGGGTAAATGCACCAAGGGAATAAAAATGTAGCTGTGGGTTTTTACGAGTGGCCATTGAATGCATTTGGAAAATCAGAGCATTTCTTCCTATACGGGAAGAAAGTTTAAAATAGCAATTTAGCTAGGCACGCCGCATGTAATATCTAAACTCCATTTTTACTGTGAATTCTGTGGAGCTACAGCATTGTAGTTTGGTACGCCCTGCAACTAATAACCATAACCAAGTTAGATCTATGTGGATGCAGCTCCGGAGAACATTTTCTCTTTATAATGTGCACCAATGGAACAAGCAGATGTATTTCCCCAGGTAAAGGAGCGAAAATTTCCCACACCAATCTTCTGCCATTTTTCATTTCTGTCTACTCTGATTTGAGCCCATCGGGTTTCTTTAAACTGCTTCCAATCTACTTGATGAAAAAGCATGTCAATTTCCATTCCGGAGCTTCCCAAGATATCACAGACAGACAGACATACAAAGAAACACACAAATGAGCCTGTAGTACAGTAAACTAAAGCACACTGTTATTACCATCTGCTGCTTGCAATTACTGCAAGTTCAAATCTCACCAGGCTCAAGGTTGACTCAGCCTTCCATCCTTTCAAAGGTAGGTGAAATGAGGACCCAGATTGTGGGGGCAATAAGCTGACTTTGTATAAATATACAAAAGGATGAAGGCTATTGCTTAACGCATTGTAAGCCACCCTGAGTCTCCGGAGAAGGGCGGCATATAAATTAAAGCAAATATATATATATATGGAGAGGCATAATTGTGGCTAAGACACTGAGCTTATCGATCAAAAGGTCGGCAGTTCAGCGGTTCGAATCCGTAGTGCCGCATAACGGGGTGAGCTCCCGTTATTTGTCCCAGCTTCTGCCAACCTAACAGTTTGAAAGCACGTAGAAAAAAAATGCAAGTAGAAAAATAGGGATCACCTTTGGTGGGAAGGTAACAGCGTTCCGTGCGCCTTTGGCGTTGAGTGATGCCGGCCACATGACCATGGAAACGTCATCTTCGGACCGTGCTGGCTCCTCGGCTTTGAAATGGAGATGAGCACCACCCCCTAGAGCCGGGAATGACTAGCACATATGTGCAAGGGGAACCTTTACCTATATAAGTCTAAGTGCTATTGCTGTTGCTCTCCAACATCAAACTGTAGATCACATCATGACTAGCTATAAGCTGAGGGCACATACCAGTCCAGTATCTGATTTTTTTTTTCATATAAATAATGCTGCACTTTAATGATTAGATGGCCTAGACATTGTTATCTGAAGATAGATCTTTTTAACATTCAAATTTTATTGTGGTTTTTTTTTTTTAAGTCTAAGTGAAATGTTATCATATATCCCAAGCCCATGTATGATATGCCATAGGATAAAGAAATAAACTTTGGACCTGAAGCAGCGTCACTGCATTAGAAGCTAACTCACAAGGCAAAATCAAAATCCTTTCATTGTTGTTCTGAAAAAAGTGTATGCATTTATTGACATTTTGAAAGACACATTCATGAAAGCCACAAGTCTTTTTCTCTTTTGATGTAGAAAATATTTTTAAAGCACAAACATCATGGAGTGCCACAAGGTTATTTCAAGAGCGGCAATGCTTATAGCACAGACATCAGCAGGAAGATTCAATCAATGAAATTTAACACGCCGACATGAAATCCAATAGAGTGGCCATTAACTTGATTCCTAACCAAGCCAACTGACTCATGGCTCAATATGATATGGCCGCCACATCTCCAGCTTGTTCAGTAAACAGTTCCTTAAACGCATCACAGTACATGACGAGCATTGGGAGTCATTTAAAATGATGCATGGCAGTGGTGGGTTGCTACCGGTTCTCCCCGGTTCTTGCGAACCGGTAGTGGAAATTTTGAGTAGTTCGGAGAACCGGTAAATACCACCTCTGCCTGGCCCCGTCCCCAATCTATTCGCTGCCTCCCGAGTCCCAGCTGATCGGCTAGAAGGAAAAAATCAGGGCTCACTTGACAAAGAAGAGAAAGAAAAAAACCAAGACACCTTAGCTTTAAATTGAGAAGCCAAGAAGCCTCCCAAATGATTGGCTAGAACCGATCCGCTCCTTGTAAACCGCTCGGTGGTGGTAGATTGGCAATTGAGGCCAAGCTGCCTGAAAGTGGTTTCCGATGCTCTCGGTGGTGGCAGAGTGGCAAAAAACTGTTTAAACTCTTGCCACGGCGCTTCAAACGGCCACCCTACAGCTGATCAGCGGTAAAAGGCAGTGTGGTGGTAGACCGGTGTGCTCCGAAAACAAATGGGTAGACCGGAACGCTCCAAAAAGAAATGGAGTTTCTGTTTACTCAAGTAGTTAAAAGCCTGGTAGACCAGTAGCTCTGCTAAATCCTAAAGAATTGTTTGTCACATGACCATCAAACCACGCCCACAAAATAAGCCACCCCCATAACACCAGTAGTAAAAATTTTTAGAACCCACTCCTGATACATGGGACATATTATTCCTCTCTAAGGTTGAGTAGAATAGAATAGAATAGAATAGAATAGAATAGAATAGAATAGAATAGAATAGAATAGAATAGAATAGAATAGAATAGAATAGAATAGAATAGAATAGAATTATATCCTAAGCTGTGATACTCAAGATGCATGTTGTGTGAACTCATCATTGTGGCTTGTAAAACCTTAGCAAGACTGCACTTGGAATACTGTATCCATTGTGGTCACCTCATTATAAAAAAAAGATGTTGAGACTCTGGAAAAAATGCAGAGAAGAGCAACAAAGGGGCCTGGAAGGTAAAACACATGAAGAATGGTTGCCGGAATTGGGTATGTCTAGTTTATTTATTTTATTTAGTTAGTTAGTTTGTCAAACATGTACGAGATAACAGGAATAAGTATAAACATGGATATGGATACATGAGATGGATACAAATAAAAGAAAACATTAGGACAGGGACGGAAGGCACACTCTGCGCTTATGCACGCCCCTTACAGACCTCTTAGGAATTGGGTGAGGTCAACAGTAGACAGCGTTAAGGTTAAAGTTATGGGGGTTTGAGGCTGTAACGACAGAGTCAGGTAGTGCATTCCAGGCATTGACCACTCTGTTGCTGAAGTTGTATTTTCTGCAATCGAGTTTGGAGTGGTTTACAATAAGTTTGTATCTATTGTGCGCTCGTGTATTATTGCAGTTGAAGCTGAAGTAGTCATTGACAGGTAGGACGTTGTAGCAGATAATTTTGTGTACTACGCTTAGGTCGGACCATAGGCGGCATAGTTCTAGGTTGTCCAAGCCCAAAATTTCAAGCCTGGTGGTCTAAGGGATTTTGTTGTGAGCAGAGGAGTGAATTTAGAGGAGGAGGAATTTAATCAAAAGAAGAACTAGGAGTGTCCTGATAACAGTGTTCCAATATCTCAGGGGCTGCCACAAAGAGGCAGTCAACCTATTCTCCCAACATACATTTGAAATACATTCCAGATCATTTTTATGGCGTCATACGAGGCCTTTTGGTTTCCAATCTGAGCGGAGCAGGTTTGATCTGTAAATTACAGAAGGCTTTAGCTTATGTGGGCAGGTAATTGCAACGACGTAAAAGCAATCTCAGCTTTTTGAAGTCTGTCCTGGGAGATTAGAAGATCAAGACCGATCCCGTCTGACTTGCATCCCTCTTTCTATCATCTGCATCTCGAGGCATTAATTTTCAAAGAGGAAGAGGTTCAGACACACTCGCTTGCCGAATTAACGAAAAAGCAGAGTAAAGGAAGCAGATCTGACAAAGGGATTTCATCAGGGGTAGATGAAAGTAAAGCCGTCGTTTTGACCAGGGCTGCAGACTCACACCCCGTTACACGGCACTAGGGATTCAAACCGCTGAACTGCCAACCTTTAGATCAACAAGCTCAGCATCTTAGCCATTGAGCCTCCGCTTCACTTTTTTTTAAGGCCTTAAGGATGGCTAAAAGTGGAGACCTTCAGAATAACAGAATAACAGAGTTGGAAGGGACCTTGGAGGTCTTCTAGTCCAACCCCCTGCTCAGGCAGGAAACCCTATACCATTTCAGATAAATGATTGCCCAATCCCTTCTTAAAAACCTCCAGTGTTGGAGCATTCACAACTTCTGAAGGCAAAGCCATTCCACCGGTTAATTGTCCTCCCTGTTAGGAAGTTTCTCCTTAATTCCAGGTTGCTTCTCTCCTTGATATTGATATTGTTTCCTGATTGCTTATTTGTACCCTATGACTATCATTAAGTGTTGTACCTTATGATTCTCGATGAACATATCTTTTCTTTTATGTACACTGAGAGCATATGCACGAAGAGAAATTCCTTGTGTGTCCAATCACACTTGCTCAATAAAAAATTCTATTCTATTCTATTCTATTCTATTCTATTCTGTTCTGTTCTGTTCTGTTCTGTTCTGTTCTGTTCTGTTCTGTTCTTTTGATGAGTTTCCATCCATTGCTTCTTGTCCTGCCTTCAGGTGCTTTGGAGAATAGCTTGACTCCCTCTTCTTTGTGGCAGCCCCTGAGATATTGGAAGACTGCTATCATATCTCCCCTGATCCTTCTTTTCATTAAACTAGACATACCCAGGTGTGCTTTAGGGGGCAAGATGTTCCATAGGGCAGAGGCTACCATAGAAAAGGCACCCTTCTTGCTCCTATTAGATGACAATATTTGGAGGAAGAAACCAGGAGCCTACCCATCCTATTTGACCTGCTAGGAAAAGGTAGTCCTGCAGATAACATGGGTCTGTATCAGTGGTGGGTTGCCCTTGGTTCGCACCGGTTTTATAGAACCGGTAGTAAAACCGGCGGGAGGCTCCACCCACCAACCCCGACGTCATCAAAATGCTTCTGTGCATGCGCAGAAGAGCGCGTGCGTGAGCAGCCCCGCTACAAACCAGTAGTAAAGGTAGGTAGAACCCATCCCTGGTCTGTATCAGTGGTGGGATTCAACAATTTTTTACTACTGGCTTGGTGGGTGTGGTGTGGCTTGGTGGGCATGGCTAGGTGGGCGTGGCAGGGGAAGGATACTGCAAAATCTCCATTCCCTCCCTACTCCAGGAGAGGATACTGTAAAATCTCCATTCCGTCCCAATCCAGGGGAAGGTTACTGCAAAATCCCCATTTCCTCCCGATTAGCTGGGACTCAGGAGGCAGAGAATAGATGGAGGTGGGGCCAGCCAGAGATGGTATTTGCCGGTTCTCCGAACTACTCAAAATTTCCGTTACCAGTTCTCCAGAACTGGTCAGAACCTGCTGAAACCCACCTCTAGTCTGTATCAGGGCTTTATAGCCCTAAGTGAGTTATTACATAAGCCAGTTGCTAAATCAGGAATTCTGTTGCCGGTGGAATGCATGGCTCAATGAGTCCCTATTTTGCAGCTGAATTCTTTTGCTTCCAAGGTGAATGGCCAATGCAGCTCTTGATTGAAAAGCAAGAAGTAGCGGGTAATAAATTTCTTTTATTTCCTTTACGTCACCCGTAGACTGAATGGAAGCCAATATATATATATGTTTTTGTTTATTTTTCTGGAATTCTGGAAATTTAGGAGGATTGTAACAGGGGAAAAATGGGTCTGTAAATCTTGCGGTTTCATCCCTGGAACCCCTCCTCGAATGGCTCCTGTTACTGGACTGCAATGCTTAATATCTATCCAGTGGTGAAATCCAAATTTTTTTACTACTGGTTCTGTGGGTGTGGCTTGCTGGGCTTGGCAGGGGAAGGATACTGCAAAATCTCCATTCCCACCCCACTCCAGGAGGATACTGCAAAATCTCCATTCCCACCCCACTGCAGGGGAAGGATACTGCAAAATCTCCATTCCCTCCCCACTCCAGGGGAAGGAGACTGCAAAATCTCCATTCCCTCCCCACTCCAGGGGAAGGAGACTGCAAAATCTCCATTCCCTCCCCACTCCTGGGGGAAGGATATTGCAAAATCTCCATTCCCACCCCACTCTGGGACTAGCCAGAGGTGGTATTTGCCAGTTCTCCGAACCACTCAAAATTTCTGCTACCGGTTCTCCAGAACCTGCCAGAACCTGCTGGATTTCACTCCTGTATCTTTCCCAGGTAAAGCTAGCTGGGTGTATGGTCCTTGGTGCTCTCTGAGCTTGGTAGATTTCTTGCAGATGTTTCATTATCCAACTAGGTATCATCATCAGTGCACTAATGATGTAACCTAATTGGGTAGCCTGCAAGAAAACCACCAAGTTCAGAAAGCACCTAGGACCAGCGGTGGGTTTCCAATATTCTTACCACTGGTTCGCCCCACGCATGCGCCCAGCTTAAAATATGTAGCTAAATAGGACAGCATTACATCCGGGCAGGTGGGCGGGGACAGGCCCACCCCACTCCCACCCGCAGTCACCACTACCAGTTCGCCCAAACTGGTACTAACTGGCTGAATACCACGTCTGCCTTGGACCCCATGTTTCAACCCTGAATGCTCTTACATCTACTAGTTAGGTATCCCTGATAAGGTGACCAGGTATAGGCTGTAAAACTCCAGCTAACCACCAGGTGGAGCGTGCACACATGGCAATGGTGGGTTGCTACCGGTTTGCCCTGGATCAGGCGAACCTGTAGCGGCGGCAGCGGGAGGCTCTGGCGCATACACAAGCGAACCAGTAGCAAACTAAACTGAAACCCACTACTGACATGTGCGTGCCGGAGCACCAGAACCCAGAAAAGAACAGCTGGTGGGTGTGCATGTGTGAGGTGGCCAGCTGCTCTTCTGGGTTATGGCGCGTGCATGCATACCTGACAGCTAGTCCGATGCGCATGTGCACCGGCCAGCTGCTCTCTTCCGGGTTCCAGTGCCTGCATGCGTGCCGACCAGCTGATCTTCACACAAAGACCAGCTGGTGGGCATGCATGTGCATACCGGAACCCAGAAGAGAGCAGCTGGCCGGTGGGCATGCGCTTGATGGAACCCAGAAGAGCAGCTGGCGATGGCGCGTATGCCCACAGAGACGGCTCTACATGCCACCTCTGGCACGCGTGCCGTAGGTTCGCCATCACAGCTCTAAAACTTCCCATCCCATCATCCCCTTGCCCAATCTTGGAAAGCTTTTTAAGGCTGAGAGGCACACAGCTTTCATATGCACCGTTTTTAAAAGAGCATATTCTAACTGTGATTATTTATGCATCAGATTCAACGCAACACTTATCTGCTCCTGTATTTAATCAGTTCTCACAAGATCTCGGCTCATCCCTAATCATTCCTGTGGATTTTGCCAGAACTGGTCAGTTGACTTAGGGATGGGTTGCAAAATGTGTCGCTTTAATTAAAGTCAGCCCCTCCAAATATCATCTCTAATCTTCCTTTCGATTGATTGGAGTTGGTTCTTAATGGAAGCTTAATCTGCATATAATCAAGGAAGGTGAGCAGTCCAAATATAATTTCTCATTCTTTACAATCATGTAATTATCACCGTTAAAACTTGGAAGATAGTTGTCTACCCTCCTTAATGTCCCTCTGGAGCAAATTTAAAGAACATTTTGTGCTTTATTAATTTTGTTTGAGTAATCCAGCGTTTGATATGAGGCTTCTCTTCCAGTGATAATGTTTGGGCAACCGCTGTAGAGCTGTCATTTTAGTTAGAGAACCAGAGAAGTCTCCTTCTCCTTGCTCTGAAATTGCAGAAATAGGATGAGATGATACCTTCATGCAAAGTTCTGATGCATAACATCATGTGCCCACAGCTGAATCTTCCAAGGTTTGCTTTTAAATCATGCATCAATATGCAAAGAACTAAGCTTTCGGTCCTATAGGAATATCAGCCTACAGATTCCTGGATGGATACATTAAAAAAAAAAAAAAAAACTGAATTTTTGCTGCCAAATTTCAGCACCAGAAGGCTGAATACCTGGAAGATGCTAATGCTGTGCTAAAGGCAATAGTATCTGGAGGAGGAGGAAGAGGAGGAAGAGGAGAGAGAGGGGGAAGGGGAGGGGGAGGGGGAGGAAGAGGAGAGGGAGAAAGAGGAGGGGGAGGAGGAGCAGGAAGAGGGGGAGGAGCAGGAGGATGGGAGGAGGGGGAGGAAGTGGAGGAGGAGGAGGAAGAGGAGGAGGAAGAGAAGGAGGAGGAGAAGGAGGGGGAGGGGGAGGGGGAGGAAGAGAAAGAGAAAGAGGAGGAGGAAGTGGAGGAGGAGAGGGAGGAGGAGGGGGAGCAGGAGGGGAGGAGGAAGAGAAGGGGGAGGAAGAGGAGAGAGGAGGGGGAGTGGGAGGAGGAGGGAAAGGAGGAAGAGGAAGAGGAGGGAGGAGGAGGGAGAGGAGGAAGAGGAGGAGGAAAGGGAGGAGGGGGAGAGGGAGGAGGAGGAGGAAAAGGAAGGGAGCGGGAGAGGAAGGAGGAAGAGGAGAGGGGGGAGGAGAGGGGGGAGGAGGAAGAGGAGGAGGGGGTGGATGTCCATTCAGTCATGTCCGACTTTTGGCGATTCTAAGGGCCAGTTCTTTCCACATCTTCCTCAAGAGGATAAATGGAATATTGTGACACACATTCCCTTCCTTTTATGCATATATTGGCATTGCCACACCTACCATCCAGACAAATGTTGACACCCGACCCCCAAGGAGATACTGTTGGCCAACATGGTATTTATAGACCCTGCTGGCAAAGGGGATGGAAGCGGTCCATGGGTCATCGGTTACTCATCCTGTTGTAGCCTGATCATCTTCCTCAAGTAATTCCTTCTGTGAATGAAACCCTGTCATATTTCATCCATCGTGCAATATAATCAGTAAGGGGATTTTATCAGAGGGTACTCAATAGCCCAGGAATCTGTGTTGTTCTACCGTTCTCCTACAATGCATCCTGCATTTCAGGACAAGCAGTTTATTGAGCTGCAGATGTTGAAGTGGCATCTGTTTTCATCACTTGGTCCTTTCGTGCAATAACAAGAACTCGCCATCTCTCTTGTTGAGGCTTTGAAAAGTACAGATCTTCTATCCTAAGTGGGGTTTTTTTCCCCTCCATCAAGTACCAGCTTCAGTGCCAGAAGGCTTAACTTATCTCTCGAGTTCAGTAAGCTGACACTAAACCCATCACAAAATACAAGAAGGATGAAGGCTCTCTTCTTCCTGGTGTGCAGGCACTCCGCTAAAAATAAAAGCTGCCTTTGAGTTTCTTTGCCTCCACTCCTCTGGCCGTTTGTTTGGCTGTGGATAGCAAGGAAGGACAGGGAGGACTGGAACAAATAGTTCTCAAAGTAATCTGCATGCCCTGTTCTTGATTTCAAGATGAAAAGTGGAAAGGTGACAGAAGCAAGCCAGAAGAAGGAGAGGGGGAGGGGGAAGGGAGGGAGGGAGGGAAGGAGAGAGAGAGAAGCAAGGAAGCTAAAGTCCAAAGAAATGCAGGATAGATAAATAATTTGTATCAGAGTACAGCTGGAAGGGACCTTGAAAGTCTTGTAGTACAACCCCTATTCAAGTAGTGTGTGTGTGAGAGAGAGAGAGAGGGAGGGAGAGAGAGGGAGAGAGAGAGATATGGATGGATGGATGGATGGACGGACGGACGGATGGATGGATGGATCGATAGATAGATGATAGACAGATGGTAGGTAGGTAGGTAGGTAGGTAGGTAGGTAGGTAGGTAGGTAGATAATTAGATAGACAGATGATGGATGGATGAATGGATGGGTGGATGAATGGATGGATAGGTAAGTAGGTAGGTAGATGGATAATTAGATAGACAGATGATGGATGGATGAATGGATGGGTGGATGAATGGATGGATAGGTAGGTAGGTAGGTAGATGGATAATTAGATAGACAGATGATGGATGGATGAATGGATGGGTGGATGAATGGATGGATAGGTAGGTAGGTAGGTAGGTAGGTAGATGGTAGGTAGGTAGATGGATAATTAGGTAGACATGATGGATGAATAGATAGATAGATGGTAGGTAGGTAGGTAGATGGATAATTAGATAGACAGATGATGGATGGATGAATGGATGGGTGGATGAATGGATGGATAGGTAGGTAGGTAGATGGTAGGTAGCTAGATGGATAATTAGGTAGACATGATGGATGGATGGATAGATAGATAGATGGTAGGTAGGTAGGTAGGTAGGTAGATGGATAATTAGTTAGACAGATGATGGATGGATGGATGAATAGATAGAAAGATAGATAATTAGATGATGGATGGATGGATGGATGGATGGATGGATGGATGGATGGATGGATTAATGGATGGATGAATGAATGGATGGATGGATGGATAGGTAGGTAGATGGTAGGTAGGTAGTTAGATAGATGGATAATTAGATAGACAGATGATGGATGGATGGATGGATGGATGGATAGTTAGATGGTAGGTAGGTAAGTAGGTAAGTAGGTAGGTAGGTAGGTAGGCAGGCAGATAGATAGATAGATAGATGGATGGATAATTAGATGATGGATGGATAGATAGATAGATAGATAGATAGATGATATGAAAGAGATAGAGATGATAGATATAAAAAGTCTCTCTCTCTCTCTCTCTCTCTCTCTCTCTCTCTCTCTCTCTCTCTCTCTTCCCCTCCCCTCCCCTCCCCCCCTCTCTCTCACACACACACTTAAGAGCCTATAAGGGAGAGGTATTAATTCCCAGAAAACAAAAAGCATGTAGAAAACCCTTTTTGGAGTGTTCCACTATACTGTAGAAGCATGCAAAATAATTTCTAATTCTATTTGTTATAGGAATCTATTTGTTTAGCATGTTAATAATGTTGATTTCTGTGGCTGCTTGTTGGTGATTTCCATTTTATTTGCTCTGAGCCACTCAAAAGCTATCCACCGAGAGAGAGAAAAAGAGAGAGAGAGAGAGAGAGAATGAGAGAAGCAACTACACCACCATTAACAAATATTTGGCAGCAAATCCCAATTCCATTAGTTAAAAAATTATGTTAGTTTTAAAAAAAAAAACAAAAAAAACCCCCACAGTCTAAAGGCTTCCTATACTTAAATCATTCTGGCCCTAATAGCTGTTTTTTAAAAAAACCATGCATTTACAGATACTAAAATCTTGGTCAGCAAAATATGTTGGGACATACCCACATACTGGCCATATATAACTGGCTACAGGGGTGGGCTTCAAAAATTTTAGCAAGGGGTTCTCTGCCCAGTTGCTGGGTGGGTGTGGCCATGGTGGGCGTGGCCTAGTCAGCCTCCTGCACCATGGCAGGGGGGTGTGTGCTCCCCAGGCTCCAGAGGCTTTCCTTGAGCCTCTGGGAGAGGGAAAACCACCTCCCCAGGCTCCAGAGCCCCTCCAAACTTCCAGTAGGCCCATTTTTCGCCCTCTCTGAGCCTCCGTGCGTGCCCTGCACTTACCTGCATCTAAAACGGGCCCGTATGGAGACTCCTGGTAGGGGGAGGGAGGGGTGGGCAGGACCAGCCAGGAGTGGGATTTGGAGGTTCTCCAAACTGCACAGAATCTTAGCTAGAGGTTCTCCTGAACCCCTACGAACCCCCAGCAGCCCACGCCTGACTGGTTAACCATTAGAAGGGAGAAAAATAAAAGTCAAGCCCCCCCCCCCCAAAAAAAGAGTCATTTGGGAAAACAATCTTGTGTAGAAAGTGCAATCTTGCGTAGAAAACCATCTCACCAGAGGTAGGTTTCAGCAGGTTCTGACCAATTCTGGAGAACCGGTAGCGGAAATTTTGGGTAGTTTGGAGAATCGGTAGTATAAATTCTGACTGGCCCCGCCCCAGGGGTGAAATGTAAAATTTGTTACTACCGGTTCTGTGGGCGTGGCTTGGTGGTGGTGGTAGTAATGTGACTGGATGGGCGTGGCCAACTTTTTTTTTTTTTTTAACTTTTCAAAGCATTTTTTCTAATGCTTTGAAAAGCCTCTGCCGATCAGGCAACTCAGCTGGGATCGTCAGAGAGGCTTTTTAAAAAATGCTTTGAAAAGCCTCTCTGCCGATCAGGCAACTCAGCTGGGATCGTCAGAGACTTATTTTTAAAGCATTTTTTAAACCGCCTCTTCGGCCAAGAGGTTGCAGAAAAAAATGCTTTGAAAAGCCTCTGACGATCCCAGCTGAGCCGCGCGCTCATCAGAGGCTTTTTTAAAAAACTTTTAAAAAAGTAAAAGTCGGAAGAGGTTGTAGAAAAAATGCTTTTAAAAGTAAAACAAAAAAAAAAAGCCTCCGATGATCGTGCGGCTCAACTGGGCAAGGTGGGGGGGGGCAGGAATTTTTGCTACCGGTTCTCCGAACCACCCGCCACCATCGCTACCGTCCGAACCGGGAGCATTTCACCCCTGCCCCGCCTCCATCTATTCTCTGCCTCCCAAGTCCCAGCTGATCGAGAGGAAATGGGGATTTTGCAGTAACCTTCCCCTGGATTGGGGAGGGAATGGAGATTTTACAGTATTCTTCCCCTCCCACACCCACCAAGCCACGCCCACCAAGCCAAGCCAGGCCATGCCCACCAAGCCACGCCCACAGAACCGATAATAAAAATTTTTGAAACCTACCACTGCCGTCTCACACAGCACAACATGTCACTGCAAACATCCACAAAACTGCAACAAAGCAACTCGCCCTCCACACACACACACCCATTTTCTCCTCTGGAAAATAATGCTACTTCCCTAAGGACAAGCTTAATGAAATTCCTTCTACTTCTATTAGGCACATGATGTGAAACCAAGAGGAACAAAGAATAAAAATAAAAATAAACCTTCAATTCTAGCAAGAATAGCAAAACTTCTAAATTGCCTCCTGACCTTTTGGTGAGTAGGCTGGTGGTTTTTGACATTAATTTCCTCGCTGGTCCAGTGTCGTACAACAGCGTCCAACCTGGGCATTTGGCCAAGCGTGCATTAGTTAAACCCTCCTGTTCCAAATGAAAGCAAAGTTTGCCTCCTTAAAGCACTGTATGAAATCGCTCCAAATGTTTTAATTTTAAGTTTCGATGGCGTGCTACTTCCTAAACACTTATTTTAAATAACATGGCTCTGTGTAATTATAAATTGTGTGTGTGTGTGTGTATGCCTGTTCGCGCGCGCCTTTCTGTTGCTACTTGCATATAATATCTTCCCCCCCCCCATCTCTTCTCTCACGCTGTGAGGAATAAATGAAGCAGTGGAGAAATATTCCTAATGGAATTATGTGTAGGAGATTCTGTAGCTTCATTTCACCGGCAGACAAAGGAACCGGAGAAATGATAGATGTGAGGGGATGAAGGCATCTGGATCTCACCCAAGTGCTTTAAAAGTGCTAGAGAAAAGATCCATTGGTGGAGGGGAAGGATTGTTGTCAGGTTGGGCTGGGGTATAGACTCTAGAAAGAGTGAAGAGAAGAGCAACAAAGATGATGAGGGGACTGGAGGCTAAAACATATGAAGAACGGTTGCAGGAACTGGGTCTGTCTAGTTTAGTGAAAAGAAGGACTAGGGGTGTCCTGATCACAGTCTTCCAATATCTCAGGGGCTGCCACAAAGAAAAGGGAGTCAAGCTATTTTCCAAAGCACCTGAGGGCAGGACAAGAAGTAATGGGTGGAAACTAATGAAGGAGAGAAGTAACCTAGAACTAAGGAGAAATTTCCTGACAGTTAGAACAATTAATCAATTAATTGTCTATGGAGATTCTCACATTTCTCTTTGTTCTAGGTTGCTTCTCTCCTTGATTAGTCTCCATCCATTGCTTCTTCTTCTGCCTTCAGGTGATTTGGGAAATAGGTTGACCTTGGATTCCTAGGATGAATGTCTTCCTGGCAGCTGGCAGTTGTGATTTATTGATTCAAAATAGGATTTATAGGGGCCAGCCATGAGTGGGATTTGGGGGTTCTCCAAACTCCACAGGATCTTAGCTAGAGGTTCTCCCAAAACCCTGCGAACCCCCAGCAGCCCACCCCTGATTCTAATCTAAAAAGATGAGTATTTTTTTAAAAAAATCATGTGACTACTGAATACAGAAAAGGAGGAAAAGGAAAAGAAAAACCCTTAAAGCTTATTCATCCTCTCAACTTAGTTGAACTGGTGTCTCAAGGGCCCCTGTATTAAGAGTCTATTCTAATTTTCCTGTAGCAAATACTAATTAGCGATCCTGGAGACAGACTTCTTCCTTTCAATGATGGCACTGATAGGCGTTTGTCATTCCTGTCCTTGCATGAATCAATGTTGCTCCGGACAGGCGTCTTTGAAAGTTGGCAGCGTGTAAATCACTTCCTCTGGTTACACTAATTGTGAGCAAGCTGCCAATTAAGGCCAGCTGCAACTGAGACGATTCCTCCGCATCCCGTAATAGTCTTCAACTTGGAAGAAAAAAATGCATTGGGTTCCGAAGAGCTTACTTCCAGTGATTCATGCCTGGGATTGGATCTTCAGATCTAACATTCAAGGGAGTTGAAAGTATAAAGAGAGATGATTCTTGCTTTAATATATTTGAAGTCCCCCTGATGTTCGTCTTGGATAGCTTACATGGTTAAAAATAGAATAGAAAGGGAGCTTGGAGGTCTTCTAGTCTAACCACCTGGCTTAGGCAGGAAACCCTACACCACTTCAGACAAATGGTTATCCAACATCTTCTTAAAAACTTCCAGTGTTGGAGCATTCACAACTTCTGGAGGCAAGTTGTTCCACTGATTAATTGTTCTCACTATCAGGAAATTTCTCCTTATTTCTAGGTTGCTTCTCTCCTTGATTCGTTTCCATCCATTGCTTCTTTTTCTGCCGTCAGATATTTTGGAGAATAGGTTGATCCTTTCTCCTTTATCTCTTCGGAGAGCACCCTTCCTGGGAATCCAGACCACATTCCACTACATTAGCTTAAATATCAAGTATGATATCAGCCTATGCTTTTGCAAAGCAGGGGAAGTCAAAATTTCACTTACAGGGTGAAAAGTAGATTTCAAGAAAAGCAAAACCCAGACTTATTACCCTTTTTTTTTTGGTCACTGATTCTCCTCTGCAATTTGGCCAAGAATCAGTTGAAGGAAATGCTCCTCAGTAAACAAAAAATATTTGCAGACTGGCGCTGGAGCAGCCGCATTAAATGCTGGCTGCAAACAATGAAGCTGAACCTACAGAGCTCTTATATCCTCTGACATTATCTTGAAGATGTGGTGAACAATGCAACTCTGACTCATCCTATGCTGCTACGTCAAGGAACATACATCAATGAGTGACCTTGTGAGTTCTTCCTGTCCCAGCTGGCACCTGTTTTGCAAGAATTTCCTCTGTAGTCCATGCAATGAGGAGAAGGACGTGAAGCTCTCAAAAGCTGCTAAGAGGCCTCTGCCAGCATCTCTCACTTTGGCCATGCTGGTGAGGCTGAAAGTTGTAGTTTGGTAAAATCTGGAGGGCTGCCAGCTTTGTATTTCGCAGTACAACAGTACAGCGAGATCTCTGCTGTATCTTTGTTGCCGCATTTACATTTTGCTATCCCTCCAAGTCACGATGACCTGACACAAGGTGTGGTGACCTAGGCTCAATTAGGCGTTACCAGACATAATTAGTCTTAAACAAACCTATTTTATTATAACAGCTGGGAATTACTTCATTCCCAGCTTAGTCCAAATTAATTCCAAAACAAGTCCTTCAGAAAAAGTCCTTCGGCTTATCACAAACCTTTATCTTCTTTGGCACCCTGCCAAAGGCCTTTCTTGGCAAAGCCCCATGAAGTTCAGAAACAAGAGGCGCCGACTGGAAAACAGATTTAACAATGTTGCTTTCCTACAAAGAGCCCAAGAGCCTTTGCTCCTCCTTTATGTCTTATGGGAGGGGCCAATCATCTCCAAGCCTTACTACCGAGTCGTCCCTTTTGTTTTAACTGTTCTTGCCTTCTGGCAGCTCAGGAGGAACAGGCTTCTCCTGTTCCTCTGCCTCTCTGCTGTCCAACTCTGGAGACTCCAGAGTCGCGCATCACTCCCAGATGGCCCTGGCCCCATCTCTGCCTCCGACACAGAGCCCTCATCCAGGCCTTCCCCAGACTCCAGGACTGGCCCATGGTCCTCCCCAGCCTCCTCACTGTCCGACTCCACTTCTAGCTCCGCGGGCTGCTGGCGGACCACAACCCAAGGATACATCACGTGAAATATTAGTGCCGCTTTATTTAAAAAACCCTAGTAAGACTTGGAATACTGCAACCAATTTTGGTCACCATACTACAAAAAAGATGTTGAGACTTTGGAAAAGTTCCAGAAAAGAGCAACTAAGATGATCAAAGGCCTGGAGACTAAACCATATGAAGAACGGCTGCAGGTTTTGGGTCTGGCTAGTCTAAAGAAAAGAAGAATTAAGGGATGACCTGATTGCAGTGTTCCAGTATTTGAGGGGCTGCCACAAAGAAGTGGGGGTCAAATTATTCTCCAAAGCACCGGAGGGCAAGACAAGAAACAGTGGTTGGAAACTAATCAAGGAGAGAAGCAATTTGGAATTAAGGAGAAACTTCCTAACAGTGAGGACAATTAACCAGTGGAACGGCTTGCCTCCAGAAATCATGGGCACTCCATCACTGGAGGTTTTTAAGAAGAGATTAGACAGTCACTTGTCTGAGATTGTATAGGTTCTCCTGTTTGAGCAGGGGGCTGGACTGGAAGACCTCCAAGGTCCCTTCCAGCTCAATTCTATTCTAAATTCAATGAGCCAATACATTGACTTACCACCAATGATTCTAATACAGGTAGTCTCCAACTTACAACCATTCAGTGACCATATGAATTTACACAGCACAGAAAAAAGTTACGTACAACCAGTCCATGCCTTTACAACTATTGCAGCATCCCCACGGTCACATGATCAAAATCTAGGCATTTGCCAACCGACATACTACGCATTTGCAATGCTTGCAGTGTCCTGGAATCGTGTGATGATTCCATTTGCAACTTTGCAAGCTCGTTTTTGACCACCGAAGTCAATGGGGGAAAACCAGATTTCCTTAAACAACTGCAGGGATCCACTCAACAACCATACAAAAAGATCACAGCATTCGGCATAACTCGCTGAACAAGCCTCGCTTAACAACAGAAATTCTGGGCCCGTTTGTCGTCGTGCGTCAAGGACTTCCTATAATCACCAAGCTGATTTATTTATTTATGGCATAGGACCAGGATATCTACGGGACCGCCTTCTGCCACCAACAGCCTCCCACCGACCAGTCCGCTCCTACAGAGAGGGACTCCTCAGGGTACCGTCGGCCAAGTTATGTCTGCTGGCGACACCCAGGAGGTGAGCCTTCTCTGTCGGAGCTCCTGCCCTTTGGAATGAATTGCCCCCGGATATTCATAACATCTCTGACCTCCGGGTCTTTTGCTGTGCCCTCAAGACCCTACTGTTCCGACAGGCGGGGCTGTCTAACTGAATGATTTTAAATTGGGTTTTAATTTTGGGTTTTAAAACTCGGCCAAAACTATTTAATGATTTTAATTAATTTTAACTATGATATTGAATATTTATGTTTTAATTCTGGCTGTACACCGCCCCGAGTCCTTCGGGAGAAGGGCGGTATATAAATAAAATTATTGTTGTTGTTGTTGTTGTTGTTGTTGTTGTTGTTGTTGTTGTAGATTTCTTTTGTAGGATTGTATCAAAAGAATGTCTACAGCAGGGATATCAAACTCAAGGCCCACGGACCAGATTTGGCCCGTGAGGTGCTTAAATCTGGCCCATGGAACCACCCTGGAAACAGTCTGTGGTGCCTCTGCCAGTAAAAACAGAGCTCGGGGGGGGCACATATGGCCCTCCCAAGCTATTTTTGCTGGTAGAGTGCTTGGGCACGACAGTCCCCCCTCCCCCCGACATGAGTGATGTCGAGCTGGCTATGCCCACCCGGCCAGTGTTGGGATTCAAATAATTTAACAACCGGTTCTCTGCTCTAATGACCAGCTGGGTGGGTGTGGCCATAACAGGCATGGCCAGGGGATGTGACAGGCAGCACTCGGCCTCCTGCACCCCGCTGGGGAGCAAAAACAGGCTGCGGGGGGACCTGCCGCTGCCCCTGTGCCCTGTTTTGGGCCTAGTAGGCCTCCCTGCAGCCTCCTGGGAGCAAAAACAGGCCATGGGGAGAGGGCGCCACACCCTCCTGTAACCCATTTTGGGCCTAGTAGAGCTCCCTGCACTTACCTGGGAGCCAAAACGGGGTGCGTGGGGACTCCTGGAAGGCGCGTGAAGAGGAGGGGCCAGCCAGCAATTTAAAAACCGGTTCTCCAGAACTGGCTGAATCCCACCACTGTACCCAGCCCACCCCCCAAGGTCAAACACAACCCTGATGTGGCCCTCAATGAAATCTCTGGTCCATAAGAAGATGTTTTGGTGCAAAATGCAAACAAGTACAAGTCTTCGTAGCAAATGTGTCAACTACGGAAAGATTACCTAGTCCCTTTGATCCCTAGGCTGTTCTCCGATCATACAGAGGATAAATTGCCCTGGAGAAAGAGAGAAATCCTTTGAGAGTCAGTGACCTTGGAGGGTTTTTGTGACCATTAACATGCAAATGATTTAAATCATCTACCACTGGATAAGAATTTGGGAAAGTATTGTATGATAAATGTTAACAATAATATGACCTACAAAGCTTGCATAATTACACAGTACTGATGGAAAACATATTCTCAGGACATTTTTGCTGGTGAAAAGAGACGGGATGTATGGTTCTGTCCTCAGAGATGTATTAGAGACATGAGAAGAAGAAGAATTAAGAAAAATGGAGACGTTAATTCTACCGTAGAATAGCTCCCTAGAGAAATCTTTCGGATCTACCAAGGTAAAAGAACAAACTAGGAAGATGAATAAGGAGGGTTGGCACACAACTCAGATAGATAGAGTAACATGAATTCCTATGTGTGCAAATGTGTAAATGTAGAAATTGGTGAAAAATATCATTGAATCTTACTGCTGAGTTGAAATAGAATAGAATAGAATTCTTTATTGGCCACGTGTGATTGGACACACAAGGAATTTGTCTTTGGTGTATATGCTCTCAGTGTACATAAAAGAAAAGATCCGTTAATCAAGAATCATAAAGTACAACACTTAATGATAGTCACAGGGTACAAATAAGCAATCAGGAAACAATATCAATATAAATCGTAAGGATACAAGCAACAAAATTACAGTCATATAGGCATAAGTGGAAGGAGATTGGTGGTGGAAACGATGAGAAGATTAATAGTAGTGCAGACTTAGTAAATAGTTTGACAGTGTAGAGGGAATTATTTGTTTAGCAGAGTGATGGCGTTCGGGAAAAAACTGTTCTTGTGTCTAATTGTTCTGGAGTGCAGTGCTCTATAGCGTTGTTTTGAGGGTTGTTGAGGAGTTGAAACAGTTTATGTCCAGGATGCGAGGGGTGTGTAAATATTTTCACAGCCCTCTTTTTGACTCGTGCAATATACAGGTCCTCCATGGAAGGCAGGTTGGTAGTAATTGTTTTTTCTGCAGTTCTAATTATCCTCTGAAGCCTGTGTCTGTCTTGTTGGGTTGCAGAGCCAAACTAGACAGTTATATTGCCTGTTTCAAAGGAAAGTTGCCTTCAGAAGTTGTGGGTGCTCCACAGGGGTGAAATCCACTTGCCTTCGTTACCGGTTCGGGAATGGAGGCACTCGCACATCTTCTGTGCATGCATAGAGGGTAAAAAAACGGGACGTAATGATGTCCCGGCGAGTGGACAGAGTCTCCTGCCGCCAGCGCTACCGGTTCGGCAAGCCGAATAGAACCAGGCGGATTTCACTGCTGGTGCTCCATCACTGGAGGTTTCTAAGGACAACCATTTATCCAGAACAGTATGGGGTCTCCTGTTTGAACACGGGGTTGGACTTGAAGACCTCCAAGGTCCCTACCAACTCCATTATTCTGTCAACTCCATTTTGCATTGGTAACAAGTATCTATCCATTATATTTGCTCTTCTTGTTTGATAAGGAATTTCCTGCAGCAGGTGCTACATTAAGTGCCAACAAAATAGGGAGACCATGCAGTTGCCTTAGAGGTCAGGATTTCCTGCCTTCCACCTCACCAAATACGACGGACAGTTTCTGTTCTTCTTCTAAAGGGCTAAAAAATACTTCCTTAATGTGTTCTCTTTCCCAGAAGTCAATTTCAGGGCAATGGCTTTTAAAGCAAAGGTTAACTTGGAGAGTTTCAAACTGTCAAGGCAACCAGTGTGGATGGAAGTGAAATTGGACAAGCGATCGTTAGAGATTCAGAGAACAAGATGAGAAAAAGCTATTGATTTATTTGGTTAGGAACACAAAATAGGGGAGAACCGTTGACAGATTAAGTTGACGGTCTCGAGGTCTTTTTTTTTTTTTAAAAAAGGATATTTTGGGGGCATTTTGCAAAGGGATAGCAAGGCAGGGATGGGACAGAGTTAAATTGCAAAAGGAGCTGTTTCAGGGGTGAAATCCAGCAGGTTCTGACAGGTTCTGGAGAACCGGTAGCGGAAATTTTGAGTAGTTCGGAGATGCCACCTCTGGCTGGCCCCAGAGTGGTGAGGGAATGGGGATTTTGTAGTATCCTTCCCCTGGAGTGGGGAGGGAGTGGGGATTTTGTAGTATCCTTCCCCTGGAGTGGGGAGGGAATGGAGATTTCGCAGTATCCTTCCCCTGCCATGCCCACCAAGCCACGCCCACAGAACCAGTAGTAAAAAAAATTGGATTTCACCACTGAGCTGTTTGCTTTTTATGGAGAATCTGGATATCATGAACTTGCAGACATCTGGATCTCTTGTTTCCAAATTCAGCTGCCGTTGTTGATGTAGGACGCTGCTAGTTCACTAAAAGCTTTGTGACAGCTGCGAAAGAGACTGTTGCCTTAGGTGGGCCTTTGACCTGTGTTTCACCTTATGTTCTTATTGATAGAATGCTCTCCATTTATCTTAGGTGAGAACTGCTCTTAGGCTCAGTTGTCATTGAAATCAATCTAGTGGGCAGTTTCGCTGTACACTTCATTGATTTCTGGAATAGAGAGATGACAAAGGTGTTGGATGTTACTGCGCCTAAAGTAGTCCAGGAGATGTAGTAGTAAAAAGAAAGGCTATAGCACCAACCAAAAGGAGCCTGGATAGCTCAACAGACTAAGCACTGTAATTTAACACCAGCTGTCTGCAATTAAAGTAAGATCGAATCTCACCAGGCTCAAGGTTGACTCAGCCTTCCATCCTTTCTAAGGTAGGTAAATTGAGGACCCAGTTTGTGGGGGCAATAAGCTGACTTTGTATAAACATATACAAAAGTATGAAGGCTATTGCTTAATGCACTGTAAGCCTCCCTGAGTCTCCGGAGAAGGGCGGCATATAAATCAAATTTTAAAAAAACAAAAACTGACGAGACTGAGGGACAAATATGATTTAGATTTAGATTACTTTGTTGCAGGAGTGGGCTTTAAACATTTTAGCAAGGGGTTCTCTGCCTGGTTGCTGGGTGGGCGTGGCCATGGTGGGCGTGGCCTAGTCGGCCTCATGCACCATGGCAGGGGGGCGTTTTTGCCCTCCCCGGGCTCCAGAGGCTTTTCTTGAGCCTCAGGGAGGGCGAAAACGGCCTCCCCAGGCTCCGGAGCCACTCTTCCTGAATTTCTGGTAGGCCCGTTTTTCGCCCTTCCCTCACACCCTGCACTTACCTGCATCCAAAATGGGCCGTGTGGGGACTCCTGGCAGGGGCGGGGCAGGGTGGGCAGGGCCAGCCAGGAGTGGGATTTGGGGGTTCTCTGAACTGCACAGAATCTTAGCTAGAGGTTCTCCCAAACCCCTGTGAACCCCCAGCAGCCCACCCCTGCTTTATTGTCATTGCACCTCATACAACTCAATTAAATGCCATCCTCAGTGTACATTATACCTAAGAAAACTATAAAAAAATAAAACAAAAACACACATCCTTCACATTCTATACAAGTAAATTGAAAACCCCTGATATTGCATTAGTGTTGCACTATACAGTAGAATTCAATATGGCTATTGCCCTGGGATAGAAGCTGTTTTTTCAACCTATTTGTCCTTGTTTTTATTATCCTGTACCGTCTGTCAGATGGTAATAGTTCAAAAAAAAAAAAGGGTGCCCAGGATGAGATGGATCTTTAAGGATGTTTGGAACTTTCTTAAGGGAGCGGGAGCTATAAAGCTCTTCCAAAGAGGGGAGAGGGCAACCAATAATCCTCTGGGCAATGACGTTGACCCTCTGGAGCACTGTCCTATCTGGCAAACCATACACAGATGCAGTAAGTTAAAATAGTCTCTATGGTGCAGCGGTAGAAGGTCACCAGCAGATCAGATATACCGAAGAGCTTGTGTTTGGTCTTGTACTCTGGAAATGAAAGGAGCAGTATTATTATTTTTTTAGTTCTTATTGCATCATCAAAATGTCTTCTAAATCCTTGTTGAAGATAGCCTACTCTCTGCTCTGGACACCCAAATGGATGACCCTACCTGCTGGCTGATGTGAAATGTTTGATAAATATTTCGCTGATAAAATCATTTTTCTACACTCAGGGCAGATTTTGATGAGATAACTAGGACAACATTTGTTTTCAGATTTGTTGGAGTTTAGGAACTTCAAGGAAGCAGAGAATGCATCTCTGCAGCATGAGTTCTGCCAGCTATGGAAAGGAATCTGGTTACTTCAGGTTGGATCTGGGGCAGGGGTGCTATTCAGCAGGTTCTGATAGGTTCTGGAGAACCGGTTGGTAGTGGAAATTTTGAGTAGTTCAGAGAACCAGCAAATACCACCTCTGGCTGGCCCCAGAATGGGGTGGGAATGGAGATTTTGCAACATCCTTCCCCCAGGAATGGGGTGGGAATGGGGATTTTGCAGTATCCTTCCCCTGGAGTGGGGTGGGAATCGGGATTTTGCAGTATCCTTCCTCTGGAGTGGGGTGGGAATGGAGATTTTGTAGTATCCTTCCCCTGCCACGCCCACCAAGCCATGCCCAAAGAACCAGTAGTAAAAAAAAATTGAATTCCACCACTGATCTGGGGAGGGATGAATGCTGTTTCGGTGTAGGAGTGCAGCAGTCCCACCATAAGAGATGACCTCTTCCCAGTCTCCAAACTTCTCTTTTTAGGGGATGTTCTGGAGAAGATGGGAGGGATCTGTTGAAGATTATTTTGGGGCTCTGGATTTTCTTTTATTGTTATGGATATCCTGCCTTTATTATTTTTAAGTGGAAAAGATTATTAGATGTTCACTTCCTTCTATCCAAGACACGGCATGTAAGTTCTGGTCCACAGTATTGTCATGGATGCGACACATCCTCTCCTTCACTAGTTTTCCTTGTTACCTTCTGGGAGGTACCTGACTCTGTTGTTACATCCTCAAACCCCCACAACTTTAACCTTAAACTGTCTACTGTTGACCTTACCCCATTCCTAAGAGGTCTGTAAGGGGCGTGCACAAGCACGCAAACTACAGGTTAGGCAAGCCTTCATCTAGCCCTTTCTCTCCGATCTTAGCTTTATATATTCATTCTCGGTCCTTGGTGCAGTCGACTCTAGAGATTGATTACTCAGGGGTTTAGGAGACTCCAGTGCCTACCGTCCCTGTCCTACTGTCTCCATTTATTCGTACCCATTTCCTGTGTTCATATCCACGTTTATACTTATTCCTGTTATCTCGTACATGTTTGACAAACTAAATAAATAAAATAAAATAAATAAATTGTGCTACCCGAAGTAGCAAACAAAACGAGATTCTGTAACAGATTGTTATCAGGTAGTATCAACCTTGTAAATTCTCAAGACTCTTTTTTTCCATTAGGTATTAAAGACGGACTGTGAATAGTGTGTGTGTATGTGTGTGTGTGTTACGGTCATTTTTGTATGCCTCTGGAGCCTGGGAGGGTGAAAAACAGGCCTACCAGAAGTACAGGAAGTCCAGAAACGGGCCCATTTCCAGCCTCCGGAGGGCCTCCAGTTCAGTGGTGGGATTCAAAATTTTTTACTTCCAGTTCCATGGGTGTGGCTTAGTGGGCGTGGCATTGTTTGGTGGGCGTGGCTTGGTGGGCATGGCAGAGGAAGGATACTGTAAAATCTCCATTCCCTCCCCACTCCAGGGGAAGGATACTGCAAAATCCCCATTTCCTCCCAATCAGCTGGGACTCGGGAGGCAGAGAATACCAGAGGTGGTATTTACCAGTTCCCAGAACTACTCAAAATTTCTGCTACTGACCGGTTCTCCAGAACTGGTCAGAACCTGCTGAATACCACTCTGCCTATACTGTTCTGGACAAATGGCTGCCCAATCTCCAAGCTCCGGTGTCCAGGGAAGGCCATTTTCACCCTCCTGGAGGCTCGAGGGAAAGCCTCTGGAGCCTGGGGAGGGCGAAAATGCCCCCCCCCCCACCGTGGTGCAGGAGGCAGCGAACCGGTTGCTAAAAATTTTCAATCCCACCCCTGACTGGAGTCCCTACATAGAGAAACTGAAGTCTCCGAAACCCCTGAGTAATCTCTAGAGTCGACTGCACCAAGGACCGAGAATGAATATATAAAGCTAAGATCGGAGAGAAAGGGCTAGATGAAGGCTTGCCTAACCTGTAGTTTGCCTGTTGTGTGTTTAGAACCTCAAACTATAGTTCTCATTGTAAATTATGGCTTTTCCAACCTATTATTTGGCTGTGCTGAAATTTCAGTTGCAATTTCTCAAGCGCTTCCATTCCCCACTGAAGAAGCTTCTGTTTTTCTATCTTATTCCCAGATACCTTAAGGATCCATTTCAAATTTATTTGATACCTTTCTGAATTTAATTAATTAGGGGAGCGGGGCTCGAGGGAGGTTCTGTTGGGACTGTTTCTGGGTTGTTCCATTACCGTAAAGTCTTTCTGAAGCTATGTTTACCACACACACAAAAAAAATCTCACGGGAAGAGTTTCATCATAGTTTCTTTTGTCCCAAAGGGGCTTTTTCCAAAAGGCAACTGGACTTCCTTGGTTTCTTTCTCTTTGAAAACATTTCGCTTCTCATTCAAGAAACTTCTAAGCTTCAATTCTAAGTTAGAACCAGTGGTGGGATTCAGCCAGTTCTGTCCGGATCATGCGAACCAGTAGTGGCAACCGCAGGAGACTCCGCCCACCCACCCAGACGTAATGTGCGACTACTGCGCATGTGCAGAGGTGGTGCGTGTGAGCTAAGCAAGTGCCCATGCACGCATGCTTTCATTTGCGAACCGGTAGGGAAGGTAAGTGAATCCCACCGAGAGGTGGGTTTCAGCAGGTTCTGACCAGTTCTGGAGAACCGGTAGCGGAAATTTTGAGTACTTCGGAGAACCGGTAATAAAAATTCTGACTGGCCCTGCCCCCGTCTATTCTCTGCCTCCTGAGTCCCAGCTGATCAGGAGGAAATGGGGGCTTTGCAGTAAACTTCCCCTGGAGTGGGTACAGAATGGAGATTTTGCAGGATCCTTCCCCTGCCACGTCCACCAAGCAATGCCACACCACCAAGCCACACCTACAGAACCGGTAGTAAAAAAATTTGAAACCTGTTCTGTCCCCGTCTCACACACACACACACAAACAGACAGCCGGGGGTTAAATAAACTGGCAGACAACCAATTCTTCCGATAAAACGCTTGGCAGCAACCCAGTAGCTGCTTGCCAAGAACTTTTACTCAATAAACAAAATACACACAGTCAAAGAATTGTCCATTTCGTAAAATAAATCCAAGGCCGATAATGTTGTTTCCAGAGATGCAATGTGACTCGATAGTAATTACTTTTGTCCATCACAGAGTCTGAATGGCCACCTCACTCCCTTTTATATCCTGTGGGGTGTGGTCCAGTGATTCAGCCTAATCTCTGGCACGCCTTTTCTTCTGTTGCGCGTGCTTATCTCTGCGATGCTGCCGAGGATCCAGCCAAGACTCATTACCCTCATCACTGTCCACCTGTGGCTGCGTGGACGTGCTTGGCCCTGGCCCTATCTCTTGCCCTTCGGCGGACACTGAAGGCATTGCCAGAGAGGAGGGTCCTGGAGAGGGAGGCCTTGCCAACTCCTCTCCTTCACTCTCGGAGTCCTCTCCTGCCAATGACACAGGCTCAGGTAACGGAGCCACAACAAAACCCACCACTGATCCCAGTTCTGATTAGAACTGTGTTAGAATGGAAGAAGTTTCTTGGAAGAGAAGCAAAATGTTTTCAAAGAGGGGGAAAACCCCCCAGGAAAGTCCAATTGCCTATTGGAAAAAAACACCTTTGGGACAACCATAATGTGGATGATTGAGACTCTCCAGAGACATCATAGTTTCTCTTCCAGGAGCTACTGGAAGACAGGGAGATTGCAGAAGGTGGCGGGGTGAAAATACAATGGAAGCTGGCCCATTCACTTGTACCCTTTAGTTGCCTTGTTATTAAAATAAGTGCACAAAGCACCGCAGATTCACTAAAATTAACTTCTTCCACGCCAAGAAAGTTCAAAAGCAAATTCCCTTCCATTCAAGCAGATAGGAAAATAATAACAGGAGAATTTCTTAATACTAGGCAAAGTGTCCATAAAGGAGAATATTCAGGGATGGGCTGCTGGGGTTTCACAGGGGTTCGGGAGAACCTCTAGCTAAGATTCTGTGCAGTTTGGAGAACCCCCAAATCCCACTCCTGGCTGGCCCCACCAACCCTGCCCCTCCCAGGAGTCCCCAGGTGGCCCGCTTTGGATGTAGATAAGTGCAGGGCACATATGGAGGCTCAGGGAGGATGAAAAACAGGCCTACTGGATGTTTGGGAAAGCCAGAAACGGGCCCGTTTCCGGCCTCCAGAGGGCCTCCGGAGCCTGGGGAGGCCATTTTCACCATCCCGGAGGCTCAAAGAAAGCCTCTGGAACCCGGGAAGGACAAAAATGCCCCCTCCCTGCCATGGTGCAGGAGGCTGATTAGGCCACACCCACCATGGCCACACCCACCCAGCAACCTGGTAGCGAACCCCTTGCTAAAATTTTTGAAGCCCACCCCTGAGAATATTTGTAATTTATAGCTGAAATGAGCTTGGTTGTTTTCTTGCCAGTTTAGGGCCAATTAATGCTGAACCTTAGTTGACTAGATTGTTGTGTACAGCCATGAGCAATAAATCAACTTCATTAGAAGTTAATGTGTGGTCCTGATTCTTCAGACCTGACATTAAACTTGTCAAGTAACAGTCAGCACTAAATTGATTCTGGATAACAGTTAACAGAATTAAAGAGAGCTTGGACATGGACTGCTTGTGGGAACTTAATGATTCTAGGCTTATTCCCCTTTTGACTCCACCTCCGCCTGTCCTCCTACACCACTATCTACAACCCTGATGGTTTCAAGCAGTCCTAAGGTGTGTTTCTCCAGATATGTTAGGGAGAATTCATAGCCGAGTGGTGGAAGGTCCTAAATTTAATCCCCAGCATCTTCAAGTAATCCTGGAAAAAAAATCTCTGTTTAAGACCCTGGAGAATCTGCTCACCAATGTTTTGCTTAAATGAGCCAACGATCTCATTCATTATAACTTCTCATCTTCCCTCTGCTTCATCCCAAGAACAAATTGGTTTTGGAAGATGGAAACTATAAGCAGTTAAATTAATGATGGCTAAGCTAATAACATATCAAGATGCTGACAGCCATTTTCAGCCTTTTGTAAAATATGGAGGCTCCTGGGGGTCTCTATTAATGATAACTCTTGAAATAGAACGTGAGCGATATTAGGAATTCCATTTTAATCAATTGAATTCTGAATTTCTAATGCTGGCTATTTTTTTTTTTTTTTCTAGTCAGGGAAAAGGTGTTCAATTGTAGCATATTTAATGTGCTTAGGAAGTTGTCCTATATGTTCACATCTAAGGAGAAAACAAGGAATCTCTCCAATCCAAGGAAGCAGATCTGAGACTATTTACTATATTGAAGTTTTTTTAACCCCTGTGCAAACACAACTGGGAAAGACAATCAAAATTCCCCTTTTTTCTTTGCAAGAAAGAATAGAGTAGAGTAGAGTAGAGTAGAGTAGAGTAGAGTAGAGTAGAGTAGAGTAGAGTAGAGTAGAACAGAGGATAGAGTAGAGTAGAGTAGAGTAGAGTAGAGTAGAGTAGAGTAGAGTAGAGTAGAGTAGAGTAGAGTAGAACAGAACAGAACAGAACAGAACAGAACAGAACAGAACAGAACAGAACAGAACAGAACAATCTGGAGCCATAGTCTGGGAATTTTAAATTGATTTTAAATTGGGTTGTTTTAATTTACGGCCAAAATATTTAATTATTTAAATACTGTTTTTAAATTTTGTATGCTCTGTTTTTACCTTGGCTGTGCACCGCCCTGAGTCCTATTTGGAGAAGGGCGGTATAGAAATTTAATAAATAAATAAATAAATAAATAAATAAATAAATAAATAAATAAATAAATAAATAAATAAATGGGATGGGATGGGATGGGATGGGATGGGATGGGATGAGATGAGGTATTCAGCTGGTTTGGACCGGTTTGCCCGAACCAGTAGCAGAAATCGCAGGTGGGCCCACCCCAGCTCTATGCCATCCTATTTAGGCACATTTTTGAGGCCGGGCGCATGCGTGGAAGGCAGGCGCGTGTGGAAACCGGACATACGCATGCATGAAGCGAATGTGCACGCATGCGGCGAACCAGTAGTAACATTATTCAAAACCCACCGCTGGATGGGAGGGGAGGGGAGGGGAGGGGAGGGGAGAGGAGGGGAGGGGAGGGAGGGGAGGGGAGGGGAGGGGACGGGACGGGACGGGACAGGACAGGACAGGACAGGACAGAATAGGATTCTTTATTGGCCAAGTCTGATTAGACACACAAAGAATTTGTCTCCGGTGCATAAGCTCCCAGTGTACATACAAACAATAAAGTGATAGGTAATATATATCACAGTTACAATCATTAATCATAAATTACATAAATAAATACATAAATACATAAATAACAAAGGATAAATCATCGATACCAACAGGGGAAGGTATTAGGAAAGATGAGAAGGATCATATCAATACAACCTACAACAGTGATGGCTAACCTTTTTGCCGTCATATGCCAAAAGCAGGGGTCATGCGGGGGGATCGTCCCCTGCCCCCACCACGCATGCACATGCAAACCCTCCCGCACTTCTCCCACTTTTGGCACATGATGGCACAGTGGTCCTGGTAGGCCTTTTTTTCGCTCTCCCCAGGCTCCAGAGGCTTTCTTGGAGCCTGGGGAGGGCGAAAACAGCCTTCTCCACCCCACCAGAGGCTCTCCAGAGGCCAGAAACAGCCTTTTCCCCGACTTCCAGTGGGCCCGGAAGGCCCAAAAATCAGGTGGCTGGTGCGCACAAGCACGCTGGAGCTGAACTAGGTCAATGCTCGTGTGCCCACAGATACGGCCGTGGCCAGGGGGGCTTTTTATTAGGTTCGCCTGATACACCAGTTGCGGCCCTTTCTGGATCGGGACTCCTTATGCACGGTAACTCACGCCCTCGTCACTTCTCGCCTGGACTACTGCAATGCTCTCTACATGGAGCTCCCCTTGAGGAGCACCCGGAGGCTCCAGCTGGTCCAGAATCCGGCCGCGCGGGTAATTATGGAGGCAACATGGTGCTCCCATGTAACACCTCTCCTGCGCGAGCTGCACTAGCTCCCGGTGGTCTTCCGGGTGCGCTTCAAGGTATTGGTTCTCATCTTTAAAGCGCTCGATGGCTTAGGGCCCGGGTACTTATAAGACCACCTTCTGCCACCGATAACCTCCCACCGGTCAATTCGCTTCCACAGAGAGGGTCTCCTCAGGGTGCCGTCGGTCAAGCAATGTCGACTGACAACTCCCAGGGGGAGAGCCTCCTCTGTGGGGGCACGCGCCCTCTGGAACGAGCTACCCCCAGGAATACGACTGATCCCGGACCTCCGTACTTTCCGCCGAGCATTAAATACCTTCTTATTCCAGCAAGCCGGGCTGGCTTAAAATTTTAATGGGTTATTTTATGGGGAAAGGGTTTTAAAATTTAGGGAAGCCAAACTGATTTAATTCTTTTTAATTCTTTTTAATTTTTATACTGTATGTGTTTTAAATTTTGGCTGTTCACCGCCCTGAGTCCTTCGGGAGAAGGGCGGTATACAAATTTAAATAATAAATAAATAAATAAATAAATAAATAAATAAATAAATAAATAAATAAATAAATAAATAAATAAATAAATAAATAAATAAATAAATAAATAAATAAATAAATGGCTCAGCAGGCATATTTAGCCTTAAGAGAGAGAGAGAAAAAAGATATTTCCAAGTTAGGGCGTAACATTTCCCTGAATGTACTTAGCAGCCATATGCCCCAAATTAGAGAGAGAGAGAGAAGAAGAAGAAAAATAATAATTGCAGCAGAGATAACAAATGTGAAATTTACAGTATGAAAGCATCAAGGTCCCTTCTCGCTCGCGGTTGTCGTCTGCTAATGACTGACGTGCCAAAGTTCCAGACTGCGGATCTCAAATCGTTCACACTCTTTAAGCAATGTTTGCAAACAGACAAATGGTACGACACAATTTCGGAGCGTATCGGCTGGGGGCTTCAAGCTGTTGAGTTGGCTTCAAGGCGGCATCGTTTTCCTGCCTGCTGAACTCGCAAAGAACGAGCGAGTGCGTCCTCCTTCAGAAGTCTCACAGCTACAGAAAACGTCACGACCTACCAAGACGTTTCCTCCGGCCAATTTTTCAGCCCCGGGTTTCATCCTTGCCAGAAAAAAAACATGGTCTCTCATTAGCGCTAGAGAAACATGCATGCAAGTCCCAGAAAGGACATTGATACACAACATCTCATCCATCTATAAATGTGCCGGGGAGGTACAAAAATATTGAGATGCGCAACCAGGTCCTATTAAAATAATTGGGTGACTTTCTAAAGCCAATGGGATATATTGTCTCCATTTGGTAAATGATCCTTTTTCCTTTGTAATTGGCATGCTGTGAACATTCTGCGGCAACATTAGAGCCCAGGGAGACCGAGGCAAACAAAACAAGAAGGAAACAGTGTTAATATTAAGTTTCTATCTTCAATTATATTTACTGTATCTTAGCAAATCTGATGTAATATTTATCTTTTTCTCCCAATACGAGTGGACCCGTGGAGGGTTTCAAAATTTTTTACTACCGGTTCTGTGGGTGTGGCTTGGTGGGTGTGGCATGGCTTGGTGGGCGTGGCATGGCTTGGTGGGCGTGGCATGGCTTGGTGGGCATGGCAGGGGAAGGATACTGTAAAATCTCCATTCCCATCCCACTCCAGGGGAAGGATACTGTTAAAATCTCCATTTCCTCCCCAATCCAGGGGAAGGATACTGCAAAATCCACATTTCCTCCTGATCAGCTGGGACTTGAGAGGCAGAGAATAGATGGGGCGGGGCCAGTCAGAATTTTTACTACCAGTTTTCTGAACTACTCAAAATTTCCGCTACTGGTTGTCCAGAACTGGTCAGAAGCTGCTGAAACCCACCTCTGGAGTGGACTGACTATAGGTAGTTGTTGTGGTCTGCCGAGGGTCTGCAGAGTCAGACAGTGAGGAGGTTGGGGAGGAACATGGGCCAGTCCTGGAGTCTGGGGAAAGAGGGCTCTGTGTCAGAGGCAGAGAGGGCAACTTTGTTCGTCCTGGTCGGTTTAAATTCTGAAGCTCCGTTTTGACTCTGTGCTCCGTGTGGCCTTGCAAAGCTAATTGCCAATTAGGTCTTTGGCAGCATGTCAAGGGAGATAAAGGAAGCCAAGGTCAGAACAGTAGTCCTCAACTTAAAACAGTTCAGTTAGTAACTTTCAATGTTACAACGGCATTGAAAAAGTGTTTTTTTTCACACTTACGACCATTGTAACAGCCCCATGGTCATGTGATCAAATTTCAATCGCTTAGCAGCTGGTTCATATTTATGACGGTTGCAACATCCCCATAGTCACATGATCAAAATTCAGATGATTAGCAACTGACTCGTATTTATGATGGTTGCAGTGTCCCGGGGTCATGTGATCCCCTTTTGAGACCTTCTGACAAGCAAAGTCAACGGGGAAGACAGATTCACTTAACAACCGGGTTACCCACTTAACGATTGCGGTGATTCACTTAAACAACTATGGCAAAAAAGGTCGTAAAATGGGGTGAAACTCCATTAAACAACAGAAATGTTGGACTCAATTCAAGTCAAATCAAATCAATATAAATTTTATCTGTTGTTTATTATTTTATTCTAGCATTTTTAACTGGGTATTCCTTGAGTGTTTTTTATTTGTTCTGGTCTCTGGTCTTTGACTTTAATAAACTTGATTTGACTTGATTTGATTTGATTTGATTTGATTTGATTTGATTTGATTTGATTTGACTCAATTGTGGTCATAAGTCGAGGACTTCCTGCAGGTGTCCCCAGCTAAGCAAATGTCTACCTCGCAGTTATAAAATAAATATAAACTCTTAAGAAAGCCTATATTCAGATTTCCTGAACTTGTTTTTCAGCCTGTTGCATTTTACTGCTCTATACTGGATTAAAAGTTAAGAAGAAATGCTGTGCTAAAGGAGTTCCAAACTATTGCTTTGGGGAAAAAAAGAATTTTAATCTTTGTCCCATCAATGCATTCCATCCTTGCAAATTCAGAAGTGCTTTTTAACTTTTAGCACCATTATATAAAGTGGGTGCAAGCATTAAGTTATCATCCCCTTTGAAATGCTGAGTTGCTACTCAGGGTGGTGAGTAACATTACTTTCAGTGTTAATCGCATTGGGAAATTTTGCTTTCCTGTATACGTTGTCATCTTAAAACCCCAAATGCTAAACGTCACTTCTTCTTCTTTTTTTTTTTCTTCTTCTTCTTTCCCTTCTTCCTTTCTGCAGAGAACAGCAGACACTGCCGGAGATTCTGAAAGGTAAGCCAACTGTTTATTTTTTTAATTTTTATTTTTAGACAGCAATGCTAATGAAGGCTTTGACAATCTGGCCCTCGATTGGAGTCCTTGAGAACTTTTGTTACTTGCGAAGCTGATCTCGTTTTGCCAAATCGTAGCTAGGAAATAATGAATGGCTTTCACGAACCTCTCCGGGTTTGGAGAGGTTTGCGTGAAAACGAAAAAAAATGGCATGAGAGAAACTGTGATAGAAAGCCATGTAATGGGAACATAATTTTGAAACAGAACCAAAATCTGCAATTGCAAAGTAAAACGAAGATTCATTTTCATTTTCTCTTGACTTTTTGTCAACTGTTTCTGTTTTCAGAGGGGTAACTAAAACAAGTCCCAATGCTTTAACAGGGACTTGAATTTATTGAGGCTTTCATCGACTTTGATCTAATAAAATCTGTATCCAGGACAAACACTTGGATTACTAGATTGGATTGGATTGGATTGGATTGGACTGGACTGGACTGGACTGGACTGGACTGGACTGGACTAGGCTAGGTTAGGCTAGACTAGATTAGAAAAGTTTTGCACCAATTGAAATCTATGGCAAGTTTAAATCATGATTTGTTCTTTGTGGGAACAACTGTTGACTAACTGACTTTGGATCCAAGGTCTACATGGATTTTTTACACCGTAATATTCTAAAAATCTCGGCTAAAGCATTTCATTCCGGCAATCTGCACACTTCAGTTGATTTTATTACTGTACTTGGATGTTGTTTTATATTTTGTACTCTATTTTAATATTTATATAAAGTATTTGTTTTAGCATATTTGGGGGGTTTTTCCCCCCGTGATTTATTATTTGTTTTTCTGTTTTATACCCTTCAGAGAGAAGTTATTTCAGTTAGGTAGCCTTATAGATCTAGTCAATAAATAAATTTAAATTCTTGAAATAGAACTCCATGCAAATATTATTATATCTTTTTTTCATCCTAATGTTTTTGTCGGGTTAACTAGGGTCCCAATAGTTAGGGGAGAAATATCTTGATGTACGGAAATGCGCACAAGTTTTCCTTAGAACTTTTCCACACACACGTAGGCATACACACATACATAGAAAGAGAGAGAGACATTATGATTTCTATTATGTAACATATATATCAGATGTTTATTCCATAATGTAACATGTATGTATGTATGTATGTATGTATGTGTGTGTGTGTCAGGTTTCGAGGTCATCTCAAATAAATTGCATTTCAAAGTCTTTGATGAAAAACTCCCATTTATTAAGCACGACATTCTAATTCCGACTCCATCGTAGCCAACACTGACTTCCTGACCCACAACCCTCCCTTTCCTTTCCCCACTCCTCTGCACTCATTGGCCATCTTCCAAGTCACTCTACCCCTAATCTACTGCTCCAGCTCAAAGGAATTTCCCCCCTCCCATCCCATCTCCTAGGGGATATTATCTCCAGGGAAAATAAGTAGGTGAAAATCAAGCGTCCCTTTCCAGACGCCTCCGCTTCTCCTTCTTATGTCAGCACTAGAGTAAATGCAGCTTGAAATGCTGACATCATGTATGTATGTATGTATGTATGTATGTATGTATGTATGTATGTATCAGTTTAGATATCAGAAGTTAAGTTATCTAGTCTGTAATGCCTCACCTTCTTTCAGGATTGATTTTGGATTTGTAACTAAAGTTTTCCAAAGATCAGAAAAATTCACGTAAAGTTGTCCCAAAGGAGTTTTTTCAAAAGGCAACTGGACTTTCTTGTTTTTTTCCTTGAAGACCTTTCGCTTCACATCCAAGAAGTTTCCTCAGTTCTGACTGAACTGATTCAGAACTGAAGAAGCTTCTTGGATGAGAAGGAAAACGTTTCAAGGGATTAAAAACCCAAGACCAGTTACGCTTTGGGACAACGGTGACCTGGATGACTGAGAATCCCCAATTGACATTTATGCAAAGCTCTCTTGCTTTTGACATAAACTTGGAGAAATGTGCTGAAACGAACACTGGGTGGTAAGGGAGCATTTTTTGAAATGGGAAAATATCCATTTTTGCATCAGAAAATAGCAGTGCTGGTCATTGGCATTTTTTCCATTCCAGCAAGTGGAACGCTAACAATAATCAAGCCACACCAAGACCTTCTCTTGGTCTTAGTTGCATCTAGTAACAGTAACAGAGGTGGAAGGGACCTTGGAGATCATCTAGTCCAACCCCCTGTTCACACAGGAGACTTGTACTAGGGATTCGAACCTCCAACCTTTCTGATCGACAAGATCAGTGTCTTAGCCACTGAGCCACCTAGTCAGGCATATCGATATGCTTATCGGTGTCCTTTTTCTTATGGACTGATCCTTAAAGACGAGTGAAACATTCAGCAGTAATTTTTTTTTCTTAGCAAGAACAGAACTTACTGGCCTTGCAAAAGCTTGAGCTCCATTAGGGATCATAAATATTTCAGAAACTTTTGTGAGAAAGAAATAGTTCAATGTACATTTTAGCTGGAACCCGTCTAGTGCAGAGTTCCAGAATTAGCACTCAAAGCAAAATGCTATCCATCACCTTTGTCCAATTTGCTCATTTTAAGTGTGTTTTATTTTTAAATGGCTCCATTAAGAAAAGTATAATACAATATATACCAGCCCGTTTACCCAGTATATGACCATGTTAGCATCTATTCTAGTAAATCAGTTCATTCACAATTTATTTATAATGTACTAAATATATATTTGCTGGAAGTGGCTGCTAAATTGATGGCAGACTTACCCCCCCTCCCCCCCAGGCGTGGGCTTCAAAAATTTTAGCAAGGGGTTCTCTGCCCGGTTGCTGGGTGGGCGTGGCCATGATGGGCGTGGCCTAGTCGGCCTCCTGCACCATGGTGGGGGGGGGATGTTTTTGCCCTCCCCGGGCTCCAGAGGCTTTTCTCAAGCCTCCAGGAGGGCGAAAACAGCCTCCCCAGGCTCCGGAGGCCCTCTGGAGGCCTTCCCGAACTTCCAGTAGGCCCATTTTTCACCCTCCCCAAGTCTCCACATGCACCCTGCACCTACCTGCATCCAAAACAGGCCGTGTGGGGACTCCGGGGAGGGGAGGGGAGGGGTGGGGTGGGCAGGGCCAGTCAGGAGTAGGATTTGGGGGTTCTCCAAACTGCACAGAATCTTAGCTAGAGGTTCTCCTGAACCACTGCGAACGGCCAGCAGCCCACTCCTGCTACCCCCTCCCCCCTTGTTCTCTGCTCTCTACCCAAGTATCTTTCTTTTTTGGTAGTCATGCAGTTCTATTAATGTTTTATTATCTTCCTTCTGTTCTCTTTACACTCTTTTCATTTCTTCCTCTTTATTGTTGTAAGCTGCCTGGAGCAGCCCCCACAGCGAGATAGGTGGCATGTAAATTTAACAACCAAATAAATGAAATAAAGACATGGCATGCCGTGAGCCGTGGTGGCGCAGTGGTTAGAATGCAGTATTGCAGGCAAACTCTGCATTCCACTGCCAGCAATTCGATCCTGACCGGCTCAAGGTTGATTAATCCTTCCATCTTTCTGAGGTTGGTAAAAGGAGGACCCAGTATGTTGGGGGCAAGAGGCTGACTCTGTAAACCACTTAGAGAAGGCTGTAAAGCACTGTGAAGTGGTATATAAGTCTACATGTTATTGCCCTTCCTTCCTTCCTTCCTTCCTTCCTTCCTTCCTTCCTTCCTTCCTCTTTTTCTCTTTTTCTCTTTTTCTCTTTTTCTCTTTTTCTCTTTTTCTTTTTCATTCCAGTTTTCTTCTGTCTTTCCCTCCCTCCCTCCCTCCCTCCCACCCACCCTTCCTTCCTTCCTTCCCAGTGGTTAGAATGCAGTATTGCAGGCTAATTCTTCCACCTGCCAGCAGTTCGATCTTGACCAGCTCAAAGTTGACTCAGCCATCCATCCTTCTGAGGTTGGTAAAATAAGGACCCAGATTGTTGAAGGCAAGCAGCTGACTCTGTAAACCGCTTAGAGGGGGCAGTAAAGCACTGTGAAGCGGTATATAAGTCTAAATGCTATTGTTATTGCTGTGTTACAATGTTGTGTATGTTATGCTAAACTGCATCAAGGCATGTATTAGGAAACATGTGTGTAAGTTCTCATGTTCAGAAGCCACAAATAAGATCAAATCAAATTTAACGCTGAGCAATAAGAAATAGAGTCAATTCTCCCCCTGGTTGTATTGATACACCTGATTAATTCCAGCTTTCTATATGTTGTAAAAGAAATCTTTTATCTTTTCGAGATTGGCAAACACATTCCATGTACCTTCGCCATTTCTCCATGGACATGCCCAGAGAACTGACCGCGAGGACTTATTTCATTTATTTCTGCAGGATATTTCATTTACTGCTCACCTTCCATCTCGGCAAGATGTGAAAAAGTGAAATTTGAGGGTGATGCGTTTGGACTTTCGACTTGTCCTTCAGAAAACCCCGGCCGTGTCGTTCCTTTTAAGTGAAATGCAGTCCAATCCTCGATCCATTAACGCAGAAAGAAAAGCATCTGGGATCGAAGGCTGTCGGCAGGGATGTGGCTTCTTACTCTCTGTGTCAGAAGATGAAAAGAGGGGGGGGAAATAGGCCATGATGGATAGTTTGTCAGGCCAAGTTTTAGCTTTTATGGCTATATCCAATTTCTTGGCAGGTTTAAATTCTCCGAGGGAGTAGATGAGCCGTCTGAGTTTCTTCAGGCATTTTGTCAGATAGAACGTTAAGCAAAAGGAACAGAAGGGAACAGAAGCAAAGGCCATCGGATAGCGAAGTCCGAATTTAGCTTCAGTAGGAAAGGAAAGAGGCTAGATAAGCTACTATCTGATCACATAACCTTCTCATAACCCATATAGTCTAGGGACATGGTGGCTCAGTGGCTAAGATGCTGAGCTTGTTGATCGAAAGGTCAGCAGTTCAGCGGTTCGAATCCCTAGTGCTGCGTAACGGGGTGAGCTCCCGTGACTTGGCCCAGCTTCTGCCAACCTAGCAGTTCGAAAGCACGTAAAAAATGCAAGTAGAAAAATAGGGACCACCTTTGGTGGGAAGGTAACAGCGTTCTGTGCGCCTTTGGTGTTTAGTCAAACCGGCCACATGACCACGGAGAAATCTTCGGACAGCGCTGGCTCTTCGGCTTTGAAACGGAGATGAGCACCACCCTCTAGAGTTGGGAACAGCTAGCACATATGTGCGAGGGGAACCTTTACCTTTACCTTTAACCCATACAGGAAGGCGAAGTGACAGTACAGGCAGTCCTTGACTTACGACCATGATTGAGCCCAAAATCTCTGTGGCTAAGCAAGAGAGTTGTTTAGTGAATTTTGCTCCATTTTATGACCTTTTTCACCACAGTTGTTAAATGAATCATTTCAATTAGTAACACGGTTGTAAAATGAATCTGGCTTCCCCATTGACTTTGTTTGTCAGAAGGTCGCCAAAGGGGACCGTGGGACACTGCAACCATCATAAATAGAAACCAGTCACCAAGCCGAGGTGGCGCAGTGGTTAGAGTGCAGTACTGCAGCTACTTCAGCTGACTGCTAGTTCAGCAGATCAGCGGATCAAATCTCACCGGCTCAAGGTTGACTCAGCCTTCCATCCTTCCGAGGTGGGTAAAATGAGGACCCAGATTGTTAGGGGGCAATATGCTATTTGGTATACTGTCTTTGGTGTAAGCCGCCCAGAGTCCTCGGAGAGTGGGCGGCATAGAAATATGACAAATAAATAAATAAATAAATAAATAAATAAATCATCCAAACTTTGATGGTGTGATCATAGAGATGTTGCAATAGTTGGAAGTGTGAAGAAAGGTCATAAGTCACTGTTTTCAGTGCTGTTGTAACTTTGAACAATCACTAAACGGACTCTTGTAAGTCAAGGACCACCTCTGCCACTTTATACCACACTGGTGAGGCCACACTTAAAATACTGCATCCAGATTGGGTCACCACGACATAAAAAAGATGTTGAGACTAGGGGTGGGTTCTACTTACCTTTATTACCGGTTCGCAACGGGGCCGTGCGCTCTTCTGCGTATGCGCAGAAGCATTATGATGACATCGGGGTCAGTGGGCGGAGCCTCCCGCCAGTGCGAACTGGGGGCAACCCACCACTGGCTGAGACCCTGGCAAGTGTGCAGAGAAGAGCAATGAAGATGATAAGGGCTCTGGAGGCTAACCCTATAATGAGTGTTTGAGGGAAGCTAGGTTTGTTTAGCCTATCAAGAGAATGGGCAGCATGACAAGATAGCTGTATTCCAGTACTCAAGGAGCTATCTACAGACGGAATGGGACAACCTGTGCAGCCAGTTCCCCATGGCCAACTCACCGTGGCCAACTCAACTGTGGCCAACTCTCCATGGCCAACTTGCCATGGCCAACTCAACACAGGCCAACTTGCTGCGGGACAATTCAACAATTCAATTTAAGTATTTAAAATAATTTTACTTTTATTTTATTTTTTTAGTTTTTGTCATTCACATTCCATTTTGTCCCTCCTTCCGCATCCTTTCTTTAATGGTTCCATTCCACCATTTCTTCGATATTAGTGTGTAACTCTTGTCCCATGGCGAGCTGTTCTGTGGTGAGTTGGCTGCAGCGAGTCGGTTGCAGCAAGTTGGCCATAGCAAGTTGTCCTAGACCCATCACAGAGTAGAGGGGATTGACGCATTCTCTGGGACAGGGGTCTCCAACCTTGACAACTTTAAGCCTGGTGGACTTCAATCCCCCAGAGCTGGCTGGGGAATTCTGGGAGTTGAAGTCCTCCAGGCTTAAAGTTGCCAAGGTTAGAGACCCCTGCTCTAGGGCCCCAGAGGGCAGAACAAGAAGAACTTGGTGGAAACTTGTCAGAGAGAGATCCAACTCACAATTTAAAAGGAGAAACTTTCCGTCAGGGAGAGCAATTACGGAATGAATGGAATAGCTTGCCTTCTGTGGGTTGTGAGTTCTCCATCACTGGAGGTTTTCAAGAATAGATTGGAGAACCATTTGACTGGGATGGTATAAATCTCATGTCTTAAGCAGGGGATTGGACTAGAATGCCTCAGTGATGTCTGACTGTACGCCACCCAGAGTTGCCCTGAGGTAAGATGGACAGCCAATACATTTTATAAATAAATAAATAAATAGTTAGTTAGTTAGTTAGTTAGTTAGTTAGTTAGTTAGTTAGTTAGTTAGTTAGTGTGAGGAAGGAACGGAGGATCCAGGAACCCCATCTTTTAGAGAGTACACTATTGAGGAGAAGGCCATGGCAAGGCAATTTATTGCCAAGAAACTGGCATGGACATCTCACTGGAGTCATGAAGTAGGCTCTACTTAAAGTTCCATTGTGTGAATAAAGTTCATCACACATGAATAAGCACTATAAGGATGGGCAAGCATCGCAGAATTATGATAGACCCATGAGGGCGAACCTATGCCAGAAGTGGCATGTAGAACCCTCTCTGTGGGCACGCGCACCGTCACCCCAGCTCAGCCAGCTGGTCATTGGGTTTCCAAGGTGCACATGCACGCTGGCCAGCTAATTGTCTCGTTTCCGAGATGTGCATGTGTGCCAGACAGCTGGTTGTCAGGTTTCCGAGGCACGCATGTGTGCCGGCCAACTGGTCGTCGGGTTTCTGAGATGCGCATGCGTGCCAGTCAACTGGTTTTCGGGTTTCCGAGGCACTCTGGCGTGCCTGCGCCTTCCAGTTTGGGCACATTGTGCTAGACAATCCAGATATTTAAAGGTCACGTGCTCTCCCCTTCCACAAGCTGGTGGGCTCTCCTCATCTCCATCATGTCCTATGCTTCTCTCTGCTCTCCAGTAGAGCTTCCATAGCTGAGATATGCATTTTCGGTCTGATTTTGCTGTCATCTCTTGGTCTTCAGGATCTTCAGAGCTGAGACTAAGTAGCCTTTTTCTCCTGATCTCTGATGGGAGAAAGCATGCAAGCAGAGCATGGGACAGACTTGGCTGGCTTTCAGAGAGTCTGTGGTAAGGCAGAACAGTCTGGGTAAGCAGAAACAGGATAAAGAAAAACTGCAGATTTCAGAAGCAAGCTTTCAAGCCTTCCTTCCTTCCCAGCCAATGCAATTTTTTTTAAAAAAAAAATGTACCACCAGAATAGCTTCTACTACAATGGAAGAGAGTCTCTGTAGCTCAGGGTTGAACTGTGGGGTCCTTGGTACTCTCTGAACTTTGTTGTTGTTGTTTTTTAAATTTGATTTATATGCCGTCCTTCTCTGGAGACTCAGGGCGGCTTACAGTGCGTTAAGCAATAGCCTTCATACTATTGTATATTTTATACAAAGTCAGCTTATTGCCCCCACAAACTGGGTCCTCAATTTACCTACCTTAGAAAGGATGGAAGGCTGAGTCAACCTTGAGCCTGGCAAGAACTGTCGACCTTTTGATTGACAAGCTCAGCGTCTTAGCCTCTGAGCCACTGCGTCCCTATGTCCTAACATTACTCGTTGTTATTATAATTTTCAGCATACGGTGAGACAATTATAATTTTAAAAATCTCCCATCATTGTATTCCTTCTTGAGGTCTTTCAATGCCCGTCCACTGTGGTGGTATGCAGTCTGGATTCCCAGAAGGGAGAAGAACAAGAGACAGTGAAGCTTTCTCAGTTTGTATGAGAGAAAGAGGGTGAAGATGGCTCCTTCTTAACAGTTCTCAGAGTAGATATTTAACGATGCAAAGAGTTGCTTTAGCTTGGCAAAATTTCTGTCTATAGGTGAGGAACAACAAAAGAAACTGCTAGGAAGTAACTTAACATGGTAGTAGTGACCTGCGGGTGGATCCGCCCCCGCCTACCCGTCTCGGCGCTCTGTCGTCCTATTTAACCATGTTTTTAAGCCATGTGCATGCATGGAAGCCACGCATGCGAGCAAAGCGCACGCACGGAGGCCATGTGCATGCATGGAGGTAGCACGTGCGAGCGAAGTAGTGCATACTCGTGCACGCTCACATTTTCGGTGCTGGGCGAACCGGTAGGTAAATTATGTGAAACCCACCCCTAGTTTTTTGGTTCTTGGAGCCTGACTCCCACCCCCCTAAGATGCAAATGGTAGCTGGTCTCCCCTTGGCTACCTATCTGTTCTGCCCCAGCTATGGACCCCAAAGAACGCAGCACACACAAAGTCTGTACAAACCTTAGTTTACTAACTTAAATAAGGTTTTTTTTCCAAACAAAGGCTGTTAATTAACTTTCTTAACAGCCTACAAAAATCCAAAGAATAAATAATCTTAATCTTACTATGGTTGGCAGAAAACCCAGAAGCAATTTGTAAAGAATGAAGACCAAGGCACGAAGGAGAGTGAACGAAGTTGTTCCCTACAAATTGCTTCAGTCAGCATTCCTCCTTAAATAGGCTAAGGAGTGGCCAATTAGCCCCAAGCCTTACTCTCGAGGAGACCTCCTCCTGAGGAGCCACTCCTGCCTTTTGGCAGCTCTGCGCACCCATGCATCGAGAAGAGGCTCCTCCTCTTCGTCCTCTTCACTTAAGGGAGCTTCTGGAGGTTCTGAAGGCCCTGGCTGAATCTCCGCCTCTGGCACCACATCTTCTCCAGCCTCCTCATTGTCCGACTCGAATGTCATCTGCACAGGCTGCTGGCGCAGCACCACACCCCAGCCTCCTCGCTGTCCGAATTAGCCACCAGCCGCACAGGCCGTGTACGGGTCACAACACTATCTCAATCCGCTCTTCCAAAGCATCTGAGTCATTGCAGCCAATATAACAGCACCAATCCTGCAGCAATTTTCTTGCAATTTTAGTATAATCTTTGCGATCAAAGCACCTGCGTGTTCCTTTCAGTCAGGTTTGCTTGCCCTTGAGTAGTGACAAAAACCGTTTCTGGCTATCTTGTTCCTGACTTCCTACAGTCTTGTGTTATTTCTTTAATGGGAATTGTAAATTACCTTCTCAAGGAGCTGTGGAGACAAAACAACCTCCGCCTGGGATTATGAATGAGGCCGAGCCCCCGAGCCCCCCTGCTGTGTTATTTAAATGAAACAAGTCATTTTATTCTTTCCATTTCCACCCCTAATTAGAATTGTGCAAATAGGAGAAACCAGGCATAGTAATTATGGAAATGTTTACCTTAACTGAGGCCTTGATGCGTTTATTTGAAAGGATTGGAGTCTGGGTCGGATTGTCACCGGGTAGATGCTCCAACGGATGAGCAACGGTGGCCCACTTTGAACATAGCAGTCAGACCACTGTGAGGTTTGTAAGCACACCTTGTAAATCTACCTGATGCACACAACTCACTCACCTTCCAAGAGTTTCTTGCTGTCAGCAACATCCCTCATTTGGTCTTTCGTTGAAGAGTATTCTTTTTCATGCAATTGAACCATGGCAGTATAAACAGAGGTAGAGAGTCTAATACTGTGATGGCAAACCTATGGAATGCGTCAGGGGTGGGTTCTACTTACCTTTACTACCGGTTACCTTTACTACCGGTTTACTACTTACCTTTACTACTATGGGGGCGTGCACATGTGCAGAAGCTTCTGCACATGCGCAGATCATCAATTATGACGTCCAGGCAGGTGGACGGAGCCTTCCGCCGCTTTTACTACCGGTTCTAATGAACCGGACAGAACCGAGAGCAACCCACCACTGGCACGCGTGACCAAAGTAGCACGCAGAGCCATGTTGCACACATGACGACACCTGTTTTTCTTCCAGGTTTCTGGCGCGCATGCATGCACGACAATCTGCTGGTCTTTTTGCATGTGGTAGTGCTGGAAACTGGAAAAACTGGTCTTCCGTTTTTCTGCATGAGCATGCGCGCCGGCCAGCTGATCGTTGTACAGTCATGTGTGCTAGAAACCTGGAAGAGTAGTCGGCTGAAACCGGAAGTTAAGTAGCTGAAACCGGAAGTTCATTTTTGGGCATGCGCATGTGTCCTGGGCAGCTTCACTTCCTGTTTGAGGCCCAGACTCTCTCTCGCGCGTTCCCTTTTCGGCACTCAGTGCCAAAAAGATTTGCCATCACTGGTCTAATACTTTGATCCATCATAGCTTGCTAGAAGCTTTTCAAATGGCCCAGGCAAGGTATTTCCCATAGAAAAGAATCTCTATGGCTTAGGGTTGAGCTGTGGAGTTCTCCGTGCATTTGGAGCTTGGCTGTTTGCTTGCAAACATTTCATTACCTAACTAGGTAACAGTCTCAGTGGGAGTGGGAGTCGGGTTTGTTGCTTGCTTTTATGTATAGTATTGTAGGTTGTCCTTCCAGTTTTAGTAGGGGTGTCTCTCTCTCTCTCTCTCTCTCTCTCTCTCTCTCTCTCTCTCTCTCTCTCTTTCTCCTTGATAGTTTCTTTATTATTGTTTTCTGCCTAATTATTTGTCTGGTATTGATCCCTGCTTATTCGAGTGTTGGTTGCTGGAGAGGATGTGTTGCAATTTTTTTGTTTCTTTCCTAGTACTTTTTTTAATTGTTTCTTCTGAATAATCTGTAAATGTGATTTGTCTCTGTGTGTCTATTGATGGATGATTTATGTGAACGCCGAATGTCCAGGAATTTCCTAGAATTTTGGATTTTCTGGCTGCAATATCTGGACTACAAAAATCGAGATGACCAATCATGTCTGATTCTCAGAGAGCAAGTCCCTGCAGTTTTCTTAGCAAAGTTTTTCAGAAGTGGTTTGCCATTGCCTCCTTCCTAGGGCTGAGAAAAAGTGACTGGCCCAAGGTCACCCAGCTGGCTTTGTGCCCAAGGCAGGATTAGAACTCACAATCACCTGGTTTCTAGCCTACGCCTGAACCGTTACACCAAACTGACCACTAGATAAAAGCAAAGAGAGAGTTCTATATCAGGGGTCTGCAACCTTAAACACTCAAAGAGCCATTTGGACCCGTTTCCCACAGAAAAGAAAACACCGGGAGCCACAAAACCCTTCCCGTGCCTGACTATTTATTAAGCAGCCACAAAACTAGCATATGTAGTTGAATTAAAAGTTCTGTTTTCTTCTGAATTGGATTTATCCATGATTGGCCTATTGGGGGTTGAAAACCCGCGTGCCAGCGGGTGTCACACATTGCCGGTTGTGACGCATATTTTGAATGACAGGGAGCCGCAGCAGAGGGGTGAAAGAGCCACATGCGGCTCCAGAGCCTCAGGTTGCTGACCCTTGTTCTATACCTCTCTACTGCTATGTTATGGTTCCTGGAGTTTGTAGCTAATTAAAGTGTACAGTCACCAACCAAATAGCAGCCTAGATAGAGTTACCCAGTTCTTCCTACTCCATTAGTTATCTTTCCCTTGTCGTACTGGGATAACTCTGACCTTCACCTTCTTTGGCCAAAGGAAGAGCTGGCTCAGCGTCAATCCCAGTTGAAGAACCTTCTTCCCAGCTGTGTTCCTTCTGATGGGACATCTGTTTTGTTGAAGTTTTACACTGTAGACATATCTGCTGGGACCGCCAACCACAGTGTGGAGATCTGTGCTGAGCAGTTACCCTGCAGTGCAATTACTGATAAATTCCCATAGCAGCATGTGGCTCCACATTTGTGTGGCTAATTATAATGGCACGCAGCTCTGAGGCTGGTGGAGAAGCGCCAAAGAATATTGATTGCACCGGTCTGCCTGCAAACGGATGGGTTGACGCTACTGGGAAAAAAAAGCTGTGAAAGGGGACCGATTTATGGTATATACAAATTGGCTCAACATCTCGCTCTCAGCTATGATGTGGGGAGCGATGGATGTTACAAGCCCATCCATTGCTCATAATCCAACAATTCCATCAATTGCTTGCAATCCAATTTATACCTTGGCATACGGTAAAGGCCAAAACAGTCCTAACAAACACATCAGGACTCGATTCAGCAGTCCATCTGCATTTAAAAGACATGGGGCACTCTTTTGAAGACAACAAAGTCCGCATTTTGGACAGAGAGGGCCCCCCGCTTTTGGCACGCGATGGTACGGTGGGTCCAGTAAGCCTATTTTCTGCTCTCCCCAGGCTCCAGAGCCTCTCTAGGAGCCTGAGAGGGTGAAAACAGCCTTCCCCATCCCCCTGGAGCCCGTCCGGAGATCGGAAATGGCCAAAATGGGGCACGTGGGGACTTTTGGAAGGTGCGAGGCCAGCCAGTAACTTAATTACCAGTTCGCCCGAACTGGGAGCAAAAACAGGCCGCGGGAGGGGGGAGAGAGGATATGTGCCGCACCCCCGTGCCCCATTTTGGGCCTAGTAAGTGCAGCGCGGCCTGTTTTTGCTCCCAGGGGGGTGCAGGAGGCTGTCACACCCCCGGTCACGCCCACCATGGCCACACCCATCCAGCCGGTCATTAGATCAGAGAACCGGTTGTTAAATTATTTAAATCCCACCACTGGTCCCGTTACATCCCAAGAATTAAAGCATCCAATGATATGCGAGCGTAGCCCTAGAAAAGAGCATTGTATTCTGAGTAAAATTAAAAGAAACATTTGCTAAGGAAAAACATCAAAATGGATATGGATAAGATACATGCACAGCACTTCCCAAGGTATTTGCTTTGTTTACAGAGGCTTGAGAACAGCTAAAATTTAAACTGTTATCTGTCACGTATCGAAGGCTCCTCCTGGTTTCTGAAAGAGAGGGTTTTCTTGAAAGTTAAGGCTCACAGCAAATTATTAGCAATACATTTGGGGGGGAAAAAGCAGATTTAAAATATAAATAAACCCACATTATATAGTCGGTGTAGTTTTTGTACTACAAAAAACTATGCTTCAAGTTCAGCTATTCGCCACGGTTACAAACTTATCTTTCAAGGATTACAAAGTCCATCCTCAGATGGACGATTTTGCCACACCGGCCGTATTTATGCTGCCTACTTTCAAAAGTTCTCCCTTTTGGGTTGAAAACCTGTCTTTTATTTCTTGAATCAGCAGACCGGCGTGAGTTTCTAAATCGGCTTGATGCGAACCCTGATCTCTTCCTCTTTTGTTCAGCTAGGAACGTGCTGCTTCTTTGGCCTTTTTGCTCGGCGGGGCTCAGCCCAAAAGCCAGCAGGAAGTCGAAAGAGGCCTTTTCAGTCACAGCTGAGGTTTTCTCCCACCTGACGTTTCAAACTGCTGACCCTGAAGGAATGCCTGGCTGTAGCCAATTCAGCAGCGAGCTGGCTCTCCTGCTGCTTAGGCCAATAATGCCCGCAAAAAAAAAAAAGAAAACAGAGAGAGGAAAAGAGGATTGGGGTTTTTTTTTGGATCCTTCTGGCTCAGCGTGCAGCTGTGCCCTGCACTGAAATGATAAGTCGAAGTCCAGCAGCTTTCTAGATTTGCTACAGGTTCTGAAATGGTTTCTGCTGTTTAGGTAGGATGCGTGGATCCCTGCAGGAGCTGTGAAATGAAGAGCGCAGGAGCTGGATCGCGGAGTATTAAGTTCATGCGGGCTGAGAACTTAAACGGAATCCCATCATTGGGCTGTGCAAGGTGTTACTTTACCTCTTATCACCCAGTTTCAAGGGATGACCTTGAGTGACAACATTGCAAAAGGGAAAGAAAAGCTTTACTGCATCCACTCTGACCCTATCATGTATATAGCTTTATAAATCTCCGTCGTCTTTCTTCTCACAAGCATTGTTTAGAATGGAATGGAATGGAATGGAATGGAATGGAATGGAATAGAATAGAATAGAATAGAATAGAATAGAATAGAATAGAATAGAATAGAATAGAATAGAATAGAGGAAGAGAAGAGAAGAGAATGGGAATATAGAAGAGAAGAGAAGAGAAGAGAAGAGAAGAGAAGAGAAGAGAAGAGAAGAGAAGAGAAGAGAAGAGAAGAGAGAATGGGAATAGAGAATAGAATAGAATAGAATAGAATAGAATAGAATAGAATAGAATAGAATAGAATGGAATGGAATGGAATGGAATGGAATGGAATGGAATGGAATGGAATGGAATAGAGAAAGAGAAGAGAAGAGAATGGGAATATAGAAGAGAAGAGAAGAGAAGAGAAGAGAAGAGAAGAGAAGAGAAGAGAAGAGAAGAGAAGAGAAGAGAGAATAGAATAGAATAGAATAGAATAGAATAGAATAGAATAGAATAGAATGGAATGGAATGGAATGGAATGGAATGGAATGGAATGGAATGGAATGGAATGGAATGGAATGGAATAGAGGAAGAGAAGAGAAGAGAATGGGAATATAGAAGAGAAGAGAAGAGAAGAGAAGAGAAGAGAAGAGAAGAGAAGAGAAGAGAAGAGAAGAGAGAATAGAATAGAATAGAATAGAATAGAATGGAATGGAATGGAATGGAATGGAATGGAATAGAATAGAATAGAATAGAATAGAATAGAATAGAATAGAATAGAATAGAGGAAGAGAAGAGAAGAGAATGGGAATATAGAAGAGAAGAGAAGAGAAGAGAAGAGAAGAGAAGAGAAGAGAAGAGAAGAGAAGAGAGAATGGGAATAGAGAATAGAATAGAATAGAATAGAATAGAATAGAATAGAATAGAATAGAATAGAATGGAATGGAATGGAATGGAATGGAATGGAATGGAATGGAATGGAATGGAATAGAGGAAGAGAAGAGAAGAGAATGGGAATATAGAAGAGAAGAGAAGAGAAGAGAAGAGAAGAGAAGAGAAGAGAAGAGAAGAGAAGAGAAGAGAGAATAGAATAGAATAGAATAGAATAGAATAGAATAGAATAGAATAGAATAGAATGGAATGGAATGGAATGGAATGGAATGGAATGGAATGGAATGGAATGGAATGGAATGGAATGGAATAGAGGAAGAGAAGAGAAGAGAATGGGAATATAGAAGAGAAGAGAAGAGAAGAGAAGAGAAGAGAAGAGAAGAGAAGAGAAGAGAAGAGAAGAGAGAATAGAATAGAATAGAATAGAATAGAATAGAATGGAATGGAATGGAATGGAATGGAATGGAATGGAATGGAATGGAATGGAATGGAATAGAGGAAGAGAAGAGAAGAGAATGGGAATATAGAAGAGAAGAGAAGAGAAGAGAAGAGAAGAGAAGAGAAGAGAATAGAATAGAATAGAATAGAATAGAATAGAATAGAATAGAATAGAATAGAATAGAATAGAATAGAATTCTTTATTGGCCAAGTATAATTGGACACACAAGGAATTTGTCTTTGTGCATATGCTCTCAGTGTACATAAAAAGACAAGATACATTCGTCAAGAACAGGATAACAGTTGAAAGGGATCTTGGAGGTCTTCTAGTCCAACCCTCTGTTGAAACAGGAAATGCTATATCATTTCAGACAAATAGTTGTCCAATCTTTTCTTAAAAACCGCCAGTGCTGGAGCTCCCACAACCTCTGGAGGCAAGTTATTCCAATGATTGATTATTCAAATTGTCAGGAAAAAGGAGGGAGGGAGGGAGGGAGGGAGGGAGGGAGGGAGGGAGGGAGAAGGAAGGAAGGAAGGAAGGAAGGAAGGAAGGAAGGGAGGAAGGAAGGAAAGAAAGAGAAAGAAGGAAGGAAGGAAGGAAGGAAGGAAGGAAGGAAGGAAAGAAAGAAAGAAAGAAAGAAAGAAAGAAAGAAAGAAAGAAAGAAAGAAAGAAAGAAAGAAAGAAAGAAAGAAAGTCCAGCTGCCTTTTCGAAAAAGCACCTTTGGGATAAACCATGACCTGGATGTTTGAAAATCTCCATAGACATCAAGACGGTCTGCTTCGTACCACATGATAAGACAACAGCTGAGTTTTCTCTAAGACTCATCCACAAAATAACCAGTCCTGTTTTTACCTAGATTGTCACATAGTGTAAACCCCGTGTAATTCCTCAAGTTTGTTTAAGACCTGTAGTTTCCATATGCTGATCTGCTCCCCGTGTGGGAAAAGCAGGCTGTCTGAAATTATTCCTGGACACATTCTATAGTTACAGTTGATTAGGTCAACTGACAATCTAAACAGGGATTTCTCGATAGGAAAAGCAAACAGCCGCGTGATTCTCTTGCAAGAATTCAATTCTGTATTCTGGTTTCACAACACAGAATTCAACCTTTGCCTCAGCAGGATTTTGTCCAGATGGGCACTGATCGTAAAAAATGCGGAGAAACATTGGAACTGACAAGTTTCAGATTAGTTAGAGCAATGCTTAGAATTAGGAGAAACCCACGGCACCAAGCCTGGAGGGTATGAAAAATCTCAGCAGCTTTCAGAGATACAGGCAGACAAAGTTCACGCTTTGTGGCTCCTTTATTCATGATTAGTCTGCCAAAATTTGACAGCAAAATCATTAATTTTCAGCGTTGTAGATAGAGACAGAGACAGACACTTAGATATATATGAAATAAAACTCATCCTAGGCCTCTGAAGTTCAACACACTTTAAGCATTCCCTAAATCGTCAAAAAACAGTATGTAGACCTTTCTTAAATAATTGGGCGCCTCAAAGGTTCTCCTTCTCATTTTAAGAAGAAGAGGAAAAAAAGCAAGTTAAAAAAAAACCTGATAGAGGGTTCTAGAACATGTTATAAATAGAATCCAGAAATTGATGCGTAGGCAATCCAGACAAAATGTGTATTTCTCAGAGCAAATGACGTAGTGGTAGACAGCTTGGGCGACTTCAAAGAGGGCCTGGAAATTCTGAGAGATGAAGATGTCAGAAGATAATCACAGTGGGTGTATACAGGCGTGGGCTTCAAAAGTTTTAGCAAGGGGTTCTCTATCTGGTTGCTGGGTGGGTGTGGCCATGGTGGGTGTGGCCTAGTCAGCCTCCTGCACCACGGGGGGGAGGAGAGCATTTCTGTCCTCCCCAGGCTCTGGAGGCTTTCCTTGAGCCTCCAGGAAGGCGAAAATGGCCTCCCCAGGCTCCAGAGGCCCTCTGGAGGCCAGAAATGGGCCCATTTCTGGCCTTTCCGAACTTCCGGTAGGCCTGTTTTTCGCCCTCCCCAAGCCTCCATGCACACCCTGCACTTACCTGCATCCAACATGGGCCACTCCTGGGAGTGGCGGGGTAGGCGGGGCGAGCCAGGAGTGGGATTTGGGAGTTCTCCGAACCACACAGAATCTTAGCTAGAGGTTCTCCCGAACCCCTGCGAACCCCCAGCAGCCCACCCCTGGGTGTATATGAACCTAAGATCTCAACAACATGCTCTGGACGCCTGTGATTAAGTCACGTTGGGAAAGTGCTATTGCTTGTATCCTCCTTGTGAGATTAGTCTTTGGTTGACCAAAAGAGGAAATAAAAAGATGAACAAGCAAAGGCTCTAGAGGTCTTCGTGTTTTATAGTCAACAAAGCAGTCTTAGAATCGAGAACTATTTATTGATTTATTTTCATCCCATCTATTATTTTTATAAATAACACAAGGCGTCGAACATACTTAATATTTATTTATTTATTTATTTTTATTTTATTTTATTTCTATACCGCCCTTCTCCTGCGGGACTCAGGGCGGTATACAGCCAAGATAAAACATAGCATATAAAATTTAAAAACAGTTTAAAAAACAATTAAATAATTTCGGCCCAAAATTTAAAACAACCCAATTAAAACCGAATTCAATTAAAACTGAGAGGATGGGATCAAGCCAGCCCAACTAGATGGAATAAGTGTGTTTTCAGGGTCCGACGAAAAGTCCGGAGGTCTGATATCGTGCGTATCTCTGGGGGTAGGTCGTTCCAGAGGGCAGGTGTTGCCACAGAGAAGGCTCTCCCTCTGGGGGTCGCCAGCCGGCACTGTCTGGCCGACGGCACCCTGAGGAGGCCCTTTCTGTGCGAGTGAACCGGTCGGTGGGAGGCTATTGGCGGCAGAAGGCGGTCTCGTAGATACTCCGGCCCTAAGCCATGGAGCGCTTTAAATGTGGTCACCAACACCTTGAAGCGCACCCGGAACCACAGGAAGCCAGTGCAGCTCGCGCAGGAGAGGTGTCATATGTGAGCGCCCCGTCGCTCCCATAATCCGCCGCGCAGCTGCATTCTGGACTAACTGCAGCCTCTGGGTGCACCCCAAGGGGAGCCCCATGTAGAGAGCATGGGGCTCTCTACATGGGGCTACTCCTTTCTCCTCCTATTTTCCCCACAACAACAATCCTGTGAGGTGAGGTGAGCTGGGCTGAGAGAGAGGGACGGTGGCCCATGGTTCCTGCTTCAGTTCCCACTTTTGCCTGCTCAAAAGTAGAACATTCCCTGAAACCCTACGGACTTGCACTCAACTAAGCTAGACAGACCAAAGGTTTGATATGAGATGCAGAACTTGGTTCTTCTGCTGTTAACTATGTCATGGACTTGCCATGAACCCTGACAGTTTTGCCTCCTCCTATTTCCAGTCCCGTCTCCCATAGTTGCATTCATAGCTATTTCACGAGAAGAGTACTCCACTCCTCTGCAACCACAACTTCTGGAGGCAAGCCATTTCACTGGCTAATTGTTCTCACTGTCAGGAAATTTCTCCTTAATTCTAGATTGGATCTCTCTTTGATAAAACTTCCATCCCTAACTTCTTGTCCCATCTTTGGGTGCTTTGGAGAATAGGATGAACCCAGTGGTGAAATCCAATTTTTTTTATTACCGGTTCTGTGGGCATGGCTTGGTGGGCGTGGTGTGGCTTGGTGGGCATGGCAGGGGAAGGATACTGCGAAATCTCCATTCCCACCCTACTCCAGGGGAAGGATACTGCAAAATCCCCATTCTCTCTCCATTCCTGGGGAGAAGGATATTGCAAAATCTCCATTCCCACTCCACTCTGGGGCCAGCCTATTCTCCGGTTCTCCGAACTACTCAAAATTTCCACTACCAGTTCTCCCAACTGCTCAAAATTTCCGCTACCAGTTCGCTAGAACCTGTCAGAACCTGCTGGATTTGACCCAGGCTAAACCCAGGGGTGAAATCCAATTTTTTTTTTACTACCGGTTCTGTGGGCATGGCTTGGTGGGTGTGGTATGGCTTGGTGGGCGTTGCTTGGTGGGTGTGACAGGGGAAGGATACTTCAAAAACTCCATTCCCACCCCACTTTGGGGCCAGCCAGAGGTGGTATTTGCCGGTTCTCTGAACTACTCAAAATTGCTGCTGCCGGTTCTCCAGAACCTGCTGGATTCTGAACCTGCTCCAGAACCCAGAACCCCTGGCTGAACCCCTCTTCTTTGTGGCAGCCCCTCAGATATTGGAAGACTGCTATTATCTCACCCCTAGTCCTTCTTCTCATTAAGCTAGATATATCCAGTTCCTGCAACTGTTCTTCATATGTTATAGCCTTACATTTCTGGGACTGTATTCCCTCCACCAGTCCAGTCCATATGTGTTACTTTCCAAGCTAGAATCCTAAAGACTTCCAAAAATCCACTTCCCAACAAACCTCTTTTTCAAGTAACGGAATGAACTTGGCGGTTTGTCCAGTTCTTGCTCAAATGCCAAATGATTCTGAACTGCTTTTTTTGTTCATTGATCCTTCGGTGCTAAAACTTGCAGGAGCAATGAGAGAGAGTTGATATTTCATAGAGGCAGATAGTTCATAGAGGCAACCTGTCACTGTAACCAGTATAAATGGCATTTATTATTCATTCAGTTTGTGTTTTTGAAATCTTTTCTTCCATGATCTCTTTGCAGGTATGCCAGCTCTGCTGCTGAGCGCCAAGGAGGTACAGCTATGAGAAAGGTAAATCCCCCAAAACTTACCCTGCTTTCTTTAGAGCAGGGGTCGGCAACCTTAAACACTCAGAGAGCTATATGGACCTGTTTCCCACAGAAAAGAAAACATCGGGAGCCACAAAATCTGGGTGGGCATGGCCAACTCAATGTCCCCCTCTCTCTCTGTATTTCTCTATGTCTCTCTCACCCTCTCTCTGTATGTCTCTGTCCCGGCTGCTTCTCAGGCCATGCGAGGAGTGACTGGGAGGGGAGGACGAGGGGCAGGGCCAGCCAGTGGTGAGATCACCTGACGGAGCCACAGCAGAGGGCCCAAAGAGTCACATGTGGCTCCGGAGCCGCAGGTTGCTGACCCCTGCTTTAGAGAAACAATTTACTGCTATGACCCATTGCATGGTTATCTCTCGGTTTTTGAATGAATGAGTCAGTTTGGCAATTTTTTTATTATTATTATTATTATAACACAATATGACAAACACCAAACATATATATATATAAATATCGTGATGGTCATCTTCTAATATTTACATTCTCCCCCGATTCCCTTTACACTATTTCATTTTCTTCTTGTCCCTTTCTCTTTTAATTACATTATACTTCTTAACAATCATATTGGTTTTATACATTCTATACATTATCATATTTGTTCTTTCCATTTTCAAATTCACCCCTATTTTTATTATCCATTATTTCTGGCCTCTAGCCACTTATACCATTTATTCCAGAGTATATAATATTCCGTATCTTCCTTTTCTTTGAGCTCTTTTGTTAATTTGTCTCACATTCTAGGATTTTTTTTTAATCAATTCTTCTTCTGTTGGTATGTTTTCCCTTTTCCAATTTTGTGCGTATCATATGCGTGCAGCTGTTATAATATGTAAAATCAAATATTTTATTTCTTTGGTGTTTTGCCCAGCTTTCAATACCGCTGTATGTGCAGTAACATTTTAAAAGAATGCTCAATTTCTCTGTAATTGTCAAACTGGAGATCAGAGATAGATGTAGAAATATGGCCCAACTTTGATAAACAGAACAATGATGGTGAAGAGCCTAGATCAGTGATGGGTTTCAAAAATTTTACTACCGGTTTTGTGAGTGTGGCTTGGTGGCATGGCATGACTTGGTGGGAGTGGCTTGGTGGGCGTGGCAGGGGAAGGATACTGTAAAATCTCCATTTCCTCTCCATTAGCTGGGACTCGGGAGGCAGAAAATAGATGGGGGCGGGGCCAGTCAGAATTTTTACTACCGGTTCTCCGAACTACTCAAAATTTCTGCTACCGGTTCTCCAGAACTGGTCAGAACCTGCTGAAACCCACCTCTGGCCTAGATCAGGGGTATCAAACTCAGATCTGGCCCATGGGGCCACCATGGAAACAGCGAAGGACCAGCCCACGGTGCCTCTGCCAGTGAAAACGGAGCTCGGCAAAGGATTGCAGGAGGCCGTTGCAGCCAAAAACGGAGCTCGGGAGCCTGTTTTCACTGGCAGAGCACTCAGGCCACCACAGATGTCCCTGACACAAGTGACGTCTAACTAGCCACGCCCATCCTGGCCACGCTCCTGTCCCCTGAGGTCAAACACAACCGTGATGCGGCCCCCAATGAAATCGAGTTTGACACCCCTGGCCTAGAGATTCGGTCCCACAAGGAAAACAATTCGGCATTCTTAGTCCTAGGTAAAGACAGTGAAGAAATAAAGAAAGATTTTGTTTAAATAATAAGAGGCCAGCCATCTTTTCAGATGCCAGTTTACCAATGCCAGTTACCATCTTGTGTGATGGAATGGGCACCACAACTATTTAAAAGGGTCAGCTCCCATTAGACGTTAGCAATCTCAGTCCTCACAAGATTTTAACATTCTTGTTGAAAATGGGACGTGATTTGGTACTCTTGTAAGATTTGATCCATTTTTCATCCGTGAAGGGGAGGTTGGGTTAGCAGGCGTTCTCTCAGACATCTCACAGGTGCTTAGCAAGGGAAGGAACGATGTTTTGAATCCCTAACTTAATAGGGCGGAATGGTTCCCGGTTTCTGAAGAGTGCATGACCCAAATTATTAGATTAAATTTGTAAGAGGAAAGGTTTCTTCCTGCAAGAAAATTTTGCAAGAGGAAAGTAAACTTTAGGGACAGGTTCTTGAGATAAAGGATGGATGGAAGCAGCCTATCCTGGTGGATATATCTTCTTAGCTATAGTTCGACAGAGGTTTGTCAGAGATGGAACAGCATTACATCTTCGGTATCAGAAGGAACACAAAAGATATAAAAGGCACCAGGTGTTCTGACATAGGCTTCCCCAGCAGCACAAAGCCAAGTCCTCGTCCCAATAAACCCCTTTTATTTAATTTACAGTGAATTCCTCTCCAGCAAAGTCTTTTCTCTCCCACAGTCTTTCAAGAGAATTCACAATTACCAACATTTATCAGGCTTGGAGAGTGGCCAGGCCAATATCTTTCAGACGCCACACTGTAATCAACAATACTTGGCAAGAATGCAGGAATGAACTAATTGTCTCCTGCAAACTCCACTCCTCATTCGCTCCTCTTTTATTCTCTATGGGAGGGGTCCTTCATCATCCACCTGTGGCCTTACTCCCAAGTCGACCCTTGTTCTTTAGCTGTTCCCTTCATCTGGCAACTCTGCACATGCGCACACTGGGAACTGGCTCCAGCTGTTCATCTGCCCCACTGATGTCCGACTCCAAAGGCAGCTGATAACTGGCATACAGCCCTGGCCCCCTCTCTGCCTCCAATGCAGAGCCCTTATCAGAGCCTTCCCCAGACTCCAGAACTGGCCCAGTGTTCCTCCCCAACCTCCTCACTGTCCGAATCTGCTACCAGCTCCGCTGGCGAGCCACAACACCAGGCTAGAAACTAGGTGACTGTGAGTTGTAGTTCTATCTTTGGCATGGGTGACCTTGAGCTACTCACACTTTCTCAACCCAAATCACTTCATGGGTGACGAGGAAGGAGGATGACCTATGCTCACTGCAGTTGTAAGTTATTTATAAAAGTAATAAAGGCAGGATAAAAGAATTTTAAAAAATGAATAAGCAAGTCTACATTACACTGGTGTAGACTTCCATGGCCAGTATCTATTGGGCTTCAGATTTTAGACATAGTCTTCAGGATCTAGACCAGTGGTTCCCAACCTTTCTTTTGGCCATGCCCCACCTAAGCATCTCAAAAATCCTGATGCCCCCCCCACCGCCACTCATAGGAGGAAGCCTAAAAGGCCATTAACTTGGTTTAAGGTAAAGGTAAAGGTTCTCCTCGCACATGTGTGCTAGTCGTTCCCGATTCTAGGGGGAGGTTCTCATCTCCGTTTCAAAGCCGAAGAACCAGCGCTGTCCAAAGACATCTCCGTGGTCATGTGGCCGGCATGACTGAACGCCAAAGGCGCACAGAAAGCTGTTATCTTCCCACCAAAGGCGGTCCCTATTTTTCTACTTGCATTTTTTTATGTGCTTTCGAACTGCTAGGTTGGCAGAAGCTGGGACAAGTAACAGGAGCTCACTCCATTACGCGGTGCTAGGGATTCGAACCACCGAACTGCCAACCTTTCTGATCAACAAGCTCAGCATCTTAGCCACTGAGCCACCACACCTCCTCTAACTTGGTTTAAGCAAGGTTCCCATTGCCCCCATTAAAAATCAAATTGCGCCCCTGTGGGGCCCGGGGCCCACGTTGGGAACCACTGATCTAGATCATGGTCACTAAACCTTGAAGCCTATCACTGCCCAATGAGTCTTGATTACTTTTGGGGACTCCTTTCAAATATATAATTTCCCAATTCTCCAAACCTCAAAGGGCACGTTTTTCAGTCCTTCCAGTGAAAAAGGAGTGCATGCGATATGGTCACCAAAGAGAAAAGCAAGATACATATATTACAAATCTGCAATAACTTTGATAGCAGAAGCCCAAATTGGATGGATTTTGTCAGGCATTAATAACACTGAATTAAATTCAGGACCATTTTAAGACACCCTGTCTTCTGCTTGTCAGTTTTCCCAGTGATATGACACTCATCATTCAAACTAGAAAACATTGTGAGGACAGATTTATTTCTTAGCAACAAAAAAAATAATTGGTAGACTATGGTTTATTAGAGATGTGTGAATCAACATAACACCATGTCTTTTTATCGTGTACATTAAGAAGACAATATTCCAATCGGGTAAAGTTTTCTGGGTTTAAAAATATGTGTATTTTAATTATTTACATTTCTAAAGTTCAAAGGCTTTGATGTGTCTTCCATTAAGTTGTGGAACTGTTTAATAGAATTTGCTGAAGAAAATTTCTCAGAGGTGGAAAATCATCCGGCTTTTCTTCTTTTTAACATGAAGATTTCTTCCATGTCGTTTTGTTTTGTTTTTTAATTCAAATTCCTCTCATGTAAGTTCTCTCAAATATAGCTCTTGCTCATTTTGAGTAGCGCAATTCCTTTCAAAAGTACAGGTCATCCTCGATTTACAACCACAACTGAGCCCAAAATTTCATGTTGTTAAGCGAGGCATTTGTGAAGCGACTTTTGCCCCATTTTACGATCTCCCTTGCCAGAGTCATTAAGTGAATTACTGCAGTTGATCATTTAGTCGCCCAGTCGTTAAGCGAATCCGGCTTCCCCATTGACTTTGCTTGTCAAAAGGTCGCAAAAGGTGATCACATGACCTTGGGACACAGCAACGGTCATAAATATGAAACCGTTGCCAAGCATCTGATAATTTGAACACACGATCATAGGGATGCTGCAAATGTTGTAACTTTGAAAAACAATCCTAAATCACTTTTTTCACTGCCGTTGTATGTAGAGATGCTAAACTTATGCCTTGTTTGACTCCTCCCCTGACTCTGCCGGTCTCTCTCCTACAAATTCAGTAGGGGTGGAATAGCTTAAATGATCTTTTACTCTATTGTTTGGGGTTCACAGGCAAATCAGGGATGGTGAGTGGTCTGGATGACAAAAATGACATGGGCAGGGGTGGGCTTCAAAAATTTTAGCAAGGGTTCTCTGCCCGGTTGCTGATGGACGTGGCCATGGTGGACGTGGCCTAGTCAGCCTCCTGCACCATGGCAGGGGGGGCATTTTTGCTTTCCTCGAGCCTCCAGGAGGTCGCAAATGGCCTCCTCAGGCTCCAGAGGCTCTCTGGAGGCCAGAAACAGGCCCATTTCCAGCCTTCCCGAACTTCCGGTAGACCCGTTTTTCACCCTCTCTGAGCCACCATGCGTGCCCTGCACTTAACTGCATCCAAAATGGGCTGCATGGGAACTCCTGGGAGCAGTGGGGCAGGGTGGGTGGGGCCAGCCAGAAGTGGGATTTGGGGGTTCTCCAAACTGCACAGAATCTTAGCTAGAGGTTCTTAGCTAGAGGTTCTCCCGAACCCCTGTGAACCCCCAGCAGCCCACCCCTGGACATGGGGGTCCTGACTTTTCACACAGCCCTTGTGACCCCAACCACTCACCATATTGAGCCATCCTTGACCTATCTGTGAACCCCAAGCAATAGAATAAAAGACCACTTAAGCTTTTTCACCTATACAAGGGGTGTCAAACTGTCAGCCCATGGGCCAAATGCGTCACGCCCACCACAGCTCCGCGAAGGGGAAAAATGTCACGAAACATCATGCAATGGCAATGTGACGCCGTGAGTTTGACACCTGTGAAACTTGTAGGAGAGGGATTGGCAGAGCTGGGGGAGGAGTCAAGCAGGGCATACGTTTAGCATCTCTACGTAGTCACAAGAAGATAAAGTCCAAATCCCCCCCTTTGAATGCTGTCCAGTGTGGAACCAGCTTTCTTCAAATGATGTCGATGTTTTTTTGATGATGATGTTGTTGTTTTCTCTTTGGAGTTGCTTCTGCGTAGCGTTTCTACGGAGGCATAATGCAGATGCTTCGGCAGATGTTGCTGCAAACAATGTAAGCAAGTTCTGTGCTTTATTGTCGCCACTTGCCAGCCCGTTAAGAATTCCTTTGGCCCTATTCTTCATGGAGTTGAACACGGGATAATTAGCCTGAACTCTAAATGCTTTGAATAGAAGAGTTGGCAGTTTCAGTCCTTTTGGGGGGCGCTGCCTTTCATTTTAAGCTGCTTTCTGACAAACTCAAAAGAGCATCTTGTGTAGCGAAGTGTACAATTAGGTAAGCATTCAAGATTTCAAACGAGGCGCACGCTTTGAAAAGCAGCTGCTGATAATATTCATTTTTTTTAAAAAAAAAGATTATTTTTCTTTATGTGGCTTCTGCCTGGGGATGACTAATCAGTCAGATCGGCGTGCAAATTTGTCATTTATCAGAGCGGACTCAGCTTGCGTAGAAAAATGCTGTGTTTATTTTGAAATCATTGTGTGGTTTCTTTTCAAAACAAGTCTTTTTCAGCGCTCTCCGGTTTCACACGGGCTGCAATTAATCGTGAAGGTGGTTTGGGATGGGCCGGGTTTTTTAGAATTAAATAGGCAATTTGTTTAGAAGCTTGGGAATTGGTCACCTAGAATCCCGAAGTCAACAAGTTGCTTAGATCAAGCATCCCGTTTCAAACCGAGCAAGAAATAATCAGTCTCCGATTTCCACCGAAACCTAGACAATCAACGACCTATTTAAGCACAAGAGACCTTTAGTCAAATTTCAAAAGCCCACTGCAAGTAATTAGTTCAGATTCCTAACAAGAAAACCTTGTCTTTTTTTGCACAAAGGGGAAGGAGAATTTTTTTTATTATTTATTCAAGTTCTGTGTAGATATCTGGAATTTATCTGAGTTTATGAGAAAGGTAAAAGAGTGTAAAACGAGGGACAAAACAGAATAAGAGCCTTGGTACTACAGTGGTTTAAAGCACCCTGTTATTAACACAGCTGCCTGCAATTTACTGCTGGTTCGAATCTCTCCAATGCTCAAGGTTGACTCAGCCTTCCATCCTTTCTAAGGTAGGTTAAATGAGGACCCAGTTTGTGGGGGCAATAAGCTGACTTTGTATAAATATACAAAAGTATGAAGGCTATTGCTTAACGCACTGTAAGCCGCCCTGAGTCTCTGGAGAAGGGCGGCATATAAATCAATTAAAAAAAAATAATAATAACAGATTTGGAAGGGCCCTTGGAGGTCTCCTAGACCAACTCCATGCTCAGGCAGGAAACCCTTTACCATTTCAAATCCGTTCTTAAAAACTTCCAGTGTTGGAGCATTCACAACTTCTGGAGGCAAGCCTGGTTAATTGTTCTCACTGTCAGGAAATTCCTCCTTGGTTCTAAGTTGCTTCTCTCCTTGATTAGTTTCCATCCATTGTTTCTTGTCCTGCCCTCAGGTGCTTTGGAGAATAGATTGACTCCCTCTTCTTTGTGGCAGCCCCTGAGATATTGGAAGACTGCTATCATGTCATCTCTAATCCTCTGTAATCAAACAACAACTCCAAAGAGCTCAGAGAGAAAACAATAACAACAACAACATCAAACGTCAACTATCATCAATAAATACTTCCTGGGCTCTACATCCTCTGTTTCAGTGGGCTTTTATCCAACGGTGTATTTAGTTTGACAAATAGTCTAAATGTAGTCTTTAGTCTACATTTTATGTAGACTAAAATGTCTACATGATTCAGCGCAGGGGGAAAAAAGGAAAAAGTCAACTTGAGTTCCAACGGGCAGGGCGATGAAAACCACAGCCTCACTATCTTGACTTACAGGCATTGAGTACCAACCTACCATTTGCTGTGGTTAACTGACAGCAAGAACACACATTCACAGTTTCATATGCTCCTCTTCCTATTTCCTGTAGAAATCTGAAGGTGTGCAATTCTATACGCTCCCATGAAGCCTATCTGTCCAAGGGTTGAAGCTGCCCAGAGCTTTTGTATCCAGCATTTTTATTCTATTTATTTATATTTAAATTTATATACCGCCCTTCTCCCAAAGGACTCAGGGCGGTGAACAGCCAAAGGTAAAAAACATAGAATACAAAAATTTAAAAGCAATTTAAAATATATTAAACAATTTGGCCCAACAATTAAAATACCCCATTTAAAATTAAAATTAAAATTAAACAATTGGAGAAGTTAGGCCAGCCCGGCTTGTTGAAATAAAAAAGTCTTGAGGGCCTGGCGGAAAGTACGTAAATCCAGAATCATCCGTATCTCCGGGGGGAGCTCGTTCCAGAGGGCAGGTGCTCCCACAGAGAAAGCTCTCCTCCTGGGGGCCGCCCAGTATGCATTGTTCTGCAATCCAGTGTAGGAACTTAGCACCCACCCCTCTCCTAGAAGAATGAAATATTTTGAGAAATATTAAAAAGGCAGGATAAAATATTTCCCCTAGAAGAAAAATAAAAATCTTAAGGGAGACAGAAACTCAGAGCTTCAGCTCCCTGGCTCCCCCTCTCCTCCCCGCCAAGCAGATACTGAGCTGGGGCAGCTTTAGAAATGCAGATTTGGTAATCCATTACTGCCTGCAGCGAAGTCTGGCTCTGGGCAAAGGTAGGATTAGCTCTCAGCTATCACAGGAATTGTCCAACACCCTTTGGTGTTCCTTCATTGCATCATCTCAGTTGCACCACACCCAACGTCAGGGTTCCAGCGAAATCAAACTCCGAGGCTTGAAATTCCTCAAAGCTAACTTTTATTAGAGATGTCATATTGGCACATCTGGGAAAACCCGAATCAGAGACCTTCCAGGTTTTCTCCGCCCAAAAGAAAGTTCAAGTCCCTGCCCAGCACCCACATGTCCATCACACGATCCAATCAGGCACCATCCAAAACTGAAGATATCTCCCAGTTACTTCATCGCAGCTACCGGGCACGGCAGCCTTGGCTTTCTGGAAAGAATGTTATTTAGACTACTACATATCACCTACTCCATACAATTCCCCACTCCCATGTTCCCACAGTAGAAATTGTGGCAGGCTTGAAGGCTCAAAGTTAAAAGATGGCATCCAGGCTTCAACCAAACTTAACTCAGACAACCTACAAAGTTAGCTAGTGTATGACCCCCTACAGCAGCCAATAGAATACATGCTCTTGCACAGGAACAGGATGCTCTAGTTCAAAGCCCAAGAGAAGGTACAAATAACCCTCATTCTCAACTCCATGGGATTAGCTGCACCAGCACCATGTGCTTGGTGGTTCTGTTCACCATTAAACCCTCTTTTCAATCAGCCCCCATGTTTCCAATGTCTTTATCCTGGCTTGGAACTGAACCAGATGGATATTTCTTCCAACACCAGGTAACTGTCCACAGCAGAAAGAGAAGCTAAGGCCCATATCCCAAAGAACTGAACTCTCTTTGCTAACTTTTGGCTCTTCTGCTGTTCTCCACACTTGTATTCATTTTGCATGAGTTGCAGCCTCCGAAGCAAAATCCAAAGCCAATTGCTCATTTCTGAATGAACTGGCTCTGCTCCTTTCCCCCTAAACAGTCTTTCTTAATTATCTGATTTTGAACAATGCAAATCCATATGCCGCTCAGAGGACAGGGAGGGAAAGGAGAAGAATGTGACTGATTGATTCCTATATTTAGGCATTTTTTTTCTCCCTTCTGCTTTTCTAATCTCTTCTGCTTCCCTGATCACTCTCTTCAGAGCCTTTCATTATGCATCAGGGAGGAGTGGCTTGGCTGTTGTTTGAACAGACCGCATCTCCTTCAGCTGATTCTGAAGAAGCTTCAACCCTGGGGAGTCCATCGTTTTCACTCAAAAGAAACTAATATTCCAAGAGTGGCATTTCTTCGGGATAAAATCAGCTGTGGGATCTCCTTGGCAAAGACGTGGAAGAGTTGTTAAGGCCCAAACTATCAAAGTTGCCTGTTTTCTGAGGCCTTTTTCAAAGTGTAGATTGGTTTTTATTTCCCCCACCCCTTCCCTAGCTACTCAGAGCAAGCTGTTCGAATATCAACCCTACCAGGATCTCAGTCACAGAACGGCCTTCCCCAATTCAGCTGAAACAGGTTCATTTCATTGTAGAATCATAGAATTGTAGGGCTGGAAGGAAGCTCCAAGGTTTTCTAAAACCCTCTGCTCAAGGCAGGAGACCCTACCATGTTCCCCAAAAATACAACCTACTCAGAAAGTAAGTTCTAGCTTGATTTTACATGTGTGCCCAATATAAGCCCTACCCCCAAAATAAGCCCCAATTAAGAGCCCGACCACTCCAAGGTGCACAGGTAAAAATTTTATTTATTATTTATTTATTATTTAAATTTTTATACCGCCCTTCTCCCGAAGGACTCAGGGCGGTGCACAGCCAACACTAAAACACACATATACAAAAAATTTAAAAGCAATTTTAAAATATATTAAATAATTTGGCCCCGGTATTATTAAAAAACTAAAACAACCATTAAAATTCATTTTTAGGCCAGCCCAGCTTGTTGGAACAATAACGTCTTGAGGGCACGGCGAAAGGCGCGTAGGTCAGGGATCATCCGTATCTTCAGGGGCAATTCATTCCAGAGGGCAGGTGCCCCCACAGAGAAGGCTCTCCCCCTGGGGGTCACCAGTCGACATTGTTTGACCAACGGCACCCTGAGGAGTCCCTCTCTGTGGGAGCATATTGGCCAGTGGGAGGCTATCGGTAGCAGAAGGCGATCTTGTAAGTATGCTCGTAAAATTAAGCTAGGGTGGGTATGGGGGTGGTGGAGTTGTCTACTACTTACCTTCAGATAGTTGCAGCCAGGCCTCTCACACTTCGACCCATTTCTTCTGCCGGCAAGGCTTTCCTGAAGGCCTCTGTAGCCGATCTGGAGCTCTGTTATCAGCTACGGAGGCCTTCAGAAAAGCCTTGCTGGCCTTGATGGACGAAGGCCTCTGATAGTGAAAAAGAGGCCAGGGGCGATGCGTGCAAGTGAGGTGAGTCAGTGGACAACACCCACCCAAAAAATAAGACCTGGTGCCTTTTTTGGTGGCAAAAAAATATAAGACAGGGTCTTATTTTTGGGGAAACATGGTATATCAGGGGTGTCAAACCCGATTTCATTGATGGCTGCACCAGGATTGTGTTTGATCTCGGGGGGCCGGGGTGGGCATGGCCAGTTCGACGTCATTCATGTTGGGGGCACCTGTGACGGACTGAACACTCTGCCAGTGAAAACAGGCTCCTAAGTTCCGTTTTCAGCTGTGATGGCTTCCTGCAACCCTGTGCCAGTGAAAACAGAGCTTGGGAGGGCCGCCAATGGCTCTCTTGAAGTCCGTTTTCACTGGCAGAGGCATCACAGGCTGGTCCTTTGCTTTTTCTAAGGCGTTCCCATGGGTCAGATCTGAACACTTCACGGGCTGTATCCAACCTCCAAGTCTTGAGTTTGACGCCCCTGCCCTATCGCATCCCAGACAAAATGGTTGTCCAGTCTATTCTTGAAAACCTCCAGCAATGGAGCACTCACAATTCTGGAAGGGAAGCTGTTCCACTGATGAATTGTTCTCACTGTCAAGAAAGTTCTCCTTAGTTCCACATTGGATCTCTCTTTAATGAGCTTCCGCCCATTAGTTCTTGTACCTACAACAGCCAATAGCATACATGTTATTGCACAGGAACAGGAAGCTCAAGTGCAAAGCCCAGCTGCCCAGAATCACGCGTGCTTGGTGGTTCTGCTTCATCATTAAACCATCTTTCCAATCAATCTCCATGTTTCCAGTGCCTTTCTCCCAGCTTGGAACTGGACCTGGATATTTCTTCTAACATATTTCAGCTCTACTCCTCTTGGGATCTTATTGGGCCACTCCTTTCCCCCACCCTCCCTGGTTCTCGGGGATCTAATTAAACACGACTGCAGTCCCAAAAAAAAAACCTCTGTCTCTTCTTAGTTTTTAAAGGTAACATTGCTGTCTTGTTAAATTTGCAGCTTGAACTTTGCACAAGCGAGGGTTGTTGGGTTTTTTTAAGCACTGATTGAGACATACAGAGTGTTTACGTTGCTGGAATTGCCCATCCCATGGCTATTTTTATCTCTTATTCCGAGCTGGATTGTCAAGAAAGATTCTTTCTGGTAAAAGAGAGCCGTGCGTGTGTGTGTCGTTGGGTTTGCTTTCTGTCTGCTTACTGGAGCCAGAAGAATATCATGAAGTGTCTTTCCAAGCAGAAGGATCCTCAACTGCCCTAAAATAACTCGGAATGGCCCGGTGTTGTCGTTTGAGAGCTGTTGTTGTTGTTGTTTAGCTAATTGTTAAAATCTCTTTTCAGAGTCAGGTTAACTTTAACTTTTGGGACTTTTTAAAGCAGCCACCTCTGTTCTCAAGCTCACACCAAGCTTTAAAGAAGAGCGGCTGCTTCAATGAATAGCAGGAAGGTGTTTGCAAAGTCTGAAGCATTTCTTCTGCTTCATTTTCTTTTTTGTTTCTTTTTTCTTTTATTAATTTTTTAATTTTATTTTAATACAAACAATCCATCTTCCATTAAACAATGTGTTGTCTGGGTACAAATGTTTTGTGCAATAACAATTAAGATTTACAGCCATATTCATTATTTATCTATTCTTAACTTAATATTAATATACATTGCATGTCTAACACTGTAACAATTCTCAACTTATCTAATTCTAATAATGTATTTTCTGTATTCCACTAATCTACTTTTATTTCTAACTTTCATATTTATTCTCTAGCCATCAGTAAAATAGTTCCCATAATATTCAGTTTGTTCCTTCTCTTTAATTGCAAGTGTTAACCTATTCATTTCTGCACATTCTAATATTTTCCTAATCACATTCTCATCCGTAGGAATCTCTTCACTTTTCCAATTTTGTGCAAATACAATCCTAGCTGCAGGTATTACATGAATAATCAAATTTATATTCTCTTTACTATAAGTTTCTGGTAAAATCCCCAACAAAAATATTTCGGGTTTCAAATCAATAAGTTGTTGTATCATCTTTTCCAATCACGTGTGTATTTTTGTCTGGTAAAATCCCCAACAAAAATATTTCGGGTTTCAAATCAATATATTGTTGTATCATCTTCTCCAATCATGTGTGTATTTTTGTCCAGTATTTTTTGGCTTCTGTGCATTTCCACAACATATGATAATACGGCCCAGGTGTCATGTGACATTTCCAACATTTAGCTGATTTGTCTTTAAATATCTTTGCCAGTCTTGCTGGTGGAAAATGCCATCTATAAAACATCTTATACAAGTTTTCTTTATATGCGGTTGATATTGTTAATTTGTAGTTTCTATCCCAGTTGCTGCCATTTTTCTAATTCTATTGTATAACCAACATTTTTTGCCCATGCTATCAGTGTCTCCTTCATTTGTTCTTCTAATTTGAAACCCAATAAATAGCTATACAGTTTCTTTATCACCCACTCTTCTGTTCCTGTTAATATCTTATCCAATTCTGTCAATTCCATATAAAAATCATATAATTCAGTATCTTTTTCATATCTAGATTGTATTTGCAGTTATGTATACCAAACCATATCAATCCCTTGCTCTTTCAATTCTTGTTTAGTTTTGAGCTCACCTTTTTCATTCAAAATGTCTTTTTATCTAACAATATTTCCCATATTAATGATATTTGGATGAACAAGTTTTCAAAGTGCATCGAGCCCAAACATATATGGCCATAAGCTTCCATCAAAGAATAGAAAATAATAATATAAGGAGGTGGAGAAAGACGAAAACTGTCACAGAGGCAGAAAAGAAAAAACGTAAAGGCTCGAAATGCAGGTCATCCTCGACTTAGGACCGCAATTGAGCCTAAAATTTCTGCTGGTAAGCGAGACCCTCGTTAAATGAGTTTCACCCCATTTTGCAAACTTTCTTGCTACAGTTGTTAAGCAAAATCTGATTTCCCCATCGACTTTGCTTGTCAGAAGGCCGCAAAAGGGGACCTGATGACCTCCCCAGGACACTGCAACCGTCACAAGTACGAGTCCATTGCCAAGTGCATGAATTCTGATCAGGTGCTCGTGGGGGATGCTGCAACCGTCGTTAAGTGTGAAAAATCAGTGTCATGCGTCACTTTTTTCAATGCCGTTATAACTCTGAACGGCTGTTAAATAAACTATTGTAAGTCAAGAATTAACAGTGTTTCCTTTAAAGTAAAAGCTGTAGGTGGCTCATTTTAGGTTAGAAAGAAATCAGATTCCCCCGACCTGCCCCCCCCCCCCAAGATCTCATGCTGGCTGGGGATTTCTGGAAGTTGAAGTCCGCATGTCTTAAAGTTGACAAGGTTGGTCATCTCTAGAGCCTGAAAATCTCCCACTCAGCTTTCTACCACTTCATTCCGCTGCTTTATATAGACTAGGGTAGACATACCGCACGGCTTTAAAAAAAAAGCGAAAACTTTGCGTATACCACATATTGAGAAATTTCCTGTGTAGGTGGGGATTGTTTTGTCCTGACTGATAACCAGAATGAATGAATCTCTCGTGCTTCCTACGCCAAGTCTCATTTCTTCTGTTCCAAATCTGCACCAGTTAGCAAATTCCATTTTTAAAGCTTGCCCAGCTATCCACGTGCCACTTTTTTATTCACATTAACATGCCGTTTTTTACCCAACGTGAACCTCTTTGTGGCCTCTTTCTCTAATATATGACATTTTGTAGGTGATTTCCCTCAAGGCGTGTCTTTTTTTTTTTTTCACAACTTTCCATAGTTTTATATGTTTAAAAGACCCTTGGAAAATAGTATCCCAACATTTCAGGGCAAAAAATCAAGTTCACCCATCATATCCAGGAAGTGTGAGATCATGGTATGTATAATGTGAACCAAACATATTTCCTCACTTTATTGAACAAAACAGAATAACAGAGTTGAAAGAAGAGAATAACAGAGTTGGAAGGGACTTTGGAGGTCTTCTAGTCCAACCCTCTGCTTAGGCAGGAAACCCTACACCACTTCAGACAAATGGTTATCCAACATCTTAAAAACTTCCAGTGTTTGAGCATTCACAACTTCTGGAGGCAAGTTGTTCCATTGATTAATTGTTCTCACTGTCAGGAAATTTCTCCTTAGTTCTAAGTTGTTTCTCTCCTTGATTAGTTTCCACCCATTGCACCTTGTCCTGCCCTCAGGTGCTTTGGAGAATAGCTTGACTCCCTCTTCTTTGTGGCAGCCCCTGAGATACTGGAATACTGCTATCACGTCTCCCCTAGTCCTTCTTTTCATTAAACTAGACATACCCAAATCCTGCAACCGTTCTTCATATGTTTTAGCCTCCAGTCCCCCCATCATCTTGGTTGCTCTTCTCTGCATTCTTTCTAGAGTCTCCACATCTAAGGTCTCCACGAGATCTTGCAGATCTTCTAATCCAACCCCCTGCTCAAGCAGGAGATTACCATTTCAGACAAATGGTTGTCCAATTTCTTCTTCAAAACCTCCAGTGTTGGAGCACCTACAACTTCTGGAGGCAAGTCGTTCCACTGATTAATTGTTCTCACTGTCAGGAAATTTCTCTAGGTTGGTTCTCTCCTTGATTAGTGTCCAACCTTTGCTTCTTCTCCTGCCTTCAGGTGCTTTGGAGAATAGCTTGACTCCCTCTTCTTTGTGGCAAACCCTGTGATATCAGAACACTGCTATCATGTCTCCCCTAGTCCTTCTTTTCATCAAACTAGACATACCCAGTTCCTACAACTGTTCTTCTACTGATTGGGACACACCAGAAAGCAAGGATATGGACAACTCCAGATAGGACCTTATGTTATCCACTTCTCTGTTACCTTGTCTAGCTATGGGTGTGTGCTGCCAAGGGTACGAGGCAACATCAATGTTTCTCTGTGGTTTCTGGGTTACTTCTGTCATTGCAAAGTGAGAAACAATTGGTGGGATGAAACCTCATTTCTTGAAGAAAGTGGGCTTAGAAGGATTTGTTTATAGCAGAAGTGTCAAACCCGCGGTGTCATATCACGTGTCATATCATGACATTTTTCTCATCTGCTAAAATGTAGGTGAGCGTGGCCAGCGCGTGACACATCCAGGCCACGGGCTGTGAGTTGACACCCCTGGTTTATAGAGTCCCTGATTTTACTGTAGGGCTAACTTGTTATTCTCAGATTAAAATAAGAGGAACGACCCTTATCCCTATTCTGAAGAGTCTACGCTCAAAGAAAGATTGCTGGAAAGAAAGCATCAGGGGTGAAATCCAGCAGGTTCTTACAGGTTCTGTAGAACTTGTAGCGGAAATTTTGAGCAGTTCGGAGAACCGGCAAATACCACCTCTGGCTGGCCCCAGACTAGGGTGGGAATGGAGATTTTTTGCAATATCCTTTCCCGAGAGTGGGGAGGGAATGGGGATTTTGCAGTATCCTTCCCCTGGAGTGGGGTAGGAATGGAGATTTTGCAATGTCCTCCCCATGGAGTGGGGTGGGAATGGAGATTTTGCAGCATCCTTCTCCCAGGAGTGGGGAAGGAATGCGGATTTTGCAATATCCTTCCCCTGGAATGGAGAGGGAATGGAGATTTTGCAATATCCTTCCCCTGGAGTGGGGTAGGAATGGAGATTTTGCAATGTCCTCCCCATGGAGTGGGGTGGGAATGGAGATTTTGCAGCATCCTTCTCCCAGGAGTGGGGAAGGAATGCGGATTTTGCAATATCCTTCCCCTGGAATGGAGAGGGAATGGAGATTTTGCAATATCCTTCCCCCAGGAGTGGGGAAGGAATGGGGATTTTGCAGTATCCTTCCCCTGGAGTGGGGTGGGAATGGAGATTTTGCAGTATCCTTCCCCTGACACGCCCACTAAGCCACACCACACCCACCAAGCCACACCCACAGAACCGATAGTAGAAAAATTTGAATTCCACTACTGGAAAGTGTGTATTGCAATGGGGGTGTGTGTGGCTGTGTGGCTGTGTTTGTGTGTAAAGAATCAGCATAACTATTTGCTAAATCACCATTAAAGCTGATTCCAGCCGGAGCATACAACAACTCAAGGATGTACTGCAAAATAGGAAGATGGGGAGAGACCTGGCCAGTGGTGGGATTCAGCCAGTTCGCATCTATTCGGGAGAACCGGTTGTTAACTTTCTAAGCAGTTCGGAGAGCCAGTTGTTGGAAGAAATCTTATTTTGTTTTTTTCCACTTGACAGGGCTAATCCTGTAAGGAAGGCAGGAAGGAAACATTCTGGTGGTGTTTCTAGCCTAATCTTTATTGCCCTGATTACAGAAACTGCCTCTCCGGTTAAGCCCTATTATATTGTAACAGCTAAGGTGAAGCACCCATCAACCTGAGTGACATTGAGTTGGTCACGCCCACATGGTCACATGACCACCGAGCCATACGGTCACATGACCACCGAGCCATACAGTCACATGACCACCGAGCCACGCCTGTCCAGCTGTTCATTAGAGCAGAGAACCAGTTGTTAAGTTATTTGAATCCCACCACTGGACCTGGCCTATAGAATTGCCAACAAGTGGACAAGTCTGAATGGATAACATTATCGTCGTCGTCATCATCATCATCTTGTTAAATAAATAAAAGCAAATGTTTTAAGAAGTGTGGGGTTAATCACAAAATGAAATGATACCGATGTGTTATTCACAGGGCAGGGCATTTTCTCCACAATGCTGTCGTTTCACTTTTTTCTGAGATGGTAACTAATCGATGTTTTCCTTCTTGTCTTTCGTTCCAGTCCTTTCATTATGCTTCCTTGAGGGTCAAGAGCAAAAAATGGCCCAAAGGTAAGTGGTTGGAAAAATTGAGAATGTAATAAAATGGCATTAAAGCCACACTTGGGTAGAAGTAAAACATTGTATTCCACCAGTATAATACATAGTGCACCTAGAACTTGTTAAATTATTGAGCTTAGATCAAATCCAGCAATGTGCAAAATCACTCTTAACTCTGCTTTTCTCCAGTCTGTTCTCCTCTCCTTTCCTCTCCTCTCCTCTCCTCTCCTCTCCTCTCCTCTCCTCTCCTCTCCTCTCCTCTCTCCTCTCCTCTCCTCTCCTCTCCTTTCCTTTCCTCTCTTCCCTTCCCTTCCCTTCCCTTTCCCTTCCCCTCCCCTCCCCTCCTCTCCTCTCTTCCCTTCCCTTCCTTTCCCTTCTCTTTTCTTCTCCTCTTCCCTTCCCTTCCCCTCCTCTCCTCTCCTCTCCTCTCCTCTCCTCTCTTCTCTTCTCCTCTCCTCTCCTCTTCTGTTCTCTTCCCTTCCTCTCCTCTCCTCTCTTCCCTTCCCTTCCTTTCCCCTCTTCTCTTCCGCTCCCCTCCCCTCTTCCCCTCCCCTCCCCTCCTCTCCTTTCCTTTCCTCTCTTGCCTTCCCTTCCCTTTCCCTTCCCCTCCCCTCCTCTCCTTCCTTCCCTTCTCTTTTCTTCTCCTCTTCCCTTCCCTTCCCCTCCCCTCCTCTCTTCTCTTCTCTTCCCCTCCCCTCCCATCTTCTCTTATCTTCCCCTCTTCTCTTCTCTTTCTTCCTTCCGTCCTTCCTTTCCTCCTCCTCCTCCTTAAATCATTGTTTACAAATCTCAGTGTCCGGATTCATGCCATGCACCAAACCCTACTAACACACAACATAATTTAGGATTATATATATCAGCTCATTTTCTTCACCATCTTTTTCCCTTGATTTCCCTTTCTACCAACTTGGAGATCCTCCTGTACATTAATGATAGAAATTCTGGTAAAGAACCTCCAAGTTTCCTTGGTTTTCTATGGAAAGGAAAAATAAAGCTGGGTGTTTACCAACGCATCGATCATGTCAAACCTCCAGCCCATCTCAAATTCTGCCCAATGCCTCCAGTGAGTTCAGGGTGTTAATTAGTATGTGGAACAGTTCAATTTTTGAATGCCAGTCAGAATGAGTCATTATGTGACAATTTCAATAAATTCATTTTGTAATCTGTTTGAAAAGCAGAAGATTGTTCAAGAGTAACCTCTCTCTTTTTTTTATTACACACTTGTGCACTGAGTTGTTCTACAATTCACAGAATTCAGAATGTCAGTTCCAAAGAAATAAACTTTTTACAGCTTGGCTGTGAAGATCGTACAGAAGAAAGAATCATAATTTAATGGGATCTAAACTCTCGACTATGCTTCACAGCTGTAGGACAAATATAATTAATATAACAATGTAAACCCAATTTTTCACACTGCGCAGTCTGATGTTTTAATTAAATTTGCCCTCGGCTTTATAGGAAAAGTGATATGAATATTACAAGAAATTCTGTTTCTGGTGATAAAAGAAAAAGTGACGAGAAAAAGGGAGAATAGAATTTCTGAGTGATCCAGCTGTTTGAAAATAATGACAATAAAGTCTTCTGATTTCTTAGTCCTTGACTTACAAATGAGGCCAAAATTCCTCTTGTTACGTGAGACATTTGTTAAGTCAGTTTTGCTCCATTTCATGACCTTTCTTGTCTCGATTGTTAAGTGAATCACTGCAGGTGATAAATTAGCAATCCGGTTATTAAGCAAATCTGGCTTCCCCATTGACTTTGCTTGTTCAGACGGTCGCAAAAGGGGATCACACAACCCCGGGACGCCACAACCGTCATAAATAGGAACCCATTGCCAAGCGTCTGAATTTGATCATGTGACTACGAGGATTCTGCAATGGTTGTAAATGTGAAAAACGGTCATATGACACTTTTTTCAGTGCCGTTGTAACTTTGAACGGTCACTAAATGAACTTTTGTAAATTGAGAGTTACCTGTACTTAACCTTTAACCTCAGATACATAAGTAGGCTGTGCTGCACCTCACTGGACTTTCTTGCTTTGTTAAGAGAGAGAAAGAATGTACTATACTTCACTGTCGCTTGTTCTCTCCCTTCTGGGAATCCAGACTGCCTTCCACCACAGTGGATGGGCATTGAAAGACCTCAAATAGGAATACAATGATGGGAGATTTTCTATTATACTGTATTTTTCGGAGTATAAGATGCACCTTTTCCCCCAAAAAAGAGGGTGAAAATCTGGGTGCATCTTATACTCTGAATGTAGCCCCGCCCAGCTTCTCAAACGGAGGTTTCAGAGGCTGAAAAAAGCATCAGAAATGAAGCTTCAGAAAAAAAGCCCCCAAACAGAGCTTCAGAGGCTTTTTTTCTAAAGCTGTTTCGGAGGCTTTCAGAGGCAGGAAAAAAAAAAAAAAAAGCAAGGCACAGAGCTCACAACCAAGGAACCTGTTGCTAAAATTCACCTCTCGGAACAGCTGATTGGGGCTATTCCGGGAGGCCGATCCACCTGCCAATCAGCTTTTTTCTTATTTTCCTCACCAAAAACTAAGGTGCGTCTTATACTCTGATGCGTCTTATTCTCCGAAAAATATGGTAATTACTGTCCCACTGTATGCTGAGAATTGTAATAACAATGAATAATGCTATAGGTCATAGAATCCTAGTTGGAAGGGATTTAAGAGGACATGAAGTCCAACCCCCTTGGACACCACAGGATTCACTACACTCTCCCCAATAGATGACAATCCTACTTCTGTTTGAAAAGCTCCAGTGAAGGAGAAGGAATTCCCTACCTGTGATCACCTATTCCAATGGTATACAAGTAGTCCTCAACCTACAACCACAATTGAGTCCAAAATGTCTCTTCTTTTTTTAAAAAAAAATAAATTTTATGAATTTTCTATTAATAGCATTCCTTAGTGGTTAATAAACATTGTGCTGTCTGGGTATTTAATTTGCTTAACAATACAAATTTACATTCTTACTCTCCACCCCTTTTTTCCAATCATTGGTAAAATAAATTTCAAATTTGATCATATTCTGTGTCTTCTTTCTGTTTGATTTTCAATGTAAGTCTGTCCATTTCTGCACAGTCTAGTACAGTGATGGCTAACCTTTTTGCCACTGCGTGCCAAAAATGTGGGAGCGCAGGGGGGGTAGTGCATGCGCGTGCCCACACCTATAGTATAATCCACCCCGCGTATATGCGTGTGACTCCCTGAGCAACTCCAGCTTTTGGCACACAATGGCCTGGTGGGCCTGGTAGCCCTGTTTTTCGCCCTCCCCAGGCACCAGAGCCTTTCTAGGAGCCTGGGGAAGGTGAAAACGGCCTTTCCCAACCCCCCAGAGGCCCTCCAGAGGCCAGAAACAGCCCATTTCCTGACTTCCGGTGGGTCTGGAAGGCCCGAAAATCAGTTGGCTGGTGCGCAGATGTGCACTGGAGCTGAGCTAGGGCAACGCTCACATGCCCACAGATATGGCTCTGTGTGCCACCTGTGGCACGTGTGCCATAGGTTCGCCATCACAGGTCTAGTATCTTCTTAATTATCTCTTCATTTGGCGGTGTTTCTTCATCTTTCCAACATTGTGTGAAGATAATCCTCGCTACCGTTAAAACATATCATACTAAATACATACTTCTCTTATCAAATTTTTCTGATATCATCCCTAATAAAAACTGTTCAGGTTTAAAATCAACATGTTTCCCTATTATCTTTTCTAGCCAGCTATGTATTTTTGTCCATTTTTTTTTAGCACAAGTCCACCACATGTGATAAAATGTGCCCGTCTTTTGATTACATTTCCAACATTTGCTAGATATATTTCTCTTCTTAAGTTAAACTTTTGTTCAGTCAGTTTTGCCCCATTTTACAACCTTTCTCGCCCTAGCTGTTAAGTGATTCACTGTAATTGTTAAGTTGCTAACCTGGTTGTTAAGTGAAACTGGTTTCCCCATTGACTTTGCTTGTCAGAGGGTGTTCTGTCCCAACTACGGATCCCAAAGAACACAGCACACACAAAGTTTGTACAAAACTTAATTTACTAAAACAACTCAGTCTTTTTCAAAACAAAGGCTGTTAATAAACTTTCTTAACAGCCTACAAGGAACCAAAGATAAACGAATCACAATCTTACTAAGGTTGGCAGAAAGCCCAGAAGCAATTTGCAGAGAATCCAGACGCGAAGTAGAGTGAACTAAAGTTGTTCCCTTCAAATTGCTTCAGTCGGTGTTCCTCCTTAAATAGGCTAAGGAGTGGCCAATTAGCCCCAAGCCTAACTCTCAAGGAGACCTCCTCGAACTGGTGGCGGCGGCGGCAGGAGGCTCCGCCCACCCACACCAGACACTTCTAGGCATGCGCAGAAGCTTCTATGCATGCGCAGAAGCATCGTGCGCACCCTCACGAACGAACCAGTAGCAACAGGTTTTGCAACCCACTACTGAGGACAATACAACTATCATAAATATGAACCAGTTGCCAAGCATCTGAATTTTGATCACGTGACCACAAGGACACTACAACAGTTGTAAGTGTGAAAAATGGTTCATCGGTCATTTTTTTCAGTGCCGTTGTAACTTTGAACGGTCACTCAACGGACTGTTGTAAGTTGAGGACTACCTGTATTGTACCCATTCTATGTCTTTTCTTTATAGGCGGTTCTCTGAACAACAGCAGCCGACGGCGGATTTCCTGTAAAGACTTGGGCCATGGTGACTGCGAGGGTTGGTTGTGGAAGAAGAAAGATGCCAAAGGTTACTTCACCCAGAAATGGAAAAAATACTGGTTTGTCCTGAAGGACTCTTCCCTCTACTGGTATACTAACCAAAACGTGAGTACCAAGCACAATTACAAGGAAGACAGAATCTGTAAACCGAATAAAAGAACTGGTTTGTTTTAACGGAGGAGAGTAAGGAAGCTGAGAAGATAGGAGAACCTTCCAATAAATGAAGGGCTTGGTCAACAGAGACAGGCAGGATTTTAACCCAGACAAGTGTTTGAGCTGATAAATGAGGGATGAATGTCTTGCCAGACTTCTGCACCTAGTAGAGAAATGGACTACTAGAGAATGGAGCTGCCTCTTTCTTCACCCAATAAGAAATATGGTTTCAGTCCTTTTGTTGGTGTCTGTGTGTGTGTGTGTGTGTGTGTGTAGATAGATGAGAGAGAGAGAGAGAGAGAGAGAGAGAGAGAGAGAGAGAGAGAGAGAGAGAGAGAGAGAGAGACAGAGGAGAGACACAGATAGACAAGATGATAAATAGATGATAGATAGATAGATAGATAGATAGATAGATAGATAGATGATAGATAGATAGATAGATAGATAGATAGATAGATAGATAGATAGATAGAGATGGATGGATGGACAGAGATGTATGAATGGGCAGATTAAATGGATGGATGCATGGATGGATTCATGAATGGAGATGCATCTATGGGCAGAGATAGCTAGATGATGGATGGATGGATGGATGATAGATAGATAGATAGATAGATAGATAGATAGATAGATAAGGATGGATGGATGGATGGATGGATGGATGGATGGATGGATGGACGGAGATGAATGGGCAGATTGGATGGATGGATGGATGGGCAGATATAGATAGATGGATGGATGGATGGATGGATGGATGGATGGATGGATGGATGGATAGATAGATAGATAGATAGATAGATAGATAGATAGATAGATACGGATGGACAGAGATGTATGAATGGGCAGATTAGATGGATGGATGGATGCATGGATGGATGGATGGATGGATGGATGGATGGATGGATGGATAGATAGATAGATAGATACGGATGGACAGAGATGTATGAATGGGCAGATTAGATGGATGGATGGATGCATGGATGGATGGATGGATGGATGGATGGATGGATAGATAGATAGATAGATAGATAGATACGGATGGACAGAGATGTATGAATGGGCAGATTAGATGGATGGATGGATGCATGGATGGATGGATGGATGGATGGATGGATGGATGGAGATGCATCGATGGGCAGAGATAGATGATAGATGGATGGATGGATGGATGGATGGATAGATAGATACTGTAGATAGATGATAGATAGATAGATAGATAGATAGATAGATAGATAGATAGATAGATAGATGATGGATGGAGAGAGTGAGGGGGGAGATCCATAATAATCATGTTTATCATTTTTTGGAGAAGGAAGGAATCGGGAAACCACGGACTCTAAGCATAAGCCATCCCAAATATGAACTACACAGTGCAAACTATTTCACAGTAAACTTCTTTTAAATTAAACTAGGCTTATTTGAAGCCTTTTTTTCTTTTTAAATTTATACCACATAGAGTCACAAAATAATTTGGGCGAATAGGTTGTTAAAAATGCTTTTAAAAGGTTAAAAAAAAGGCTCTGACGATCACAGCTGTGCCGCGTGATTCTTCAGACCCTTTTTTTTTTACCTTTTAAAAGCAGGAAGTAACGACACCCAGGCCGGTGGGTGGAGCCTCGCACCGCCATCACTACCGGTTCTCCGAACCAGTGGTGGGTTGCCCCCGGTTTGCACCGGTTCTATAGAACCGGTAGTAAAACCGGCGGGAGGCTCCGCCCACTGATTCCGACGTCATCAGAACACTTCTGCGCATGCGCAGAAGAGTGCGCGGCCCTGCTGCGAACTGGTAGTAAAGGTAAGTAGACCCCACCCGTGCTCCGAACTACCTGCCTCAATCGCTACCGGATCGCCCGATCCGGTCCGAACCGGGAGCATTTCACCCCTGAACTGAATGCCATTATGGTTCCATATTCCTGAGCATAATGTGGTTATTAATAGAGATTGAAAATTAACCCTTTTCCCCCTAAAGTGCTTAGGATTTAAAGGCCATCTTCAAACAGAATTGGCCCCAGCTACAGCATGTTCAGTGATCTGGCAACCTAATTATCTGTAATGGAAGGGAAATATTCTCTGCCAACCTTGATTCTGTCTCAGCGGTATTTTCTCATTCCTCCAATCACAGGATGAAAAAGCAGAAGGATTTATCAGTTTACCAGAGTTCAGAATAGACAGAGCAATCGAATGCAGAAGGAAACAGTAAGTACTATGAACCAGAATCACCCGCAAAATAGAGATACGTGTAGCTTACAGACCCAACGAATCTGTTTGTGCTTTATGGAAAATTGTGCAAAGCTGCTTTTTTTTAGGGGTGCAATTCCAGGATCATCAAATTTGAAGGAGTTTCAAATTTGAAGGCTAGCACTGATGATGTTACTTAGTTTGGGTCATGAAATATTTGCAAGAAAACAACCAAGCTCAGAGAGCACCAAGGATCCCACAGTCCTCCACGTCCTCCTCCTCCTCCTCCTCCTCCTCCTCCTCCTCCTCCCCCTCCTCCTCCCCCTCCTCCTCCTCCTCCTTTCTAGCACTGATGATGTTACCTAGTTTGGATTCATTTAATAGCTGCGTTCCTAACTTAACAACTGCAGTGATTCACTTAAGAGTTGTGGCCAGAAAAGTTGTAAAATGAGGCAAAACTCATGTCTCACTTAAGGAACAGAAATTTTGGACTCAGTTATACTCCTAAGTCAAGGACTGCTTGCAGAGGTGGGTTTCACATAATTTTACTACCTGTTTGCCACGCACCAAAAATGTGAGCGCGCGCCTTCCGCGGCATTTAGCATAGCACCGGTTTGGACTGGTTCGTCCAAACCGGTCTGAACCAGTCTGAACCGGCTGAATACCCCCACTGCTTACTTGTATATGCTGGTGCACATGTAGAAATTTACGACGAAGATTTATGATGAAGTGAGACACAATGAGACTCCACAGCTTAAGTGGACTCCAGCATTTGAAGGGACAGCTTCAGTCCATATTAAGGCAAGCACCCAATCTCCCTTGACAGAGACCTTGGAAAAAATCCTTATTTTGTCTCGCTTCATTTGACTGGTCTTGTCTGCCATCTAGCGGACTCTGATTGCTGAAGTCCCTTCGAGACCTGTATTTTTATCGTGGTCTCTCCCAGTGTTCCTCAATCCTGGCGGCTTTAAGAAGTGTGGACTTCAACTCCCAGAATTCCCAGCTGGGATTCCGTTCAAAGCCACTGGAAATGTTGCATTTCTCTGTAGAATTATAGGCCATGTCTGAATCTCACACAAGGAGCATAATTTGATGCTTACCTGCTTACTAAATACCTCCTATGATATCAACAAGGAAGATAGCTTGATAGTTTGAAGATAACTGAATAATGATAGACTGTAACCTAATGTAGATGTATATTGTTATTAGAAATATGTAAGTTGATTGAATGCAACAATAATGTTTAATCTGATCAGTTTCATACGTATTGGAATGTATGGTGCCCAGGTGCCACGCTGTTCATATATTGATTTGACATTTTTATAAAAAAAATAAAAAAAACTTGGAAAAAATAAAAACAAGGAACATATGTCCATAGACCACGTGAAACCTGTGCTTGCTACCTTTGGAAATTTTGCTAATAGGTGCCTAAATCCATGCCCCTATTGTCAATTTTTGAGGTAGTCCAGACGAAGAATAGAATAGAATAGAGTAGAGTAGAGTAGAGTAGAGTAGAGTAGAGTAGAGTAGAGTAGAATAGAATAGAATAGAATAGAATAGAATAGAATAGAATAGAATAGAATAGAATAGAATAGAATAGAATAGATTTTTTTTATTGGCCAAGTGTGATTGGACATACAGTACAAGGAATTTGTCTTTGGTGCATATGCTCTCAGTGTACATAAAAAGACAAGATACATTTGTCAAGAATCATAAGGTACAACACTTAATGATAGTCATAGGGTACAAATAGCAATCAGGAAACAAAATCAATATAAATTGTAAGGATACAAGCAACAAAATTACAGTCATACAGTCATAAGTGGGAGGAGATGGGTGATAGGAACAATGAGATTAATAGTAATAGTAATGCAGACTTAGTGAATAGTTTGAGTGTTGAGGGAATTATTTGTTTAGCAGAGTGACGGAGTTCGGGAAAAAACTGTTCTTGTGTCTAGTTGTTCTGGTGTGCAGTGCTCTATAAAGAAATCAAAAGCGCAAATATTAATATTACCATTATTGTAAAGTTATAGTAAAAAGAATCTTGCAAGTCTGGAAGCAAGTTTCCCCCCCCCCACCCTTCCACTGTCCTTAGGTTCCAGAGAAGTAGGGAGAGTCAACTCTGAAATTCTTTCTCCATCCCCCAATCCTGTTCTGGATTCAGATTTTTCTTCTCAGGCCATTGTCCAAACTGCAGCTCTTCTTCCTGTCTCCTAAGGTTGTCCTCTCTTTGGAAAACTTTGGAAGAATGAAGAGCTTTACTTCTTGGGCAGAAATTCTATGCCAAAGAAGAGAAAATTTGGGGGTTATGTCAAGCTCTCAAAATTCTACCTAGGATAACTAATGATTGAGAACTCCGTGAATTGTATATCAAAAGATCTTGATATACCTGGTTACCACCAAATTCAAATAGTAACTTGACTTCAGGAATAGCCAGTTTAGTTTGGTGGTTAAAGCATTGGGTTAGAAAGCAGGAGACTTTGAGTTCAAGCCCCACCTTAGGAATGAAAGCCGGCTGGGTGACTTTGGGTCAACCACTGGGAGACTGGGAGTTCTAGTCCCACCTTAGGCATGAAAGCCGGCTGGGTGACTTAGGGCCAACTACCGGGAGACTGGGAGTTCTAGTCCCACCTCAGGCATGAAAGCCGGCTGGGTGACTTAGGGCCAACTACCGGGAGACTGGGAGTTCTAGTCCCACCTTAGGCATGAAAGCCGGCTGGGTGACTTAGGGCCAACTACCGGGAGACTGGGAGTTCTAGTCCCACTTTAGGCATAAAAGCTGGCTAGGTGACTTTGGGTCAACCACCAGGAGACTGGGAGTTCTAGTCCCATTTTAGGCATGAAAGCCAGCTGGGTGACTTTGGGCCAACCACCGGGAGACTGGGAGTTCTAGTCCCACTTTAGGCATAAAAGCTGGCCGGGTGACTTTGGGTCAACCACCAGGAGACTGGGAGTTCTAGTCCCACTTTAGGCATAAAAGCTGGCTGGGTGACTTTGGGCCAACCACCGGGAGACTGGGAGTTCTAGTCCCACCTCAGGCATGAAAGCCAGCTGGGTGACTTTGGGTCAACCACCAGGAGACTGGGAGTTCTAGTCCCACTTTAGGCATAAAAGCTGGCTGGGTGACTTTGGGCCAACCACCGGGAGACTGGGAGTTCTAGTCCCACCTCAGGCATGAAAGCCAGCTGGGTGACTTTGGGTCAGTCACTCCCTCTCAGCCCAACCCACCACACAAGATTGTTGTTGTGGGGGAAATAAGAGGAAGGGGCATTGCGTGTGTTCACTGCCTTGAGTTATTTGTAAAAAAAAAGAAGAAGAAAGGGATACAAATAAATAAATGCAATATAAATAAAAGTTAGTAGAATTGGACAACTTGCTGTCATATTAATAGACGCCAAATTTTCTTGTTTCTTCTTCTTCTTCTTTTAAATTGTTTTTATTATGCATTTTCTTTTGTTATACGTAACGTTTCCATTTCTGTAACGTTAGTGTACCGTCTGTATCAAATCTCTTTTAAATGCATATAGTTTTATACACACCATAATTATAATCATTTTTCTCATAATACATACAATGTAATCTTCTCTTCTAATCACCCTATACAATTTAATCTATAATCAAGTATAATCCAGTGATAATATTGCTTATGGTATTATTGCTAATATATATATTTACTTTTATTTTATTGATTGCCCTTAATTATAAATTATCAACTTCTGCTTCTATTTTCTAACCATTTATAAAATAGGTCCCAAGTTAAATAGTACTGTTTCCTCTGTAGCCTTAATTTTCATCGTTAACCTGTCCATTTCGGCACTGTCTAATATTTTCTTTATTCAATGCCTGGAATGCACTACCTGACTCTGTAGTTTCTTCCCCAAACTCCCAAAACTTTAACCTTAAACTGTCTACTGTTGACCTCACCCCATTCCTAAGAGGTCTGTAAGGGGCCTGCATAAGAGCTCTAGCGTGCCTGCCATCCCTGTCCTAATGTCCTTTTTTACTCTTACTCTTTTCATGTATTCAAATTATGTTTATACTTTTACCTGTTATCTTATATATGCTTGACAAATAAAACTTATGGTTATGATTTATTACATTTTCATCTTTAGGTATATTTTCGTTTTTCCAATTTTGTGCGTACATAATTCTCGCGGGCGTTATCACATGTAATATTAAGTGTGTAATTCTTTTATTATACTTTCCTTGTAATATACCCAGCAAGAACAAAAATCTATTTGTTGCATTGTCATTTCTTCTAACCACCTTTTTATCTTTAACCAATATTTTTTTCGCCATTGGACAGGTCCACCACATATGGTAATAGGAACCCAGTATCTGTTTATATTTCCAGCACTCTGGCAATACATTTTGGAGTATCTTTGCCATTCTTGCTGGTGGCAAATGCCATCTGTAGAACGTTTTGTAAAGGTTTTCTTTATATGTTGTTGAATTCGTTAGTTTGTAGTTTCTTTCCCGAAGTTTTTGCCAATTGTCTAATTCTATAGTATATGCAAAGTTTTTGGCCCATACTATCATAGTTTCTTTCACATGCTCTACTTCCACTTTAAAGTTCAATAAGTAGCTATATATTTTCTTTATTGGTTTATCATCTGTCCCTAGAAATATCTTCTCTCTCCTCTCCTCCTAGTGCTTTCAAGGCTTGCCACCCCAAAATCAAGAGCTTCTACTTTGCAACAGACTGCCTGGAAGAAATGAACCGGTAAGTTGCTCTGGGATTCTGCATCAGAATCCCATGGGAGTTGGGCAGCATAGAAATGTGATAAATTAAATTAAATTAAAATCAGGTGAGGAGAACGGAATAATAGAGTTGGAAGGGACCCTGGAGGTCTTCTAGTCTAACCCCTTTTCTCAGGCAGGCAACCCTATACCATGTCAGACAAATAGTCATCCGTGATTTACTCTGATATGACTCTGATATGTATTTGGGGATAGAGCAAGAGAACGGAAGAATGGTATTCTTTTATCTTCACATACTTATGTTGAAATTCCCACCGCTATGAGCAGATATGTTGGAAGAAATGTCCATCTGGGTTCAGTTCCAAGTGGGGAGAAAGACACTGGAAACATGGTGGCTGTTTGGAAAGATGGACCTGACCACATGGTTTGAGGTCCTGGGCAAAAAAAGCACATGGTTGAGAGAGAGAGAGAGATTTATACAGCCTTGAATTTGAGCTTGTATTCTGATTGGTTGTCAGACTCCCATGGGGTCATGCAGGGGTAACTTTGTAAGTTGCCTGTGTCCCAGGCTTGGTTGAGCCTTGCTGGGTGATGATGTAATGAAAGGGCTTTGGGCAATTCCTACTGTGGCTCTGCCTGAAGGAGGTAGATCTTTGTTATGTAGAATAGACTGGCCTTAATGGCCCATTGACAAAGGGGTGGGGGGGCTGAGTTTCTGCCTCCCTTTCAGGGGAAATATTCTGCCCTTTTAATATTTCCTAAAATATCTCATTTTCCTAGGAGACGGGTGGGTGTTAACTTCCTACAGTACAACATGAGTATTTTACTGCCCTTGACAGCAGGAATGGACTAAGACTGAGGTTAAGAATACCAATCAGAAAGCAGCACCCAGGAATATTTATTTCCTGGGTTGTATTTAAAGGTGTATCAAAGAGTTGTGAAATGGGAAACTTCACATTGTGCTTCGGGATTATCCATCTGCAGCCAGCCCGCCAAATGTTGCAGAATGCAATTTCCCAACTTCTAAGTCAAACCCTGTTAAAGATGAGAAAAAGTAGGAGAGTACTAGGAGCATATAAAGTTGAGTAATTAGTTGAAATTGAATAAATAACACAGAAATTGGATGAATGAATGAAAATTCAAAACCGTTATCATCACGAGCAACTTCAAATTTTCCACTCACTGCTTATAATATAAGAAGGGTTTAAAGCCATCGGAACCCATTTCTCTTTTTAAAAATCTTTCAATAGATGGATGAACCGTCTAGGTTTGGCTGCCATTGGTTACACACCTGATGACAAGGATATTCGGGCAGATGAAGGTGAGGTTCTTTTCCTGATGGCAATAGAATAGAATAGAATAGAATAGAATAGAATAGAATAGAATAGAATAGAATAGAATAGAATAGAATAGAATAGAATAGAACAGAATAGAACAGGAGTAGAGTAGAGTAGAGTAGAGTAGAGTAGAGTAGAGTAGAGTAGAGTAGATAAGGGACACAGTGGCTCAGTGGCTAAGACACTGAGCTTGTCGATTGAAAGGTCGGCAGTTCAGCGGTTCGAATCCCTAGTGCCGTGTAACGGGGTGAGCTTCCGTTACTTGTCCCAGCTTCTGCCAACCTAGCAGTTCGAAAGCAGGTAAAAAATGCAAGTAGAAAAATAGGGACGACCTTTGGTGGGAAGGGAACAGCGTTCCGTGTGCCTTTGGCATTTAGTCATGCTGACCACATGACCACAGAGACGTCTTCGGACAGCGCTGGCTCTTCGGCTTTGAAACGGAGATGAGCACCGCCCCCTAGAGTTGGGAACGACTAGCATGTATGTGCGAGGGGAACCTTTACCATTACTAGAGCAGAGCAGAGCAGAACAGAACAGAACAGAATAGAACAGAACTGAACATTTTATTTCGTCAAGTGTGATTGGACACACAAGGAATTTGTCTCCGGAACATAAGCTCTCCATGTACAGGCAAAACAGCAGAGTAATAATCATAATAATGATACCAATAAGAGAAGGTAGTAGAAAAGAGGAAAAGGATAATAGCAATACAGCCATACTACATGGGTAAATCTACTTAGACATAAGAAAATGCTCTGGGAATTAGTTGTTCAAAAGAGGTGGATGAAAATATTGGACTTCTTTGCAGCCTTTGAGAAACCTTGCCTAGCAAAGCATACATTTCCGAACAAAACGAAAATCTTTTTTTAAAGCAGATTATTGGAGTGAAAGTGACCAGGAAGATGTTGACAACTCCTTAATGCTGAAGCAAGAAGGACCCATTGTGCTTTGTGATTCCTACCACCGGACCCCCTCGGTGAGTCCAGAAAGTTGTGAAATGCAAACCTTTTGAATTTCACCCTGCATTTTCTTTTCTTACTTTTTTTTCCTCTCTCCCTTCCTGGATGTCCCAAAGGTGCTTTTTCCCAAAGGCAACTAGACTTTCTTGGTATTTTTGTTTGAAAATCTTTTGTTTTTCACCCAAGAAGTTTCTTCAGTTCTAGCTCTGTTAGAAGCTTCTTGGATGAGAAGCAAAATGTTTTCAATCAATCAATCAATCAAAGAAAGGAAGGAAGGAAGGAAGGAGGGAGGGAGGGAGGGAGGGAGGGAGGGAAGGAAGGAAGGAAGGAGGGAGGGAGGGAGGGAGGGAGGGAGGGAGGAAAGGTAGGAAGAAAGGGAGGGAGGAAAGGGAGGAAGGAAAAGAAGGGAAGGAAGGAAGGATGGAAGAATGGAAGGAAGGAGGGAAGGAAGGAAGGAAGGAAGGAAGGAAGGAAAGAGGGAAGGAAGGAAAGGAAGAAAGAAGGAGGGAGAGAGGGAGGAAAGGAGGGAAGGAAGGAAAAGAAAGGAGGAAGGAAGGAAAGAGGGAAGGAAGGAAGAAGGAGGGAGTGAGGAAAGGAAGGAAGGAAAAAAAAGAAGGAAGAAAAAAGGAAGGAAGGAAGGAAAGAGGGAAGGAAGGAAGAAGGAAAGGAAGGAAGAAAGAAGCAGGGAGGGAGGAAAGGAAGGAAGGAAGGAAAAGAAGGAAGGAAAGAAGGATGAATGGAAGGATGGAAGGAAGGAAGGAAGGAAGAAGCCGGGAGGGAGGAAAGGAAGGAGGGAAGGAAGGAAAAGAAGGAAGGAAGGAAGGAAGGAAGGAAGGAAGGAAGGAAGGAAGGAAAGAAAGAAAGAAAGAAAGAAAGAAAGAAAGAAAGAAAGAAAGAAAGAAAGAAAGAAAGAAAGAAAGAAAGAAAGAACCATTGCCTTTTTGGAAAAAGCAGCTTTGGAACAACCATAACCTGGATGATGGAGAATCTCCATGGAAACTCTTTCTGGATGTGTGTTGGGAACCTAAAACCAACCGTCAACTGGATCTAACAGAGATAATAGATTTCAGTAAGAGATATCCTGTTACCCACATGGAAGCAACTCTGCAAGAAGCAATAGCAATAGCACTTAGACTTATATACCGCTTCCCAGTGCTTTTACAGCCCTCTCTAAGCGGTTTACAGAGTCAGCATATTTGCCCCCAACAATCTGGGTCCTCATTTTACTCACCTCGGAAGGACGGAAGGCTGAGTCAACCTTGAGTCTGGTGAGATTCGAACAGCCAAATTGCAGGCAGTCGGCAGTCAGCAGAAGTAGCCTGCAGTGCTGCACACTGCGCCAACACAGCTCAGTAACAGCCTATTGAGGAAAAGAAAGGGATTTAGCTTTGAAGAGTCCATCTTGTATGGTCCCAACCGTGGTGAAATCCAATTTTTTTTACTACCGGTTCTGTGGGCGTGGCTTGGTGGGTGTGGTATGGCTTGGTGGGCGTGGCTTGGTGGGCATGGCAAGGGAAGGATACTCCAAAACCTCCATTCCCTCCCCACTCCTGTGGGAAGGATATTGCAAAATCTCCATTCCCATCCCACTCTGGGGCCAGCCAGAGGTGGTATTTGCCAGTTCTCCGAACTACTCAAAATTTCCACTGCTGGTTCTCTGAACTGCTCAAAATTTCCGCTGCCGGTTCTCCAGAACCTGTTAGAACTTGCTGGATTTCACCCCTGGTTAGAGCGTCTTTCCATAACTATATCTTACAATGGGGTGTTTTGTTTATTTTTAGATGAATTCTTCGAGTCCATTCCCTGAGCCCAAACATGGCCGTCACTTCTCCAGTGAATCAACCTATTCCCATTCGTCTGCAGAAGAATCCCGACAGGACCCAGCAGGGAACACTCACTCTGCCGGAGGTTCTAGACCCCCCTACAGAGAACGACGTTCATGGCAGGATCTTATAGAGACTCCGTTGACCAGTTCGGGACTCCATTTTCTCCAGACGGTTCCTACTGATTCAGACTATGTGAACGAGAGATTCGGGGTATCCCCGGAGAGGCGGCGACAAGCCACCTTACCCGTCCAGAGACGCCACAACCATGATCAGGATGGTCCTTTCCCATTGGTCGAGTGCTACAAAGGTCAGAGTTCTCACTCCAGGCCCCAGAAGCAAAGAAGTCAAAGCCTTCCACGAAATCGCGATGTCCGCATCAAAGGGCGAGTAAAAACGAGTGGGATCTCCGAAGAGCGGTCGGAGGAGGAATTGGCCATCAAAAAGCCGAGTAACTTGGGTGAAGATGGTAAGAGGTTAAAATAACTGGACTCCTGATAGTGTGAGTGATGGAAGCGATGCAGGGTTGAAATCTAAAATTTGTTACTACCGGTTCTGTGGACGTGGCTTGGTGGAGGGAGTGGGTAATGTGACTGGGTGGGCGTGGCCAATTTTTTTTATTTATTTACTTTCAAAACCATTTTTTTCTACAACCTCTTCGGCGAACAGGTTGTAAAAAAAAAATGCTTTCAAAAGCCTCTGACGATCCCGGCTGAGTTGCCTGATCGGCAGAGACTTTTTTTCTTTTAAATGCCTCTGACGATCAGGCAACTCAGCTTGGATTGTCAGAGGCATTTAAAAGAAAAAAAAAGGGTTTTTTTTCTTTTAAAAGCCTTTGACGATCCCAGCTGAGCCGCGCGATCATCAGAGGCTTTTTTTTTTACTTTTAAAAGCATTTTTTTGGCCGAAGAGGTTGTAGAAAAAATGCTTTTAAAAGTTAAAAAAAAAAAGCCTCTGATGATTGTGCGGCTCAGCTGGGCAATCGAGGGGGGGCATTTTTTACAAAAACAGGGGCGTTTTTGCCCTCCCTCAGCTCCCAGGAGCACTCTGAGGGCCTCCCAAACCCTCTGTGTGCCTCGTGTTTTGCAAAAATGCCCCCTTTTTTGCCCATTTTTGCAAAAAAAAACTGGGCATGCAGAGGGTTTGGGAGGCCCTCAGAGTGCTCCTGATGGGCCGGGGAGGGCAAAACTTTTTTTTTTTTCTTACTTACCTCTTCGAAATCTTGGTGCGTCTTATACACCGGTGCGTCTTATAATCCAAAAAATACGGTACATGATTGCCATTCCCAGTCAGCTTTGGACAAGCAAAATCAATGGGGGACATTCCTTAACAATTGCATGATTCCCTTAACAACGTGGGCAGAAAAAGGTCATAAATTTTGCCATAACTCACTTAACAATCACCTTGCTTAGCAATGGAAATTCTGATCCCAATTGTGGTTGTAATTTGAGGACTGATTGTAGACAATGGGACCTTAAGTCTAGATTGTAATTGCGTGACACTGTCAGTGACTTCAAATAGGATGTTTGAAATGTATTAAGAGCCAGCTATAGCTCTGAAATTCTGTTGTTTGGTTTAGTTCATTCCCATACTTCATGTAGGTTGGAAAATGGCTCTTTAATAGGATTTATTTTTACATTTCATTGGGATTAAACAGAGATAGCAATAGCAATAATACTTAGACTTATATACCGCTTCACAGTGCTTTACAGTCCTCTCTAAGTGGTTTACAAAGTCAGTATATTGCCCCAAACAATCTGGGTCCTCGTTTTACCAACCTCGGAAGGATGGAAGGCTGAGACAACCTTGAGCCAGTCAGGATCGAACTGCTGGCAGTGGGCAGTTAGCCTGCAATACTAGCATTCTAACCACTGCGCCACCATGGCTCTTATTTACACAATATTCATCTGCACAATAAAGATTACGCCTTTACCTTTGCCTGTTCCCCTTCACTATAACTATATCTAGCTCCTAAAGCAAGTTTGCTTCTCTTTAGAAAAAGTAGAAGAACGAAGGAAGAGCACAGATGGTCTTCACGAACTCTACAAGACTTTGGAACAAGCCAGCTTGTCAGCCTTTGGAGAGCAACGTCCTTCCACCAAGCAGGAATTCCGGAGGTCCTTCGTAAAGAGATGCAATGACCCTGTCATCAATGAAAAGTTGCATCGCATCAGAGTACTCAAAAGTACTTTAAAAGTAAGAACACGGTATCCCTGTAGTAGATTCAGTGAAAGGGGCTGTAGCCAGGGGTGGGCTGTTGGGTGTTCACAGGGAGAACCTCTAACTAAGATTCTGTGCAGTTCAGAGAACCCCAAAATCCCACTCCTGGCTGGCCTCTCCCACACTGCCCCACCCCACCCAGGAGTCCCCACGCGGCCTGTTTTGGGTACAGGTAAGTGCAGGACACGTGCGGAGGCTCGGGGAAGGTGAAAAACGGGCCTACCGGATGTTCAGGGAGGCCAGAAACAGGTCCGTTTCTGGCCTACAGAATGTCTCTGGAGCCTGGGGAGGCCATTTTCACCCTCCCGGAGACTTGGGGAAAGCCTCCAGAGCCCGGGGAGGGCAAAAAGCCCCTCCCCCCCAGCCGTGGTGCAGGAAGCCAACTAGGCCATGCCTACCATGGCCATGCCCACCCAGCAACCGGGTAGAGAACCCCTTGCTAAAATTTTTGAAGCCCACCCCTGGCTGTAGCTTGTTATAATAACAACTGAGATTTTTTTCTACTTCTGAATCAGAGGAATGTAGAAAGGCCAATTCTCCATCTAATGACCATCTCTAGATCCAAACCAGGAGAAGTCCAATTTGAACCATGAATGTACACAAGACCTTCATTCAAAGAGTGAGAGAGCATATCTATCATCACATCACAAGATCTTCCCCTTACGACCTGGGTGAAACATCATGACACAAAGCCAGAAAAAGGCAAAACTTGAGCATGAAGAATCAGGATCACACATAAGTTCCAGTTCAGAAGATTTATTGCTGAAACCTATACACAAGAATCTGGTCAACTAACGTAGAATACTAAATTGGGGCATGATAAGTGTTGAGGAATTCGCAGAGCAACCCTTGAGTAGCAAGGGTGTGCACATGAAAAGCGATTGAGAGTAGTTCGGAAATAACACAGCCAACACACAGATACACTGAGTTGTGTTTACTTTCAGGAAATAGTAATAAGGCACAGTCCAATAAACAGTCCAGGTCAATCACAGATAAAGCAGTAGATAGTAAAACAATAGTCCAAGGATAATCCAATAACAAAGTCTTCTTACCAGTCGTTGTAGTCATACATGATAAACAGTTGCAAACAGTAGCAAACACAGCAAAATGCAGTAAAGAGCACACAGCAAGCAGCAAAGATATCAGCAAAGAGAAAAATAAACCAGGTTTCTAGCTCCCTCTTAAGGACATTGGCTACAGAGCTAACCAATCAGGACAAGTATGATGCAATACGCAATACAGCAGTCTTAAAGCTATATTCATGGTTTATATATTGCCAACCCAACAAGTTAGGTAAAATCATTTCCTAACAATAAGGGTCAACAGAATTCAAGAGGGGTTGGACTTGTAACATTAGTGGGAATGTAATGACTCTAGGCTAATGATTCACTTGACTCCACCTTCCAGCTCTGCCTCCTCTTTTCCTTCACATAATGACATGATGCTGCTTTCATCATTCTGCTTGCTTCTCCCACCCATTTCGCCCCAGACACTGTTGATTTCACCCCAAATGGATCTAAATGTTTGATTCAATCCATTCTTTTATCCTTGCTGTGTCAACTTAATCTCATTCCTCTACATTTTTTCCCACCCACTCCCTTTTCCTTATGTTTTATTGCAAAGTTGAAGGGAGGGGTTTTCAACCTTCAGAGATAGCATCAAGACAAAATTAAAGTTCAGAATTAAATGAATAATAATGAACCATAAATCATGCACGTGTCAAAAAAAAATGATTAGATCATGTAGCATCAAGAATGCAGCTAGCTGGAGGGCTTCTCATGCTACTGCTATTCACGGTGGAGTGATTAAGCTATTATTTCTTTTCTTCTTTTAATGAATTCTTTTTTTTTTCCTGCTAAGATAAAGATGGAAAATACGAAGCACGCTAAAAAAATCAAGGAAACTTCTGAAATCCTTGTGAAATCCCACAAATGAGGCAGTGTGGTTGCATCAGGGAGAGCCAGTTTGGTGTAGTAGTCAAGACACTGGGCTAGAAACCGGGAGAGTATGAGTTCTAGTTCTGCCTCAGACAGGAAGCCAGCTGGGTGAGCTGAAGCTCTCCCATTTAGTTCTACATAATTTCTACAGTACCGTATTTTTCGGAGTATAAGACACACTTTTTTCCCTCCTAAAAGAGGCTGAAAATTTGGATGCGTCTTAATACTCCGAATGTAGCTTTTTCAAAGCTTTTTTTTCAGCCCTAATGAGGCGCTAGCGATCTGCTCCCTCCAACTGTCAGCTGTTCTTTAGAAGCTTTTTTTCAGTGAAGCTTTTGCCTGCTCCCTCCGACTCTCAGTTGGAGCTTTTCAGCTGGACTCTGAAGCCTTTTTTCAGCCCTAATGAGGCGCTAGTGATCTGCTCCCTCAGACTGTCAGCTGTTCTTTAGAAGCTTTTTTTCAGTGAAGCTTTTGCCTGCTCCCTCCGACTCTCAGCTGGAGCTTTTCAGCTGGACTCTGAAGCCTTTTTTCAGCCCTAATGAGGCGCTAGTGATCTGCTCCCTCAGACTGTCAGCTGTTCTTTAGAAGCTTTTTTTCAGTGAAGCTTTTGCCTGCTCCCTCCGACTCTCAGCTGGAGCTTTTCAGCTGGACTCTGAAGCCTTTTTTCAGCCCTAAAGAGGCGCTAGCAATCTGCTCCCTCTGACTCTCAGCTGTTCTTTAGAAGCTTTTTTTCAGTGAAGCTTTTGCCTGCTCCCTCCGACTCTCAGCTGGAGCTTTTCAGCTGGACTCTGAAGCCTTTTTTCAGCCCTAATGAGGCGCTAGCGATCTGCTCCCTCAGACTCTCAGCTGTTCTTTAGAAGCTTTTTTTCAGTGAAGCTTTTGCCTGCTCCCTCCGACTCTCAGCTGGAGCTTTTCAGCTGGACTCTGAAGCCTTTTTTCAGGCCTAACGAGGCGCTAGTGACTGAAGCACTTTGCCTGCTCCCTCCAACTTGCAGCTGTGAAGTTTTTTTTCAGCCCTAAGGAGGTACTAGCGAGTGAAGCGATCTCCGTGGTTTGCCTGCTTTTCTCAATGCTTTTCTCTCCAAAGATCAGTTGTGCTTTAGAAGTTGTCTTTTAATCCCCAAGCAAGAGATAAAAACCAGCAAACTAATGTGCTGAAACTGACCACACTAAGGACGCTAGCCAGATGAATACCTGGTAGGCAGATTTCCCCCCCCCTATTTTCCTCCCCAAAAACTAAGCTGCGTCTTTTCCTCCGAAAAATACGGTATGTTGTTCCTAGGATTGATTTTTCCACCTGAAATGTTCTCTTTTTCTGACAGGCCAAGGAAGGAGATCTGGCCATGATCAACAGCTTGCTCCACGAACCTAACTTGACGTCCAAGAAATTCAAAGAATGGAAAACAAAGAACTATGAGTTTTTTCTGGACATTTGTGAGTACAGCGGTGCTTTGAAAGCTCAGAACGGAGCTTCTGAACTCACCATTACGGCCTCTCTGCTCTCACACACACATTCCTTCATCGAAACCCACGTCTGACCACGCGAGGGATTGTCGAAGGAGGGCGGAGAGCAACCGGAGGGGTGGAGGGGGTGTGTGGATGATCCCTTGTGACAAAACACTGTAACCCATGTCAATAATGTATCCAGCTATATTGTAAATAGATTGGATAAGAATTTAGTACCATCGGATGCCTACTGCATTGCATGATCAGACAGATTTCTTTATTTATTTTTTACTCCCCTTTTCTGGAATTATTTTGGGTTAGTTTTCCAATTCTGCTTTAGTAAGAAGCAGCGTAGAAGGACGAACGGGCATCAAATGACACAAAACTGCAGTATATTTATAAAACGCCAGTATACTTACCCATATTAAAAAACAAACAAACATTGGAGTTTAGTCCACAGGATTCCTCTTTCTTTTATATACGTAGATATATTGCACCTGCTCATATCTATGTATATAAAACGGAACGTGAAAGCTGAGGTTTTATTTTTTTAAAATATTTCCAGATGTCCATCCTCATAAATTTCCCTCCCCTCCTTTTTTTTTTTCCTCTTAAGAGTGGAGATTTTAAATATGAAAAAGAGGGGAGGGGAAGAGTAAAAAAGAAAGAAAAGAAAGGAGTCATCATTCCTAGGGAAAGGGGGTTCAGCATTTCCAAGAAACAACCGGGATCGTGAAATATAAAGAGAGCTTGGCGAAGTCTAGAAACGGAAAAGTTAAATTTCCCCCCTCACCCCTTTTTTGGCGTGCCTTAAAGTATACAGCATTTATCCAAGAAAACCACTTGCTTTCCGCTTGAGCCTCTCCGGGCTCCAACCGGTACACGCTGTCGAAATGCTGTGCTATTTTTACAAAACTGTGCCTGCTTTTCAGAAGATTGACCCAAGATGCGCGCGTGAGGGTGTGTGCGCACTTACACACCCGTACGTTAATATGTGACAGAGAAGAAATTAAGGTACAAAAAAAAACTGTTCGGGAGCAGGATCGCGCAAACTGCAGCTTCTGCTCACCTTCTGGGCCGTCGCAAGTCGGGGCCGAGAACATAAATAATCCGTAATTTCTGGAAATCGGTAGCTATTCCGGGTGTCAGCAATTGTCCACTGTGAATTGAAGGCCAGAAACCTACCGACAGCAAAATTCTGATCTTGTCTTTTTTTCAGCCTCAAGACAGAATAACAAAAAAAGGCGGCCAGACTGAACACCGATGGCTTTCTATATTTACACTGTGCTATTGAATAAAGATCCTCAGATTTCTGATTTGAGAACCTTTGCAATAAAAGAAACCTACATCCTGTCGAGGCATTATCACTGAACAGGGAATTCAATGCCAGTAAGAAACATGGGTTCTCCTAATCACTCCTAATCCTTCTGAACCTGCCTCGTTGAGCAGGAACTCATTGTCCATCTCATGTTCATTGAAAAACAAGTGGAAGTCTCAATATGTTCAGGAACAGTACTACTTCTGTTGTTAGTTGCGAAGTCGTGTCCAACCCATTGCGACCCCATGGACAACAGGCCTTCCTGTCCTCTACCATCCTCTGGAGTCCATTTAAGCTCACGCCGACTGCTTCAGTGACTCCATCCAGCCACCTCCTTCTCTGTCATCCCCTTCTTCTTTTGCCCTCAATCTTTTCCCGCATTAGGCTCTTCTCCAGTGAGTTCTTCCTTCTCATTAGGTGGTCAAAAGTATTTGAGTTTTATCTTCAGGATCTGGCCTTCTAAAGAGCAGTCAGGACTACCGGTAATAATAATAATAAGCAAATCTCTGCCCTGCAGATGTTGCTGGGTTGCAATTCATATTGTTCTCCAAAACCGGAGCTCGCCAAGGATCCATCCTAAAAGTTTCTACTCAACTTTCAAGGAAGTAGGAGTAGAAAACTCTTGCATACCTCACTGCCCAACATGGAGAAGAGGTGAGCATTCAAAGCAGAGCTTGACAGTAAGCAAAAGGGTATTAGGTGTAACATTACCATTTTTTAATTTCCGCATGACTCTGAGGATTAAAACATAATTGGAAATATTCTAGATTATAGAGCACTATTTCTCAACCTTGGTGGCTTTAAGATGTATGGACTTTACAACTTCCAAAGTTGGACTTTCAAAGTCCAGTCATCTTACAGCCTCCATAGTTGAAAAACATTGCCATAGAGGTTACATAGCCACAGATAGAAACAGATTGGGATCTATAGAATTAACTTACATATGAAGCCTACTAGATTGAGAATATATCTGCTGAATATAACTCCGCATTGGCAACAGGAAGGGCATCCGGCCAGTATACACTCAGCTCCATTCAGTTGCCCACTCTGCAAGGGATTATGGGGTCACTAAAAGAAGATGATGAAACCTACTAGAGCTTTTTCAGAAAACTGGAATGCAGGAAACCCTCAATTTACAACCATTCATTTAACAATTGTTCAAAGTTGTGATGGAAGTGAAAAAAGTGACTTATGACCAGTCCTTGCATTGATGGCTGTTGCAGTGTCATGTGGTCAAAATTTGGGCACAAGGCAATCAGCAAGATGGTCACTTGTGACTTTCCCAGGAGGTTTCTAACAAGTAAAGTCAATGGGAGAAGGGCGTTGCATAACGACTGAATCACTTAGCAAGGGATGTTCCAGTCCCAATTGTGGTCATAATTCAAGGACTACCTGTTTTAGAGTACTGGGATGCTACCATAGGCTCGTCGGAGCATTATGGGAAACGTCCGGAAGTCTATTAAGTCTTGTTAGAAGGGCAACTTCCAATCATAAGCAGAAGTTGAACAAGGAAGTTGGTACTTGAGAGAGAAGAACCTAAACTCCTACTCCAGGATCAATAAAATTAATCTAGTAATTGGCTGTTGATTGTCCCTTTTTCATTCCCTTTACTTTTTCCCAAATGTGCTTCTTAAAATGGAGCCCATTCAGCTTGGCTTACTGTAAGGCCAAGCCTAGCCTATGGATTTTAAACAACATAGAAGGATGAATTAAGAAGAGAAACATTCATTTAAGATGTTCCTTGGTGTATCCTGGTTTACACCGGGACCCTTGCGAGCCCTTTAGCTGTATGCTGCAAGGACATGGCCTCTACTAATTTAGGAAGAACTTACATCAAATTCTAACCAGAAAAGCATTTGGAAGTACAATGCTACCCTGTTTCCCCCAAAATAAGACATCCCCTGATAATAAGCCCAATTGGGTTTTTGAGCGCGTGGCAGTAAGGCCAAGCGCTTACTTCAGAGTTCAAAAAAATATAAGACAAGGTCTTATTTTCAGGGAAACACGGTAGATAGATAGGTAGGTAGGTAGGTAGATAGATAGATAGATAGATGGATGATAGATAGATGATAGATAGATAGATAGATAGATAGATAGATAGATAGATAGATGATAGAGTAGATGATACCCTGTTTCCCCCAAAATAAGACATCCCCTGATAATAAGCCCAATCGGGCTTTTGAGCGCATGGCAATAAGGCCAAGTGCTTATTTCAGGGTTCAAAAAAATATAAGACAGGGTCTTATTTTCGGGGAAACATGTTATGTTGTGAATTTACTTGCTTTAAACCTTTTGCACCCTTCGGCAAAGCGGGTAAACTGAGTTTTGATTGCATCATCCCATCCATCATATTGCCTTTTTTTATCATACCTTGAGACATTCCTGGACATGAAAAAACCTAATACCTTGACCACAGAGTTGGAAGTCCAAATGTTGAAATCATTTCTAGGACCAAACAGAACTCTGCTGGCCACCATCTGACCACCACCTAGCCATAGAACACTTAGGTCAGACAACATGCTTAACTAAGTTAATTTAAAGCCTTGGCAGGTATGTTTGCACTGAAAGATAAACCTGGTTAATTTTAAACTTGGTTTGCTTTTTGGGTTGGAATTTTGATGTCTGTGTTGAAAACCCAGGTTAGTTTTTCATTTAATAGATCAAGAACCATTGCATCCAGTTTTGGTCGTCCCACTATAAAAAAGATGTTGAGACTCTAGAAAGAGTGCAGAAAAGAGCAACAAAGATGATTAGAGGACTGGAGGCTAAAACAGATGATGAACAGTTGCAGGAACTGGGTATGTCTAGTCCAGGGGTCAGCAACCTAGAGCTCCAGAGTCACATGCGGCTCTTTGGGCCCTCTGCTGTGGCTCCCTGTCGGGTGATCCCACCACTGGCTGGCCCTGCCCCTCACCCTCCCCTCCCAATCACTTCTCACCTGGCCTGAGAAGGTAAGGGTGACGGCAGAGATAGAGAGCTACAAAGAGAGGGTGAGAGAGACATAGAGAGATACAGAGGGAGAGGGAGGGAGGGGGTGAGGGAGGGGAGAGAGGTATGTGAAAAGGATTTTGTGGTTCCCGGTGTTTTTTAACAACTGGTTCTCTGCCCTAATGACGGGCTGGGTAGGCGTGGCTAGGGGGGGATCATGTGACTGGCGGAAGTGAGTGACACTGAATTGGCCACGCCCGCCCAGGTTTTGTGGCTCCCGATGTTTTCTTTTCTGTGCGAAACGGGTCCAAATGGCTCTTTGAGTGCTTAAGGTTGCAGACCCCTGGTCTAGTCTAATGAGGAGAAGGACCAGGGGAGACATGATAGCAGTGTTCCAGTATTTGAGGGGCTGCCACAAAGAAGAGGGAGTCAAGCTATTCTCCAAAGCAAAGGCAGGACAAGAAGCAATGGATGGAAACTAATCAAAGAGAAAACCAACATAGAACTAAGAAGAAATTTCCTGACAGAACAATTGATCAGTGGAATGGCTTGCCTTCAGAAGTTGTAGGTGCTCCATCACTGAAGGTTTTTAAGAGATTGGACATGTCTAGAATGGTATAGCATTTCCTGCCTAAGCAGGGGTTGAACTAAAAGACCTCCATGGACCCTTCCAACTCTGTTATTCTGTTAAGAACAAACTCACCTGGGTTAATTTATTAACCAACTTAAGTATAGTATGTGAACATAATCATTGAGCAGTGGCACTAATGCCGCCAGAGAAACAATAGCAGCTGCAACCATGGTCTGGTAAAGCCAGGTATCAGCTCCGCAGATAAATACTTCTAGGATTTAAAGGGAAAAACAAAGTATGAGAAATGTAAAAAGGAGCATATTTATAATGCCAGGGTGAAGCTGAATTGACAAAGCAATCTTTGTTCGCTAAAGCATTGTTTACTTAGTTGTAAACAAGCATTGTGCCCATGTCCTTCCCTTCCCTGAGCACTTCAATCATGGTTTATTAAACCAGAATAAACTGGTTTACCTTGCACAACTAGCTTTATTCAGTCGGATGTATATCTCATTGGACCATGGCAACTACTTTGAAGTAGACAGATACAAGCTTCTGTTGCAGTCTATGTCTGTCAAACAGAATATGATGGCAGTTTGACGTTCTGGTTTTGATATTCTAGTAATCTGTAATTCAAAGATTAAGGTAAAGGTGTAGAAGGAATGCGGTGGCTCAGTGGCTAAGACGCTGAGCTTGTTGATCGAAAGGTCGGCAGTTCAGCTGTTCGAATCCCAAGTGCCGCATAACAGGGTGAGCTCCCGTTACTTAACCCAGCTTCTGCCAACCTAGCAGTTCGAAAGCATGTAAAAAATGCAAGTAGAAAAATAGGGACCACCTTTGGTGGGAAGGTAACAGCGTTCCGTGCACCTTTGCATTGAGTCATGCCAGCCATATAACCATGGAGACTTCTTTGGACAGCTCTGGCTCTTCAGCTTTGAAACGGAGATGAGCACCGCCCCCTAGAGTCGGGAACGACTAACACATATGTGTGAGGGGAACCTTTACCTTTTATAGAAGGAAAGATGGTGTCATGAGCCACAAAGCTAGAGATGAAGGGACAAAGATGGGGTTTATATGCCCCAAACTCAATTTTAATATGTCTGAATCAGACCTTTTGACTCTGTTTATTTAACAATTACTTTTCCAAAGAACTTTTTTTTTTTTTGTAAACTACTTTCTGCTCTTAGAAAAAAAAAGCATCTACAGTTTTCAGACAAGTTTAAAAGCAGCATTTGATACACTGGTGATAATAGATTCTGGGGCTTCCGAAGAAGATGCTGAGGTGACTTCATCCCAAACCATATGCTTCCCAAACGATGTTACCAAAGGTTTATAAATCCACTGTTTTATTTTTGTTCGTCTCTCACATGTCGGTCACTGTATAAATCTATGCAGATCAGCCTTTTCGAGAGAGTAGCTGTCCAAATTTGGCAACTCCTGATCTTGGCAGCTAGACTGATTCCACCTCTCTGTGTCCTCACTAACTGGTTTCTTTGCATTAAGAGCCTATATTTCAAAAGTTCACACCATCTTTTTTTTTCTTTCTCTCTCATTAAAAATGGCAATTTTATTGTTTATATGGTAGCAATCTTTCTCGATCTTAGCAGCTTTAAGATGTCTGGACTTCAACTCCCAAAATTCCCCAGCCGGCATGGGCAACACTGGACTATAGGATCCTGGACATGCATATCAATCTAAATTTATGTCTCTTAAGATAAATGAACAGTATTCCTTCATATCCATCTCTCTCTCCCCCCCCCCTCCCTCCCTCTCTCTCTCTCTCTCTCTCTCTTTCTTTCTCTCTTCCTCTCCCCTCTCCTCCTCTCTAAAACATGCATTCCTACACAGGAATGAGAGTTCCCAGTTTTGTCAAAAACATAATATTGCTGTACTATATTAAGAAACACCATACAATGGATCGAGCCTAAGGTTGTTGCATTTGGTTTCCACTGAAATCAGTGTTTTCAATAGCAGAGAAAATCTGTGGTTCAGGCTTAAATTGTGGACTTCTTCGTGGTCTCTGAGCTTGTTTGCGTGCAGATGTTTCATTAACCAACTAGACAACATCATCAGTGTGAGAGTGTGGGTTTCGCTGCCAGGTTTTATTTGAGGGATTGAGGGATCCTCCTTGGTGGTTCCTTGATTAGGTTAGTGTTTTCTGCCTGTTCATTTGTCTGGTGGTGATCCCTGCTTATCTGAATATAGACTGCTGAAGGGGTACTGTATTTTGGTCACCTTCTTAAATTTTTTATTATCTCCTTTGAACGGTGTGTAATTATAGTTTATGTGTCTATGGATGGATGTTTTAAACCCCAGGGATTTCAGCGGAAATCAAATGCAAGTGATTAAGATGAGCTACAGCTTGATGCTATTTCATCTACACTGAGTAGCATCTTCTGGGCAAACATTTTAATCAAGAGCCACATTTTGCCGATAATATGGATTTATCTGAAACAAATAAGACTGTAAGGATATCTAAAACATATCTTGTTTTCTTCTTGTTCGTTACTTAATTTTCATTAAGTAAGTTTCATTATAAGATAAAAATACAAAATAAAACAGAAGTTAGAGAACTAAAAGAGGAAAGAAGGAGAACAAAATGGCGACTTCCAACTTTCTTCAGTATAGTAAGATATATTTTTAAAAATACCACCTCAACCCTTTGTGTTACAGTTCACAACATTTAAGCCATTTCTATAACAACCAATTTATTCTAATCATCAAAACCTAAAAGCAAAGTTTCATTATTTTTCATTTTTAAGCAAAAAGTCCAGAAGTGGTTTTCAAGTAGAAACAAAACAGACCTAAGAAGGTCCTTCCAACTCTGTTAATCTGTTAAATTCTTCTCTTTGATTAAAATGGCCCATTTTGCCATCTCCATTCATTCCGTCACCTTCACCTTCCACTCTTCCGTTGTGGAAATTGGTGTGTTTTTCCATCTTTGTGCATATAAGATTCACGCCGCTGTTAACATATAGAATAACAAAGTTCCAAGTTTTCTTTTAAGTTCTTTGTCCATCAAACTTGATGATTAAAAGCACCTTCTTTGCAGTTGCATTTCCAATCAACGTTAAAACTCCTTTCTACATTCTTGATAGTTTCTCAGGTGTTAAATACCAATGTTATACACCTTCTTTTCTTCTTTTCCAACACACCGTTTTCTTTCATCGTCTCCCTCCGAAACTCCTAAATGGGCAGGGAAGGAGAGATGGCTAGAAGCTGATCTGAATGTTTCTACGACCATGAGTTCTTTCTAAACCTTCTTAAACTCTTATTTAACTTCCATCCTTAATGTCTTCCAGTAGGATACCTGTGAAGTGTCACTTAAGTGTCAGAAAAAAAGCAACACAATTGCTTTTTTTATTTTTAGAAATGAAAACCTGAAATAGGCATTCACCACATGTGAATCCATTCAGGCCCCACATTTGTGGCATCTTTGTGAGCGGTAGAGAACTCAGATCAAATTTGGTTGTGTGTTTTTGTCCCATCAATGGAAGCAAAGAAGCAGTTTTCTGATCAGCACACTTGTATGTATTCTCAGGCAAAGAAAGCTGAAGCAGTTTAATTAGGTACATCTTCACCAGTGGTGGGTTTTAAATTTTTTTACTACCAGTTCTGTGGGTGTGGCATGGCTTGGTGGGTGTGGCTTGGTGGGTTAAATACTGTAAAATCTCCATTCCCTCCCCAATCCAGGAGAAAATTCCTGCAAAATCCCCATTTCCTCCCGATCAGCTGGGACTTGGGAAGCGGAGAATAGATGGGGGCAGGGCCAGTCAGAGATGGTATTTACCGGTTCTCCGAACTACTCAAAATTTCCGCTAGCGGTTCTCCAGAACTGGTCAGAACCTGCTGAAACCCACCTCTGATCTGCATTCAAATATAAACCATGCTATGTTGGATTTCAACAGTCAAAATCTTTGTCCAAAAAATCCTGAGAAATGTAACTTTGTGAAATCATTGATTGTTCTGTGGTTGGATTCACTCATCGTATGAAACCCTGAATCCACAGTAAACATAGCTGGATTTGCACAATACATTTAAGGCTGTTGCTTCCTTATACCTAACATCCTCGGGGTTGTGTTTTTTTATTGTATCTCCACTGCTTTCATCTTGTCCTCAGTCCAGGAGTAAGGACATAGATCTGAGTAATCCTCAGCTGTACCAGCATTAAAGTAGCATTTAATACCCCAAACCTCTTCAAGGATAGGCTTAAGATGGATAAATATGTTTGGCTTTGAGTGGAGTGAGCTATCAACAATAAATGTTCATGCTAGGATAACTTTCTACACTATTAAGGATGAGTGGAGTACATTGCAGGAGTGAAGAAAGCCCGGAAGCCATGTTCCATGGTTGATAAGAGCAAATTGCTGGTTTCTTGCAACATGCTAAGCCCAACCAAACCAAATACTCAGCTGCTTAGAACAAGAAACGAACCACTCCTAGGTTAGTCTGGTTCTTTGGGAAGAAGCCACGACAAATGGAACCGATCTGTCCTAAAAGATGTGACTTGAAAGTTGTTAAGAAGAGGAGGAGAAATTGAGAAGGGATCCCTTTGCTAGAGTCGTGCAGGCTCCCATAACGTCTAGGAAGAATTGGCTTGTACCTCTTCAAAGAGCCCAGCACATCTCTCTGCTGTTCTGCCAATGAACGGAGTCCAACTTTTTTCAAAGTTTCATGTCTGCCCGAACAAAGATACCGCTGCTTTAAAAATTCCCAAGGGACTCTTTAAAGCAGCAGCATCTTTTCTTCAGGCTTCATTGTCAACGTGTGCACAGCCTTCCTATCTGCACTGATAAATAAGCATCCTTCCACCTTTGACACTGAAGCTGTATTACCAGAACACTTTGCTTCGTAACACCATTCGTTGCTGGTCCATAGGTAACCTCGCCTGATTTATTAAATAGCAAATCAATACGAATTTTTTTTGTTTGTTTACAAATAGAAAGCTTTTTAAAGACTATAGTGCTTAAATGTATGAAAAAAAATGTATGACACCATTGTACTACGGCCCGCACTTTACTTGCATATGAGCTTTGAAATAGGCTGTCGTCTTATTTTTATTTTATTTTTTTATTTTCAGTTTGTTCAGGGGTTGAAGTAGCCACAAGCTGGTACTAAATATCTGGTTCTCAAGCTGTAGTTTTGTTGTTTTTTTTTAAATGTCTCAGGAGACAGACATCGGCATTTTAAAGAAAATTGAAGGTGGTAAGAGAGAGGGAGGAATGCTTTCACTGTGGTTTCTATACCAATTTGTCATCTTGGGACAATGAGAAAAGTTGAGGCTGTAACTTTCTACACCCATCTGGGCTTATAGACCACTGATATTCTTACAATATCTTCAATCATTATGGTGCAACCTGGCCATAAAACGTGTGGCCTATGTTTTGATGGCCATATTTTGCTAGACCTCTAAACTGTGGTTAGGGACATTATTCTCTGCTTTAACTTCGATACCCAACTTGTCCAACCATAGCTTGGGTCATCCTTCTAAATGACTTACAAATCACCGTTTGGCTCTATTTACAATAGAAAGCCGTCTTAACTTGGACGTCCCAGCGAACCATGGCTTAACTAAATGCAAAAAGTAAGGAATCAGGCCTGCAAGAGGCAAGATATTTCTATTTAACAGTAAATTCAAGAATAGAGTCTCCACCCTGCCAATTATTCAAAATCTATTTTTTTTTTAATTGAACTGTGGTAATGGAAGAAGGGTGTTTTTGGTTAAAACGTGGGTTGTTTTAAATGTAAGGTTGTCTTCCTTGGGTATACAACAATACATATGACATTTAACATTTTCCAAACCACAGAATGAAAACAAGGAAAATAATGCATGTGGGGTTTTTTGTTTTTTCCACCACCACCTTCAAACCTCTCTAAAATAACGACTGATTTCCTGCCAGCCAAAGATCAGATAAATGTCTTTTGAGGCAGAAAAATCTTCGGTTAATGCTAATGTCTTGTTGGCTGTGCTAAGAGAGTGCCACAGTCTTTTCTTTTGTAAATAATGAACATTCTTACAATTTCCGTAGCAATAGGAGGTTTTAAGCCAACCTTCCCTTTGGACTGTTTTCAAACAACAATTTAACATTCTCGAGCGCCTTGTATTTTAAAAAGAAAAGAAAAAAAATATACGGAGAAACAATGTCTTCTGAAGATAAGGCAGCACTGTTATTAATCCCACTATAGGATATGTTTGTTCATTTCTAAGTCTTTTGTCACTGATAAATATGTTGTTCGTAGAGAGAATTTTTTCCCCCACTGGATGTAGTTTTCCCATAAACTGGAAGAACCAAAGGAAAGCTTATAAGGATGGGGCATCTCCAGCCCTGTTTTCCTTAAAAAGCTCTGAAAGAGAATTCAAAAGGTGATGATAGGCAGTTATAAACCAAGGGGGAAAAAATCAACCCAACCCCATCACACTTTTCACCTTGTTGTTTGAAAACATCTGTTCTGTCCGCAGCTCCACTGAAAATGGGGACGGCGTAAACCATCATTTGTGTCTTTTAAAGTCCATCCCCATTGATCTCAATGGGATCTTGTTTCCATCGGTAAGCGTCTATGGGATTGCAGTATCAGACCACCAAAATTAAATTTCAACCTCTGGATAATTCAGATTGTTCTGTGTTTTTTGGTTTAAGTTTTCCAAGTTCACGAAGAGTCTTTTTAATTCTCCTCGCTCTATGTCAAGAAGCAATCACCAATTTGTAGAAGCAATGAATGTTCCTTCCGTTTGGTTTTGTTTCTAGGGGGTGGGGGTGGGGAGGGAAATAATAATATTTTTTTGGTGTGTCCTTGGCTGCGTTTCTTTTTTTTTTTTCTACCACAGATTAAATGTTAAACTTTTTGTGTGTCTACAATGAGAATTTATGAATGGACCATGAGAATTTATGAATGGACCATGAGAATTTATGAATGGAAATAAAATTCACTGTGTGTTTTTCACTGGGCATATACCTCATGGTACATTGCACAGACGTGTAAGTTGTAAGTTGCACTGCAACATTATAAAAGGAACATATTGCTCTTTTTTCAAAGATATTAACTTATTTAAAAAATATATAGAGACTGTATATTATTGAAAAAGGACATTTATTCTTCCTAAATTGAAAAGTAACTTTTGTTTTGGGAAAAGTTGTAAAACTTCAGTTGTACATTGGACTTCAATAAACGGAATTCTCTGCATTTCAAAGATTCGTCTTTCCTTCCTTAGCACTTTAGGTCCTTGAAGAAGGAAATGGAAGCTTCGTTTCGTTGAGGACTACCTCCAATAGTCCTCAATTTATGACAACCAAGACCAGAATTTCTGTTACTAAAGAAGACAGTTGTTAAGTGAGCCATGCCCAATTTTACAACCTGTTTTGCCACGGTTGATGAACAAATCATTACAGTTCTTAAGTGAATCCAGGGGTGGGTTCTACTTACCTTTACTACCAGTTCGCAGTGGGGCCGCGCGCTCTTCTGCGCATGCGCAGAAGCGTTTTGATGACGTCGGGGTTGGTGGGCAGAGCCTCCCACCGGTTTTACTACCAGTTCTGTAGAACCGGTGCAAAGCGGGGGCAACCCACCACTGAGTGAATCATATAGTCACTGGATGAGAAATGAAGAAACATGCTCTTGGAAAGCAGCCCCCCACCGTCTTTAATAGCCCATAGCAGATGTCAGCACTTAAGAGATAAAGAAATAGCTAGCTGTATTCATAAGCAAATTCCCTGCAGCAACATCTAAATGAAGGTAGGATTAGCCCTCAACCACAATAGGAATTGCCTAACACAAGCCTTCATTGCATCAACCCAAACTTCAATCAAACCTAGCTCAGACAAACTCCTAGGATTTGTACATGGCCCCATGGGAGTCTGACAACAGCCAATAGAACACATATTCTTGCACAGGAACAGGAAGCTCAAGTGCAAAGCCTAAGAGAAGGTATAAATACCCCCCACTCGCAACTCCATGTGGTCAGCTGCACCAGAACCACCTATGTGGTTCTGCTTCACCATTAAACCATCTTTCCAATCAGCCTCCATGTTTCCAGTGCCTTTCTCCCGGCTTGGAACTGAACCAGGTGGATATTTCTTTCCACAGAAGAACCCTTCTGGCTATCATTTACGTACCAACTGAAAAGTAAGACAATGATTTTAGGGTGGGCTTGTTCCCAGATATGTAATCAGTGGTGGGATTCAGCCAGTTTGCACCACTTTTGGAGAACCGGTTGTTAACTTTCTGAGCAGTTTGGCAAACTGGTTGTTGGAAGAAATCATTAGGGCAGAGAACCGGTTGTTAAATTACTTGAATCCCACCACTGAGTAGGAGTGAGGGTAAGAGAGGGAGGAAGAGAGGAGGAGAAGGAGAAAGGAAGAGGAAGTAGGGAGGAGAAGAAGAGGGTGGGGGGAAGAGAAAGTAAGAAGGAAAGAAAAGAGAGAGCTGGTAGGTTTGAGGAGAAAGATGGCTGTACAATAAAAAAGATGAAATGGAAGAAAGGCAACCCCGAACAAATATAAAGATATTAAGGGCCAAATTTATATATATATATTAATTGTTTTTTAATATTTGTATTTCATGTTAATTCTGGCTGTACACCGCCCTGAGTCCTCAGGGAGAAGGGCGGTATATAAATTGGAAGAAATAAATAAATAAATAAATAAATAAATAAATAAATAAATAAATAAATAAATAAATAAGATAAAGAATGAATTGTTTAAAGAATAAAAGAGAAGAAATATGAATAAATGGCAATAATTAGAATTTAAGGGCAAATGAAGATGTTTATGTAAGTAAGCATAGAAATATTGAGACATGATAAAAAAGGGGGGGGGAAGATTTTGGCAAAAACTGTAATTGAGTAAAATGTATTTGAATTTGATTAATTGTATAAGATAAGATATGGCCAATACTCTGTTCAAAAAAGATGTGGGTGAATGGGGGGGGGGCAATAAAACTTTAAAAAAAAAAAAAAAAACTCCTATTCACATACCAGGGACTAGAACCTTATTTTAGCCCAGTATATTTCAATCTTGGCAACTTTTAAGAGACGTGGACTCCAACTCCCAGAATTCCCCACCTCCCAGTGCTGGCTAGGAATTCTGGGAGTTGGAGTCCACACATTTCTTAAATTTGCCAAAGGCTGTAAAACACGGTTTTAAAGCCTCCTCACAGCAGTTGAAAAACCATGCTCCTGGGGGATCATGGGAGCTGTAGTCCCGCGCGGGAAACTCTTCCGCGAAAAAAAAAAAAAACCAACACCGGGTGACGTCCCTCCGACGCCACTTCTCCGCTCCGCCAATCCTAGGCCAGCTTTCCTGTAGCTCCGCCCTCTTCCGGGTTGGGCGCTTCCCCACGCGAAGAGGTGGAGCCAAAATGGCGGCCAAGGTGAGTGGCTGCGTCGCGCCTCTCCGGTCTCCAATTCCGGCGACTTTCGAGGCTGCTAGAAACCCCTTTTTTTTCCCCCTTTCCTTCCTTCGTTTCGGGATCCACGACGGGGCCTCCCTGCGTTAAGGGGAGCCCTTTCCTGCTTTTCAACTGAAAACAGTGGCTCTAGGTTGCAAAGGGTGCCCCTGAGCATGTGCAGAATTCCCTTGTCCTGCGGGGTCATTGAGTCAGCCAGCTGCGCCCCTTTCTGAGCTTTCGCACTTCTCTCCCCGCCAGCCACGAAATTGGAACTTTGCTCTGCAAAAAAGAGGCCCCCAAAGGGGAGGAGGGGGTGGAAAAGGCGAGTGGACCTCTGAGCATGTGCAGAGGGATTTGTCCTATTTGCCCTGCTACAGTCATCGCCCCTTCCTTCTCTGAATGTGGGGAGGTGAAAGAAATAAGAGTTGCAGGGCAATGGATGAGGAAGGGTGGGCAAAGCTGGTTCCTTTGCATCTCTTCCCAAGCTTGGCTCCATTGGTAATTCTTGTTTTGGGCGTTCCTGAAGATCTTGGGCAACGGAGCATGTGCAGAATGCCCTTCCATTGTGAAATCCCACTGATGCTGCCTCCAGATGTAACCCAACATCCTTGGGATGTTTCTGAGATTCCTGGCCAAACTGCACTCCCTAATAGAATAGAATTCTTTTATTGGCCAAGTGTGATCGGACACACAAGGAATTTGTCTTTGGTGCATAGGCTCTCAGTGTACATAAGGAGAATAAAATGCATTCATCGAGAATAAAAAGATACAACACTTAGTGATAGTCAAGGTTACTAAACAGCTATCAAATTGTACTAGGAAACAAATAAAAACAATATAATGGAAAGTTACAAATAAAAACAATATAATGGAAAGATACAAATAGAAACAATATAATGGAAAGATACAGGCGACATGGTTATAGTAATAAGTGGGAAGAGATAGATACTGATAAGGAAAAGAATAATAATAGTAATACAGTCTTAGTAAATTATTTGACAGTGTTGTGGGAATTAGTTGTTAAGCAACTAAGCAATTAGTTGTTAATTAGTTGTTAAGCATTCGGGAAAAAATTGTCCTTGTGTCTAGTTCTGGTGTGCAGTGCCCTATAGCATCTTTTTGAGGGTATATATATATATATATATATGTGTGTGTGTGTATGTATGTAGGTCTTTGGTTATTCGGGTCTTCTCCCACGTAAAATTGGAAGTGTCTTGGCGACGTTTCGACGAAGTCTCATTCGTCATCTTCAGGCTGGTGTTCTCGGCTTCGTGCCTCCTGGAGGCACGAAGCCTGAAGATGACGAATGAGACTTCGTCGAAACGTCGCCAAGACACTTCCAATTTTACGTGGGAGAACCCGAATAACCAAAGACCTACATACAAACACCCGCGAAAACCTGAGAAAACATATATATATATATATATATATATATATATATATATATATATATAATAATATATAATATAATATATAATATAATATAATATAATATAATATAATATAATATAATATAATATAATATATAATAATCGTAAGAACCGCACTCTGCATATACAATAGGAGAAGAATAGAATTCTTTATTGGCCAAGTGTGATTGGACACACAAGGAATTTCTCTCCGGCGCATAAGCTCTCAGTGTACATAAAAGCTACAAGTGATAAATCATGAACAATTAGTGATAGTCATAGGATACTAACTAAGTAAACATAAATCATACTAGGAAACTAAATAAAACAATAAAAATCATAAAGATACAAGCAATATGGTTATAGTCATAAGTGGGAGGAGATGTCTGATAGGAACAATGAGAAGATTAATAGTAATAGTAATGCAGACTTAGTGAATAGTATGACAGTGTTGAGGGAATTATTTGTTTAGCAGAGTGATGGCGTTCGGGAAAAAACTGTCCTTGTGTCTAGTTGTTCTGGTGTGCAGTGCTCTATAGCGTCATTTTGAGGGTAGGAGTTGAAACAATTTATGTCCAGGATGTGAGGGGTCTGTAAATACTTTCACAGCCCTCTTTTTGACTCGTGCAGTATACAGGTCCTCCATGGAAGGCAGGTTGGTAGCCATTGTTTTTTCTGCAGTTCTAACTATCCGTTGAAGTCTGTGTCTGTCTTGTTGGGTTGCAGAGCCAAACCGGACAGTTGTAGAGATGACAGACTCAATAATTCCTCTGTAGAACTCTTATGAGCAGCTCTTTGGCCAGTCTGAGCTTTTAGCACATCCATCACCCGCTTGGTGCTTTCCAGATTATACATCCCATCTTCCCCAACCTGATACTGTTGACCATGGGAGTTGCAGTGAAGCATGGCTGGGAGACACCAGGTTGGGAGATGTTGTGAGGCTAGCAAAACCACATTGACGCTGGAAACCCCTTCCACCAGGTTTTTTTCAACGTTGGCTACTTAAAGTGTGCGACTTCAACTCCCAGGAAATCCCCAGCTAGTGTGTGAAATTGTGTATAGTGAGCATTTAAAAAAAACAAGTGCAGAATTTGCTGTTCAAGCATTCACATCCGTGTTCATCAGGGTGGATTTGATTTAAATCACAATTTAAATCATGATTTAAATCACTAGTAAAAAGGCTTGATTTAAATCAACTCGATTTAAATCATAATTTTTAAAGAGCAACTGTCATCTCTGCTACTCCTTTGACCCACTGTTGACTCACCGATAGTCCCAGTGCTGCAGAATATACAGCCTCATGCTACATAACTAAGCTCCATTTCATGCTGAATAAACTAAATTATTTATGTATCTTAAATAGAAAACTATCTTACGATAGATTTTTACCCCAAAAGTTTTTTATTAAAATAAATTCGATAAAAATAAAAAAAATCTGATTTTTTTTAAAAAAAATCATTGATTTTTATCCACCCTGGTGTTCATATCATTTCTTTCAACAAAAACAATAGGCTTTTGCAATATCTATTTTTTTTTCTCCAGTCTCTTCAATGTATTCGGTATAGCCCAAATAGTGAAGGGACTACCATAGTAGGCACCAGATTGGGGAAAGTTGCTTTTAAAATTTAGAATTCAGTCTATTTTGTGAATCACTTGCACCAGATACTTTAGGTAGAATGTAAAATGAGACCATAAGACTACGGTATAAAAAGTACAATTTGGTCTTGGACTCTTCAGAGTTTAAACATTTGATGTGACCTCTCACAACCATTGTGATATTGATGATAGAACACACAATCCCCAAATATCTGTGTTAATTAGCACCTTGTCATTCTAGGCACTTTTTTCTGCAACTTTTCTCTAGCTCTGTCTCTGTTTTGACAAGCCTGGGGCTGAGGGAATCTCTTAAGAATTCGTATTTTATTATGTAGAAAGGCAGTGGTTGCTGCTCATCACGGAAAGGTTATAACCATGTGTCAAACTAGAGCTCTATTCTGCTGATTTGTTTTAAAACTCAAAATTAGCATTGGGCATTCTTGAATCAATATTCCACAGGTTCCTATTTTCGGTGATAAGGTGTTTTCAAGATGCCATCCTGTGTTTTGAATCTTCTAGCTCAGGGGTGTCAAACTCAATTTCATTGAGGGCCACATCAGGGTTGTGTTTGAACTTGGAGGGCGTGGCCAGGGTAGGCGTGGCCAGCTCGACATCACTCATGTTGGGGGCACCTGTGGCGGCCCAAGCGTTCCTGAGCTCCATTTTCGCTGGCAGAAACACCACAGGCTGGTCCTTCGCTGTTTCCAGGATGGCCCCGCGGGCCAGATCTAAGTACCCCGCGAGCTGGATCCAGCACCTGGGCCTTGAGTGTGACACCCTGTTTTAGGTATTTTCCTTTTGAATCTTTTCTCAAACATGCAGTTTACCAGATTATTTGTTTAAAATGTCAGTTTTTTCAGCGGCTGCTGATGTCTGACAGGACATCATATACATTTCAGATGTACACACTTTTTTTTTTTCCTGGTAAACGATGCATCCCCTTTGTTAATCACTTGGTTTTGTGCCAGCAGTGGCAAAAAACAAAAAATAAGAATCAGGAACTTCTTTAAATGTGTATCAGTCCCAGTGCTTGTTACAAATGCTTCTAGCGCTTTTGTGGAATCTAGAATCGAATAGAGTAACAGAGTTGGAAGGGACCTTGGAGGTCTTCTAGTCCAACCCCCTGCTAAGGCAGGAAACTCTACACCACTTCAGACAAATGGTTATCCAACATCTTAAAAACTTCCAGTGTTGGAACATTCACAACTTCTGCAGGCAAGTTGTTCCACTGGTTAATTGTTCAACTGTCAGGAAATTTCTCCTTAGTTCTAGGTTGCTTCTCTCCTTGATTAGTTTCCACCCATTGCTTCTAGTCCTGCCCTTAGATGTTTTGGAGAGTAGCTTGACTCCCTCTTCCTTGGGGCAGCCCCTGAGATATTGGAACATTGCTATCATGTCTCCCCTAGTCCTTCTTTTCATCAGACTAGACATACTCAATTCCTGCAACCGTTCTTCATATGTTTTAGCCTCCAGTCCCCTGATCATCTTGGTTGCTCTTCTCTGCACTCTTTCTAGAGTCTCCGCATCCGTTTTACATCGTGGTGACCAAAACTGAATGCAGAATGAAATGAAAGATCCAAGTAAAATACAGCCGATGCTGTAATACTTGTATGAAGCCCTTCAAGTGGCTGTGATTGACAATAGAAGAATAACAATGGGTTGGTTAGACCAGCGCCTCTCAATCTTTTGGGCACCAGGGACCAGTTCCGTGGAGAGAGGTTTTTCTATGGACTAGAGGGAGTGTGGTTTTGTGTGCTACTTGTATCCCACGGATGGGGCTTCACTTGGTGGCGTGGCCCAGTTTCTGGCATGCCATGGACCAGTGCCGGTTCACGGACCAAGGGTTGGGGACCCCTGGTGTAGACAAATTGTTTGTCCATACTTTGTTTTGGGTCTTATTGACCCAATAAATATTATTTTAATCAAAAATAAAGAAAGGTCTGCTTCAAAGCCAAGCATTATATGAGCCACGGTGGCGCAGTGGTTAGAGTGCGGTACTGCAGGCTACTTCTGCTGACTGCCTGCTGCCTGCAATTTGGCAGTTTGAATCTCACCAGGCTCAAGGTTGACTCAGCCTTCCGTCCTTCCGAGGTTGGTAAAATGAGGACCCAGATTGTTGGGAGCAAGAGGCTGACTCTGTAAACCGCTTAGAGAGGGCTGGAAAGCACTGTGAAGCAGTATATAAGGGCTATTGCTATTAGCTTTCAGTGTAATTTTGATTTTTGGGAATGCCTCTGGAACGCATGGCGTTTTTAGAAAATAAACATGCCAAGTATCTGTAACGTCAGTGAGCATCAGTGATGACATTACAGTGGGCTAGAGGGAATGTGAAGGGAGAACAGGGGTGAAATGCTCCCAGTTTGGACCGGATCGCCCGATCCGATAGCGATGGCGGCAGGTGGTTCAGAGAACCGGTAGCAAAAATCCCCACCCCATGCTCAGCTGAGTTGCATGACCACCAGAGGCCTTTTTTTTTTTACTTTTAAAGGCATTTTTTCTACAACCTCTTCCGATGAAAAAAAATGCTTTTAAAAGTAAAAAAAAAAGCCTCTGATGATCCCGCGGCTCAGCTGGGATCGTCAGAGGCTTTTCAAAGAATTTTTTCCTGCAACCTCTTGGCCGAAGAAGTGGTTAAAAAAATGCTTTGAAAAGTCTCTGACGATCCCAGCTGAGTTGCCTGATTATCAGAGAGGCTTTTCAAAGCATTTTTTTAAAAGCCTCTCTGACAATCCCAGCTGAGTTGCCTGATCGCCAGAGGCTTTTCGAAGCATTAGAAAAATGCTTTGAAAAGTTAAAAAACAAAAAAAAGTTGGCCACATCACCACCACCACCACCACCACCAAGCCATGCCCACAGAACCGGTAGTAACACATTTTACATTTCACCCCTGAGGGAGAAGCTCAAAGGTCTATTTTGCCATAAATACAGGGCTAATGTGTGCTCTTTATAAGCAGGCAACATGCATATCGCCCCACCAGCGGTGATTTTATGGACTGGCCCACGACAAATGAAGTCTCCTGCAAGTCAGGCTTTTCTTTTGAGCTTTTAAAAAGAAAGCTCAAAAGCGTTTGTCTCCAAGATCCCTTCCAACTCTGTTGTTCGGTTCTGTTCTAGCTTTGATGCTATTTTCTTAAGTCAGCCCAAGAAAATGTTTTTCAATGATACGTTTAAGGGTAGTTCTTTTTTACTTCCCTGTCTAACTTACAGCATGATTTCAAAACTGGAAGAATCATTCTTACACTTTGCAGCTTGCAAAACCTCTGTTTGTGATCCCTGAATTGTAATTGCTAATAACCAAGGAGCACTATTTAATCGTATCAATTTAATTTAATCTAAGCAAGAGACAGTTAAACATAATCAAATAATCTCAGTTTTTAGCCGGACCTAATAATATGCCCCCTCCTCAGACAGGCTGGCTGAGTCTTGTGATTTTAATGGAATTTTTTTTTTTTACTTCAATCAATGTTAAGATAATTGCTTCGAAATAATTGCTGGGCAGTGAAATCTATTTATTACAGGAGCATTTTGTTAGTCACTGCCCAGTTCCTTTCAGTAGACATCTCAAAGCAATTAGTGTCAGGGTTCCCATTAGCACACCTAATGAAAGAAGACTCTGGAGGGTAGAAGTTCCTCAAAGTTCCATTTTATTAGAGATGTCATATTAGCACATCTGGGAAAACCCGAATCTGAAAGCTTCCAGGTTTTCCCCACCCAAAGGAAACACCAGGTCCCTTCCCCTGCACCCACATGTCCATCACATGGTTGAATCAATTCACTGTCCCAACTGGAGATGCCTCCCAGTCACGCCACTCCAGGTGCAGGCTGAACATCCTTGACTCTCAGAGAAAGAATGTTGTTCTGGCTAAAATCAGTGGTGGGATTCAAATTTTTTTACTACTGGTTCTGTGGGCGTGGCAGGGGAAGGATACTGCAAAATCTCCATTCCCACCCCACTCCAGGGGAAGGATACTGCAAAATCCCCATTCCCACCCCACTCCAGGGGAAGGATACTGCAAAACCTCCATTCCCTCCCCACTCCAGGGGCAGGATACTGCAAAATCCCCATTCCCACCCGACTCCAGGGGAAGGATAGTGCAAAATCCCCATTCCCACCAAACTCCTGAGGGAAGGATACTGCAAAATCTCCATTCCCTCCCCACTCCAGGGGAAGGATACTGCAAAATCCCCATTCCCACCCGACTCCAGGGGAAGGATATTGCAAAATCCCCATTCCCTCCCCATTCTTTTAATTTTTTAAACTGAAATTTTAATTTGTTTTAAATTATTGGGATTTTTAATTGTCTTGGGCTAAATTATTTAATTTGGTTTTAAATTGTTTTTAACTTTTGTATTTATGTATTTTATTCTGTGCCTGTTCACCGCCCTGAGTCCTTCGGGAGTAGGGCAGTATATAAATTTAATAAAACAAACAAACAAAACATTCCAGGGGAAGGATGCTGCAAAATCCCCATTCCTTCCCCACTCCAGGGGAAGGATACTGCAAAATCCCCATTCCCACCCCACTCCAGGGGAGGGATACTGCAAAATCCCCATTCCCTCCCCACTCTTGGGCCAGCCAGAGGTGGTATTTGCCAGTTCTCTGAACTACTCAAAATTTCCGCTACCAGTTCTCCAGAATCTGTCAGAACCTGCTGGATTTCACCCCTGGCTAAAATGTCTCTACAACTCCATGCAATCCCCCTTCCTAGTTTCCCACAGCGCTAAATGTGGCAGCCCTGAAGATCCAAAGCAAAAGATGGCCTCCAGGGCTGACAATCAGTGTCGTTTGTGGACTGAGCCAATTCTAGCCGTCATGCTACAATTCTTTTTTTTTTAATAAAAATATTTTTTACATAGACAGTTTCTGTCTGCGTATGACTAGTCTAGCGAAAAGAAGGAAGAGGGGGGGATGGTAATTTTCCGGTATATGAGGGGCTGCCACAATGAAGGGGGGAGGGAATTAAAAAGGGCCTGGTGGCTCAGCAGACTAAAAGCATTGTGATTAACACCAGCTGTCTGCAATTACTGTAAGTTCAAATCTCACCAGGCTCAAGGTTGACTCAGCCTTCCATCCTTTCTAAGGTAGGTTAAATGAGGACCCAGTTTGTGGGGGCAATAAGCTGACTTTGTATAAATATACAAAAGGATGAAGGCTATTGTAAGCCGCCCTGAGTCTCCGGAGAAGGGCGGCATATAAATCAAATATATATAAAAAAAAAAAATCAACTTATTTTCCAAAGCAGCAGAAGGCAGGACAAGAAACAATGGATGGAAACTGAACAATCTAGAACTAAGGAGAAAGTTCCTAACAGTGAGAACAGTTAACCATTGGACCGTGGCTTGCCTTCAGAAGTTGTGGGTGCTTCATCACAGGAGGATTTTAAGAAGAGACTGGACGGCCACTTGTCTCAAATTGTATAGGGTCTCCTGGTGGAGCTGGTTGAACTAGAAAACCTCCAAGGTCCCTTCCAACACTGTTCTGATCGATTGGATGAAAATAAATCATTCTCTTACAAAATGTGGGTGTATAGATTGCCCTTTGATACCTGTATGAGGGACGTGGTGGCTCAGTGGCTAAGACGCTGTTGTATCTGGATTCCTGGAGGACAATTCCTATTATTTTACCAAGGGATCTGTTTTTGCAAGTCCTAAAGACCAAAAGGGACGCGGTGGCTCATGGCTAAGGCGCTGAGCTTGTTGATCGAAAGATCGGCAGTTCAGCCGTTCGAATCCCTAGTGTCGCGTAGCAGGGTGAGCTCCCGTTACTTGTCCCAGCTTCTGCCAACCTAGCAGTTCGAAAGCACATAAAAAGTGCAAGTAGAAAAATAGGGACCACCTTTGGTGGGAAGGGAACAGCGTTCCGTGCGCCTTTGGTGTTTAGTCATGCCGGCCACATGACCACGGAGACATCTTCGGACAGCGCTGGCTCTTCGGCTTTGAAACGGAGATGAGCACTGCCCCCTAGAGTCGGGAACGACTAGCACATATGTGCGAGGGGAACCTTTACCTTTACCTAAGATGTTGGACTGGTCCTGAAGAAACCCAAAACCTGAACTTAGAACCCCCCCCCCCCCCGGGTGATTGTGGGCTCACTTCGACCTACCTCACTGGAGTATCGTGGGAAACAGGATTAGGGGACCACCAAGCATGTTGCCTTAATCTCGTATAAGAAAGCAGGATGTTAAGTCTAGCAAGTAAATAAATAATGCCTTCATATATTGTCGCATTTCTCCAGCCTAGAAAGAGACCTTCACCTTAAATCCAATGTATGGTCCTTCCTATCCTTTCCTGTACCTTTTTTTTTTTCCCTTTCTTTCTTTCTTTCTTTCTTCCTTCCTTCCTTCCTTCCTTCCTTCCTTCCTTCCTTCCTTCCTTCCTTCCTTCTTCCTCTTTCCTCTTTTTCCTTCTTTTTCCTTTCACAGCTGATCACCCCAGTGCATATCCAATCCACTCGTGCTATTTTACATTTGTAAAAAACTTTTGTTTTTTAAACTCCCCCCACCCCATCCAGTTTGCCTCATAAGTCAGCTTCCTAGCCTGCTAATCATGAATAAACTGGCATTTGAGTGGCAAGAGTGGCCTAGAGGTGAAGACACTCGCCTACCACTCATTAGGTTGAGAGTTCAATCCTAGGCAGCGGCAGATGCATCTCTTATCGAGGTGCAAAGAAAAAATATCTGCTGTGAACTCCACGTAGGCATCAGGAAGGGCATCCGGCCAGTAAATGCTCAGCTCCACTCCGTCGCCCCAACTCCACCCCAAAACAAGGGATTAAAGGGTCATTTTTAAAAAATGGATAAACCAGCATTCCCAGCTTAAAGAGAGATGTGGGCGTAACAGTTTTCTTGATGTTAGAATGAATGTTGAGGAACAAAAGCTACTTTCCTGGACGTATTGAATTTGTTTCTTAATTTCTCTTGGCTTCTCTTGGCTTGTGACAGCAGGTCACCAAATGGGCAGCTCTTCCCACAGTCCTAGCATGGACTTCTTCTCATGCACTTGATGCAGCCGAAGGAGAACAGAAATCTCGCCGGATTAGAGCACATCAGGTGAGATTCGTAAGATCATTATGGGTTTCGTGTTGTGTAGCGAAGCTTTTCCTGCGAAGATTACAATTGCTAATTAGGTGTTTGGCAGCGTGTCAAAGAAGATAAAGGTGGGTGTTTACTAGCCTTATCTGAAGGACTGTGGCAGACTTCTGTTGGACTATTTATCAACTCTTGGTGATTCAGCATGTGCTGTGAATGAAAGGAATTCACAGCCGTTAAAATAAAAGGGGATTTTGGGACTAACTGTGTGCTAATTACTATACCAGGAAGCCTAGGTCAGAACAAGCCCATGGTCACCGTCTGCCCCTTCCTTTTTTGCAGCTTCCCATGTACAGCGCCCCACCTCTGGAATCACGTTACGTTGACGAAAAACCCGGCCGGCTGCAAACCAGAATTTCAACCGTAAGAAAGACAACAAGTCATTACCTAAAGAACTGCAAGGTGAGAACACAAGCAGGCTTCTTGATTTAGGTACAGAAATAATACCTTTCAAAAGATTCAGTCACAACCCTGTTGGAGAAGGGGTGGGAGGGAAGCATGTTGGCAATCAAAACAGCCTGTGAGATGCAGATGTCAGGGTTCCGACAGATGCTCTAATTAAATCATGAGCCTTGAGCCAAAATAAATCCAATTATTTATTAGGAGCTTCATGACGGCACGTTCCAAGTGAAGCCAATTCTGACCCCACGTAATTTATGGCCCAGACTTGACCCTGTTTCCCCCCCACCCCCAGGATGTCTCATCAGTCACATTTGCCAACGGAGCAATTTCGCGGCTTGTAGAAATCACTCCCCTCCGGCTGCTGTGGGTAACCCTGGGAGACAGCCTTGAGAGAAAGATGTCTGGAATGTGCTTTTGTTTTTGGCTGCCATGCTGCTTCGCCATTTTCCCATCCCCCTTGCCTATGGCAACTCGAGAGCAGGCCAGGGATGCTTTGCGAGTTGACAGCAGATTAAATATCTCTTGCCCACAACTCTTAACAAGCCTGTTGGGTTTTTGCACTTAAGATGTTTCTCCCTTGTGAGTGGAGACGTTCTCAAATAAGTCGTTTCCCTATTTTTTTTTTTCTGTGCCTATCATTTTGTCCTCTAATTATCGTGAAAATCCTGAGCTTGTTGGATAATGACATCTGGTAGGGTCAACCCAAAATTGTGTTTAATATAAGATTCTTACCTTGCAAACTGTAGTTCTATGGATATAGAGAAGAGATTCTGATTGGTAGTTGAATTAGTAGTTGAAGGAGAGAGATTATCACTGTCAATAACATCCTTGACGTGGATTGCAATTCTTTATATTCCGATAGCTGAATTGGATACCCAGTTATGAGGCCACTGCTGTACCCATGTAGAAGTTTTGTATATAATTACACAGATTGTGTGCATATGTTTACTTTTCTGTCATGTTATACCCTAAATAAACAAAACCTCGCAAGCTGTGATGAAAACTGAAATTGTCCTGCAGATGCATAGCAAGAAAGAGAGAGAGGGGCTGTGTGTATATTGTTCGCTGCCATATGGTCATTCTTAATTGCTGAGAACTTGGATCGTAATACAAATAAATCTTAATAAGCAATGCATAGGCATAGGCACACCGCATATATATGCACTCTTGATGTCCAAAACAACAGGGGAATCTTACCAGTTCTTTGGCTGTTTTGTGTTTGGATTTCGTAAATCTTTTTTTTTTTTTTAATTTGATTTATATGCCGCCCTTCTCCGGAGACTCAGGGCGGCTTACAATGCGCTAAGCAATAGCCTTCATCCTTTTGTATATTTATACAAAGTCAGTTTATTGCCCCCACAATCCGGGTCCTCAATTTACCTACCTTAGAAAGGATGGAAGGCTGAGTCAACCTTGAGCCTGGCGAGATTCGAACCTGCAGTAATTGCAGGCAGCTGGTCTTAAGTACAGGGTGCTTTAGACCACTGTACTACCAAGACTGACTTTGACTTTTTGCCCTGGAAATTCAGAGAATTGTCATCTCAAGACATCTGCATTAAGTGACGTGATTTACCCCATTCTGAATACCTGGGGGGGCAACAAGGGGGAGTAGTGATTTGTGTGGGTGGGTGTCAGTGTCATCCCACAAAAGCTGCCAGTTGCATCACACCACAAGAACAAAAGGGCAGCCTTAACGTGAAGGAAATTTCTCATCACTTTGTCATCCCATGTATACATCGCTTTCTAATTGCAATTCACATACACTAGGATAGGTTTACATATTGCATAAAAACAAAGAGTATTTTTTTTTCCAACCGTCTCTCCTTTCTGTGAAGCTGCCTTCATATCTGCCAGAGGGATTCTTTTTTAAAAAAAAAAACCCACAATGATTTTAAAAAAAAAAATATTTTTGTTTTTGTTTCTACAGGATGCTTACCTCTTTGTCAAAAGTGGAATCACAACTTCCTTCCAGTTTGGAAAAGGTGGGTGTGTCAATAGAGCACTTTGCACCTTCCTTGTGTTTTGTGTACCTGCAAGGCAGCCCAAACAAAAAGCACACCCATAAATAGAGGTAGTCCTTGACTTACGACCACAGTCGAACCCCAAATTTCTGTTGCTAAACGAGACATTGGTTAACTGAGTTTTGCTCCATTTTACGATCTTTCTTGCCACAGTTTTTAAGTGAATCACTGCAGTGTGTCAGGGTTCCAAGTAATACACCCATAGCAAACAAAACTCCGAGGCAGGTAGATTCCTCAAAGAATAGCTTTATTAGGTATATCATATGGGCACATATCTGGTGAAAACTGACTCTGAAGTTTCCCACGGTTTTCATCTAATTAAAAGTAAAAGTTTTCCCATCAACCCCAATCAGTCAGTCACATGGTCCAATCATGGCACTGTCTTGTTGCCTGGTGACCTCACTCCTCCTTCCTCCGGCCAGGTGTGAGAATGTCCTTGGTTCCCAAGAGAAACTATTTTGTTTTGACTACAAAACCCTAGCTATCTCTAATCCCCACCCCCTTTCCCTATCCCTCAGCTCCAGTGTGGCCAAGATGGCTTCGGTCAGGTCATCTTCAGGGTTGACACAGTTGTTAAGTTGGTAACATGGTTGTTAAGTGAATCTGGCTTCTCCATTGACTCTGCTCGTCAGAAAGTTGCAAAAAAATGATGACTGCAACTATTATATCATAAATATGTGCCAGTTGCCAAGTGCCCCAGTTTTGATCATGTGATCATGCAGAATGCTGCAACAGTCGTAAGTGTGAAAAACAGTCATAAGTCACTTATTTCAGTGCTGTTGTAACTTCGAACAATCACGAAATGAATGGTTGTAAATAGTGGTGAAATTCAAAAAAATTTTACTACCGGTTCTGTGGGTGTGGCTTGGTGGGAGTGGTGTGGCTTGGTGGGTGTGGCTTGGTGGGTATGGCGGGGAAAGGATACTACAAAATCCCCACTCCTGGGGGAAGGATATTGCAAAATCTCCATTCCCACCCCACTCTGGGGCCAGCCAGAGGCGGTATTTCCCAGTTCTCCAAACTACTCAAAATTTCCGCTACCGGTTCTCCAGAACCTCCTGAATTTCACCCCTGGTTGTAAATCTAGGATTACCTGTGCTAGCTTTAATTTTATCATAAGGATACGTTAACAGACTCTTGCAAGCCTGAAAGTAAAATTTTCCAGCCGTCTCCTTTACTCCTGAGAAAGTAGGGAGGATCCTTTCTGAGCTGCTTGCCCTGCCCATATTCCTTTTGTGGGCTCAGCTGCCTCTTATCTGCCCTTTATGTAGTCTGTAGTCTTCCTTCTGATCTCCCAAGGCCATTCCTACATATGACTACAACTTCTGAAAATAACCAATGAGATAAAGAGAAGTTGTGCAAGAAATAACCAAGATTGTCTTGCTTATCTTAAAGATGCGTATGTTTACCTGAAGAATCCTCCCCCAGAATTTCTCCCTAAAGTTGGTGTGATCACAGTTTCAGGATTGACCGGAATAGTCCTAGCTAGAAAAGGTAAGATAATGCTCATTGTTACAACACTACAATTATGGGGAAGGAAACTACTCCAGATGATCAGAAAAACTGTACTTACTTATTAAAGTGATCTCTGTTGCTGTGCTGAATTTATTCTTAACCTACAGCCAGTATCTGCAAGGGTGTGGTTAACAATAGTCAAGATGGCAATGGTGAAAATGTGATGGTAGCTCTGCCGTCTATGTGATGGACATAAAAAAACGGGCAGAACGCGGATCACACTGAGGACCCAGTTTGTGGGGGCAATAAGCTGACTTTGTATAAATATACAAAAGTATGAAGGCTATTGCTTAACGCATTGTAAGCCGCCCTGAGTCTCTGGAGAAGGGCGGCATATAAATTAAAAAGCAAAAAAAAAATAAAAAAGCACACTATCACGACTCCATCTTGGCTTTTTTTGACTGTGCTGTGGGGATACCCCACTCCAGGCTAAATTAATCTTTTTACCTACAGCTTTTGAAGCTGCAGCTGTGGACAAGAGGAAAAGATGCAGCTGCTTTAAAGAGTTGCCAGCAAATTTTAGAGGTGCAACCCCTTGCTTCAAAAATACCATTGTACTTCCGCATCCTAAGCACTGCACGGCTGCTGAATCTTGAGCGAACTGAATAGGCTCCGTTAGTTCTCAAGTAGTGTTGACTTGGTTAGTTTTTGGTGGCTGAGCCTGATGTGCAAACCTAGACAACTTGTTCTGACCCAGCCTTCACAAGTACCGTATTTTTCGGACTATAAAATGCACTTTTTTGTCTCCCAAAAGGGGGTGAAAATGTCTGTGCGTCTTATACACCGAATATTGCCAAAGACCCACCCACCCACCAGCTGTTTTTTGGCCTCTGTACGCCCCGTTTTTTTCTGCCTTTTTCAGGCCTTTTTTGACCCATTTTCAGAGCTTTTTTCAGCCTCTTTGAGGCTTTGTGGCCCATTTTTTAGGCTTTTTTGGTCCGTTTTTGAGGCTTTTTTGGACTGTTTTGAGGCCTTTTTTGGCCTGTTTACAAGGCTTTTTTTGGCCCATTTTGGGGGCTTTTTTCAGCCCATTTTTGAGGCTTTTTTCGGCCCATTTTTTGGCCGGAAAAAAGCCTTGAAAACAAGCCAAAAAAGGCCTCAAAACAGGCTGAAAAAAGCCTGGAAAATGGGCCAAAAAACACCTCAAAAACGAGCCGAAAAAAAGCCCCAAAAATGGGCCGAAAAAAGGGCCCTTCTCCAGAGACTCAGGGCGGCTTACAATGTGCTAAGCAATAGCCTTCATACTTTTGTATATTTATACAAAGTCAGCTTATTGCCCCCACAAACTGGGTCCTCAATTTACCTACCTTAGAAAGGATGGAAGGCTGAGTCAACCTTGAGCCTGGCGAGATTCGAACCTGCAGTAATTGCAGGCAGCTGGTCTTTTTTGTTGTTTTCCTCTTCTAAATTTAGGTGCATCTTATAGTCAGGTGCGTCTTATAGTCCGAAAAATACAGTAACGGTAAGCCGATTACTCGTGAGTAAAACAACCTCCTTTTTAATAACAGGGCAGTAACAGTCTTTTATTCATGTGGATAAACAAAAACTGAAATGTACGTAATCCCAACAAACCTGGGTTTGGCCAAGGAATATGAATTGCTTGCTGTGTACTAGAAACAAATGTTTGTCTACGACAACTGGCCCCTCCCAAACCCTTCCTACTTATTTTCCAGCCAGGGAGGGGATGGCTAGGGTCTACATCTGCTTTTTTCTGAGGGCAGGCTTATTGCTTTCCGTTGATCTCCTCTCCTCTCTGAGCATATGCACATCTGGGATGGGCCCAGGCCCTCCCTCAACCTCCTCCTCACCTGACTCTGCAGCTAACTCTGCTGGCAGCCGATGGGACACAACAGAACTTGGCCAGTGTGAGGTTCAGTTTACTCTAGGAAAGCAAATCAATTATGTAACAAAATAAGTGATTTATCAGGAAACTGGTCTTGAAACTTCATGTTAGTGGTGCTCTGTGTATTCTCAGTTGAGCTTTGTTTCTTACAGGATCTCAATTCAAGAAAATCGCGTATCCCTTGTGCCTTGGCTCACTAGGTATATCTCTTTGCTACCCAGCACAGTCGGTGATTGTTGCTAAGGTAAGTTCCTTTTAAAGTTCATATTTAGGGTTATATATAATATGGTGTGTGTGTATATATATATATATATATACACACACACCATATTTTTCGGAGTAAAAAGAGGGTGAAAATCTGGGTGCGTCTTATACTCCAAATGTAGGCCCGTTCAGCTTCTCAAACGGAGGTTTCAGAGGCTGAAAAAAGCCTCTGAAACGGAGCTTCAGAAAAAAGGCCTCCAAACAGAGTTTCAGAAAAAAGGCCTCCAAACAGAGCTTCAGAAAAGAAGCCCCCAAACAGAGCTTCAGAGGCTTTTTTTCTGAAGCTCTGTTTCGGAAGCTTTCAGAGGCAGGAAAAATGTTTTTTTCTGAAACAGAGTTTCAGAAGTTTCAGAGGGAGAAAAAAGGCAAAAAAAAAAAAAAAAAAAGCAAGGCACAGAGCTCACAACCAAGGAACCTGTTGCTAAAATTCACCTCTCGGAACAGCTGATTCGGGGTATTCCAGGAGGCGATCCACCTGCCAATCAGCTTTTTTCTTATTTTCCTCCCCAAAAACTAAGGTGCGTCTTATACTCCGATGCATCTTATATTCTGAAAAATACGGTATATAAACATTTTATTTCAGTTTAAGAGTGTTGCTGCCGGTTGACTTTTTTTTTTTAAACTCCAGGGGCCAAATTTCAAATAAACTGCCATTCAGAATTAGGAGGATTTTCTTCCACTCTCCGAATTGTCCTATTCATTAAAAAATAAAATAAAATCACCACCTTGTGTCCGTTGCTCAGTTGAATAACACATTTCACGTTAAACCAGGTTACAGGTAGCAAAGTTTATGCTGCGAGTCATAAAATGTATACAACTGTAGGATCACTCTGGACAAAAAAATCTTCCACAGAAGTTGCCCAGGAGAAAGATACTGAGGTATGTCCTTTTCCAAGAAGCTTTTTAAATAGCAAAAGTTTTGATAAGTTTTAAAATATCAACATTTTGCATCTGTTTAAATGATAACATTAACTGCATCTCTACATTGCCCATTGTAAAGAGGCCCTAAGGTGGAGTTTTAATGTTAGTTACCTATACATGGAGTCCCTGATGCTTCTGAATTTGGTGGTTTGCTTACAGATGTTTCATTACCCAACTAACCTGATAAGCAATAAAATTATATCCTAAACCTTGGCAACTTTAAGATGCGTGGACTTCAACTCCTAGAATTAAATTAGGGACTCAGTAAAGATTTTTTAAAAGTTGCCTGTTTCATAGTTGGCTGCCAATTCTTTCTTACCACAAGTGACCAGATATGAAGCTGCTTTAAAATCTGGCCCAAGTCCATTGTCTTTATCTCTATTTGTATTTTATATTAAGGGAAAATAAATATTTAATAAAATGCATATTACAAAAATTAAAATCTGGCCCAGGCCTTTCTCGTACTGGCATTCGATGACTAAGAATTCTGTGCTAGAGATAAAAGCAGAAATATTTTGGCCAATGCTTTTATTAAAATGGATCCATTTTTGGAAGTCACACTGTTTAATTAGAATAGACTGCTCAACCAAGATATCCTTCTGGATATTCCGTAATTCCGTCTCTTTTTCAAGTGCAGGAAGCTTCGCGAGTCAGTCATAGCCTCCCAAAAGCTCAGGAGGCCTCAGTAGAATCGGAGGACAAGGCAGAAAGATCAGAGGAACAGACCCAGAGAGAGAGGCCAGAAGTGCACCAAGATTATGAGACTTTGATGGGCGAAACGAAGGCGCCAAATGTCAGAACAGGTGAGAAGTTCTAATTGCCACCACAGATTTTTCTCAACTCTGGATCTGCAATTCCCAAATTGGAGGATTGTTCACACAGGTTTTGGGTGGTTGTTTAAACATCTGTGGAAGGCAGCTGGTTAGTGTAGGCCGATGATGGCGAACGTGCCAGAGGTAGCACGCAGCGCCCTCTCTGATGGCATGCGAGCCGTCGCTCCAGTTCAGCTCTGCTGCGCATACGCACACGCCTCCCACCAGCCAGTTGGTCTTCGGGTTGCTGCCATGCATGTGCGGGGGCCGTGCGCGCATGCGGGGGAAGGTGGGACACATGCGGGGGGCGCACGTGCATGCAGTGGGGAGCGGGGGAGCTGTGCATGCCTGCGCAGGAAGGCAGGCACATGCAGGGGGCGCGCACTTATGCATGGGGGGGCGGGGTGCATGCACAGGGGCTGCACGTGCATTGCATCTTAGGGGTTCGGTCGTGCACATGCGCATTCGCAAGCACATGCATGCGCTTTGGGCACTCGGTCCGGAAAAGGTTAGCCATCACTGGTGTAGGCTTATCTTGTCAACCAGTAGAAATTGAAATGCCAACAGGAGGAAAGGTAGGATAGGAATTGATGAATGAATGAATGAATGAATATCCAACCAGAATTTCCATTGCTAAGCACAAGGGGGTTATTAAGTGAGCAATGCCCAATTTTTATGACTTCTTTCGCCACGGTTGTTAAGCGAATCGCTGCTGTTCTTAAGTGAATCGTGGAACTGTTAAGCAAACCTGGCTTCCCTCATCATTGGCTTTGTGAGAAGCCCGCTGGGAGAGTCTCAAATGGTGATCAAAAACCCCAAGATGCTGCGACCATCGTAAATACAGGATGGTTTGCCAATCATCTGAATTTTGATTCCATGACTGTGGAGATTCTATGATGGTCATAGAGGTGAGGATCAGTCATAGAGGTGAGGATTGGTCATAAGGTACTTTATTCAGTGCCACTGTAATTTTAAATGGTTGTAAATGGAGGACCCCCTGTAAGTAAATAAACCTCAGCAGCCCCTCTCTCCCTCATTCCACACATGCCTATCCTAACATCTTTTATCAGAGTTTCTTTAAAAAATTAAATCCACAAGCACACACAGGTAACTGATTCAGCTGGATTCATTAACTTCTTTATATACATAATAGCAGATGAAATAAATTTTACAATACCAATTGTTGATTCTTCAACATGGTAGAAGTTACAGGCAGAACACAAGGCAGGAGAGAACAGTTAGTTTCATTTCAGCAGAGCAGACAGCATGCACAGACTGCTTAGTTTCAGTTTCAATTCTCTGCACAGACTCAGAAGCTGCAGACTAAGGCACGCCCTGGCTCCAGTCTGTCTCAGTTCCCAATTGGCTGACTTAGTTGCTATGCCTATTCATTGGCTGACCTTGTTGCCATGTCTCCATTCAGTCCCCATTGGCTGATCTATTCCAGTCCGTGAATATTCATACTCTGACATCTTCGTGTATTTTTGGCAGATGTATTGAAGGCGCCCAAGTTTAAAGCAGATGCAAGCCTCATGGACTATGGGCAGGCCAGCCCGGAAGATGCAGATCTGTATAGTAAAAGAAGCTAATACCCTCCAGTTTTCCTCATGGGACTTTTAAAAACAGGTTGGAAGCCCTGTGCGATTTGCTCACGGTCTGCATGGTGATAACGGAGTCAGGTAGCTTCTTAACTCTTGTTCTCTTGCCAATTTTCTCGTGCAATCCTTAAAATCTTTTTTCTACTCGTTAGTGCCACGTCGTATTTTTAACCGGTTGAAAGCATAATTGGTCTCTGGGTGTAAAAAGCCCAAGAAGCTTCTCAAGAGAGATCCTCGCTGCCAAATTAGTGAATAGTGTAAATTACAAAAGGATACCACACTGCTTCTAATCAAAAGCTGCAGCAATAATAATAATAACAACAACAACAACAATAATAATAATATGATAATAATATAGAGAATTTAAACCACATTTTGTTTTGCGTTTCTTTCTAATCCCTGGGCTAATCAAAAACTATGGCTGTTTTACTAATCTGCAGAAAGATGAGGACCAGGGATGTTTAAGTTTGTAGAATTGATGGTGCAACTTTCAATCCAAAGAGCCTTGGTAGTACAGTGGTTTAATGCACCCTGTTATTAACACAGCTGCCTGCAATTTCTGCAGGTTCGAATCTTACCAGGCTCAAGGTTGACTCAGCCTTCCATCCTTTCTAAGGTAGGTTAAATGAGGACCCAGTTTGTGGGGGCAATAAGCTGACTTTGTATAAATATACAAGAATATGAAGGCTATTGCTTAACGCATTGTAAGCCGCCCTGAGTCTCCGGAGAAGGGCGGCATATAAATCAAATTAAAAAAAAAATCCATAAAAGATAAAAAGATATAGTTCTGTGCGAATGACTTTAATGAGTATAAGCACACCGCTATGTTTCCCACACATATTATTGCGCATCCTGTGTGCAATATCAAAAGTCTGGAGACTAAAACATATAAAGAATGGCTGCAGGAGTTGGGTTGGGCTAGTCTAAAGAAAAGAAGAATTAAGGCGACATGATAGCAGTATTCCAGTATTTGAGGAGCTGCCACAAAGAAGGGGACCCATTTATTCTCCAAAGCATCAGAAGGCAGGACAAGAAACAATAGTTGGAAATTGATCAAAGAGAGAAGCAACCTGGAATTAAAAGAGAACTTTCCTAACAGTGAGGACAACCAGTGGAACAGCTTGCCTCCAGAAATCGTGGGCGCTCCATCACTAGAGGTTTTAAGAAGAGATTAGACCAGTGATGGCTAACTTTTTTTGCCATCGCGTGCCAGGAGTGGGGGGGGGGGGAGCCTCTCTAGGAGTCTCTGGAGGCTGGGGAAAGCAAAAAAGTCCCACCGGGAGTTGGGAAATGGGCCGTTTCAGGCCTCCGAGGGAGTGGGAAAGGCTGTTTTTGCCCTCCCCAGATGCACAGAGAGGATCTGGAGCCAGGTAGGTATTATCAGACGCAATCAGTTCTAAACAAACAGATTTTATTAGAACAGCTGAGAATTAACTCATTCTCAGCGTAGTCCAAACTAAGTATGAAGGCTATTGCTTAACGCATTGTAAGCCGCCCTGAGTCTCCGGAGAAGGGCGGCATATAAATCAAATAAAAAAAAAACCTAATTCAAAACAAATTCTTCATAACACAATTCTTCAGCCTTATCACCAACCTTGGTATACTATGGCAACCTGCCAAAGCCTTTTCTTGGCAAAAGTTCAGAAGATACTGACAAGAAACAAATCTATCAACGTTGTTTTCTGACAAAGAGCCCAAGAGTCGTTGCTGGTCTTTTAAGCCTTATGGGAAGGGCCAATCATCTCTTGGCCTTACTCCTGAGTCGTCCTTTTTGCTTTAGCTGCTCTTGCCTTCTGGCAGCTCTTCTCATGCGTGCACTAGGAACAGACTCCTCCTATTCCCCTGCCTCTCTGCTGTCAGCCTCTGGAGGCTCTGGAGTCTGCACATCACTCCCCAATGGCCCTGGCCCCATCTCTGCCTCTGACGCAGAGCCCTCATCCGGGCCTTCCCCAGCCTTCAGGACTGGCCCATGTTCTTCCTCAGCCTCCTCACTGTCTGACTCCGCTGCCAGCTCCGCAGGCTGCCGGTGGACCACAACAATTTGTCCTACCTCCACTTATTAAAACAATCTAAGTGTTTTAGCAATCCATGGAATGTCTTAATGAAAGCGGTTATGTCGGCCTGACAGATTAAGTTAGACAGGCCAGTAAACATTCTGGCATGTTTCTACTCCTCCTCCGATTCACACATGGCTTTTCATCCGGCACTGCTATACTTTAGAGAGACCCAACATCTCTAACCTGTAGAAAGCCTTGACTACAAATTCAGGTTTCAAGTGTAGATACTAATGAACTTTTGACTTTAGTCAAGGAGCCCTCAACAACCAAGAGAGTTGGTTGTGCCAATGTACCGTGTTTCCCCGAAAATAAGATCCTGTTTTGTTTTATTTTATTTTTTTGAACCCTGAAATAAGTGCTTGGCCTTATTTTCGGGGAGGTCTTATTATTTTGAGGCCCGTGGAGAGAGATGGGTCTCCTCTTGCTGTCTTACCTGATTTCCAGCTCTGTCTCCCTAACCCTAACCAGAGTAAATGGTGGGGACTGTCTGCGCATGTGGTTAAACATTTTCAGGAGACGGCTTATTTTCGGGGAAACACGGTATGTACCATACTTTTCGGAGTATAAGACGTACTCCCCCCCCACGTAAAATTGGGTCGAAATGTCTGTGCGTCTTATACAGTGAATGTTGCCGAAGCCCCGCCCACCTGCCGGCCTCCACCCTTTGGCTTCTGTGCATTGCGTTTTTGGCCTCCGCACGTCGTGTTTTCAGCCAATTCCGGGTGGTGGGGATCGCTACTGGTGCTGCCGATCCCTGCCACCTGGAACCGGCCGAAAACGCGACGCACAGAGGCCAAAAACACGAGTCACGGAGACAGCGATGGGCGGTTGCGATCCCTGCAGCCTGGAACAGCTGATTGGCAATATTCCAGGAGGCCAATCCAACCGCCAATCAGCTGTTCGTGCTGAATCAAGCTGCGATAACGTGCTGAAGCTGACCAGGCTGTTTGCTGCAAGGACGCTAGCCAAATGAATACAGGTGGTAAGCAGAGGCAGATTTTTTTTTTCTTGTTTTCCTCCCGTAACATACGTCTTATACTCCGGAGCATCTTATACTCTGAAAAATACGATACTTATTAACCAAATATTGGAGGGGGTTTCGTGTCACACTAAAAACAAGCTTGCTAATGGAAAAACACCAGAATCAAATCACGTATCAAGCTACTGCCAGTCATAAAACAAGCAAGCTTCTTTTTTAATTTCTTATTGCTAGTATTTGCCTGCTTTAGAGAGCCTCAATTTTAGCTAGAGGTTTCCTTGTGACTGATGAGCCGACGGTACGCCAACCTTGGAGAGAGAGAGACAGACAGACTCCCTTGTTACTCCCTAGCCATTCTGAGGAGGTGCTCTTTATCGAATCGGAAAAGATGCCATCCCTCTTCGGTGGAGAGATCGGATGCCCCGTGCCTCATGTAGTACTCGATCGACGGCTTATTCCAAACCACGACGAGAAAGTGCATGCAGCTGCAGTTGGCCTCCAGGGCGATCTGTTCAAGCAGAGGATTGCATTTGAGAGCAAACGCAAAGACGTTCGCAGTGCAATTCAGCAGAATCCACCACAGCACAGGGGTCTCCAACCTTGGCCACTTTAAGACTTGTGGACTTCAAGTCCCAGAATTGAGACTTCAACTCCCAGAATTCCTCAGCCAGCAAAGTTGGCAATTTTAAGATTTGTGGACTTCAACTTCCAGAATTGTGGACTTCAACTCCCAGAATTCCTCAGCCAGCTTGAAGAGTTGAAGTTCACAAGTCTTAAAAGTTGCCAACTTTGCTGGTGGAGGAATTCTGGGAGTTGAAGTTCACAAGTCTTAAAAGTTGCCAACTTTGCTGGTGGAGGAACTCTGGGAGTTGAAGACTTCAACTTCTAGAATTGGGACTTCAGCTTCCAGAATTGTGGACTTCAGCTCCCAGAATTCCTCAGCCAGCTTGAAGAGTTGAAGTCCACAAGTCTTAAAAGTTGCCAACTTTGCTGGCGGAGGAATTCTGGGAGTTGAAGTCCACAAGTCTTTAAAAGTGGCCAAGGTTAGAGACCCCTGCACTACAGCTCAAATGTTGACCAATACAGCTTATTTTAAAATGGCCGCTTAAATTGGTACGGTAACAAAACTTAGAATGAGTGACTTTCTTCACAACAGTCATTGCATGCAGAATTGTATATAGGTAGCCCTCAACTTGCAACCACAATAGAGTTCAGAATTTCTGTTGCTAAGCGAGACATTGGTTAATTTTGCCCCATTTTAACAACTTTCCTTGCCACTGTTGTTAAAGTGAATCACTGCAGTGGTTGAGTTAGTTATATGGTTGTTAGGCCATATAACTCCCCCATTGACTTTCCTTGTCAGAAGGTCGCAAAAGAGAATCACATGACACACACACACACACACACACACACACACACACACACACACACACGGGACATCACAACCGTCATAAATATGAGTCAATTGCCAAGCGACTGAATTTTGATCATGCTGCAACTGTCATAAGTGTGGAAAATGGTCATAAGTCACTTTTTTTCAGTGCCATTGTAGCTTTGAACGGTGACTAAATGAACGTAAGTCAAGGACTACCATGTAATTGTATCAAGCATGCAGAATTGCTTACACAAAACTGGAGGTACATGTTTTTGAATTCTTTTGTGCTCTAAATGGACTTCAATTCCCAGAATTCCCCAGGCAACTCAAGTGGCCAAGGTGGAGAAATAATTGCTCTAAAGCTATCTGGGCAAAGCAAGTTGACCAGAAGGAGATCAAGTCATTAAAACGTTTTGTTAAGATTTGAATGTTTGTACGTATAAAAATTGTTGCATTTTTCATGCACGCATCTATAGCTCATTGCAACGGAGCTATAATTTTTTCTCTCTCTTAATGGCAGCAATATTGCACATCAAATTGGGAAATACGAATAATAAATAAATGTAAAGTCACGAAAACCTCTCTTTGCAATCTAAGAATTCATAAGCAGTTTTAGCTGCTGGCTGGAAATAAACCAGTGGTGAAATGTAAAATTTGTTACTACCGGTTCTGTAGGCGTGGCTTGGTAGGGGGGGTAATGTGACTGAGTGGGCGTGGCCAACTTTTTTTTAAAAAAAAACTTTTAAAAGCATTTTTTCTACAACTACTTCGGCGAAGAGGTTGTAGAAAAAATGCTTTTAAAAGGCTCTGACGATCCCAGCTGAGCCGCGCGATCATCAGAGGCTTTTTTTTTTTTTACTTTTAAAAGCATTTTTCCGGCTAAAGAGGTTGTAGAAAAAATGTTTTTAAAAGTAAAAAAAAAAAGCCTCTGATGATCGGAAGGCTCAGCTGAGCATGGTGGGGGGTCAGGGATTTTTGCTACCGGTTCTCTGAACCACCAGCCTCCATCGCTTCCGGATCCAGCGATCCGGTCTGAACCGGGAGCATTTCACCCCTGAAATAAACTCAATTTATGAGAGAGGTCAAAAAATTTAAGGCGGCGGACTCCATTGTCATCTTGGCTATTTTGACCCTACAGACAAGCCCTGACCCTATGGGCCCTTTTGTGGATTTAAAGACTGCAACCACGGATGCTCCTCTAAATTTAATATCCCGTCCTAAAAATGGCGATTTGGACTGAGGGATGATGGAAATTTTAGCCACCAATTCGGGTAAAAAGAATCCCATTTTGAGAAAGCTGCTGTAGCTCTTTATTATTATTATTATTATTACTTTTCTGCTAGCTCTTTAGCAATAATTAGAGTTATCCAATGAAAACAATGAGCATAACATTTAAAATATAACTTAAAAGTCTTAAATGGTTACTTGCCTGACTTAAATTTTTTAGAAGTTCCGTTCCAATGCCCCAGCCTGCCAAAACACAGTTAAGAAACGCAGTTGAATGAATTGGAAATTATCCATTGTTTTGTTCTAACCTGTAGAATTATCTGTATGGTAAGCAAAGGCTTTTATTCTACCAATCTCTTTTTTTTTTTTAAACCGTTTTTAGCTTCAGATCTTTTGAAAGAAAGAAAAAATTGTAACTGCTTGGCTGCATCTATACGGATGGCACCAATCCACCATTAGATCAGGTTGAGTTAGGGTGGCTAAGACGCTGAGCTTGTCGATCGAAAGGTCGGCAGTTCAGCGGTTCGAATCCCTAGTGCCGCGTAATGGGGTGAGCTCTCGTTACTTGTCCCAGCTTCTGCCAACCTAGCAGTTCGAAAGCACATAAAAAATGCAAGTAGAAAAATAGGGACTACCTTTGGTGGGAAGGTAACAGCGTTCCATGCGCCTATGGCGTTGAGTCATGCCAGTCACATGACCATGGAGATGTCTTCGGGCAGTGCTGGCTCTTCGGCTTTGAAACGGAGATGAGCACCGCCCCCTAGAGTCGGGAACAACTAGCACGTATGTGTGTAGGGAACCTTTACCTTTACCTTATTTGCACAATGAACTTATATTGCCTTGTTTCTCACCTTGGCGACTTGAAGATGGGTAGACTTCAAGCTGCTGAGGTTGGGAAACACTGCGATATTGGATAGTAACACATTATTGGATTCACAAAATCTAGATAAACTCGGATTGTTCAACATGCTTGAAAAACCCATCACCCCAGTTGGGTACGGGATGCAAGCAACCACATTTCCTGCAATTTCGCCACCTCATAGGTCACTTAGAAGTGATTCATCCCAAAGCAGAGGGGTGGATTAGCGATTAAGCAACCAGGTTAGAATGCAGGAATAGCTTGCATTCTAGGAGTTCACGTCCCGCCTTAGCCATGAAAGACCAGCTGGGTGACTTTAGGCCAGTCACTCATTCTCAGCCTAACTCAGTTCACAGTTGTGGGGAAAATAGAAGGAAATAGGTGTGTTGGATGTGTTTGAGTTATTTGTAAAAATAATAAAGGCCGGGTAGAAATAAACAAAGCAAAAAGGGAGGACAGAGCAACCAAGATGATTAGGGGACTGGAGGCTAAAACATACAATGAACGGTTGCAGGAACGGCATGGCTAGTCTAGTGAAGAGAAGGACCAGGGGAGACATGATAGCAGTGTTTGAATATTTGAGGGGCTGCCACAGAGAAGAAGTGGTCAAACTATTTTCCAAAGCACCCGAAGGCCAGACAAGAAATAATAGATGGAAACTGATCAAGGAGATATTCAACCTGGAAATGAGGAATTTTCTGACAGTGAGAACAATCAACCAATGGAACAGAAGTTGTCTTCAGAAGTTGTGGGAGCTTCATCACTGGAGGCTTTCAAGAAGAGATTGGAATGCCATATGTCAGAAATGGTGTAAGGTCTGCTTGGACGGGAGGTTGGACTAGATGACCTACAAGGTCCCTTCCAACCGTGTTCATCTGTATGTTTAACTTCCAGGATCCTGTCTCAATTCAGGACTTGCCTCAAAACTGAGTGTCAGGAGTCCTGTTTTATATACAGGTAGTCCTCACAGCTGCCGTCGAGGCCAATATTTCTGCTGCTAAGAGTCATTTGTTAAGTGAGTTTTGCCCCATTTTACAAGCTTCCTTGCCACAGTTGTTAAGAGAATCATTGCAGTTGTCAGTAAATTAATATGGCCTCCCCATTGAACTTTGCTGGTCGGAAGGTCGCAAAATCGGACCTGAGGACACTGCCACCATCATAAATATGAATCAGCTGCCAAGCCTTTGAATTTTGACCATGTGACCGTGGGGATGTTGCAACGGTTGTGTGAAAAACGGTCATAAGTCATTTTTTTTTCAGTGTTTTGTATGTTAACTCACAAAGCATACCTGGCCTGCTCTCGAGTTGCCATAGGCCAAGGGGGATGAGAAACCGGCGAAATGTCACAGCAGCCAAAGACAGATGCACATTCCAGACTTATCTCTCTCAAGGCTGTATTCCAGAGTTACCCACAGTGGCCAGAGGGGAGTGACCTCTACAACCCACGTGAATGTGATTGGTGACACACCCTGAATGGGGGGGAGGAAACAGGATTATGTTTCCTGTAAATTACGTAGGGTCAGAGCTGGCTTCACTTGGGAACGTGCAGACATGAAGCTCCTAATAGATAACTGGATTTCTTTTGAAGCTTGGCTCGAGGCTCATGATTTAATTAGGGCATCTGTCGGAACCCTGACATTGTAATTTGAATGATAACTAAACGAACTTGTAAGCCGAGAGCTACCTGTATTCTACCTTTCTAGCCAAGAGAGAATTCTGAATATAATAAAGACAGGGTGGGGAAATGAATGTGTATCAAAACCTGGCTATTTTCCAGGCCCATCACGATGTCCTAATTCCACCTGGTGATTCTTCCATTTTCTTGCTGTATTAGAAACGGGCAACAAGGAAACATGATTGGTAAAAGTTACCTCTATATTCGTCCATAACATAAAAGTCTTCTAAGTATAACAGCTTGCCAATCCAAGGGTCGTATGTAAAGTAATACATAGCAAAAGCTACAATAGCTGCATCTGTGGGGGGGGAAAAGAAGAGGCATCGCTTTTAAGGAATTATATCCCCAAAATGAAAAAGGGCAAGGCTATCGAGCGACTAAAGAAATCCGGTTCAGTTTCTTTTAATTTTGTCAACTTAATGTGACAGCTCTTGTGATCGAAGTGCTCCTTGGAGAAAAAGGGGACATATGAAGATTTAACGTAATTGCTTATCTAACTGCATTTTGATAAGGACCGTTAAAATGGACCAATAAATGAATACCTCTCACTGAGTCATTGCATTTTATACTGAATTGGGAAACAGGCCATCGTGGGGCAGGAGGTGTCAAGCCACAACAGATCTTATTTATTTATTCATTTATTCATTTATTTTATACTTCTTTTTCTTCTTGAAAATACATAAACGCTTATTAAACAGTGTTGTCTGGATCAATCTACTTATACAAGATATTACTAAAATACTAGTAATGATAATAGTAATCATAATAATAATAATACATTTGCTTATATATAATAAAAGTCTTACATCATTTACTTATACCTATCAGTAACCTTTCATCCTCTTAATTTCCACTCTTTTTGTCTAACCATTGATCAAAGATATTCCATATTGAAAAGCAACCAGAAGTTAGATTCCTTACATGGTCTTCAAAGTAGAGGTCAGAGCATTAAGGGCTCTCAGGTTTTACTAAACTATGACTTCCAGTAGCCTTCATCATCCACACTGCAGCTGCTAAATGTCCATTGTTCAAAAATGTTGAGAGTTTGGAACAGGGGTCCCACCGGCTCAAGGTTGACTCAACCTTCCATCCTTCCAAGGTTGGTAAAATGAGGACCCAGATTGTTGGCAATATGCTGAGTCTGTAAACCACTTAGAGGGATGTAAAGCACTGGGAGCGGTATATAAGTCTAAGTGCTATTGCTATTGCTACTGCTTCTTGCAGAATTGCTTCCATGTTGGTAACAGGATATCTCTTACTGAAATCTATTATCTCTGTTAGATCCAGTTGACGGTTGGTTTTAGGTTCCCAACACACATCCAGAAAGAGTTTCCATGGAGATACTTATTTTCCACCATAATTTGCAAATAAATTCTGTCCAAATCAGACAATGTGATTGTCTGGATTTGTTTTCTCATTTTGTCTCTCATAGTTGAGGTCTACCTATGATGACAATTACAGGCCTCTCTCATCTTTTTAAGTGGGAGAACTTGCACAATTGGTGGCTGACTAAATACTTTTTTGCCCCACTGTTTATACCCCTTCACAGTGCTTTACAGCCCTCTCTAAGTGGTTTACAGAGTCAGCATATTCCCCCCTAACAATCTGGGTCCTCATTTAGATTTACGAATGGAATGGAATGGAATGGAGAATGGAACGGAACGGAACGGAACGGAATGAAGAATAGAATGGAATGGAATGGAATGGAATGGAATGGAATGGAATGGAATGGAATGGAATGGAATGGAATGGAATGGAATGGAACGGAACGGAACGGAACGGAACGGAACGGAATGAAGAATAGAATAGAATAGAATAGAATAGAATAGAATAGAATAGAATAGAATAGAATAGAATAATGAAATGGAATGGAATGAAGAATAGAATAGAATAGAATAGAATAGAATAGAATAGAATAGAATAGAATAGAATAGAATAGAATAGAATAGAATAGAATAATGGAATGGAATAATAGAATAGAATGGAATGGAATGAAGAATAGAATAATGGAATGGAATGGAATAGAATAGAATAGAATAGAATAGAATAGAATAGAATAGAATAGAATAGAATAGAATAGAATAGAATAGAATAGAATAGAATAGAATTCTTTATTGGCCAAGTGTGATTGGACACAAGGAATTTGTCTTTGGTGCATCTGCTCTCGGCGTACATAAAAAGAAAAGAGAGATTCGTAAAGAATCATAAGGTACAACACTTAATGATAGTCATAGGGTACAAATAAGCAAAAGGTGGAACGGGATAATTCATGATGGACAACTTGCCACTGGACAACTCACCACAAGCAACTTGCTGTGGAACGATTTAACAATTCTATTTCATTAGTTAAAATTTTTAAAAAAAATTAATTTTTGCCTTTCAGATTTCATTCTGTCCCTCCTTTTGCATACTTTTTGTAATGATTCTATTCCACCATTTCTTTGATATTACTGTAACTCTCGTCCCGCACTGAGTTGACCTGCAACGAATTGGCCGCAGAGAATTGTCATAGACCTTCATGCACTCGGTGGGAGTAACGGATTTGTGTGTATGAAAGCACAGCTCCTTTCACAATTACTATTGCCTTACCACTAATTGTCTTTGACACTCGGTTCACCTCAGGCTCAGAAGCAGCAGGAAAATGTCAGAATGAGCCTCTGCATTATCATGAGCCCCTCTGAAAATCAATTGATTTTTTTTCCCCTGCCTTTTTATCCTACACGCCGCCGTTGAAAAAATTAAGCAGAAGGAGGTAGGCAGAAGTAAAACACAGCCAGCCATTCTACTTCTGGGCTGAACAGAGAGAGGTTCTTAATGGAAAAAGAAATGTGTTGACGTTATTTTTTAAAAGTGGTGTTTTATATTTGGGACTCAAAACCAGATAATTACAGGCAGCTATTTAAAATAGGGTAGGAGGTGTAAGGTGAAATCCAGCAGGTTCTGACAGGTTCTGGAGAACCGGTAGGGTAGGAAATTTTGAGTAGTTTGGAGAACCGACAAATACCACCTCTGGCTGGCCCCAGAATGAAGTGGGAATGGAGATTTTGCAATATCCTTCCCCAGGAATGGGGATTTTGCAGTATCCTTCCCTTGGAGTGGGGTAGGAATGGAGATTTTGCAGTATCCTTCCCCTGCCACGCCCACCAAGCCACACCACGCCCACCAAGCCACTCCCACAGAACTGGTAGTAAAAAAAAATGAATTTCACCACTTGGGGAGGTGGCATAAAAATTTAATAAAGTAAGTTCACTAAATGTGCTGGGATGGCATCATAGTATCCCCGGAATCCTCAAATTATCTTTTAATTGATTTGACTTTTCAGATTAAAAAGTCCTTCAAATCAATACCAGTAATCCTTGTGAGACCACTCTCAAAGAGAACCCTCATCTCGTCTCCCCTAACTCATGATTTTAGACAAAATTTGGTAATTTCCCTTGATGGATACAAATATTACTTTTAAGGTGCCTAGGAGATCAAGGCCATTGGTGATCTTAGTCTGGATTTTGTTAGGGATGCTAACAAAATGATTTGGTGCAAATCATTCTTTTTGATTGTAGGTGAGATTGTGACTTTGGAGTAAAATCGAACTATGGAGAAACAGTCTTTTTAATTAACCCGTTTTTTAAAATGTCTTATGCCCTTAGCCCTCCTTTGTTACATTTTTGGAATATGTGGTTTTTTCCATGTATTTCCAGAAGTGGGCTGCTGGGGGTTCGCCGGGGTTCGGGAGAACCTCTAGCTAAGATTCTGTGCAGGTCGGAGAACTCCCAAATCCCACTCCTGGCTGGCCCTGCCCACCCCACCCTGCCCCTCCCAGGAGTCCCCACGCGGCCCGTTTTGGATGCAGGTAAGTGCAGGGCATGTGCGGAGACTCGGGGAAGGCACAAAACGGGCCCATCGGAAGTTGGGAAGGCTGGAAACGGGCCCATTTCCAGCCTCCAGAGGGCCATCAGAGCTTTGGGAGGCCGTTTTCGCCCTCCCGGAGGCTCGAGGAAAACCTCCGGAGCCTGGGAAGGGCAAAAAACGCCCCCCACCTCATGGTGCAGGAGGCCGACTAGGACACTCCCACCATGGCCTGTTGAATTTCTTAGATTTCTAATTTCTAAGGCCTGAACAGGTAGTTTTCATCCTGCAAGACTCATTTCACCAGCTAATATATATATATTTGGCTTACCTAACATTACATTTTCCGATGATACCTCTGCTACTAAACACTGGAAGAAGGGATGTGTTCCAAAACCATCTCGAAGTAAATCTGAAAAATGTTCAAGCCATTGAATGAAGGGTAAGAAATACTACATGAAAATTACAGACGAGAGGATCACCATTGGCCCCAAAGCTGACTCCCTTAAACAGATTTTGTCTGTTTTCACCAGAATGGAGGGATTAACTCTTCGGAATTAAAATGATAGAGAATGGTTAGACTTTTCTTCCACGGGAAGACAAGTAAAAATACAGTAGCGGTCAAAATTGTGGAAACCTTATGAGGAAAGTGTATTTTTGACATTTAATGGCTAATAACACCACTTTTGGGGGGGGGAGTTTCAAGATAATCCTATTTCACTGCTGGAATGGCCTGGGAATAGTTATTGCATTACGTTCTTGATTAAATTATCTTTCCATTGATATATAATGTTATGGTACAACTCCAAAAAAAGTGGTGTTATTAGCTAGTTTTAGAAAATACACTTTTCCCAAAAGGTTTCCACAATTTTGGCCGCTACTGTTCACATGCTTTAAAGATCTTAAAGCAAGAGTATCCAACCTTGGCAACTTTAAGACTTGTGGATTTCAACTCCCTGAATTCCTCAGCCAGCCAGGGAGATCCCCTTTTGTCCATGCTGGTTTTAGGATCGAAGTCCACAAGTCTTAAAAGTTGCCAAGGTTGGACACTCCTGTTCTAACAGCTTTGTATTAATTTTTTGGTCTTTAAAGGTAAAGGTAAAGGTTCCCCTCACACATATGCGCTAGTCGTTCCCGAATCTAGGGGGCGGTGCTCATCTCTGTTTCAAAGCCGAAGAGCCAGCGCTGTCCGAAGACGTCTCCGTGGTCATGTGGCCGGCATGATTAAACACAAAAGGCGCATGGAACACTGTTCCCTTCCCACCAAAGGTGGTCCCTATTTTTCTACTTGCAGTTTTTACGTGCTTTCGAACTGCTAGGTTGGCAGAAACTGGGACAAGTCACGGGAGCTCGCCCCATTACGCGGCACTGGGGATTCGAACCGCTGAACTGCCAACCTTTCGATCGACAAGCTCAGCGTCTTAGCCACTGAGCCACCACGTCCCTTTTGGTCTTTAGGACCTGCAAATAACAGATCACTTGGTAAAATAATAGGAATTGTCCTCTGGGAATCCAGATAGAACTGAAAGACATGCAGTTATGTAAAATATTATTAGGGGATAGAAATAAAGGCAAGCAGTTATTTAGAATATTAGGGGGTAAAGGTAAGCTAGAAGCTTTTTTTCTTGTTATCTTGTTTTTTTAATTAGGAATAAAATACACCTCTTGCTTTAAAAAAAAAATCTTTATAATGGAAATTGCAACAGTGACTTTGGGGATTGGAATAGGCCCATGGAAGGAATGTCATCTTTGAGGCCAAGGGAAGATTTTAATCAGGGCCACATGTGGGTTGAGTGAGACCCTTTTCAACACCTTGTGTAGATGATAGATAGATAGATGAGAGAGATGATAGATTAGATAGATGAGAGAGAGAGAGAGAGATGATAGATAGATAGATAGATAGATAGATAGATAGATAGATAGATAGATAGATAAATAGATGAGAGAGATTTATTTTATTTTATTTTATTTATTATTCATATTTCTATGCCGCCCACTCTCCGAGGACTCTGGGCGGCTTACACCAAAGACAGTATACTAAATAGCATATTGTCCCCAACAATCTGGGTCCTCATTTTACCCACCTCGGAAGGATGGAAGGCTGAGTCAACCTTGAGCCGGTGAGATTTGATCCGCTGATCTGCTAAACTAGCAGTCAGCTGATAGATGATAGATTATGGAGAGAAAGCGATAAATTACACAATGGTGGGTGGTTGGATGGATGGATGATAGGAGAGAGAGACAGATTCCCAATGTTCTTAAGATTTTACTCCCATCCTCTTACACACACACACACACACGCACACACACACACGGATACCAGTGGTGCATTATCTCTGTCCAGTCCCTTTTCCCTCTTGTCACCATCCTACTTCCCCTTTTCCCAAGGAAGGGCCGCATCTCTTCCTCTCCATCTTTACAAGACATCCAACAGCCTGCAGAGGAAGCCCTGTTTTGCCCCCAGCTGTTTTGTGTCTCTCTCCAGCCGGCCCAGAGAAATTTTGGGATGATTAAGATGTCACCATGAGAGCAATTTGAATATGCCACATACTGTTGTCGAATTGTTCTAAAAAAGAAGGGAGGGGGGAGTGGAAGTGCATTAGAGGGGGGAAGGCAGGGAGGTTCCCAGAAGAGGGGGGGAAAGGGTACATGCTTCCTTGTCTTCAAGCTGATGATGAACTTTTTCAGTGTAGAAAATACAGGTTGTCTTTGACGTTACGACCACAACTGAGCCCCAAAATTTCCATCGTTAAGTGACACAATTGTCAAGCTTTAAATGTTAGGTTAATTTTGCTCCATTTTATGACCTTTCTTGCCCCCATTGTTAAGCGAATCACTGCAGTCGTTAAGTTAGATCGTAAAGTGAATCTGGCTTTCCCCGTTGACTTTGCTGGTTAGAAGATCTCAAAAAGGGATCCCATGATCCCCGGGGACACGGCAACCGTCATAAATATGAACCGGTTGCCAAGCATCCAAATTTCAATCACGTGACCACGAGGATGCTGAAAAGGTAAGCGTGAAAAATGGTCGTAAGTCACTTTTTTCTGTGCCATTGCAACTCTGGACAGTCACTAAATGAAAGGTTGTAAGTCAAGGACCAGCTGTATAATACTCTCAAAGCTGCTGTTTTTACCTGTTTCTGTTATTTTTACTGCTTCGGGCATGTTTTCATAAGCAGCCAGTTCCTGCCAAGAGAAGAAAACCAGAATGTCACTGGGATAAAAAAAATAATGTTATTTGTTTGGACTTCTCAACAGTTGATAGGTTAAGACCAGTGGTAAAATCCTCTGAAGTCTGCTACCGGTTCTGTGAGTCTGCTACCGAGTGCGTGCTTTGCATGCACATGCGCGCCTGAGGCATGCCTGCACAGCACTAAAAAAGGAACATTTTGAAGCCTTCCGAGTCTGCAAAGGTAAGTAGAACAGCGAGAGGGAGGGAATCCGCTGTGCCACGCAATTGTTGTGGTCTGCCAGCAGCCTGCGGAGCTGGCAGCGGAGTCAGACAGTGAGGAGGCTGAGGAAGAACTTGGGCCAGTCCTGGAGGCTGGGGAAGGCCCAGATGAGGGCTCTGTGTCGGAGGCAGAGATGGGGCCAGGGCCATCTGGGAGTGATGTGCGTACTCCGGAGCCTCCAGAGGCTGAAAGTAGAGAGGCAGAGGAACAGGAGGAGCCTGTTCCTAGTGCACTCATGAGAAGAGCTGCCAGAAGGCAAGAGCAGCTAAAGCAAAAAGGACGACTTGGGAGTAAGGCCAAGAGATGATTGGCCCCTCCCATAAGGCTTAAAAGACCAGCAAAGGCTCTTGGGCTCTTTGTCGGAAAACAACGTTGATAGATTAGTTTCTTGTCTTGCTGCATTTATTTCTTGTTGGCATCTTCTGCTTCTGAACTTTTGCCAAGAAAAGCCTTTGGCAGGCTGCCTAATTAGACCAAGGTTGGTGATAAGGCTGAAGAATTGTGTTATGAAGAATTTGTTTTGAATTACTTTGGACTGAGAATGAGTTAATTCTCAGCTGTTCTAATAAAGTCTGTTTGTATTCGAACTGATTGCACCTTATAATACCTACTTGGGCCTGGGTCACAACAGCAATTTAGATTAGCTAGAAAGCAGGAAATCCGACAATTCTAGCTAATATAAATCACGCGTCACAGCTGATTGTCGCCCAGCTGATCATCGGTTCGCCCGAGCAGGTAGCATTTTTTACTACCGATTTGAGAGAACCGGGCCGAACTGGTAGCATTTCACCCCTGGTTAAGACCCCATTCGACCCCATCATCTTCTCTCTTACTCTAATGAGTCGCATGATATGAGGACAGTCCTGCGGCTCAGCTGGTCGCACCCGGAAGCGATTCATGGAGTTGCTGTTGCCTTCCATAATGAGAGTTTGAAGCAGCAGCGTGCCCGTTCGCTTCCCACAAAGGGGCTTGAGCGCTGCTGAGCCTCTGCTGGGGCTGCTTCATTCACCATCTCAAGAGAGTGATGGTCGGACAAGGACAGAAAAAGAAAAAGAGAAGACAAAAGAAGAAGTAGAAGCGGCCTTCTTTCCTTGCCACCGAACCTTCCCTCGCGTTATCTTTTCTCCTGCCCGTTTACAAAGAATGGAGGTTGGAGATACGGTCTCTGTTTCTGGCTGGCTTCCATCCCAGCTTGTGCTGGGGTCACCCAACAGCCTGATCATGCAAAGAGTCACAATGGGGCCAGCATCACAATATCTCATCTCTGCTCATCTTTTTCCCTTATAAACAATTATCAAGACAAGGTGAAGGTGGGAAGATCTCAAGGTAGGCCAATTTGGAGCCTACTCCTCAATGTTCGAAATCTCAAATGGGGATTTATGAATTGACTGATTAGGAGTTTTCTCTCTCTCTCTCTCTCTCTTCTTCCAAGAACCACACAAGTCAACGGATGTCCCCAAAAATGGATGGTAAGAAAAATGCCAGGAAGGCCACCTACAAAATTTAATTCAACATTGGGGGAAAAGAAACTGTAATAGCAATAGCACTTAGACTTACCGTATATACCGCTTCATAGTGGAATAGAATTAGAATTAGAATTAGAATTAGAATTAGAATAAGAATAAGAATAAGAATAAGAATAAGAATAAGAATAAGAATAAGAATAAGAATAAGAATAAGAATAAGAATAAGAATAAGAATTGAATTGAATTGAATTCTTTATTGGCCAAGTGTGATTGGACACACAAAGAATTTGTCTCTGGTGCATATGCTCTCAGTTTATGTAAAGAAAAAATAAATTATATTTGTCAAGAATTATAAGATACAACACTTAGTGATAGTCATAGGATACTAATAAGCAATCAAATCATACTAGGAAACTCTAAAAACAATACAAATCGTAAAGATACAAGCAACATGGATATAGCCATAAGTGGGAAGAGATAGGTACTAGGTAGGATGAGAAGAAGGATTGTAATACAGTCTTGGTAGTTAATTTGACAGTGTTGTGGAAATTAGTTGTTTACAGCCCTCTCTAAGCAGTTTATAGAGTCAACCTATTGCTCCCAAACAATCTGGCTCCTCATTTTACCGACCTCGGAAGGATGGAAGGCTGAGTCAACTTTCAGCTGGTGAGGATCAAACTGCTGAACTGCTGACAGCCAGCAGGCAGCAGAAGTAGCCTGAAGTATTACAGTCTAACCACTGCACCACCACGGCTCAGTAATAATAATCTTGCATTTATCCTTGATTTGTATAACCAGTTTATTGTATAAGACACAATTGGTTGGGTATGTTTAATAGGCTGAAGTCTCACACTAGCAAGACAGGGCCAAACAAATCTGTAAATTGTCTTAATCCATTCAAAGAGCCTCTCAGCCCACATGTATCACAAAACAGGTCTATGACAATTCAGCACAACCAACTCGCCATGGCCAACTCGCCCAGGGGTGGGATTCAGCCAGTTCGGACCGGTTCGAGTAAACTGGATGCTAATTTTATATCTGGTTTGCCGAACTGGTAGTTGCAAGGACTGTCTGGCCCCGCCCACTCCGCCCCTCCCAGGAGTCTCCACGCAGCCAGTTTTGAATGCTAGGTAAGTGCAGTGCCCTCTGGGAGGATGAAAAACGAGCCTCCCAGAAGTCTGGAAATGGGCCCATTTCCGGACCCTGGAGAACCTCCAGAGCCCAGGGGAGGCTGTTTTCGTGCTCCCGGAGGCTCAGGCAAAGCCTCCGGAGCCTGGGGAGGGCGAACCCCCACCCCTCATGGTGCAGAAGGGTTGAGTGGGCCATGCCCACCATGGTCAATCACACCCAGCAACTGGGTAGAGAACCGTTGCTAAAAAATTTGAATCCCACTCCTGAACTCGCCCCAGGATAAGAGTTAACACTAATATCAAATAAATGGTGGCATAGAAAGGATGCAAAAAAGAGAGAAAATGAAATGTGAATGGCAAAACTTAAAATATTTCTTCATTTATTTTAAATAGTTACATTGAATTGTTAAATTGTCCAGTTGGTGAGTGGGCTGTGGTGAGTTGGCAGCAGTGAGTTGTTCCGTTCTGTCACAAAACATGGTTTTCAAACTCACGTCACACCAACATTTGAGCCGTGGTGGCGCAGTGGTTAGAGCGCAGTACTGCAGGCTACTTCTGCTGACTGCCAGCTGACTGCAATTTGGCAGTTCAAATCTCACCAGGCTCAAGGTTGACTCAGCCTTCCATCCTTCCGAGGTCCGTAAAATGAGGACCCAGATTGTTGGGGGCAAGAGGCTGATTCTGTAAACCGCTTAGAGAGGGCTGTAAAGCACTGTGAAGCAGTATATACCATATTTTTCGGAGTATAAGATGCACTTTTTCCGACCTAAAAGAGGGTGAAAATTTGGGTGCGTCTTATACACCGAATGTAGCCCTGCCCATCCGCTGGCCCCCACCCTTTGGCCTCTGCCTCCCAGCAATTTACCTCTTTGCAGCAAACAGTCTGTTTCAGCTTCAGCACAGCCTGATTAGCTGTTTCAGGCTGCAGGGATTGCCATTGCCTATTGCCGTGCGGGCCTCCACTGTTTGCTGCAAGGAGGTAAATTTCTGGGAGACAGATTTTTTTTTCTTGTGCTAATCAGGCTGTGCTGAAAATGAAACTAAAGCTGGCTGTTTGCTGCAAGGAGACAAAATTGCTGGGAGGCAAAGGCAGATTTTTTTCCCTTGTTTTCCTCCCCAAAAAAGATAGGTGCGTCTTATAGTCCGGAGCGTCTTATACTCTGAAAAATACGGTAAGTCTAAGCGCTATTTCCATGGATGAGTCGTCATCATGGCCATTTTTAGACCTTGTACCAAAAGACAGGTATAGCATCACAACTGAACTGCTGTTTTTATTCAGCGTGTCTTCCAGTTTTCATGTCTCAGTGTTGCAATGATGAGGTATAGATAAACGGGTGACTTAGCTTTTGAAAAGGCAGGAATATTCCCAAAAAGGGTCAAAAAAGCCAAAAGGACCAAAAGAGGATCATTTTGTGACTTGCATATGGCGGGGAGGCTCCTGTCATTTAAAGAGGACTTGAATGCCACAGAGAGATTGAAGATCTGTTGAATTTGTCTAATAGATATTTTTTTAAAAAAATCCTTGCCACTTCCATAAAACTATTTTTTTTTAATAAGCGGAAATTACAGGGCACTGCACTTCCTTATAACCATAGCAATAGGCCTTAAGATCAATAATCCTTCTGCTGACATACTTGCTTTAAAATGATCCTTATCTGAATTGCTAAATAGTTACATCCAGTCTACAATGAATTCCTTTCCTCCAGAACTTCAGTCAGGAGAAACAATAAAGGGGAATTTTTTTTCCTTTGTTTTTAAATGTGTTTGGTGTGTGTGAATGCCACATTTGTTAAATCCTTCAGCCTCGTGGGATAGTTTACAATTTCAGGTTGGGATTTTATCTTCTGTATAGAGGGGACCATTCGGGACTTAATTTAACAGAATAAAAGAGGTGGAAGGGACCTTGGAGGTCTTCTAGTTCAACCCTCTGCTTAGGCAGGAAACCTTATACCATTTCAGACAAATGCTTATCCAACATCTTCTTAAAAACTTCCAGTGTTGCAGCATTCACAACTTCTGCAGGCAAATTGTTCCACTGATTAATTGTTCTCACCGTCAGAAAATTTCTCCTTAGTTCTAGGTTGCTTCTCTCCTTGATTAGTTTCCATCCTTTGCTTCTTGTTCTGCCTTCAGGTGCTTTGGAGAATAGGTTGACCGACCCCCTCTTCTTTTTGGCAGCCCCTCAAATATTGGGACACTTGCTATCTTGTCACCCCTAGTCCTCCTTTTCATTAAACTTGACTCATCCTGTTCAATTGTATTTCTAGCCATCCTGTCCTATCAAAATGTGATAAGCCATCCTATTTGGGACCATTGCATGGTGAACGAACAGCTATCCTTCTGTGTCACTTTTCAAAGAAGAAAAAGAAAAGAATTCCATAAAGGTAAAGGTTCCCCTCGCACGTATGTGCTAGTCGTTCCTGACTCTAGGGGGCGATGCTCATCTCCGTTTCAAAGCTGAAGAGCCAGCGCTGTCCGAAGACGTCTCCGTGGTCATGTGGCCGGCATGACTAAACGCCAAAGGCGCAGGGAACGCTGTTCCCTTCCCACCAAAGGTGATCCCTATTTTTCTACTTGCATTTTTTACCTGCTTTTGAACTGCTAGGTTGGCAGAAGCTGGGACAAATAACGGGAGCTCACCCCCTTATGAGGCACTAGGGATTCGAACCGCTGAACTGCCGACCTTTCGATCAACAAGCTCAGCGTCTTAGCCACTGAGCCATCGTGTCCCTTCAAGAATTCCATAAAAAGCATTAAACCCAAGTCTTTAAAAAAGAGTCTGATTCTCAGCGGACACTGGCTTATTGTCAGGCTCCCTTGGAATAGGGCTGTGCGAAACACTTGTGCAAACTCTGAACAGGTAGCTAAATTTGCTGGTCTACCTGTGAAAACCTGCCTTGTTCTCACCCCCAGCCCATGTTAAGAATCCTTGATTTACAACCATTTGTTTGAAGTTACAGTGGCACTGAAAAAAAAACTGATTTATCACAATTTTTCACACTTAGGAAAATGTTGCGGCATTCCCCAAGGTCATGTGATCAAAATTCAGCCACTAATGGCTAATGACTCATATTTACGACGGTTGCAGCGTCCCAGGGTACCTTCTGACGAGCAAAGGCAATCGGGAAAGGCAGTTTCGCTTAACAACGGTATTCCTAATTTAACAATTGCCCATGGCTGCAGTTATGCAACATGGCTAGGTGGCTCAGTGGCTAAGAAGCTGAGCTTGTCGATCTTAGCTTGTCGATCAGCGGTTCGAATCCCTAGTATAGGTCTCCTGCATGAGCAGGGGGCTGGGCTAGATGACCTCCAAGGTCCCTTCCAACTCTGTTACTGTTATTTATAGTGATTCATTTATCAACTGTGGCAAGAAAGGTCGTGAAATGGGGCATAACTCACCAATGTTTCACTTAGCAACAGAAATTTTGGGCTCAGTTGTGGACATAACTCGAGGACTACCTGGTAGAGTATTGTTTCCTGCTGGTTGGGGATGTGTCACTGAAAAGGAGAAACACAAAGCCAAGGGAATCCACAATTTCTGTCCTTAATGTGCCTAATATATCATTAATAAAGCTATCACCACTTATCAGGGTACTCTAGTAATCTGCTTTTCACGGACATTATCATCACCTATATCAGGGGTGAAATGCTCCCGGTTCGGACCGGATCACCTGATCTGGTAGCGATGGAGACGAGTGGTTCGGAGAACTGGTAGCAAAAATCCCTGCCCCCCGCCACCCATTGCCCAGCTGAGCTGTGCAATCATTAGAGGCTTTTTTTTATTATTTTTAAAAGCATTTTTTCTATAACCTCTTTGGCCGAAAAAATGCTTTTAAAAGTTAAAAAAATAAAAAAGCCTCTGATGATATCGCGGCTCAGCTGGGATCATCAGAGGCTTTTAAAAGCATTTTATCTACAACCTCCGAAGAGGTTGTAGAAAAAATGTTTTTAAAAGGAAAAAAAGCCTCTGCTGATCAGGCAAGTCACCTGGGATCGTCAGAGGCTTTAAAAGCATTTTTTTTTACAACCTCTTCAGCCGAAGAGGTTGTAGAAAAAATGGTTTTAAAAGTAAAAAAAAAAAAAAAGGTGGCCATGCCCACTCAGTCATATTAACCCCCCCACCAAGCCATGCCCATAGAACCGGTAGTAACAAATTTTACATTTCACCACTGACCTATATGTAATATATTTAGGAAATGCTACGATCTCATTTCTAATCATTTATTTACATGAATATTGGTCTGAGAACCAATCCAAGAAGACCTATCTTTAAAAAAGTTAATTAAAAACCAGGAATGATGCTGTAAAGCAAGTTCAAAATCCATGGCCTTTGGTCTAATGTAAATCAAAATTATTCTGATTGGAATGAAAACTTCAGAAAGTCGGAAAAGGATCAAAACTCTTCTTTTCGAAGGAATTCCATGATGTTGGCATCCAGTCTTCACCCGGCCCTACTTCTGCTGTTAACCATCACTTGCATGACCGCAAACGCTGCAAATCGTAAGAAAACCTTTGGGATCTTCTTTTAGATGACTTCTGGTTAACAAGATCCTCCAGATGTCAGAATAAAGGGGAATCCTTTGGAACTTGACTTTTTTAAAAGAGGTGGATGTAGTAAGGACTAGGATTAAAATCCGCAATCTTATATTCATCTGTTGGAAACGAAACATAGACCTCAAGGGATATGCCTGCACAATATAATTTACCTAGTGCAGTTAAAAACTTGATATGCTAAACCTGGTTAGTTCCGTTGGAGCTTAGCCTATTGTGCAAACCTAGTCCAATAATAATGATCGCGGGAACCTAAAAGGGGATTACCATATTTTTCAGAGTATAAGATGCACCTTTTCCCCCCCTAAAAGAGGCTGAAAATTTGGGTGTGTCTTATACTCTGAATGTAGCTTTTTCAAAGCTTTTTTTCAGCCCTAACGAGGCACTAATGAGGTGTTAGTGAGTGAAGCATTTTCCCAGCTTTGCCTGCTCCCTCGACTCTCAGCTGTGCTTTAAAGAGGCGCTAGCCGAGTGAAGCGATCTCCCCGTGCTTTGCCTGCTTTTCTCATTGCTGCTTTCTCTCAGTTGTGCCTTAGAAGCTGTTTTTTAATCCCCAAGCAGGGGATAAAAAACCAGCAAACTAATGTGCTGAAGCTGACCAGATTAAGGACGCTAGCCAGATGAATACCTGGTAGGCAGTTTTCCCCCCCCATCTTTTCCTCCCCAAAAATTAAGCTGCGTCTTATACTTCGGTGCGTCTTACACTCCGAAAAATACTGTAATTTAATAGCCATGTGAATAGTGTGAAAGAAGACAAAGTTAAAAGATTGTGTCACTCAAGATTCAGATTATCCTCTATCATACTTCCTTCTCACACAGATAGGGGGGACCAGATTACAATCAGGATTATAAATTCTCCAGGATCATCGACTGAAAGTCCAACTATTGCTGAGAAACGGGAGGGGAATAGAAATTTCATGACTGACTCAAGAAAAATAAATACATTTTAGTTTTTCCTCTGCGGGAACCAACTTCTGTCTTTGGGCTGAGAGGGCTCAAAAACATGTTATGGTCTTAACAATCATGGGAAGATAGATAAAGATAAAGGTTCCCTGCACATGCGTGCTAATCATTTTCTGGCTCTAAGGGCGGTGCTCATCTCCGTTTCAAAGCCGAAGAGCCAGCGCTGTCCGAAGACGTCTCCGTGGTCATGTGGCCGGCATGACCAAAGGCACACAGAACGCTGTTACCTTCCCACCAAAGTGGTCCTTATTTTTCGACTTGCATTTTTTACGTGCTTTCGAACTACTAGGTTGGCAGAAGCTGGGACAAGTAACGGGAGCTCACCCCATTACACGGCACCAGGGATTCGAACCGCTGAACTGCCGACCTTCTGATCGACAAGCTCAGCGTCTTAGCCACTGGAACATAGCTAAAGATAATTAGACTTTTTAGAATGCTGAGTTTAGATATTTCCAGAAAGAGATTGTTCTTATCTACTGGCAATCCAGGACAGAAACATAGTTTTAGAAGTGAATTATTATTACTGTTCTAGAAGAATTTAAAATTAAATGAATGCCCTTATCAAGTCAGCTGTTAATCACGCAAAACACAATCCAATCCTCTTCTTTTCCAGACAGGAAAAAGTAACTTGCTGGTAATTTGGGAAAAGGGAAGATAGACTAGATAAAAAATAAATAAACACATTTTCGTTTTGTTTTTCCTCATATAATCGAAAGGGCCCAGGTTTGCATATTGCAGTGAGTCGTAGTTTGTTTGTTTGTTCAGTAAGTCTTATTTGGGTGTTCAGACATGTAAAAGTCCATCTAATTGAAGGGTGTCAAACTTTTATTTCATTGAGGGCCACATCAGGGTTGTGTTTGACTTCGGGGAGCCGGGGTGGGCGTGGCCAGCTTGACATCACTCCTGTTGGAGGCGCCTGTGGTGGGCCAAGCGCTTTGCCAGCTCCCGAACTCCGTTTTCAGCTGCCACAGCCTCCTGCAACCCACTGCCCGTGAAAACGGAGGGTTGCAGGAGGCCGTGCAGCCGAAAATGGAGCTCAGGAGCCCGTTTTCGCTGGCAGAGGCACTGTGGGCCGGTCCTTCACTGTTTCTAGGAAGGCCCCACCGGCCAAATCTAAGTACTCCGTGGGGCAAATCCAGCCCCCAGGCCTTGAGTTTGACACTGATTTAATCCAACATTCCTTACAATAGAAACAAAGTTGTTTTTTTTAAAAAAAAAATTCAGCTAAGCATGGCTTGCTATGCTGTTAAATGAACCATGCTTAGCTCTGTTCTCCTACCATGCTAAGCCATCCCTCTGGCTTATAAAGGACAATAGCCAAGCTGACAAGACTGTACGACGTCAAAAAACAACGAAACTATATTATGGTTTAACACAATGCACGAATCCGGTGAGGGATCCACGTATGCAGTTGAAATTTGCTCTTGGAAGTCCAGTGATGACTAATGTGAAACACGGCGGTTGAATTGGACTGTGTCTTCTTTTCCAGCTGATTGCACCCATGTTGCAGACTTTGATAACTGTGTAGGTGATACGGTCGGTTTTTGCCCTAAAGGGATTGCCTGCAGTTGTAAAGATAAAGTTCCTTATTGCCAGTAAGTAAGTTAATTTCCTTGTTTTGAGAATTAGGGAGGAGGGCTGTATTTGCAAAGTCCAGCCTCTTCTTAAAAGCCTCCAGGGATGGAGAATTTATAACCTTCATGGGGACAACTTCCATTCTGAACATTTTCCTTCTTGGTAAACTAACTGTAGTGCTCTCCCCTCCCTCTCTCTCCCTCCCTCCCTCCCTCCATCTATCCATAACTTGTATTCAGTGGTGGGATTCAAATAATTTAACAACCGGTTCTCTGCCCTAATGACCAGCTGGGTAGGCGCGGCTCGGTGGTCATGTGACTGTGTGGGTGTGGCCAATTTAACGTCACTCACGTCGATGGGCGCTTCGCCTTAGCTGTTACAATGTAATAAGGGTTAACCGGAGAGGCAGTTTCTGTAAGCAGGGCAATAAAGATTAGGCTAGAAACAACACCAGAATGTTTCCTTCCTGCCTTCCTTACAGGATTAGCCCTGTCAAGTGGAAAAAAACGAAATAAGATTTCTTCCAACAACCAGTTCTCCAAACTGCTTAGAAAGTTAACAACCGGTTCTCCCGAATAGGTGCGAACTGGCTGAATCCCACCACTGCTTGTATTTGTTATTTCTGGTTTAGTTTCCAAGATATGGAAATGCTTTCTTGACTAGCTTCTCTCTAGCTTCTCTTTAAGTACTTGAATATGGCTATCATCTCTACCCTAAGTCTTTTTTTCTCTCTCTTCATCTGACTTCCAAATTTTAGTCTGCCTGTCCTTGTAGACATGTCCTCAAGCTCTTGAATCATCTTTGTTGCCCACCCCTGAACCTTTGTTGATAAGCAAACTCAGCCTGAATGTTTGAGGCTGATAACGTTACTTGCAAATGTCACTCCAGAACACAAGGAAGCCCTTGATTCTAGCACCCAACCCTAGAGTTGTTGGGTGGATTAGCACCCAACTTCATGATAAAGGCTATGGTTTGCAGGGAAAGTGGTTCAAAGCTTCTCAATTTTGGTCTCCTCCATTTCACGAGATGAGTGCTCCACTCAGGGGTGAAATCCAGTAGGTTCTGACAGGTTCTGGAGAACCGGTAGCAGAAATTTTGAACAGTTCGAAGAACTGGTAGCAGAAATTTTGAATAGTTCAGAGAACCAGCAAATGCCACCTCTGGCTGGCCCCAGAGTGGGGTGGGAATGGAGATTTTGCAATAGCCTTCCCCTGGAGTGGGGAGGGAATGGGGATTTTGCATATCCTTGCCCTGGAGTGGGGTGGGAATGGAGATTTTGTAATATCCTTCCCCTGCCATGCCCACCAAACCACTCCCACCAAACCACTCGAACCGGTAGTAAAAAAATTTGGATTTCACCATTGACTCCACTACTCTGCTCACAACAGAATCCCTTATGCCACCAGGCTTGAAATTTTGGACCTGGACAACCTAGAACTACGCCACCTATGGTCTGACCTAAGTTTAGTACACAAAATTGTCTGCTACAATGTCCTACCTGTCAATGACTACTTCAGCTTCAACCACAACAATACACGGGCAAACAATAGATACAAACTCAAAGTAAACCGCTCCAAACTCGATTGAAGAAAATACGACTTCAGCTACAGAGTGGTCAATGCCTGGAATGCTCTACCTGACTCTGTAGTTTCTTCCCCAAACCCCCAAAACTTTAACCTTAGACTGTCTACCGTGGACCTCACTCCATTCCTAAGAGGTCTGTAAGGGGGCGTGCATAAGCGCACTAGCGTGCCTACCACCCGTGTCCTACTGGTCCCATTTATTCGTACTCGTTTCTTATGTATATACTTATACCTGCTTATACTTATATGTTTATATGTTATGTTCAAACTTATACTTGCTTTCTCATACATGCTTGACAAACTAAAAATAAATAATAAAAAAAATTATGTCTTCAGGTGTCCCTCCTACCGAAACAAATGGAAAGATTATTGGTACATGGGGCCCAAATGTGACTATCTGTGGAGCACCCTGGACTTGATTTTGATGATCGTGGTTCCTGCAGTCACATTGTCTACAGTTGTCTTCACCTTAGTGCAGTGGATTGCCTACTGTAGAAGCCAGCCGAAAAAGAGCAGGTGAGTTTATTTTTTGACTGAGGCAGGATTTATTTCCACCAAATCCCTGCCCTGATCAGTGAACGTATAGGTAACACTGAACTAAAAGTGACAAGCATCCCGATGAAGAGAGAGCTTAGGAGCAGCACAGAGGTATTTATGTAACATACTGTTGTGACCCGCCAGTGGCCTGCGTGGATCGTGGCTGATCCCGACGACGACGAGGCTGGTGTGGTGTCGCACCAGCAGCCTGCGCAGCCGGCGCTCGCGTCGGACAGCGAGGAGGCCGAAGAGGATGTGATGCCAGAGGCAGAGACTCAGCCAGGGCCTTCAGAACCTCCAGAGGCTCCTTCCAGTGGAGAGAGCGAAGTGGAGGAGCCTCTCCTCAATGCTCGGGCATGCAGGGCTGCCAAAAGGCAGGAGTGGCTACTCAGGAGGAGGAGGTCTACTCAAGAGTAGGGCTTGAGGATAACTGGCCACTCCCTTAGCCTATTTAAGTCGCACACTGCTAGTGTTTTCTTGCTAGAAACAACGTCTCATTACTACAGAGCATCTTGGAGAGCGAGCGACTTCTCATATCTGGTTTTCTGGGCTGGTTGCCAACCTTTGTTGGACTTTGTTCTTAATAACTTTGATAAGGACCCTTTGCACGGGAAGCCTGCATTCTTGAAAGGGGTTTGTTTGGAATTAAACAGTGTTTGCGAAGCTTGGTGTGTGTCACATTCTCTGGGAATCCGAAGCTGGGGCAGAACACATACTAAGCCATAGTGTCAACTCGCAAAGCATCCCTGGCCTGCTGTCGAGTTGCCATAGACAAGGGAGATGGAAAAACAATGAAGCAGCATGGCAGCCAAAAACAAAACCACATTCCAGACATGTATCACTCAAGGCTGTCTCCCAGGGTTACCCACAGCGGCCAGAGGGGAGTGATCTCTACAACCTGGCAAAATTGCTCCGTTGGTGAATGTGACTGATGACACACCCTGGGGGGAGGGGGGGAAACAGGGTCAAGATTGGGTTGTAAATTACGTGGAGTCAGAGTTGGCTTCACTTGGAATGTGCTGACATGAAGCTCCTAATAAATGACTGGATTTCTTTTGAAGCTTGGCTCGAGGCTCATGATTTAATTAGGGCATCCTTCGGAACCCCGACACATAGTTTGTTTAATTATGGTTTGTTTATCACCCTACAATAAGCTAAGATCATCCATTTTTAATATGATCCTAGCCACAGTTTTAGTGGCAAAGATGTCAGGCTAGAAGCCAGGAGATTTTGAGTTCTAATTTCACCTTAGGCACAAAGCCTGCTGGATGTCCTTGAGCCAGTCACTTTCTCTCAGCCCTAGGAAGGAGGTAAGGGCAAACTCTTATGAAAAACCTTGTCAAGAAAACTGCAGGGATACGTTCCAGACAATCTTCAAGAACTGAACACAATTGAACAAAATAAATTAGCTTAGTTTAGCTTAGGTTTTTCTCCTCGTCAAGGGTATGCTACATTTACATTTAATATTAGTTTTTTTTAAATCTGATATTTTGGTAATATTTTCAGAAGTCAAGAAAGGCAACCAAGACTCCAAGCTCGGGTCATTCCAAATAAACCCCAAAGACAGTTGGTAAGCAAATACCTTTTAAATTTATTTCATTGTTGTTATTATGGCTTTGTTTTGTATTTAATTTAATGAGGTTTTTAAAGGGTTGTTTTGCTTTTTCAAAAAACGGTAGATAGTTATTTTTAGACATATCGTGCCTCATTGTTTTTAAACATCCCATTTACTTTCCAATGGAAATTGATACCATATCGCTGATCTACAAGATGTGATTAATTCCTGTCATTGATGCTCCCATAATTATTTGAAAAAGATGGCATAAATTTACATGCAATGTGTATAAATAAATAAATGGGATGTTAAAAAAATAATACAAATCTCTAAAGTAACGCTCACCCCTTTGCACCTCAGTACAGCACCTCCGGGGATGCGGTGGCTCAGTGGCTAAGATGCTGAGCTTGTTGATCAGAAAGTCAGCAGTTCAGCGGTTCAAATCCCTAGCACCGCGTAACGGGGTGAGCTCCCGTGACTTGTCCCAGCTTCTGCCAACCTAGCAGTTCGAAAGCATGTAAAAATGCAAGTAGAAATATAGGGACCACCTTTGGTGGGAAGGTAACAGCGTTCTGTGCACCTTCGGCGTTTAGTCATCCAGCCACATGACCACGGAAACATCTTTGGACAGCACTGGCTCTTCGGCTTTGAAACGGAGATGAGCACTGCCCCCTAGAGTCAGGAACAACTAGCACGCATGTGCAGGGGAACCTTTACCTTTATAGCATCTCCTGGCCTAGGAAAGTAAAACCAAATATATGATAATGGGTTTCTTAGAAAAAGAGGAACAGAGCAAGAAAGGTCTAGCTCATATGGAAAAGAAAATATAATGATATTATCTGTGCAATAGGAACAATACTTTGCAAGCTTTTAGAAGGTGATATGTCCAATTTTGATCCCATAATGATGCATGGTTGACTTTTTTCCCCCCAGTTTTATTTTTCCTCCAACAACCTAATCTTGACCTATTTCATTTTCATAAATATTGTTATCTTGGAATGCTTTTTTTTTCTGTTTAAAACAATCATCAAAATCAAAGAAATCTGCTTATTTCCCATTTCTGATTTTTCTCGCACAGGACGCCCAGCCGAAACAAATGTTGGCATTTCCCAGGCCTTTGGCCCAAAACCAACAGGAGGATAGATTCAGGTATGACCTCCTGTGATAAAAAAAAATGTGTTTTCTATCACGGGGTTTGAATCCAGATTGTTAACTTTCTTTCACACTTGAAAAGTGAAGCTTGTGTAGTCCCAACTAATTTTAAGCATTGATTTCAGTGGATGGAAATACACTATAGGTAATCCTCTTTGCTGTAGCTGCTCTTGCCTTCTGGGAGCTCTTCTCATGCGTGCACTAGGAACAGGCTCCTCCTGTTCCTCTGCCTCTCTGCTGTCAGCCTCTGAAGGCTCTGGAGTCCGCACATCACTCCCTGATGGCCCTGGCCCCATCTGTGCCTCCGATGCAGAGCCCTCATCCGGGCCTCCCCCAGCCTCCAGGACTGGCCCATGTTCTTCTTCAGCCTCATCGCTGTCCAACTCCGCTGCCAGCTCCGCAGGCTACTGGCGGACCACAACACTTAGCAACAGAAATTTAAAGCTCAATTCTGGTTGTGTGTTGAGGACTACCTGTACCATCCACTCAACTTGGCTTAATCTGGACTCTGTGTACGTGTGTAGCATAAACCCAGTATATAGACATAGACCCACATACACACCCAGTCCACACCCAGAAAGAAGCTATTTCACTTTGTGACACTATTCCATCTACAGCAATTTGCTTGAAAATCACTTCAAAGAAAATATTTATTGGGAAGTCAGCCTCACAGTAACTTCCACATTGTGATCACTACACATACAACAGGCGGAAACAGCCCTCTTTTCCAATAAGCAGAGAAAACTAGTAACGGTGGAAATTTTGTAATTTTGTATTTGTTTGTGTATCTGCTTTCATTTCCTGGCCAATACAGTAAATTGAACCATAATGTGATTTGCTTTGCAGGAATACAACTCCTAGATTTTCATTTCCAGGGCTACAGAATGCTTTTATGGTTGTGTTCAATTTTCTCATATGACAGCTACTCGCCCCAGAGACCTCTTCCAAGGGCAGTGCCATCTGCCCAAGCTGGCCGGAGTAACCACTGGGTGAATGAGATGCCAAGTGCAGATTATGATCAAGAATTTGAAGATCTGCCTATGACGCAGCTTCCGGTATGTTCAGATTTTGGCTGTGCACAAAAATGGCATTTTCCAGAGTGTACTTGATGTCAGCGGAAGCCACTTTTGCTTGTATGAAGGAATTGATTTTGGTTTCCACTGATTTCTGCTTCAAACTTGTCATAGTTTCCCAGCGACCAGTCAGTAGCTTTGAGAGACATATATAGAGCTTTTTGGGGGAAGGAAATAATTTTCATCATTGCGCAAATAGAATGTTGCCCATGGTTTTCTGGATCCTGTTGCTACCACAAGATCTTGTCTAGGCGCCTCCAATCATTCAGACAGTCCTCAGTAAACACTGGTATTTAATCGATACTCCTAACTTAGACCATCAAGTAAGAAAAAGCAATAGACAATCAGACAGGCTGAACTAAAGAGGTAGTGATTCTAAAACGTCAATATAAAATAAACAAAATTTAATGGCTTTTGCATGGCATCCATGAGCACCCGTGGAAGGCAGGTGGATTAAAAATTGAAGCTGTAATCATTAGCAATAATAAAAATAATAACCGGAATCTTGTAAGAATTCAGGCAAGAACATGGGCATTTATATGACTTCCCAGTTCAAACTATGTGACCTGAGTGAGATTACCAAAATCATATAAGGTTGTAACCAACTGTAGCATGATTGACCCTTCCCTTGTGTCAAATTTCACCTGATTTGGACAAGGTTGCTATCAACTAGAACAGGGGTCAGCAACCTGCGGCTCTGGAGCCGCATGTGGCTCTTTCACCCCTCTGCTATGGCTCCCCGTCACTCAAAATATTGATGTTGATCTTGCTGTTGCGATCTGGCGAGATCTGGCCATGAATGGTGTGAACGGGTTTTAATTGTTTTTAATATTTTAATTTTTAATGTTTTTATATATGGTTTTTAAATGCATTGTAAGCCGCCTTGAGTCTTCGGAGAAAGGCGGCATACAAGTTGAACAAATAAATAAATATGTGTCACAACTGCTAATTTGTGACACTTGTTGGGATGCGATTTATTGAGCTTTCCAACTCGCCGGTAGGCCAACCATGGATAAATCCCAGAAAAGAAGTTTCAGAAGAAAACAGAACATTTAATTCAACTATATATGCTAGTTTTGTGGCCGCTCAAGAAATAGTCAGGCACAGGAAGGGTTTTGTGGCTCCCGATGTTTTGTTTTCTGTGGAAAATGGGTCTAAATGGCTCTTTGAATGTTTAAGGTTGCAGACCCCTGAACTAGAATAAGCCAAAGCATTGCTTATAGTTAAACGGAAAAGAGTTCCCATGACCAGCCTTTCTGCTAAACCACGGATTACTTGATTTAAGAGAATTGTATCCAATATTTACATTGAAAAGGACACAAATGGACTTTGTGGATTATAGTCCATCTTTTTTAAGCTCTCAGAAGAGCTTCTAAAGAGCTTCATTGCCTGCTAAAATGTCAATGAAACGTGTCCCAACTGAAATCCTGTCATTTAATGAATCAGGATTTCAATCTTTCCTTTCTTAAGTCCCACCATCACCAAGTATATTGGTCATTTGTTTGTGTATTTATCAGTGATGATACGTTCTAGCGATCTAAAAATGCAATTATGGTGTTGATCGTGTTTCTGATTGCAATAAGTTCAAAACAGAGCAGAAACGGAGGAAAAAGTAGTATTGTTAAACTAGCATTTGCACCTGGAGGCAGTGTTTTCATAATCAAGAAATACTTGATTATAATGAGTGAGACCTGATTAGTTCAAAAGGCTATTTTATTTAGGCTGGAAAGCCCAGATTTTCAGAGGTTATTCTAATGCCAGTGTCCAGGAAACACCCTGCTGAAAGTCAGTTCCTCTACATAGATTTAGGCTTTAGGCTTACCAGTTCTGAGCTGCAAAAGTCTAGACAACTATGGAATGGCATAAAATAATTAGTTTTGATGGCACTTAATGATTGTTCAGATGTTTGTAGCCTGGATAATGTAGGTCTACTTTGCTTTAACATAACTCAACTGGCTAGGGTTGTGGTGCCCTCTTTCTCAGCTCATTTCTTTTGTGGACTTTTCAATTGGGAGAATTAAGTCAAACGTCCTATCTTGAAGATTGCAGTTGAGAGAAACACTGCCTTAAATAACTTTTAATCTTAATTTTCTTTTACAGAGACCTAAGGCACCGGTTCCTCTTCCTGATTATGGGGAGAACAGTTTCCAGCCAATGAACCATCTCATTGCTAATACACCCTCTAGATTTGCTCATCCACAGTATGCATATAACTAAAAGAAACTTCAGAAAACTGAAGTGTCTTATGGTATAATAAAACTATAAGATAAATACTTTTGCCTGTTTATTCTTTATCCCTCAGAGTTGTAGTCCTCAAAAGTCTTTGGGTTAATTCAAAGGTGTTTGTCAGGCGGCAACGGGAGTTTCTTGGTTTTTCTTTGAAGGGATTTTGCTTCTCATTCCAGCTTATTCAGCTCTGACAGGATAGAGGGGAATGGAAGGATTTATATTCCTTGCAGATAGCTGGTCACTAGCATCCTTTTAAGGATGATGCAAAGGGATGCGGTGGCTAAGACGCTAAGCTTGTTGATCAGAAGGTTGGCAGTTCAGCGGTTCAAATCCCTAGTGCCACATAACAGGGTGAGCTCCCGTTACTTGTCCCAGCTTCTGCCAACCTAGCAGTTCGAAAGCACGTAAAAAACGAAAAAGAGGAACCACCTTTGGTGGGAAGATAACAGCGTTCCGTGCGCCTTTGGCATTGAGTCATGCCGGCCACAGGACCATGGAGGTGTCTTCGGACAACGCTGGCCCTTCGGCTTTGAAACGGAGATGAGCACCGCCCCCTAGAGTCAGGAACTACTAGCACATATGTGCGAGGGGAACTTTTACCTTTACCTTTAAGGATGATGCCAGAATGTAAAGATACTGAACCAGAGGCACCACTCACTATCTTTATGTATTATTATTTATTGGTTAGATTTATATGCTGCGTCTCTGTGGAGACTCAGGGCGGCTTACAATGCATTAAGCCTTTATACTTTTTGTATATACCTGCTTAGTAGGGCTTTTGCCCCTCCCCCCAAGCGGTGTTGTTCTACACAAATTTGGCTTATTGCCCTCACAATCCGGGTCCTCATTTTACCTACCTCGGAAGGATGGAAGGCTGAGTCAACCTTGAGCCTGGTGAGATTTGAACTTGCAGTAATTGCAGGCAGCTAGCAGCTAAGTGCTACTTAATAGCGCTTTAGTCTGCTGCTCCACCAAGGATCTTAATCTTAATGGGGCTTTGTTTTGCATTACCACAGTAGAACCTCATCAATTATGCTTTGTGGAGTACAGTTTTAATTTTTGATAAAGGGTAAATACCGATTATAGCTCATACAAACAAAAGCTCTTTGTGGAGGTCCACCTTGTCTAAAAAAATGGGAAAGAGCCCTAACAGCAAAAAGTTTTAAAAACCCAGAGTATGCCTTTCACTGTTATTCTCTCTTTAGCAGCAGTGTCAAAAACTTTAGCATTGTGTGTTTGTGATGCTCTTCATAAATTTGGAATGCAGAAAGACAAAAGGGCATTGCGTTTTAAAGATACAGAAGCCCTTGGCAAGGAGCTCGGTCTTTGCCCCTACAAAACTTTTTTTTTTCTCACCCTTCCCGAGACCTTGAATCTAATGATGGGAATATTAGAAAATGCAATCCAGTCCTTTACATCATCTTACAAAAAACGCACCTAACAAAAAGATTGTAATTCTTGCTATTTGTGGGTGAATCTCTCTTTCCCCCCCCCCAAGGTCCCTTTAAATAAAATGTTGGCCGTTTGCGTTTGAAGGCTGTTGCGTGTTTTATGCTTTATAAAATAAACCCTATTTGCGTTGCTCGGGAGAAACAAGACTGCGAACAAAACTGGCACTTTAATTGCAAGAATAATTTCATTGCAAGAATAACAAGAAATCCGATAAGAGATCAGGGCTTGTTAGTTGAAGATTAAAGGTTAATTTCGAAGTTGGACTTCAGCCATTTCCCTTTTATTAAAAAAAATCTCTTATTAAAATCGAGGGGAAGAGAAAATCATTGCAACCCAAAAAGAAATTTCTGCGGATTCCTGAAATCTGCCCGCCCACCTCAGGGGATGATCTTGTGAGACGATAACCGCAGAATCGCTTTGGTGGGTTTTTTTTTTTTTTTTGTTGGTTTGTTTCTCGTGCGCCGCCCTCCCGCTCTTTTTCCTCCCGTCGGGTGTTTTTCGCTCCTGGCTTTTGTTCGCCCGCTTTCCTTTCTCCACCCCTCACCCCTCCCTTCGACTCAGGGAAAGATGCGGGCGCCGCGGAGCTTCACTCGCCTCCGCGCGCATGCTCCCTCAAAGGAAAAAAAGGTGGGGGGCTGAGAAAGGCAACCCAGGGGACGACGCGCCTGGGTGACGTGTTCCGGCGGCGGCTGTTCGCGAGGACGGCGCAGGGGGGGGAGAAAGAGGGAGGGGGGAATAAGGGAGCGCGCGCGGGCGAGAGAGAGAGAAGGCCGCGCGCGCTCCCGCCCGCCTGCCGTTTCCTAGCCCGAGCCTGTGATTGGTGCAGGCCTCGGACCTGGCGGACCTCGAATGCCAGGCCCCGAAAGCTGGCAGCCGAGGCGGCCGAGCGTCCTCCGGCCTCCACCCCCGCTCGGGCCCGAGCCCGCCCGGCGAAGGTGAGGAGGTGGGGGGGGAGAAATGGGGGCAGCCCATCCGCCGGTCGCGGCGAGGCGAGGATCCTGAGGAAGCGCCACAGAGAGACGGAAAGGCGAGACGTCGGCGGGAGGGACGGGCGGGCGCCAGGCCGCTTTAGGCCCCGGCCCAGGCCGCGCCCCGAGGCCTACTCCAGGCCTCAATGGCGGCCGGCTCTTTTCTCTTCTTCCAAGAACGGGATTCCTTTTTACCTCAGCTCGGGCGCCGCTCGGCCCCCTCCCCGGCGGCCCGCAGAGGGGTTTAGGGGCGCCTCCGCAGCAGCCTTGGCCGGCCCCGGCTTCAGAGCGGGCCAGAAAATGGCGGCGCGTAAAATGGCGGCCGACACCGGCCGCAGCCATTCTCCTGCCCCCCCCCAAAAAAAAACGATCGCCGGCGCCTTCCCCAATGTCGCCGCCTCCGAAAAGCCCATCCCCCTCCTTTACGCCCCCCCTCCGTTCCCACCCCCTTTGCGACCCCCCCTCCCCTTTTCCTCCAGACAGGCGAGGGCGGAAAGCCGCAGCGGGAGAAAGACCCGCACGGGCCTCCTCCCCTCAGCGCCTCAGCTGCCTCCAAAGAAGCCACGAGGGGGAGCCGAGACGGCGCCGTCACCACCGCCACCGCCGCCGCTGCTTCCCGGGGAAGCGCCCGTCTGGCTCCGGCCCCCCGCGCGCTGCTTTCTTGCCCGCCTGGTTTCCCTCCCTTTCTCTCTCTTTCCCTCAGCCGCGCCACAACCGCCCCGGGGAAGGATGGGTACAACAACCCCACCCCTTTTTTTGCCCGACTTCGGGCTGCAAAGCGCCGCGCTTTTTTTTTTTTTTTTTTTTTGTTTGCTCATCACGGGCGCTGATTGGAAGAGGAGTTGGCGGCGTGGAGCGCGCGCTCGCCCGCGCGGCTCCTCTCGCTCCCTCCCTCCCTCGCTCTCTCGCGCGCGGGGTAGTAAGATCGTTGAGGGCGCGTGCGCGCACACAAGGGGAGGGGGAGGAATCGCGGGGGCCCGCATGACGCAGGCGCGGTCCCGAGCGTTCTCTTTGTATCGGGAGCTCCCTCCCTCCCTCCCTTCCAAAGGAGCCGCAGCCCGTTTCTTTCTCGCATCTCTCCCCCCCCCCAGTGCAGATGCCAGCCAGATGTTCGGTTTTTCAGAGGGGGAAAAAACCCTGAAACCAGCCCCAGCATGACTTAAGGCTTCTCCCAGAGCCCCGTGTTTGAATGCGAAAGACCAATTGTGCATGTGTTGTGCAGTGACAATAAAGATGATGATTATTATTAGATGATTAGATAAAGATGGTTATTATTAAGATCATCGTTTCCCCAATCCGGGGCACCCAAAGGTGCTTTTTTCCCCCCAAGAGGCAACTGTGGATTTTCTGATTTTTATTTTTATTTTTATTTTGAAGACGTTTCGCTTCTCATCCAAGAAGCTTCTTCACTTCTAACTGAAGAACTGGAGTTAGAACTGAAGGAGCTTCTTGGTTGAGAAGCGAAACTTTTCAAGGGAGGGGGGGGGAAAAACCCCAAAGTCCAGTAACCTTTTTTTTTGGGGGGGGGAACCACCTTTGGGACAACTATGAGCTGGATGATTGAGAATCTCCCTAGCCTAGACCAATAAAGATGATAATAAAGATTATTTTTATTAAGATAATCGTTTCCCCAATCTGGGGCACCCAAAGGTGCTTTTTTTCCCAAGAGGCAACTGTGGACTTTCTGATTTTTCTTTTTCTTTTATTTTTGAAGACGTTTCGCTTCTCATCCAAGAAGCTTCTTCACTTCTAACTGAAGAACTGGAATTAGAACTGAAGGAGCTTCTTGGTTGAGAAGCTAAACTTTTCAAGGGAGGGGGAAAGCCCTCCCCCCAAAGTCCAGTAACCTTTTTTGGGGGGGGGAACCCACCTTTGGGACAACTGTGATCTGGATGATTGAGAATCTCCCTAGCCTAGACCAATAAAGATGATAATAAAGATGATTATTATTAAGATCATCGTTTCCCCAATCCAGGGCACCCAAAGGTGCTTTTTTTCCCCAAGAGGCAACTGTGGGCTTTCTGATTTTTTTAATATTTTTTTTTGGAAGATGTTTCGCTCCTCATCCAAGAAGCTTCTTCAGCTCTGGACTGGATGGTAGGCTCAGTGACTTCCAAAAATACAAATGACCAGCTGTCTGCAAGGAGTATAAATCCTTTCCATTCCCCCACCATCCAGTCAGAGCTGAAGAAGCTTCTTGGGTGAAAAGCGAAACGTCTTCAAAGAAATACCAGAAAGTCCACAGTTGGGGGAAAAAAAGCGTTTTTTTTTGGGACAACCGTGACCTGGTTGACGGGAGAATCTCCATAGTGAATCCAGTTTTTCTAGCCCTCCACTGGAAGGGAAGGAGGAAGTGCTTGGAATCTGCTTGAAAGGGCAAAGCATCAAGTTAAGATGGCAGTTGCAAGGAAGGCAGATTCCCTGGTCCCAGTTCCCCTGGCAGGGAATGTCTAGGGCAGAGATCTCCAACCTTGGCAACTTTACGACTTCTGGACTTCAACTCCCAGAATTCCTCAGCCAGCACATGCTGGCTGAGGAATTCTGGGAGTTGAAGTCCACAAGTCGTAAAGTTGCCAAGTTTGGAGACCCCTGGTCTAGGGAGATTCTCAATCATCCAGATCATGGTTGTCCCAAAGGTATGTCCCCCCCCCCCAAAAAAAAGTTACTGGACTTTGGGGGGGAGGGTTCCCCCCTCCTTTGAAAAGTTTCGCTTCTCGACCAAGAAGCTCCTTCAGTTCTAACTCCAGTTCTTCAGTTAGAAGTGAAGAAGCTTCTTGGATGAGAAGCAAAATATTTTTTTCAAAGGAGAAAAAAAAGAATAGAATAATAACTTTATTGTCACTTTGAACGTACACTAATCGGCATACATTAAAATGAAATTTTGTTGCATACAGCTCTCAAAGGGTCACCATGACAAAATAAATAAATACAAAATTATGTGTATACCCACATATATGACAAAGAAGAAGAAAAAAAAAGAGAAAGAGAAAGAAAAAGAATGAAAAGAGAAAGTACAGCACCTTTGGGATCGCCCCCCCAAGGGGAAAAAATTCCTTAATGGAGGACACATTGAGTGGATTACACTGGGAGTGTAACTGACAGGCAGGGGTGTATTGAGTTAAATTGTTTCACTTATTTTTCAGGATGTGTTCTGATGTATTTACACTTCATTAAAACATTTGGAGCAATGGTATAGAGTGCAGTGCTGTTAATCAGGAGTGGGAAAAGAGGCCCCGAGCGGCAATTCCATGCTGACCAGACCCGACTTTGGGCCAATTGTTGGCAGCCTTACCTAGTTACCTAGTTTAGGTCTCCTGCGTGAGCAGGGAGTTGGACTAGATGACCTCCAAGGTCCCTTCCAATTCTGTTACAGTTACCCCCATTTTTTAAAAATTATGTGATAAGACATCAGAAAATAGTCACAGATGCAACAGTCCTTTCAAAAGTTCAGAGCTCTTAACTGTGGGGATGCTGTCTCACCCAGTTAGGCACTTCCTAAGCTTTCTAGAAACTTGTCCTTCCTTTCAGTTAATTATTGAATTAACTGATTGAATTAAATTATTGAATTACAGAATTTTAATACCTTGATGTAGGGAGAAATTTTGTCTATTTTGGCTGTGAACATCACTTGCAAATGTAGATCCCTAACTAGATTTTTATGTATATTCAGTCAAGATCTAAACTAAAATGAGTCCCCATGCATTTGTGTTCCAAAGAAAACATTGCAAGAATGCTTGCTTTGATCTGATAAACAATCCAGTCCTCCAAAATCTCACTCCTATTGGTGCAGTGCTGTACTCTTCTGTGCTATCTTAGAGTCACAGAACTAACAGTCCACAGTTTTGCAGTTAACCGTAAACATGCATTGGAAGATTTGAGAGGAAATTATTATGTACAGCAAGATAGAATATAAGCAGATTTATTATATGTTACAGCTTAAAGCTGTTTATGTAAAATCGGATGCATACCAAAGTTTTACATCTCAGATAAGATTTAGTCGGTTTAAGGTACCAGGTTAAAAACTGGGAGGTGGTGAGTTCTAGTCCCTCCTTAGCCATGAAACCCGACTGGGTGGCCTTGGACCAGAGACTCTCCCAGCCCAAATCTCCTCACAGAGTTGTTATCGTGGGGAAAATAGGAGGAGGAAGGTATGTTGGATGTGTTCACTGCCTTGAGTTTTTGTATAATTATTGTAAAAATAATAAAGGCAAATACAAATTAATAAAAAAGATGAAAGCTTGAATTGATTGTAGGGAGATTTGCGCTGCACCTTTTCTTCAAGACTGTTTCTTAGAAATTGGCTTCATTCAAGCATGCTTGAATTTTTAACAGACTTTTTGATGATCCCAACTATAAATATGAATATTGCAAACTTTATCTTAAGAATTTTAATTATGACTTGTCTTTATATACTATGAAAATTCTGATGTCTGTTTGATTGTAATTTTAAATTGGGCAAAATGGCACGTCATAGGACAACCATTTTTGAATCAACATGCCTCAAATGGGCTAGTTTAAAGAATGCGTCCAAATTCAGGAATTATGACTCCTATGGAATTAAAAAATGCCAAAGTTATGGCCACTTCAGTGCTGCTATGCTTGTTGCAGTTAGCTGTGGTCATGTGATCATCACTAACAACGCTTCCTGTTAGCTTCCTAGAAGGGAAGTCAATGGGGAAGCCAGTAGGAAGTTGGAAGTTGCTCCTGCCTTTTTACCACCAGTAGTCACTCTGTTGGGATGCGGTAGCTCAGTGGCTAAGATGCTGAGCTTGTCGATCGAAAGGTCGGCAATTTGGCGGTTCGAATCCCTAGCACCACGTAATGGGGTCGGTGAGCAGAGCCTCCTGCCAGTTTTACTACCGGTTCTATAGAACCAGTGCGAATCGGGGGCAACCCACCACTGCTTTGGTTGTTATGTTCTGGAAAAAAAAAACCAGAATTTTGGGTTAAATTTTCAATGTGAATAACAATTATATAAAAATCTTTTAACATATAGAAATGTCACTAGGTTTAGGCTTCAATCTTACGTTAACTTAACTGGAAGTAAGCCCCTTTATTTTTAGGATTTAATTATAAATCATTTTACAACATATTAATATATGTCTTGAATAAATTAATTGCCTAATTTGCAAATAAATTAATTTAAATAGTAGCCGGATCTACTGTCATATCCTTTAATTGTCCTGCTAATTTTCACTTCTGATTTAGACTTTTGGTAACTACGGAGAACATAGCATTCCTGCAATGTGTTTACATTACATTTGCACAGAACGAGACAATTTAATAAAGACATTTCATGTGGTGTTAGTACAAATAGTAATTTCTATTTAATTCCCTTTTCAGTTTGTGAATGAGCCTCAATGATTATGGATCCAGGTGGTGGAAGTCTTGGTTTGCAGACACAGGAATCCAAAATGCCTCACACAATGATTATGCAGGATTTTGGTAAAAAAACCATACTATACTCACACAAAATTATTATTATCAGCTAAAGTATTTGCTTATCAGGTGCATTGTATTTGTAAATGAATAATCTGCAGCATGGGTGCCAAAATTGGTATGGGGGGGGCTATGAATTTGCTTTATCTTTGGGCAGGCCAATGGGGCTGATTTCCTGCTGCCTCTCCAAGGTTGTACTCTGGTTAGCTGCATGCTTTAGTCACTTACAAAGAAAAATATGTTTGGGTGTGGAGCAGGGGTGGGTTCTACTTGATCGTCTATAATGACGTCCGGGAGGGTGGGCGGGGCCTCCTGCTGGGTTTTTTTTTTTTTTTTTAAATTTGATTTATATGCCGCCCTTCTCCGAAGACTCAGGGCGGCTTACAATGTGCTCAGCAATAGCCTTCATCCTTTTGTATATTTATACAAAGTCAGCTTATTGCCCCCACAAACTGGGTCCTCATTTCACCTGCCTTAGAAAGGATGGAAGGCTGAGTCAACTACCGATTCGTAAGAACCGGATCGAACCGGGAGCAACCCACCATTGGAGGGTGTATAGTGCCCACTAATGAAATCGTTCTTCTGAATTTGATAATAAGGTGACCAAATAGTTTAAATAATACCATTATATTAAATTTCTGAAATCAGGTAAATTGGAATACACTTGGCAATAGAAGGCAGTTAACCTTCTAGCTGAGCCGTGGTGGCGCAGTGGTTAAAATGTAGTCCTGTAGGCTACTTCTGCTGACTGCTGGCTGCCTGCAATTTGGCAGTTCAAATCTCACCAGGCTCAAGGTTGACTCATCCTTCCATCCTTCCGAGGTGGGTAAAATGAGCCAGTTTGTTGGGGGCAATATGCTGATTCTGTAAACCACTTAGAGAGGGCTGTAAAGCACCGTAAAGTGGTACATAAGTCTAAGTGCTAACACAAATATTTAAAATGCTCAGTCTAGCCTGCAGACCTGGTATTTCCTAGTAGCCTCATTGACTCCCAACAATTATTGTAATGTTTTCATCCAGCTGCAGAATTCTGTTACTACATCTTTTAAAGTTGATAATAAATATACTGGAAAAGATGGAGAGTATTTTGGATGCATGTACAGTATTCATTAGCTCCTTAGGAATATGTAATGATTCAATCTTGAAAACAAGTATTAATATGCTTCCTCGTATATTATTGTTTCCTAGTGGCTGGAATGGCTGGTACCGCTCATATCGATGGAGATCACATTGTGGTGTCAGTCCCTGAAGCTGTACTGGTTTCAGACGTTGTCACAGATGATGGGATCACCCTTGATCATGGCTTGGCAGCTGAAGTTGTCCAAGGACCTGATATCATAACTGAAACTGACGTTGTGACAGAAGGTGTGATAGTCCCTGAATCTGTCCTGGAAACAGATGTCGCTATCGAAGAAGCATTAGATACCAGTGATCACGTTTTAACTTCCGATTTAATCACTGAAACTGTTAGAGTGCCTGATCAAGTTTTCGTGGCTGATCTTGTTACGGGTCCTGATGGACACTTGGAACATGTGGTGCAAGATTCGGTATCGGGACCAGATTCCCCCACAATGGTATCCGAAGAAGTTCTTGTGACGAATTCAGATACCGAAACTGTGATTCAAGCAGCCGGCACCGTTCCTGGATCCACAGTTACCATCAAGACTGAGGATGATGATGATAGCAAGAGCACATCTGAAGACTATTTAATGATATCTTGTAAGTGAAGTAAAGGTATATATATAAAATTATCTACTCAGACTAGAAGTGACTTAACCATGAGAGATGTAATTGTGTAGAATTGCGTCTGGTTGTTTGGTTTCCTATCAAGGAAGACATTGTAAATGAGTTAACAGAAACTAGCTGGTGAAAGAAATGAAGAGGAAATTGGGAATGTTTAGGCTTAAACAATTCTAAGCTTGCATATATTGTCTCAGCTGAGGATAATGGGTGTAACTCGTCCTAGGACTGATTGCTTGTATCAGTTTCCACTGGAATTTCTTTTTTTCAATCCTTAACTATAGTTTACAAATATGTTAAGCTTGTAACCAAAAACTATAGTTGAAAGTTGGCTACAAAAGTTAACTGTGGTTGACATTAAAATAGCTAAATAAGTTTCATGCTAAAAAGGGAAGAATGATGTCATGGAGGCCAGATGAAAAAAGAGCCATTAAATCTCTTTACCTTGGTTAAAATCAACAGAGAAATTATTTCCATATTTCTTAAAATGGTTAAATATGATCTACAAACAAAAATATTTCTATATTAAAGAATGAAAATTGTGATTAATTTGAGGACTATTCCAGCAAAATATTTCATTCTGCTTGTTCAGTCAACCAGCCCTACGTGTTTAATCGTTTTGTATTTTATAGAAATAGCTATTTTACATATTAAATAGAAATTACTTTTCTCCTAAAAGTGAAGTGTTGTAAATAGTAAATTTGTCATACTGATGAAGATTTGCTTTTCACTTCAGTCAAAAGGGTTCGTGGTAAGGACATATAATATTCTTCATACCCATGAAAGAGTGAAAGCTTTGTACAGTTGCCTCATGACTAATCTGGTTGCTTTTGAAGTAAAGAGAATTATTTTTCCAAATAAAATAAATGTTTTTGAAAAGAAAGGTCCATGTTTAAAAGGTTACATTTTAAAAACTTTTTACCCAAAGGTTCGGACTGAGAGATCCTGGGTATCCCTTCCAGCTCTGCTATTTTGCAATTTTATGATCTAGGACCGTGATGGTGAACCTATGGCATATGTGCCACAGGTGGCACGTGGAGCCATATCTTTGGGCACGTGAGCGTTGCCCTAGCTCAGCTCCAGTGTGCATGCACGCGCCAGCCAGCTGATTTTCGGGCCTTCCAGGCCCACCGGAAATCCAGAAACAGGTTGTTTCTGGCCTCCAGAGGGCCTCCGGGGGGTAGGGAAGGCCGTTTTCGCCCTCCCCAGGCTCCAAGAAAGCCTCTGGAGCCTGGGGAGGGTGAAAAACAGGCCTACCGGGCCCACAGGGCCATCACGTACCAAAAGCGGTGGTAGTGCAGGGAGGGTTCATGCGCGCGTGCATGGGGGGGAGGGCACATTGAATTATGGATGTAGGCACACATGCGTGTGACCCGCCCCCCCCCCCATGCTCCCCCCGCTTTTGGCACGCGACAGCAAAAAGGTTAGCCATCACTGATCTAGGATTTATAGTGACCGATGGCAAGAATTCAGGAAAAATAGAGATTTAGTGTGTGTGAGGGGGGAAACAAGTCACACAAAACATAAAACACCCTCCTTTGTTTTTGTTTTTCAGGTTTGCGATGTTCAGACACCCACAATGGATTGCTAGCTTTTGAGCCATAGGATGATACTGCATGCACATGCTGGTGATCCTATACCCACTACAGAGCCACCCTGGAGCTGTCCTTTAGGGAGAAGGTAATATTCCACTGCCACCTCCTTTTAAGAATCTGTTACAGTACAGTATAGCAGGGGTGGGCAACTTTTTCTCGGCAATGAGTCATTTCCCCTCCTTCCCTAACCGGCTGGTCTTGCCTTGCACCCAATTGGATCCCACCGCCTTCAATCATGTCAGTAGCACAGTTGGGGGCAAGGTGGCGGAGTATTTTGCTACCAGTCCAGGGCACAAGAGTTAACAAAGCGGCTTACGGCCACTCTACATTGCGGCTCAGAAATGGGCCATAAAAATGAGCGGTTGCACCACATTTGACACGTTGGCCAAAAGTTACTCACCCCTGCAATACAGCATTGCATAGTCTGCTACAACTATTAAGTAAAATCCTATTCTGTTCCCTTTTGAGAACGCAATTAGGAAAGTCAGATTTTTTTAAAAATAAAATAAAATAAAATTGCACAGCTGTAAATTTTGGCATGTAATCTCATGGTTTTATGGTGGGTGTGATATCACCAGCATAGTGCATGCTGAGACACCACGTGAATGGGGAGCTGGCAATCCACAGTGAATCTGAACATCTCATACCTGGAAACAGCTGACAAAGGTAAGTTAGAGGTGGTTAAGACTTCCTTATAATTTTTTTCTGTCAATGGATATTCCTTACTATTTCTGCAGGAAATTATTCCTTACAATCGCCTGGGTAATCTTAATAATACATCATTAATAATCAAAGGAAATAATTGGAGTATTTAAAAATTTATGTTCAAGTTTATGTATAGTCAGAAAATAATCATCTGGAATTATAATTTGGTTAAGAACGAAAGTGAAGTTATTTATTTTTTTTAACTTGTCCTATAGGTTTACAATTCTTATGTTGAAGTCTGTAAACCACTTTTTGTGTTTTCTTTAATAGAAAGTTGTTAAATCAAGGTTGGGAAATGCATTGATGTATATATGAGTTATGGGTCTAGCTTGTATGCATTTAATTCTGGAATCCCTTGAATAAATGGTGCATAATGTTGATAAGAATTAAATAAATACAAATAAAACATGCAGTTAACTTATGTTTAACAGATATCAACCTAGAGGTTAAAGTTACAGTGCATTACAGTATTCATATATTAAAGAATTACTGACACATGCAATATGTTTCTAATGATTTACAACCATTTTTATTTGCAGCTTCTCCCCCAGTACTATAGCATTTATTCCAATATATTTTTTCCTACATTTCCCTGTGACCTATGGGTTATATGCATAGTTTATAAAAAGTAAGCTTTCAGCAGTGATCACATGGGGTGAATCTAGGAAGTATATTTCCTTCCGTGTTTTATCTGTACTTATTAGAAAAATGGATCATAGCTAAAATCAAATTGAAATCATTGCATTTTGATAGATTGCCTTAGCATTATGTTCCTGCTGTATTGAGAACTTTCAATATTAAAGAATTTTATTTACCAAATATTGTTTAGTGCAAAACACACCTGAAGACTTGAAGTGTTATATTATCCATTGCAATACTTCTGCTGGTGCCTTTTAGGCATGACACTAATTATATTTTACCGATAAGCTTTGGAAAAATGTGTTTTAGGAGGTAAGATTTTCTTCGTATATTAAGTACTGCAGTTTATACTACTAATGTATGTTATAGCTGCAGTTTTTATTTTAGTTGGGAATCATTAGCGTCTTGATTAACCTAAGGATTATTCTTTCTAATAAGCCAAAATTTGAAACTAGGGTTTATAATTAGTGTATGGAACTTGACTTGCAGGAATAATGGTAAGTGGGAATTTAAATGGAGTTGCAATGTTAATTTTTCCCATTCTTTTCAGTTTAATTAATTTGGTAAATAAAAGACTCTGAGGACTTTATTTTAGTGTTTTACAGTCATTGGCATATCTTACAAATATCAAAAAGATATTTGTTATTTTTATGAATGGAACTAAAGCAGTGACTATGAATTTGTACAATTGGTTTATTATTATTCAAGCAGGATATATAGAAAAATCAATCTAAAATCTTGGAAGAAGGAAACGATCACAATACAATAGAGAAATCACTTCCATTACTTTCATAGGTTTATGTGTATTATTTTTCCTTCTCGTTTTTTAAAATACATCTTCATGAATCCTTTTTATTAGGGCCAGCAGCATTTGCACATCCCTATCCAATGTTGCATACATTTGTTGCAACTTTCCAAATGTTTCTCTGCACTCTCTTATTTTTAAAAGAAAATAAATCAAAATGTAACATTTCAAAGGCAAGAAGTTACTCCCTAAAAAAAAAGAGTCCTTTGTAGCAATCCTTTCTTAAATATTTTGGATGTTTACAAAGAATTGCTTGAAACTTCACAATGGAATTTGGTATGTGTCTTCCCGCTTTCCTGAGTATGAATGTGAATTAGAGAAGATCTTTAAGCGCGCGCACACACACACACCAAAAGTCAGTGAGAGCCACAGAAAAACTACACCAAGCGTTCAGATATGGAGATTGCTTGGGCCAAATGACTTGAATTTTATTAGCTTTTTGTTTTTCTAAAATTCATTTTAAGAAACACCAGCAACACCAAATTCAGTCATATAAGTTTAATTTTGCCATGGTTAACAGTAGCAATACTGATAACTCTTTTTAAAAAGTGAAGTGATTAGCTTTTTTATTTCTATTCAGTTCTATTTTCAGTAGCTCCAGGATTGTTCTGACCAGTTCACAGCCTTCTGAAACACAAGTTCATCAGTGGCACCCAAAACTGCAGCAGTTTTAGCAGGTATCATTAAATGGCATCTAGCACAGGCAATACGGGCACATATAAAGCAAAAATGCACTGTTATAGTCATGTAAAATTGGTATAAAAGCAAGAAATTACATTTGATCTTTGCTTGCTTCCCTGAAAGAACTAACACCTATAAAAGAGCTCAGCATCCAGCTGACTGTTGCATGGAAGCACAACCTTAAAACAATTTATTTCCTCCAGCTTCCAGCAAAGTAAATTATATTAAATTTCCTTAAGATAAATCACGTGAGTCTTGTAGTATTGTTAATGGTGATAAAAGGCACCATTAACAACTATTCTTGACTATGGTCATAGAAGAGTCTAAAATAATCAAAAAGTAAAAGACTAGGCCCAAAGCATGCTTTCTTTGTCCAATATAACACATTCTCCCCCTCCCAAGAATTTACTTTCCTTCAGTTTTATTTCTGGATCATTTTGAAACAAGATATCCTATTGGGAATTGATTAACATGCTTTAACTGAGAAAGAACTCCATCCATAAATTAAAATTAGTGTGATATAAACTTAACTCTGATTAAGGGGCAGGGAAGGGTTTTCATGCAAGGAAGAAATGTGGAAGAGATTGGCTAAATTTATTGCTTTCTGATTCCCCCCACCCCACCCCCGTGAAAATAGGCATGTGATCAATTCATTCACAGTTTCACTATTCTGCATCAGTCATAATTTCATCTTGTAGAGTACCACCTTATGGAAAGGAAGGGATATCTCTGAATAAATGCTAACTAACACTTTATTGAAAATATTGAAGGTCTTTCAAAGATCAAACCAAGATGATTTTCCTTTTTTTAAAAAAAAAATGACAACATGGGTATCCTTCACTTCTTATACATTCTAAAATGCAAAATAGACCAATTAAATACAAAATACCCATGCAATGCAAAATGCCTATGTCTTATTTAATTGCTTAATCAGACATTGTGATATTAATGATATATTTCTACAGCACACTTAACTTACTCTTTCCGGTGGTGAAATTAATTATTTTGATTTACTAAAATAATAAATTATCAAGTTACAGTGGATATACTTACACCATATACAATCTTCAGAAATTAAACAAGTGTGGAGTGATTGGTGTGCATGCCAGCATCTAATGCAGCCAGGTTGTTATTTGAATAAATGAACTAAGATTCTCAGAACATGTTGTTTTGCTTCACATTCTGCGTCAAACTTAACTTCGGTTCTTATTTTTCTTTTCTTTCTTTTCTTTTTTTTAGTGGATGATGTTGGGGAAAAATTAGACCACATTGGAAATACCCCTCTAAAAATCAGCACTGAGGTTTCACATGGTGACGTATCTAAAGATGATGGGTTTGGCTCTGAAGTTATTAAAGTTTACATATTTAAAGCCGAAGCTGAGGATGACGTTGAAATAGGTACGTTTCTTAAACTTAGGTTCACAAATCAGTCCATAAATATTAAATAAAATCTTGTCTGCCAATTTTCATAAACTAAATCGTTCTTTGTAATGATTCCAATGTAATTAAAGTTTCCATCAAACTAGTTTAAAGGAGGCAGACATTAAATCAAACTAAAAGCTGGCCCGTAGATTTCAAATCATATTAAATGTCCTGTTCTCTGCCACAAATCTTCCTCTAAAGCAGGGGTGTCAAACTCAACTTCATTGAGACCGCATCAAGGTTTGACCTTGGGGGGTGGGGGGGTCCGGGGTGGCCATGGTCAGCTCAATGTCACTTGTGTCGGGGGCGCCTGTGGAGACTTGAGCACTGTTCCAGTGAAAATGGGCTCCCATTTCGGCTGTGACGGCCTCCTGCAACCCTCTGCCAGCGAAAATGGATTTCGGTGGGGCCACATGCAGCCCTCTCAAAGTTCCGTTTTCGCTGGCAGAGGCACTCCGGGCCAGTTGTTCACTGTTTCCAGGGCAGGCCCCGCGGGCCAGATCTAAGCACTCCAGAAGCCGGATCCGGTCCCCGGGCCTTGAGTTTTGACACCCCTGTTCTAGAGGCTTAGAGTCTTCCCAAGTCTTGGACGGCTATCTTTATTTTTTCCTTCCTGCCATGTGTTTAAAGTTGTCATACTCTTACAGTTTTAAGATCATCATGTTGTATTTCTCTGTTGCCCCTAAAAATGTGTTGACTTTTGTTACACCCCAACCACAGAAGAAAAATAGCCAACTTTTACTGTTCTTGTTCAAATTCTACCATGTGAATATTATTTTTTTCTGTTCAAGGGGGAACAGAGATTGTAACAGAGAGTGACTTTCATAATGGACACTCTGTCGCTGGAGTTCTAGAGCAAGGCAGTGTTGGCAGAGTCCAGCGAGAGAAGATGGTTTATATGGCGGTTAAGGATTCCTCCCAAGAGGATGAGGATATTAGTAAGGACAACCATTTTTGTGTGGTATTATTAAGTAAATAATTTTGTAATTTCTAGAACCGTGAAGGCGAATCTATGGCTCGTGTGTCCGCAAAGAGCACTCTTTGCAGGCACACAAGCTGTCACCCAGCTCAGTTTCACTGTGCGTGTGCGCGCCTCCTGCCGATTTTTGGGATATGCAGAGGACGGGACACGTGCGGGAGATGTGCGCGTGCACAGGGGGGGTTGTGTGCCCATGCACGGGTGGGCAGAGCACAGGGGGTGCAGCATGCCCTCCAGCTTATTTTTGGACCGAGGAGGCTGTAGGAAGGCCTGCTAGGCCCAAACGGCATTTTGACAAAACTCTGGTCTAATACTATGTTGCTCATCGCTGACTTTGATCTGTTTGCATGTGTGACTGGCAGAAAATAATACATTTCTTGACATGGAACTGCTGGCAATGCCAGATACATTTTTTTCTGAAGAGAAGTACTTAGTTCCACATGTACCAATGATAATACTTTTATGTATCTTTGCCAGTTGTCAGTATTCACTGTTTTTATTTTGCTTTTCCAGTTTACCTAACACAATGTTAATGTCTAAATATCAACAATTTCTGACAATAGTTTGCATATTTTACTTGCCTGTTCAGTATTTAAAATATGTTGAAGCCAGTGAGAAGCAACATAAGAACATAACACAAGTTCCAAGATATCAAAAAGTATTGTCTTTGTAATTTTCATTTCTTTTTTTTTAATTTCCACCCAAAATTAAATATCTAAACTTTATAATTGTTTCCATTACAGATTTTACTTTAGCCATGTACTTAACTAGATAGATAAGCTTGCCAGTAGCCAAATTATTGGCTTACATTACAGTTTTGTAAAGTGTAATTTAGATAATTAACTGCTTTGAGTATATAAAATGCTACAAAAATAATATTTTTAAATGCATAATTTAATTATATGATTGTGCGTGAATTAAAAATCACTTTTTTACGGTGCTTTTCTACTTAGGAATTATGCTTAACTTCTGCAATATAAAAGCAGAGTGTAATTTTAAGTAGATTTGTTTAAAGGTATTTTTGGTGTTGTTTTTTTTAAATATGCGTACAGCAGAAGCCTTAATAATAGAGTAGAGAAATTGATTCAGAACTCTTTTGTATTGTGATTTATTCCATACAAATCCAGATAGCGGGTTTAAGTAGAAGTTAATTGAGCAAGGATAAAGTAATTACATCATCATCATCAGTTTAGCCCTTGCCTATACACTGCAGGATGAAGGCCTCTTCCTCATGTTTCCAACCAGTACCGTCCTAAGCTTTCTTTTGCCAATCGGTCCCACAATACTTACTGATGTCGTTCTTCCATCTTGTTTTAAGGGTTAGGGTTTAGGGCCGTGATGGCGAAGCTATGTTCGCCATCAGTGGGTGGGACCGGAAGTTGGCAAATGGGCCGTTTTTGGCCTCTAGAGGACCTCTGGGGTGGGGGGAGGCCATTTTCACCCTCCCCAGACTCCTAGAGAGGCTCTGGAGGCTGGGGACAGCAAAAAACGGGCCTTCCAGTCCCACCGGAAGTTGGCAAACAGGCCGTTTCTTGCCTCTAGAGGACCTCCGGGGTGGTGGTGGTAGGGAAGGCCGTTTTCGCCCTCCCCAGACTGCTAGAAAGGCTCTGGAGCCAGGTAAGAGAGAAAAACGGTCCTACCTGGCCATCGCGTGCCAGAAGCGGGGTGAGTGGGGGGTTCGTGCATGGGGGGGCGGGGCACATAGAATTATGGGTGTGAGCACGCATGGGTGTGACCCCCCCTTTTGCTCTCTCCTTCCTGTCACGCGATGGCAAAAAGGTTAGCCATCACTGGTTTAGGGTTATGAAAAGTAGTTACATAAACAGAACAATCCATCTCACCTCCTTTCAAATCCCATCTAGGCTGTGCTGAAATAGCAGATGAAGTTTACATGGAAGTAATTGTTGGTGAAGAGGAAGCCTCCTCCCTTCCCGATGCACAGCTTGAAGATGCTGGGGTGAATAAAACTTTTGTTCCGGTTGCCTGGGCTGCTGCTTATGGTAAGATGCTACTTTTTTTCTTTAACTCGATCCCTTCTCCTCACTCCACTTACTACCTCTAGAGCCTTGCTCATATCGTGGAGGGTTGGTTTTTCTTCCCACCCATCTCTTTCCACCTGAAGTCAAGCCTCCTTCAAGTCAAACTTAACCTTTGGTGACTGAAAGATTTCTGAAATGACATCTTGGTGTTAGAAAATAAGGCCTTCTGATTTTGTTCCAACCGCCCACATTTAAATGTTCTACATATAACTTCAGAAAGCGAATGATTCCCCAATTTCTTTTGAATCCTGAGACCTTCCTCTTTTCTGTTTTCAAATCAAATAATAAAAGCAGCTGACCTTACCTGCTACAATTACTGTGTCATCTAAATAAAGAGGCTTGGAATGCAGAATATTGCTTATTAAATAAGTATTGTTTAAAAAAGTATTGTTAGATTGGGAGCTCTGTCAGAGTCCGTGATGCTGGTCATGTGGGTCAGTGCTTTTGTGTGCGTGTGTGCGTACCTGTGTGTACATTCTTTCTGAAAGAGAGGATGGAGGTTGTTAGGCAGGTTTGTTTAGTTCATGCACTGACTTCTGTTTACAGAACACGTATTTTTCACGATACTATAAACAATATCTGAAGCCCAATTACTGCTGTTTCGTCTGCCTGACATAATTATGTTCATAGCATAAAATGGGTTCTTGGACATTAAAGCGTAACTTTTTTTTTTTCTTGGAAGCAACAGACAGCAAACCTTGTTATTAAATATAAGATACGCAACTGTGTTTTTGATTTCGCTTGGCACTCTTTGGAATTCTTATAAAGAAAGTTTTGGCCATTAATTACTCCTTGTTTTCTCTTTCAACGATTTTACAGTAGCAGCCCACAAACTGTTAGCCGTGTGCAAAACTTTCTGTTTTTCTTCTGGATCAAAGAGATCTAGTCAGCCATTGCAAGAACAGTCTTCTGAACTGGAGAGGCTTATGGGATTCTCATTAAAATAGGGCCCATTTTGGGATTGGACTGCATCCAGAACACCGAAATTACTTCTGGTTCCCCACACCTCAAAAAAAAAAAAAAAAAAAAAAAAAGCTTCAGAAAACTGCTGGAGGTCCATGCTGCAGAAGAGAAACAGAATATAATGAAGTTCTTGGGAATGTTCTGTTCCCAGAATGATAGATATTGCACATCCCTACTGTTTGTGAATTAAATCACTAAACTGCTTATTTCCCTAGGGGATGATAGAAGACTTCCTAGGAAATATGAAGACTGTCAAACACCAGGTGAGAAGATGAAGAATTGTTCCATGCTTAGTATAAATATTGCTCCTTCTGCTATATAACACAGAGCAGTCTATGTCTTTTAGAATAACTCATAATTAAATTTGAAAAGTGTGTGGGGGGGAGAATATTAATACATAGAGATGCTACTTGAATGTAGCTATCGAGAGGTGCAACCATGGTGCCACTATATCAGGTTTAATAAATACAAGAACAATGATTAAAATACTTTCCTTCATCTGAGAAAATTCCAAAATACAACGCAAATATAAACAGTGATTTTTGTGATTATTGCTTTCTATATGATGCATTAAAGAAAAGTTTTGAAGGGATTCTGGGGTTCTGGCATCATAAAATAGAATCCTTTCACACATCAAAGGCTCTATAAATGCTTTCTGCTTTAGTTTTGTAAATCAGGTATTTTAAAGCTCTTATTTGCAATATTCTGATGTTATCTTTCATTCCAGGAACAAACTTAGACGCAAGATTAGAGAACAAGAATGGTAACACAACTCAGTATCTCCAAATCTGTGACAGCATTAATACGAACAGATTGCTTAAGCAGAAGACCAAGAAAAGGAGAAGAGGTGAAGCCCGCCAATGGCAAACAGGTAAAACAACCTTCCAAAAAGTTATTATCCAATTAAATACAGCTTTTAACATAGCTAACCTTTCTACTTCTGTCGGGATTTTTTTGGCAAGAAAATAAGTAGCCTTTTTTTTTGTACAGTCTCTTAATCACTTCCTATTATCTTCTTCCCAGCAAATTTTGAAACTACTTGGTGTAACCTACTGCCAATTGCTTTGGGTAAAAGCAAGTTTTCTCGTTGCGAGACTCCCTGTCCATCTCTTTGAGGACATAACCTATTAATTAACATGTGTGCTTTTATTACAAGCCATGATTTTCTCCTTCATGTTTTCCCCCTAGACTTTTAACCACCTTGCTTGATGAGACGTTCTTAAAAACCTGAAAGGGTACAATTTTACTGGCCAAACAAAAGTGTTGTTTCAAAATGGTCTTTGAATTTAAGTCAGAGGTGATTTCTTATAACATACTTTTTCACTTGGTAAGCCTGTACTAGCTGCCATTAGCCTGATAAGTTAAAATAGGAGAAAGGGTTGGAAATGACAAAGAGGCAATTCATTTGTCTTTTCCTGTTTAATACATGCCATCATTAAATTATATCTAATATCCATTCTTGATAGCATAAATAGAACGTTGAATAAACCTGAGCTTTTTAAACACTGTTTAGGAGCCAATTATGTTGCCAATGAAAGAACAAAATATACATTTTCTGATACCTTTAGTGCATGTCCACAGCTCAATAGAAATTATCACTTTATTATGGAAAATACATTACATTTTTTTTTTTTTTTGCTTTAATTTATATGCCGCCCTTCTCCGGAGACTCAGGGCGGCTTACAATGCGTTAAGCAATATTGAAATAGAAAGTGTCTAATTTTTAGACCAAAAATAGTTATATTTATTAATGTGTAGTAAAAAGATGTTAGTCAAGAGACGTGTCCTTTTTTTAAATACTTAATGAATTCAGCAGCATCTACAAGTAGAGTTGAAACAGGCAAAAGATGGTGGTCATAGTATCACAATCCACACAGATGTTGCACCATGTCAAAAGGATGGGGCTTTGACCATGATCCTTTTGATCCTTCATGGAGATCCCCAATTGAGTTAAAAATCTTGTATGTCAGATTTTAGGGATAAAAGCAATATGTTCATTGTAGAATCGGAAAAGAGTGTAAATTGGTTATAGAAAATTAACTTGATTAAAGAAGATAGATAAACTAATACTTGTTTTGGGAAAACTTGAAAACTAATTACTGATTGGAAATAATAGACCTCAATTCTTTAAATTTTACTTTTTAAAAGTTTGTTCTGTAATAAAAACTATAGATTATTTTAAGAGAATTAGAACTGGGAATATGTTGAATTGTTCAGCAGAATGAGTTCTTAGGTACATTTGCAATATAACTATATAGAACTATATAGAAGAGTAAAAAGTGACTTTACTCTTAGAGTATTGTCAATTTTTATAAGGATTTTGATTGTCACTTTTTGCAGTCCAATACATATCCTGGAAACAAGGTTTCATTTAATTCCGCAAAATATTTACGCCTGAATAGTCCTATCATGTGTTGGTTTGCATTGTTAGCTCTTGAAAGATTTGCTTTCTTTTATGCTGCTATTGCATTCTGTGTAACTTCACAATAACTTTTACGTAATTTATTTCATATTTTTTTTCTGTTTATTTGACCCAGCTGTTATAATAGGTCCCGACGGACAGCCCTTGACAGTCTATCCTTGTCACATATGTGGGAAAAAATTCAAGTCCAGGGGATTCTTGAAAAGGCATATGAAAAATCACCCAGATCACATGATTAAGAAGAAATACCAGTGCACAGACTGTGACTTCACAACCAACAAAAAAGTCAGCTTCCACAATCACCTGGAAAGCCATAAGCTGATCAACAAAGGGGACAAAACGCACGAATTCACCGAGTACACCAGGCGCTACCGAGAAGCCAGCCCATTGAGTTCCAACAAACTCATCTTGCGCGATAAAGAACCCAAACTGTACAAGTGCAAATATTGCGACTACGAAACCGCGGAGCAAGGCCTGCTGAACAGGCACCTGCTCGCGGTTCACAGCAAGAACTTCCCCCACGTTTGCGTGGAGTGCGGGAAAGGCTTCCGCCACCCTTCGGAGCTGAAAAAACACATGAGGACCCACACGGGGGAGAAGCCTTACCAGTGCCAGCATTGCGTCTTCCGTTGCGCCGATCAGTCCAACCTGAAGACGCACATCAAAACCAAGCACGGGACGGACCTGCCCTTCAAATGCGAACACTGTCCGCAGGCCTTCCCCGACGAGAAGGAGCTGCAGCAGCACACGGAACTCTTTCAGGGGCACAAGACGCACCAGTGCCCGCACTGCGACCACAAGAGCACTAACTCCAGCGACCTAAAGCGGCACATCATCTCCGTTCACACGAAAGACTTCCCTCACAAATGCGAGGTCTGCGAGAAAGGTTTCCACCGCCCCTCGGAGCTCAAAAAGCACAGCGAGACCCACAAAGGGAAAAAAATCCACCAGTGTCGGCACTGCGATTTTAAGACTTCCGACCCTTTTGTACTCAGCGGGCACATCCTCTCCGTTCACACCAAGGACCTGCCTTTTAAATGCAAACGGTGTAAGAGGGGATTCCGGCAGCAGATGGAACTCAAGAAGCACATGAAGACCCACAGCGGCAGGAAAGTCTATCAGTGTCAGTATTGCGAATACAGCACGACGGACGCCTCGGGCTTCAAGCGGCACGTCATATCGATACACACGAAGGACTACCCTCACAGGTGCGAGTATTGTAAAAAGGGCTTCCGGAGGCCTTCGGAGAAAAACCAACACATCATGAGGCATCACAAAGAGGCTCTCATGTAGCATCGGCGCTGCGGAAGACAATGTTTGATAGGGGAAGGAAACTCTCATGAACTGTTTCTCCTGGTTTCAAAGCTTGATCTTAAACCATAACTTTGCATTCTTTGTATTAAAAGTCTTAAGAAAAAAAAAGTATTACGGTCGACTGGGTGTCTCATAGCCCGATGATTGTCGCTTATAGGAACCTAACGAGCACTATAAAACGCGGGAGAGATGAATGTTTCGAGAAAGCTGCAGAAACAGACCTTGAATGTCTTCTGTTAATTAGAAAGCGTTAACACGTTACGAAGCGAGAAAGAAATATTAAGTCCATTCCCGTTAACTCTTTATATCAATAACGCCATTTGTCACCTTAACGAAAACCAGGGACAGAAGTTCTTTCAAAGTGTTTTTTGCCAGAACAAATTATACCACATTGCAGTTTCGAACAGTGAAGCTAGATAGAAGTCAGTCATGTAATCCTTACATTTTTTTTTTTTTAAAAGAAAAAGAAAATTGTGCTGGGACATAGTATTCGAGAAATGGGTCAAATTTTAAGATCTGTCCTTTTTTTTTTTATCCCCCATTTTAAAGCAATCATAACATTTCATACGTAAACCTTTTGTTTTCTCCCTTTTGTTTGTTGAACGAGCAATTTCCAAAGTTTTCTTTCAGAGCTGCTAACCTATTTTGTACTACCGGATATCGTGTTGAAAAATACAGCATTATGTTTTCCGAGATCAAACGTTTGGTGCTAGGGACCGAGGACATGTATGTACATAATTTCCCTTTTTACCCGAAACTACAGCTGAATGTTTAATACGGCACATATATTACTATTACGAGTAACTTTTGACCAATGTTTTTTTGGTTTTTTTTTTAAAAAAGAAGTAAAAAAAAACCCCGATAGATGCAGTTATGGGGTACTGGTTTTTTTTCTTTTCTTGTGACTTCACAACCATCCTTAAGAGCAAATATCAAGGTAGAACAATGCCAGCTGTTGGAAAATCCTAGAGAATCTTTCAAAAGCAGTGTTTCTGGCAAGTCAGCATCCATGGCCCTGACTTGCTATTAATCTTTTTTCTTTTCTTTTCTTTAAAGAAATCAGTATAGAAACGAAAATTGCACCTTCATATACCATACTATAAACTTGCATTCTCAATCTGTATGGAAGTTATGTATGCAGTATTTAACCCGAACAGTAAGCTGCCACTTGGGGGCAGACACGGATTTTCAGTTTACAGTGTATACATTTGAAATACGCATCCCTTTAAACAATGCTTTGTGTTAGCATGCTGCAAAAATGCCGCTTAATATAACAAGCTGGTCTAGGGCTATTTAATAATTAAAAAGAAAAACCTTCATAAATGTTATACATACGTGTCCTTTTTTTAAAGAAAAAAAAAGTTTTTAAGTTGCTTCATGTTTGCACACAGCTGTTCACATGATAAAATTGTAACTTTTAATTCATTCATGCTACTATATTGTGGTTTTGTGTTTCAGATAATGTTCATACTTTGTTTTTGCACCAGATGAGAATCAGTTCCTTGAGAAATAATTTTTTTATATATATATTTCCAACCTTCGGAAAGTTAACTTTGGGAAACCATAGGAGACTACTTGTGTTTTATGTGGCTGTAAAAATGATGTACACGCTGTAAAATAAGATTGTCACTGTTACGTGGGATTATTATTTTAAAATGTGTTACTCATTGTAATGAGCATACAATAAAATGCATCTCTTGCACTCCAAACTCAAGAACCTTTATATTCCTTCCTGCTGCCAATCAAGTGACACGCACTCCTAATTTATGTACTTAAATTTCTTGCTTAATGTGATTATTATACAAAAGTACAAGAAAAACCTGTCTTCCAAGTTTCTTCCCAATGCAAAAAATTTCCACTTAGTTTATGTCATGAAACAATTATTTCTTACATTTGCAGTAATTAGAAAAGTTGCAACAGTGGTATTTATTTTAAAATGGCTAAAAAAAGCACACTACAATTGTCTAGTAGAAAAATTCAGTGTGTTGCTATACAGGTAGTCCTTAACACAACTGAGCCCAAAATTTACGATGCTAAATTAAACATTGGGTTTTGCCCCATTTTGCGACTTTTTTTACCATTGTTAAGTGAATCTTTGCAATTGATTAAGTTAATAACACAGATGTTAAAGTGAATCTGGCTTCCCTATTGACTTTGGGTTGTCAGAAGGTTGCAAAAGATCACAGGAGGATGTTGCAACAATCGTGTGAAAAGTGGTCGTAAATCACTTTTTTCGGTGCCGTTGTAACTTTGAACGATCACTAACTGTAAGTCGAGGACAACCTAATTTCCCTGGTAAGAGAAGTATGTCTCTTACCAGGGAACTCCTAAAAGAGATGTTGAAAAACGGTTGCATCTTAAACAAGTTTGATCACGTGAGATAGTAGCATTAAATCTTGGGGGGGGGGGGTGTTTGTGCTGGTGCTGGAAGGGAGAGCAGAATACACAGAACGCCAAATATTCTAATCACGAGGCCTATTTGGCAGATTACGTGCAAAATTTGAGACACGCATTGATTTTGTCACAAAACTTGATTTAAGCCCGTTTGGCAGTTCACGTTTAAATTGTCACTTAAGCATGATAGATAAAACCTAAAATGTGCTTTGGGATTTGTAAAATTTATGGGTTTTCCAGCACTCTTCAGTCTTGAAATTCCTGAATGGCTTGATTTCCCGTCCCATGTTTAATTATGCACATACACACACAATCACACACACCCCCACACACACACTGAGGAAAGAGACTGTCTTGAAAGTAAATCTGGTTTATTAAACTGCTGTTAGTTCACAGAATGCATTAGCAAGAATCGTGCAGCATGTCATATATATTTGCCCCAAACATTAACACTTAAGCTCTTGTGATTTGTATAGCTCAGTTATACGAAATGTGGACTGTGGACCTTCAGATGACTGCTAGATGGCGAGAAAAAAAGGGCTATCAAAATTTATTAAGTGCCAGGTGGTGTAGCTCTAATTAAAATATTTAACATCATCTAAAACTTTAGATTTAGTGAGAAATTAACATTGCATTTTTACTAAAATTACTTGTACGTCATGCAATTGTTTTAAATGTCAAAGGAGGCTCCTTGGATTTGTACTTTTTATTTTTTTAAGGAAAGGCTATTCTACTAACATATACTTATTTTGGAAATTTACAAGGCCACCGATTTCTACAAGGACACATGTTGTGTGCCTAAAATGAACAGTTAATATCCAGTTTTATTTACGTAGTGACAGCCTGAAGAAACATGAGATCTAAACCGTCAAGCTTAGAAATGTTTTTTTTTATTTAACCAAGAGAAGTCAGTTGTATTCTTTTATATTATCACAGATTTATTCAATTCAATTGTCCATGTCAATTCCAAAAATACCTTCACCCAGGAGAAGAAAAGAGGATAAACATTGCCATAACCACAAAACAGACCTTTACAAGAAAAAACACTGGCGTTTTATAGTTACAAAACGGCTCTTAATTTAAAACATTTTAAACGCTTAACATTTTCCTTCTGTGAGATATTGAGCAAATGGTTTGAGTTTATGTTAAGAATACGCTGTTTCCCCCAAAATAAGACATCCCCTGATAGTAAGGCCAATTGGGCTTTTGAGCGCATGGCAATAAGGCCAAGCGCCTATTTCAGGGTTCAAAAAATATATGACAGGGTCTTATTTTCGGGAAAACATAGTAGTGAAATACGCTTCATTAATATTCACCCATTTCAAAATCCAACTTTGTACTTTTGTGCTTGTACAGCTAGTCCTTGACTTACAACAATTCATTGAATAATCGTTCAAATTTGCAATGACACTGAAAAAAAGTGACTTTTTTTTCACACTTATGACCATTGCAGCATTCTCATGGTCAGGTGATCAAAATGCAGACGTTAGGCGACTCATATTTATGACGGTTGCAGTAGCCCGGGATCATCTGATCCCTTTTGCGACCTTGTGACAAGGGAAACCAGATTCACTTAACAACCATGTTACTAATTTGACCACGGCGGTGATTCGCTTCTCAACTGTGGCAAGAAAGGTTGTAAAACGGGGCAAGCCTCGCTTTACAACTGTCTCGCTTAGGGACATAAATTTGGGGCTCAGTTGTGATCATAAATCAAGGATTACCTGTATTAGTTTGGTTGCCTGTTCAACTTTCAGCAATACTATAGAGCAGTGATGGCTAACCTTTTCGCCGTCGTGTGCCAAAAGCGGGTGGAGCGGGGGGGATCACGGGTGCATGTGCCTGCATCCATAATTCAATGCGCCCCACCCTCCTGCGCATGCGCATGTGACCCCCCCCATGCTTCCCCCTGCTTTTGGCACGTGATGGCCCGGTGGGCCCGTTTTTCACCCTCCCCAGGTGCCAGAGGCTTTTTAGGAGCCTGGGGAGGGCAAAAAACAGCCTTCCCCATCCCCCAGGAGGCCCTCCGGAGGCCGGAAACAGCCAGTTTCCCCGACTTCCGGTGGAACCGGAAGGCCTGAAAATCAGTTGGCTGGTGCGCACATGCGCGCTGGAGCTGAGCTAGGGCAACACCCGCGTGCCCACCAATATGGCACGTGTGCCATAGGTTCGCCATCATGGCTATAGAGCAAGGAAGCCAGAGAGAGAAATGTGAGTCTCGATACTTTTACTCTGGCAAGTCAGAAAATATGATAAATTCCAAGTAATATCAAATAAGATTTTTCTGTTATATTGAGGTTTGTCTATGCTTTTCTCTTTAAATGGGCCTTACAACAGTTATGGCTAATCAAGATATATGGTATATGTACAGTAATATGTGAAGTAGGTCACCATTATGATCTGATGCTTAAATAGATCTAGCTGCCTAAGAATAAAAGGTCCATATGGGAGTTGATTTGAGTTGTTTTATTTATTAAATTTATATGCCGCCCACCTTGTTATCCAGAGCAACTCTAGGCAGTCAAAGCTGACTCATGCATCTAAAAGCCATTATCAGTAAAGACATTCAATAATTGTTTAGAATTGTGAATAACAACTGAAACCGCATTCTCCATGTTTTCAATTCCTTTAAAATCACAACGACAGAGGCCCAGAGTTTTATTTTCCATTTCTTCAAAGCTATCTCTAAAAATGCATCTTGTATGTAAGAGCTTGACCCGACTTGAAATTTAAATCTCAATCGGAATTCCTTCTAGGGAAGAAGTTGGCACCAAGCTGCAGCCTTCAAACAGCGGGGCTGAAGTTTTAGATGATCTGTGTTGTTTATTATTAAGTCTATTGTTATTATTTTGTATTTCAGATCCGTGTGTTTAAAAGAACGTTGCTGAACAAAAGGCAAATGTTTTTCGAGTCAAAAGATGAGAGATGAACTAAACCTCTTGTCAAAATAGGAAATGAAGTGACATCAAAAGCTGACTCATGCATCTAAAAGCTGTCATTGATAAAAGACATTCAATAATTGTTTAGAAAAAGCTTACTCTTGGGAAATCTTTTGTCTTGAGAGACTACAGTACAAAGAACACAGCCTTTACAAGTTCCCCTGTCTAAAAGTCTTAACATAGCTTATAAAAGCCAGGAGTTTATTTATTTCCATAATTAGGGTTTAATCAGGCTTCATAGATCTCTGCAACAAAAATGGAGGTAAAGAATATTTTTTATATTTTTTCCCCTGCCATATACTATTCTACAGAGATTTTGCATTCTGTGCTGGTAGCCCCATGCCCATCAATCTGAAAGCAAGGTTAAACATTGACGTCAATACTAGTTGCACCATCAATGTGGCATCACAACATCTTCAGCCTCAAATCCTAAGGCCAATTTTGAGACAGGGTCTTACACATCTTTCTATAATCCCCAACATTATTTTCATTTATAAAGTTAATTGTCTCCGAGGGATCTTTGGTGCTGTCTGAGGTGGGTTGCTTTCGTGCAGATGTTTCATTACCAAACTAGGTACCTTCATCAGTGCTAGAAGAGAGTGGTATCAGGGTATCATCATCAGTTCTAGAAGGGAGTGGGGTTTGTAATTGCGTCTTGTACGTAAGCAGAGAGCAAACCCCACTCCCTTCTAGCACTGATGATGAGACCTAGTTTGGTAATGAAACAACTGCAACAAAGCAACCAAATTCAGAGAACATCAAAGAGCTCTCATTTCAACCCTGAGCTACAAATACCATATTTTTCGGAGTATAAGACGCACCTTTTCCCCTCCCTAAAAGGGGGTGAAAATTTAGGCGCATCTTATACACAGAATGTAGCCACTGGCCCCCACCCTTTGGCCTCTGCCTCGCAGCAGTTAGTTCCTTGCCAGCAAACAGCAAGAAAAAACAGCTTTCAGCTTCAGCACAGCCTAATTAGCACAAGTTGATTGGATCGGCCTCTCGACTCTCAGCTGTTTTGCTCTCAGCTGTTTTGCGTGGGCCTCTGCTGCTTGCTGCAAGGAGGTAAATTGCTGGGAGCAGATTTTTTTTTCTTGTGCTAATCAAGCTATGCTGAAAACGAAAACGAAAGTAAAGCAGGCTGTTTGCTGCAATGAGGCAAAATTGCTGGGAGGCAGAGGAAGATATCTTTTTCTTGTTTTCCTCACCAAAAAAGGTAGGTGCGTCTTATAGTCCGGAGCATCATATACTCCGAAAAATACAGTAAGTCTCCTTTATCAGTTAGTTGACTCTATAAGCCACCAAGAATAAGCAAGTGTGATGCATCCACGCACAGCAGAATCGAAGACATATCTCCTGCAAGTGTGTCATCTACTCTCCGTCTCTCATTCTTGTCTTCCTGAGTTGGGAGATGTGTCTTCCCCAGCACTGGATGGAAGGCAGTGCAGTACAATTTCAACTGACCTAAACTGTGATGCTGTGAATCCACGATCATATCCATCTCAACACTCAAAACAAGCACAATTTTCAAATCTCAAAGCCAGTTTTCAACTTGTCCTTAATCATTATCTAATGTTCTCTGAACAACATACAATTTTTAACCAACAGCAATAGCAAAATTCCTTTCTAGTCAATTCCCCTTCCAGTCCTTCCTCCTTTTCTCCACATCTTACGGTTTTAGTTTCATGCAACAAATCAAAGCATAGAACAAAAATTTACCGCATTCGGTCCAAACTTGTCTGTTCCAAGATTCGACCCACCACACCACAGAGTAACTACAGCAATATCAAAAACCAACCCGACACCCAAATTCTACCGATTAGGTACTTTAACTAAAGGTACTAACTCCGTCTGCTTTCCAAAAGGATAGAAAACTGCTAGTGAGAAAACACATATTAAAGAAAAGTATACTTGTTCAAATAACTTTTGACTGCTTTCATTAATAAGGCTGTGTTGGAAGCAATCTTAGCATTCCTAGATAATCCCAAAGATGTTTTTTTTAGAGGGGAAACTGGACTTCCTTGTTTTTTTTCTTTTGAAGACGTTTCGCTTCTCATCCAAGAAGCTTCTTCAGCTCTGGCAGGATAGTGGGGAATGGAAGGATTTATATTCCTTGCAGACAGCTGGTCATTTGCATCCTTTTAGAGCCGTGATGGTGAACCTATGGCACGCGTGTCACAGGTGGCAAGCATAGCCATATCGGTGGGCACGCGAGCTCAGCTCCGGCACGCGCTGATTTTCAGGCTTTTTGGGCCCACCGGAAGTAGGGAAACAGATTGTTTCCTGCCTCCAGAGGGCCTCAGGGGGTGGTGGGGAAGGCCCATTTTTCTCTCTCACCTGGCTCCAGAGCCTCTCTAGGAGTCTGGGGAGGGCGAAAACAGCCTTCCCCCCCACCTCTCCCCACCGGAGGCCCTCCAGCGGCCAGAAACTGCCGGAAGTTGCAAAAGGGCCATTTCTGGCTTCTGAAGGGCCTCCGGGGGGCAATGGGAAAGGCTGTTTTCGCCCTCCCCAGACTCCTAGGGAGGCTCTGGAGCCAGGTGAGAGAGAAAAACTGGCCTACCGGGCCATTATGTGCCAGGAGCGGTGGGAGGGGGTTGTGCATGCATGCGGGTGACATACACACACACCCCGGCACGCGATGGCAAAAAGGTTAGCCATCATTGTTTTAGAGGGTCTTTGAAGCACTTGGAGGTTTATCTGCGTCCTCAGGGTCACCTGAGTAGTGCTTCTGGTTCCTCTGGAAATCCATTCCTACACCCACACCATTCAAAGGGTGTTCATCCCAAATTGTGCAGCTAAAAGTCTGTCTTGCTTAGCAGTGGAAATTTTGGTGTGTAGACTTTCAGCTATACTCCTTGCGTCAGCTTCAATGAAGGCTCCACACCCATTTGCACTACTCAAGTCATCCCTGATGACACAGATAAACCTCCAAGCGGCCTCAACGACTCTCTAAAAGGATGCCAATGACCAGCTGTCTGCAAGGAGTATAAATCCTTCCATTCCCCAGTATCCTGTCAGAGCTGAGGAAGCTTCTTGGATGAGAAGCGAAACGTCTTCAAAAGGAAAAACAAGAAAGTCCACAGTTGCCTCTTGAAAAAAAGCATCTGGGACAACCATGACTTGGATGACTGAGAATCTCTACCAATTCCTAGATAATATTGGTAATGGACTGAACATTTCCAATAAAGGAAAAAACAAACAAACATTTATTCAGTAATTATTGATCTCTGCAAACTGAAGCATCAGGCAGGTATCGGATATAGTTTCTCAGATCTTTGGAGTAAAAAAGGGGGAAGAGAGAAGCTTGGCTAGCATAAACGTGATTTCTGGATTCCCCAGCCCACCTCCCTTCCTGATCCCCATCCATCCATCCATCGCTTCAGTTGACCCATTAAGTTTGAAAGCAGTAACCCAACTGCTGCGAATAACTTGTTCAAACGCTGCCTTTGGTACTGTGTGTGTTTTCACAACTTCTTCCAACCCCTGACGGAGCCAGAATTATCTCAGACTTTAAGCGTTACATGAAGGCAAGCAAAACAATAATAACGCAACGATATTCATTTTGTGCAGACTCTTCTGATCAGGCCACAACTTGTCCAGTAGATCTGATCATTCTTGAAAGAAGCCAGAGGATCTCTAATCAGAAGCAAACGATTCCTGTTGGGGGAAGGAAAAAAATAGGACATGTTGTTCATCTCCATTTCTTTGCTAGGATATCTGCCAATTACTGATCAATTATTATTTAGCCTGAACTTTTTGGGTATTTTTGTCCAGCTCTGATCTAAGGCGTTGGCCTTCAAGGCCAAATAGCAATTAGTAAAATTTTGGAGGTTTTCTGACCAACCTGTAATAATGCTTTTCCGCCCTTGCCTTAGAGCAATGGTGGCTAATCTTTCTGCCATCGTGTGGTCATTAAGTGAATCCAGATTTCACATGACCCTGGGACAGAGGTGAAATCCAGCAGGTTCTGACAGGTTCTGGAGAACTGGTAGCGGAAGTTTTGAGTAGTTTGGAGAACCGGCAAATACCACCTCTGGCTGGCCCCAGAGTGAGGCGGGAATGGAGATTTTGCAGTATCCTTCCCCTGCCACGCTCACCAAGCCACACCACACCCACCAAGCCACGCCCACAGAACCAGTAGTAAAAAAAAATTGGATTTCACCACTGCCCTGGGATGCTGCAACCATTGCAAATAAATGCCATTTGCCAAGAGACTGAATTTTTATCATGGGATCGTGGAGGATGCTGCGATGGTCGTATCTGCGAGGACCAGCCCTAAATGCCTTTCTTCAGTACCGTTGTAACCCCGAATGGTTTCTAAACAAACGGTCGTAAAGTCGAAGGCTACCTGTAGTTTTGAGTTTGGTTACTGTCCTCCCACGACCTCCCCTCTTTTCAAATCCTAAGGCTCAGATCCTGAAGCTCCTCCACCTCTAACAGGATGCGGGAGACCTTATGTCAGGGGAAGTTACCTTCTGCCAGGTTTCTCCAGTTTTTTCAATCACGATCGTCTGGGTTTCCCCAAGAGGGGATGACGTAGCTTTGTAGTCATCGGACAGGAGGCCCAGGATGGGATAATGATTCCTGTATCTGGGGGAGAAAAGCAAAACGTCAACAATTATTAACCGATTAACAGAGTTGGAAGGGACCTTGTAGGTCATCTAGTCCAACCCCCCGCCCAAGCAGGAGATTTCTGACAGCTAGCAGTCCAGTCTCTTCTTGAAAAGCTTCCAGTGATGAAACTCCCACAACTTCCGAAGGCAACTGTCAGCACTTCAACCTGCATTTACTCTAGTGCTGACATAAGAAGGAGAAGCGAAGGCGTCTGGAAAGGGATGTTTGACTTTTCACCTACTTATTTTCCCTGGAGATAATATCCCCTAGGAGATGGGATGGGAGGGGGGGAAATTCTTTTGAGCTGGAGTAGATTAGGGGTAGAATGACTTGGAAGATGGCCAATGAGTGCAGGGGAGTGGGGAACGGAAAGGGAGTGTTTTGGGGCTGGAAGTCAGTGTTGGCTTCGATTGTAGTCGGGTTTAGAATGCCGTGCTTAATAAATAGGAGTTTTTCTTCAAAGACTTTGTTTGAAATGCAATTTATTTGAGACGACCTTGAAACTTGACAGCAACTTCTGTTCCATGGGTTGATGGCTCTCACTGTCAGAAAATTTCTCCTTATTTCTATGTCAAATCTCTCCTTGTTCAGTTTCCATCCATTATTCCTTGTCTGGCCTTCAGGTGCTCTGGAGAATAGTTTGACCTCCTCCTCTCTGTGGCAGCCCCTCAAATATTGGAAGACTGCTATCATGTCTCCCCTGGTCCTTCTCTTCACTAGACTAGCCATGCCCAGTTCCTGCAACCGTTCATCATATGTTTTAGCCTCCAGTCCCCTAATCATCTTGCTTGCTCTTCTCTGCACCCTTTCTAGAGTCTCAAGTAGATCTTAGATGGCAGAGTAAGAGCAAAACTAAGATGATCAAAGACCTGGAGACTAAAACATATAAAGAACGGCTGCAGGATCTGGGCTTGGCTAGTCTAAAGAAAAGAAGAATTACGGGTGACAGGATAGGACCAATATTTGAGGGGCTTCCACAAAGAGGAGGGGGTCAAATTATTTTCCAAAGCACCAGAAGGCAAGACAAGAAACAATGGTTGGAAACTAATCAAGGAGAGAAGCCACCTGGAATTGAGGAGGAATTTCCTAACAGTGAGGACAATTAGCCAGTGGAACAGCTGGCCTCCAGAAATCATGAGCGCTCCATCACTGGCGGTTTTTAAGAAGAGATTAGACAGTCACTTGTCTGAAATGGTCTAGGGTTGTGATGGCGAACCTGTGGCACACGTAGCCATATCGGTGGGCATGCGAGCTCAGCTGATTTTCAGGCCTTCTAGGCCCACCAGAAATAGGAGCCTTTCTAGAAGTCTGGGGAGGGCGAAAACGGCCTTTCCCACCACCACCACCCCCGGAAGCCCTCCGGAGGCCAGAATCAGCCCATTTGCCAACTTCCGGTGGGACAGGAAGTCCTGTTTTTTGCTGTCCCCAGCATCCAGAGTCTTTCTAGGAGTCTTGGGAGGGGGAAAATGCCCTCTCACCTCCGGAGGCCAGAAATGGCCTGTTTGCAAACTTCCGGTCATTTTCGCCCTCCCCAGACTCCTAGGAAGGCTCTGGAGGCTGGGGAGAGAGAAAAATGGGCCTCTGAGCCATCGCGTGCCAGGAGCGGGGGTCGCAGTGGGGGGGGATTGCGCGCACATGCGCGGGGGCAGGGCGCAGAGAATTATGGGTGTGGGCACACCTGCGCGTGACACCCACCCACCCCGCTCCTGGCATGCGACGGCAAAAAAGTTAGCCATCACTGGTATAGGGTCTCCTGCTTGAGTAGAAGGCTGGACTAGAAGACTCCCAAGATCTGGTCTATTTCTATTTCTATTATTTTTATTTCTATTATTTCTATTTCTATTATTTCTCTTTCTTTTATTTCTATTCCTATTCCTATTCTCATTCTTCAAAGCCGGACTATAATCTGTCTATTGCAACAATTGCCACAATTAGATTGAAAGCCAGTTAGAGTTAGCGGTCTGGGCATCAGGCTAGAAACTGGGAGACCGTGAGTTCTAGTCCCACTTTAGGCACAAAGCCTGGGTGACTTTGAGCCAGTCATTCTCTCTCAGCCCTAGGAAGCAGGCAATGGTAAACCACTTCCAAAATCTTGCCAAGAAAACTGCAGCGACTAGTCAAAAGACTGAGTCAAACACACACACACAAAGTTTGTGCACAGATTCCACCCAACCCTATTTTTAAAAAATCCAACTGTTCCAGTTGAGTTATATCTGATGAAATAATAATTTTATTTATCTACATTTAGAAGAAATGGAAGGATACATATGGCATAAACATTCCTGCACCGTTTCTAATTTTTTTTTCCTTTTGATTTTTTTTTTATATCTTTCCTTTTATAATTTTGGTTTTCTCCAGCTGATTGGGAGTCCAAATTTAACGTTAGTAAATTTAAATTTAACTGTGATAAAAGCGGTGAAACCTTTTCTATTTCAACCTTTCCTTTGAAATGTAATTGTGACTCTTAGCTAAATTAAACCCTGCCAGAGGGGAAGTAATTACATTCTGTATACTTTATTCTCAGTAAAGGCATTTTTTTTCAATAAGTTTTAGCTTTTGCTGTTTTGTTATGGCCTGGTGTCAAGTTTGTATTTGTTTTTAAGTCTGCTGGCTTTTGGGGATGCTGATCGGGGCGGAAAGATTGGTACCAAAAAATAAATAACACCTTTTCAGAAACAGAAACAACCAGTTGCTTCCAATGGCATTACTTTTTTGTGATGATGGTCTTTGTGATTCCTTGCGATGGGTTGACGGCTATTTTTTCTTGTCTCAATCTGAAGATTTCCTAAAAGATTTTTTTTTAAAAAAAACAACATTTCAGGCAAAAAGACATCATCCCATATAGACTATTCAACACTTCCTACCAGTGTTTCTGACGATCCCAGCTGAGCCGCGCGATCATCAGAGGCTTTTTTTTTTTTTTTAACTTTTAAAAGCATTTTTTCGGCTGAAGAGGTTGTAGAAAAAATGCTTTTAAAAATATAAAAGAAAGCCTCTGATGATTGTGCAGCTCAGCTGGGCATTGGGGGTGGGGGGCAGGGATTTTTGCTACCGGTTCTCCGAACCACCCGCCTCCATCGCTACCGGATCGGGCGATCCGGTCCAAACCGGGAGCATTTCACCTCTGATTCATACCCTGCGGTTCCTCTGGCCATTCAGAATCTTCCTAACAGTGATTAAGTTTGCTGAAAATAGGTCCCTAAGGAAAGGAGACGTAAATTAAAGAGTGACAAGGATGAAATTCTACTGATGGACACCATCTCAGGAGAAAAGTGAGATTGAGAGTCAAGTTTTTGGTGTTTTTCCTGATCTTGTTTTCCTTGTAGACGTTTCATTACCAAGATGGGTGACATAATCAGTGTAGGGGTGAGTGACGCTTTGCTGGCTTTTACATACAGTAGCTTGCCTTGCTAGTCTCAGTTGGGGTGTGATTTCCTCCTTAAGGGTTCCTTGATTAGGGATCTAGCCAAGAATCTGCTCCAACCCTCTCTGTGGTACTACTCACCTCCTCCTGTCGCTTGATGCAAGCCTCCCTCTCTTCCAGCTTGAGGATCAAATCTTGCAGCCTCATCTGAAGGTCAGCGTCGCTCCCTTGCTTCCTTGAGAAATCCTTCTGGAATTCAGACAACGAGCACTACAGAAACAACAAAGCTCATATCAACAAGCGTTCATATCAACAAGTGCTCTGCCGTATTTAAATATAAGAGAATAATAGAGTTAGAAGGGACCTTGGAAGTCGTTTAGTGTTCTGCCCCAGCTACGGACCCCAAAGAACGCAGCACACACGAAGTCTGTACAAACCTTAGTTTACTAAATTAAATCAGTCGTTGTCAAATAAAGGCTGTTAATTAACTTTCTTAACAGCCTGCAAGAATCCAAAGAATAAATAATCGTAATCTTACTATGGTTGGCAGAAAGCCCAGAAGCAATTTGCAGAGAACTAAGAGCAAGGAACGAAGGAGAGTGAACGAAGTTGTTCCCTGCAAATTGCTTCAGTCAGTGTTCCTCCTTAAATAGACTAAGGGAGTGGCCAATTAGCCCCAAGCCTTACTCTCGAGGAGACCTCCTCCTGAGGAGCCACTCCTGCCTTTTGGCAGCTCTGCGCGCCCGTGCATCGAGAAGAGGCTCCTCCTCTTCGTCCTCTTCACTTGAGGGAGCTTCTGGAGGTTCTGAAGGCCTTGGCTGAATCCCCGCCTCTGGCACCACATCTTCTCCAGCCTCCTCACTGTCCGACTCGAGTGCCAGCTGCACAGGCTGCTGGCGCAGCACCACACCAGCCTCCTCGCTGTCCGAATCAGCTACAATCTGCACAGGCCGCTGACGGGCCACAACATCTAGTCCAGACCCCAGCTCAAGCAGGAAACCCTATACCAGTGATGGCTAACTTTTTCTGGACCGAGTGTCCAAAGTGTGTGCACATGCGCATGAATGCACATGCGCATATACCCCCAAGATGCAATGAGCATGCGGCTCCCGTGCATGCCCCCCCAACCCTGAGCATTCACGCATGGTTCTCCGCATGCACCCCATGCATGTCCATGTGCCCTCGCATATGCCTCACTCTGCTCATGCGCATCCCCCCCCGCATGCGTGGCAGAGACCTGAAGACCAGTTGGCCGGCAGGAGGCTTGCGTGCATGCGCAGCAGAGCTGAGCTGGGGTGATGGCTCACGTGCCCACAGAGAAGGCTCTGTGCGCCACCTCTGGTACGCGTGCCATAGGTTCGCCACCATGGCCCTATACCAATTCAGACAAATGGTTGTCCAATTTCTTCTTAAAAACTTCCAGTATTGGAGCATTCACAACTTCTGGAGGCAAGTTGTTCCACTGATTAATTGTTCCAACTGTCAGGAAATTTCTCCTTAGTTCTAGGTTGCTTCTCTCCTTGATTAGTTTCTACCCTTTGCTTCTTGTCCTGCCCTCAGGGGCTTTGGAGAATAGTTTGACTCCCTCTTCTTTGTGGCAGCCCCTGAGATATTGGAACACTATGTCATCCCCATGCCTTTGAGTGAAGTTGGATCCCTGATGGATGTCATTATGCAGTTTCCTGATAACAGTGGAGGACAGTGATGGCTAACTTTTTTGCTGTCGCGTGCCAAAAATGGGGGGAGCCCGGGAGATTTGCGCGTCTGTGTACCCACACCCATAATTCAATGTTCCCCACCACCCAGCCACCCGCACATGCACGAGTAACAACCCCCCCCCCCCCACGCTCCCCACGCTTTTGGCAAGCGATGGCCCGGTGGGCCCGGTAGGCCTGTTTTTCACCGTCCCCAGGCTCCAGAATCTTTCTAGAAGCCTGGGGAGGGCAAAAACTGCCTTCCCCATCCCCCTCAGAGGCCCTCCGGAGGCTGGAAATAGCCTGTGTCCCGACTTCCGGTGGGCCCGGAAGGGTTGAAAATCAGGTGGCCGGCACACACATGCATGTTGGAGCTGAGCTAGGGCAATGCTTGTGTGCCCACAGATACGGCTCTGCGTACAACCTGTGGCACGCGTGCTGTAGGTTCGCCATCACGGGTGTAGGACTTGTTTGCCACTACCTTCTTCTGGAATGCATTGTAATGCCCTAAGCTAGTCTACATTTCTGTGATATCCATGTGGTTCAACAACCTCAACCCAACTAGTTCCAGACCAGACAAGGCCAAAGAAGGTGTCAACACTTATAGAGGGCCCAGCTCTACAAAACTTAAAAGAGAGTCAAACAATAAGGCATCTTTGATAAGGAAGCCAACTTACCCGCAGAGTGCGGATCTCTCGGTCTTTATCTTCTCTGAGTTGGTTGATCATCTCTACGTAGCGGCTGGAAAGTTCATCAGTGGTGGTCTGGCCCAGAGGATTGGTGGAAGCCTGAGCAAAGGAAAAATATTTTAGTTTCTGCAATTAAAAAAAAACCCACCAACAGTTCTTTAAAGCAACCTCAACATAATGAGAGATTTATTCTATGGAACTCTTTCTTTCTTTCTTTCTTTCTTTCTTTCTTTCTTTCTTTCTTTCTTTCTTTCTTTCTTTCTTTCTTTCTTTCCTTCCTTCCTTCCTTCCTTCCTTCCTTCCTTCCTTCCTTCCCATCTTTCTTTGTCTTTTTCTTTCTTTCTTCCTTCCCATCTTTCTTTTTTTGTCTTTTTCTTTCTTACTTACTTCCCATCTTTCTTTCTTTTTCCTTTCTTTCTTTTTTCTTTCTTCCCATCTTTCTTCTTCTTTCTTTCTTTCTCTCCTTTCCTTTTCATTTATTTTCCTTTCCTTTTTTCTCTTTCTCTTCCCTTTCCCTTTCTTTCTTTTTCTTTCTTTCTTGCTTCCCATCTTTCTTTTTCTCTTTCTTTCTTCCTCTCCTTTCCTTCTTTCATTTATTTTCCTTTCCTTTTTTCTTTCTCTTCCCTTACCTTTTTTCTTTCTTTCTCTTTCTTTTTCTTTGTTTCTTTCTTCCCTTTCTTCTTTCTTTCTTTTTCCTTTCCTTTTTTCTCTTTCTTTCTCTCTTCCCTTTTCCTTTCTCTTCCCTGCCTCAGTCAAGTTTATGTTAACTAGCAACCATTGTCCAAAATCTTTTGCTAATCTATATATATTTTTTTCAATGGGGATCCAATTGATTGAATCACAATTCAAATCAAATGCACTTAGATCGAATGTTCATGTATGTTCCATTCCCAACTTGCTTTTTCACAGCGCGACCTCTGATCTGCAACATATCTAATTTCCCGTAACTATGCCGCTTCTGGATCCAAGGATGACTTGGGAAGAAAAGAAAGCAGCCCTCAAGGAGACCATTTGGGACAGACGGGGGTGTCCATTCATTGCCCCCCCTTTTTTTTAATGGGGATGCTCCTCTTTTTTCAAGGGTAGCCCTTGGAATTCCAAGCATCAACTGTCCAAAGGAGAATTGGCTTACCTGAAGTCTCAAATTCTGGATTTCCTGCTCCAAGGCTCGTTTGCTATATTCCAGGTCTTTCAGCCGAAATTCCCGGTCGCTGTCGTTGTGACGGAGAGACAACAGCTGCTCTTCCAGCGAACGGCACTTCAGAGTGTATTCGCGGAGGGCTTGCTGCAAAAATCCACCCCAGCCAAAAAGAAACAGTCTTAGATAACTTTGCCAGCTGGGAGAACTTACCTGTATTTTTCGGAGTATAAGAAGCACTTTTTCACCCCTAAAAGAGGGTGGAAATGTTGGTGCGTCTTATACACCGAATACAGCCATTTTTGGCCTCCCGAAACCCCAACCTGCACGTCCCGTTTTTGCGAAAAACAGGGCCGTTTTTCACAAAAACAGGACGCACAGAGGGTTTGGGAGGCCTGCAGAGTGCTCCTGGGGCCTGGGGAGGGCAAAAGCGTGATATGTGTGGGGGGTTGGGAGGCCAAAAACAGCCCCGTTTTTCACAAAAATGGGGGCGTTTTTGCTCTCCCAAGCCCCCAGGAGCACTCTGGAGGCCTCCCAAATCCTCTGTGGACCCTGTTTTTGCAAAAAAAAAAAAAAAAAAAAAACCACCATGTGTCATGTTTTTGCCCTCCCCAGGCCCCAGGAGCACTCTGCAGGCCTTCCAAATCCTCTGTGGACCCTGTTTTTGCAAAAAAAAACAAAAAACAAAACCATGTGTTGTGTTTTTGCCCTCCCCAGGCCCCAGGAGCATTCTGCAGGCCTCCCAAACCCTCTGCGCATCCCATTTTTGTGAAAAACGGGCCCATTTTTCGCAGAGGGTTTGGGAGGCCTGTAGAGTGCTCCTGGGGCCTGGGGAGGGCAAAAACTTTTTTTTTCTTAAGTCTTCAAAATCTCCGGTGCATCTTATAGTCCGAAAAATATGGTAATTCCTTAAGGCTTAGCTTAACGTATTTACATTTGTATATCTGTATTTTCCCAATTTTCATTGGGCCACGGTTCCTACATGCTGGTCACTTTGGAATAATTCCGAATGACCATCCTACCATACATGGACCTTAAATAAGCAAGACTGAAAGAACAATGAAGCTTTTGAACTTTGCTGTTGGAGAAGACTCTTGAGCGTACCAAGGACAACCAAGAAATCCAATGGATCGTTGAAGAAATCAATCCAGAGTTGAGGGATCCTTGGTGCTCTCTGAGCTTGACAGTTTTCTTGCAGATGTTTCATTACCAAACTAGGTTGCTCTCCACCCCATTCCTTATTCACACTGATGATGTTACTTAGTTGGGTAATGGAACGTCTACAAGGAAACAGCCAAGTTCAGAGAGCAACAAGGACCCCTCATTTCAACCCCTGAGTTTACTTTATCGGCAACTCAAGAGTTCTCACTTGAAGCACCAATGCTCTGATTCAGGCTATCCTACTTAGGACACAGGATGCTTCTAGAGAGTGGTGGGAAAGGTGTAAGGAAAGAGAAGAAGTGGACAACTAACAGCTCGCTCACCTGTTGCTGACGGTTATTCTCCCGCACAGATGCCAACATCATCTCATATTCTTTTACTTGAGCTTCTTTGAAAGCCAGGTCTTTCTCAAGCAGCATCTTGTCCATTTCCAGTTTCTGTAAAAGTCCAAAAACAGGCTGTTAAAAATACTCTATTTGCTATGTGCAAACAGATCTGTCTGTCTCTTTGCCTCACGGTTTACAAAAAAAAAAAATGCACTAAAAATATTACATATGCTATATACCTCCCTGCCTTCCTTCCTTCCTTTTTCCTTTTCATTCCTCTTTCCTTCCTTCCTCTTTCCTTCCTTTCTTCCTCCCTCTCTCCTTCCTCCCTCCCTTTCCTTCCTTTCTCTTTTCTTTCCTTCCTTCCTCCCTCCCCCTTCCTCTTTCCTTTCTTTCCTTCCTTCCTCTCTGCCACTCCTTCCTTCCTTCCCCTTTCCTTCCTTCCTTCTTTCCTTTCCGTCCTTCTTTCCTTTCCTTCCTCCCTCCCTCCTTCCCTCCCTTCCTCTTTCCTTTCTTCCTTCCTTCCTTCCTCTTTCTTTCCTTCCTTCCTTCTTTCTTTCCTTCTTCCTTCCTTTTCTTCCTTCCTTCCTCCCTCCCTTCCTCTTTCCTTTCTTTCTTTCCTTCCTTCCTCTCTGCCTTTCATTCCTTCCCCTTTCCTTCCTTCTTTCCTTTCCTCCCTCCCTCCCTTCTTCCTCTTTCCTTTCTTTCTTCCTTCCTTTCCTTCCTTCCTCTCTGCCTCTTCCTTTCCTTCCTTCCTCTCTCTGCCTCTCCTTCCTTCCTTCCTTCCTTCCTTCCTTCCTTCCTTTCCTTCCTTCTTTCTTTCTTTCCTTCCTTTCCTGCCTGCCTGCCTGCCTTCCTTCCTTCCTTTCCTTCCTTCTTTCTTTCCTTCTTCCTTCCTTTCCTGCCTTCCTTCCTTCCTTCTTTTCCTATTTCCATTTGTGATCCAGAAAAAAAGTAATGCTTGGATCTCCAAAGGCTGAGTTTATGGCTGAACCATAAAGTCAGTCATAACATATGCCCTTTTTCTTTTGTGACACACTGACACTCAAGCCTGCCTTTGTACCTCTGAAGAGAGGCAGAATTTCATGGATTTCCAACAATCAGCTGTTGAAAAACAAGCACGGGGGAAATGAACAAAGGAATCAATCAGAGTTTCCAATGCAACTAACAAACAATGCAAAATATCTCTGATTAAAAACGTCCCAAATTCATAACGGCTCATAACTTACTAAATCGCCTATTATCCATGCTCTGGTCTCAAAAGATTCTTCCATTTGTCCCGAGAGAAAAGTAACTGCAAGATTGCCTTACAATCTTTGAGAAATATTGACTGACACAGCTTTGATTTCCGCCATCCAAGAAAGGATCAGCTATTTCTACCCAGAATTCGGAGGCATGTCACTCAAAATCCAGGGGACTCTCAAAAACAGGCACTGACAAGAAGAGCATCTTGAAAATCTGAAATTGCTTTAGGAATCCTGGCTCTAGATCACAAGTGCCATCTGAGTGCAGCTTTTCCTCTCCTGGCCTCTCCCAGATGTGTTTGGAATGTAAATTCCAAACAGCAGGTCCCAACACATCTGGGAGACACCAGTTCAGGGAAGGCTGAAGTTCAAACCAGTGATGAAATCCAATTTTTTTTTACTACCGGTTCTGTGGGCATGGCTTGGTGGGCGTGGCAGGGGAAGGATACCGCAAAATTTCCATTCTCACCTCACTCCAAGGGAAAGATACTGCAAAATCTCTATTCCCACCCCACTCCAGGGGAAGGATATTGCAAAATCTCTATTCCCACCCCACTCCAGGGGAAGGATACTGCAAAATCCTCATTCCCTCTCCACTCCAGGGGAAAGATATTGCAAAATCTCCATTCCCTCCCCACTCCAAGGGAAGGATACTGCAAAATCTCTATTCCCACCCCACTCCAGGGGAAGGATACTGCAAATCCCCATTCCCACCCACTCCAGGGGAAGGATACTGCAAAATCCCCATTCCCTCCCCACTCCAGGGGAAGGATACTGCAAAATCCTCATTCCCTCCCCACTCCAGGGGAAAGAGATTGCAAAATCTCCATTCCCACCCCACTCCAGAGGAAGGATACTGCAAAATCCCCATTCCCTCCCCACTCCAGGGGAAAAGATATTGCAAAATCTCCATTCCCTCCCCACTCCAGGGGAAAGGATATTGCAAAATCTCCATTCCCACCCCACTCTGGGGCCAGCCAGAGGTGGTATTTGCCGGTTCTCCGAACTGGTCAAAATTTCCCCTACCGGTTCTCCAGAACCTGTCAGAACCTGCTGGATTTCACTCCTGGTTCAAACGCACTTTGACACATTCCAAACAACAGAATTACGTACCCCTAAGTCATCCTGAAGGTGGACCAGCTCCTCTCGAAGGTTACTGAAGGTGGTAAGGACCAGCCTCATGGACTTATCAGCTGTGGCTCTCATCTAGGAAAGATGGACAGCAAAACAGATTGTTTAGGATGGTTTCAGAGCAGAAAGGTTTTAATACCAAAATCAACAGTGGATGACATAGCTTTTTAGTCATCTGACAGGAGGCCGAGGATGGGATAATGATTCCTATATCTAGGGGAGAAAAGCGGTGAGAAGCAAAACATCATCGATTAACAGAGTTGGAAGGGACCTTAGAGGTCATCTAGTCCAACCCTCCACCCCACCCAAGCAGGAGACCCTACATTATTTCTAACAGCTTCTTGAAAAGCTTCCAGTGATGAAGCTCCCAGGGAATATCCAACTGCTGTGACAGCAGTAAAGGTTTACTCTGGCAAGATTCTGTCTGTTGTGTGTAAGCAAATAAAAGAACTGAATTCTGGCTCGATTCTTCTGTGTCATTCTTGGGCTTACATATAGTTGTTTATTCGTCAACACGGTATCCATCATACAGGAGGACAGTAAATAAATATGCAAAAGGCCATCAATACCGCGTGTTAGTGTGTAGCGGTCTGGCCAAAAAGGGCTTCCCTACATGAAATTAAACACAATTTCCATCGATTTCCACAAATTTCTCCGCAACCCCCTTACCTCCAGAAGGTAACGGATCTGCTGTTTTGTCGACTCCGATAGCCCTTTAGGAATCAAGCTCTCAATATCCTCTGCCTATTGAAAAAAATAACCCCAAGAAATAAAAGGCATATTATCAGCTTGCCATTCACATCTCATCCTGTCTTCATCCTCCTTTTGCATCCTTTCCTTGATGATTCTATTCCACCATTGCTTTGATATTAGTGTAACTCTCGTCCTGCAGCAAACTGTCTCGCGACGAGCTGGCTGTAGCGAATTGTCCTGCAGTTGAGTTGACCATGACAAGTTGGCCATGGCAAGCTGGCCATGGGGGAATTGTCATAGACCCTCAAAGTCAGCCAAAAGCCCCTTTTGAAACAGCACCTATCCAATGTAGAAAAAATACCAGCTGCTTTCAGGATTTCACAGCCTTCCACCATGCCCTTAAAACCCACTTTTTCCAGCAAGCCGGGCTGGCTTAAGAAGAAATTTTAAATGTTTTAATTGGTTTGTATTTTTAATTTTGGGCCAAATTTATATATATTTTAATTGTTTTTTAATATTTGTATTTTATGTTTTTTAATTCTGGCTGTACACCGCCCTGAGTCCTCAGGGAGAAGGGCGGTATATAAATTTAAAATAAATAAAAAAAAAATTTGCAGAGAGATACTTTCGTACCTGCTCCTCTACTTAAGGTAAAGGTTTCCCTCGCACATATGTTCTAGTCGTTCCCGACTCTAGGGGGCAGTGCTCATCTCCATTTCAAAGCCAAAGAGCCATTTCAAAGCCAAAGAGCTGTCCGGAGACAACTCCGTGGTCATGTGGCCGGCATGACTAAACGCCAAAGGCGCACAGAACGCTTTTACCTTCCCACCAAAGGTGGTCCCTATATTTCTACTTGCATTTTTTTTACGTGCTTTCGAACTGCTAGGTTGGCAGAAGCTGGGACAAGTAACGGGAGCTCACCCCGTTACACGGCACTAGGGATTCGAATGGCTGAACTGTCGAACTTTCAATGACAAGCTCAGCGTTTTAGCCACTGAGCCACTGCGTCCAATGGATAGTTAGGACTCCAGAAAAAAACAACTACAACTGTTTTTGTCTATTTACCCATGCAGGAGGGCTGTAAACTATTATCCTTCTCATCTTTTCTACTTCCTTCTCCTATTGGTATCTTATGATACATTACTTTGTTGTTTGTATGTACACTGAGAGCTTATGCACCAGAGACAAATTTCTTTGTGTGTCCAATCACACTTGGCCAATAAAGAGTAGAGTAGACTAGAGTAAGTCTCTTCTCTTCTCTTCTCTTCTCTTCTCTTCTCTTCTCTTCTCTTCTCTTCTCTTCTCTTCTCTTCTCTCCTTCTCCCTGTTCCGTTCCGTTCCATTCTCTGTTCTGTTCTGTTCTGTTCTGTTCTGTTCCATTCCATTCTCTATTCCATTCCATTCTCTATTCTCTATTCTCTATTCTCTATTCTATTTTCCCTTCCCTTCCCTTCCCTTCCCTTCCCTTCCCTTCCCTTCCCTTCCCTTCCCTTCCCTTCCCTTCCCTTCCCTTCCCTGTGCTGTCTGTTCAGTTCTGTTCTGTTCTGTTCTATTCTATTTCAAGAAAAAAGATAAGCTCTACTATATGTACAGATCAGCATGATTTCCATTCAGGCAGGTTAAGACCAGCCTTTTATTCTCATTTTTGGGATTTTAACCAGACTTAAAGACAGTTAGCCGTTGTTTGCTCATGAATGCACAAAGCCCAGATATTTCTATAAATTCTGGAAACTGTTTGGTACTTACATCATTCAGAGATTCCAGATCGCATCTTCTGTAAGAGAAACATAAGGAAACATTAGCGTTGTCCTTTCTCTATCCACTGAGTACATTACAATTATCGCCACCACTGTTATGGTAAGTCTTTCATTCTGACTTAACTGAGGAAACTATATCCCAAGTTACCTTTAATAAAAGTATGACTGCCTCTGGAATATAACATGTAAATATTTAGACACAATACACCCACCCACAAATGAAGCTTGAAGTTTTCAAGAAGAGACTGAACTGCATTTGTCAGAAATGGTGTAGGGTTTCTTGCTTGGGCGGGGGGTTGGACTAGATGACCTACAAGGTCCCTTCCAATTTTGTTCATTTGTTAAAATATGCACCTCCCTGTAATGCAGTCCAACTGGTGGCACTCAAGGATTGGAACAGTGATGGCTCTTCTTTTTTATGGCTAAGTAAACTTCTTCAAAACCCAGGCAACTGCGATTTATCGAGCAAACTATGACCAAATTATGGCTTACTAGGATTTGGGGAATCAGTATATAGCAATTATAGATGGGTGGTCCTTGTTTAATGACACTTGTTCAGCGACCATTCTAACTTGCAATGGTGCTAAACAGGTGGTATTTGCAACCAGTCCCTGAAGTTCCAGCTGGTCATGCGATTGCATTCAGAGTGCTTAGCAGTGGTAGTGCAGTGGTTAGAATGCAGTATAGCAGGCTGATTCTGCCCACTGCTAGCAGTTCGATTCTCACCAGCTCATGATTGACTCAGCCTTCCATCCTTCCGAGGTCAATAATATCTCAACCGCTTAGAGAGGGCTGTATAAGCATTGTGAAGCGGTATATAAGTCTAAGTGCTATTGCTATTAGACACCAGACCAGATTTCTGCCACTGTAATATCCCATGATCACCATTTGCAACCTTCCCTGCCAGTTTCCCACAAAATCAATGGGGAAGCCAGCGGGAAATCATCATGCAAGGTCCTCATTTCATAACGGTAACTGGAGACTGCCCTTTGCAACCACATCACCTAGCGACAAAACATCCGGTATTAGAGCCCTGGTGGCACAGCAGACTAAAGCACTGTTATTAACATCAGCTGCCTGCAATTACTGCAAGTTCAAATCTCACCAGGCTCAAGGTTGACTCAGCCTTCCATTTCTAAGGTAGGTAAAATGAGGACCCGGATTGTGGGGGCAATAAGCTGACTTTGTATAAAATATACAAAAGGATGAAGGCTATTGCTTAACGCATTGTAAGCCGCCCTGAGTCTCCGGAGAAGGATGGCATATAAATCAATTTTTTAAAAAAAAATTATGGTGGTGCAGTGGTTAGAGTGCAGTACTGCAGGCAGTGCAGCCTGCACTTTGGCAGTTCGAATCTCACCAGGCTCAAGGTTGACTCAGCCTTCCATCCTTCCAAGGTGGGTAAAATGAGGACTCAGATTGTTGGAGGCAAGAGGCTGACTCTGTAAACCACTTAGAGAAGGCTGTAAAGCGATATACAAGTCTAAGTGCTATTGCTAGCGCTATTAGGAGCTTGGTGGCCCAGTGGTTGAATGCAGTACTGCAGGTTAATTTTACAAGTTCGATCATGACAGGGCTCAAGGTTGACTCAGTTTTTCATCCTTCCAAGGTGGGTAAAATGAAGATCCAGATTGTTGGGGGCAAAAGGCGGATTCTGTAAACTGTTTAGAGAGGGCTGTAAAGCACTATAAAGTGGTATATAAGTCTAAGGCAGAGGTGGGCAAATGTGGCCCTTTTACAACCTGTGGACTTCAACTTCCAGAATTCCTGAGACAGCTTGGCTGTCTTGGAATTCTGGGAGTTGAAGTCCACAGGTTGTAAAAGGGCCACATTTGCCCACCCCTGGTCTAAGGGCTATTGTTATTGCTATTAACTGAGGACCATCTGTAACTAAAAACTCAGAATATTGCAACAACGCTCAGCCATAATACGAGGACTGGGATTATGTGTCTATTCACAGAAACGAGCAAGGACGTTTAAGGTGAGAGATTTAAGGGGATTTTATTTTTGAACGGGGTTCAGGAAACCTTAATCCACCTCCATTTCTCAGGATGGCTGCAAACCAACAGACCCACAGCCTGCCTGCTGTTCAGGCAAGTAGCTGGGCTTCCTTTCCAAGAAGAGCTGCCAAACATTCTCCAAATTCCAAGCTAGGATGAGGCCCGGCCTCTACCTTCCGCCCAGCTTCTCAACATGCTGGAGCAAACAGCTGTACAGGTCGTTGCTCTTGCGGTGCAGTTCTGCTAGGAGCTCCCCAAAGTATCGGCAGTCCAGCTGGTCATTTGTTTCCTGGATGCGCTTCACCTGTCAGGAGGTCATAAAGGACGTCATTAGAACCATTCTAATTCCCTGGTCGTAAAGCAACGTTCGACCCTCAGCATGCAAATGGCTGTTTTAAAGCTCTCCTCTCATTCTTGATTGCACACTGCACCGACCTACTTTCTGCACTCAATCTCCCCTTGCGGTGCCTGTCAAATATTTCTCGCTTGATTCATGATTTCTTCAATGCCCTTGTTTTCTACACGAGGCATCAATAAAATGCAAGAATGTCCTGCAGCGGAGGATTTCTGCAAACCAAGTTCCATGTTGGGGAATTTCTTCTCGCCACCAACAATCCAAGATTGGTTTGCAGGATCCAAATCTGGGTCGGTCACTGGGACCAGAGGTTTCATCTTCCGAGTTTTTGGACTCGTACCGGAGCCCATCTCATGGAACTTCTCTTTCACCAGAACGTGTCAAGAGAGACAGGTTCCCTGAGGATGGGCTCCAGCATGCGTCCGAAAGCTCGGAAGGATGTCCCAGTGACTGACTCAGGTTGGATCCTGCAACATTATGCTGGGACACGTATATTGGCCTTCCTTCGCAACTTGGTTTGCCTGCTTTGGAGTCAATATATGGTACAAAGGCAGTCAGTGGGACAGATAAACCATGATTATGAGCCGTGGTGGCGCAGTGGTTAGAGTGCGGTACTGCAGGCTACTTCTGCTGACTGCCGGCTGACTGCAATTTGGCAGTTCGAATCTCACCAGCTCAAGGTTGACTCAGCCTTCCATCCTTCCAAGGTCGGTAAAATGAGGAACCAGATTGTTGGGAGCAATATGCTGACTCTGTAAACCACTTAGAGAGGGCTGTAAAGCACTGTAAAAGCGGTATATAAGTCTAAGTGCTATTGCTATTGCTACAAGTATAGTATAGAGCCTTGGTGGCACAGTGGTTAGAGTGCGGTACTGCAGGCTACTTCTGCTGACTGCTGGCTGCCTGCAATTTGGCAGTTCAAATCTCACCAGGCTCAAGGTTGTTTCAGCCTTCCATCCTTCCAAGGTGGGTAAAATGAAGACCAAGATTGTTGGGAGCAATATGCTGACTCTGTAAACCGCTTAGAGAGGGCTGTAAAACGCTGTAAAGCGGTATACAAGTCTAAGTGCTATTGCTATTACTAATAAAGGAGAATATTTGTAGCTCAGGGCTGACATGAGGGATCCTTGATGCTCTCTGAGCTTGCTTGTTTTCTTGCAATAATTTCATTACCCAACTAGGTAACATCATGAGTGCTGACAGCAGTGATGAGGCAGAGCATTGATGAGGTTATACCAGTGGTGAAATCCAATTTTTTTTACTACCGGTTCTGTGGGCGTGGTTTGGTGGGAGTGGCTTGGTGGGCGTGGCAGAGGAAGGATACTGCAAAATCTCCATTCCCACCCCACTCCAGGGGAAGGATACTGCAAAATCCCCATTCCCTCCCCACTCCTGGGGAAGGATATTGCAAAATCTCCATTCCCACCCCACTCTGGGGCCAGCCAGAGATGGTATTTGCCGGTTCTCCAAACTACTCAAAATTTCCGCTACCGGTTCTCTGAACTGCTCAAAATTTCCGCTACCGGTTCTCCAGAACCTGTCAGAACCTGCTGGATTTCACCCCTGGGTTATACCCAGTTTGGGTAATGAAACCTCTGCAAGAAAACAAGCAAACTCAGAGAGCACCAAGGACCCCTCAAACCGTGATTAATGGCTTACGGTGCAGAACAAGCCCAACTTTTCAATAAAGCAGTTTAAACTTCAGGGGCGGGAAAACAAAAGTATAAAAAGAAAATGCAAACATTTTAAAAACTCAGGTGCTTTGGGGGTGGGGCTTGTCTGGTATGTTCACAGCATAATAAAGTTAAAAACCTTACTGCTGCAGTTAAAGAAGACAATTTATATCTTCTTTCTACTTTTCTCTTAGTTTTGTTCTTCACTCTTTTAAAGGAGGAGGAGGGTTTGGGGAGAAAAAAAAAACCCTCAGTTTTTTCTTGGTTTTCCCACGATGCGTCTTCAGCCTCTCAAAGGAGACGAAGCTGCTGTTTGCCTAATTAGAATTCAACCTCCTCCTTTTTGTTCCCAAGCACTCCACCTACATTTATTTTGTTTCATAACTTGTGGCTAACCTGCGTTATGAATCGTCTTGCAGAGGCGGCTTCTGCAAATTCGCCTGCCTCTTGCTAGAGGCAAACAGTGGCACACTTTTCTGATTTTAACTCCCTGATAAATTCAGTTGCAGAAACTGAGAGCAATAATAGCATCCTTCCCCCATCCTACCCCACCCCACCCCAGCCTGGGTGTTGGCCATTCTTGCAACTTGAGCAAAATGGTTCAGAAATGAGATGTGATCGGATGGTGCTGTAACCTGACAGCCACTTGATCTGCAAAGAATGACTCTTTACACAACTAAGAGGACTCTTCCATGCATGGGACTAGACAATGGAGTCCCTTTTAAAGGAGAAAACATCCACAGAACACCTAGGCACAAGGGCCATCACTCTGCTTAACAACTAATTTACTAAGACTGTATTACTATTATTCTTCTCTTCCTTACTAGTAGCTATCTCTTCCCGCTTATTACTATAACCTTACATATTAGGTTATAGTATATACTATATATTAATCCAATAGGAGAAGGGCGGTATATAAATTGAATAAATAATAATAATAATAATAATAATAATAATAATAATAATAATAATATATAGTTATATATACTTAACTATAACCATGTTGCAGGTATCTTTCAATTATATTGTTTTTATTTGTATCTTTCCATTATATTGTTTTTACTTGTTTCCTAGCACAATTTGATAGTTTATTAGTAACCTTGACTATCACTAAGTGTTGTATCTTTTTATTCTTGATGAATGTATTTTATTCTCCTTATGTACCCTGAGAGCATATACACCAAAGACAAATTCCTTGTGTGTCCAATCACACTTGGCCAATAAAGAATTGTACTGAATAGAACCTACAGTAAAGAAATTAGATATTTGATTCTGCATATAATTACAGCGGCAAGGATAGACTACACACAGTCCTGGAAAAGTGAAAAAAACTCCCAACAGAGGAAGAAACAATTAGGAAAATTCTGGACTGTGTGGAGATGGATAAATTAACGAAAGAAATAAAAGAAAAAGAAGATACAGAATATTATCTAGTATGGAATAAGTGGTATGATTGGCTAAAGACTAGGGAAGGTAAAAGGGAATTAAGGATGTGATAAATGTGTAAAATATTGTAAATGAATAAAACTAGAAATAAAGGGACGATAAAGATAAAGACAAGGAGCCTTGATAGTACAGTGGTCTAAAGCACCCTGTTATTAAGACCAGCTGCCTGCAATTACTGCAGGTTCGAATCTCGCCAGGCTCAAGGTTGACTCAGCCTTCCATCCTTTCTAAGGTAGGTAAATTGAGGACCCAGTTGTGGGGGCAATAAGCTGACTTTGTATAAATATACAAAAGGATGAAGGCAATTGCTTAGCACATTGTAAGCCGCCCTGAGTCTCCGGAGAAGGGCGGCATATAAATCAAATTAAAAAAATTAAAAAATAAAAATAAAGAATGAGAAAAATGGGGAATGTAGAAAGTGGAAAGTAAGAGGAACGAAACTGATATGTAAAAAGACACACATACGGTGTGTCGATGTTTTTATATGTTGTGTTGTGTTGTTGTAAAATCAATAAAAAATATTTTTTTTAAAAAAAGAATTGTATTCGATTCTATCAAAACAGTGTTTATCAACCTCGGCCCCTTTAAGGCTTGTGGACTTCAACTCCCAGAATACCCCAGCCAACTTGGCTGGTTGGGGCATTCTGGGAGTTGGAAGTCCACCCGTCTTAAAGTGGCCAAAGTTGGATAGGTTAAATGCTTACCGGTTCACATGTCTGTATGATAACTTTGTTAAAGCTGTTCTGTCCCACATCATTGGCACGGACGGGAGTAGAGTCGCAGGCATTGGTTGTATGTTGGCATTGCTGAACCACTTGGACTCGTTCCACTGGCTGGCTGACTTGGCACTGGTCAGACTGGGTTTGCTGCAGGTATTGGTAGTGCTTCTCCTAGGACAAAGAGGTTCTCTTGAAAGCTCACATCTCTTGCGCAAATCCTTCATGTTAATAACCCAGTTTGTGCTGAATGTTTAAATCAGTGGTGAAATCCAAATTTTTTTTACTACTGGGCGTGGCTTGGTGGGCGTGGTGTGGCTTGGTGGGCGTGGCAGGGGAAAGATACTGCAAAATCCCCATTCCCTCCCCACTCCTGGCGGAAGGATATTGCAAAATCTCCATTCCCACCCCACTCTGGGGCCAGCCAGAGGTGGTATTTGCCGGTTCTCCGAACTACTCAAAATTTCCGCTACCAGTTCGCCAGAACTTGTCAGAACCAGCTGGATTTCACCCCTGGTCTAAATGCAGATTTGGGAGATGGGTGTTAAAAAGAAGGGAAGCTGGGAAACCCTCCCCTTTTCCCGGGGGTGTTGTAATAAGAGGTAAAAGAAGGTGAGGTTTCAGAGAGGCACGGCCATCCTGACCTTCTCCAACCACCCAGTGGACACCCTGGGGTTTAAATAATAATAACGTTCAAGTCAAAATTATACAATGAACAATGAAGTCAAATTCAAATAGTGTTTTAACAAACTGCATCCCTGTTTGGTTTGGTGGCATCAGTGCCTCAGATAGAAAGTCCATACAGAGAGTAGTGAGGACAGCTGAGAAGATTATAGGAAGCTCGTTTCCCTTCATTTAGGATGCGGCTTAGAAGCACTATGCGCTTAGAGCTCAAAGCATGGTTAGAGACCCCCAGAAACCCACTTTACGGTCTGTTTCTGTTGCTCCCCTCTGGGATGAGGTTTCAAAGTATTTCTAGCAGGACTACAAGATTCTGTAACAGCTTTCTTCCCTAGGCCATCCATCTGGTAAACGAGGTGGTGACCCTTTAAAAACTGTATGCAATGAAATTTCATTTTTAATGTATGCAAATTAATATACATTCAAAGTGACAATAAAGCTATGCTATGCCATGCCATGCCATGCCATGCCAATTCTATTCTATTCTATTCTATTCTATTCTATTCTATTCTATTCTATTCTATCCTATCCTATCCTATCCTATCCTAAATAACTTTATTGTGGTAGTTAACCAGCAAAACCATCCGAACGACACAAGGACAGCTTTTTCCCGAACGCCATCACTCTGCTAAACAAATAATTCCCTCAACACTGTCAAACTATTCACTAAGTCTGCACTACTATTAATCTTCTCATCTTCTCATCGTTCCCATCACCCATCTCCTCCCACTCATGACTGTTGCTTGTATCCTTACGATTTATATTGATTTTGTTTCCTAGTATGATTTGATTTGTACCTTATGACTATCGTTAAGTGTTGTCCCTTATGATTCTTGACGAATGTCTCTTTTCTTTTTATGTACACTGAGAGCCGATGCACCAAAGACAAATTCCTTGTGTGCCCAAACACACTTGGCCAATAAAGAATTCTATTCTATTGAAGTGTAGACCCTTTCTCAGAATCCTCACCTTCTAAAGTTTGGCACAAGTTTCAGTAAGTTTGGCACTCAAAATCCTTGTAGAGATTGTCTTTCAACCTGGGCAGCTTGAAGAGGGGTGGACTTCAACTCCTAGAATTCCCCGGCTGGGAAATCATCATTCAAGCTGAAGTCCACCCATTTTCTCTCTGTCAAGGTTGAGACACACCACTTTAGATAGAAGCCTTCCACTCAGCATTCCCTGCCAAGCAACACTGACTCCAACATAAAGCCGGCTGTGCATAATGAAGCAGTTCTGAATTATTTGAATTTGACTTTGACCGTATTGCTGTGTTTTGTTTACACACGGAGCTTGTTTGCTTACTCTGGTTTGTGAGTCAACTTTGGGACACACAACTAATAGCCGAGTGCAGCCGTGCGTGAACCCAGCCAACAATGACTTATTGTGCAACGGGTTCAATGTGTGAACTCAGTCCTACTGCAGACACAACTTTATAGGAAATTTGTTGGGTTTTTTTTCCTCCATAGGGAACCTATTTCCAAACTGGTGAAAAGGGGACACACGGGGCGGGGTTTCGGGAGGCCAAAAATGGCTGTATTTGGTGTATAAGATGCATCAACATTTCCACCCTCTTTTGGGGGGGGGGGAAGTGTGTCTTCTACTCCAAAAAGTATGGTATATGTCTAGTTGTGCTTCCAATATTTGTCTAGCTTTCCATCCTGATCAGCTCCCTCAAAAGCAGCTTGGCAAAGACTCTTTGTTCTCAACTGAAATTTTGCAGGGAAAGGCAGGGAATCCCAAGGATGTTTCCAACAGAAGACAATATTGGTTCCTCAGGGTTGAACTGTGGGGTCTTTGGCGCCCTCTGAGCTTTCCTGCAGAGTTTTCAATACCCAACTAGGTAACATCATCCGTGCTAGAAGGGAGTGGGGGTTTGCTCTGTGTATAGAACGGGCAAGGTATATAAACAGAGAGCAAACCCCATTCCCTTCTAGCACGGATGGTATTACAGAGTTGGGTAATGAAATGTCTAAAGGAAAATAAGCACGCTCAGAAAGCACCAAGGACCTCACAAGGATGTTTGTCTTCTAGTTTTCACACAAGCCGATGCTTTGGGTTTCCTTGTTCACCTGTTCTTCCCCCCCGCCCCTCCTTTCAATTCCTCAACACACAGACTTGTCAAGTGGTCTTAAAACACCTCTTGAGTTCATCTGAGTCTCTAAAAAGGGAACACCTTGCAACTTGATGCTCCTGGAGAAGGGAGGGCCAGGGGAAACAAGGCTCCGCATTCATTTGTTTCGAAAGGGCAGGGCGCCTAGTGAATGGGCAGCTTTGTTGCAAGGGCAGCGTCCAGCTTTCTGTGCAATTGGCTAAGTTGTTTTCATTGGCCCTGGAGATCAAATGACGGCAGGTGTTTGGGTCCAAAGGTGCAAACCTCCATAGAGAAAGAAACCCGCTAAGGGCTCAGACAACCGAAAGAGGATTCTGTCCTCTTTAGCTCTTGAACTCCCCCGCACAACGGTCAAATTAAACATCCGGTTTCTCTTTAAAATCATCAGAAGGAAGGGAGGGAGGGAGGGAGGGAGGGAAGGAAGGAAGGAAGGAAGGAAAAGAGGGAGTGGGGAGGAAGGGAAGGAAGGAAGGAGGGAGGGAAAGAAGGAAGAAAGGAGAGGGAGGGAGGGAGGGAGGGAAGGAAGGAAGGAAGGAGGGAGGGAAAGAAGGAAGAATGGAGAGGAAGGGAGGGAGGAAAGGAAGGGAGGGAGGAAGGGAGGAAGGAAGGAAGGAAAGAAAGGAGATAGGGAGGGAGTAAGAAGGAAGGGAGTGAGTAGGGAGGGAGGGAAGGAAGGAAGGAGGGGAGGGGGAGGGAAGGAAGGAAGGAAAGGAGGGAGTGGGGAGGGAGGGAAGGAAGAAAGGAGGGAGGGAAAGAAGGAAGAAAGGAGAGGGAGGGAGGAAAGGAAGGAAGGAAGGGAGGGAGGATGGGAGGAAGGGAGGAAGGAAGGAAGGAAGGAAGGAAGGAAGGAAGGAAGGAAGGAAGGAAGGAAGGAAGGAAGGAAAGGACGGAGGGAGGGAGGGAGTAAGAAGGGAGTGAGTAGGGAGGAAGGGAGGGAAGGAAGGAAGGAGGGGAGGGGGAGGGAAGGTAGGAAGGAAGGAAAGGAGGGAGTGGGGAAGAAGGGAAGGAAGGAAGGAGGGAGGGAGGGAAAGAAGAAAGAAGAAGGAGGGAGGGAGGAAAGGAAGGGAGGGAGGAAGGAAGGAAGGAAGGAAAGGAGGCAGGGAGGGAATAGGGAAAAGGAAGGAAGTGAGTAGGGAGGGAGGGAAGGAAGGAGGGAGGGAGGAAGGGAGAGAGGGAGGAAGGAAGGGAAGGAAGGAAGGAAGGAAGGAAGGAAGGAAGGAAGGAAGGAAGGAAGGAAGGAAGGATGGATGGATGATGGGGGTGGGAGAATCTCTTACCTCTTCTGGATTTAGCAGCTCGTATTTCCTGATGGTCTTTTCATAGATCACATTATTCCCTCCTCTCAGAAGTGGAGACAGTGGCTCCTGGAAGTAACAAAGCAACTCCTTATTAACACACAGGCTCTCGCAGACTGCAAAGCATCTGACTTTACAAAATGATGATTAGGGGACTGGAGGCTAAAACATATGATGAACGGTTGCAGGAACTGGGCATGGCTAGTCTAGTGAAGAGAAGGACCAGGGGAGACATGACAGCAGTCTTCCAATATTTGAGGGGCTGCCACAGAGATAAGGTGGCTGTCAACCTGTTTTCCAAAGCACCCAAAGGCCAGACAAGGAATAATGGATGGAAACTGAACAAGGAGAGATTCAACCTGGAAATAAGGAGGAATTTTCTGACAGTGAGAGCAATCAACTGATGGAACAGAAGTTGCCTTCGGAAGTTGTGGGAGCTTCATCCCTGGAAGCTTTCAAGAAGAAACTGGGCTGCCATGTGTCCGGTCAGAAATGGTGTAGTGTCTGCTTGGGTGGGAGGTTGGACTAGATGACCTACAAGGTCCCTTCCAACTCTGTTAATCTGTTCTGTGCTGAAGCCCAGAATGGCAAGACAAGGACGGGCTAAATCTCAGATGATCGAGAAAAATAGCAGGCACGGGACTGTCTGTTCCTAATTGATCTACACACATTTCAACTCTCCCAGGAGACTCTGGTGGATAAACAGTCAGATAGATAAAAGAAAAAGTTTCTTCCACCTAAAAGCCGCATTCCCCCAAAAAACCTCAGCCAGGGTCAGGTCAAGAATGCAGTTAAGTAAAAATGTTAGGATTAACTCTCCTGAACTCCCCTCGTCTTCAAACTCCCCTCTTCCCAGAGATTAAACTAAATTGTTCGTCTCCAGTATTACTCTCCAGGCTTATTTGGAGAGAGAACTCTAGAGCAGTGGTGAAACCCAAATTTTGTTTATTACTGGTACTAAATGAATGTCTGTAAGTCGAAACCTCCCTGTATATCCTTATAGATCCATTTATACTTTAACATACACACACACAAATACTTAAATCTATTTCCAACATCTTACACGCGTGATGGCGAACCTATGGCGCGCGTGCCAGACGTGGCACACAGAGCCCTCTCTGTGGGCACGCATGCTGTCGCCAGCTGCTGTTCTGGTTTTCGGCGAGCACATGCATGCTAGCCAGCTGGTATCAGTGGTGCCGGAGCGCCAGAAAACAGCCCAAAAAATGGGCAAAGAACAGGCTGTTTTTCTGGCCATTTTCTGGGCCTTTTCTGGGCCGTTTTCTGGGCCTTTTCAAAGAATGGCCCCAAAACAACCAAAAAATGGCCCGAAAAACAGATTGAAAACAGCCAAAAAAAAAGATGTGTGTGCCAACCAGCTGGTTTTCGGGTTTCCGGTGCTCTGGCACGCGTGCATGCACACATGTCCCTGTTTGGGCACTCAATGCCGAAAACATTTGCCATCACTGTCTTGCACCCAATGCCATTGTAACAACAGTACAACTTTCCTACCTTCTCAGGATTCTCCAAGATAATCCTTCGAACGTTGCCCTGGGAATATGGAGACAATTTCAAGGCTGGAGATGGAACTTCCTGCAAGAAAGCAAAATGCATCGTTAGCATGGTTTCACGAGGAACGTAATCCCGTATGGTTTGGTTAGAGAAGAAAATAAAAACAGAGCCAAAGTCTATGGACCTCTAAGAATTTACAAAGCACCTTCAGCAGAATTGGTTAGCCAGACTCCTTGGCTATCTAGATTGTTAGGATATGGTTTGAGCCTAACAGGTTGTCCAGGCAATATATGTGTTCTGTGACTTTAACATGAATATGTATTGTGTGACTTTAAAGTTTTACTGCTGATTCATTGTAATGCTGAGTCATGCTGTAATTAGATAATCACTAGTTGTAAACGTATTTAAGAAAGGTATTGTAACGTATTCAGTTGATGATATGCTACCATTGTGTGTGGAGTTGCTACCATTGTGCTATCATCGGTGGATGGATCTGCTACCATCGTGGTTTGTTATCAGAGTGAACTTGTTATTCTAACCAACTACTGTTTGTATGGTAAGAAGATTTTTGCATCACTGGACTGATTTAACTGGCAAAGACTTGGATTGTTTAAAGACTATGAGATTGTTTTTTCACTATAAAGTAAACTTTTGATAAACCAGTTTGCACATCTCTTATTCATTGCTCTCAGCAACGTTTCTCTGTGTTCTACACTCTGCTGGTTGGTAACACAACAATATCCTTAACATAGATATTTTTTAGAATACATGATCTGGAAGGGATCTGTTAACAGATTTAACAGATTAACAGAGTTGGAAGGGACCTTGTAGGTCATCTAGTCCAAACCCCCCCCCCACCCAAGCAGGAGACTGCCTACACCAGTGATGGCTAACCTTTTTGCCATCGCATGCCAAAAGCGGGGGTCGCATGCATACATGCCCACACCCATAATTCAATGCCCCCCGTGCATGCACACACAACTCCCCCGTGCTCCCCCCGCTTTTGGCACGAGATGGCAACAAGATTACCGGTGGGCCCAGTAGGCCCGTTTTTTTGCCCTCCCCAGGCTCCAGAGGCTTTCTAGGAGCCTGGGGAGGGTCAAAACAGCCTCCCCCCATCCCCGGAGGCCCTCTGGAGGCCAGAAATGGCTTGTTTCCCAATGTCCAGTAGGCCCAGAAGGCCCAAAAATCAGCTGGTCAGTGTGCGCTCGTGTGGCCACAGATATGGCTGCGCGTGCCACCTGTGGCACGCGTGCCATAGGTTCGCCATCACGGCCCTACACCATTTCTGACAAATGGCAATCCAGTCTCTTCTTGAAAGCTTCCAGTGATGAAGCTCCCACAAGTTCGGAAGGCAACTTCTGTTCCATTGGTTGATAGTTCTCACTGTTAGGAAATTTCTCCTTATTTCTAGCTTGAAGTTTCCATCCATTATTCCTTGTCTGGTCTTCAGGTGCTTTTGAAAATAGCTTGACTCCCTCCTCTCTGTAGCAGCCCCTCAAATATTAGAATCCTGCTATCATTATCTCCCCTGGTCCTTCTCTTCTCTTCACTAGCCATGCCCAGTTCCTGCAGCCGTTCATTGTATTGGAGGTCTATTGCTGAACTACAGGTCCCAAATCCTTCTCTAGTGATCATTGCTGGCCGAGGGTTTTGGAAATTGTGGTTCAGTCTCTGTAGATGGAGGTGTTCTCCCTACATTGGACTTCTGATTAGATCCTGGATCCAACTATGGATCCAGAATACTGTTTTATTCAACCTGATGTACTGGATTCAATTCCCACAGTCCTCTAAGGTTCATACCTGAGGAATTATGGGAGCCGAAGTCCTACACAAACTGGTGAGGATCAAATTGGGGAATACGTAAGCAGGCAAGAGGCTGCATAAATAGTCTAACAAGTCTGATATTGAATTGCTGGGACAGAGATTTACCCTTTAGCAAATGAATGCATCAAGCCGACGCTTTAAAGCATTACCATATCTCCCTGGTGTAACCATTCTTGCAGCCTTTGATGGCTTACCAAGGGAAAGTGATGAAAATCTGTTGACATAACCAGAAAAGGGGAACTTGCATTCCCAAAGCAAATTATAAGACTTGTTAAGACAAAGTTGCAGATCATGTGGTGCTTTTTTTTTTTCCTTCTTCTTCTTTTAGGTGGAGTTGATTTCATCACTGAAAATGTTTGGCGCTTAGCTGGCTGATGAGATTGACACCACAACTGGACCTCCCTCATGAGATGTTCTAACAAACAACAGTAGTCTCAAGACTACTGGGTTTTTCTAAGGAAGAATTAAATTGTATGGGAAGTCCTTCACTGGAAACAAGTCTATTGTTAACCGTTCCATGGAAAAACTGATACTGTACTAATGTAACTAGTCCAGGGGTCTGCAACCTTAAACACTCAAAGAGCCATTTGGACCCGTTTCCCACAGAAAAGAAAACACCGGGAGCCACAAAACCCTTCCCGTGCCTGACTATTTCTTGAGCGGCCACAAAACTAGCGTATGTAGTTGAATTAAACGTCCTGTTTTCTTCTGAAACTCTTCTTTTCTTGGATTTATCCATGGCTGGCCTACCAGGGGTTGAAAAGCTCAGTAAATTGTGTGCCGGTGGGCGTCGCACATTGGCGGTTGTGACGCATATTTTGAGTGACAGGGAGCCGCAGCAGAGGAGTGAAAGAGCCACATGCGGCTCCAGAGCCGCAGGTTGCTGACTCCTGAACTAGACTGAGTAAAAATCAGGGAACAATGTTAAGTATTTGCTTATTCTAGAGGTGCTTTTCTCCAAAAGGCAACTAGACTTTCTTGGGTTTTCTCCACCCCCCCTTTGAAAACGTTTTGCTCCTCATCCAAAAAGGTTCTTCGGTTCAGAACTGAAGAAGCTTCTTGGATGAGCAGTGAAATGTTTTCAATGAAACAAACCAAGAACTGAAGAAGCTTCTTGGATGAGCAGCGAAACGTTTTCAAAAAAACAAACGAAGAAAGTCCAGTTGCCTTTTGGAAAAAGCACCTTTTGGGACAACCGTGACCTGGATCAGGGGTCTCCAACCTTGGCAACTTGAAGACTTGTGGACTTCAACTCCCAGAGTTCCTCAGCCAGCAGGAACTCTGGGAGTTGAAGTCCACAAGTCTTCAAGTTGCCAAGGTTGGAGACCCCTGACCTGGATGATTGAGAATTTCTGTAGATATAAGTGCTTGCTTGTTTTGCAGAGATGTAAAGAATACACAAATGTGAATACCTTGAAGATTAGTCCTATGGGTGACAAAGAATCAACTAAAAAGAAGATGCCTCAACTAGAACAATTAACCTGTGGAACAACTTGCCTCCAGAAGTTGTGGATGCTCCAACACCGGAAGTTTTTAAGAAGAGGTTGGATAACCATTTGTCTGAAGTGCTGTAGGGTTTCCTGCCTAAGCAGGGGGTTGGACTAGAAGACCTCCAAGGTCCCTTCGAACTCTGCTATTCTATTCCATTCTAACAGAAGATCAAGTGTGTGGAAATTTATTTATTTAAAAGACGTATACGGCCACCCTTCTTAACCAGCACAACAAAACGAAATATATAAAGCAATCATAGAACAGTAAAAAAAAAAAAAATTATAAAACCGAAACCTCACACCTGGGATGCCCCTCGGCAAACTCCAGTTGTGATAAAATTTACAGCAAACATTTGCCTTTAATAACACTTTGGGATAAACTGTGTCCTAAAATAATGTTTCATTGCGACTATTCATTTTGCCCTTCAAAGCATTTTTTTTAAAACCAGCCGGCTGTTGGTGATTTATTGCTTATATATTATGGGTGGAAGAAACAAGCCCTCACTTTAGGTAAAAAGGAATTCAAATGAGGTCAATGTATAAGAATGAATCCTTATCTTTCTTTCTAAGCAAAATGCCCTGAGGAGCTTCTCATGCTACTTGCAAAAAAATAGATGAATCAGGGGAAAAAAGACCAGATATAGAATAGACACCCTTCTTTCTGTGTCAATTACTGCAAGTTAAAAAAAAAAAAAACACCACCTCAGTGTTACAACTGTCGCTGCTGAATTGACACATAGCAATGCAGATAGCTTCCCTTTACCTCCCACGGCGTGTTCAATTGTGATAATAAAAGCTATTATCAATCTAAGTGGGGGAAAAACAGGAAGAGGATGACAGAGGTGACGTATGAGGAAGACAAAGTAGTTCAGAGGTAAAAGCCCAGGCTTTCAAACTTTATAGAGTGGTACAAATACCACTTTATAAAGCTATAGTAAGATCACACCTAGAGTACTGCATCCAGTTTTGGTCACCACACTATAAAAAAAGATGTGGAGACTCTAGAAAGAGTGCAGAGAAGAGCAACAAAGACGATTAGCGGATTAGAGGCTAAAAGATATGATGAACGGTTGCAGGAACTGGGCATGGCTAGTCTAGTGAAGAGAAGGACCAGGGGAGACAATGATAGCAGTCTTCCAGTACTTGAGGGCAGGGGTGAGTTCTAAATTTTTTTACTACCGGTTCTGTGGGCGTGGCTTATTTTGTGGGCGTGGCTTGATGGTCATGTGACAATTCTTTAGGATTTAGCAGAGGTACTAGTCTACCAGGCTTTTAACTGCTTGCAGAGCTGTACCGGTCTACTCATTTGTTTTTGGAGGCACTGGTCTACCCATTTATTGTTGCAGACACCGGTCTACCCATTTATTGTTGCAGACACCGGTCTACCCATTTATTGTTGCAGGCACCTGTCTACTCATTTGTTTTCTTTTAACACTGATCAGCTGTAGGGCAGCCCTTTGAAGCCCCGCGGCAAGAGTTTAAACAGTTTTTTCCCCTCTAGCTTTCCATCAGCTGGGACTCAGGAGGCAGCAATAGATTGGGGGTGGGGCCAATAAAAGGTAAGAATAACGTGGGGGGCGGGAGTACGGGAGGGGCAGAACTAGTTCAGTGACGTCATATTGTCACTGCTACCAGCTCGGCGGAACCGGGCCAAACCGGGAGGAACCCACCACTGCTTGAGGGGCTGTCCCAGAGAGGAAGTGGTCAAGCTATTTTCCAAAGCACCTGAAAGCCAGACAAGGAATAATGGATGGAAACTGATCAAGGACAGATTCAACCTGGAAATAAGGAGAAACGTTCCGACAGTGAGAGCAATCAACCCATGGAACAGAAGTTGTGGGAGCTTCATCACTGGAAGCTTTCAAGAAGAGACTGGACTGCCATCTGTCAGAAATGGTGTATGGTCTCCTGCTTGGGTGGGGGGTTGGACTAGATGGCCTACAAGGTCCCTTCCAACTCCGTTAATCTGTAAAACTTTGCTGTTTTCACTTCAAAGGACCAGGTTTCAAATATTTGAAAAGATCCGTTTGAAGATCTAGAGAACATTGGGCTGGAAGGCACCTTGGAGGTCTAATCTAATCCCCTGCTCAATGCAGGAAACCTTAATCCAACCAGGTCAAATAGTTGACCAAACTATTTTTTGAAAACCTCCAGTGATGGGAGCATCCCAACTGTGGAAGGCAAGCTGTTCCAATGCTTTCCCGCTGCTAGAAAACCTTTCCTAGGTTGGATTTTAACAAGCTTCCACTCATTACTTTTGTATGGTATATTCTAGATGATATCCTGTGATAAGCCACGGGAGTGGATGATCTAAGCTCCCGTGAATAAATCAGTTTTCTGAATTACTTATTTGAAAGCACACTTCCCTCTGAATCGACTCTTTTAGCATGCAAATTAGGTCATTTGATGTCCTCAGATATTTGAGCCTCAACACTCATCAGTCACGTCAAGCATGGTTTATGACATGGTGCTGAGCTCCAGGTTTCTGGTGGACATCAGATTGTTTACTCCTGACCTATGGAATCCATCCCAAATCCTGCCTTAGAAGCAGACGATCATGCCCAGCTAAAAATCATGGCCTGATGGTCCAACACTGTGGACCACAGTCCAACACTGTGTTTTTTCTTTCATTAAAAGATGGCAGCATTTACGATTAGCAGAATACATCGGATCTCTACATCAATTCCTCCAAATCTATTGCCAAAGGTAACAATACAAATGAATGAATGAGATGGATCAATGAATGGACAAAATGGTTCGATGTTAACAGCCTATCAACCCTGATCTGACCGAAGACATTTTGAGCAGGGGTGAAATCTACTTACCTTCCGTACCAGTTCGGAAGTGCGTGCTTGTGCAAGTGTCATGCCTCTGTGCATGAGTAACCTGTTTTTGACCCTCTGCACAAGGGCAGAAACCTTCTGCGCTTGCACAGAGGGTCAAAAACAGGTTACTTCCTGGTTAAAACCAGGAAGTAATGACATCAGGGCAGGGGGGCGGGGCCTCGCACTGCCGCCGCTACCGGTTTTCCGAACCACCCGCCGCCACCGCTACCAGTTCAGTTGAACCGGTCCGAACCAGTAGCATTTCACCCCTGATTTTGAGGCTTCAGGGTTGCCACACTAGAGCTGAGGGATAGGGGAGAGGGGAATAGAAATAGCTGGTGCTTTGTAGCCAAAACAAAATACTTTCTCCTGGGAACCAAGGTCATTCCCACAGGTGGTCGGAGAGAGGAGGAGTGAAGTTACCAGGCAACTGGATGATGCTTTGATTGGACCATGTGACTGATTGTTTGGGGAAGGGGAAAAACTTTTACTTTTAATTAGGGGAAAACCGCGGGAACATTCAGAGTCGGTTTTCACCAGCCTGTGCCAATATGACATACCAAATAAAACTATTCTTTGAGGAATCATCCTGCCTCAGAGTTCTGTTTGCTATGGGTGTGTTACTTGGAAACCTGACACAGCCAGAATCCTAGTTGAACTCAAACTTATTTGACCATTGCTTACCCCAATACTCCTTCTATTGCCTGGCATGTAAAATTAGATATAGCCAGGGTGGATAAAAATCAATGATTTTTTTAAAAAAATCAAAAAAATCGGATTTTTTTTTAATTTAAATCGGATTTTTTTATTTAAATCAGATTTTTTTGATTTTTACTGAATTTATTTTAATAAAAAACTTTGGGGGTAAAAATCTATCGTAAGATAGTTTTCTATTTAGGATACATAAACAATTTAGTTTATTCAGCATGAAATGGAGCTTAGTTATGTAGCACAAGGCTGTATATTCTGCAACACTGGGACTATCGGTGAGTCAACAGCGAGTCAAAGGAGTAGCAGAGATGACAGTTGCTCTTTAAAAATTATGATTTAAATCGAATTGATTTAAGTCAAGTCTTTTTACTAGTGATTTAAATCATGATTTAAATCATGATTTAAATCGACTGGATTTAAATCAAATCCACCCTGGATATAGCAATGGCATTTAAGCTTATATACCATTCCATAGCACTTTGCAGTAAAGGCATAATTTCCATATTGCCCCCTACAATCTGGATCCTCGTTTTATCAACCTCTGAAGAATGGAAAGCTGAGTCAACCTGGAGTCCATCAGAATCGAACTCCAGACTGTGGACAGAGTTTGCCTGCAATACTGCACTTTTAACTACTGTGCTACTAGGGCTCCTAGTGGGTATCATTTAAGTTCACAAGAGTAGCATTCCATAGGAAAATGATTCAATTCAGCACCTGGTTTAAAGTACAGGCAGTTCTCAACTTATGACCACAATTGAGCCCCAAATTTCCATTGCTATCCAAGGCACTTGTGTCATCCACTTCTCGGATGCACTTGTGCAGAAGGTAACCCATTCTTCTTGGGTTCCTCGCCAGACACCCATGCAGATGGTCGCAACCAACAAGGAACTTCAGTTGGTTGACAATATTGGGAAGGAAACAACGGCCTTATGTTAAAAGAAGTGAAGGCACAGAAGACGTTTTAGTACAAACATTTCCTCAAATCTGGTAGCATCCCGAATTGGCTGTTTAGCCAGTAAAGGGATAACAGAATAAGAGTTGGTCTTTTAGCCCAATCCCTGCTCAAACAGGAGACCCTGTAACCAGGAATCGGCAATCTTAAACACTCAAAGAGTCACAAAGGTCCTAACCGGAAGCCCCCCATTCTATTCTGGAGCCGACCAGAAGTCCGTTACCCTACCATAGAGTCTCCTCCTAGCGCGGCATCCTTTTTCCTCTACCTGTCCTAACCGAAAGCCCTGTCAATTGTGGAGCTGACCAGCAACAGGAAGACGCAGCAGAGGGATGAAAGAGCCACATGCGGCTCCAGAGCCGCGGGTTGCTGACCCCTGCCCTGTACCATTTCAGACAAGTGGCTGTCCAGCCTCTCCTTAAAAGTTTCCAGTGATGGAGCACCCACAACTTCTGAAGGCAAGTCATTTCACTGGTTGATTGTTCTCACTATCATGAAATATCTCCTTCATTCTAGGTTGCTTCTCTCCTTGATTAGTTTCCACCCATTGCTCCTTGTTTTGCCTTCTTGGTGCTTTGGAAAACAGGTTGTTGACCTCCTCTCTTCTTTGTGGCAGCCTCTCAAATATTGGAAAACCGGATCTCAAAGTTGGGAGATATTTCTTCAGGTTTAGGTAAAGGTAAAGGTAAAGGTTCCCCTTGCACATATGTGCTAGTCGTTCCTGACTCTAGGGGGCGGTGCTCATCTCCGTTTCAAAGTTGAAGAGTGAGCGCTGTCCAAAGACGTCTCCATGGTCATGTGGCCGGCATGACTAAATGCCAAAGGCGCACGGAACGCTGTTCCCTTCCCACCAAAGGTGGTCCCTATTTTTCTACGTGCTTTCGAACTGCTAGGTTGGCAGAAACTGGGACAAGTAACGGGAGCTCACTCCATCACGCGGCGCTAGGGATTTGAACCACTGAACTGCCGACCTTCTGATCGACAAGCTCAGCGTCTTAGCCATTGAGCCACCGTGTCCCCTATTCTTCAAATATAGGACAATCCATACATCAAGGGCAGGAAAAAGCCACAAGTCAGTCTTTCCTATTCTCTCTAAGCCGACGACATTCCCAACAGCCATCTTAGAATCTGGTAGGATCAGAAGAAGAAGAAGAATGTTCATTTATCTTCTCAAGGCAAATAATCTCCAGGAGATCCTCATAAACTTGTCTAAACCACACCCTGCAGCCTCAGGGGCCTGGAACATACATAACTCATGTGCGTATTTCCCAGTTTAAGCACAGTAAGCTAAAAAAAATAAATGAATTGGCCTATTCGTGGTCTACCAACTCATATTACTGCTGACAGTGAAAGAAAGGATGAAGCAAAATCAAAGGCTGATCTTTCGAGATTTATTAAGGATGGTTTTCCTAATCCTACAGAGAATAAGAGGCTGGAAAAAAACTCCATGGTTATTATTTTTAACTAGGATGGTGATTGGTCGATGCCAGTAAGATGGCACAGATTCTGCAAAAATTGGCTAAGCGTTAGATCCCAGGTGGGGCAGAGATCCAGGTTTCTTTTATTGTAATTGGCACGTGTCACAACACATCAACACAACCCGTCAAATTAATGAAATCAGAAGCAACAGCGCAGCCACACCACCTCTAAAATGGAGTTTGGCGGTCTATTTTTTTTCCACCTGAAAAATAACACACGTCCTATTTTTGACGTGATTGGGAACTGATTATGGAGTAAGGAATGTAACTCATATTTCTGCTGGAAAATACAAGACTTCAATCTCACATTTTAGACACAGAAAGGGCAAAACCAGAAATAAGTATGACTCCTACTGCCCAGAGATATGTCAAGAGGGCCGCCAAAAAATAGCTGGCTAAGGACCTGTCAGGGTTCCAAGTAACAGCCCCAACAAAATAAAACTCCGAGACTTGAGTTTCCTCAAAGTTCCATTTTATTACTGATGTCATATTGGCACATTTGGGAAAACCTGAATCTGAAAGACTCCAGGTTTTTTCCATCCAAGTGAAAATTCAATCCCTCCCCAGTGCCCACATGTCCATTACATGATCCAATCATCCACCGTCCAAACTGGAGACACCTCCCAGTCATTCAACTCCAGGTGCCAGGGCAAGATGTCCTTGACTCTCTGAGAAAGGAATGTTATTTTGACTACCTATCACCCATATTCTATGCAATCCCTCCTCCCATTTTCCCACAGTAGAAAATGTGGCAGGCCTGAAGGGCCAAATGTAAAAGATGGCTTCCAGGTCTGACAGAACCATGACAACATACATCACACAGATATCCATGAACTGGGACATTCCACTGTATAGCCAAGTCTTTCTTGAGTAAAGTTCAGCTCCTGGTGACTACATGGACATACCCATGTAGTTTTCTCGGGAGATACTATGAAAGGGGCTTGCTATTGTCTTCTTTGAGTACTTTTTATTCTTACTTTCCAGGCTAGCTTTCAGCCCTAAAACTACCTCATAGTCATCTTTCCAAGTGTTAACCAAGCTAACCTAAGTTGTGGGTGCAGAATGCAATTTGGGTCGGTCACCGGGACCAGAAGTTTCGTTTTCTGAGCTTTCAGACTCCCTCAGGGAACTTCTCTCTAGCACAGTGTGTGTTCCCAGAGAGATGTTCCCTGAGGATTGTTGTTGTTGTTGTTGTTGTTGTTAGTTGTGAAGTCATGTCTGACCCATAGCAACCCCATGGACAATGTTCCTCCAGGCCTTCCTGTCCTCTACCATCCTCTGGAGTCCATTTAAGCTCACGCCGACTGCTTCAGTGACTTCATCCAGCCACCTCATTCTCTGTCGTCCCCTTCTTCTTTTGCCCTCAATCTTTCCCAGCATTAGGCTCTTCTCCAGGGAGTCCTTCCTTCTCATTAGGTGGCCAAAGTATTTGAGTTTCATCTTCAGGATCTGGCCTTCTGAAGAGCAGTCAGGATCGATCTCCTCTAGGACTGACCGGTTTGATCACCTTGCAGTCCAAGAGACTCGCAGGAATCTTCTCCAGCACCAGAGTTCAAAGGCCTCCATTCTTTGGCGCTCAGCCTTTCTTATGGTCCCTGAGGATGGGCTCCAGCAAAAGTCTGAAAGCTCAGAAGACAGATCCCGGTGTCCGATCCAGATTGGATCCTGGAACGTTTTCGTGGGACACATATGTTCGTCTTTATTCATAAGTTGTGAGTGCTCCATCACTGGAGATGTTTAAACAGAGATTGGACAACCGTTTGTCTGAAATGGTATAGGGTCTCCTGCTTGAGCAGGAGGTTGGACCAGAAGACCTCCATGGTGCTTTCCAACCCTATTATTCTGTTAACAAAAAAATCAAGGTCAGCTAATGCTGTCATCTATGGTTGGTCCGCTATTGCCTCCTTCTAGGAGGTTGATTCTGATGATGATTTTACTTCCTAGCCTATACCAGGAGTCAGCAACCTGCGGCTCTGGAGCCGCATGTGGCTCTTTCACCTCTCTGCTGCGGCTCTGCATCACTCAAAATATCACTCACAGCTGCCAATGTGTGACACTTGCTGGCACACAATTTATTGAGCTTTTCAACCCTCGGTAGGCCAACCATGGATAGATCCAAGAAAAGAAAAGTTTCAGAAGAAAACAGAACGTTTAATTCAACTACATATGCTAGTTTTGTGGCCGCTCAAGAAATAGTCAAGCACGGGAAGGGTTTTGTGGCTCCCGGTGTTTTCTTTTCTGTGGGAAACAGGTCCAAATGGCTCTTTTGGAGTGTTTAAGGTTGCAGACTCCTGGCCTAGACTATAGTTCCAGAATTTATATTTGTGGATTCCTCTCCAAGCACATAAGCCAAGGTCAGCTTAGTCCCACCACCCACACAAGACTCCAACTCTAGGAGACAAATGACGGAGACTTCAAAGAGGCAATGCAATATAATGCAACACAGCATTAGCTGAAATATTCTATTATGGGAAAGTCTGTAGGAAAACATCTGCAAAACAATATGATTCCCTTGGCAATGAATTATTCAAATGCAGAAGCAGTTCAAAAATGCTGAGCGGAAAGATCCAACCTCTCATCATCATCATCATCATCATCATCATCATCATCATCATTATTATTATTATTATTATTATTATTATTATTATTATTATCTTCCTTTTAAAAAAAACACACCTCTATCTTTCATAGCTTTTCATATCCTTGCTTTCAACGTGGGTTTTACATTTATCACCAAGCACTGGAGTCCTGGCTGAATAGCAGTTTAAGCAGTGGTGAAATACAAATTTTTTTACTACCGGTTCTGTGGGCGTGGCTTGGTGGGCGTGGTGTGGCTTGGTGGGCATGGTGTGGTTGGTGTGGCAGAAGGATACTGCAAAATCTCCATTCTCACCCCAATCCAGGGGAAGACTAGTGCAAAATCTTCATTCCCTCCCCATTCCAGGGGAAGGATACTGTAAAATTTCCATTCCCAACCCACTCCAGGGGAAGGGTACTGTAAAATCTCCATTCCCACCCCACTCTGGGGCCAGCCAGGGGTGGTATTTGCCAGTTCTCTGAACTACTCAAAATTTCCACTACCGGTTCTCTAGAACCTGTCAGAACCTGCTGGATTTCACCCCTGAGTTTAAGATGTTCAAAGGCAGATATGAAAGACGTAAAACCTGGGCAGAGCAACTGTAAATTTGGAATAAACTTTCCAAGCTGCGAACATTCATAAGGCACTTCAAAATGTTTCTGGGTTGGACTTCCTGGAAGGCAAGAGTTCTTGAGAAAGGATGGACCCATGACAACTCTGCCCAACTCCAAAGCAAAGTTCAAACTTCATAGATGATTTGTCAACCTGCCAGAAGCCTGTTTAGCAAGAAAATACACACTCCTTTGAGTCAAACCTGACCCATAGTTATTTTTTTGGCAACAATTCAAATGCAGTTTAGCTTTGGGAATAGCCTTTACCTTCTCAATTAAAAACAACTTTGGGACTCCCTGGTGGATTCCCGTTGAAATATCAACCCTATCCAGCACTGCTTAAGGCTTCTGAGCCAGCCAGGTGTTTTCACCTGTTGGAGAGAGTGATTTTTTTTAAAAAAGGTGCCCCATCTATGGTTATAACAGTATAACAGAGTTGGAAGGGACCTTGGAGGTCATCTAGTCCAACCCCCTGCTCGCGCAGAAGACCTACACTAGGGATTCGAACCGCCGAACTGCCGACCTTTCTGATCGACAAGCTCAGCGTTTTAGCCACTGAGCCACCTAGCCAGTCTGAGCCACCTAGCTGTCTCTTGGTCTTCAGCTTCATCTGCTATCTGGACTTCAGCCCTATTCAGGTGAACTCCGAGCAGGAAACGCTCTTTTCCAATTCCAACTGTAAAAATTTCTTGGTGGAAATAATCCAAAAGTAGGGGGGAAAAATCATCAAAATATCTAATTTCGCTCCGTTTTTCTGAATTGCAGAAAACTATAAAGCATTGACACATGATCGTTTCATTTTTTTTTTAATGCCGATTTACTTGGAGCGGTGGATCAAACACAAATTGCAAAAAATGACCCTTCAGCCAGCCTCCTGTTTGTGCAAAACATTTAACCTTCCCAGAATCTGGAAGGATTTTACTCCAGGAAGGAGATGGGGAATTAGTTTCTCCCTCACAATATTTCTTTTTAAGCCATCCGTAAAATCTCTGTCGAAACAACAACAATAATAAACACCATCTTAGATCCTCTTTTATCTCGTTTCTTCTTGACAGGCCTAGTGTTTATTTATAAAATATTGAATCCTGGAAATATGGAGCTTTCTAGCTTATTTTCCCAATAGCATATTGTTCAAACTTTGCTGTAAGGTTAACTCCAAATCCATAGAAACTAAAATAACTTAAATATCTATGGAGATTCTCAGTCATCCAGGTCATGGTTGTCCCAAAGGAGCTTTTTCAAGAGGCAACTGGATTTGTTTTTTTCTGTTGAAGACATTTCGCTTCTCATCCAAGAAGCTTCTTCAGCTCTGACTGGTTATCAGAGAATGGAAGGATTTATACTCCTTGCAGACAGCTGGTCATTTGCATAGGGAGTTATTGAGGCTACTTGGAGTTTTGTCTGTGTCCTCAGGGTCACCTGAGTAGTGCAAATGGGTGTGGAGCCTTCTTGAAACTAACTATGTCAAAACTGAACAGGCCTCTCTCAACAGAGGGGGAAGGATATGACATCACCTATCTCCAGTCTACAACAGTGTTACGTTTGGTCCATGCGGCAGAAGGAGCGCCACGGATTGGCTGTTCTGTCAGCAGCCACCAGGTGGGAGAAATACGTTGCCTGATTGGCTAAGCCATCTGACAGCGGAGATATGAAGAGCTGTCAGAATGGAGAGCTTTGCTCTCTCACGCTCTCTGCCGACCCAAGAGCTGATCACTGTTAGCTTGTTCTGTTAGCCCAATAAATTGTCAGCTGTACTGTTACCGTGTCTCATGCCTCAGTCCTTTCCCGCCTTATTCTAGGACAGAACACTGGTGACAAAGATGGGATTTTAAGGCTGAGGCGGCAGGTCAAGCGAAGTCACTAACACAGAGCTGTCGCACTATAAGAGCTGAGCCACGGGCTATTTAGCCACAGGCGACGATACGCCGCGCTATGAGGAAATCTCCTCAGATGTCCATTCTGACTGAAATGTCCACCTTAACCACATTTGCGCCCTTCAATCGAGTGACTGAAACATGGGACTCTTACATAGATTGTTTTGAGTGCTTCCTAGCCGCAAATGGAGCTTGCCGGTGATTGGAAATGAGCTTACTTCCTAAGTGTCTGCGGACACAAAATGTTCAAGACCGCCAGGGCCCTTCTCACCCCACAGACAGTCCCTGAGGTGCCATGGGAGACACGGCTGAAAGGCCATTATGCCCCTTTGCCTTTGTCAGTTGCCCGACGCAACGCGTTTCTTCACAGAAACCAGGAGGGAGAGAGAAACCATCAACCAGTACATGGCAGCATTAAGGGCAAACACAGTCTTTTCAACAGTTCCAAGGTGGCCCCACACCCATTTGCACCTCTCAGGTGACCCTGAGGACACAGATAAACCTCCAAGTGGTCTCAACGACTCTCTAAAAGAATGCAAATGGGTGTGGGACCACCTATACTCTCTGCAGGAGAGTATAAATCCTTCCAATTCCCCCTCCCCCCAATCCAGTCAGAACTGAACAAGCTTCTTGAATGAGAAGCGAAACGTCCTCAAAGAAAAAGCAGGAAGTCCACTTGCCTCTTGAAAAAGCATCTTTGGGACGTCTAACTTTAAATAGTAACACAGTCATTTCCTGGATTAAGAATGTCCAATTTACAACTTGTACCTATGAATGGGTGGCTTATGACTAAAAATGGCGGATGGTGTTTTCCTTCCTCAACCCAACGAATTGCCAAGCAAATGCCGTGTTTTCATGAACCCCTGAATCTGTGTCTTAATTTAATATTAAGTCATTTGGAGACATCTTTTTATACAGACGGTTTTCAGCAGTTCATGAAAAAAATTCACAGTCTCAATAGTTTTGTTTTGGTTTTTTGGGCCCAAGGAAAGAGAAATCCGTCCACCATTTTTAGTAACGGACAGACCATTGGTAAGTACGTGGTCTGACTTGCATACAGGAAAGTCGTCAACTTACAGTTGTTCGTTTAGTGACCGAAGTTACAACGGCACTGAAAAAAGTTACTTCTAATCATTTTTCACACTTACGACCAATGTAGCATCCTCAAGATCATGTGATCAAAATTTGGCTGCTTGGCGTGTATTTCTGACGGTTGCAAAGTTCCCGAGTCATGTGACTAGCATTTGTCACATGACTTCCCAGCTGGCTTCCGGCAAGCAAAGTCGGGGGGGAACCAGATTCGCTTAAAGACTGCATGGTTCACTTAACAACAGCAGCTATTTGCTTAACAGCTGCGGCACAAAAAGTCGTAAAATGGGACAACACTCACTCAACAATAGAAATTTTAGGCTCAAGTGTGGTCCTACCTCAAGGACTATCCGTATAAATTCAAGTTAAAGACAGACTTAGGAACGGAACTCAATATTAACCCAGGACTGCTATAAAAAAAAATGAGAGACACTGAAATGAGTAACCTGGTTTCTCTTGCTCTCAAACAGACTTTTCTAGTATTTCCAGCTCCACGAGATCAGAAGGGTTTTTGTTTTAATGCTGTCCAGGCATGACCTGGCTGCATAGTTACCAGACCTACTTCACTCCCTATACACAGCCCCTTTGAAAAGAACGGCATTCATTGGGAAGAGCTGAAGAAACTGGAACAGATTCTTCAAGCTTCATATGAAGCACCAATAATAAAATCTGTAACACCATCAAACATCCACATCTGTCTATCCCAGGTCCTTGGGAAGGACTCGATAGGTAGACAAAAATGCCAAATCCTGTCTGAACATCTGGCTGACTGTGCAACAAACTGATACTACTAATACTACCCTGTTTCCCCCAAAATAAGACATCCCCTGATAATAAGTCCAATCGGGCTTTTGAGCGCATGGTAAGAAGGCCAAATGTTTATTTCAGGGTTCAAAAAATATAAGACAGGGTCTTATTTTTGGGAAAACATGGTAGATAGGTAGATAGGTAGGTAGGTGGGTGGGTGAATGGATGGATGGATGGATGAATGGATAGATAGATAGATAGATAGATAGATAGATAGATAGATAAGATGATTCCCTGTTTTCCCCAAAATAAGACATCCCCTGATAATAAGCCCAATCGGGCTTTTGAGCGCATGGCAATAAGGCCAAGCACTTATTTCAGGGTTCAAAAAAATATAAGACAGGGTCTTATTTTCGGGGAAACACGATAATACTAATAATAATACGAATATGAATACAAATAATAATAATAATAATAATAATAATAATAATAATAATAATAATATCCTTCATTGACACCACTTGAAAAACATTGAAGGAAAATGTGATAACAACTTGACATGGGCATGGCTTAAGAGAAGAACCATCAAGAAAGAAACAGAAGGTTTAATACTCGCTGCTCAAGAACAAGCACTACAAACTAATGCCATGAAAGCAAAGATATAAAAATCCACTGACAATCCAAACTGCCGACTTTGCAATGACAAAGTTGAAACTGTTTCACACTTAATATATGGGTGCAGCAAAATCGCACAAACTGATTACAAAGCTAGACATGATCCGAGTTGCTAAATTCATCCACTGGTCATTATGTAAAAAATACGCCCTACCTGTATCCGAAAAGTCATGGGAGCACAAAGTGGAAAAAGTTATCAAAAATGAGACAGTGAAGATCTTGTGGGACATTCGAATACAGACGGATCGTCACTTGGAACACAACACGTCAGATATCACAGTTGTCGAAAACCAAAGCGTACAATTTATTGATATTGCGGTACCAGGAGACGCCAGAGTCGAAGAAAAAGAACTGGAAAAAATCACGAAATATTGCAACCTGGCCATCGAAACTACGCAATTATGGATGAAACATGTAACAGTGATACCCATTGTCATCAGGGAACTTGGTACCATGTCCAAGAATTTTATAAAATACATCAACAAATTTCAGCTTCCTGCAATAACACCAGCGGAACTGCAAAAAACTGTGCTACACGAAACATTGTACATTTTAATAATATACTAATATACTAATAATATAATAATATAATAATAATAATAATATATAATAATAATATAATAATAATATACCTAGGATGCTGGCAGCAACGCGTATCAACCATTAGCACCAGTCAATCGTATTTGTGACACATTCTTAAATGTTCAGTTGACTGAGTTTCATGTTTAATGAATAAAAGAATAATAATAAAGATAATAATATTAATTGATACCTAGGATGCTGGCAGCAACCCGTATCAACCTCAACCATCAGCGCCAGTCAATGGTATTTTTGATACATTTTTAAATGCTCAGTTGACTGAGTTTCATGTTTAATGAATAAAAGAGATAATTAATAATAATAATAATAATAGTAATAGTAATAGTAGTAGTAGTAATAATAATAATAATAATAATAATAATAATAATAATAATGCCAAAATCATACATCATACAATCAACAGACAAACATCTGGTCCACCACACGCCTGACATCACTATTTTGGAAAAGAAAAAAAACTGGTTCATTGATATTGCAATACCAGGTGATGCACAAAGTAAAGAGAAACCACTAGACCAGGGGTGAAATGCTCCCGGTTCGGACCTGATCGCCCAATCAGATAGCGATGGAGGCGGCTGGTTCAGAGAACCGGTAGCAAAAATCCCTGCCCACCCCCCATGCTCAACTGAGCCACGCGATCATCAGAGGCTTTTTTTAATTTTTAAAAGCATTTTTTTCTACAACCTCTTTGGCCGAAGAGGTTGTAGAAAAAATAATTTTAAAAGAAAAAAAAGCCTCTGACGATCAGCTGGGATCGTCAGAGGCTTTTAAAAGCATTTTTTACAACCTCTTTGGCCAAAGAGTTAGCAACCGTGTTGCTAACTTAACAACGGCAATGATTCACTTAACAACTGTGGTGAGAAAGGCCGTAAAATGGGGCAAAACTCACTTAACAACTGCCTCGCTTGTTATATAAGCCACAGAAATGTTGGGCTCCATTATGGTCATAAGTCAAGGACTACTTGTATACCATTTGGATTTAAAACCCAACTCCCAAATTCTAAAATTGCTCCACGGTTGTTGTTGTTTTTAAACGCTACCTGTAGCCAAAACATTCATGGTTCTGTTGTTTTTCTTTTCAGTGCATTTATTTACTTTAATAAATACAATGTACTATATATTCCTTAATTTCAATGTTAAAACAGTCTGGCTTGGTCTTTGCTCTTGGCATTTTTTTTCTCCAGTGTGGCTCTTTATAGTGCAATATTGGTCAGTAGCTTTGGGGCTCTGCTGTAGCAAAACTCTTGGATTTAACCCCTTAATAAATCAATCATTAATTAATTAATATGAACTCTTCAAGTTAAACGTTCTCTGGCAGTCTGCCTAACCAAGGGGTGCTGATTCAGAAGAAATAATTCTATTTTTTAAAGCCAAAGTCTACACTGAACATTAAAAAAAAACACCTTTTGAAAAAAATTTAAAAGGATGAAAGAAAAAAAAAGATGAAAAATGAAAAGAAAAGAAGAGCTTGACTTGGAGATTCATTATAAAGGTTGCCATTTTGCTGAAGCTCATCGTCTGTCATTAATTCTAACAACCACTAGATTAACATGCAATTATATAACTAGCAAAAATAAATAATTTCAGTGACTCAGAACAATGGGTGTAGTGGATACCGAATTTCGTAGTCGGCTTGTTAAGAAGCCACAACAGCGTTAAGGGGAACATTGTGCTCTCATCTGATGAAATAACAGAACCGACAACTCATTCTCTGTACCTTTTGTGTGTGCCCAACCTCACAACAATTCTATGCATCAGACCCTTTTATTTATTTGAACTAAGTACACTCTACGTTTCTTCGAATTTCATTTCCACATGGCCCTAACAGGTGAGTCGAGTTCCAAGAAAGCCATAAATTTGGCCCCAAATCACTCCGTGAAATAAATCCAATGCTAGCCAATTTGTATCAGATCCTCCTTCGTTTTATCCAATTCTCCTTTCGGTGGCTGAAATTCTGCACACAAATATGTACAGGGCGGTAGAATGTGTTTCTGGGTTGACACGTATAGGATTATGACAGCGTGGCTTTCTCAACCCCATAAAGCTACATTCCTTTGACCAGAGAGCACTTTTAAGGGAGCAAGAATGCGGAGCAATCAATAATCACAAATAATTGACAAAAGAGATGGCCAGTTTGGAATTCCAGGCATGTGGAAAACAAATTAACTTTTGCTGGTCTCCAAGGGAAAGGCTCTAAAAAATGTTTATGTTATCAGGAACATGGTCATCTTTAAGGTGCTTAAAAATGTCTTGGCTGGCTCCAAAATTCCTAAATTGAAACAGAAGGCAGGAGGAAGAACCAAATCAGGAAACGGTTTCAAAGGAGGAACCAAATCAGGAAACATTTCTAACAGTCGGACTTTATCTGAAATGGTTAGCACATTTGGAGCAAAATAAAATATAAAAGTCACATCCTGAAATGAGCTCCGTCCAGAGGTCTCTAAACTTGGCAACTTTAAGTCTTGTGGACTTCAATTCCCAAAATTTCCCAGCCAACATGGGAGGTGAGCCCAGAAGTCTTTCAAATCGCCAAATTTAGAGATCCCTGGCATAGTCCAACAACGATTGAGTCCTACCTCGCGTGAAAAAGAAATTGACTGCTAATCTTTTTCACTTGTCTTATTTTTTTAGTTTTTATTCTTTGATAAGTTCATGTGATAGAAACAATGCCACAATGGTAGTCTAATAAAAGAAATAGTTAATACCACTTTATAATGCCTTGGTAAGGCCACACTTGGAATATTGCATTCAGTTTTGGTCGCCACAATGTAAAAAACATGTTGAGACTCTAGAAAGAATGCAGAGAAGACAACAAAGATGATGAGGGGACTGGAGGCTAAAACATATGAAGAACAGTTGCAGGAACTGGGTATATCTAGTTTAATGAAGAGAAGGACTAGGGGAGATGTGATAGCAGTGTTCCAATACCTCAGGGGCTGCCACAAAGAAGAGGCAGTCATACTATTCTCCAAAGCACCTGAGGACAGGACAAGGAGCAGTGGGTGGAAACTAATCAGGGAGAGAAGCAACTTAGAACTAAGGAGAAATTTCCTGACAATTAATCAGTGGAACAACTTGCCTCCAGAAGTTGTGAATGCTCCAACACTGGAAGTTTTTAAGAAGAGATTGGACAATCATTTGTCTGAAGTGGTGCCTGGGCAGGGGGTTGGACTAGAAGACCTCCAAGGTCCCTTCCAACTCTGTTATTCTATTCTATTCTATTCTATTCTATTCTATTCTATTCTATTCTATTCGAAGAACAATGATAAACTGAGAAAAGAGAAAGACATGAGAAGAAATGAGAAGGTCCTTGTAGAAATAATTAAAATTTAAGCCTTTAGGGATATATATTAAATTTGTGATCTAGATGGAATAGCAAGTTAAAAGCTGAGTTGGCTCTATACACATGGGCGGGTGGGAGAGGATGATAAAACTGATGTGGCAACATCATAACACAAGCATGAGAGAGGTGGAGTTTGCAACCTGTCTTTTATCGTTTTGACAAAAGCCTTTGATCTCGTAGACGCCTCTGTATAGACGAATATGTTTAATTGGGACGTGTTACACAGTTTTTTTCACTTGCTGGCACGGAGAACAGCAAACGGGTTGTGAAACTCTCACTCAGTTTATTAAAAGGAGCTAAAACTAGATTATTTTTTTGCTCTGGCACTCAAAAGTTATAAAGCCGAAGGAATGTAACAGATAAGAAGAATTAAGGCAACGTCTGTTTCAATGACAAATTCCAGCTCCAACTCTCAAAAAAACACAGACTATAGGGAGCCCCTCATCTCTTCCTTGAAACCTACAGTTGAAACCACAGGCAAAAACTCCTGATGGGTCAAAAATGTATTGTAGACCACAACGGGCAAAAGACATCTTAGGCAAAGGTAACAGTTCCCCTTGCACATATGTGCTAGTCGTTCCCGACTCTAGGGGGCAGTGCTCATCTCTGTTTCAAAGCCGAAGAACCAGCGCTGTCCGAAGACGTCTCCGTGGTCATGTGGCCGGCATGACTAAACCCCAAAGGGGCACGGAATGCTGTTCCCTTCCCACCAAAGGTGGTCCCTATTTTTCTACTCGCATTTTTTACGTGCTTTCGAACTGCTAGGTTGGCAGAAGCTGGGACAGGTAACGGGACCTCACCCCGTTAGGAGGCACTAGGGATTCGAACCGCTGAGCTGCCGACCTTTCGATCAACAAGCTCAGTGTCTTAGCCACCGAGCCACCACGTCCCTTACAAAAGACATCTTACATAGGTTCATATCACTTGAGATGCCTAAAACAAACGTCATGGCTTAAGGCAGTTCACCAACTTAAGCGTAACAATGCAACATAGGAAAAAGGTGCAATTTTGTAAAATATTGTCAGGTGGCCAGAATCATGAATTTGAGGCAGGAGGCCATACAAATTCAAATAAAGAAATAAATAAAGTGTTACTTATTATAGCTTTTTTTTTTCTGGCTCACCAATAACTGTTTCAAAAAGCTTCTGGAATATTAAGATTGTTGAATAAGTAAGATTGCTGCTCGCAACTCCCCTTTCCCTCCCAATTGCAGAAGATGGTAATTAATCCAACCTTCCATAATTAAGTTCTCGTTCTTTTAATGGGATAGAAAATATGCAACTCTAGCAATTTAAGGGCCAGGGATAAAAACCGAGTCAGCAATTTGATTTTCTACGAAGTTCTGCTCTTTGATGGGTGGAGCGATCCATCATCAAAGGGTTTGGGGAAGGGGAGAAGAGAGAGAGAGATGGAAGTATTTTGGGTTCACAAATACTGTTTGGAAATGATGAGGACTGTCCGAAGAACATCCTTGAAACAGTGGTGAAATCTAAAATTTGTTACTACCGGTTCTGTGGGCGGAGTTTGGTGGAGGGGGGGGGGTAATATGACTGGGTGGGCTTGGCCAATTTTTTTTTTTTTACTTTCAAAACCATTTTTTCTACAACCTCTTCGGCGACCTCTTTTTTTCTTTTAAAAGCCTCTGCCAATCAGGCAACTCAACTGGGATCGTCAGAGGCTCTTCAGAGGTTGCAGAAAAAAATGCTTTTAAAAGCCTTTGATGATCCCAGCTGAGCCGCGCGATCATCAGAGACTTTTTTTTTTTTACTTTTAAAAGCATTTTTTCGGCCGAAGAGGTTGTAGAAAAAATGCTTTTAATTTTTTTTTTAAAAAGCCTCTGATGATTGCGCGGCTCAGCTGGGCATGAGGGGGGGGCAGGGATTTTTGCTACCGGTTCTCCGAACCACCCGCCACCATCGCTACCGGATCAGGTGATCCGGTCCGAACCGGGAACATTTCACCACTGCCTTGAAATATATAAAATCAAGGCTTTCAGGCAGAATTTCATATTTATTTATTTATTTATTTTTTATTTATTTATTTATTTATTTATTTATTTGTTTATTTATTTATTTATTTATTTATTTATTTATTTATTTATTTATTTATTTATTTATTTATTTATTTATTTATTTATTTATTTATTATTTATTTATTTGATTCATATGCCGCCCTTTCTCCGGAGACTCAGGGCGGCTTACAATGCGTTAAGCAATAGCCTTCATTCTTTTGTATATACCTGCTTAGTAGGGCTTTCGGCCCCCCCAAGTGATGTTCTTTTCATGGTTGCAAAGGAATGCAGAGCAATATAGGATGGATGGATGGATGGATTGCTAGACAGAGATAAATATATCCTCTCCAGAACTGAGTTTCAAAGAAAGTGGTTTGTCCTCTAGCAAATAACTATAGTTTACAAACCCATTTCTCATCCACAGGTAGTCCTTGACTTACAACAGTTTGTTTAGTGACTGTCCAAAGTTACAACGGCACTGAAAAAAGTGACTTATGACCGTTTTTCATTCTTACGACCATTGCAGCATCCCCATGGTCAACTGATCAAAATTCAGATGCTTGGCAACTGACTCGTATTTATGACAGTTGCAGTGTCCCGGAGTCACGTGATCCGCTTTTGCGACCTTCTGACGAGCAAAGTCAATGGGGAAGCCATTTAACAACCAGGTTACTCACTTAACAGCTGCAATGATTCACTTAACCACCGTGGCAAGAAAGGTCATAAAATGGGACAAAATCCACTTAAAAAATGTTTCTCTTAGGAACAGAAATATTGGGCTCAGTTGTGCTCATAAGTCAGGGACTACCTGTATATGGCGGCCCATCTTATCAGTGGCACTCTGGGCAGTGAACGGAGATAAAAATCTATCACAGATGTAAAGAACTATTCAAAGCAATTAAGAGAAAAAAACAAATCAAAGCTCCTATTTTTTTTTAAAAAAAAAATCCCTAATGTTTTGGGTGCCATGTTCGGTCGGAAACGAGATTAAAAGCGAGATTGTGGCAAGAAAAGTCATAAGAAGGGACAAAACTCACTTAACAAATGTCTCACCCAGCAACCTAAATTTTGGGCTCAATTATGGTCATAAATCAAGGACTTCCTGTATAGGTAGAATATTGGTAGTTCTTGACGGATGACAACAACTGGGACCAGAATTTCCACTGCTAGCAAGGCAGCAGATCCCAGAATAAGAATGTCAATAATACCAATAGTCCCGCCATCTAGTAACCAAAGGAAAATTCTTCTTTTACTAACTGTTCGGAATTTCTTCACTAACTGGCTGAGATTTTTTTCTCAGAATTGATAAGGACCAGATTCTTCTGCCGGTTGCTTGTTACTGTTCTCTTATTGCTGCCGCGGTTTCTTCCCCCCCCCCATCATCTTAGGAAAACAGAGTTTTGCTTTCATTTTATTTATTTATTTATTTTATTTATTCGGCTTATATGCCGCCCTATCTCACAATGGACTCAGGGCGGCTCACAACAATAAAACACAAGCCACAATAAAATAAAGACTAAAATCTAAAAAATTTAAAATTAACCCATTAAAACCCTTAAAACCCCATCATCAGACCAGGTCAAGGGATTTGAAAAGCCAAGTTTTTAATTCCCGGCGGAATTTTATTATCCAAAATTTTATTCCACTCAACAGCTGAACGCCTGTATTTATTCAATCTGCAATTCTGCGACACGGGGTAGTCATAGAAGCACAGCCAAAAAGATGAATCATTATATTTGCCAACCCACATCTGCCTTACTTGGACTCCAGGGAGGGCAAAACAGTCCATTATAGTGGCCTCAACCATGCCATCAATTTTTTTATATGCTTCAGTTGGATAACTAGGATTGTCATGTTGGGCTTTTGTTGTTGTTTTTTAACCCTGCATCTCTATCGGTGGGACTTCAGTCTGTCTGGTTGCACATTCAAGTGTTCTGCTATAGTCTTGCTTTCCCATCGCTTGTATTTCTTTCAACCAGTCTACCTCGTAGGGTTGTTCTGGGGGAGGGAAACGGGAGGAGGGCATACTCTGTATATCTCCTGGGCCTCTTGAATGAAATGCAGGATATAAACCTAATAACCGAATGTTCCAAAAGGTATAATTTCCCATATCATTGAAAAGCAGAACTGTAGCAAGCAAGAAGAAGTAAAGTCTCAACACCCAATCTCTGTCAGTGGTCTCTAAACTTGGCAACTTTAAGACTTGTGGACTTCAACACCCAGAATTCCCCAGCCAGCCATGGGAATTCTGGGAGTTGAAGTCCACAAGTCTTAAAGTTGCCAAGTTTGGAGATCCCTGCTCTATTTGAAAGTCCAACTACTTTTGGGGGATTATTTATATGCATGCTGCTAATAAGACTCTTTTCAAACCAAACAATCATTTCAGCTCAAGTTTTATAAAATATGCCATTTCCAACAATTATTCAAATTCCTGATTTACTTTGTTCCGATTAGCTGGTTTTTAAACTGGCATAAATCCAATTCATGACTTCCTTATATTAACTTGAAATCGGTGCATTTTATACTGCAAACTGATGCTGGAGGAGAGAATTCTGTGAAAAGGTGACTAAGAAATGTGAAACAATTTCAATCTCTTTCACTCACACATATATATATACACACACACACACACACACAGCTTCCTCTCACAACATTGTATCTCCTCTTCAAAAACAACACAATTCCATCGTCAACAAAATGAAACCACCCTTGTTCTGTTAACAAAAAAGAAACACATCTAGAAAGGTGTATTTTTTTTCAATATACAGTACTTGTTTGTTTTGCAAAGCTTCTGGCCCTAATAACAATTATAGCTCTCTATTTCATCTAGAAATGAATGTTAGTCAGAATGAACGCAACTGGGCGCATGATTTCTATAACACAATTTGCGTTGTGCGTGCAATGAGTCAACCGAGACTACAACACAAGAGTCAATGGAGATTGTAATATAAGGGCAATAAACAAAACGACAAGACAATTAAATCAATACTGAAGGCCAGGAAGTACACATTTAGAGGTATTAATCTATTTCACACAGAGTTTAAGTTTAAGTTTTTTAAGTTTATTTGATTTGTATACCGCCCTACTCCCGAAGGACTCAGGGCGGTGAACAGCCAACAATAAAATACATAGATACAAAAAATTTAAAAACCAGATAAAATCAAATTAAATCATTTTGGCCCAGACAGATTAAAACACCCCAGTAATTTAAAAACAGATTAAAATTTACATATTTAAAAAGGGAAGAGATTAGGCCAAGCCCGCCTGATGGAATAAAAAGGTCTTCACAGCACGGCGGAAGGAGTGCAGAGAATCAACTTTAAATATGAGAAGGATGTTTCCACGCCTGCTAGAACAATACAGTAATTGGACTTTGGAGAGGAAGAGAAATCAACTTTTAAGGAACTAAGGAAATAGTTAGCACCAAACAGGCCTGTTTAAGAGAGCTTGCAAAACAAAAAAAAAAGTTACTCCCCTTTGTTATTGTTCCTGGCCCCAAACGATCTGCTAAACACTTTCTTAGCACACTCAGCTGTGTTTGCCAAAGGTGATACAGACAAAAACCATAATGCTTGGGAATATTTGCAAGCTGTATCCAGTCCCATTGTTGGTTTCCGTGGGAAGGGGGCAGCAGCTGGCCCTTCTGTTTTGAACGCAGATGCTCAGGGCCCCTAACTTTGTCAGTGAATTTCGAGGGGGGGGGGCTTTTTGAAGAGAGGGTGAAACTCAGTCCATCGTGACTCCCACATCCCTGAAAAATAAGTGGCACCCTGAATGGAGAGCGATGACCCAGCCTCTTCCTCCCCTGGGCCTGTAATATCCTTGCAACGGGCGGCAAGCGCAGGGTCTCTACGTAACCTGTGAAAGGTGCGCTCTCGTCCAGGTGAGAGGAAAAAAAAGAGGAAGCAGTCAGAGTGGGAGGAGAGAGATCCAATTGGATCCAGTTCCACAGTTTGGCGGGAGAGGGGGAGGCAGCAGCCAAAAGCCTCTGACCCTTCTACCTTGAAAAAAGATGCTCAGGGCCCCCCCTCCCCCTTTACAACCCGTGAACTGGAAGAGGGTAAAGTTTCATCCAGCGCCCCCCACCCAGATCCATGCATAAAAGGGGCACCCTAGATAGATAGGACCTAGATAGATAGGACTGAAGTAGTAGCGGTAATCTTAAATGGACTCCAGAGGATGGCAGAGGACAGGAAGGCCTGGAGGAACGTTGTCCATGGGGTCGTGATGGATCGGACACGACTTCGCAACTAACAACAAGACAGGTAGGTAGGTAGGTAGGTAGGTAGGTAGGTAGGTAGATAGATAGGACCCAAGCCCTTCTTCCTGGGGGGTGGGCTTTATACCCTTGTAGTGGGTTGCTCTCTGTGTAACATGTGCTCCCTCTTCCAGGTGAGAGCATTGGGGTGCTCTCCCCTCCAGGTGAGGTGCTCCCTCTACCAGGTGAGAGCATGGGGGTGCTCCCTCCTTCAGGTGAGAGTATTGGGGTCCTCCCTCCTCCAGGTGAGGTGCTCCCTCCTCCAGGTGAGAGTATGGGGGTGCTTCCTCCTTCAGGTGAGAGTATTGGGGTGTTCTCTCCTCCAGGTGAGGTGCTCCCTCTACCAGGTGAGAGCATGGGGGTGCTCCCTCTTTCAGGTGAGGTGCTCCCTCCTCCAGGTGAGAGTATGGGGGTGTTCTCTCCTCCAGGTGAGGTGCTCCCTCTACCAGGTGAGAGCATGGGGGTGCTCCCTCCTTCAGGTGAGGTGCTCCCTCCTCCAGGTGAGAGTATGGGAGTGCTCTCCCCTCCAGGTGAGGTGCTCCCTCCTCCAGGTGAGAGTATTGGGGTGCTCTCCCCTCCAGGTGAGGTGCTCCCTCCTCCAGGTGAGAGTATGGGGGTGTTCTCTCCTCCAGGTGAGGTGCTCCCTCTACCAGGTGAGAGCATGGGGGTGCTCCCTCCTTCAGGTGAGGTGCTCCCTCCTCCAGGTGAGAGTATGGGAGTGCTCTCCCCTCCAGGTGAGGTGCTCCCTCCTCCAGGTGAGAGTATTGGGGTGCTCTCCCCTCCAGGTGAGGTGCTCCCTCCTCCAGGTGAGAGCATTGGGGTGCTCCCTCCTCCAGGTGAGGTGCTCCCTCTTCCAGGTGAGAGCATGGGGGTGCTCCCTCCTTCAGGTGAGAGCATGGGGGTGTTCTCTCCTCCAGGTGAGAGCATGGAGGAACCCAATGGGGGAACCGTGGGAGGGGGCAGAACGGGCTGCGGGGGAGGGGGCGAGCCGCCATTTACCTGCACCGGAGGGTCGTTGCTCCAGATCACGTGCTGGTAGCCCGGGCTGGCGTCGAAGGGCGAGAGCGCCCGGGGGGAGCAGCCGTTGGGCGCGTCCAGCAGCTGCACCCGTTTCCCGCCGGGGCTGCTGTAGGTGCGGACCCGCTCGTAGACCACGCTGCCGCCCCCGTTGCAGCTCTCCTGCGGCGGGAAGGGGTCGGGGCAGGGCTGGAGCTGCAAGGGCAGCGGGGCCGGGCGGCTCTGGCGGGCGCGGGGCAGCGTGGCGGGCAGCGAAGGCGGCGGCGCCAAGCAGGGGTCGAAGCAGGAGCGGGAAGGCGCCGGCGGCGGAGGCACCGGCACCGGGCAGTAGCCGCGCCGGGGAGGAGACGGGACGGCCGGCTGAGAGCGGGAGCTCCAGGGCGGAGGCAGCGGCGTCGGCTGGACGTGTTGCTGGACGCCGAACATGCTGGCGGTGCGCTGGGCGCTGGGCACGGGCACTGGCCCGCTGGCTGAGCCGGGCGGAGGTTAGGCAGCCGGGACCGCCCGCCCCGCCGGGGCCACGCCCGCCCCGCCGGGCCCCACAGCTCACCTGCAGCCGCCAGGGAAGCCACGGCCGGGCGGGGCGTTGCAGCTGCAGCTGCTGCCGGAGTAAGCCAGGCCGGGCGGGGCTGCAAGGCTGCGGGCCACCTCCAAGCAACAGGAGGGCGGGAGCTCAGCTATGGGGACTCGCGCATTCCTTTATGCAGGGTCTCCAACCTTGGCAATTTTTTTTTTTTAAATTTGATTTATATGCCGCCCTTCTCCGGAGACTCAGGGCAGCTTACAATGCGTTAAGCAATAGCCTTCATACTTTTGTATATTTATACAAAGTCAGCTTATTGCCCCCACAAACTGGGTCCTCATTTCACCTACCTTAGAAAGGATGTGAAAACATAGAGGAGGCGACACATTGGTCAATATCATCCTGAGGATAGTGGCAGATCTCTGCATTGCCGTAATTTTGGGACATGGAAAGAGCCTCAAATTGATGGTTTTGAATTATCTACTTTGAAACTTCTTTTTGTGTTGATAAATATATTATAATTATTTTGAATTATAAGGCAAGAGAATCACATTGGGACATGCAGAAGATCGGGTTGTTACCCAATACGATGATGGAAATTAATAATCCTGATGAAACCCACAATTATTATTATATGGAATATAATTATAATGTCACTCGGGTGGTTGTTTTTACTTTTATATATATAAGAAGATGTTTACTACTGATGGGGGCAGATATGATTGGAGACCTTGAATAAACTGTTGCATCAGCAAGCTATGTTACCCTATTATGGATGTTGGTTCTAACAATCCAGTGGAAAGACTTCAAGAAGATATTATATGGACTATAAATTTAAAGTTATTGTCTTTTCTTTTTTTATTTAGATATAATGGAATATATATATATATATATTTTTAAGTAGTGTGGGCAGTGAATTAAAGATATCAAGAATTGTTGTGTATGGTAAATTTGTAAGACAGTGGGTGAATAAGCTAGCTACAGATTGATTAGTTTAAGAAAAGGGATTTTTAAGTGATACATTTAGGGGAGTGGAGGAAATGGATAGAGTGGAATAAATGTTAAATTAGATTTTATGGGGAGCCCGCTTTGAAATGTTATTAAAGTAGGACTTATCGTATAGTTTTAAAGTGGAAGGTGGTTTTGAATTGTTGCAATAATGTATAGATATAAAACACTATTATGCTAAATTAGAAGTTATTTTATAATAGTTATAGTATAATGTGTTTGTTTTTTGTTTTGTTTTTTTCTCTTCTTCTTTTCTGAGATGTATGGATAAAGGGGGATTTATAATACTTTTAGTAAGTAAAGGTCAGTATTTTGAGGAGGGAGTAAGTAATCTGTTATGAATTAGGGTTTTTTTTTTTGTTACGAAGAAGTCACAGGGGGGGAAGGGTGGGGAGGGGGGGTTAGGGAGGGGGGGGAGGGGGGGGAAAAAGGGGGAAAAATTTGTATTTGAAAACTTTTTCAATAGAAAGGATGGAAGGCTGAGTCAACCTTGAGCCTTGGAGAGATTCGAACCAGCAGTAAATTGCAGGCAGCTGTGTTAATTTTTATGTGAATTGTGGGTTTGCGTGTGTTCCTTACGTGTTTTTGTACATTTTTTAAAAAATTTGATTTATATGCCGCCCTTCTCCGGAGACTCAGGGCGGCTTACAATGCCTTAAGCAATAGCCTTCGTACTTTTGTATATTTTATACAAAGTCAGTTTATTGCTCCCATAATCTGGGTCCTCATTTCACCTACCTTAGAAAGGATGGAAGGCTGAGTCAACCTTGAGCCTTGGAGAGATTCGAACCAGCAGTAAATTGCAGGCAGCTGTGTTAATAAGAGGGTGCGTAGACCACTGTACTATCAAGGCTCTTTTTTGAAGACTTGTGGACTTCAGCTCCCAGAGTTTTGTTTTATTGTGGGGGTTAACATGGGCGGCTGTCTTTTAAATAAATAAATCTCCACACACTTGATCTTCTTTTTTTAATTTATAAACTTTATTAACAAATAAATAAAACACGCACAAAACATATATAACAAAGCACAACAAAAAAAAGTACATTATACAATAAAACAATTATATATATTCAATCATTTGAAGTGTCTGTTTCGTAGTGATGTATCCGATTACACAATTATACATATTCCCATAAATCTGTTAGAATGGAATAGAGTAGAGTAGAATTAGAGTAGAGTAGAGTAGAGTAGAGTAGAGTAGAATAGAATAGAATAGAATAGAATAGAATAGAATAGAATAGAATAGAATAGAATAGAATAGAATAGAATAGAATAGAATAGAATAACAGAGTTGGAAGGGAGCTTGGAGGTCTTCTAGTCCAACCCCCTGCTTAGGCAGGAAACCTTACACCACTTCAGGCAAATGGTTATCCAACATCTTCTTAAAAACTTCCGGTGTTGGAGCATCCACAACTTCTGGAAGCAAGTTGTTCCACTGATTAATTGTTCTAGTTGAGGCATCTTCATTTTAGTTGATTCTTTGTCACCCATAGGAATAATCTTCAAGGTATTCACATTTGTGTATTCTTTACATCTCTGCAAAACAAGCAAGCACCTATATCTACAGAAATTCTCAATCATCCAGGTCAGGGGTCTCCAACCTTGGCAACTTGAAGACTTGTGGACTTCAACTCCCACAGTTTGCTGGCTGAAGATCTCTGGGAGTTGAAGTCCACAAGTCTTAAAGTTGCCAAGGTTGGAGACCCCTGTTTTTGGGTGGGAGGGGTTGTTTGTTTCCAACCTTCCAAACTTTTCCAAAACTTCTGGACTGGGGAAAATCTGGCTGGCTGGGGAATTCTGGGAGTTGAAGTCCACAAGTCTTTTTTTTTTTTTAACACACATACATAAAAACATAAAGCCATCTTCAATTACACACAGTGTGTCAGTTGGTTACAAGTCTTTTGTGCGTCTTCACCATATTCATAGCTTATAGTTTTCCTAAATTCTCATATTATCGATCTAATATATCTATATCTATATATTATTGTTCTCATTAATCTTTTATTTGACTAGCTATTCTTCCCTCATTTTGTACAAAATATTCTAAGATTTGAGTTCATTTATATTATAACATTCATCATCCTAAATTGATCCAATAATAATACATCTTTATGTTATATTTTATATAATTCTACAATTCTTCTATTATAAAAATCTCTTATCATATTTCATTTCCATATTTTTTTATCTAACCATTGATAAAATAAGTCCCATATCTTATAATACTGTTTATCTTCTTGTTCTCTAATTTCAAATGTCAATTTGCTCATCTCAGCACATTCCGTTATTTTCTTAATGACTTCATCTTGCGTTGGTATTTTCTCATTTTTCCAATTTTTAGCAAACACAATTCTAGCCGCTGTTAATACATTCACAATCAGATATCTCAATTCTCTATTATATATTTCAGGTACAATCCCCAATAAAAAAAATCTCTGGTTTAAAATCTACATGTTTTTTAATCATTTTTTCCAACCATGTGTGGATTTTAGAAGTCCACAAGTCTTAAAGTTGCCATGATTGGAGACCCCTGCTTTAGGGGTGTGGGCGTGTACTTATTTGTTTCCAACCTTGCAAACTTTTAGACTGGTGAAACCTGGCCAGCTGGGGAATTCTGAAGTCCAGCTGGGGCTTTAAAAGTTACCGGCCAACAGGTTGCACAGCCCTGGCTGGACAACTAGGTTTAGGCCAGGGCAGTGTTCCTGCAGACACCTTCGCTAAACATGCAAACTCCACAAGACAGGCAGGCAGACACACACCCCTGGAAACAAGACAATGAAATTTTGGGAACTCTTGCAACGATGCATAGAACATTAGACAGACAGTTGTCCGAAATGGTACAGGGTTTCCTGCTTGAGCAGGAGGCTGGACTAGAAGACCTCCAATGTCCTGTTCTGTTCTGTTCTGTTCTGTTCTGTTCTATTCTATTCTATTCCTATTCCATTCCATTCCATTCCATTCCATTCCATTCTATTCTATTCCTCTCTTCTCTTCTGCATTCTATTCTATTCTATTCTATTCTATTCTATTCTATTCTATTCTATTCTATTCTATTCCTATTCCATTCCATTCCATTCCATTCCATTCCATTCTATTCTATTCCTCTCTTCTCTTCTGCATTCTATTCTATTCTATTCTATTCTATTCTATTCTATTCTATTCTATTCTATTCCTATTCCATTCCATTCCATTCCATTCTATTCTATTCTTCTCTTCTCTTCTGCATTCTATTCTATTCTATTCTATTCTATTCTATTCTATTCTATTCTATTCTATTCCTATTCCATTCCATTCCATTCCATTCCATTCCATTCCATTCTATTCTATTCCTCTCTTCTCTTCTGCATTCTATTCTATTCTATTCTATTCTATTCTATTCTATTCTATTCTATTCTATTCTATTCTATTCCTATTCCATTCCATTCCATTCCATTCCATTCCATTCCATTCCATTCTATTCTATTCTTCTCTTCTCTTCTGCATTCTATTCTATTCTATTCTATTCTATTCTATTCTATTCTATTCTATTCTATTCTATTCTATTCCATTCCATTCCATTCCATTCCATTCCATTCCATTCTAGTACGTTCATTCTATGGGATAGAATGGAATCTCCCAAATCTAACCATTGGGTTAAACCATTCGAATCTTGCTCCCGTAAATGCCTCCCTGAGATGTTTTTAAGAAATTTTTAAGAAGTTTCTGCAAACTTCATTCAACCTGTTTAGTACTCTACTAGAGATTGGCCAACATCTGATATATGATGTTGGGTTAAACGGGCCTTTGGCCCAAAGATAAAAGGATTATAGTAGTATTGTGGTATTCCATAATCCTGTTGCAGCACTCAACCTCTCATCTGCAGGCTAAAATATAGACTTCAGAAGTCAGGTTTTCTTTCTTAATTTTTCCACGCTGAAAGTTCTCACTCCCTTCCTCTGCTTCCTCGCTGGGTTCAGAGGTGGAATTCAGCCGGTTTGGGCCAGTTCACCCGAACCGGCAGTGGAAATCACGGATGGGGCCCCGGCTCTATGCCATCCTATTGAGGCACGTTTTTGAGGCTGGGCACATGCGTGGAAGGCTCACGAATGAGCAAAGTGCATGCCTGGAGGGCCAGGCGTATGTGTAGAAGGCAGGCACATGCGTGAACCAGACACGTGCACGCACGAAGTGAGCGTAGACGCTCACGGCGAACCAGTAGTAACATAATGAGAAACCCATCACTGGCTCGGTTATGTATGAGCCAGAGGTGGGTTTCAGCAGTTTCTGACCAGTTCTGGAGAACCGGTAGCAAAAATTTTGAGTAGTTCGGAGAAAAATTCTGACTGGCCCCACCCTCATCTATTTTCTGCCTCCCGAGTCCCAGCTGATCGGGAGGAAATGGGAATTTTGCAGTATCCTTCCCCTGGATTGAGGAGGGAAGGGAGATTTTACAATATCCTTCCCCTGGATTGGGGAGGAAATGGGGATTTTGCAGTATCCTTCCCCTGGATTGAGGAGGGAAGGGAGATTTTACAATATCCTTCCCCTGGATTGGGGAGGAAATGGGGATTTTGCAGTATTCTTCCCCTGGATTGAGGAGGGAATGGAGATTTTACAATATCCTTCCCCTGGATTGGGGAGGGAATGGACATTTTACAGTATCCTTCCCCTGCCACGCCCACCAAGCCACACCACAGAACCAGTAGTAAAAAATTTTGAAACCCACCACTGGTATGAGCCTAGCGTTTCTAAATTCTGGGAGTTTAGAACGTCTTAAGAGTGGCCAAGGTTGAAAAACACTTCACCATAAGCCTAGTGAAGAATTTAGGGGACACGCTGGAATCTTGGCAGTCTCTTGTGGCATTTTTACTTTGAAAAGTTGTGTTCAGCTGTGACTTTTTTCTTCTCTTTTTTCCTGCCTCTCTCTTTAAAGTCCAGGGTTAATCAGTTTGTGGAAGCCTCCCCTCATTTCTTTTAAAGACAGAACCTCACAAACTGAGGCAGGTGCCAACACAGCTGCTGTAAAGAGTGTCGCCAGAGGAGGAAAACTATTATTTCGATGAGTAATTCGGTCTTAAGGCTGTTTGGAATTGAAGTTAGACATAATTAAGTTATTTGATTTTTTCTTAACCCTACTTCATGCACTTCCTTTTCCTGACAGCACCGCCATTCCAACTCAAGGTGTGTGGTGTGTGTGTGTGTGTGTGTGTGAGAGAGAGAGAGAGAGAGAGAGAGAGACGGGACAGAGGAGGCTCTTTAACTGCCTTAAAATTGGATGTTCCTGGCTATGCTTTCTTCACATTCTTTGAAGTCCTTCCTCCACCCCCTCGCTGCATTTTGGGGTGCCCAGTTGCTACAGTGAGTCCAGAGGTTATAGAGTTTATACAATGGTAGAATCTAATTATTTACCTATTTATTTGCATCTTGCCTTTATTGTTTTTACAGAGAACTCAAGGTGGCAAACATATCCAATACACAACTCCTCCTATTTTCCTAACACAACAACAACAACACCGTGAAGTGAGTTGGGCTCAAAAAAAACCAAGGTTACCCAGCTGGTTTTCATGGCTAAGATGGAACTCGAACTCACGGTCTCCTGGTGATTGGCCCAAAGTCACCTAATCAACCTTCATGGCTAAGGCAGGACTAGAACTCATGGTCACTTGGTGATTGTCCCCAAATTACCCTTTCATGCCTAAGGGTTGGACTAGAACTCACCATCTCCTGGTGAATTGGCCCAAAGTCACTCAGCCAGTTTTCAGGGCTACAGTGGGACTAGAACTCACAGTCTCATGCTTTCTAGCCTACTGCCTTAACCTCTAGACCAAATTGGCTGTCTATTGTATATGATATTGTATAACTGTATAACATGAAGATACCTCTACCAGATGCTACTGACTAAATTCCCCAACAGTTTATCAACATCTCCATCCTTCCGAGGTGGGTAAAATGAGGACCCAGATTGTTGGGGTTTGCAATATGCTGACCCTATAAACTGCTTAAAGAGGGCTGTAAAGCACTATAAAGTGGTATATAAGTCTAAGTGCTAGTACTAGTGCTATCTCTGTGTCCTGGTCCTTATATACTTCTTGGGATTTTGCAAATCGTTTATTCTCCAGATAGGGGTAATATTATTATTTATTGGTTATTGGTTCAATTTATATGCCTCCCTTCTCCGGAGACTCAGGGAGGCTTACAATGCGTTAAGCCAGTGGTCCCCAACCCCCGGTCCGCGGACCGGTGCCGGGCCGTGGAGTACCTGGCACCGGGCCACGCAGCGGCCGGGGGGACATGAACGCTGCAGCGCAAAGGCTCCTGGGCCGTGCGCAAAAGCTCCTGGGCCGTGCGCAAAAGCTCCTGGGCCGTGCGCAAAGGCTCCAGGGAAGAGAGCCCCGCGCAGGTACGCACGTGTGGCCCAAAGCCCCCACCCCTGCGCGCGCTCAGCGGGCCACGGTAAAATTATCAAAGGCTGATTGGTCCGCGGCGATAAAAAGGTTGGGGACCACTGCGTTAAGCAATAGCCTTCATACTTTTTATATATACCTGCTTAGTAGGGCTTTCGGACCCCCCCCCCCACAAGCGGTGTTCTTTTTTATACAAAGTCAGCTTATTGCCCCCACAATCCGGGTCCTCATTTTACCTACCTCGGAAGGATGGAAGGCTGAGTCAACCTTGAGCCTGGTGAGATTTGAACTCACAGTAATTGCAGGCAGCTGGCAGCTAAGTGCTACTTAAGTGCTACTTAACAGCGCTTTAGTCTGCTGCTCCACCAAGGCTCATATATGGGGCTATAACAACAATGCAGACACAACACATCATATGATAGGGGTGACATGATAGCAGCCTTCCAATATCTCAGGGGCTTCCACAAAGAGGAGGGAGTCAAGCTATTCTCCAAAGCACCTGAGGGCAGGACAAGAAGCAATGGCTGGAAACTAATCAAGGAGAGAAGCAACTTAGAACTAAGGAGAAATTTCCTGACTGTTAGAACAATTAATCAGCGGAACAACTTGCCTCCAGAAGTTGTGAATGCTCCAACACTGGAAGTTTTTCAGAAGATGTTGGATAACCATTTGTCTGAAGTGCTGTAGGGTTTCCTGCCTAGGCAGGGGGTTGGACTAGAAGACCTCCAAGGTCCCTTCCAACTCTTTTTCTGTTTTCACACGGATGTTTTAAACGAAGCTACGCATGTGGTTATTATTTTTCAGGAACTTCACTAGCACCTTTAAACTCACCCACGAGGTGGAAACTGATTGGTCTTCAAGAAGGTGGTGAAAATTTCATCATATCTTAAAGATCACTCAAACAAAAGATACATATCGGAATGGAGAAGATGGATTGACTATATTCAAAACAAGTATCAGACTAAGAAGTTTCATATAGTTTATGAATGAAACATTTTTAATCTTTAGTTTATGTTTACAGTGTTTTGAGTCATAAGGAGTTAAAGACCTAGGGAGAATTTGAAGTCAACAAATTGTTAGCATATTTTAGTTTTATGTTTGTGAATGCTATACCCTGTGCTTGTTCTGGGAAGTCAAGGGAGGGGGGTGGGGGGGAAGGGGGAGGAGGAAAGGGGTGTGGGGGGAAAGGGGGGGTGGGATGGGGTGAGGGGTGGGAGGGGGGAGAAAATGTTTATCTTTTATAAAACTTTTCAATAAAAAAAAAAGAAGGTGAGAAAAGAGGTCAGAATAGAAAGAGATTAGGATTAGACTGGCTCAAGGACACCCAGCTGCCACAGAGTCAGGTAGTGCATTCCAGGTATTGACCACTCTGTTGCTGAAGTTGTATTTTCTGCAATCGAGTTTGGAGCGGTTTACCTTGAGTTTGTATCTATTGTGTGCTTGTGTATTATTGTGGTTGAAGCTGAAGTAGGTAGGACATTGTAGCAGATAATTTTGTGTACTACTCTTAGGTCAGACCGAAGGCGGCGTAGTTCTAAGTTGTCTAAGCCCAAAATTTCCAGCCTAGTGGCATAAGGTATTCTGTTGTGAGCAGAGGAGTGGAGGACACTTCTCGTAAAATATCTCTGGACTCTCTCAATTGTATTAATGTCCGATATGCAGTGTGGATTCCAGACCGATGAGCTGTATTCGAGAATTGGTCTAGCAAAGGTTTTGTATGCTCTAGTTAGCAGTACAATATTACCAGAGAAGAAGCTTCGCAAGATTAGGTTAACAGCTCTTAATGCCTTTTTGGCAATGCTGTTACAGTGAGCTCTGGCGCTTAGATCATTTGAGATGTGTCGCCGTGCGTTTTGCTACTTTCTGGCAAAAAACACCCATTCAAATTAATGAATTCACACATACAACTGCCATATTTGCTAATGGAACACCATACAAAAAGTTATAAAATTATTTCTGTTCACAGGTATACCTCGAGATATGACGGTAATGACTTAACGACCAGATTCCAGTCCAAATTGCCATCGTAAGTTAAGGACTACTTGCATTGCATATGTGGGAGGCTTTCCTTGAATACATCCTTGGAGCCTTTCCAGAGCCCTCTTTCAAATAACCATTTGCAATTTAACTCTGTCCAAAACAAAAGGTAAACTCTAATCCACAGGGATTAATGCCGGAATATCCAATTAATTTGGTTCATTTAAGACTACAAGGATGTCTTTGTTGTTCTGCAGTGGTGAATCAATTTGAATTAAATGTCCGGAAGCCCAAAGGTTGCAAGGAGATCTCCAGAGCCCTGTTAAAATATGCCACTGATTCATAATTTAAAATGAGGCAAAAGAGAAACACGATTATACATATGGGGAGTAGCCCTATTGTGTTTAATTAATTGCCGAAACACAATTTGAATAAGACAAACTCTACTTTTGTTTGTTTGTCCTAGCCGCAGGAATTTCTTAATTGTTTGCCTTTATTGTCCTAGATTTATTATATGTATGTATGTATATATATGTGTGTTTGTGGTGTTTGTGTACACACACACACACACACACACACACACACACACACACACACACACATACACATACACATACACATACACATATATATATATATATATATATATATATATATATATATATATATGTGCAAAAAAATAAAATCTCGGGTGTTTTCCCGCGTCATTGTAAATAAGTTAGTTAAAATGTTTAAAATTCTGGTTAAAATCCCAGCTTAAAATCTTCTAAAAATTCTTACAGAGCACTCTGCAAGGTCCTTTAAAACCTCAGCTAAAATCCTACCAGTATTTTAAAAAAAATTTCTTTCTAGCAACGTTTCGACAGGCTCACAACCCTGTCATCTTCAGGCTCTTGTGACAGGGTTGTGAGCCTGTCGAAACGTTGCTAGAAAGAATTTTTTTTTAAAATACTGGTAGGATTTTAGCTGAAGTTTTAAAGGACCTTGCAGAGTGCTCTGTAAGGATTTTAGAAGATTTTAAGCTGGGATTTTAACCAGAATTTTAAACATTTTAACTAACTTATTTGCAATGACGCGGGAAAACACCCAAGATTTTAATTTTTTGCATATGTACACCCGCGAAAACTTAAGAAGACATACATACATACATACATACATACATATATATATATCAAATTTATATTTTGCTGATAAAGAAATAAAGGGAGACTAGTATAGATCTATTTCAAGCTATTTAGCTCTCATCAGCTAGCCATACCCTTACTTGAATTCGAACTTGGGCTGCCTACATGTTAGGCAGTTGTATTAACCTCTGAGCCACAAGTTCTCCTCCCTTCATCAGTTTGAGCCAGGGGAGATGAAGTGTTTTTCTACCAGGTGCCCCAATAGAAAAAAACACACACAGAGAGACACACATATTATAATATAGGACACAATATAGGAGATATATAGATATATACTGTGTTTCCCAGAAAATAAGACCCTGTCTTTTATTTTTATGAATTCCAAAATAAGCACTTGGCCTTATTTTCGGGGATGTCTTATTATTTTGGGGGACGCTGAGCGAGACGGGGCTCCTCTTGCCATCTTACCTGATATCATAGCCGCAGGAATTCGGTTGGAAATTCCAGCCACACATACATATAATTTACAGATAGTCCTCGAATTACAACCGTTTCTTTAGTGACCACTCAAAGTTATGACGGCACTAAAAAAAGTGACCCTTTTTCACACTTAACAACCCATTGCACCATCCCCATGGTCTCGTGATCAAAATTCAGATGCTTGGCAACTGACTCGTATTTATGAACGTCGCAGTATCCCGGGGTCATGTTTTGTGACCTTCTGAATAGCAAAGCCCACGAGGAAGCCAGATTCGCTTAACAACCAGGTTACTCACTTAACAACTGCAGTGATTCCCTTAACCACCGTGGCAAGGAAGGTCATAAAATGGGACAAAATCCACTTAATAAATGTTTCTCTTAGCAACAGAAACATTGGGTTCAGTTGTGGTCGCAAGTCGAGGACTACCTGTATATGGTGGCCCATCTTATCAGTGGCACTCTGGGCAGTGAACGGAGATAAAAACCTATCACAGATGTAAAGAACTATTCAAAGCAATTAAGAGAAAAACCAAATCATAGCGCCGGTTTTTTTTTAAAAAAATCCCTCGGCTCATGTTTTGAGTGCCATGTTCGGTCGGAAACGAGATTAAAAGTGAGGTAGTATGGTGAGCGAATGTGTGATTGGCAGAACAGAATTAAAATTCACAGGAAGATAATGGAAGATTTTTTTTTAACAGCCAAGAACCAGAGTTCATTTTCATTTTGCAGAGTCAAGGTAGTCCTTGACTTACAACCGTTTGTTTAGTGACCATTCGAAGTTACAATGGCACTGAAAAAAAGTGACTTATGACCCTTTTTCACACCTACAACTGTTGCAGCATACCCCATGATCACACGATCAAAATTCAGGCACTTCGCAACTGTGTCCTATTTATGACGGTGTTGTGGCCCGTCAGCGGCCTGTGCAGCTAGTAGCTGATTCCGACAGCGAGGAGGCTGGTGTGGTGCTGCTCCAGCAGCCTGTGCAGCTGGCACTCGAGTCAGACAATGAGGAGGCTGGAGAAGATGTGGTGCCAGAGGCGGGGAGTCATCCAGGGCCTTCAGAACCTCCAGAAGCTCCCATAAGTGAAGAGGAAGAAGAGGAGGAGCCTCTTCTTGATGCACGGGCACGTAGAGCTGCCAAAAGGCAGGAGTGGCTCCTAAGGAGGAGGTCTCCTCGAGAGTAAGGCTTGGGGCTAATTGGTCACTCCCTTAGCCTATTTAAGGAGGAATATTGACTGAAGCAATTTGTAGGGAACAACTTTGTTCACTCTCCTTCGTGCCTTGATCTTAGTTCTCTGCAAATTGCTTCTGGGCTTTCTGCCAACCATAGTAAGATTACGATTATTTATTCTTTGGATTCTTGTAGGCTGTTAAGAAAGTTAATTAACAGCCTTTGTTTGAAAAAGACTGATTTAATTTAGTAAACTAAAGTTTGTACAGACTTTGTGTGTGCTGCGTTCTTTGGGGTCCGTAGCTGGGGCAGAACAGACGGTTGCAGTGTCCCAGGGTCATATGATCCTCTTTTGCGACCTTCTGACAAGCAAAGTCAATGGGAAGCCAGATTCACTTAACAACCATTTCAAATCTTTATGGTCAGTGCACAACATATGTACAATGAGATTGGTTGAGCTCCCTCAGTGCAGCCCCCCCAACACAATTCAATTCACAGTGAAGACAGAAAATCCCTAACCCAATAAATCATATTAATAAAACACCCAGTCCTATTGCACCAGTGTGAACATGTCATATGTTGCGCCTGCTGTGACCCAGGCCCAAGTAGGTATTATCAGGCAATCAGTTCTAAACAAACAGACTTTATTAGAACAGCTGAGAATTAACTCATTCAAAACAAATTGTTCATAACACAATTCTTCAGCCTTATCACCAACCTTGGTATACTTTGGCAACTTGCCAAAGGCTTCTCTTGGCAAAAGTTCAGAAGCAGAAGACGCCGACAAGAAATAAATGCAGCAAGACAAGAAACAAATTTATCAACATTGTTTTCCAACAAAGAACCCAAGAGCCGTTGCTGGTCTTTTAAGCCTTATGGGAGGGGTCAATCATCTCTTGGCCTTACTCCCGAGTCGTCCTTTTTGCTTTAGCTGCTCTTACCTTCTGGCAGCTCTTCTCATGTGTGCACTAGGAACAGGCTCCTCCTGTTCCTCTGCCTCTCTACTGTCAGCCTCTGGAGGCTCCGGAGTCTGCACATCACTCCCCGATGGCCCTGGCCCCATCTTTGCCTCCGACGCAGAGACCTCATCTGGGCCTTCCCCAGCCTCCAGGACTGGCCCATGTTCTTCCTCAGCCTCCTCACTGTCCGACTCCACTGCCAGCTCCGCAGGCTGTTGGCGGACGACAACAGCGCTGGCCCTGCAAGTCCATCGTACTACCTATTGTAGTTATGATGTTATTTCACATTCAGGAGTCTTTTTGGTGGCCGGTCCCTCAGAAAGTCTTTGATCCAGTCGCAGATGGAAGAGGGAAAATCCAAATCAGTCAGCTTTTCGATAAGGATGCTCGGCAGAATGATATTGAACCATTAGTTAGTAACCATGTTACTAACTGAACAACTGCAGTGATTCGTTTAAGAGCTGTGGCAAGAAAGGTCATAAAATGGAGCAAAACTCATGTTAACAAATGTCTCCCTTTAGCAAGATAAATGTTGGGCTCAATTGTGATCGTAAGTCGAGGTCTACCATGTGCTCATCATTGACCATCCTAATCTTAAATTAGAGGAAGGCAGATCCCAGCTGGATGTTAGGCAATGCTTTGTAATATTTCAACAATGGAATGAAGCATTGAAGGAGTTGTGTTGAACTCCTTTTTTGTGATGTCAGGTGAATGCTGATCTCTATCACTTGTGGATGTTCTCATTTGGATTCCTGTGCTGAACAAGGGCTGGACTTCCTGATGGAAGGGTGTATATCAGGCGAGTGATCAATTCAGGATCATTGCCCAAATGTACATGCCTGAATGTTAAAGTCACACTCTCGGACTTAAAAAGCATTGGATGTATATATTGCTCCATCTGCCCTACTTGTTGTTGGTATCAATAGCTTTGCCAGGTTCCAGGTGAGCAGGTGAGGATTTGGCACCTTCTTCATACAAAACAAAAGTCTTCAACCCTTGTGCTGTGATCTCTCCTTCATCTTGAGAACATCAGCAGATCTAATCTAATCTAATCTAAAGGAAGGAATCTAATCTGGTTTAATGAATTTAATCTAATTTAGTCTAACCGAGAGAAGGACTAGGGGCAGGGGTGGGCTCCTGGGGCTTCCCAGGGGTTCGGGAAAACCTCTAGCTAAGATTCTGTGCAGTTTGGAGAAACCCCAAATCCCACTCTTGGCTGGCGCCCCCCCTGCCCCCCCAGGAGTTCCCAAGTGGCCTGTTTTGTATGCAGGTAAGTGCAGGGTGCGCACAGAGGCTCAGGGAGGGTGAAAAACAGGCCTATCAGAGCCCTCCAGAGGGCCTCCGGAGCCTGGGGAGGCCGTTTTTGCCCTCCCAGAGGCTCAAAGAAAGTCTCCGGAGCCCGGGGAGGGCAAAAATCCCCCCCCTACTGTGGTGCAGGAGGCCAACCTGGCCACATGCACCATGGTCATGCCCACCCAGCAACCAGGCACAGAACCCCTTGCTAAAATTTTTGAAGCCCACCCCTGACAAGGGGTGACATGATAGAAATCAGTTTCCACCATGGAGAGAAAACTTCAATTGAAATGGAAGCCATGCTTTCTTTTGGGGAGTCCATTGTGAGTGTACAGCAGGATTGTGTGTGGGGTGTGGGGTGTGTGTAGGAGCCAATCTTTCATGGCTGTTGAAACATTATGCCATAGCTTTTCCTGATTCAAATATTCATGGTCATATATTTATTTCAATAAGAAAATGGAAGATTTTGAACAAAGGGAAGGTTTTTAGTTAAAAGTCTTTGTAAGCCGAATATAACCGAAAGGGATGCAACTTATATTTTAATATATGACTCAAACCTTTAGAGCGCTCCATGGCTTAGGACCTGGTTATTTACGGGACCGCCTACTACCACAAGCAGCCTCCCACCGGCTGGTACACTCTCATAGAGAGGGGCTCCTCTGGGTGCTGTCAGCTAAACAATGTCGACTGGCGGCCCTCAGGGGGAGGGCCTTCTCTGTGGGGGCACCCACTATCTGGAAAAAGCTCCCCCCAGAGATACGGAGGATCCCGGATCTACGCACTTTCCGCCGTGCTCTTAAGATTCTTCTATTCCAGCAAGCCGGCCTGGCCTAATTTTCTCCCCTGTTTTAAAATTCTTTTACATCGAAATTTTAATTGGTTTTAAATTATTGGGATTTTTTTTAATTGTCTTGGGCTAAATTATTTAATCTGGTTTTAATTATATCTTTTAACTTTTGGTATTTATGTATTTTATTTTGTGCCTGTTCACCGCCCTGAGTCCTTCGGGAGTAGGGCGGTATATAAATCTAATAAAAGAAAAGAAAAGAAAGAAAGAAACCAAACCAAAATTTGGTGTGCGTGTATGTGTATTTATTAAATGATTACGCACAGATTTCGGTTTAGCAAGCCGTGTAAACAGGGCCGGTGGTGCATTTGTTTAAATGGAGTTAAACGCTCGTTGCTCTCAGCCATAAATTTCTTAACCGTGACTTACTGGAGATGCCACCGTTTGCTGTTTTCACATAGCATGCTAAATCCATAAACAAATGAAGCATGTTATGACTGCCAGTGATGGGAGAACTATTAAGGCTTTCGTTGAATCATAGAACAGGGAATCCTCGGAAGGGAAGTGACCTCAGAAGTCTTAGAGTCCAACCCCTGCTCAAGGCAGGAGCCTTACGCCATCCCAGTTAAATTTTTTTTTTTCTTTTTTAATTTGATTTATATGCCGCCCTTCTCTGGAGACTCAGGGCGGCTTACAATGTGTTAAGCAATAGCCTTCATTCTTTTGTATATTTTTATACAAAGTCAGCTTATTGCCCCCACAAACTGGGTCCTCATTTCACCTACCTTAGAAAGGATGGAAGGCTGAGTCAACCTTGAGCCTTGGAGAGATTCGAACCAGCAGAAATTGCAGGCAGCTGTGTTAATAACAGGGTGCATTAACCACTGTACCATCAAGGCTCTTAGTTGTCTTAGTTCAAATGGTTGTCCAGTCTGTTTTTGAAAACTTCCAGTGATGGGAGCACTCAGAACTCCGGAAGGCAAGTTATTCCATTGATTATTTGTTCTCACAGTCAGGAAATTTCTCCTTATTCTAGGCTGGATCACTCTTTTATGATCTTCCACCCGTTTCTTCTTGTCCTGCCCTCTGGTGCTTTGGAGAACATCTCTTGGGTTTTTTTTGTTTTTTTTTAATTTGATTTATATGCCGCCCTTCTCCGGAGACTCAGGGCAGCTTACAAAGCATTGTTTATGACAGCCTCTCAAATTCTGGAAGACAATTATCAGGTTCCCTCAATTCTATTTTTCAATAGGCTAGACCAGGGGTGAAATGCTCCCGGTTCGGACCGGATCGCCCGATCTGGTAGCGATGGAGGCGGGTGGTTCGGAGAACAGGTAGCAAAAATCCCTGCCCTCCCCCATTGCCCAGCTGAGCCGCGCAATCATCAGAGGCTTTTTTTTATTATTTTTAAAAGCATTTTTTCCACAACCTCTTTGGCCGAAAAAATGCTTTTAAAAGTAAAAAAAAAAAAGCCTCTGATGATAGCGCAGCTCAGCTGGGATCATCAGAGGCTTTTAAAAGCATTTTTTTCTACAATCTCTTCGGCCGAAGAGGTTGTAGAAAAAATGGCTTTAAAAGTTAAAAAAAAAAAGTTGGCAACGCCCACTCAGTCATATTACCCACCACCACCAAGCCATGCCCACAAAACTGATAGTAACAAATTTTACATTTCACCACTGGGCTAGATCAAGTTTCGCGAACCTTTTTGACACCAAGTGCCGAAACGGGAGTGCGTGCCGGAAATTGGAAGAGCAGCCGCCTGGTGCACCTGCACGTACCGAGAAGATGATCTTCCGGTTTCCGGTGCGTGCCTGCACACCAGCCACATGGTCTTCTGGATTCTGGCATGCATGCGCGTGTGAAGACCAGCTGGCCAGTGCGTATGCGCACGCTGGAAACAGGAAGAGCAGCCACCCAGTGTGCATGCACATGCCGGGAAGATGATCTTCCGGTTTTTGGCCAACTGGTCTTTGCGTGTGCATGCGTGCCAGAAACTGGAAGACCAGGTGGCTGGTGCGCAGGCACGCACTGGAAACCAGAAGATCATCTTCCTGGTGCACGCAGGTGCACCAGGCGGCTGCTCTTCCGGTTTCCAGTGCTCCCGCACATGTGAAGACCAGCTGTTCAGCACACTGGAACCCGGAAGAACAATGGGCGATGGCTCGCGTGCCTGGAGAAATGGTTCTGCGTGCCACTTCCGGCATGCGTGCCATAGGTTCACTATCACGGGGCTTTACAGACATTTGTGTCTATGTACATGTGAAGTCATCACCCAAAATTACCGTATTTTTCGGAGTATAAGACTCACCAAAGTATAAGACATACCTTAGCTTTTGGGGAGGAAAATAAGAAAAAAGCTGATTGGCAGGTGGTTCCACCTCTCGGAATACCCCCAATCAGCTGTTCCCAGAGGTGAATCTTAGCAACAGGTTCCTTGGTTGTGAGCTCTGTGCCTTGCTTTTTTTTTTTTTTTTTTCTGCCTCTGAAACTTCTGAAACTGTGTTTCAGAAAAAACTTTGTTTTCTGCCTCTGAAAGCCTCCGAAACAGCTTCAGAAAAAAAGCTTCTGAAGCTCTGTTTGGGGGCTTCTTTTCTGAAACTTCATTTCTGATGCTTTTTTCAGCCTCTGAAACCTCCATTTGAGAAACTGGGCAGGGCTACATTTGGAGTATAAAACGCATCCAGATTTTCACCCTCTTTTTTTGGGGGGGAAAAGGTGCGTCTTATACTCCGAAAAATACGGTATTTAATTCAACACAGACATTCAACAACACCAAATCCCAGTAAACAATAGCAGTCGATAAGTAGCCCCCAAGACTTGGAATTTGTGTATAACTTTACAATTTCTTCTTTGAGATTGTGCCCTTCATGTTAGCCAACAAAATGTCTGACAGTGGGCATAGCCAAAGCATAATAGAACAATATGGTATTTGTGCTGGACTTCCCAAAAGGTGTTGAATTAAAGAGATGTTGAATTAGCAGTGTGATTTGGCCTACCAGAGGTGTTCCTTCAAAATTGTTCTTTTATGATAGTGAGGAGAATACCTGACTGGGGTGGTTGACGTGTATCATTGTAGATTTCAAATGTATCAGAAGAACGGTCTGGCTTGTTGAAGAATGAAATTCCTTTCAAAACATGGTTTGACAACTATCTTGTCCCACCCACAAATGCAAGAGAAAGGCGTTTAAAAAAAAAAAAAAGCTTGATGGAGCAAGAGAGAAGAGATGAGGATAAACTGGCCAGGGTGACAAACTCAAGAGATTAATTCTTCAAAGTTACTGTCTGAGCTCGCCATCTGTGGATTGTGATCTACAATTCAGCCGTGCCAAAAGCTGGAACAAATAGTTTCTCTTTCAACAAGCAGAGAGATAAATTAATTAAAAAAATTTAAAAAGGGGGAGAAGAAAGAAAAAGGATGGATTTATCAAATGCATAGAATTCCAACCGTTTCAAGTTGATAGTTTATTCGATTGCAGCTCTCAGGAATTCAAGTCTTGAAGAAAGTGGATTGTTAAAGATCTCACCTATTATCCCACATGAGATAAATATAGGGATAAAAAGTAAAGGTAAAGGTTCCCCTCGCACATATGTGCTAGTCGTTCCTGACTCTAGGGGGCGGTGCTCATCTCTATTTCATAGCTGGAGAGCCAGCGCTGTCCGAAGACATCTCCGTGGTCATGTGGCATGCATGACTCAACGCCAAAGGCGCATGGAACGCTGTTACCTTCCCACAAAGATGGTCCCTATTTTTCTACTTGCATTTTTTAACGTGCTTTCGAACTGCTAGGTTGGCAGAAGCTGGGACAAGTAACGGGAGCTCACCCCGTTACACGGCACTAGGGATTCAAACCACTGAACTGCCGACCTGTCGATTGACAAGCTGAACGTCTTAACCACTGAGCCACCGCGTCCCTCTAATTAATCTATTCAGTAAATCATGGTTATACAGGCCATAGCTTAGCACAATAACTGGCATAAGGGAACTTAGTACGTGCTTAATAGCACTAGCACTTAGATTTATATACCACTTTACAATGCTTTTACAGCTTTCTCTAAGCGGTTTACGGAGTCAGCATATTGCCCCCAACAATCTGGGTCCTTAAGCTAAAAAGCTGTAATAGCATCACAGCTGAGGAACCAGAGACTAGCTTCACACCCCATATTATTAACCCTCATTGTTTAATGCCCCAGACTTGACAAGGGATCCCAAGCGTTCATTCTAGAATTTGCATACCCCACAATTTTTAGACAGCTACCTTATGTTCTTCTCGGCAAGAGATCAAGAGCTGCAGGACTCCTGAAGAAATAATTGTATAATTGGGAGTCAAACTGGTTCCACAGAAAATCCACCCACCCGGTGATCAAAGAAAACTATGCACCCTCATCATAGAGAGAATATTTAGACAGGCCTACACCTATTGTATAAAGAACACGGGTTGATTTCTACCTCGTAAAATAAATTGCCTTAAATCCCCAGATGATAGGGTGTTTAGGCAGCAATGAGAAGCAGAGCTAATTTACTCTGCTGCCATCATAATGGGTAGTCATCGTTTTGACAAGGCTACTGCTACCGCTTCTACACCATGAGATGCCCATCAAAAGCAATTTCATCACCTCCTCCAGGAAGTTTTTCAAAGGATGGGCTGGTTTTTGTTGGTTTTGCACAGGTGCCTCTACCTGTTTGCTAGGCAGAGAGAGGTGTGTGCAATTTGGGGAGAGGAAGCGGTGTGCTCCCCAGGCCCAGAGGCCAAGCAGCTACTGGTAGAAGTGGGAGGACTGGAAAAGCATAGGACCTATATTCATAAATCACAGCTGACAACTATAGTTGGTCTGGGTTGGGCTCAGCGCCGCATGCGGTTTAGGGCTTATCGTGGTGTGTGAACCAGGCTGTCACGTCTTTCAAAACTAGCACTCGGTGTGATGCGTTAACCAAAAGGTAATGTTAAAGAGGAAGAACGTGTTTATTCCGTATTGTAAGTCTTGGTGTTGGAGAAGACTCTTGAGAATGGCATGGACAACCAAGAAAACAAGCCAATGGACTTGTTGAATTTGTTGTTGTTAGTTGCGAAGTTATGTTCAACCCATCGCAACCCCATGGACAGCGTTCCTCCAGGCTTTCCTGTCCTCTACCATCTTCTGGAGTCCATTTAAGCTCACGCTGACTGCTTCAGTGGCTCCATCCAGCCACCTCATTCTCTGTCGTCCCATTCTTCTTTTGCCCTCAATCGTTCCCAGCATTAGGCTCTTCTTCAGTGAGTCCTTCCTTCTCATTAGGTGGCCAAAGTATTTGAGTTTCATCTTTAGGATCTGGCCTTCTAAAGAGCAGTCAGGGTTGATCTCCTCTAGGATTGACCGGTTTGCTCACCTTGCAGTCCAAGGGACTCGCAGGAATCTTCTTCATCACCAGAGTTCAAAGGCCTCAATTGTTTGGCGCTCAGCCTTTCTTATGGCCCAACTTTCACAGCCATACATTGCAAACCTGTTGAATAAGTCAACTGAAAGTCTTCACTCAAGGCACACATGACCAGATTCATGTTATCCTCCTTCAGATACATTATGCAAAGACCTAGTTAAAGCTAAGTGGATAAATGCAAAGAAAGAGTAGAAGAGGACAACCAGCATCAGGGTGTCTCAACTCAATTACTGTTAGCAAGGAGTGCACTGTGGGAAGATCTAAAGAACCTCGTTGGGACATGTCATTCTGGAGCAGATCTATCTGCAGTTGCTAAGAGTCAACACATCATACCATATAATCAGTCAACCAGTCAGTCAATCAAACTTTCAAGTACAGGTAGACCTCGACTTACAAACATTCATTTAGTGACGGTTGAAAGTTACAGCGGCACTGAAAAAAGTGACATGACCATTTTTCACACTCATGACCATTTGCACACTTACAACCATGGTCATGTAATCAAAATTCAGACACTTGGCAACTAACTTGTATTTATGACGGTTGCAGTGTCCCCGGGGTCATGTGAAGGTCCGCTTTTGCGACCTTCTGACAAGCAAAGTCAATGGATGTAAATCAGGTTCACTTAACAACTATGTTACTAACTTAACAACTGCAGTGATTCACTTAACAACGGTGGCATGAAAGATCGTAAAATGGGGCAAAACTCACCTAACAAATGTCTCACTTACCCAACATACTGTAAATGCTGGGCTCAATTGTGGCCGTAACTTGAGGACTACCTGTAGTAGCACACTTGTTTCCCATACTTCTCTTTCATGACAACGAGGTCTTTGCAAATAACTCAAAAATAATGTGTAAGATTTGCAATCACAGGGTTATGTGATTCTGTTTGTTTTATTAGCATATTTTTTTAAAGTATAAAATGTTGCCAAGCTCAACATCTTTTTTGTGCACAAATTACAAATTGCATTTCACAAATCGTCTTCTGGGGACTTGGTTCTCTCAGTGAGATCAATTTTTGGTTACGATCCCTCTGCATCATCTTGTCTTAGTGTTGAAAAGACAACGTTTGAGACAATAGTAATTATATTATTGCTGTGCAAATTATATTATCCTCCTCTTAAAACAAAGCTAGCATTTCAAGCACAAGCATAGCTATCGCTGCCTTCTCTTTTAGTTTGCACTGTAGTAATTGAATTTTAAAAATTACATGATGTTGAGAAAGTAAACGAACCAAAAATAATAACCATTTGATATAAAAGCAACATAGCAGAAAATGTGCAAAAAAGGAGATGGGGGCGAAATGACCACTTACTGCAAATAAAATATGGTGCAGGATAATATAATTGGGAAACTTCAATTTAATTTTGCACTTGAAATCTTTTAGCGCCAAATTAAATGGCTTTTCCCTGCCTCTGATTTTCAGCAAAAATAAAAAGGTATAGATTAGCGCTTGGTTAATGGCGGCCTCAAAAAAGACACTCGGAATGCCACGATGTGTCCACCTTTGCAAAAAATCAGACTCATACAATCACAGAGATTTCTCCTGTGAACCTCTATGGAAGCAAAGATCAGATTGGAATAATGTGCAAATCCAGAAAATTGGTTTGAAATAATCACAGAGAACGGACTTTGAAGAAGCAGGATAGAAAGAGTATTGCAACTTGGATTTTGGAGAAAATTTATTTTATTTTATTTTATTTTATTTTATTTTATTTTATTTTATTTTATTTGTCAAGCATGTATAAGATAACAAATAAAATAAATAAAATAAATAAATAAATAACAGACATAAGTATAAACATGATTATGAATGCAGGAAATGGATACGAATAAATGAGGACTGTGGGACAGGGATGGTAGGCATGTTGATGCGCTTATGCACGCCCCTTACAGACCTCTTAGGAATGGGGTGAGGTCAACAGTAGACAGTCTAAGGTAAAAGTTGTGGGGGTTTGGGAAAGGAACCACAGAGTCAGGTAGTGCATTCCAGGCATTGACAAGTTTGGAGTGGTTTACCTTGAGTTTGTATCTATTGTGGGCTCGTGTATTATTGCGGTTGAAGCTGAAGTATTCATTGACAGGTAGGATGTTGTAGCAGATAATTTTGTGTACTACACTTAGGTCTGCCCGAAGGATTTTACGAATAAAATCCAGATATCAGAAAGATAAAGAACAATGCGGTTTAGAACTAGGATATAATGGGCTGGATAAAGTCCTGATGGGAACAGGTAAAAAGCTTCTGGCTAAATTATACAACTTTCTATTAGATGAAGACAGAGCTGAGGATATAACAAAGAACAAATGAGTGCTTGGGAGAAAAATATAGGACATGACATAAATTTCAATGAATGGGAGGAAGCATGGAATAAGAACTTTAAACTGACCAGAGCTGCGACATATAAGGAAAACCATTACAAAATGCTCCACAGATGGTATTTAGCCCTGGCTAGGCTAGCAAAGATGTATCCTAATATACACCCAAACTGCTGGAAATGTGGCTATGGTCAAGGCACCTTCTTTCACATGTGGTGGACATGCCCTGAAGTGAAAGGATATTGGAGTAAGATCAGGGGATGGCTACAAGAAATAATTGGGGAAGACATTGAATTGACACCGGAAATATTTCTCCTGGGAATAGTAAAGAAGCCATATGGAAAGGAAAAGAATCATTTAATAATACATATAATTAAAGCTGCTAGATTAGCCCACGCACAATATTGGAAAGAGAAAACCCAGCCACCACAAGAACTTATAATTAGGAAAATACTGGAGTGCGCAGAGATGACCAAACTAACCCATGAAATAAACGATGATGAGAATTCAGAATACTATACCGTGTGGGGAAGGTGGTATGAATGGATGAATGATAAAGTGAAAGGAAGAGAAAAAGGTGTGTTAAATAAAAACAAAAAGTAGCCTAAATGACACCAGGTATATACTTTGTACATATGTATAAACACTGCACATCCGATATTAATGGAAATGTTAATCTATGTATGTTTATAAACTTAATAAAATTTCTTTAAAAAAAATTTTTTTTGTGTACTACACTTCGGTCTGCCCAAAGGCAGCGTAATTCTAAATTGTCTAAGCCCAAAATTCCTAAGAATACTATAGAGCAGGTGTCTCCAACCTTGGCAGCTTGAAGACATGTGGACTTCAACTCCCAGAATTTCTCAGCCAGCCATTTTTAAGACATGTGGGAGTTGAAGAATACAAGACTTCAAGTTGGCAAGATTGGAGGCCCCTGCTATAAGAGAACAAAGAAAACAAATAAAGAAAGCCAATGCAATCCTAAAATGCATTAACAGAGGGATACAATCAAGATCACGTGAGGTACTAATACCACTCTATAAAGCCTTAGTAAGAGCACACCTAGAATACTGTATCCAGTTTTGGTCACCATACTATTAAAAAGATGTTGAGACTCTAGAAAGAGTGCAGAGAAGAGCAACAAAGATGATTAGAGGCTAAAACATACGATGAACGGTTGCAGGAACTGGGCATGGCTAGTCTAGTGAAGAGAAGGACCAGGGGAGACATGATAGCCATGTTCCAATATTTGAGTGGCTGCCACAGAGAGGAGGGGCTCAAGCTATTTTCAAAGCACTCAAAGGCCAGACAAGGAATAATGGATGGAATCTGATCAAGGAGAGATTCAACCTAGAAATAAGGAGAAATTTTCTGACAGTGAGAGCAACCAACCAATGGAATAGAAGTTGCCTTCAGATGTTGTGGAAGCTTCATCACTGGAAGCTTTCATGAAGAGATTGGACTGCCATCTGTCATGCTTGGGTGGTGGGTGATTGGACTAGATGACCTACAAGGTCCCTTCCAACTCTGGTAATCTGTAACCTAAAACAATCAAAGGGATCATTGACCTTCTGAGATCTCACTTGAGGCACACATGACCCAGTTCAGATTAATAGAACTTCGAACACCTGACATGAAGATTCCGCTTCTTCGAGAAATCCATTATGCTGAGAAAAATGGAAGGGAAGAGGACAATAAGCAACAAAGTTGTTGGATTGGATTACAGCAGGGACAGGTACAAAATTGGAAGATCTCAAGGACAAGGTTGAGGATAGATCATCCTAAATATCTTTGCTGTTGTTGTTCTTTTCATGTTTTATTTGTTTTATTTTATGTAACATTTAATTTCCATCAAACAGTGTGTCATCTGGCTCAGTTATTTTAAACAATCATAATCCACATATTTGTTGTATTATTCATCACAATAATATTAATAATATAGTAATTTAATATAATAATAATAATACTTAACATCATCTTCTTTAACGACTCTCCACATTAACATTTCCTCTTTTTATAGCTCCTCCTTTCTAACTTCTGTTTCTCTTGTCTAAAGGTAAAGGTTCCCCTCACACATATGTGCTATTAGTTCCCAACTCTAGGGGGTGGTGCTCATCTCCGTTTCAAAGCTGAAGAGCCAGCGCTGTCCAAAGATGTCTCCGGGGTCATGTGGCCGGCATGATTCAATGCCAAAGGTGCACGGAACACTGTTACTTTCCCACCAAAGGTGGTCCCTATTTTTCTACTTGCATTTTTACGTGCTTTCGAACTGCTAGGTTGGCAGAAGCTGGGACGAGTAACAGGAGCTCACCCCGTTCTGCGGCAGTAGGGATTCGAACCACTGAAATACCAACCTTTCGATCGACAAGCTCAGTATCTTAGCTATTGAGCCACCATGTCCCTTCCTGTTGTCTAGCCATTGATAAAATACATCCCATATCAAAAAATATTCAGTTTCTTCTTTATCTTTAATAGTAAGCATTAATCTATCCATTTCTCTAAATATCTTTGTTGTTGATCATCATAGATATCCCATCTATGGAGTCGCGAAAAGTTGACATAATCTTGATGGCACCTGAACAGACAACCAATCAATAATATTTTTTTTTAAAAAAAAGTCTTTGGTAATGCAATATTGGTAATGCAACATTCCTGTCTGATGAAACCAAGTTTAAGGCAGACCTGAACTTTACATGCAAAGCAAATTGCCTGCTTCTCTCTTGAATCACTCCTTGATTTATCCATCACCTTTTTCACTTCCTGCTCCTGCCTGTTGATCAGGAATGGAGAAAATATCCAATTACTTCATCATCCAATACAATTCACCCTGTTGCCACAACGAGAGGAGAACTTGATACTGTTTGGGACCATCGCCCAAAGTTCAAGGACAAAGGGGCTACCTTGTTCATTGATTAAAATCCTACTTAACAAAATTCTTCTAGCTCATATTCTAAGAATGTCTGTTAACTTCTCATACTCTTTTAGCTTCAAGTGACCAGTATTATTATTATTATTAGCATACGGCATTGTTACATTAGTTACATTACAATGCAATTACATAGTAGTAGTTTGGCTACCTGTTTACAAGCAAGGTACAACCTTGCGCGCTTCCCAAGGTGCACCACATGAGGGTAGTTGGCTTTGCACCAGCAAGTGGCTCTTCCAGCAGCAGCACCCACGGCCCCCTCGCTTCCTGTAGCTGCCTCACAAGCGGGTACCACAACCGGAAAGGTTCAGAGCCATCCGGAATCTGACTGCCTGCACAGAGCACCAGCTCGTCTCCTCACCACTGAAGTGGTACCTATTTATCTACTCGCATAAACAATGCTTTCAAACTGTTAGGTGAACAGAAGCTGACGGGAGCTCACCCCGACACGCAGTGCTAGGACTCGAACTGCTGGAGCAGAGACCAACTCCAGCGTCATTAAGCCACTAAGCCACCGTGCCTCTCTACGTGGCCAGTTAGGCATTGTGAAGGAACTGGAAATGCACTGCCGTAAAAAAGAGGCAAAGTATGATACCAATTAATTCATTTATTTATATGTATGGGTGTTAATTTAGAAAAACAGTACTTCAAACCATAACATAATACCTGACCTTGAGTCAGGCTGTTCACAGTTCTTCCTACTTCCTACATTTTTCCTTCCATTGTTTGCTCATCCGTGGGGCAATTTTTCCATGTCTTGCAAAAAGTTCACATCAGCAACCAATTTGACTTTCTTTGCGATAAGGACCATCTTACGAAACAATGTGTTTGAAGCAACCCACCTCCGTATGAGAATATGCAAAACATTTGCAAACAACCTGGGGTTGTTTGATGCTGGTGATTTTGGCTATGGGGTTTTATTTGTTTTTTTAAAATAGATGTTCATCTTCTTACTGCACCTATTTTACTCGGCAGAACGTGAGTAAATATATGAATGTACACATCCAGACAACTTACGATGTATGTGCTAACTTGAATTAAATCTTATTCTGTTTGATGGAACATGCTCACTTGTAAATATGAACAGAATTCCTGGCTGCTTTTTAATTTTAAAAACAAGAAAAAAAAAACAAAACTGAAAAAAAAATCCTTGAGTTATAAAGAAAAAAATCTTTAAAAACAGGCACAAAACATACAGAGTACATATTCCTGGACACACACACACACACACATACATACATACATACATACATACATACATACATATAAATTATATTTCACTGATAAAGAAATATTTCTTTATCAGTGAAATATAAATTTGGTATAAAATGGTTTCTCATGAATGCGACTGCTTGAGGGCTCCTGGATTGGGGCTGAAAGGCGAAAAGATATAGATAGATAGATAGATAGATAGATAGATAGATAGATAGATAGATAGATAGATAGATATTGCATATACTGGTATCACTAATAACATCAATTCTGTAGACCACTGACTGAGGATGTCATTCTTCCAATGCTCAAAAATAAGTCTTTTAGCTCCAAAATTAAGCACAGAGAATCCATTTTCTTTGTCCAGATGTTAATTTCCATGTGATAGGAATACAGCTCAAAGAAGAATGTGAAAATGTAAGAATATTAAATCTTAGTGGAGTAATTACATGTGATCATTTCACCTGTTATGGTTCTGTCAAAGTTAGTATCTTCATACACTCTACTACAAATACGTTGTTGACACAGTTATATTGTGTGAACGCTGTAATTATTTAGATCAGGGGTGTCAAACTCAAGGCCCTGGCGGCTGGATTCAGTCTACGGGGTGCTTAGATCTGGCCCACAGGGTTGCCCTGGAAACAGCAAAGGAACGGCCCATGGTGCCTCTGCCAGAGAAAACGGACCTCGGGAGAGCTGCACATGGCCCCCGCGAGCTCCGTTTTCACTGGCAGAAGGTTGCAGGAGGCCATTGCAGCTGAAAACGGAGCTCGGGAAGGCTGCAGGCAGACCTTGCGAGCTCCATTTTGCTGGCAGAGGGTTGCAGGAGGCTGTCGCAGCTGAAAACGGCGCTCGGGAGCCCATTTTCCCTGGCAGAGGATTGGGCCGCCACAGGCACCCCCAACATGAGTGATGTTGAGCTGGCCACACCCACCCCAGCCCCCCCCCCCCGAGGTCAAATACAACCCTGATGTGGGCCTCAATGAAATTGAGTTTGACACCCCTGATCTAGATATATACAGAAATGGACACATCGACATCAGTGGTGGGTTTCAAAAATTTTTACTACCGGTTCTGTGGGTGTGGCTTGGTGGGCGTGGCAGGGAAAGGATACTGTAAAATCTCCATTCCCACCCCACTCCAGGGGAAGTTTACTGCAAAATCCCCATTTCCTCCTGATCAGCTGGGACTTGGGAGGCAGAGAATAGATGGGGGCGGGGCCAGTCAGCATTTTTACTACCGGTTCTCCGAACTACTCAAAATTTCCACTACAGTTTCTCAAGAACTGGTCAGAACCTGCTGAAACCCACCTCTGATCGACATGAAGTAGAAAGACCTTCAAATCTCAGGTGGATTGAATATCCCACACGGCTGGGCAACCAATCTTCGGTCCCCCTAATCGATGGATTCAGGTTTTGTTGTTTTCTCCCACGCATAATAAGCAGCACATGATGTGCTCTGAGAAAAGGACCAGAATTATTTCTGCCTGATACTGTTAGTGCTGTTTCTCACACTTCGCCAGTGTTCTGCAGTTGACAAATCTGGGTTGTTCTTGGAACGGTGCCTATAGAAACTGAAGAGCAATGTGTTTGCAAGATATATATATAATTAGGTTCATGTTGCAACTTGGTCCTTGGCTTCTGAAGAGTATCTTGCCCTATCAAAACTTTACATATTCACAAATTACAGCTGGTCTTAGTCACTTCATCCTAGCTTTACCCCCAAATCTTTGAGAATTATCCTGAAATACAAGATTAGGTGGGGGCGGGGGAGCAGTGGTGGGATTCAGCCGGTTCGCACCACTTCGGGACAACCGGTTGTTAACTTTCTGAGTAGTTTGGCAAACTGGTTGTTGGAAGAAATCATTAGGGCAGAGAACTGGTTGTTAAATTACTTGAATCCCACCACTGGGGAGGGAGATAGAATGGATGAAAGAGAAGAGGGAAGTTGCTCATGACATCGCTAAACAATCCTCTTCCCAGCCTTTTCCAGCTTCTTCAGTCCCCAAATCAGGCGTGGCAGGGGAAGGATACTGCAAAATCTCCATTCCCACCCCACTCCAGGGGAAGGATACTGCAAAATCCCCATTCCCACCCCACTCTGGAGCCAGCCAGAGGTGGTATTTGCTGGTTCTCCAAACTACTCAAAATTTCCGCTACCGGTTCTCCAGAACCTGTCAGAACCTCCTGAATAGCACCCCTGGACTAAACTAAACTAAAAATGAAGAAAACCACATGAAATCTTAGCACAAGAAATTGACCCAGATACTATTTATTTATTTTTTTTACAATGATCTCTTTTCCATTCTCAAGAGAAAGAAAAATCCACCCATACTAGGAATGGTTACAAAAAACAATCCTCAAAAGGTTTGTTGACCTCAAACAGCCATTCTGCCTTCTAGAAGGTGTGGACCACAGTTCGCAAAAATTCCAGCTCCATTACCAATGTTGCCACCATTTTGAAACTTAAATCAATTCTGAATGGAGAGCCACCTAGGACCCATCATACAGGCCCTAGAGAGATAAATAAAATAAAGATGAATAATTGGACAAGGTTTCAGTTCTTGTGGCTCACCACTGGCTATTTTATGGCTCATGGCATGCTATAATTCAGAATCCATGTGAACTTCTACAAAATGTTTTTATCCTGTTTTTTCTGCCCAAATTCTCTGAAATGATGAGCAATGTTTAAAAAAATATAATGAAGACTTTTTTAAAAAATTAAAAGGGGAGACAATTCAAAAGCAACTTACGCTGAATTGAAACTAATTCGCAGGTGGTGGATATAAAAAGTGAACTAAATGTGCTTTGCAAATCATGCAGACTGTAAATATCCTTTTCAGATCCTTTATACTTTTAAAATATTGAGCGAGAACAAGATAGAAAAAGATTAATGTCTCACCGGAAGACACTGTTCCGATTTGAAAGTTTAGCTGGTACTTTGATTGCAAACTGCTGAAATATTTTTTAAGAAAACATGGAAGCAACATGGAAATGTTTTAATTAAAATAAAAATAGGGTGATGAAGATGATGGAGCTTGCTGAGACTGTTAAATTTACTTCTTCGATCAGAGAAAAAATAAATTTATATTTGGGGTGGGGACGGAAAACCCCTGACAGACTTTTTGCATGAATTGGGGAAAAATACATTTCTAGTCTTGATGATTAGGAGAAGAAAAAAAAAAAGAATAATAAAAAGTGAGCTCTTTTTTTAGAAATCATATAGCGAGAAATAATCTTGCAAACATACTTATATTTGCTGCAAAATAAATCCAAACCTGTTTCTTTCATTTTTTTTATCCTTTCTCACAACACTCTTTTTTCTTTTCCTTCTCTCTTTCTTTCTCTGTTCTCTCTATTTCACATTGGTTTGTGTTAGTTTTTATCTCTTTTAGTAACGTTTATTTAAAGGAAACCAGGACGTTACACCAAAAATGACATTCCTGACACCAGTTGTGGAAGCGAAGCAACTCAATCAATCAGAATAGAGCTGGAAAGGACCTTAGAGGTCTTTTAGTCCAACCCCCTGCTCAAGCAGGAGACTCTGGACCATGTTAGACAAGTGGCTGTCCAGTCTCTTCTTAAAAGCCTCCAATGATGGAGCAACCACAACTTCTGAAGGCAACTTCTGTTCCACTGGTTAATTGTCCTCACTGTTAGGAAGTTTCTCCTTAATTCTAGGTCGCTTCTCTCCTTAATTAGTTCCCATCCATTGTTTCTTGCCTTGCCTTCTGGAACTTTGACCCCCTCTTCTTTGTGGCAGCCCCTCAAATATGGAATACTGTTATCATGTCACCCCATTCCTTCTTTTCTCTAGACTAAAAGGTAAAGGTTCCCTTAGCACATACTGTATGTGCTAGTCATTCCCGACTCTAGGGGGCGGTGCTCATCTCCGTTTCAAAGCCGAAGAGCCAGCGCTGTCCGAAGACGTCTCTGTGGTCATGTGGCCGGCATGACTGAACGCCAAAGGCGCACGGAACGCTGTTACCTTCCCACCAAAGGGAAGGTCCCTATTTTTCTACTTGCATTTTTTACGTGCTTTCGAACTGCTAGGTTGGCAGAAGTTGGGACAAGTAACGGGAGCTCACCCCGTTACGCGGCACTAGGGATTCGAACTGCTGAACTGCCAACTTTTTGATCGACAAACTCAGCCTCTTAACCACTGAGCCACCACGTATACCCATATACGACTATACAACTACCCATACCCAATTCCTGCAACCGTTCTTCATAAGTCTCCAGGCCTTTAAACACCTTAGTTGCTCTACATCTTCTCAGTTGCTCTTCATCTTCAACTCCATCAGGACTCAAGGAGAAGTGGTGCCAAGTGGGATGGGCAAAGAGACTTCTAGGCTCAGCAGGTTCTAAGACCCAGGGTGAGGCTGGCTCATGCCGATACTTCATCTAAGACATCCACATTTCTGGAGCAAGGAGAGCTGGGAATCACAGTTGGTCAGGTGCCATTCTCTTTGTGTAAACGTGTGACTAAGAGCCCTCACTTGGCTTCTTCTAAGAACACAAATCAAAGGATGGAGTTAAGGTACATTCTTAGGCAAGTTTCAGCTTATTAGACTCTTTGATCTTTAAAGGCTGGTGCTGAGAATAATATATACATTTTTTTCCCCTTGTTAAGAGATGGTCTGCGGAGACATTTCTCAGCCCTTTGAGCAGGAGATCTCTCATTCCTGGGGATTGTTTCTTCTGGAACAAATCAAGATGCATTCATGATATGTGTTGGGCACCGCACAGCTTAATTGTTTAAATTAATTTCAACATTTTTTAGAACTGATCCTCAGGGAAAGGTAAACTACGATAAATAAAAACAGGAAAACAACAATACCATAGAGGAAAGCACAGCCTAATGTTACCATGATCCCAAAACCTGGTTAGAAAGTCTTCACTTGGATATCTGGATGGACTTTCAGTGGATGTCAGTAAGGGTGATCCTTAATTTTAAAAATAGCATTATCAATGGTCCCACCGGAAGTTGGCAAATGGGTTGTTTTCGGCCTCCGGAGGACCTCCGGGGGGTGGGGAAGGCCATTTTCACCCTCCCCAGACTCCTAGAGAGGCTCTGGAGGCTGGGGACAGCAAAAAAACGGGCCTTCCGGTCCTACCAGAAGTTCGCAAATGGGCCATTTCTGCCCTCCGGGGAGGGTGGGGAAGGCCATTTTCGCCCTCCCTAGACTCCTAGAAAGGCTCTGGAGCCAGGTGAGAGAGAAAAATGGGCCTTCCGGTCCCACCGGAAGTTGGAAAACGGGCCATTTCTGGCCTCTGGGGGGTAGGGAAGGCAGTTTTCGCCCTCCCTAGATTCCTAGAAAGGCTCTGGAGCCAGGTGAGAGAGAAAAACGGGCCTACAGGGCCATCATATGCCAAGAACGTGGGGAGCATGGGGGGTGTTGTGCGCGCATGCATGGGGGCGTGGCACATAGAATTATGGGTGTGGGCAGGTGCGCGCATGACTCCCCCCGCCTCCCCTCCTGGCACGTGATGGCAAAAAGGTTAGCCATCACTGCTCTAGAAAATCTTAATACCTGGGCAGAGATATCTAGAGAAATGTGTTCTGCCAAATATCCATATACTTTCAATTCTAAAGTTTCTTTGAATGAATAAGGAGCAATCAACTTTCACTTGTCTTTCACACATAGCCTTTCCAGCTAATATGTAATCTCCTTTTGGGAGTATATTATTATCTTGTCAGGCACAAGCAACCAGATCTACTGTACATGTGAAGGATTCAAATTGCCTACTCTATTGGGTTGCACCTATAGTACAAGAATCTACCCAGACTGATTGCCTTCTCATGGGAACAAACAGATCAGGTCCCATGGAACTTAGGAGGGGTCAGCCCCTTTTATACCTCTTGTGGCTGCACAAAGACTCCAGGCAAAATCCCTGCTTGATTCCCTCCTCATCTGACTGCGGATTTGCATTTCAGAGCATATTTTGGTATTATTATTATTATGAAATTGCCTTCATTACTATATTGGGAAAATTTGTGGGAAGAAAATTATAAACAATGTCAGCAACATATAAAGAAAACTTATATCAAATGTTTTATAGTTGGCATTTACAACCAGCAAGATTGGCGAAAACGTTCCCAAATAGATCACCGGAATGCTGGAAATGCAAGTACAAGCAAGGTACATATTTTCATATGTGGTGGATATGTCCAGCAGCCAGGAAATATTGGACTAAAATAAGAAGATGGTTAGAGGAAATTACGAAACAACAAATTGAGTTAAAACCAGAATTATTTTTATTAGGAGTAGTAAGAGGAAATTATTGTAAGAAAATTCAATATATTATACTGCACATAATAACTGTGGCTAGAATCATTTATGTGCAAAACTGGAAAAACGTTAGCACTCCCTCTGATGGAAGGGTGATTAAAAAGGTGCTAGAATGTGCTGAGATGGACAGGCTAACAATGGAAATAAAAGAAAAAGGAGAAACGGAATATGATTTGATTTGGGACACATGGTATAAAGAATTTTAAATTATTGGGATTTTTAATTGTCTCGGGCTAAATTATTTAATCTGGTTTTAATTATGTTTCTAACTTTTGTATCTATGTATTTTATTTTGTGCCTGTTCACCGCCCTGAGTCCTTCGGGAGTAGGGCAGTATATAAAACAAAACAAAAACAAAAACAAAAACAAAAACAAAAACAAAAACAAAAACAAAAACAGAATAAGAACATAAAGATAAGAGGTATTTTTAAGTTAAAAGGTAATATATATAGTTACAAATAATGATACAATATATAGAACAGATGTATTTAAATGGTAAGAAAGAACAATGAAAATAACTGATATGTACTTATGAGTGATACTAGTACTGGAGCGCTGTAAAGATTGAAAATGTGATATAAAATGAAGAAAACTGTTCAATAATAAAAAAAAAGAAATTGCATTCATATTTTGTCTTTTTCTAAGGGGCTTGTAAGCCACCCAGAGTTGCTGAACAATGAGAAGATAAATTTAATAATAATTGAATAAAATACCTTGCATTGTTTTACCGTCTTGCTGCAATCAAATGAAATAGATTAGACTAATCCACTTTCAGATTACAAAATTTGTATTTGTTTATCAAAATATAAGCTACAGAAATACAAAAATAAAAATAAAAAATGAGAATAGTGGGAAGAAAGGGGAAGAGAAAGGAAAGAGAGAAAAGGGTAGGAGAAAAAACATTGACTTCTAACTCTTTTTGTGGCCAATAGAATAAGATAGTAATGTACAACCTCAACTTTTTACTTTTACATAATATTATATACTAGCCATTTCTATAACAATATACCTATCTAATCAGCAAAATCCAAGTTTCATTCTTTTTCCCAACCTCAAGCACAAAGTCCAGAATCGGTTTCCCAATAGAAACAATGGCCATATATGTCAAAATTGAACAGCCCTCTCTCAACAGAGGAGGAAGGATGCAGCACCATCTATCTCCAATCTACAACACAGTCCTTTCAACAGTTCCAGGAAGGCTCCATACCCATTTGCACCACTGAGGTGACCCTGAGGACACAGATAAACCTCCAAGTGGCCTCAACGACTCTCTAAAAAGGATGCAGATGACCAGCTGTCAGCAAGGTGTATAAATCCTTCCATTCCCCACCATCCAGTCAGAGCTGAAGAAGCTTTTTGGATGAGAAGCGAAATGTCTTCAAAGAAAACCCAGAAAGTCCAGTTGCCTCTTGAAAAAGCCTTTGAGACAAGGTGACCTGGATGACTGAGAATCTCCACAAACAATAGAAACAAAAGTAAAATTGACTAATCATCTTCAACTGAAAATCACCCAATGAGCTCAGGAGCTCTATTGGGACCCAAAGCTGTTCCTCCCCTCTTCAAGGCTGACAACTTCACAGCTACCCTACACTGGTGGTGAATAGGGTAATTAAGTCTTCATTAACCTGGATTAAAGTTGAATGTACTGTGTGAATGAACCCGGATCTCAAGTTCTTTTGTTATACTCGGAAAGAAAACTGTCGTGGAATTGCCTTGTTCTTAAGTCATTCGATTCCATCACAATGTGTGGAGTGCATGACAAAATGTTATGGATTAAAGCAGTGTTTCTCAAACTTGGAAGCTTGAAGATGGGTGGATTTCAAGCTTCCAAGTTTGAGAAACACTGGATTAAAAGGAGCCATCAGAAATGATGGCAGCATTTCCTAGAGGAACTTTCTTTCATCAGTCTGGAACGTAAAACTGTTTTCCTTCTCTGGCACGGTCACAGGAATAAGCCACTAGTATTTCTTAATCTATCCGATAAGAAGGAAGCTCCTCGCAGTGAGTATTGTAGAGATGCAGCCACTGCATTCTTGAAGCTTGTTGAAACTAATGGAGGCATCAGAATGAGGCTTGGGATAACGTCAGCACCTTTGCTACTTACTCAAGACATGAGTAATGGTATGGTCCTTCAGCCTAACATTTGCCCATCCCTGCGTTTACAGCAGAAATGGCCCATTTGCTTGAGCTGACAAGGTCTACAATTCATGGTTGTAGGAAACAGCTGAGGAGTAGAATGGACCAAAACTAGAATAGATAGTCATGTTTCATGCTTAAGTGTTTAATATTTCCTTCCTTCCTTCTCCCTTCTTCCTTTTCCTTCCTTCCTTTCTCCTCCCCCTCTCCCCCTTCTTTTTCCTTCCTTCCTTCCTCCTTCCTTCCTCCCTCTGTTTCCTTCCTTCCTTCCTTCCTTCTCCCTCCCTCCTTCTATTAATTCCTTCCTTTCCTTTCTTCCTTCCTTTCTCCTCCCTTCCTCCTGCTTCCTTTTCCTTCCTTCCTTTCTCCTCCCTCCCTCCCTTTTTCCATCCTTCCTTCTCCCTCCCTCCTTCTATTCCTTCTTTCCTTTCCTTCCTTTCTTCTTTTCCTTCCCTCCTTCCTTTTCCTTCCTTCCTCCCTCTCTGCTCACTTTTCCTTCCTTCCTTTCTTCTCCCTCCCTTTCTTTTCCTTTCTTTTCTTCTCCCTCCTTCCTTCCTTTCTTCTCCTTCCTTCCTCCCTCCTCCCTTCCTTTCTTCTCCCTCCCTCCTTTTCCTTTCCTTCCTTCCTTCCTTCCTTCCTTCCTTCCTTCCTTCCTTCCTTCCCTCCCTCCCTCCCTCCCTCCCTCCCACCCATTCAAGGCAGGGGAGGTCAAATTATTTACGGTGGATATGTCACTTGTTTTTTGCTTCAAGTTTTCAGAAAAACACACTGCAGATCTTTAACAAGAATGGAGAAGGGATGTTCTAGGGGCTAGAAAGGCAGAGGGTTTCATATTGCTGAACCCCACCCTGGAAGGTGTATTGGTTAAGTTTTAATCTCGGTGCTAATTTTTGCTTCTTCCCGACAGTATTCTGCTTTAATTAGCTTTTCCCAGATCTCATTTTGTCTGGCTGGTGGTCTGATAGTTAAGCAAGATGCTCTGCATTTGCCAAGAGCTAGGATTTTTCTTGGCTGCTCAGCATGAAGGAAAGGGCTACAGGGTGTGTTTAATGAAAAAATGAGGGCTGGCTGGGAGAACAGCAAGATAAACATCTGTGTGGAACAAACAACTGTGGGATCAAAAGAAAAAGCAAACCCAAATGTGAGAAAACATCCCAATAGTTGATATGGTCGCTGAGCTAGAGCTCACAAAATTTTGCTATCCCCTTTTAAAATTAAATAAATCACCTTAATTTTTTTTGGGGGGGGGCATAATTTATCAGCTTCCTTTGTGGCTTGGGTGTTAACTTCAGTTCTTTTATAAAAGTCTTATAAAACTTGTAAAAAGTGAGGGGCAGTTTGGTCGAGTGGTTAAGACACCCAGCTAGTTTACTTTTGTAGACAGTGAACAGTTTTGGGTTTGTTTTTTTTGCTTTAATTTATATGCCGCCCTTCTCCGGAGACTCAGGGCAGCTTACAATGCGCTAAGCAATAGCCTTCATACTTTTGTATATTTATACAAAGTCAGCTTATTGCCCCCACAAACTGGGTCCTCATTTAACCTACCTTTGAAAGGATGGAAGGCTGAGTCAACCTTGAGCCTGGTGAGATTCGAACTTGCAGTAATTGCAAGCAGCAGATGTTAATAACAGTGCTTTAGTCCACTGTACAACAGGCTCTTCCAAACAGTAACCGAGTTGGAAGGGACCTTGGAGGTCATCTAGTCCAACCCCCTGCTCACGCAGGACACCTGTACTAGGGACTCAAACCGCCGAACTGCCAACCTTTCTGATCGACAAGCTCAGTTAGAAACCAGCAGAACATGAGTTTGGTTCCTGCTCATAGATAGGAAGCCAGCTGTGATCTTAGGGCCGGTCGTTCTCTCTCAGCCCTAGGAAGAAAGGAATGGCAAACAACTTTCAAAATTTTGTCAATAAAACTTCAGGGACTTGTCCAGGCAGCTGCCAGGCGTCATCTCCGCACCACCACACTTTTATAAAGCAATTCACTTCTCAAAAGCTGCATATGAAAGTGTATGAATGTGCCATATATACTGTAGTTCACAGTGCATTTCTTAAAAGTAGAACAAAATTCCTTAATTTTAACTCTCAGAACTAAAACTCGAATGTCCTCAGTCACCAAAACCGTCTACGGTCTAGGTTTGTTTAAGCTGGGACCCCCAACCTGATGTCCTCCTGTGTATAACAACTTTCAAACTAGCATTTGCTTAATCTTCTAAATGAAGAATATACAAGCTGGCCAGCACCACACACACACACAAAAAGTCACAATCACTTGCCGAGGGCTAAAAAGCAATATCCATAATGGGAAGTTATGTTTTGAACAGAACACCGACCATGTTCCTAAGAGTGAATTAAAAATGGGGAGGATGCACAGCCTCCCCTGTTTAATGCAACCTAATTTTTACAGTTGGAAACAATAATGTGTGTAACCAAGAAGGAAAAGTGTCTGAAAAGTAGGGAAACAGTGCCCTCTGCTGGAAATTTTCTTTGTTTTTCAAAAGATCCTTTCTAGATCATTTTTGAAAATGGTACTGAACAGAGTAGAGTAGAGTAGAGTAGAGTAGAGTAGAGTAGAGTAGAGTAGAGTAGAGTAGAGTAGAATCGAATCGAATCGAATCGAATCGAATAGAATAGAATAGAATAGAATAGAATAGAATAGAATAGAATAGAATAGAATAGAATAGAATAGGAATACCCTGTTTCCCTGAAAATAAGACATCCCCTGATAATAAGACCAATCAGGCTTTTGAGCACATGCGCTAAAATAAGCCTCCCCCCAAAAATAACCCCTTCCCAAAAGTATTTAAATGCGGAGCTGGAAATCAGCTAAGATGGCAAGAAGAGCCCCATCTTCTTCCATGCGCCCCAAAATAATAAGATCTCCCTGAAAATAAGGCCAAGCGCTTATTTCGGGGTTCAAAAAAATATAAGACAGGGTCTTATTTTCCAGGAAACACGGTAGAATAGAATAGAATAGAATAGAATAGAATAGAATAGAATAGAATAGAATAGAATAGAATAGAATAGAATAGAATAGAATAGAATAGAATCAAGACCTTTCTATTTCAACAGGCTGGCCTGGCCTAACTTTTCCCTTTTTAAATTGTAAATTTTAAATTTGTCTTAACCATTGGGGGTGTTTTTAATTTGTCCCAGGCCAAATTATTTAATGTGGTTTTATACTGTCTTTTAAATTTTGTAATCTATGTGTTTTATTTTTTGGCTGTTCACCGCCGTGAGTCCTTCGGGAGTAGGGCGGTATATAAATCTAATAAAATAAAATCAAAATCAAATAGAATAGGGTAGGGTAGGGTAGGGTAGGGTAGGGTACAGTAGAGTAGAGTAGAGTAGAGTAGAGTAGAGTAGAATAGAATAGAATAGAATAGAATAGAATAGAATAGAATAGAATAGAATAGAATAGAATAGAATAGAATAGAATAGAATAGAATAGAATAGAATAGAATAGAATTCTTTATTGGCCAAGTGTGATTGGACAGATAAGGAATTTGTCTTTTCCATCCATTTCTTACCAATAACATATCTGCTAAGAATTCCTAAGCATCCTATTCTGAGGAGATATGTTTACAACTGAAGTTTTGGCAGAGCCTAAATTCACAGGATTCAAAATTTAAAGAGACCTCTTTTAAAGATTTCCCAGCAGGGGTCGCTATGAAGCAATAGTGGTTTGATTTCAAATAGAAACCCAAATTCAAAGCTTGTGATGGGAAAGAGAAGAAATAAATTTGAAGAGAGTTGCGAGAAAGTGCAGTTGAAGGGATTGCTTGCTACCAAGGATATTCTGATCACGCCCCCCCCCCCCCCCCCGAGGCTTTATTTGAAAAAAGTTTGGAAAATTAGACCATCTGATGCTAAATCCAAATCCAAAGCACCCAAAGGTCAGACAAGGAATAACGGATGGAAACTGATCAAGGAAAGATTCAACCTGGAAATAAGATGATTTTTTTCTAACAGTGAGAGCAATCAACCCATGGAACAGAAGTTGCCTTCAGAAGTTGTGGGAGCTTCATCATTGGAAGCTTTCAAGAAGAGCCTGGGCTGCCATCTATCAGAAATGGTGTAGTGTCTCCTGCTTGGTTGTGTGTGTGTGGGGGGGAGGGGGGGGTTAGACTAGATGACCTACAAAGGTCCCTTCCAACTCTGTTAATCTGTTACAAAATCAGATGCTTCTCTCACCAGGTTTAGGAAACCTGTTACTTCCACTCAGGGGTGAGCTTCAAAAATTTTAGCAAAGAGCTCTCTGCCCAGTTACTGGGTGGGTGTGGCCATAGTGAGCGTGGCCTAGTCAGTCTCCTGCACCATGGCGGGGGGGGGGCTTTTTGCCCTCCCCAGGCTCCAGAGGCTTATTTTGAGCCTCCGGGAGGGTGAAAACGGCCTCCCCAGGCTCCGGAGGCCCTCTGGAGGCTGGAAACGGGCCCAAACTTCTGGTAGGCCTGTTTTTCGCATTCCCTGAGCCTCCATGCGTGCCCTGCACTTAACTGCATCCAAAACGGGCCATGTGGGGACACCTGGGAGGGGAGGAGAGGGGTGGGAGGAGCCAGCCAGGAATGGGATTTGGGGGTTCTCTGAACTGCACAGAATCTTAGCTAGAGGTTCTCCAAAACCCCTGTGAACCCCCAGCAGCCCACCCCTGTTCCCACTTAGCTCCAAAGCCAACATTTTTGGGGGTTGCCAGGGTATGAGAAACAGTGTTCCATGAAGTCTTGTTGAATTGCATGATGGGAATGCTCTCTCTCCCAGCTGTCATAGACCTGCCTGTCAGGACTAAGGATGGATGGTCTCCAGTGAATGCGGCAGCTATTCAGTTGTTCTTTTCATCTTCATCTTTTGGCATGCAGTCTCCACGCCTTATCACCCACTCCTGGCCGTGGCTACACAACCATTCATTTCCTCGCTGCTTTTTGAAAGAGGCTTCTTATCACCATGGAGCTGACCTCTCCCTTGCATTAATGAGCTTCCCCCTGGTCCAGATGCAATGCTCATTTGAGCCACGGTTGGCTGATGAAGAGCCTGAGAGTCTGGAAGCCAATATTTGGATCTGGGGACCTTAACTCCTAAAAGTATTTGGGGGATCTCAACTCTTCTGTCCCCGTCTCACACACGCACATAAACAGACAGCCAGGGGTTAAATAAAACTGGCAGACAACAAATTCTTTCGATAAGAGGATTGGCAGCAACCCAGTAGCTGCTTGCCAAGAACTTTACTCATAAAGGGAGGGGTTGTTCCTCCGTCAGGTAAACCCAAACAAGATACACACAGTTCAAAAATTGTAAGTCCAGTCCATATTAAATCCAAGGCAGATAACGTTGTTTCCAAAGATACAATGTGACTCGCTAGTAGTTTAGTTTTGTCCGTCACAGAGTCTGAATGGCCATCTCACCCCCTTTTATCCCCTGTGGGGTGTGGTCCAGTGACAGCTTAATCTCTGGCACACCTCCTTTTCTGCTGCATGCACTTGTCTCTCCGATGCTGGCGTGGATCCAGCCAAGACTTATCTCCGTCACTGTCCGACTGCGAGGAGATACCTGGCTCCTGGCCAATCTCTTCTCCTTCAGGAGACACCCGAGGCATTGCCAGAGAGGAGGGTCCTGGAGAGGGAGGCCTGGCCAACTCCTCTCCTTCATGTTCGGAGCCTTCTCCCTCTGATAAGTCGGCCTCTGGGGTCGGAGTCACAACATCAACCTGGGAAAAATGTGAGTTGGGTCCAGGTTCTCTGCCTTCTTCTGAAAGTGGTTCCCATAGTTCCATTCTTGGCTGCTTGTCTAGACTGTAGACCAAGGCTCTCTAAACTTGGCAACTTTCAGACTTGTGGACTCAGCTCCCAGAATTCCCCAGTGGAAGTCCACAAAAGATTTAATTTTACTGAGTTTGGACACTCCTGGTCTAGAAGCATGGATGAAAATGGCTAAGAAGCTGGTTTTAGGTGACCAACTCTCTAATCGAAGAGCTGTTCGAGAGTGCAATAGATGGTCTTAGAAGACAACAGGGTCCTTTTCATTGAAGGCCTCCAATTAGAAGTTGAAGATCTTGTGGACTTGTGTTGAACAAGAGATTGGACTAAACGTCCTTCTCCTCCAAGCGTCCCATTCGTGGATTTGATTCAATGCCAGGGCTTAAACATTGCACTAAGCCACAACATGGTCTGGTTGGTTTGGAGTTGGCTTGTTGTATGAATCCAGCCCTGATGTTTTGTAAATTGTAGTTTTAGAACTGTAGTTTAGAATTGTAGTTTTAGGCAATTGTGGCTTATTAGTTACAAGAATGAGAGTTTAAATCGGGAGACCTTTCCTCCTTAATCATCCAGCATTTGCATCTGTGGCTTGCAAAGAAAATTTTCAATTGGTGTTTTTCATTTTAACTTTAAACCAGCAGTCGTATCCAGTTTAATAGGGTACTATTGTATCCCATAATAGCTATCTCTTGTCAGAATGCAAGCCTAATATCCTTGCAAGGTAAGGTGAAACATAAACCTGAGTACAACCATATATAAATATACATATCTAAATATACTGTTTCCCCCAAAATAAGACATCCCCTGATAATCTAGTTTATTTATTTATTTTATTAAATTTTTATACTGCCCTTCTCCTACTGGACTCAGGGCGGTGCACAGCCTAGAATAAAAAACATCCCAATACAAAATTTAAAATTTTAAAAGAATTAAACAAATTTTGGCCCAAAATTTAAAACCTCCCCACTAAAATCCATTTACAATTAAAAATATCTAAAGAGGGTGGGGGGTGTTACGCCAGCCCTGCTTGATGAAATAGAAAAGTTTTGAGGGCACGGCGAAAAGCACAGAGATCTGGTATCCTACGTATCTCCGGGGTCAGGTTGTTCCGGAGGGCAGGTGCTGCCACAGAGAAGGCCCTCCCCCTGGGGGTCACCAGCCGACATTTCCTGGCTGACGGCACCCTGAGGAGTCTCTCTCTGTGGGAGCGAACTGGCCGGTGGGAGGCTATCGGCGGCAGAAGGCGGTCCGGTAAGTACCCAGGCCCTATGCCATGGAGTGCTTTAAAGGTGGTAACCAACGCCTTGAAGCGCACCCGGAAGACCACCGGAAGCCAATGCAGCTCGCGCAGGAGGGGTGTCACATGAGAGCGCCCCATCGCTCCCATAATCCCCCGCGCGGCCGCATTCTGCACCAGTTGGAGCCTCCGGGTGCTCCTCAAGGGGAGCCCCATGTAGAGAGCATTGCAGTAGTCCAGGCAGGAAGTGACGAGTGCCTGAATGACTGTGCGTAAGGAGTCCCGATCCAGAAAGGGACACAACTGGCGAATCAGGCGAACCTGATGAAAAGCCCCCCTGGCCACGGCCGTCATGTGCTCTTCTAAAGACAGCTGTGCATCCAGGAGGACGCCCATAATAAGCCCAATCGGGCTTTTGAGCACATAGCAATAAGGCCAAGTGCTTATTTCAGGGTTCAAAAAAATATAAGACAGGGTCTTATTTTTGGGAAAACACGGTATGTATATTTAATATGAGTGTGGGGAAGTGAAGCAATAGCACGCAAATCATGCAATTGCACAAAGTTATCAGTTACGATGAATGCAAGTTACATCACATTGGTATCATTAGTGTGATGATATCACAAGGCAAATTACATCATCACACACTTCTTAGGGACATGATATATATTTGCATTAGCCACCTGGTGGTATCTTAATGGCTTGGACAGATTTGTCTGGAATGATGTAGGATCTCCTGCTTGGGCAGGGAAATGGACTAGAAGACCTCCAAGGTCCCTTCCAACCTTGTTATTCTATGTTCGGTATTAATAGCTTTGCTGCTATTGTTTTTTACTTATTTAAACTTATATACCGCTTTATACCATTAAGAGTGCGGTACTGCAGGCTATTTCTGCTGACTGCCAGCTACCTGCAATTTGGCAGTTTGAATCTCACCAGGCTCAAGGTTGACTCAGCCTTCCATCCTTCCAAGGTGGGTAAAATGAGGACCCAGATTATTTGAGGCAATTCGCTGACTCTGTAAACTGCTTAGAGTGGGCTGTAAAACACTGTGAAGCGGAATATATGAAGTTTAGTTTTACATAATAATAATAAGTAATAATAATAATAATAATAATAATAATAATAATAATAATAATAATAATAAATATGGTTGAACAGGTGCAACCATATCAGACAGACCTTAGGTGAAGGGCCAGACAAAATCTGCTCCACAACCCATTCAAATATGGTGAATACAGAAAAAATGAAATTTATGCCGGCTGAACCGTCGCCCGGATTAACAAGGGTTCCGTTGGATGCTATGGCTCCTGGGCATTCTACGCAAAATGAGTTACAGGGCTCAACTCCCTCTGCTAGGCAACCAGGGCATGGAGCTGACAAGCTACTGGAAGAAAAACCCAAAAAGCGAAAAATCTGGACCAGGGAAGAAAACACCTCTATTATGAAAGCTTACTATCAGTCTGAGCTAGCAAAACATGGATTTCAAAAAAGAATGTATCAGATTTGGAAGATGAACCATACGGACTGTGACACCAGTGAACAAAGGTTAATGGACCAACGACGTGTAATCCTAAACCACAAATTTTTCACTACAGAAGAATTAATAGCAATAGAAGAGAAAGCAATTAATGGTCTGAGTACAACAACAAAGAAGAGTAACATCAAGAATGATTTCCAGACTCAAAAGCAAATTGAGGAAGAAAGGGAAGAAGAGGATACTGAAATGGATGAAGATAAAGAACAAGGAAGCACTAAAGAACAAACACCAACAGATAGTGCTCAATTAGCTGGAAAAATAAAGCACCAAATGGAAGATGATGAAAGAACACGTTTGCCAAAGCTGAACCAAGTGAACCGGAAAGAATTGAGAAATGTACTAAAAAAGGTCAATGAGGCTGTGCAAACTATTCGAACCACTACATTAGCTGAAACTAACCAACTGATGTATGCAGCAGCTGTCATAACCACCAAAGAACTGGGGTTGAAAATACAAAAGAACCAAAGAGGCAAGAAGGGGAAGCCTAAGTGGAAAATTCGGTTAGAATTGAAGATCAAAAAAGTACGTGGAGATTTGAGCAACTTGAAGAACCTAAGGCAAGATCAGCTAAAGAACAAGCAGGTCAAAAGCAGCCTGGAAGCAAGATACGATCTAAGGAATAAGGAGATTGCAGTAGTAATTGAAGAGCTGAAGCAGATGGTTGTTGCCATTGCTGAAAAGATTAAAAGGTATGAAAACCGAGTAACTCAGTTCAAGGAAAACTCACAGTTCAGAGCAAATCAGCACCAGTTTTATAAGAATTTAGAAAATGGAAACGGAGTAACAACAAATGAAAAGCCTGATAAAGAGAAAGCTCTGAAATTCTGGAAGAATTTGTGGGAAAACAACAAGAAGCACAACAGAAATGCAAAATGGATCAAACAGGTTGAGGACTCTATTAAAGTGCATAAAATGGAAGACGTGAAAATAATAAAAGCAATGGTGCAAAGACAGTCAAGAAAAGTGAAGAACTGGAGTGCACCTGGACCGGATGAGCTGCATGGCTTCTGGTTAAAGGCACTTACAAGTCTGCACAAAAGATTGGCAACCCAGATGAACCAGATCCTAAAAACACCTGAAAATGATGGATGGATGACAACTGGAAGGACATTTTTGATCCAAAAAGATAAAGAAAAAGGAAAGGACCCTGGAAACTATAGGCCAATCACCTGCTTGCCAACAACATACAAGCTTCTTACTGGTATCATTGCAAACCAAATCTATGGATACCTGGAAAGAAATAACTTGCTTCCTGTAGAACAGAAAGGATGCTGCAAAAACTCAAGAGGAACAAAAGATCAATTGCTGATCGACAAGCTAATCCTAAAGAACTCAAAGAAAAGACGAACCAACCTGTTCATGGCTTGGATAGACTATAAGAAAGCATTTGATTCAGTTCCCCATAGCTGGATCAAGAAATGCCTGGAAATATTAGGCATCAGCAGCAACATACAAAAATTCATGGAATCTTCAATGAACCTCTGGAAAACAAAACTTATGGCTAATGAAGAAGAACTGGGTGAAGTTGAAATTAAACGAGGCATTTTCCAGGGCGATTCCCTTTCACCCCTACTTTTTATACTCTCAATGCTACCACTGACAATCATTTTGAAGAAGATGAACTGTGGATACGAACTTGCAAAGAAAGGACTGAAAATCTCGCACTTGATGTACATGGATGATTTGAAGCTGTTTGGTAAAACAAAAGCTGAACTGAATTTATTAATCGAAAACACAAAAGAATTCAGCCAAGACATTGGTATGCAGTTTGGAATTGACAAATGTGCAACAATAGCAACCAAAGCAGGCAAGATCATAAGAGGATGGAATAGAACTAGAGAATGAAGAAATGATAAAGGCAGTAAAATCAGAAGAAGGCTACAAGTACTTGGGGATTTTAGAAGCCTCTGACTTAACGCATAATAAAGTCAAGGAATTAACTTCAGCCAAGTACATTCGGCGAATTCGTAAGATATTAATGTCCAAATTGAGTGGAGGAAACATCATAAAAGCCATAAATACCTGGGCTATACCTGTGATTAGATACTCTGCAGGAATAATTGACTGGACCCAGATGGAGTTAGACAATTTGGACAGAAAAACAAGGAAGCTTAAGACAATGAATCATGCCTTGCACCCTAAAAGTGATGTTGACCGATTATATTTACCAAGAGCAGAGGGTGGTCGAGGACTCCTACAAGTAAAGCAGACTGTGGAAGAAGAAAAATGCAGCTTGAATGATTACATCCAGAAAAGTGAAGAACCAATGATTAAGGAAGTAAATAAAGGAGGCCTTTTAAAGACAACTAAAACAAAAGCAGAATATAAGAAAGAAATAATTGAGCAGCGAGCTGAAAATTGGAAACACAAAGCTCTGCATGGCCAATACTTGAAAAGTATTGAAGGCAAAGCTGACCAGAAACTAACTTGGAACTGGTTAAGATCAGGAGTACTGAAAAAAGAAACAGAAAGCTTTATTTTGGCAGCTCAAGAACAAGCCCTAGCCACAAACTGTATGAAGGCAAAAATTCAACATGTTACCACCAACAGCAAATGTCGCCTCTGCAATGAGAAAGATGAGACAGTCGACCACCTGATCAGTGGGTGCAGCAAAATTTCACAAACTGACTACCTACAACGCCATGACCGTGTTGCTAAAATCATTCACTGGAAATTATGCCAGAAGTTTGGATTTGAGTACAGCAAAAACCACTGGGAACATCAGGTTGAGAAAGTTTTAGAGAATGAGAAACTCAAGATCTTGTGGGACTTCAGGATTCAGACTGACAGGCACTTGGTCCACAACACACCTGACATAACAATAGTTGAAAAGAAAAAGGTATGGTTCATTGACATTGCAATACCTGGTGATGCACGAATTGAAGATAAGCAGCAAGAAAAAATCACAAAGTACCGGGACTTACAAATTGAAGTTGAGCGACTGTGGAAAAAGAAATCGTGTGTTGTCCCGATTGTAATTGGAGCCCTCGGAGCAATACCCAAAGGGCTACCCCCTTTTATTTAGAAATTCTAAATTTGCCGGACTTGAACATTTTGACTCTACAAAAAACCACCTTACTCGGAACAGCTTACATCCTCCGACGATACCTTAACAGTTCCTAGGTCCTTGGTTAGGACTCGAGCTGCTGAGCTATTAACCAGCCTCAAAGACTGTGAATCTCACTAAAGATTAACTAATAATAATAATAATAATAATAATAATAATAATAATAATAATAATAATAATAATAGAAAATGAGAAGGTGAAGATCTTGTGGGACTTTCGAATACAGACGGATCGTCACTTGGAACACAACATATCAGATATCACAGTTGTTGAAAACCGAAACATACAATTTATTGACATCGCGGTACCAGGAGATACCAGAGTCGAAGAAAAAGAAATGAAATATCGCGACCTGGCCATCGAAACTACACGGCTATGGATGAAACATGTCACAGTGATGCCCATTGTCATCGGGGCACTTGGTACCATGTCCAAGAATTTTATATGATACATCAACAAATTGCAGCTTCCTGCAATAACAACAGTGGAACTGCAAAAAAACTGTGCTACTTGGAACATTGAACATCTTAAGAAGGTACTTGGTTGATACTTAGGACGCTGGCAGCAACCCGTATCAACCATTAGCACCAGTCAATGGTATTTGTGATGCATTTTTGAATGTTCAGTTGACTGAGGTTCATGTTTAATGAATGAAGTAAATAATAATAACTTTATTGTCATTGTACATGTATACACAATATACCCATACAACGAAATTCACTTAACACCCAAAGACCAGGCCCAACACACATAACAATCCCCAAACACACTCCCACCCACAATTCTCCACCCCAAACCACCCAAACATCCACACAACAGACCACGTAATACATCTACTGGTCATCACCCACTGTCCTATGTGATGGATAATTATATTTTATGAATATAAACAAATTCCAAGTCTTTGCCAGTTAAAACAGTCCAGTAGTTACAGATATCTTCTTACCAAACAAACATTAGTTGGTTAGAATAACAAATTCACTCTGGTTCACAAACCACGATGGTAGCAAATCCATCAAACGATGATTAGCAGATAGCAACTCCTCACTATGGCAGCATATCCTATCAGCTCCATACACAATGGCAGCATATCATAGCAGCTTCATCATCAATGGCAGCATATCATAGCAGCAACTGAACACGTTACAATACCTTGCTTAAATACTCTCACAACCAGTCATTACTTAATTACAGCATGACTCAGCATTAAAGCCTTAAAGTTACCCAATAGATATTCATATTAAAGTCACAGAACACATATATTGCCTGGACAACTTGTTAGGCTCAAACCATATCCTAACATCTTGTATATGGAGTTAGCCATTTTATTGGGAGGCAGCATTGAAGGGAAGAGAGTTTAGAAAACTATGGGGAAAAAAAATCACTGAAGCTTGTTTTTAATTGGGGATGTTCAACCTTTTAAGTCCAGATGTAGTTCATCAAGCCTCCTCAATCATTGAATTCTAATTTTTAATGAAGTAGACCAGATGAGAGATGTTTAAACATCGCAGAACGAATCATATGATCTACAGTTAATGTTTTTCATGTATTTCAATTAACCGCATCAATTTCCTTTTCTTTTTGTACAGATCTCAAACCGACTTTGGTGATGGGAGTGTATCATCCAAGCTCTCAGCCCAGGGGAAAGTTTCAGCCTCCGTATCTTCTCCCCTGCTCAACAAGGGAACGTTCACAACTGATTGTAAAATGGGAGCGGCAATGGTTTCATTTCTTCCATCATGATAAAAACACAAAAAGTCCTGATGTTCTGAGCATGTGATGGATGCATAGTTCTCTCCGTACATTTTGCCCATTAAGCATCTCCTGCCAATGGGTTTTCTCTTGCAAAGGTAGTTTTCCACTGGGAGGGGAAAGTGTCCATCCTTGAAAGAAAAGACCATCCTCCAAAATGGGCAACCTACAGCCACCATCTTGAAGAACACAATAGAAAAGAGCCGCGGTGGCACAGTGGTTGGAGTGCAGTACTGCAGGCTACTTCTGCTGACTGCCTGCAATTTGGCAGTTTGAATCTGACCAGGCTCAAGGTTTTCAGCCTTCCATCCTTCAGAGATTGGTAAAATGAGGAACCAGATTATTTGGGGCAATTAGCTGATTCTGTAAATCGCTTACAGAGGGCTCTAAAGCACTCTGAAGTGGTATATAGGTCTAAGGGCTATTGCTAATACTATTGTTCCTTCCTTCCTTCCCTCCCCTCCCCTCCCCTTTCCTTCCCTCCCAGTGGTTAGAATGCAGTATTGCAGGATAATTCTGCCCTCTGCCAAGAGCTCAATCTTGACCGGCTCAAGGTTGACTAAGCCTTCCATCCTTCTGAGGTCGGTAAAATGAGGATCCAGATTGTTTATTTTTTTATTTTATTTTATTTTGAATTTATATACCGCACCTTCTCCCGAGGGACTCAGGGCAGTGTACAGCCAGATAAAAAACATACAATACAAACATTAAAAACAATTAAAAAGATATATATTAATTTGGCCCCAATTTAAAATAACAAACTAATTAAAAATATTTTAAAAATATGTTAAACCAGCCCAGCTTGCTGAAAAAAGAGTTTTAAGGGCATGGCGGAAGGCACCAAGGTCTTGGATTCTCCTTATCTCTGAGGGCAGCTGATTCCAGAGGGTAGGTGCCCCCACAGAGAAGGCCCTCCCCCTGGGGGTCACCAGCCTACATTGTTTGGCTGATGGCACCCCGAGGAGGCCCTCTCTGTGGGAGCGCACAGGTCGGTGGGAGGTCATCGGTAGCAGCAGGCGGTCTCGAAGATAACTAGGTCCTATGCCATGGAGCGCTTTAGATTGTTGGGGGCAAAGCACTGTGAAACGGTATATAGGTCTAAGAGTTATTATTAATACTATTGTCCTTCCTTCCTTCCTTCCTTCCTTCCTTCCTTCCTTCCTTCCTTCCTTCCTTCCTCCCCTTCCCTTTCCTTTCCTCTGGTGTGGTTAGAATGCTGTATTGCAGGCTAACTCTGCTCACTGCCAGGAGTTCAACTCTCACCAGTTCAAGGTTAACTGAGCCTTCCATCCTTCCGAGGTGGATAAAATGAGGACCCAGATTGTTGGGGCAATAGGCTGACTCTGTAAACCTCTTAGAGAGGGCTGTAAAAGCACCGTGAAGCGGTATATAAATTTTAAGTGCTATTGGTATCTTGGCTTCTCTGAGTTCAAAGTAGTTACAAAATTCAGATCAACCCAACGGAAGCCACATTCCATCCAGAGCTCCCATCGCTTGGGTGTAAAAGTTGGGGGCGACTTTCTCATTTGATTGAGGAGCTTTACAAAACGAGGGTTGAGAAGGGAGATCTACATGAGTAAAAGAAATCTTGATGAAGGAAAGCCTCGGAAGCCGAGATGAAAACGAAGAAGACCCCAAGCTGGTAAATCATCTTGATATTTACGTTAATGCTGAAAGGACGTTTCTGCATCTCTTGGGGTGGCTTTCTCCCTTTCTCTTCTTTCTCCATTCTGCTGACTGAAGGAGAAGGTGACAGAGAACCCTTCCCATTCTTTGCTGCTGACACAAGAGAAGGGCTGCAAATGCGTTGGGGAGTTTTGATGCTGAGAAAGCAAGCTTCGGTGGAGAGAAGGAACGCAGCTGTCAGGATCCATCCTTTATTTTGGTTTCTAAATTATGACTTTGAAAGGGTTGCAGGCTTCAGCAAAAATCTTGGCCTGGGTCGAAGGAAGCTCCACACGGTTCAGTTTTAAATAGGCATCTACTCAACTGCATGGAAAGCTTGACTAATCTTGTCAAGATATCTGTTTAAAAGGATACCGGAGGAACATTTGTTCTTGGATTTCCCCAAAGTTTTTGCGAAGACATTTTTCCTTCTGTTTCATTTTCAAGTTAAGTCAAAACTCCTTCCTTTTTACTTTCTCTTTCTTTTCTTTCTCATTTTCTTTTTTTCCTTCCTTCCTTCCCTTTTTCCCTCTCCTTTCCTTCCCTGTATGCACGCATACAGGGTGCAGGGGTGAGCTTCAAAGATTTTAGCAAGCGGTTCTCTGCCCTGTTGCTGGGTGGGCATGGCCATGGTTGGCGTGGCCTAGTCGGCCTCCTGCATCACAAGGGGGGCATTTTTGCCCTCCCTGGGCTCCGAAGGCTTTTTTCGAGCCTCCGGGAGGGTGAAAATGGCCTCCCCAGGCTCCAGAGGCCCTCTGGAGGCCGGAAATTGGCCCGTTTCCGGCCTTCCCGAACTTCTGGTAGGCCTGTTTTTCGCCCTTCCCAAGCCTCCGTGCACACCCTGCTGTCAGCATTCCAGAAACAACCCCCCCCAAAGCTCCAATTAAAGACTCCGAAGCAAGCATTTTCAAAGTTCTATTTACTAGAATAGGTAAACTGGCACATCTGGGAAACCCCGAATCTGAGAGGTCTGGGTTTTCCCTCAGTAAATCAACCCCCCCCAAAACCATCCCCTCAGTCCTCAGTCGATCACATGCTCCAATCAACCGCCGTCCCATCTCGAGACATCACTCCGACCACTCCTTCTCCAGATGCAGGATCGGCCTGACCTTGACCGACAGGAAGAATGCTATTATGTCTACGGACAACCCCCTCTACTAAATCCCCCCTCCGACTTTCCCACACAGGAGAAGGTGGCAGCGTGGAAGCTTCTGGCCTAATATGGCTTCCAACGCTGACACCTGCACTTACCTGCATCCAAAATGGGCCGTGTGGGGACTCCTGGGTGGGGCCAGCCAGGAGTGGGATTTGGGGGTTCTCTGAACTGCACAGAATCTTAGCTAGAGGTTTTCCAGAACCTGTGAACCTCCGCAGCCCACCCGTGTGTATGTATATGTATGCATATATGTGTATGTGTATATATGACATATGCATATGCATGTATGATGTCTTGAGAAATTGCTTTTACAATAAGAGCAGAGTTGTAAAGAAAGCAGTAGGTAGGAAAATGGTTTTTCATACGACAGAGCCGGAAAATTGATATAATCCTTAAAAACTAAGGTAGCCTGGCTCTTGAGATGTACTCTCTTGTTTTTTATCGCTGCCTCCCTTTGTAGTTATTATTGCCTCATTATACAGCCATTTGTACAATGCTTTGGCAGAGCTTCAGTATTGCGTAAATTAAAGTCACTGCACCTAATTTTTGCCTACAGGTCGCTGATGAAAATGCCAGGAACATTTTCATTTGAATGTCAAAGTTTGTCAACCATTAAGACGGATTGATTTTTCATTACATAATTCAATAAGAGAGGCAATCTTCAGCTTGTACGCCACATTACACGGGGAGAGATAGCTGGGAAAGAAGAGAGAGAGAAAGAGGGGAGAAAATTTTTTCCTGCTTCTGCCTTTAAAAAAATATGATCTTCCTAGCACAGAGAAGCCACATGTTCCAAAGTTCATGGTGTACATGAATTGTTTTGTTTTATACGCCTGCGACAGCTGTACTGTATTCCATTTTCAGGCAAACAGACAGAAAAGAGGCTGCAATAATGCGCTTTAACAACTTTTTGATGGGCTTCAGAAATCAAGAGGCTAACTGAGGGTTGCTGGAAACGGCCAAGGAAGCAATCAGCATGTGTGTGTGCTTGGAATTGCACGTGCGTGTATGAAGAGCGGTGGGCGTGCGAAGGGAGATGCCGCCGCCTGCTCTGATTTCCTGTGAAATGCAGTGTAAAATTTAGATTATCGATACATGATTATATATTAAATTGGCAGGCTGCCGTGTCATCCCGATTCACCCCCGAGACTTGCAATGAAATAAAAGGACGAGAATATTCACGCTTTACGGATTTATGGATGTTCAGGAGCGGCTTCAAAAAAAAAAAAGAATGCATAATCTCGGTTCCAGCTCTTCTGAAGTGCGTTGCCTCATGGCTGTGATTTATACGGACGGACAGTTCATCCTCCGTTTACGTCTATAATGGAGCCTCCGTCGTAAAGTGGCTGCCACAGTTAAGCAAACACGGCGGTCATTAAGCAAACCTATAGTTCGCTACAAAGGGACACGGTGGCTCAGTGACTAAGATGCTGAGCTTGTCAATCAAAAGATCGGCAGTTCAGCGGTTTGAATCCCTAGTGCCGCGTAACGGGCTGAGCTCCCGTTACTTGTCCCAGCTTCTGCTAACCTAACAGTTTGAAGCACGTAAAAAAATGCAAGTGGAAAAATAGGGACCACCTTTGGTGGGAAGGTGACAGCGTTCTGTGCGCCTTTGGCATTTAGTCGTGCCGGTCACATGACCACGGAGACGTCTTCGGACAGCGCTGGCTCTTCGGCTTTGAAACGGAGATGAGCACCGCCCCCTAGAGTCAGGAACGACTAGCACATATGTGCAAGGGGAACCTTTATCTTTTATAGTTCGCTACCAGAGCAGTTTTTGCTGAAAACCTGAAGGAAATGCCAGGTTTGGGCAAAAACAATCATAAAATTAAGTCACATGACTGCAGATGTTACAAATCGCCATGTGTCCGTTGCTCAATGCCCAAACATGATTGCAGGAGGGGAGGGGCCTGACCATCAGAACTTCAAATCCAGGTTATAAACAGGTCAGTCTGTTGTTAGGTGACCGGTTGTAAGTCATGTTGTGGCCCCGCCCTCTGAGCCTGTCCCATCAGAGGAAGAAAGCTCCGAGCATGAGGAAGAGGAGTCAGCCAGGCCTCCCTCTCCAGGCCCCTCCCCCTGGCATTGTCTCAGGTGCCGGCCGAGGGAGAGGAGATTAGCAGGGAGACAGGTGGCTCGGATCAGAGTGATGGAGAAACATCATTCCTGGACGTACGCCTCCAAAGGCGTGATAAACGATTGCAGCAGTTCAGGAGGCGTGCTAGGGATTAGAACTGAGTCACTGGACCACACCCCAGAGACTATATAATAGAGGGTGGTGGTCAGTGATCCTTGTGACGAACAAAACTAACCTTGGATAGTCACTAAAGCCTCGTTCGGAACTGCTGAGAGAAATATTTATTGTCGGACATTTGGAAGCTGAGTATTTATCTTTCTGTTTTTCTGTGAAAATAAAGGCACTTGGCAGATGGTGTGTCTATCGCTGCCAAGTTGGAGATAAAGAAATTGGGTGTGTTCCAAAGTGTTTCCTTAACCCTCAGCTGGCTGTGTTTGTGTGTGTGGACGGGGACAGATCAAGTCAAGAACTGTTTATATGAAGTTACTTCACTACCGTATTGATTTATATTCATCCATGGAGACTCCATATTGTTGCACATTCTAAGCAAGGAGATGTCCTCATTTCTGAATAGGCTTCTGGAATTGAAGGCCATCAACTGATGGAAGGCGAGACCAAGACATCTTTCAACCAATCCCTTTCTTTAATAACCTCCTCTCTTTCTGTCCCTTTTGCTTCAGTTTCTCCCATCCCTTTGTATTTCTCCACACTGTTGGGTTCTCTTTTCTTCCTATCCCTTTCTCTACAGTCCATCTCAGGTGGCTTCTAAGCTAAATAGCAGATCATGTTGCTCAATGTGAATCGTTTACCTGGGAAATTAGGGAAGGTTGCTTTGGGACAACCACTTTTTAAATTTAGATGGTCAGAGCAAAATGATGGTTGCATCTCAAAGGCGCTTTTTCAAAAGGCAACCTAACTGCTTTTTCCCTTGAGTAAGAAGCAGTAGTAGTTTCGCTTCTAATCCAAGAAGCTTCATCGATTCCAGCAGGATGGTGAGGGTGATGGAAGGATTAGTTCTGACGAGATGAGATGGGGGGTTGGAAGGATCATATTGCTTTGCAGTCATCTGGTCATTAGCACTCTCCCTGAGAGCTCGAGGGCACTTGGGTGTTTATCTATGCCCCCAGAGTAACCTGAATCAGTGTGCAATTGGTTGTGGAATCTTCTTGGAACTGCTGAAAGGACTATGTTGTAGACAGGAGATAGGGAGTGTCTTATCCCTCCCCCCTCTGTTAAGAGAGGGCTGCTTAAATGTTAACATAAATAGCCTCTTTTACCCCTCTGGTCCTCTCTATCCAGAATGTGGACTTTGCTGTCTTCGAAAGAGTGGCCTTTCTCCCTTTCAAACGCAGATGGACTGCTGAATTTTGTCCTGATGGGTTTGTGCTTCTATGTCGTGCCACGTGTTTGTGAAGTGGTTGTTTTGTTTCAATGTACAAGAAGGTTGCATCTTTCTTGCCTTCTTCTGCTTCATCCCCAAATATGGTGGTACCAGTGATGGGATTCAAAAAATTTTTACTACCGGTTCTGTGGGCGTGGCTTGGTGGGGGTGGCAGGGGAAAGATACTGTAAAATCTTCATTTCCACCCTACTCCAGGGGAAGGTTACTGCAAAATCATGATTTCCTCCTGATCAGCTGAGACTCGGGAGGCAGAGAGTAGATGGGGGCGGGGCCAGTCAGAGGTGGCATTTACCGGTATTCCGAACTACTCAAAATTTCCCGCTACCTGTTCTCCAGAACTGGTCAGAACCTGCTTAATAGCACCTCTGGGTGGTACCCACAGGTGGCGAAACCACCTCCCTCAGCCAAGGTGTGTGGCAGGCCCTCCTCAAGACGTTTGCTCATAAATAACAGGTTTTTATTTTAGAAATATTGCTGAAAAGGATTCATTTTTCTACTGGATCACTTCAGCAGCAGGGGAATAAAAAGGTGTGAATATTGAATGAACTTCAACGGGCTTGAAGGATAACACCGCCACTCGTTAAAAAATTCAATTAACCTTATCTTTCTTTAACATGATTAATTATCCTACAGATAAATGACTCCTTTGGGGAAAAAAAAAAGAGCATCATCTTTTGAGCCGTACCTGTCTAACATGCTTTGCTTGTCCTCCTTCCTTTTGCCAAACCAAGTTGCCCTTTTTAGCATATTTGTACGCAATTCATAAAGGGGGGGGGAGATACAATGGTTGTAGAACCGTGATGGCGAACCTATGGCACCCGTGCCACAGATGGCACGCGGAGCCATTATCTCTGGCCATGCGAGTTTTGCCCTAGGTCAGCTGCAGCGCGCATATGTATGCCGGCCAGCTGATTTTCAGGCCTTCCGGGCCCACCAGAAGTTGGGAAACGGGCTGTTTCCGGCCTCTGGAGGGGTGGGGAAGGCTGTTTTCACCCTCCCCAGGCTCCAAGAAAGCCTCTGGAGCCTGGGGAGAGCAAAAGACAGGACATCCAGTCCCACCGTGCCATCGCGTGCCAAAAGTGGGGGAACCGTGGAGGGGGGGATGTCGCACACACATGGATAGGGGGCAGGGCACATTGAATTATGGGTGTGGGCACATGCATGCATGCCCCCCCCGGGCGCCCCCCCCTCCCACTTTTGGCACACAACGGCAAAAAGGTTAGCCATCACTGTTCTAGAACATTCTTTATGCAACGATTCAAAACTGGCTGGTAGCAAAATTGAATGCACAAGTGTTTGAATGTTTAAAAATGCGACCAACTCCACCATTTCCAAGAAAGCTGCGCTTATCTACTTTATTACGCAATTTTACTGAGTTTTAAGACAATGAGTTTTAAAGCCATTTCAGAGATTATTCTGTACAGCAAGCCGAACGGGAATCGTGTAATATTGAAAAGTGTTTCTTTCGGGAAGAAGAATTTGTGCCGTAACAGAAGACATATGTTCCCAACAAGAGGGGACTGGGGAGGAGGGAACGCCTGGGAATCAGTTTGCCCTTCTTTCGAAAACAAGCCAAGTGACATATGGAGCTACTGTTGACTTTGGCCAACTAGCCTAATTGGCACCGAAGGTTGGAAAGCTTTATTTACAAGATATTGACATGAGTTTCTAGGAGAAATGAGTCAAGCATGTAATACTTTTTTTTAACCCAATGACAGGAAGGCCCTTCATATATTCCCAACTCAATTCAAGTCTATTAAACCAACTCCGCAAAGGCCCCACCCAAATTCCTGGAGTTACACATGATGCACGACAACTGTTGGAACTCTGCTCAGAGTCTTGGCGCCACGTGGCTTCGATTCTGGCCTTCTCGCTGCCTCATTCCTCAGGAGGTTCTTCTTCAAGGTTCTTCTCGGGCACCTTCTCTGTCTTGCCTTCCGATGGATTGCTGAACCCGGGATCTTCTGGCGTAGTTCCATCTCCATCGTAGATGATATCTTCTGGATTTGGAGGTGGGGGACAGAATTCTTCACTGGGGAACATTTCTTGAAAGATGGCTTCGGCCTGTCGGAAAACCAATATATTATTTTGGAAATCTCGGGGGGGCTCCTTGGCAATCTTTCATTTTAGCTGGGTCCCCTCCCCTGCAATATTGTTATTTTATCAAATCACAAATAGGTTTTACAATAAATGGTGGCCAATGCAATTTAGCATCCAGATGCTTTGACCCAGTTCTTTCTCTCTCTCTCCCCTTCCTTCCTTGCTTCCTTGCTTCTCCTTTCCTTCCTTCCTTTCCCTCCCTCCTTCCTCCCCTCCCCCTCCTTCTACTCCCTCCCTCCCTCCTTTCCTTCCTTCCTTCCTTTCCTTCCTTCCCTCCCCCTTCCTTCCCTCCCTCCCTCCTTCCTCTCCCTCCCTCCTTTCCTTCCTTCCCTCCCTCCCTCCTTCCACTCCTTCCCTCCCTCCTCTCCCTCCCTCCTTTCCTTCCTTCCCTCCCCCTTCCTTCCCTCCCTCCCTCCTTCCACTCCTTCCCTCCCTCCTTCCTCTCCCTCCCTCCTTTCCTTCCTTCCCTCCCCCTTCCTTCCCTCCCTCCCTCCTTCCACTCCCTCCCTCCCTCCTTCCTCTCCCTCCCTCCTTTCCTTCCTTCCCTCCCCCTTCCTTCCCTCCCTCCCTCCTTCCACTCCTTCCCTCCCTCCTTCCCTTCCTTCCTTTCCTTCTTCCCTCCCTCCCAGCCATACTTTTTGTTCCCTCCTAGGCTGCCGAGCTGTCAGGCTAGTTTTTACCTGAATACACTGTCAGCAGAAGATTTTAAGTGAGTTACTTATAGACTCTGGGCTATAAGTAGCTCACCCCTGTGTTAAAAAGACAGGGAACAATTTAAAGAAGTATGAACACAATGCCATAGATTTTAAATCCAACTGATATCAAAAGAAGGGAGACTCAAAGGGAAAAGTTGATCGGCTCAGAGCATATAAATATGCTTGAAGCTTCTTTAATGTGTGGTTTTGTATGAGAATACAAGTAAATCTAGTCACCATTTATTTTTAAACAGTGTAAGCAAGGGAATATACATGCGAGGTATTTTAAATTACTATTGTTTTTTTTTTCTCCCCCCCAAAATACCTGATATCTATTTGGCCTGAGAGAACTTGCTTGCCTTAAGTCATCTATATTCCTACCTTACCCAGAAAAGTGAATGATTTACCTGTTTGACAGCACAGTCATTCCCGAGTGCCCCATCTGGCCCAGAACAAACGTACATGTTGGAGGGCAAATTGTCATACGAAGCCCTGTCAACGCTGGAGGAATCCCTCATGTTGAAATACACGGACCAGAGAACCTGAGGTTTGGTTCCTTCTCCTTCATCTTCCCCTTCTGAAACAACAGGGCAACTGGTCTTAGCATCCAAAACTCTCAAAGGAACTGAAACTTGGAAGACTTCAGCAAAATGTGAAAAGCAAAGCATTGGGGATTCTCTTTAAAGGAAGAGAAGATAGCAAACATTTCTGACTCTGCGGACCAGTGATGGCAGCACGGGGAGGAGGGGGGGGAGAGGGAGGGGATGGTTTTCACATGTGCCCGCCACTTAACAGATTAACAGAGTTGGGAGGGACCTTGTAGATCATCTAGTCCAACCCACCCCCCTCTGTGTGGGCACACATGCTGTCGCCAGCTGCTTTTCCGGGTTCCGTCACACGCATGCACATCGGACAGCTGGTCCAGCGTGCATGCACACCAGACAGCTGCCCTCTTCTGCGAAGACTATCTGTCCGCCACGCATACATGCAATGGAACACGGAAGAGCAGCTGGCTGCCGCACGCATGCACACCAGTCAGCTGCTCTCTTCTGGGTTCCAGCGCTCTGGCATGCGTGCACACATACGCTCCAGTTTTGGCACTCCATGCCGAAAAGGTTAGCCATCACTGCCCTACACCATTTCTGACAGATGGAAGTGACCTTTGTAGGTCATTTAGTCCAACCTTCCCCCTCAACCAAGCAGGAGACCCTACAGCATTTTTGACAGATGGCAGCCCAGGCTCTTCTTGAATGCTTCCAGTGATGAAGCTCCCACAACTTCTGAAGACAAGCTCTTCCATGGGTTGATTGTTCTGTCAGAAAATTCCTCCTTATTTCCAGGTTGAATCTCTCCTTGATCAGTTTCCATACATTATTCCTTGTCTGGCCTTTGGGTGCTTTGGAAAATAGCTTGACCCCCTCCTCTCTGTGGCAGCCCCTCAAATATTGGAAAACTGCTATCATGTCTCCCCTGGTCCTTCTCTTCACTAGACTAACCATGCCCGTTCCTGCAACAGTTCATCGTATGTTTTAGCCTCCAGTCCCCTAATCATTCTGGTTGCTCTTCTCTGCACTCTTTCATAGAGTCTCAACTTGTGCAAATGGAGCTTTGCGTGTTCATGTGCTCGCCTGCTGCTTGTGCAGCCCAGTTCCCAAAGGGTCACTGGGCCACGGATCAGAGGTTGGGGACCCTTGCAGGAGAACAATATGGAATTTAAAGAGTCTGCGCAGACAAATCGGCTGCCCTGTGGGTAGGGCCAGTTTTGAGAACTTCCATTTATCAGAAGACAAGCTAAATTATTGTAGTCCACTAACATTTTCTGCCATCTCGGGAGGAACTTTGCAAGGCTAAGAGAGAGACGGCATCTTTGTTTCGCAACAACTCAGATTCCTATCTTCTTCTTTTTTTTCATTATTATGGTTCATCGCACAGTCAGCCAGGTGTTCAGACTGGATTTGGCATTTTTTTTTTTTGTGTACGTCTATCGAATCCTTCCCTGGGACCTGGGATAGGCAGGTGTGGACGTTTGATGGTGTTTCAAAGTATCGCTGGAGGATGTAAACGGTTCTGAGCAAAACTGCCTTTTGCAACTGACCGAAGGTGATTTTGTCAATGACGATGGTGACCGAGTGGTGCTCCAGTTGTTTTGGGATCGCACCCAAGGCGCCTACTGCAATGATGACGATGATCGTGGTGGGTGGTCACACTGTCATTTAGATCTTTAGACCAGATTTTTATCCAACTCTCCATGTTCTTCCCAAGGACATGGGATAGATAGATGTTGCCTGATAGTATTACAGGTATAAATCATCATCATCATCATCATCATCATCATCATCATCATCATCATTGCACAGTCAGCCAGATGTTCAGACTAGGTTTGACATTTTTGTCTACCTATCAAGACCTTCCTTACCAAGGACCTGGGATCAGCAAATCTGGATGTTTGATGGTGTTACAGATATGGTCGCAGGATGGGAGCAGTTCCAAGGAAAGCTGCCTTTTGCAATTGACTGATGGCAAATTTGTCAATGCCAATGGTGGTGGTATTATTATTATTATCTCTTTTATTCATTAAACATGAGACTCAGTCAACTGAACATTTTAAAATGTATTACAAATACCATTGACTGGCGCTAATGGTTGATATGGGTTGCTGCCATCATCATCATCATCATTATTATATTATTCATTAAACATGAAACTCATATAATAATATATCATTATAGTATAATATTATAATTATATATTATATAATTTATATTATTATTATTAATCTTTTTTAAAAAAGATAGGTGGGGTAGAGCATCTAGCAGGCAACGAGGGAGATTATCCAGTCTTATTTGTGCCTGTGAACAAATTGTTGCCTGTAATCTTGAAACAACTGTTCACAAAAATAATAGTTCATTTTTTCTCGTATCGTTTGGGAGGGTCCGTCCGCCAGGAGAGAATGGAGCCCTTTCTCGAATATTATTAAAAGTTCCTACTGCTCCTTTTTTTTTTTTAAAGTTACTTCTTCATAATTTAGGCAGGAAAATGAATAAAGTCCTCTTCCTTTAGGTGACTTTGCTTCTCTGACCTGCCATGGCCCAGTGCTCGCTTTATCTGGTGATTCATTTTCAATAACTCCAACAGTATTTGTTCTGACATTTTAATTAAAATACGACTACTACCTCATCTTGATGATAAAAAGGCCTATGTGTCAGTGAAAACTACCTTCTCAGTGCCTCAGTGCACCTGAGGACTCTCCTGATCAGAGGCTTCCTCTGAACGAACTCCGGGCAGCTTCTAAACAATACATCACTTCAAAACTAGACCATTTTAAACATTAAGATTAATGCTAAGAAAGAAAGGGGAGGGGAAGCCGGGAGGAAAGAGAAGGGAAGGCAAATGTTCAGAGGCAGCCTAGCTTTTTTTTTTCCCCCTTCTGTCTAGGCTCTGGTAGTTCTTGATCACAGTTAAAAGTTAGAAAATTTAAGTTTGAGAAGGTTTGTTTGAAGCAAAGGATCTACCAAGGTTTATTTCAACTCTCTGCTAGTGATAATAGAGTAGTAGAAAACTTTCTTCTTCTTCTTCTTCTTCTTCTTCTTCTTCTTCTTCTTCTTCTTCTTCTTCTTCTTCTTCTTCTTCTTCTTCTTCTTCTTCTTCTTCTTCCTCTTCCTCTTCTTCTTCTTCTTCTTTTCTTCTTCTTCTTCTTCTTCCTCTTCTTCTTCCTCCTCCTCCTCCTTCCTTCCTCCTCCTCCTTCCTTCTTCTTCCTCCTCCTCCCTCTTCCTCCTCTTTTTTTTTCCAAAAACATTTTTATTTTTATTTCTCATAAGCACATTTACATGTACAGTCATTTATCCATCATTTTTCATTCATCTTATCTTTTAACTTTCATTTTTCATTTTTACTTTTTTGGGGCTGCTCTTTTACCATTTACCCTTCTTTATTTTACCACAACCTTTCTTCTTCTCCTCCCCTTCTCTTCCTTCCTCTTTCTCCTCCTACTTTCTTCGTTCTTCCTCTCCTTCTCTTTTCTACTTCCTCTTCCCTTCCCCCACTCCTCTCTTCTTCCCCCCTTCTAGCCTTCTCTCCTACTCGTCTTTCCCCTCCCTTTCTCCTTCTCCTCCTTGATGAACTGATACTGAGGATCTTTTGAAATCTGCATTACAAGTAATCCTTGATTTACAACAGTTCATTTAGAGCAGGGGTGTCAAACTGGCGGCCCATGGGCCAGATGCGTCACACGCAGGTCACACCCACCCCAGCTCCGCGAAGGAGAAACACGCTGCAAAACGTCATGTGGTGGCAACGAATTTGATTTTGAGACTGTTTGAAGTTACATCACTGAAAAAAAGTGACTTATGACAGTTTTTCACACTTTATGATCATTTCTGTTGGTCATGTGACCAAAATTTGGATGCTTGGCAACTGGTTCGTATTCAATTTTCAATGGCTGGCACAGGAATTCTGGGAGTTGAAGTCCACAAGTCGTAAAGGGGTCATAGCTGTCCAGCCCTGCCTTAGAGATGGCGAAATGTTTTGGGGGGAAAGATTTGAAACCTTCATGCCCCCTTCGCACTTGGGAAAAAAAAAATACAGGGACACACATTTGGCAGAAAAGGGGGTGGGGTGGGGGAATCATTTAGCCAGATGATGATTACAGAATGGGTATCAGGCGCCTTGAATGGGAAGAAAAATGGCAAATCTTCATTTTCGTTTAATCTTAAATTGCCCCCCCCCCCGCCACTTCACCTGTTTCTGCAACACTGAATAACTGCTCCACTACGTGTGTCAAATCTTCTTTAGCGGTTTGAATGGAAGGACAGGTCAAATGAACCAAATCTGTGAAAAGAACGGAAGAGCAAAGCGGTTATTCAAGGCGCCGATTCATTCGCTCGATTGATATCCTGTCTTGCTATTGGTAATGAAAGCTCAAGGTGACCAACGACGATACAGAAGCCCCCCCCCCCAAAAAAAAAACACACACACATACACACACAAAAATGAACAAAGAAGGGTTAAACAGCAACCGTTGAGGATTGTAGGCCTGGTGGAAGAGATGGATCTCGGTTGAATCAAGAGCCAAGCGTGTGTGGATCCATGAATTGCCCGATTTCAATTATTTGAATGTTTTGACGACTTGCAACGATTTGGGTTGAAGCCCAGCCTGCTTGGAAGCCATGCAAGTGAAGGCGACAGGTTGCCTGTTGGAAGCCATGTGATCTACAGGTTTCAATGTCAGGGCAGGTTCTTGTGATAGAAGTAGAATCGTTACACTTTTGTGTCTCGAAAGGGTCACACCAATATCTTAACTTCTGCTTCTCCAAAAGCAACAGCGACTTGGCGTTGTAACAGTTAATCTGTAACAGATTAACAGAGTTGGAAGGGACCTTTGTAGGTCATCTAGTCCAACCGCCGCCCCCCGCAATCAAGCAGGAGACCCTACACCATTTCTGACAGATGGCAGCTCTTCTTGAAAGCTTCCAGTGATGAAGGTCCCACAACTTCCGAAGGCAACTTCTGTTCCGTTGCTTGATTGTTCTCACTGTCAGAAAAGTTCTCCTTATTTCCAGGTTGAATCTCTCCTTGTTCAGTTTCCATCCATTATTCCTTGTCTGGCCTTCAGGTGCTTTGGAAAATAGGTTGACCCCCTCCTCTCTGTGGCAGCCCCTTAAACACTGGAACACTGCTAAGTTAAAGTTTTAAGTTAAGTTTAACTTTATTGTCATTGTACGTGTATACACAGTATATCCACACAACGAAATTCACTTAACACCCAAAGACCAGACCCAACACACATAACAATCCCCAAACATACTCCCACCCACCACAAATTCCCCGCCCCTGAACCACCCAAACATCCACACAACAGACCAAGTAATGCTGTCCAACAGTCACTGATGACTCAACTCAACTCCCTTTAGTTCATTGTTGAATGCAATTATTGCTCTGGGATTAAAAACTATTCACAAAACGTGTGGTCCGAGTTTTATTTGTTCTGTATCTTCTGCCAGAAGGCAGCAGTCCAAAAAAGATTGTAAGCAAGATGGGAAGAATCTCTGAGAATGTTATGCTATCATGGTCCTTCTCTTCACTAGACTAGCCGTGCCCAGTTCCTGCAACCGTTCATCATATGTTTTAGCCTCCAGTCCCCTAATCATCTTGGTTGCTCTTCTCTGCATTTTTTCTAGAGTGTCAACATCTTTTTTATAGTGTGGTGACCAAAACTGTATGATGACTCACCACACAGCATTCAAAACTGTATGTTTTTTCTTAAAAGGTTTGGAGGAAGAGGAGGAAGGAAAGAAAGAAGGAAAGCTAAGGATGAAGGACCTTTCTTGAAAGTTATCTAATCCTCTCTATCTGGCTGGAATCCAGAAGAACAAAGTATATTGATTAGAGATCTAATTACCACATATTAATAACAGGTCCTGAATTTTTATGCTAAAATGAGGCCAAGGAGGAAAAATAGAGAGGCAGCAACACGATTGGGGAACATAGGACAACCTGAAGGCAATTTCTTCCCCTCCATCCTATTTAGGACCATTTACTGGTTCAGGATTCACATTTTTTTTTATTAGTTTGTCATAATATAAAATACAAAGGAGAATGAAAAAAGGGGAAACTAAGGGAGGAAAAAGGAAAGAAGAGAGAGTGTAGAGCAGTGACGGCTAACCTTTTTGCCATTGCATGCCAAAAGCGGGGGGGGGGAAGCGCGAGGGGGTGTTGTGCGCATGTGTGTCCACACCCATAATTCTATGCGCCCTGCCCGCCTGCACTCCCCCCACTTTTGGCATGCGATGGTATGGTGAGCCCATTTTTCGCCCTCCCCAAGCTCCAGAGCCTTTCTAGAAGTCTGGGGAGGGTGAAAATGGCCTTCCCCATCCCCCCCCCCCCGAGGCCCTCTGGAGGCTGGAAACATCCTGTTTGCTGACTTCTGGCAGGACCGGAAGGCTGTTTTTGCCCTCCCCAGGCTCCTAGAAAGGCTCTGGAGTCTGGGGAGAGTGAAAAACGGGCCTTCCCCCCACCCCCGAGGTCCTCTGAAGGCCGGAAACTGCCTGTTTCCCTACTTCCGGTGGGCCCAGAAGGCCTGAAAATAAGCTGAGCTCGCGTGCCCACCAATATGGCTCCGCGTGCCACCTATGGCTCGCGTGCCACATGTTCCACCATCACTGGTGTAGAGTAAAAGGGGAGAATTTTTTAAAAAAACGTTGACTTCCGACTCTTTTTAGTACAGCGGAAGATAATACCATTACAGCCACCACTTTTTGCTTTTATACATTAATATATACTACCGTGTTTCCCCGAAAATAAGACCCTGTCTTATATTTTTTTGAACCCTGAAATAAACGCTTGGCTTTATTGCCATGCACTCAAAAGCCCGATTGGGCTTATTATCAGGGGATGTCTTCCTTGGGGGGAAAACAGGGTAGCAGGTGTGGGATTCAGCCGGTTGGGGCAAACAGAATGTTAATTTTAATCTGGTTCGCCGAACCGGTTGTTCCAAGGACTGGCTGACTCCGCCCCTCCCCTCCCAGGGGTCTTCACGCAGCCCATTTTGGATGCCAGGTAAGTGCAGGGCGCTGTTCTACAAAGCTGTTCTAATCAGCAAAACCCAAACTCAGAACAGGTCAATGGTTCAGGATACTGATGGGCTATTAGAGATATGGGAGCAGGTGAAATAATTGAAAACAAAATGGAGCTATTGGGGAAAAGAGTGGCTGGTTAGAATACCGAACAGCTACAGCCATTCTGCAATATTCTCAACTGTTTTAATGGTTTCTTCCCGAAAAGCAATACAGGTAGTCCTTGATTTACAACCATTTGCTTAGTGGCCATTCAAAGTTACAACAGCACTGGAAACAGTGACTTAGGGCCGTTTTTCACACTTACGACCATTGCAGCACCCCCCTCCCCCCACGGTTACGTGACCAACATTCAGACCCTTGGCAACTGGCTCGTATTTATGACGGTTGCAGAGTCCCAGGGTCACGTGATCCCCGTTTGCGACCTTCTGACCAGCAGATGGAGAAGCCAGATTCGTTTAACAACCGGGTTGCTAACTTAACCGCTGCAGGCATTCACTTAACAACTGTGGCGAGAAAGATCGTAAAATGGGGCAAAACTCACTCAATGTCTCGCTTAACAACAGAAATGTTAGGCTCGACTGTGGTCGCAAGTCAAGGACCACCTGGTTTTTTTTTTTCCTCCCTTACTGGGATTGAGAACCTTCAGCCTACGCTGAGTTTAAGAGTCCAACCAGCTGTGCTGAGTCAAGCATCTGGGAATTCCTGCCAAGGATTTTCCTGCATCTTTCATTTGGCAGCGCAGTTATAATTCAGGAGGGGTTAAAAAAAAAAAAGAGCTGTGTGTCAAATGCTCCCATCCTGTGGCGTCTTCCTACGGAGTTTAAAAAATTAAGATAACCATCTGTCATTCTAATGAATGAGCATTAACGGTCCCGTTGACCTGAAGTGTAAATACATAATTAGAGCCTTTTCTCCAAAGCTTATTAAAAACGATTTTAATAATAGGGGGACGAAATAGGCAGAGAGATTCAAGTGCAGGTAAGTAATGAGGCGAATGACATCGTACGCTTAAGAGCAGATTTTCCCAATTTACAACGTCGGTTGCAAAAAGGGGGAGGAAGTCCCACCAAGTTTCCAGTCCGAGGACTGGCAGCATTTTGGGAGGAAGGGGGGAAAATGGCCACCCCTTTGCGACCTCGCTGAAAAGTGGGGACAACAATTTCTACAAAGGGAGGGAATAAACGTCTTATTCGCAGGATGTAAGTAACTTACTATTCCCACAAATAGGAAAGCAGGGGGAAATCGAAAAAGTATTTCTATTTCTTTTCAAAACAATTTCTACTCTAGTCCTTACAACAATGCAGTTTTAAGCGTGGTAATTCTGATCCTGACCGATTTTTTTATTGTGACTGAACTGAGCACAATCCAATCGATAAAAACAAGAAAGGAGTGAAGGATTGACAACAGTGGTGGGTTGCTCCCGGTTCGCAAGAACCGGTAGTAAAAATTTGTAGTAGATCAGAGAACCGGTAATAAACATTGGCTGGCCATGCCCCCAAACCGGTCCCCGGCCCGGTCGCCACTCGCTTACCCTGCCCACCTCATCAGAGGCTTTTTTTTTCTTTTAAAAGCACTTTTTCTACAACTTCTTCGGCCGAAAAAAATGCTTTTAAAAGTTTTTAAAAAAAGCCTCTGATGATCGCGCGGCTCAGCTGGGATCGTCAGAGGCTTCTGAAAACATTTTTTTCTGCAACCTCTTAAGGTTATAGAAAAAAACGTTTTTAAAAGTTAAAAGAAAAAGTTGGCCAAGCCCACCCAGTCACATTACCCCCCACCAAGCCACGCCCACAAAATAAGCCATGCCCACAGAACCGGTAGTAAAAAAATTTAGAACCCACCCCTGATTGACAATGAGCACTGGGAACCCAAAGTTTTTATAAAGGCACTAAGGCTGAAATAACAGTTTTAAATACTAAACTCCTTTGTTTAAATCCAGGGGTATCCAACTTTGGTAACTTTAAGACTTCTGGACTTCGACTCCCAGAATTCCCCAGCCAACATTGAATTCAGATTTCCGTTCTTAAAGTTGCCAAGGTTGGACACCCCTAATTTAATCCAAAGGATCCACAAAACAAGAGAAATCCACAAGAAAATTCTACTGATGATGTTACTTAGTCTGGTAACGAAACGTTCAGAAACTAAATTGAAACAAGCTTGGAGAGCATACCCCTGCCAAAATCCCAGGGATCCATTTTATAGATCCATTTTATAACTTCATCCTATCCATTCCTTATAATAAATTTTCAATACACATGTGAATTCATCTAATCATCAAGGTTAACCTAATGAGCGGTGCGGTGGCCTACAGGTGGAGCTCTCGCCTCACAATCAGCAGGCTGTGAGTTCGATCCTAGGTAGAGTCAGATATTTCTCTCTCTGGGTACAATGAGAATATATCTGCTGGGGGAAAACTCCGCATTGGCAACAGGAAGGGCATCTGGCCAGTAAACACTCAGTTCCATTCAGTTGCCCATACTCCACCCCGCAAGAGATTATGGGGTCATTAAAAGAAGAACATGATGATGATCGAGATTAATCTAATCAATCACATTGATTGCTACAGTCGGTTGCATAACTAATGAGTATCTGCAATTGGAATGTAACCTATCAAATAAAAGCATGATTTGCATACAACTGTAAAGATGGGCTTCTAATCCCGTCTCTTCTTTAAGCTCCTTCTCTTCCATCTCTGGTACCGATCCTATCAATAAAACAACCTGGGCTTCCATGTCTGATCTCGAGTTCAAAAGTACCTCTGGGAAAACCGGGTCTACTCACATGTATTTTTCATGCAGATCATAGCTGAAGAACACAATTCCACAAGGAAAACAGCTGGCTGGCCTTTCTCCTGAGGTGGGACAGTCAAAATGGAAATCTGGAATGGAAACAGAAGATCTTATAGATACCTCATACACACATACATGCACGCATACAGTATGGCCACGCCTCCATGCATGAAACTCTTTTCAGAAGATCATTTGACATAAGGAAATGGGAGGGATTAAAGGTAAAGGTTCCCCTTGTACATATGTGCTAGTCGTTCCTGACTCTAGGGGGCGGTGCTCATCTCCGTTTCAAAGCCGAAGAGCCAGCGCTGTCCGAAGACGTCTCCGTGGTCATGTGGTTGGCATGACTCAACACCAAAGGCGCACAGAACACTGTTACCTTCCCACCAAAGGTGGTCCCTATTTTTCTACTTGCATTTTTTACGTGCTTTCGAATTGCTAGGTTGGCAGAAGCTGGGACAAGTAATGGGAGCTCACCCCGTTATGCGGCGCTAGGGATTCGAACCGCTGAACTGCCGACCTTTTGATCGACAAACTCAGCGTCTTAGCCACTGAGCCACCGCGTTCCTGTGGGAGGGATTAGAAAGGTTTAATTTCAGCAATGCTCCGTCACAACTGAGATTTCCCTCAGTTTGGCGCCGCCATTTGTCCAGTTGTCATGGTGAAAAAGCCAGGAAGACATTATTCCTTCAGCTTGAGATGCCACCACCTGGTCTTCTAAGTTCTACATGCATTTTTTTATCTAATCAACTGAGATCTACGAGTAACTTTTTTTAAAAAAATTCAGTGGGATCAAATGCGAATCCATTTTTACTTCTAACAAATATTCCGCCAATCAAACGTTTACTAATATTTCCAAAATTTGAGTTCTGGGACCTAAGGCCTTCTTATTAAGTAGGAAAGAATCCAGAGTTGGCAAAGCCAAATCCACTTTTACAAAACACTGTAAATAACTAACTAGACAAAAATTAATCTGGGATATTAGATGGTCCTGAGGAAAGGGGAAATGAGCTCGAGTGGGTGGGCTCACCTGCTGATCAGAGCTCTCATTATTCTGTATAGATCCATCAGTTATGAGAATTGCTCTGGAGATCTGCCTGCAAGCGAATAAGCAAAGCTCCATCATCAAACATCATCATCATCATCATCATAACAACAACAATAATAATAATAATAATAATAATAATAATGTGGAAAAAGTTGTCAGAAATGAGAAGGTGAAGATCTTGTGAGACTTTCGAATACAGACGGATCGTCATTTGGAACACAACATGCCAGATATCACAGTTGTCGAAAACCAAAACGTACAATTTATTAATATCGCTGTACCAGGAGACGCCAAAGTTGAAGAAAAAGAACTGGAAAAAAATAGCAAAATGTCGCAACCTGGCCATCGAAACTACACAGCTATGGATGAAACATGTAACAGTGATACCCACTGTCATCGGGGCACTTGGTACCATGTCCAAGAATTTTATAAGATACATCAACAAATTGCAGCTTCCTGCAATAACACCAGCGGAACTGCAAAAAACTGCACTACTCGGAACATTGTACATTTTAAGAAGATACTTGGTTAATACCTAGGGCGCTGGCAGTACCCGTTATCAACCATCAGCGCCAGCCAATGGTATTTGTCATACATTTTTAAATGTTCAGTTGACGGAGTTTCATGTTTAATGAATAAAATAATAATAATAATAATAATAATAATAATAATAATAATAATAATAATGTACTTGGTTGATATGTAGGATGCTGGCAGCAACCCGTATCAACCATTAGCACCAGTCAATGATATTTGTAATGCATTTTTAAATGTTCAGTTGACTGAGTTTCATGTTTAATGAATAATAATAATAATAATAATAATAATAATAATAATAATAATAATAATAAGGCATATGGATCCACATTTGGTTTTCATAAAAAACAGCACACGTTGCCCCAATTCAAGTAATGTTCTACATTCGGCAGTCTGAACACGGTTAATGACATTTTCACATATGCCCTGCTTAAGTTAAGAAATTAATAATGACTCAAATCAAGCTTATATAAAGGTTACAGCGCTTGCTTAATAGCCATCAAAATGTAATGAAGACACCGAGGACTCCGTACGGAATGTGATGTTTAGCCATCTTGAAGTTATTTCCAACAGCGAATCGCTGTGCGGAGAGCGAGCGTGCAAGCGGTTACCCACGGCTGCTGTAATGCGCAGTCATTCCAATGCTGAAATTCAAATGCCAGCCAGAAGTTGTCGTAGGTGCCTATGATTAAAGCTCCCTGAAAGCTCCCAACTGCCTTCTCCTGCTTCGTGCAAGCCACTTGGAGAACTAAAGAGATCATCAAGGATGCTGTGGCAGTGGGAAACGTTGAGAAGAAGCCCCAGTGCGAGTGGGGCTTCCAGATGGTTAAGACTATCCATGTCAATGACCAAGGAAGGGCACTAGGATTATCTCCTTGGGCTCCAGGTCTAATTGATGTCCCTGAGCTTGCTAGAAAGAGCTGTGTGGATTTCAACCAAAAGCCTGCTATTTTATTAATAGAACTGTCAGGTTTCGATGTCGTCTCAAATAAAATAAATTGCATTTCCAAACAAATAGTCTTTGAAGAAATCTTTCATTTTATTAAGCACGACAACCTGTCCCCGATTGTGGCGTAGCCAACACTGACTTCCTGACTCCAAAACCTTCCCTTTCCGTTCCCCAATTCTCTGCATCTCATTGGCCCTCTTCCCAAATCACTCTCCCCATATCTACTACTTCAGCTCCCAGGAATGTCCCCCCTCCCATCTCATCTCCTAGGGGATATTATCTTCAGGGAAAATAAGTAGGTGAGAAGTCAAGCGTCCTCTTGCCAGCTGCCCCCTCTTCTCCTTCTTATGTCAGCACTAGAGTAAATGCAGGTTGAAGTGCTGACAAGAAGATAGAATAATAGGGACCTTGGAGGTCCAACCCTTGGCTCAAGTAGAAGACCTTATACCAGGGATGGCGAACCTTTTAGACACCGAGTGCCCAAACTGTGTGTGCGCGCATGCCCAAACTGAAAGGTGTGTGAACACGTGAATGCATGCCTCTGAGGACATGCATGAAAATGTGCATGCACGGACATGTACAAACATGCACATGTGCAAACATACACAAATGCACACGTGCGCATGCACAGAAGAGACCTGATGACTAGCCGGCTGGTGGGAGGCGGGGCATCCCAACCCTGGCAGTGCGGCAAAAGGTAAGATCTTTTTCTTTCGTGAGCTTCTGTTTCGTCGTTTGCAGGGAAACGGAAGCTCACACAAGAAATGCCACAGAGATCTGACCTGGGGCGATAGTGCGCGTGCCAGCAGAGAGGGCTCTGCGTGCCATAGGTTTCTCTTTCTGGACAAATGGCTGTCCAGTCTCTTCTTGAAAACCTCTAGTGGTGGAGTATCCACAATTCCAGCGGGCAAGCTATCCCTTTGGGGTGCAATGTAGACCAGCATGGTGCACTCCAGGCTACGTGACTTTGTCACAACTAAATGGCATTCTGGCTGGTGGATCTCATAAGGATCTCTCAGCAACATGTGAGCCGAAAATAATAACGGTTAATACTGTATTCTGTTACACCATATCATCTTCTTTTAGCGACTCCATAATCCCTTGCGGGGTGGAGTCTGGGCAAATGAATGGAGTTGAGTGTTTACTGGCCGGATGCCCTTCCTGTCACCAATGCGGAGTTCTGTTCAGCAGATACACATTCTCATTGTGCCCGGAGAGAGAAATATCTGCCTCTACCTAGGATCAAACTCACAGCCTGCTGATTGTGAGGCGAGAGCTCCTCGCTCTAGGGCACCGCACCACTCAATTCTGTTACACCATATGAAATAAATAAAAGCTATTCTACTGATTAATTTATCTCAATGTCAGAAAATTTCTCCTTACTTCTAGGTTGGATCTCTCATTAATAACCTTGTACCCATTTATTTCGTGTTCTGCCCTCTGGTGCTTTGGAGAATAAGTCAGTCCCCTCTTCTCTATGACAACCTCTCAAATACTAGAAGACAGGTAGGTATCATGATTAAGATCGACTTAATCTTATTCAATCCCCTGCTCACTGCAGGATCCATTGGCATATTGTGTTTCCCCGAAAATAAGATCCTGTTTTACAGTTTTTTGAACCCTGAAATAAGCGCTTGGCCTTATTTTTGAGAAGGTATTATTATTTTGGGGCACATGGAGCAAGATGGGACTCCTCTTGCCGTCTTACCTGATTTCCAGCTTTGTCTCCCTAACCTTAACCAGAGGAAATGGCGAGGATCAGCTGAGCATGCGGTTAAATATTTTCGGGGAGGGCTTATTTTAGCACATGTGCTCAAAAGCCCAATTGGGCTTATTATTCAGGGAAGTTTTATTTTTGGGGAAACAGGGTAGCATTTCTCGATCTTGACAAAATTAAGACGGTGGACTTCAGCTCCAAAAATATTCCAGCCAGTTTTATGGATGTTTTTGCTAATAGAAAAGGGATGGAAATATGAGATGGAGAAACCTTTATTTAACCTTACAAGGAGTGAAGGTTTGTCAAGAAGGGAAATACAATATGAGAATTAAAGCCATCCTATCACTGTCTTGTCTATGTCATATTTATCTGGGCTCCAACCTTTAATCTCTGACCAGGACTGTGCCTATATCTGCATGCATGCTTGACACTAAAGAAAAACAAGTGGGCCATCCATATGCTAGGAGAGGGAACGTAACATTTAATATATTAGTGGACCTTTTTTCAGATTGATTTTTAAAATGAGGACTAATTTTGAACCCAGGGCTCCTGGGGGTTCGCAGGGGGTTGGGAGAACCTCTCGCTAAGGTTCTGTGCAGTTCGGAGAACCCCCAAATCCCACTCTTGGCTGGCCTGCCCACCCTGCCCCTCCCCTCCCAGAAGTTCCCACGCGGCCCGTTTTGGATGCAAGTAAGTGCGGGGCACATGCAGAAGCTGAAAAACGGGCCTACCGGAAGTTCGGGAAGGCCGGAAATGGGCCCGTTTCTGGCCTCCAGAGCCTGGGGAGGCCGTTTTCACCCTCCCGGAGGCTCGAGAAAAGCCTCCAGAGCCCGGGGAGGGCAAAAACGGCCCCCTCTCAGTGGTGCAGGAGGCTGACTAGGCCACGCCCACCACGGCATGCCCACCCAGCAACCAGGCAGAGAACCCCTTGCTAAAATTTTTGAAACCCACCCCTGCATACGAGTAAATAGGTAGAGGCTGCAAGAGGAAATTGGTCTACATATAATTTTTTTCTGACCAATCTGCAGTAACTTCACAGTAATCCAGAGAACCTGACAAAATTAATCGTTGAGGCTGAGATGGATATCCACAAATTTAAGACTTCTAAAACCAGAACATGAGGATACATGAAATGAAAAATGTATCTGAATTTAGGTCTGTCTGATTTACTTTTGAGTAAGCATGCTCTATTAGTTATTCTCGTGTTGATATTTACCTGTAAGATACGTTTTTGCATATTTTTTCTGAAAGGTAACTATCCTCCACAACAAAATAACTTGCACTTATTCTTTGACCGAAATGATCGATGACCGCTTTACACCTGTTGGAAAATAAGCAACCAATGTTTTTAAAAAGCAAAACAATCTGTGTCATTGCTAGATTGAGGAATATAAAATATTTACAGACTATATTAAAAAAATACCAACCAATATGTTTCCTTTCATTTGAGCTTTTAGCGTGAATTAAGAATTTTGTCTGCCCTTTTTTTTTAAGTCTGCCTTGGTTTTATTACGTGAAACTCTGTCAAGGAGGGTTATTTTCAACACTGTTTACACAAAATTGTGTTTGGATATTTTTTTTTAAAAAATATTAATTTGACAAAGAAAAAGAAAGTTAACATCGTTTTTGTAATGATTTAGGCAGCTTTTAACGTTAAACTATCTTTCCAAGAACATTAACTTCTTTAGCCTGTTATTCTTTCTGTACCAGGGGAAATGTTTCCCCAGATTATAGATCTGAAGAATCTGAAGCAATCAATCTATCACCCTGTGTCTATATATCTCCTTCCCTCCCTCCTTTCATTTAAGAATATTTTTGATTATAGACTTTGGAAATAGCTTTTAGACTTCGTGCTCGAGCATGAAGAAAATGAAATGAACTAGGAGCTATGAGATTTTCTGATTAAATTAGTTTATAGAAATGGCTAGTATTACTAAGTATGTAAAAGTAAAAAGTTGAAGTTGTAATTTTACTTTGTATTGTATTCTATTGTGCAGAAAAAGGGTGGAAGTCAATCCTTTTTGTCTTTCCCATTTTATTCTACACTTCTTTTTTTCCCCTTTCTTTCCCTTTCCCATTTCCCTACTATTTTTATTTCAAATCATGATAATCTTAATACACACACACACACACACACACACACACACACACACACACACACACACACACACAGTATATATATTTAAAAAGAATGTCTTTACTTTGTCATACAAGGTGGTAAGGTCCAGTCTCTTTAATTATACTGTAGTTAATTAAATGAACCGCAACTGGCTAGACTTGCATTACACCCCATGATCTGAATCATGGTTTGCAAACCATGGTTAGTATTTTTAATTTTTTAAAAAACCATGTTTTAGATAATTTTTAAAAAATGAAGCTCACCTAAAGATTCATCAGATTAATCTTTGCTGATAATGCATGTCACTCTAAGAGAAAAGGCTTTAATGAGTTTTTAGGTACTGTATTTTTCAGCGTATAAGACACACCTTTTCCCCCCCTAAAAGGGAGTGAAAATTTAGGTGTGTCTTATACACCGAATGTAGCCCCGCCCATCCACTGGCCCCCACCCTTTGGCCTCTGCCTCGCAGCAGTTAGCTCCTTGCAAGCAAACAGCAAGAAAAAACAGCTCCTTTCAGCTTCAGCACAGGCTAATTAGCACAAGTTGATTAGATCGGTCTCCCGACTCTCAGCTGATTTGCTCTCAGCTGTTTTGCACAGGCTCTGCTGCTGGCTGCAAAGAGCAGATATTTTTTTTTCCCCTTGTGCTAATCAAGCTATGCTGAAAACGAAACTGAAAGTAAAGCAGGCTGTTTGCCGCAACGAGGCAAAATTGCTCAGAGGCAGAGGGAGATTTCTTTTTCTTCTTTTCCTCACCAAAAAAGGTAGGTGTGTCTTATACTCCGAAAAATACAGTAGATTGTTGTCATAAACTATGCTGCCCTCTTAGCCTAGAATGAATTATTTTTCCACCAGTATCGGGCTTTTGAGCAACTTTTTTTTAAAAGTTGGAACCAAATCAACTGATGTTTGGGGGTTGCAAAATTTATACCAGTAGGATGGCGCAAAGCACAAAACATGACCAGCTTGTTCAGGGTACTAAAGGATAGGGGGTGGTTAGGTTTAGCATGACATCTGCACTTAATTTTATCAACTAAATGTTGTGATATTATAAAGTGCCTTAACCAGAATTCGGGTTACTTAAATATCATATAATAAAGAAGACAGGGAATGGATCAATGGCTAATTTACCTTTCTGGTTTCTAGGTATAGAACTAGGACGGGGATCTCCAAACTTTTGAATCCCAGAATTCCTCAGCCAGCCTTTCTAGCTTCTAGGTATAGAAATCATGGTTTGTAAACCATGGTTAGAATTTTTCATCAAAATCACGCAAACCATGTTTTAGATAAATTTAGCTGCAGAAAAACAAATGAAGTACTCAGCTGAAAGTCCATTCCAGGCGGCGGGGATCGGCAGCAGCGGTGGCGATCCCTGCCTCCTGGAATGGGCCGAAAATGGGGTGCGCGGAGGCAGCAGCAGCAATGGGCGGTGACAGTGGCGATGGGCGGTAGCCATCCCTGCAGCCTGGAACAGCTGATAGGCTGTATTCCGGGAGGCCGATCCAACCGACAATCAGCTGCTCGTGCTAAATCAGGCTGTGCTGAAGCTGACCACGCTGTTTGCTGTTTGCTGCAAGGAGGCAAATTGCTGGGAGGCAGAGGCAGATTTTTCCTCCCCAAAAGCTAGGTGCGTCTTATACCTCGGAGTATCTTATAGTCTGAAAAATACGGTGTGTGTATAATATATATATATATATATATATATATATATATATATATATATATATATATATATATATATATATATATATTCTTGCTTCATCATTCAACAATGGCTAATGCCAGAAATTTGTTCACAAGCAGAGAAAAAGAACTCAACATTCCTCTTAAAACCGATCTTTACTTTAAAAAAAAAAAAAAAAAAAGGATCAGCAGAAGAATTCTTTCAAGTGCCAGGCTCAAATAAGGAAGCTACTTATACAATGACATTATCAGGTCTCTCTGTCATCTGATATCTGTTCAGACAATGAATCATACAGAACCTCCATTGACCTTCTTCAATGTGTCTAGATAAAAGGATGAAAATTAGAATCCATCTCCTTGCCAAGTGCCACCAGTTATAAATGTACTTTATAGGGCTCATTATCCAAACTAATGGACTAAGGGCGACATCCTTGAAATGGACTTACCAGCACTGACAAAGCTAGCAAGCAATAATTCAGGAAAGATATGTAAATTACAGTGTTTGCTATATTTTTTAATTATTATTGTGAAAAGATAAAATTTACATTTGTCATTTCGCTTGGAGGCCGGCGGCTTCTTTGGAAACACGCTCAAAATTGGGCTTGAAGCAAAACAGGGATGATGGTTTTTTTAAATGTAGATCACAAAACCCACAAACACAAATTGAAACATTTTAAATCTCGTGGAAATGAAACTCCATAAACAATAGCTATGTACCCCTTTCCTTTTCCCCTTTTAAATTAAAAGGGGAAAAGGAAACTATAACCAGGAAGGAAATGCAATATTCAGCACCCTAAAGGCAAAAATAAATTTTAAAAAATTCCAAACAGGCAACAAATTGGATTGGCTTTTGGCTGCATTAGCAGAAATACAATTCTTGGTTTAATTAGGACTGACTATAGATGTAATTTAGGAACGCGGTGGCTCAGTGGCTAAGACGCTGAGCTTGTTGATCGAAAGGTCAGCAGTTCGAATCCCGAGTGCCGCATAATGGGGTGAGCTTCGGTTACTTGTCCCAGCTTCTGCCAACCTAGCAGTTCGAAAGCACGTAAAAATGCAAGTAGAAAAATAGGGACCACCTTTGGTGGGAAGGTAACAGCATTCCGTGTGCCTTTGGCATTTAGTCATGCCGGCCACATGACCACAGAGACGTCTTCGGACACTGCTGGCTCCTCGGCTTAGAAACGGAGATGAGCAACCCCCTAGAGTCAGGAATGACTAGCACATATGTGCAAGGGGAACCTTTACCTTTATAGATGTAAACACTTTATTCCCCCTTTCCTTCCCCTTGATATTATTTTAAGATATAAATGCAGATACCCACACTTCTGGACCACACAAGTCTTATCTGCAATAATTGAGAATGTAGTTTTGGAAGGACAAATGTTAAGTGTGGTGATAGCCAAGTTTATTAATCCAATTCCATCATTTGGTTCAACCATTCCTTAGGACCAGGAGACCTGCCAAATAGAAAGCTGCATGATACGAAGACGGGACATTTGTATCATCCAGAGCATGAAGCTCTGTGGACCAGATGCAACTTCCCTTCTGCTTGGGTAAATTAGTGCCAGGCAGGAAGAATCGGGACCACATGTTAAGTTCTAGTTAAGGTATTGCTCATGCCTATAATAGAGGAATTGGCGCTAGAAAAAGAATCAGTGGAATTCAGGAAGGGTTGGACTCAGACCACTTATGGCAGGGGTGTCAAACACAAGAGCTGGGGGCCGGATCCGGCCTGCGGGGTGCTGAGATCTGGCCCACGGGGCCACCCTGGAAACAGCGAAGGATCGGCTCACAGTGCCTCTGCCAGTGAAAACGGAGCTTGGGAGGGCCATGCGATGCCATAGCTTTCCTCCCCAGGAGCAAGCGTCTTTTAATTTCTTGGCTACAGTCCCCATCTGCGGTGATCTTGGAGCCCAGGAAAATAAAATCTGTCTCTACCTCCATTTCTTCCCCATCTATTTGTCAGGAATTGAGAGGGCTGGATGCTATGATCTTAGTTTCTTAATGTTATTAACTATTAGATAGTTATGGTTAAGCAAAACATTGTATTTGCATAATACATGAACTCAGTCCGGCTCTGGTGGTACCAAATTTAACATGTTGACTATATTGCGTAGGAGGAAGCTCTTGGGCCTATCTTTTCTGAATCCTCCGCTCAACTTAATTGTATTATCCCAGATTTTGGTGATGTAATGGAGCGTGTATAATTTTATACGCCTATATTATATCCTCCCTTAGTTACTCTTTTTTCCTAAGCTGAGTTTCCCCAAATTTTACATTTCATTGAAACAGAATTACCTTAGCTTCTTAATCATTCCACACACACCCTTTTAAAAACTCTACAACAGCCACCTTCTCCCACAGATGCAGAGATTGGATTGCATTCCAAATGTAATTGTTCAACAAAGCAACAGGAAAAAAATGCATTTTAAACTCAGCATTACATTTATCTTTACGACAACAATGTGGACCGAGATACCTAGTTTTTCATCAATTAGCTATAGGTAAAAGTAAAGGTTCCCCTTGCAATATATGTGCTAGTCGTTCACGACCCTAGGGGATGGTGCTCATCTCCGTTTCAAAGCCGAAGAGCCAGCGCTGTCCGAAGACATCTCCGTGGTCATGTGGCCGACATGACTAAACGCCAAAGGCGCACGGAACGCTGTTCCCTTCCCACCAAAGGCAGTCCCTATTTTTTCTACTTGCATTTTTTACGTGCTTTCGAACTGCTAGTTTGGCAGAAGCTGGGACAAGTCACGGGAGTTCATCCCGTTACGCGGCACTAGGGATTCGAAACGCTGAACTGCCAACCTTTCGATCGACAAGCTCAGTCTTAGCCACTGAGCCACCGGGTCCTTACCTATAGAACCCTATTCTATAGGGTAGATAATGGGTAGTCAAATATATAAGCAACGAACGGATTAATTAATCTGCCTGTCTTAATAATAGCATGCCTATGTAACTGTCTTCACTTGAAAGATACGTGGATGTGGTGCACTCCACATTTGGTGGCCCTCCAGATGTTGCTGAATGACTATTAGCAGCTCCCTACCATGCTGGATGGGGCAGTTGGGAACTGTAGTTCAACAAAATCCAGAGGGTTGCCCACTAAATACCATGTTTCCCTGAAAATAAGACCCTGTCTTATTTTTATTTTTTTTTTGAACCCTGAAATAAGCGCTTGGCCTTATTGCCATGCGCTCAAAAGCCCAATTGGTCTTATTATTCAGGGGATCTCTTTATTTTGGGAGAAACAGGGTATCATCTACTCTATCATCTAATCTATCATCATCTATCTATCTAATTTATCTATCTATCCATTCTATCTATCTATCTATCTATCTATCTATCTATCTATCTATCTATCTATCTATCTATCTACAGTGTTTCCCTGAAAATAAGACCTTGTCTTATATTTTTTTGAACCCTGAAATAAGCACTTGGTCTTATTGCCATGCGCTCAAAAGCCCGATTGGGCTTATTATTCAGGGGATGTCTTATTTTGGGGGAAACAGGGTATCTACAAGATATAGCAATAACTCACCGATGCTGTGGTACATGGCATGGCCAACCACATCCAAATACACTTTTTGAATCAGCTAATGTCCCGTCCATTTTTTTTGTTCAGTGACAATTTGGTAAGAATTTCCAGGATGCGGTTTTATGTTTCTGATTTTGGTTAACAAGGGTAGCATTTTGATGAGTTGGAGCTGCTATGTATAGGGTAGAGCAGGGGTCTACAACCTGCGCCTCTGGCGCCGCATGTGGCTCTTTCATCCCTCTGCTGCAGCTCCGTCACTCAAAATATGCGTCACAACCACCAATGTGCGACACCCGCCGGCACGTGATTTATTGAGCTTTTTGACCCATCTTTTTTTTCGGAGTTCAAAATGTGTTTGTTGCATGCAGAAATAAAAATTTGTTTTCTCTGTAGCAGTTCATTGATTTCATAAATGCAACACATTATAGTTTTTTTATACATAGCATAAAGGTAAAAAACGATATGTGCAGTGTTATCTTCATTTTAGATGTCAAAAGGGTTTTGTGACTCCTGGTGTTTTCTTTTCTGTGGGAAACGGGTCCAAATGACCCTTTGAGTGTTTAAGGTTGCCGACCCCCGGGGTAGAGGAAGGCTACATCCCCTACCCTTCTGGTCTCAGTTCTGCATGGGAAGCAACAAAACACAGATGGGAGTCACACGAACGGAGCTCCATCTGAAGCTACTCCATTATCCTAATTCAGGGATCTCCAAGCTTGGGAACTTTAAGACTTGTGGACTTCCAGAAACGGCTGGCTGAGGAATTCTGGGAGTGGAAATCCACAGGTCTTAAAGTTGCCAAGTTTGAAGACTCCTGTCCTAGTTCTATACCTAGAAACCAGAAAGGTAAATTAGCCATTGAGTCATTCCCACTCTTGTTTATCATATGATATTGAAGTAACCCGAATTCTGGTTAAGGCACTCTACAATATCACAACATTTAGTTGATAAAATTAAGTGCAGATGTCATGCTAAACCTAAGCACCCTATGCTTTAGTACACTGAACAAGCTTGTTCTGACCTAGGCTTCCTTAGAGAGTATACAGCACAAACTTAGTCCCGGCAAACCTCTTTAATTCATACGGCTGTGAATTATTGTCATTCCCAGTCAAACAGTATTTATAAACACCCACCTTATCTCCCTTGGAATGCTGCCAGATAACTAATTGCCACACGCAAGGCAAGGCCAAACTTAGCACAGAGTCAAACAGACCTTTTCCAGAGCTTTTACCGATCAGATGAACTAATTGCTTCCTGCAAAAGCTCACGTCCCATTTCGCTTCTCTTTTATGTCTTATGGAAAGGGCCAATCATCTCCAAGCCTTACTCCCAAGTCGACCCTATTTTCTTAATTGTTCCTGCCTTCTGTCAGCTCTGCGCATGCGCACACTGGGAACAGGCTCCCGTTGTTCGTCTGCCTCGCTGATGTCAGACTCCGGAGACTCCGGAGGCAGCAAAGAACTACCAGATGGCCTTGGCCCCCTCTCTGCCTCCGACTTGGAGCCCTCGTCCGAGCCTTCCCCAGACTCCGGGACTGGCCCACATTCCTCCCCAACCTCCTCACTGTCCGAATCTGCTGCCAGCTCTGCTGGCGGGCCACAACAAAGCGGGTCATGTTTTGTGCTTTGCGCCATCCTATTGGCATAAATTTTGCGGCCCCCAAACATCCGATGATTTGGTTCCAACTTTACAAAAAAAAACAAAAAAAGTTGCTCAAAAGCCCAATCCTGGTGGAAAAATAATTCATTCTAGGCTAAGAGGGCAGCGTAGTTTATGACAACAATCTACCTAAAAACTCATTAAAGCTTTTTCTCTTAGAGTGACATGCATTATCAGCAAAGATTAATCTGATGAATCTTTAGGTGAGCTTCATTTTTAAAAATGCAATAACAGAGGGCTTTGTTGTCATCTGATGAAAATCAATTAGAGTAGGTAAGGCCACAAGGAAAACTAACATCACTCATCACCAGACCCCCGGCAACTGAAATGATCTGTCTTCCAAGCTTGGATGATCAGGAGGCTGCAGTAATATCAGAGGGAAATTAATTTAGTTTCTTTATTCTAAACCCACTTTCCTAGTTCTGGAGGACCTATACACAAATTATTTTTAATCAAGGTTGATGTGTTATTAATACCAAGGAAGATCTTTGAAGAATCGTTTTTTTAAAAAAATTAGACCCTGGCATTTTTCATCTCGTAGTTGCGTTTATATAAACGAGGGAGAAGGTTACCTCGCTCAAGACTTACCTTTGAAGTTCTTTGTCTAACACAAGACACTTTATGGAGTGCCGGAGGCAATAGATCCCACCAAATACTGCGCACATCCTAAATGAATGTCAGAAATCAAGAAAACAAGGCATCAGGTTTAGAGCGCTTCAGGTTTACTTTTTTTTCCTAAAAACAAGAATGTTCACTTTGATTTATTTAAATCGATCCATGAAATTGGAAGCATTGCAACCTCCAGTAAATTGTTCATTCAATACAAATGTTTTAGGAATAATCTCCTAGGCACAGTTGCATATCATGTAAGGAGAAATCAAGGTAGAATTTGAGCAAACAATCTTAGTTTAGAGCTGGCTTGCCACCCTGACCTATTTGGGTCCATTTAACAATAATTGTGGACTTGTATATAACAAGAAGTTATCCGTTATGGTTTGATTGGATGCTCTCAAGGAAAGAGGAATGCCCTGCAAGCAAACCTTGTTTGTTCACATCATGATTTCTTAAGCCAGGATTCCTAGAAGACAGGATTCCTAGAATACATAAACCAACTCTGGCAAGGTTTATGTAAGAAAAACTTGTAGACGATCTCCAAAAACTCAAATCGTATGCCATCTGAATTCTTGGGAGGTTAAAAAGCAGTGAAAAAATAAAGGCTAAGTAATCATTAAAACTCTGTATAATCACAAAAAATATTTCATTCATAACTTGGCTTGGGGAAGTGCTGAAATTAAGTTTTTCCCCCGAAGATCATGGTGAATATAATCAAGAGTCAACTTTGAATTATTTCAGATTTCCTTCCTGGGGCAAATTCTATCTTCTTACCTTAATCAGTTTAAGAGTTTGCCAGCAGAGTTGTTAACAATGGTCAGCATTAACTAGAGCAGGGGTCAGCAACCTGAAGCTCTGGAGCCACATGTGGCTCTTTCATCCCTATGCTGTGGCTCCATGTCGCCAGTCGGCTCCACAATTGATAGGGCTTTCAGGTAGAGGAAAAAGGATGCCGCACTAGGAGGAGACTCTATGGTGGGGGAACCGGACTTCCGGTCAGCTCCAGAATTGAAGGGGGACTTCCGGTTAGGACCTTTGTGGCTCTTGTTGTGTTTAAGGTTGCCGACCCCTGAACTAGATCAATGATCAGAGCCCACTTGAAACGACTCTTTTACATGGAGGTGGTAACAGCAACAAAACAAACATGGTGTCAAGCTTCAAATGGCGTTTTTGCTGTTGCAACTATTATCACTTCTCAGTTTGCCAACAAACTATGGTGGGAGGGAAGGGGGAGATAGAACGAAGCTCCAGACATCAAGATGCCAGCCATGGGAACCAAGGACATTTCGGCAGAGAAATGAGAAAGAGCCGAGAAAGATTTTCTCACAACAATACTAGAAGTCTCCATTGGACAATGTGACCTGGCCTAATGGGGGAGGTGGGGAAGAGAGAATATTTGAACTTTAAGTATGTGGGTTTGCGCGGGAAATAGTCAGATCTGGTTTTGCCCTCATCTTTGCCGACATGATGTACTCATTAAAGTTTTGCATTAAAGGATTGGATCGTCTCAACCGTGCTTGCTTTGATTGGGTTCGTCAGTCGGAACGTTGACACAAGGGCTACCAAGTATCTCTAGAAAGCAGGGTGGATTTGATTTAAATCGAGTTGATTTAAATCACAATTTAAATCATGATTTAAATCACTAGTAAAAAGGCTTGATTTAAATCAACTCGATTTAAACCATAATTTTTAAAGAGCAACTGTCATCTCTGCTACTCCTTTGACCCACTGTTGACTCACCGATAGTCCCAGTGTTGCAGAATATACAGCCTCATGCTCCATAACTAAGCTCCACTTCATGCTGAGTAAACTAAATTATTTATGTATCTTAAATAGAAAACTATCTTATGATCGATTTTTACCCCCAAAGTTTTTTATTAAAATAAATTCGATAAAAATCAAAAAAATCTGATTTAAATCAAAAAAATCTGATTTTTTTGATTTTTTTTAAAAAAATCATTGATTTTTATCCACCCTGCTAGAAAGCTTTTAATAAAAATGTAGGAAGAGCAAACTGGATCAAACCTTATGCCCCTATCACACTTGACCGTATGAACTAATGCATTCAACTAGAAGCCTTCAGCATAAGGTGCTATAGAGGACAATCATCACCTGCTAGTTACTTCCTAGAAACCAGTGTTGTTGCCTAGGATTCAGAAAGTAATAAAGAGTCATACATATCAGTAGTCCATTAACAACCTGGCCTTGCACATTTTTCAGCAGTTCTGAAGTCTCTGATTTGATGGACCAGTTCAGACATGGCTTACTGGATAAATCGGATTCCACGCAAGGCAGTTTATAAACCACACATGAAGCCAAGCCTAAAGCTCCCCGATTACTCTTAGTGTGAGATATCCATGAACTTACGTGGGTGCAAATGGGGCAGATGATGAAATTTTGTGTCATGACCTCAGGGGGCAAAGGCTTTGACTTACATACTTGTGCCAAAAATCGTTAACGGTTATGGCATTGTTTACATGATGATGTCCTAACATAGGGGTCGGCAACCTTAAAACACTCGAAGAGCCACAAAGGTCCTAACCGGAAGCCCCCCGTTCAATTCTGGAGCCGACCGGAAGTCCGGTTCCCCCACCATACAGTTTCCTCCTAGCGCGGCGTCCTTTTTCCTCTGGTGTCCGGAAGTCCAGTTCCCCCACCATAGTTTCCTCCTAGCGCGGCATCCTTTTTCCTCTACTTGTCCTAATCAAAAGCCCTATCAATTGTGGAATTGACCAGCGACAAGGAGCTGCAGCAAAGGGATGAAAGAGCCACATGCGGCTCCAGAGCCACGGGTTGCCGATCCCTGTCCTAACACCTCGAGGTTTGTTACAAACATCAACAGAACGCAGGGGCAAATGTCTGTATTTCAGTAACGGTTACGAGTGGCTTCACGTAAAAAAGCACCATGGTTCTTTCAGTTAATAAAATCTGGTGGTTCCACCTCCTGCCATCATTGCCGTTTCGTTTCCTAATGCCAAAATCCACTGGCTTACCGGCCTGCTCTTAAAATAGCCTCTTTCGACTAGAGATTGTCACCCCAGATCCCTGGCTGGAGAACAATAATCAAGATCAAGTGACAAATGATACGGCAGATGTTGGAACAATGCCTTTGTGCCTTCAATAAAGGTCCCTCTCTCAATTAAAAGAAAGGTCACCAAATGCAAAACCAGAGTGACTTAGCAGCTTAAAAACAAAGAGAGGGAAATATGACCGAAGGCAACACCGAATGAAAAGGTTGGATCTTTTTGTCTTATAAAATACGAAAAAAAAAAATGTCTTTCCAAAAGCGAAATAATCAAGATTTGCTTCTCCCATAATAGGAGGCAGAGTTTTTGGCCATCCGGCAGAGGAAACGAAACATGTGTGTTTGTTAGAGAAACGTCTGCTGAAAACAATAAAACAAGGAGCAACATGCAGCAACTCACAATGACAGCAAAAGACTTAGTAATTCCCCCCCCCCGTTAAATCACTACTTTTTCTTTTCTTTTTTTCTTCCTGTCACATCCAGCTGAATCAACAAGTCGAAAAGCTGAGCCGCCAGGATTATTTTCATACTTGGAGGATAAAGTATCAAAAGAGTTTGGAAAATCATAACGATTTCTATTCCTGATTGGCTTGCCGGTGAGAGTAAGTCCTAAAGTTTCTTCTCTTGCCTACTTAGCCAGGACAGGAAACCAAGCTCCGATGTTCATCAATTACTCATGTTTTACAAACCAGCTTTCCTCGACTTCGTGAAGCCTAAATGTGATGGACCTCAACTTCCAGAATCCCCAGACCAGTAAGGCTGCTAGAGAAGAGAACAACTGGGGGGGAAAAAACTATGAAGTCGACAATCTCCATTCCGAAAGTTTATCTCACACCTTAGTTCTGAATGTAGGATGGAATGGATGAATGAACGTGGCGAATGCCACCCATGGAAGAACATTATGCACACACCAAAAGCACACACTAGAATCCCAAAGGTGCTTTTGTCAAAAGGCAACTGGACTTTGTTCCTCGAAGACGTTTCGCTTCTCATCCAAGAAGCTTCTTCGCTTCTGATTGAATGGTAGACGATGGAAGGATTTATATTCCTTGCGGTCATCTGGTCGTTAGCGCTCTTTCTGAGTGTCGTTTGAGGCCATTTGGAGGTTTATCTGTGCCCCCAAATAGTGTCACCTGAATCCAGGTAGTCCTCGACTTACGACCCCAATCGAGCTCAAATTTTCTGTTGTTAAGTGAGACATTTGTTAGTGAGTTTTGCCCCGTTTTATGACCTTCCTTGCCACAGTTGTTAAAGTGACTGCCTGTATGATCAGTTAGTAACGTATGGCTGTTAAGTGAATCTGGCTTCCGCATTGACTTTGCTTCTCAGAAGGTCGCAAGAGGGGATCACGTGCCCTTGGGACATAAAATGGCGCGAAACTCACTTAAGAAATGTCTCACTTAGCAACAGAAATCTTGGGCTCACAAGTCGAGGACTGCCTGTACATCACCTCCATCAGGAAATATAAAAAACAGGTAGGAACTGAAATATGGCATTAATATCCTGGTTCGAGGGACGCGGTGGCTCAGTGGCTAAGACGCTGAGCTTGTTGATCAGAAAGGTCGGCAGTTCAGCGGTTCGAATCCCTAGTGTCACCTAACGGGGTGAGCTCCCGTTACCTGTCCCAGCTTCTGCCAACCTAGCAGTTCGAAAGCACATAAAAAATGCAAATAGAAAAATAGGGACCACCTTTGGTGGGAAGGTAAGAGCGTTCTGTGCGCCTTTGGCGTTGAGTCATGCCGGCCACATGACCACGGAGATGTCTTCGGACAGCGCTGGCTCTTCGGCTTTGAAATGGAGATGAGCACCGCCCCCTAGAGTCGGGAACGACTAGCACATATGTGCGAGGGGAACCTTTACCTTTATACTGGTTTTTAAAAAAATCCAGAAAAGTTGAAATCTATTGTGACAACCAAACCCATTATCATATCCATGTTATTTCTCCCCCTCCCCTCCTTTATTTAAAACAGACTAAACTCAGAGGCTTGATTTGGCTGGGGCCCAAGCACAAAGTACTTCTGATTACTATTAACCCTAAATAGACATTTAAACTGATATTCTTCTAATTAATTGGCCACTGTCTCGGCCAATAATCCCGCCTCTGCTGAAAGATCACGCCTGCTCTGCACTCCGCTTCAACCCTGCCCTGCTGACATCAAACCACATTACAGCTAAATTAACAGTTGTGAAAATTTTTGCCCTGCTAGTCGCCTCTCTGCTCTCCCTGCTCTCCCCCTCCTCCCTAGCCTTCAAATGCCATTTCAGTTTCTATCATGGCAAAAAAAAAAAACAAAGGGAAAAAAAAATCAGCCACTGCAATTTCTAATACAACTGCACAACAATGGGGCCCATTAATAGCCAAACTTCTGACAGCGCCCGTTCCCCGTGATTTATGAGTTTGTATATAATTTGATTATTCTATTAATTCTACTGATTACTGCTAGAGCTAATCCAGTGAAGGTCACTCCCTAAAATAAATCTTCATTACTCTTCCGCAGAAAATAACTGCCTCTAACGGGTTGTTTTCTTTAATTAAAACATGAATGTTACAAGAGCTTCGGGCTTGTCGCGTCTGGTGCCGGGGAGAGAGGTTGACAAGCCCGGAGCGTCTCTTGGATCAGAACATTTGGGAAGAAGGCAATAAAAACAATTCAAATGCTTCTTTATCAGATGCTTTCAAGGTAGGTAGTCCTCGGCTTGCAACAGTTCATTTAGTGACCGTTTGAAGACAACAGCACTGAAAAAAAATGACTTGTGGCCATTTTTCACGCTTATGACGGTTGCAGCATCCTCAGGTTAGTTTATTTATTTATTTATTTATTTATTTATTTATTTATTTATTTATTTTATTAAATTTCTATACCGCCCTTCTCCCGAAGGACTCAGGGCAGTGAACAGCCACGAGATAAAACACATAAATACAAAAAATTTAAAATGAATTAAAATGAATTAAGTAATTTGGCTGAATTTAAAAATACCCCATAATTTAAAACAAATTAAAATTTACATTTAAAAAATTTAAAAAATTTACATTTAAAAAGGGGAGAAGATTTAGGCCAGGCCAGCTTGATGGAATAGGAAAGTCTTATGCGCGCGACGGAAGGTGTGCAGATCCGGGATCCTCCGGATCTCCGGGGGGAGCTCGTTCCAGATCGTAGGTGCCCCCATAGAGAAGGCTCTCCCCCTAGGGGCCGCCAGTCGACATTGTTTGGCCGACGGCACCCGGAGGAGCCCCTCTCTATGGGAGCGAACTGGCCGGTGGGAGGCTATTGGTGGTAGCAGGCGGTCCCGTAGATAACCAGGTCCTAAGCCATGGAGTTACCTTATTGTCACTGCATCTCCTACAACGAAATTAAATGTACATCATACATAAAAAAAAACATAAAAATAAAACAAAAAACACACACCCTTCAAGTGATGCGTCACGCGATCAAAATTCAGACGCTTGGCAACTGACTCGTATTTATGACGGTTGCAGAGTCCCGGAGTCATGTGATCAACCTTTTGCAACCTTCTGACAAGCAAATGCAATGGGGAAGCCAGATTCACTTAATAACCGTGTTACTAACTTAACAACTGCAGTGATTCACTTAACAAGGGTGGCAGGAAAGGTCATACAATGGGGCAAAGCTCACTTAACAAATGCCTCACTTAGCAACGTAACTTCTGGACTCAACTGTGAGAACTACCTGTATATCTATTAAATATTAATTCATTATTTATTTTATTATTATTTATTTAATAATATATAATATATAATTATTATTTAATAATATATCTATTAAAAGATAATAACCCTTCAAGTAGGATGGGATATATAGCCCTGGTTCATGTTTATTCCAGTCCAGTGATGACCTGATTGGTGCTACACAATGTTTTGCTTAACTGAAGGAGCAAGGCATGGAGGCAGGGGTGAAATCCAGCAGGTTCTGACAGGTTCTGGAGAACCGGCAGCGGAAATTTTGAGTAGTTCGGAGAACCAGCAAATACCACCTCTGGCTGGCCCCAGAGTGGGGAGGGAATGGGGATTTTGCAGTATCCTTCCTCTGGAGTGGGGAATGAGGATTTTGCAGTATCCTTCCCCTGGAGTGGGGTGGGAATGGGGATTTTGCAGTACCCTTCACCTGGAGTGGGGTGGGAATGGGGATTTTGCAGTATCCTTCCCCTGGAGTGGGGAGGGAATGGGGGTTTTGCAGTACCCTTCACCTGGAGTGGGGTGGGAATGGGGATTTTGCAGTATCCTTCCCCTGGAGTGGGGAGGGAATGGGGGTTTTGCAGTATCCTTCCCCTGGAGTGGGGTGGGAATGGGGATTTTGCAGTATCCTTCCCCTGGAGTGGGGAGGGAATGGGGATTTTGTAGTATCCTTTCCCTGCCACGCCCACCAAGCCACGTTCACCGAACCAGTAGTAAAAAAATTTAAATTTCACCACTGCATGGAGGGCTTCACTACAAACTACACTAAGTTATCAAACATGGTTTACAGCTCAACGTGGTTATTTGGCTTAATGTGTTGTGTGAATGCTCCCAAACGTTATGCCATGCTGGCTTTCTTAACCATCTACTGTATTAAGAGGAACTTCAGCGGAATTACTCCTCCAGAGGCATCTGAGTATCTGATCTGATTGGGTGTTAAAGAATATTCCAACCCCCCCTCCCCCCCCCCCCAAAAAAAAGTCAAGAGATCCCTGGACCAGGAGATGGATTTAATTATCTTGTACATGTTAAACACATATACAAATTGTGGCACTTACAACCACAATTTTTTGCCACATTTGGGTGTTTTTTTTGAAGTTTTTTATTAGTAATTCAAAATTAAAAACATCGGACATAGATATGACATCACTGGTCCCAAGCATCTTCCAACACTTTAAGTTAATACCTAATACACTAATGATAATATAATATTCTTGCCACATTTGTTAAGGGAATCCCTGCCGTTGTTAAGTTAGAAACATGGCTGTTAAGTGAATCTGGGTTTGGGTTCGGCCTGTCAGGAGATCGCAAAAGGGGGTCACATGACCCTGAGGACATTGCCACCGTCATAAATGTGAGTCAGTTGCCTAGTGTCTAAACTTTGACCACTACGGGGATGCTGCAACAGTCGTTAAGTGTGAAATACGCTTGTAAGTCACTTTTTTTCAGTCCCGTTGTAACTTCAAAGGGTCACTACACAAACTGGTGTAAGTCGAGGACTGCTTGTATCCAGCAACCGACTGTTTAACAACAACAACAACAAAAAAAAATCTCGAAGTATTCTGAATGGGTATTTTCCGAGAAACGGTTTCTTCACAACGGATTGTGAAGTGGAACTCTCACAAAGGCCTTTGTGTGCTTAGGAGGCATGTTTCAACACAAAGGTTATTTTCAAATTAAAAGGCCTGTCCTGTCAAAACTTGAGAAATAATACGGGCAAGGACAACAAAAGCATTCCATAGCTTTATTAACGACGGCGCTCACTGATCTGTGAATAACCGAGAGAAAAAAAAGGGAAGATTATTGAGTTACTTTACCAATCTATCCATCCATCATTGGACAGCAGGTCTCAGACGTGATGGATGGTCTCACTTCACTGATATTTGTCCCAAACTAAGATTCGTAGGAAGGTAGGAAAGAGGGAAGAAGGAAGGAAAGAAGGAAGGAGAGAGAGAGGGAAGGAGGAAGGAAAGAGGGAGGGAAGGAAGGAGGGAGGGAGAGGAAGGAAGGAGGTAGGGAGGGAAGAAGGAAGGAAAGGAGAGAAAGAGGGAAGGAAGGAGGGAGGAAGGAAGGAGGGAGAGAGGGAGGGAAGGAGGGAGGGAGGGAAGGAAGGAGGGATGGAAGAAGGAAGGAAAAAGGAAGGAGAGAGGGAAGGAGGGAAGGAGGAAGGGAAGAGGGAGGAAAGGAAGGAGGGAGAGGAAGGAGGGAGGGAGGGAAGAAGGAAGGAAAGGAGAGAAAGAGGGAAGGAGGGAGGGAGGAAGGGGGAGGGAAGGAGGGAGGGAGGGAAGAAGGAAGGAAGGGAAGGAAGGAAGGAAGAAGGGAGGGAAGGAAGGGGGAGGGAGGGAGAAGAAGGAGGGGGGAGGGAGGGAGAGGAAGGAGGGAGAGAGGGAAGAAGGAAGGAAAGGAGAGAAAGAGGGAAGGAGGGAAGGAGGGAGGAAGGAAAGAAGGAGGGAGGGAAGGAGGGAAGGAGGGAGGGAGGAAGGAGGGAGGGATGGAAGAAGGAAGAAAAGAAGGAAGGAGGGAGAGGGAAGGAGGGAAGAAGGAAGAAAAGAAGGAAGGAGGTAGGGAAGGAAGGAAGAAGGGAGGGAAGGAAGGGGGAGGCAGGGAGAGGAAGGAAGGGGGAGGGAGGGAGGGAAGGAAGGAAGGAAAAAACACACTCCTCCACCAAACACAAGTACGGCCCTGCTTTTCATACTTTAACACACATCCTGAGAAGAATGTAAAACTCACTCCAGAAAGTGGTTCAAATCAAACAATCTCATGGCTATCTGCTACCAGGAATAATAATAATAAAAAAAATATGGAAAATTAAAAAAAAAAAAGCAACGTAACAAACTGCATCTAGGTAGTTCTCGACTTACAAGCACAATGGAGCCCAAAATTGTTACTAAGAGAGAAATTTGTGAAGGGTTAAGTGAATGTTTCCCATTTTACGACCTTTCTTCTCCCGTTGGAAGGGACCTCCAAGGTCCCTTCCAACTATTCTATTCTATTCTATTCTATTCTATTCTATTCTATTCTATTCTATTCTATTCTATTCTATTCTATTCTATTCTGTGCTTGGCAACCAGAAGTTCCTGTCCCCACTGTGGTTATAAGTGGAGGACCACTGTAATGGTGACTTTCAGAAGCCGCTTTGGATTCAATTTGTTCAATCTTGTGTTTATGTACTGGCCGCTCACCTCCCACCAACTAAGATTCTTCTTTCTGCAACTTGATGCTGAGCTACTGTCCTCCTCTTCCTTCTACCTTCCGCCACAAGAGGCACACAGAATGCAAATTGGCTCTTCAAAACTGGTGATAAAGATTTTCATCATGCTTGAAATTGGGTGTCATCTATTATTAAATTGCCAATTAACACCTCTGCGTATCTGTAAAGTCAAGGATCTCCGAGACGGAGAGGTCTTGTGTTTGTAGACGGATAGAACTAACACATTAAAACATGCGCACTCATGATTAAATCAGCCTTAATGAACTTTGGATCTTCAAATATGAGGTGGCAGTGCCAGGATTGTCTGGGGTAATGGGAAGAAGTCTAGCATGGCTGGAGAAGGCTGAATTAAAGGATTTTTTTTTTTTAAATTGAGAAACGCAAGTTAGCTAAGCTTCTGTACTTTTTGACAGCTTTCTTTTGGGCCTGAGTTATGTATAGCAGCCAAACAATAAAAAGCTGTCATCTTCTACACTGAAGCCAAAGAAAAAGAAGAAGCTGAATGCTATCTGGGATTATCTGCATCAAACTGGAGATCCAGCAAAATTTCCCACCCCTTAACCTTAACCCACCATACACATTGTGGCTTCTCCTTTAAGAAACAGAGAGTTGGGCAAAAAGGGGACGTGGTGGCTCAGTGGCTGAGCTTGTCGATCGAAAGATCGGCAGTTCAGCGGTTTGAATCCCTAGTGCCGCGTAATGGGGTGAGCTCCCGTTGCTTGCCCCAGCTTCTGCCAACCTAGCAGTTCGAAAGCACGTAAAAAATGCAAGGAGGAAAATAGGGACCACCTTTGGTGGGAAGGTAACAGCGTTATCTTATCGGGGCATTCCCCAGACTCCAGGACTGGCCCATGTTCCTCCCCAGCCTCCTACTGTCCAACTCGGCTGCTAGCTCCGCAGGCTGCTGGCAGACCACAACGGTTCCCTAGTTGGGTAATGAAATATCTTCATGAAACAACCAAGCTCAGAAAGCACCAAGGATGCCACAGTTCAACCCTGAGCTTCTAATCACAACTATAATAATAATAATAATAATAATAATAATTATTATTATTATTATTATTATTATTATTATTATTATTATTATTTTATTTTATTTCTATACCGCCCTTCTCCCGAAGGACTCAGCGCGGTGTACAGCCAATTTAAAAACACAAGACACAACAATAATTAAAAATTAAAATAATTAAATAGATTTGGCCGATTTAAAACCCCAAAAATTAAAATACCCCAATTTAAAATTATTATATTGACAGCCCTGCCTGGCGGAACAACAGGGTCTTCAGTGCGCAGCGGAACACCCGGAGGTCAGAGATCTTACGTATTTCCGGGGGAAGTTCATTCCACAGGGTTGGGGCTATCTGATCTTACTGTGCTCGGGCTAAATCTTGTGACTCAGCATTGTGTTATTATTCTTTAGAATAGTTCCATGACAGACAGTGATTCAAAGACTTCTCTCTAAACATCAGGTCCCTTTTTCGTACTCTAGAAAAATGTAAATATCTTTTTGTGTGGTTTTGGGGACAAAGAGGAGAGGAGAGAAGAAAAACAGCCTCCAGGAAGAAAAATAGTGGATTGTCCCTTTTTTGGAACAATGGAATGCTTTCATTTTCATTGCCAGATGTATTTTGAATCCCCTCCATAAAGTTGTCAGAAGTTCCCACCCTCCACTGAAGGGAGACTATTTCCATCAAAGGAAAGGAATCCGAGGTTCCAATTCACTCAGACACAGAAAAGAAACCCATTCTATATATTGATTAGATCTAGACTTAGACTTAGAATCTAACTTTATTGTCACTTTGAATATACACTAATCGGCATACATCATTAAAATGAAATTTCATTGCTCTTCTCATATAGCTCTCAAAGGATCACCACCTCCAATATAGCTTCCTAACAGACAGGAAGCAGCAGGTGAAGCTAAACAGAATCACATCAGATATCCGTACAATTAGCACAGGGGCCCCCCAAGGATGTGTGTTCTCTCCATTTTATTCTCTTTTCTCTATATACCAATGACTGCATCTCAAACGATCCATCTGTTAAACTACTGAAGTTTGCAGATGATACAACATTGATTGGTCTCATTCGAGACAATGATGAATCCGCATATAGACAGGAGGTTGAACAACTAGCCTCATGGTGCGACCGGAACAATCTGGAACTGAACACACTCAAAACTGTAGAAATGGTGGTAGACTTTAGGAGAAACCCTCCCATACTACCACCTCTTGCAATACTAGACAACACAGTATCAACAGTAGAGACCTTCAAATTTCTAGGTTCTATCATATCTCAAGACCTAAAATGGACACCTAACATCAAAAAAGCACAACAAAGAATGTTCTTTCTGTGCCAACTCAGGAAGCTGAAATATAATTTTGATAAGGCCTGCATTTAAAAATGGGCACCTTTGTCAATGGAAGAATAAGAATAAGAATAAATAAGAATAAGAGGAGGAGGAGGAGGAGGAGGAGGAGGAGGAGGAGGAGGAGGAGGAGGAGGAGGAGGAGGAGGAGGAGGAGGTGGTGGAGGAGGAGAAGGAGAAGGAGAAGGAGAAGGAGAAGGAGAAGGAGAAGGAGAAGGAGAAGGAGAAGGAGAAGGAGTTGGATTAGCTCACAACTGTTTCAGAATAACTCCTGATTTTACGTACACTTCAGGGACCACCACAGTTCTCGAGAACGTTGCAGAGTTGATGCTCAGCTCATTTGGAATGCAAGGATATGACTTACAAATGTCTTTGAATCATTCACATAAATATGCATGCATGTCGTTTATAACGGTAGCCTTGATGAGAAGACACAGGATAACTGAGCGCAAGGAACGCTTAAAGAGGGTTACATTAAAACAGAATATGAAGAGGCGGTTAGAAATCACAGGGCAAGTGACACCTTACTCTGATAACCCGGCGATAAAAAATTGTAGGCTATGATGTATAGGCAGAGTTGATGCCACTTGGTAGACCGGTTGAAGACTCTGCCTGGAAATCTTACAGGCCAGGCAGAACTGGGAAACACATACCAGGGCACAGGTAGTCCTCGACGTACGACTGCAATTGAGCCCAACATTTTCTGTTGCTCAGCGAAAAACATTTGTTCACTCGATTTTGCCCGTTATTACAACCTTTCTTGCCACAGTTGCTAAGTGAATCACTGCAGGTCGTTAAGTGAATCTGGCTTCCCCCGTGGACTTCCCCGCTGGTCAGAAGGTCGCCAAAGGGGATCGCACGACCGCGGGACGCGGCACGACCGTCATAAATATGAGTCGGTGGCCAAGCGCCTGAATTTTGATCACATGATGCCGGAGAGGACGTAAAGTGTGAAAAATGGACATAAGTCACTTTTACAGTGCTGTTGCAGGTTCGAACGGACACTAAATGAACTGTTGTAAGTCGAGGACTACCTGTACAAGGATGAAGGAAGCCGTATATTTTGAAAATAAAAGAATTTTAAAGGCGGGGGGAATCTTTAAAGAAAGACTCACTGGCGTATAAGTCAATGAATATGCAGTAAGAGATTATTACTGTAATGCTCCCTACATGGGGCTCCCCTTGAGGAGCACCCGGAGGCTCCAACTGGTCCAGAATGTGGCCGCGCGGGTAATTATGGGTGCAACTCGTTGCGCCCATGTAACACCACTCCTGCGCGAGCTGCACTGGCTCCCAGTGGTCTTCCGGGTACGATTCAAGGTGTTGGTTACCACCTTTAAAGCACTCCATGACTCAGGATCTGGGTACCTACGAGACCGCCTTCTGACCAGTCCGCTCCCACAGAGAGGGACTCCTCAGGGTGTCGTCGGCCAAATTATGTCAGCTGGTGACACCCAGGGGGAGAGCCTTCTCTGTGGAAGCCCCTGCCCTTTGAAATGAACTGCCCCCGGACATACGCAAGATCTCTGACCTCCGAGTTTTCCGCTGTGCTCTTAAGACCCTGCTCTTCCGACAGGCAGGGCTAGCTTCATAACTGAGTTTTAAATTCAGAGTTCTTAATTTTTGGGTTTTTTTAGTTAATTGGCCTTAAATGTAATACTTTTAATAACTTTTAAATTTAAATTGTGACATTTGTATTGTGTTTTTACCTGGCTGTACACCGCCCCGAGTCCTTCGGGAGAGGGGTGGTATAGAAATAAAATTATCCTTATCCTTATTAGAGACAAATATATACTTAGTTCTCAAGTAAGGACCATAATTCAGACAGAACTTCTTGTTCTTAAGCAAGATAGTTGTTAAGTGAGTTGTGCCCCATTTAATGATGTGTGCCACCACTGTTAAGAGAATTACTTCAACTGTTAAGACAGTCATATGGTCATTAAGCAAATCCCCCATTGACTTTCCTTATGTTGTGGCCCGTCAGCGGCCTGGGCAGATTGTAGCTGATTCTGACAACGAGGAGGCTGGTGTGGTGCTGCGCCAGCAGCCTGTGCAGCTGGCGCTCGAGTCAGACAATGAGGAGGCTGGAGAAGATGTGGTGCCAGAGGCAGGGATTCAGCCAGGGCCTTCAGAACCTCCAGAAGCTCCCATAAGTGAAGAGGACAAAGAGGAGGAGCCTCTTCTTGATGCACGGGCGTGCAGAGCTGCCAAAAGGCAGGAGTGGCTCCTCAGAAGGAGGTCTCCTCAAGAGTAACGCTTGGGGCTAATTGGCCACTCCCTTAGCCTATTTAAGGAGGAACGCCGCTTGCAGCAAGCTGTAGGAAACAACTTTAGTTCACTCTCCTTCGCGTCTGGTTTCTCTGCAAATTGCTTCTGGGCTTTCTGCCAGCTCTAGTAAGACTGTGATTACCTTATCTTAGAATTCTGGTAGGCTGTTAAGACAGTTTATTAACAGCTTTTGGTTGATAAAGACTAAGTTATTTGAGTAAAATAAGCTTTGTATAGAGTTTGTGTGTGCTGCGTTCTTTGGGGTCCGTAGCTGGAGCAGAACACCTTACCAGCTGGGAAAGTTACCAATGGTGATCACATGACCACAGGACAATACAACTGGCATAAGTACATGCCAGTTGCCAAGTGCCCAAAGTTTGATCATGTGCCTATAGGGATGCTGCAACGGTCATATGTGTGCAAACTGGTCATTAGTCACTTTTTTCAGATAGTACACATAGTCCTTGACTTACAATAGTTCACTTAGTGACAGTTCGAAGTTACGACGGCACTGAAAAAGTGACAGATGACAATTTTTCACACTTAGGACCACTGCAACATCCCGGTGGTCACGTGATCAAACTTCGACCGTTTGGCAACTGACTCGTATTTATGACAGTTGCAGGGTCCTGGGATCATGTGATCCCCTTTTGCAGCTAAAATTAATGGGGAAGCCAGATTGACTTAACAATCGTGTGACTAACTTAACAACTGCAATGATTCACTTAACAACTGAGGCAAGAAAGGTCAGTTCGTAAAATAGGGCAAAATTCACTTAGCGTATTTTTCGGACTATAAAACACATTTTTTTTCTCTCCCAAAAGGGGGCAAAAATGTCTGGGCGTCTTATAGACCGAATATTGCCGAAGCCCCGGCCACCCGCCAGCCATTTTTTGGTTTCCACACACCCTGTTTTTGGGCTGTTTTTCAGCCTTTTTCAGGCCTTTTTTTGGCCCATTTGGGGGGCTTTTTTGGCTGGTTTTCAGGGCTTTTTTCGGCTTGTTTTTGAGGCTTTTTGGCCTGTTTTTGAGGCTTTTTTTAGCCTATTTTCGGACCTCAAAACTGACTGGAAAAAGCCTCAAAAACGGGCCAAAAAAGCCTCAAAAATGCCCCCCCAAAAAGCCTCAAAAACGGACCAAAAAAGCCCTGAAAACGGGCCGAAAAAAGCCCCCAAAATGGACTGGAAAAAGACTGGAAAAGGGCCGAAAAAAGGGAGGCCAAAAACTTTTTTTTTGTTGTTTTCCTCTTCTAAATCTAGGTGATCTTATAGTCCAAAAAATACAGTAACAAATTTTTCACTTAGCAACAGAAATGTTGGGCTCAATTGTGGACGTAAATCAAGGATTACCTGTGACTTTCAACAGTCACTAAACGAATGGTTGTTAAGCTACCTGTACTCATTTTTGGCACAAAAGTGATTTGCTTTCAACAAAGTTTTAATTAACTGACTTTTGTCAGTCTTTGGACTTCTACCAATGGCCCATGTTATCAATTCTGTTCTTCTAGGCATTGTTTTCTGGTGTTCTACATAATATATGAGGATAAATGCTAAGTCCATGGTTTGCTTTAACCATGATATGGTAAATAAAACCACAGCAACCAGGCTTACATGGCTGAGGGATTCAGGGAGTTGAAGCAGGGGTGAAATCCAGCAGGTTCTGACAGGTTCTGGAGAACTGGTAGTGGAAATTTTGAGTAGTTCGGAGAACCAGGAGCGGAAACTTTTAGTAGTTTGGAGAACCGGCAAATACCACCTCCGGCTAGCCCCAGAGTGGGGTGGGAATGGAGATTTTGCAGTATCCTTCCCCTGCCATGCCCACCAAGCCACGTTCACAGAACTGGTAGTAAAAAAATTTGGATTTCATCACTGAGTTGAAGTCCACACATTTTGAAGTTGCCAAGGTTGGGGAAACCCTACTCTAAAGTATCAAGGGTTGGCCAAATAAGAGTCACTTTCTTGACTTCTGTCCAAGTGCAAAGCAACACAAGGCCTACAAGCCATATTTGCTTAAACAGCAGAGGCATAATTTCCAACTTAAATGCTTAAATATACGCCAAAAGGAAAATGATAAAGACCTTTTTAAAAAACGAACTAAAGTGCCTAAAAAAAAAGAGAGAGAAGAAATACACTTACCGACAAAAACACTGAGGGATTTCCCCTTGGCCGTACAAAGGAAATAAGAAGGGGGTGTTGCCGTAGCGCCCCAGGCACTGCAGGAATTTTTGAGTGGCCTTCAGTCCGTCGATGGTGCAGCAATCGGCCTCCGAGACCATCGCAATGGAATGCAGAATGAAATGCTGCAGGTTGGGAGTTAACTTCTGGGTTTTTAAATAGTCGGCAAACTTGCAATCCTTCTGAGCTGTCTCAGGAGAAGAGAAGAGAAGAGAAGAGAAGAGAAGAGAAGAGAAGAGAAGAGAAGAGAAGAGAAGAGAAGAGAAGAGAAGAGAAAGGGGGGAGGGGAGGGGAGGGGAGGGGAGGGGAGGGGAGGAGAGGAGAGGAGAGGAGAGGAGAAGAGAAGAGAAGAGAGGAACAGGGAAGGGTAGGAGAGTGGAGGAGAGGAGCAGAGGAGGGGGAGGGGAGAGGAGAGAAGAGGAGAGGAGAGGAGGAGAGAAGAAGAGAAGAGAAGAGGGAAGGGAAGGGAAGGGAAGGGAGGAGAGGAGAACAGGGAAGGGGAGGAGAGTGGAGGAGAGGAGCAGAGGAGGGGGAGGGGAAGAGAAGAGAAGAGAGAAGAAGAGAAGAGAGGAGCAGGGAAGGGGGAGGGGAGGAGAGGAGAAAAGAGAGAAGAAGAGAAGCAGGGGAGGGGGGAGGGGGGATGGAGGAGGAGAGAGGAGAGAGGGGAGAGGGGAGAGGGGAGGGGAGGGGAGAGGAGAGGAGAGGAGAGGAGAGGAGAGGGGAGGAGAGGAGAGGAGAGGGAAGTAATTTCAACGTGACCATCTTTATATAAGTCAAGAAAACACAAGGTGCTCAGTTACAAGTAGTCCTTTACTTACGATTGATCGTTCAGCGACCATTCTGTGTTGTCTTATTCCAAGGTTCCAAGACCATCCCTTTCAGATCTAGGGTTGGCCAACATGGGCATCACGAACGCCAACGTCCAGACTGAGCACAGTTGTCAATAAGGTCTCAGCCATCCTCAATGAATGGTCAGAACCTCTCACCACAGCAACCCAACAATGTAAAGCACTTGGGAACTCCAAGTTGCTTCCTGACATGCTCCCACGGTAAATTAGGTTCCGTTCATTGAAAATAAGAATTTTACCATCCGGGGAAAGATGCTCACCTTGGTATTCATCAGGGCGCTGTTCAAAATCCAGGCAAAAGGTCAGAAATCTCATCAGCATTCTTTTTTCCACCATCGTCAGCTGTTTGTTATTGAAAATGTCTGCTCTGGAACATGGAACCTGAAACAAAAGTTTTGGGTCATCCTCCCTTTTGCACTTGGCTCGAGCAAAGAGATAACAATGACAGCATCCTTGCAAAGAGGAACTCACAACCGTGGGGTAGACTACTCCCTTGAGAGTCAAACCTGTCCCAACGTTAAAGGCCTGGAAGCCAACTTTTGCATTGGGCCTTCAGGCCTGCCACATTTCCTACTGTGGGAAACTGGGAGGGGGGGGGGATTGTATGGAGCATGGGTGATATGTAGTCATAATAACATTCCTTTCTCAGGGAGTCAAGGACATCTTGCCCTGCACCTGGATGGATGGAACTGGGAGGCCTCTCCAGTTGGGATGGTGCTTTGATTGGACTATGTGATGGACTTGTGGGTGATGGGGCAGGGACTTGGACTTTTCTTTGGGTGGGGAAAACCTGGAAACTTTCAGATTTGGGTTTTCCCAGATGTGCCAATAGGACATCTCTAATAAAATGGAACTTTGAGGAACTTCAAGCCTCGGAGTTTTCTTTCGTTGGGAGTGTTACTTGGAACCCTGACAGGCCATTTTAAGATTTTTTCCCCATTTGATTTTTAATTGTCATGATTCTATAATTTTTTTTAAAAAAATCCTAATTTAATTTTTACTTTTAATGTTAATTTTTATATGTTGCTTTATTTATCAGTTGGATTATATTGCACGCCACCCAGAGGCTCTCTTTGAGGGAGTTGGGTGGTTTAAAAATAAAAAATACAAAAAATACAAAAAATAAAATAATAAAATAAAATAAAATAAAATAAAATAAAATAAAATAACATAACATAACATAACATAACATAACATAAAATAATAAAATAAAATAAAATAAAATAAAATAAAATAAAATAAAATAAAATAAAATAAAATAAAATAAAATAAATAAAATAAATAAAATAAAATAAAATAAAATAAAATAAAATAAAATACATACTGAATAGATGGAAGTAAGAGGCAGGAAATCAATAGGACTATATTAATGAAAATAGCAATAGCAACAGCATTTAGATTTATATACCGCTTCACAGTGTTTTTACAGCTTTCTCTAAGCAGTTTACAGAGGCAGCATGTTGTCCTCAACAATCTAGGTCCTCATTTTATCGACCTCGGAAGGATGGAAGGCTGAGTCACCCTTGAGCGGATCAGAATCGAACTCTTGGCAGTGGGCAGATTTAGCCTGTAATACTGCATTCTAACAAAGGGAAGGGAAGGGAAGGGAAGGAAAGGAAAGGAAAGGAAAGGAAAGGCAATAGCACTTATATACTGCTTCATAGTGCTTTTACAGCCCTCTCTAAGCGGTTTACAGAGTCAGTCTATTGCCCCCAACAATCTGGGTCCTCATTTTATCGACCTCAGAAGGATGGAAGGCTGAGTCAACCTTGAGCCGGTCAAAATCAAACTCCTGACAGTGGGCAGAGTCAGCCTGCAATCCAGCACTTTAAACCCACAGTGCCACCACGGCTCAGTGAAAAGGAACGCTTTCCAAAGAGCCGTGAGTTCGATTTTGCAATTTGACCGATCGGCGTACCTGTTCCACTCTGCCGTCTCTCAAGACAAGAATACGGGTAACGTTTTTGAACTCGGCATATCGGCTGACATTTGACTTGATGAGGAGGTCAATCAGCAATCCTCGGGAATAGAGGAGCTGCAGGAGAGAAGAAGAAGAAGAAGAAGAAGAAAAAAAAGAACATGTGTACAAATTCTTCCGAGAAAACACGATTGCTATTTTCAATAAACTTTTTTACTTCCTTGCTGTTATTGCTTGCAAGGAACCCGCTTGCCAAGAATGCTAGGCATTTTGGTAAATTAAAAGTGGCTCTTTTGGCTGAGAAACTGGAAGGAGAAGAAAACAGAACGCAAACAGTTTTAAAAATAAATAATGACATTTTGAAAAGCAGCAGCAAATCAGCCCTTATGCAGCTGGAGGAAATAACCTCAAAGGCTGAAGGGGACACAACCGAAGTAATAATTTTCTGCAAAGGAATATTATTGCACTAGGAAAAGAACTGGAGAAACAATCTTAGAATTACAGTAGTGGCCAAAATTGTGGAAACCTTTTGGGAAAAGTGTATTTTCTAAAACTAGCTAATAACACCACTTTTTTTCCCCAGAGTAGTACCATATAATTATATATCAATGGAAAGATAATTTAATCAAGAACATAATGCAATAACTTTTATGAAGGAGTTGCTATTAGAATAGCAGTTACAGTATAAAGAAGAAAAGGGAAACACGTAGGAAAAACGAGATATGCAAAAATTATCATCGTAGAAAAAATGAGATATACAAAAATTACCACGTCAGTTAATACTTAGTTGGGCAACCTTTGGCATGAATTACGGCTTTACAACGTCTTCCCATGGAATGAACCAAGTCTTTTAGTTCTGCAGCTGTTCTAATGTGAAACCAAGATTGAATGATGGCTTCTATTAACTGGGTTTTATTGCTTCTGACTAACAAGTTTCTTGAGTTGGCTTCATCGATTTTCAGTTGGATTAAGGTCTGGACTATTTCCAGGCCATTCCAACAGTGGAATAGGATTATCTTGAAACTCCAAAAAAAAAGTGGTATTATTAGCCATCAAACCTCAAAAATACACTTTTCCCAAAAGGTTTCCACAATTTTGGCCACTACTGTAAAAGAAACTACAGGTGGTCCTCGACTTACGACCACAATTTCTGTTGCCGAGTGAGACAGTTATTAAGTGAGGTTTGCCCAATTTTACAACTTTTCTTGCCCCAGTGGTTAAGGGAACCACAGCAGTTGTTAAGCGAGTAACGTGGCTGTTAAGTGAATCTGGCTTCCCCATGGACTTCGTTTCTTAGAAGGTTGCCAAAAGGGGGATCGCATAACCCCGTCGTAAATGTGAGACCGTTGCCAAGCGTCTGAATTGTGATCATGTGACCATGGGGTTGCTGCAACGGTCGTTAAGTGAGACAAATGGTCATACGTCGCTTTTTTCAGTGACGTAACCTCGAACGGTGTTGTAAGTCGAGGATTATCTGTATTTGATACTATGCAAATCAAAAAGTTATCTGGAAGAAAATTAAAAAGATTCTTACTGGAGGTATTCACAATGCTCAAACCTTCAAATCATAAAAAAAAAATCTAGCTATATATTCTGGAAGAATATATTTGACAAGATTTCCAGAGGTTTTAATCTTCTTTATAATATTCTATATATCCTTTCTACTTCATCTTCCCCGTTTTTTGGTGTTTGGACTCCCGATCTTAATGGCTGTCTTTATTTCTTCAATATCCCAGCAAGCCTGCAAGGGTTACAAGTTGAAACCATAAAACTTAATCTTCTAAATACCTTTGCTCACTTTGTATAAGCTCCAAATTTATTATACATTCTTGGAAGGACATGAATGTAAAAACCTCTCTCGCGCAAGATGGATGACCTCACTTCGAAAAGGCAATGCTCCACTGGAGAATGTTAGTTACAACAGGCCATCATTCTCAAAAGTAGTCGGGAATCAGAAGGAGATGACTTTGCAAGGCCAGAGAGAGAGAGATACAGAGGAATTTGCTTTCCGAATCCAAGCTGTATGCCTTGTCCAGATCTTGGGCAGAAGATGGCAAAACAGACCAAAACAGGACCATGGAGAGCTCTGAGCAAACGGTTTGCTTTGATGGGAGGTTAAATCAAGGCTAGATTCCGTACCAGGGTGGATAAAAATCAACGATTTAAAAAAATAAATTTAAAAAAAATTGGATTTTTTTTTAATTAAATCAGATTTTTTTGATTTTTATCAAATTTATTTTAACAAAATGCTTTTGGAGTAAAAAAAAATCTATCTAAAAAGGTCGTTTTCTATTTAAGATACATTGATAATTTAGTTTGTTCAGCATGAAATGGAGCTTAGTTATGTAGCACGAGGCTGTGGATTCTGCAATATTTACATTTTGGGTAAACTCATTCAATGCATCCAAGCTCTGCATGCTAAATAGGAAACCTTCGTTTTGTTTGCAAATAATCATATTAAAGATTCGAACTAACAGAAAGAATGAGTCCTTACATTGAAAGAGCCCCTGTCTTTTCAGATCCATCATGGCAGCACCTGTTTTGCGGGCATCCACTCACCTGCCGCCGCCACGTCCCTCACCTTGTTGTGTCACTGCTGCATCACCAGCCATCCCATTAAAGTGAATGGGACTGTTGGTTAGTCAACAATGAGTCAGAGGAGGAGCTGCTGTGGGACTCACTTAAGAAATGTCAACAGCTAGGATTGTATTTGCAAAAAATTGGAAAAGTGAAGAGATCCCTATAGATGAGAATGCGATTAGGAAAATACTAGAATGTGCAGAAATGAACAGATTGACACTGGCTATCAAAGAGAAAGAACAAACTGATTATTATACAATTTGGGAATCTTTTTACCAGTGGGTAGAGAATAGACGTAAGAATTAATAGTAAAAGAAGTTACTTAAAGTATAGAAAATGTATTAATAGTTAATATAATTAATAGGGTTAAATAAATCACAATGGGATTGCTATAATATTAGATACTTAAGGTATTGGAAATTAAGCCAAGATGAGATTAAGCAATGAATAAGATTGTATATTTTAATGTTGGCACAAAATATGTGTACCCAGAAGACACACTGGTTAATGGAAAATGGATTGTTTATATAAAAAAATGTCTCGCTTAGCAACAAAAATTTGGGGCTGTTTTAGTTTGTAAGTCGAGAACTATCTGCATGATTAATAAGCAGAAGTGACTTTAAAAACAAACAAACAAAAAAACAAACAGAAAAATATAGTTAAGTCTCTTACCTTAGAAATTAAATCAATATTAAACCGCCTCCCTTCTTTTACAATTTGGGGATAGGTGATTTTCCTTGGTTCAGCTGCAGCTTCAGGGACTGGCTCAGATTTATGGTCTCCTGTTGCCAATGCTGTTGGATCGGGCACGATGCTGTCAGAGGACTTCCCTTCCAGAGAAGTCCCTCCTGTCTCCTCTTCATCACTGGTACCTTGTGGATCACCTCCTGCATCGCTTTGAGGGCAGATCTCTTCGCTTTTGGCCCCACCATCTGAAGATAAGCATCCATTCTCGACCTCGGTGACCGCAGAGGTCTCCTCTGAATCCTTACTAAAGGCAGAAGTGGCTGAGGCAGATGGTCTTGGTAGTGCACCGGCTTCTTCAACATCTTCAGCTGAGTCCTGGCTGGGTTGTTGTTTGTTTTTTTCCCCAAAGAGAGAAAGAAAAATCAGTTCCCCAACAACCCTGATTTGCAACGGTCCATTGCAGTTAGAGGCTTCCCCAACTTAGCCAATGCAACAAGAACGATGATGTTTATGGAGATTCTCCATCATCCAGGTCAGTTGTCCCAAAGATGCTTTTTCCAAGAATAGAATAGAATAGAATAGAATAGAATAGAATAGAATAGAATAGAATAGAATAGAATAGAGGTAGGGGTAGGGGTAGGGGTAGGGGTAGGGGTAGAATACAATAGAGCAGAATTGGAGTAGAGTGGAGTGGAGTGGAGTGGAGTGGAGTGGAGTGGAGTGGAGTGGAGTGGAGTGGAGTGGAGTAGAGTAGAGTAGAGTAGAATAGAATAGAATAGAATAGAATAGAATAGAATAGAATAGAATAGAATAGAATAGAATAGAACAGAACAGAACAGAACAGAACAGAACAGAACAGAACAGAACAGAACAGAATAGGAGTGGAGTGGAGTGGAGTGGAGTAGAACAGAACAGAACAGAACAGAACAGAACAGAACAGAACAGAACAGAACAGAACAGAACAATAATGGAATGGAATGGAATGGAATGGAATGGAATGGAATGGAATAGAAATAATAGAAAGGGGAATAGAGAAATAGAAATAGAGCTGGAAGGGACCTTGGAGGTCTTCTAGTCTAGCCCCCTGCTCAAGCAGGAATGCCAATACTATTTCAGATAAGTGGCTGTCTAGTCTCTTAAAAACCTCCAGTGATGGAGCGCCCATGATTTCTGAAGGCAAAGCTGTTCCACTGGTTGATTGTCCTCACTGTTAGGAAGTTTCTCCTTAATTCCAGGTTGCTTCTCTCTTTGATTAGTTTCCAACCCTTGTTTCTTGTCCTGCCTTCTGGTGCTTTGGAGAATAATTTGACCCCCTCTTCTTTGTGGCAGCCCCTCAGATACTGGAATGCCGCTATCATGTTGCACCTAATTCTTCTTTTCTTTAGACTAGCCCGACCCAACTCCTGCAATCGTTCTTCATATGTTTTAGCCTCCAGTCCCCTGATCATCTTAGTTGTTCTTCTCTGAACTTTTTCCAAGTTTTCCAAGTCTCCGAACTAGACTTTCTTGGGGTTTTATTCCCCTTGAAAACATTTCGCTTCTCATCCAAGAAGAGAACTTCTCACCCTAGAAGCAAACTTCTTCAGAACTGAAAAAGCTCCTTGCACGAGAAGCAAAATGTTTTCCAGGGGTAAAAAAAAAAACAAAACAAAAAAAAAACAAGGAAGGAAGGACAGTTGTCTTTTGGAAAAAACACCTTTGGGACAACAAGAGCTACGCCTTTACGCTTTGATCCACTTTCACTGGAGTTATAATAATCTGAACACGGAAGCCGGGATGCTATTACAGAAACGACATCCTAAAGTGTAGCAAAAAGCTACAGTAGATGAATATTAGTGTATACACTTTTATATAATAAAATAAAAGCAGTAACAAGAGAAAACATGGAATAATTGAATAACGACAGACTGTAACGTAATATAAATGTGTATCATTATTAGAAATATAGCCTTGATAGTACAGTGGTTTAGTGCACCCTGTTATTAACACAGCTGCCTGCAATTTCTGCTGGTTCGAATCTCTCCAAGGCTCAAGGTTGACTCAGCCTTCCATCCTTTCTAAGGTAGGTGAAATGAGGACCCAGTTTGTGGGGGCAATAAGCTGACTTTGTATAAATATACAAAAGGATGAAGGCTATTGCTCAACCTTTTTGGCACTGAGTGCCCAAACAGGAATGTGCGTGCATGCGCATGCATATGAGAGCGCTGGAGCACCAGAAATCCGAAAACCAGCTGGCCGGCGCGCACATGCCTGTTTTTTTGCCCATTTTCAAGCCACTTTTTGCCCCATTTTCAGGCTGTTTTCCGGGCCATTTTCAGGCTGTTTTTGAGTTGGAAAATGGGCCAAAAAACAGGTCCAAAAAGGGGCCAGAAAATGGCCTGTTTGGCTGTTTTTCGGGCCGTTTCCAGCGCTCCGGCATCAGAAACAATAGAGCAGCGTGACGATGCAGGTGTCCATGGAGAGGGCTCTGCGTGCCACCTCTAGCACACATGCCACATGGTATTAGAATGTATGACACCCAGGTGCCACACTGTTCACGCATTGATATGTTTGTAAAAAAATAAAAGAATAAAAAACTTGGGGTGGGGGGGAAACTTTCACTGGAGTTATAATAATCTGAACATGGAAGCCTGGATGCTATTACAGAAACCACACCCTAAACTGCGGCAAAAGCTACAGTAGGTGAAGGATGATACCAAGTAGATAGAGGCATTTTATACCTGAATTGGGCCAGGATTGCCATTCTTCTCCCACCTCCCCAATTTGTGTGTGTGTATAGGTATAGTTCAGGTAGTATGGTACAGGTAGTATGGTACAGGTAGTCCTTGACTTACAACAATTCATTTAGTGACCATTCAAAGTTACAACTTCACTGAAAAAAGTAACCTCTGACCATTTTTCACAATTGTGACTGTTGTAGCATCTCCCTGGTCACTTGCTCAAAATTCAGGGGCTGGCTCATATTTATGACGGTTGAAGTGTCCCAGGGTCATGTGATCCCCTTTTACGACCTTCTGACAGGCAAAGTCAAGGGGGAAGCCAGATTCACTTAACAATCGTGCTACTAACTTAACAACTGCAGTGATTCACTTACCGTACTTTATGGAGTATAAGACGCACTTCCCCCCCCCAAAAAAGAGGGTGGAAATGTTGGTGCGTCTTATAGTCTGAAAAATACGATAACAACAGTGGCCAGAAAGGTCGTACAAATGAGGCAAAATCCACCAAAGAAAGGTCTCACTTAGCAACATAAATTTTGGGCTCAGCTGCGGTCGTAAGTTGAGGACTACCTGTACCAATTGGGGAAAATCCAATCCATTTTGTCTGCAAAGAACTGAAAATCGCTCCCTGCCAGCCTCCCAACTAAAGCAGAAACTTCTATCTAATCTTCCCGCAACAACAATGAGTTAAAAAGCAACTCTGGAATACAAATCTGAAATTTATAATCCCCATCCCGGATATTTTTTTCACCCAAGGACATAATTTTCAAAGAAAATAGATGCGGCAATAAAAACGGAAGCAGGGTGGGGGGAGAAATGTTCACATTTAAATCTCTGTACAGGTCTGGGGAGGAAAATCTCCCACCCGCTCGCTCCTTTTTCGGTCATGCTATCTCACAAAAAGGGATACATCTGCAGCACCAATTGTGGTGTAAATTCTGAACATTATCTAGTGTCGTTCATTAATTAATGGTCCCAACAAAGGAAATCTCTCAAAGCCAATGTGTCTTATTAATGCTTTGCCACAGTCACCCTTCCAATAGGTCAAAAGAAAAACTGCCAACCAGCTGGTTAATTTATGCAGCACAGGTGTTCACTATTTATTTTTCAGTCGTTTTCCCTTTTCTTTTTTTTTTAAATTCTTTTTCCCTATCCCACTTGTTGCAGAGATTCTCTCCCTTTGATGGATGCATTTTATTTGGTGGCTGGCAGTTCAGCTTTGTACGTTCTATTACCGCTGCTACCCAGCTGTTTTATCCTTTCAAAATAAATGTTTAATGGCAACTTCATAGGAGTTCAGGCAAGTTAAGAAGCAAAGTGGGGGAGGGGAACGAAGCTGAAGCACGTAAAGCAACAAAATTGGGGTCAAATCAACTGTTCCTCGAGCGTAAATTAGATGTAAGGAATTGGATTTTGGTTTGATTTGAAACAGCTTTTCTTTTTTAAATGGGCTCCATTAAAATATATATATATATGTATTCAAAAGCAAAGAGCTGGTGCAGATGCAATAACCAATCCAGAGCTACAAGAACAGTCTAGAACAGGGGTGTCAAACTCGATTTAAATTGAGGGCTGCATCAGGGTTGTGTTTGACCTTGAGAGCCCAGGGGCGTGGCCGGGGATGGGCATGTCCGGGATGGGCATGGCCAGCTCGACTTCACTCGTCAAGACTCCGTTTTCAACCGCGACGTCCTCCTGTAACCCTCTGCCAGCAAAAATGGTGTTCGGGGAAGCCACGCACGGTCTACCCAGGTTCCATTTTCAGCCGAGGCGGCCTCCTGCAGCCCTCCGCCAGTGAAAACGGAGGTCCCCGAGCTTCTGTTTTGCTGGCAAAGGGCTGCAGGACACTGTCGTGGCTGAAAACAGAGGCTGGAAGGGTTGCGTGCGGCTCTCCGAAACTCCATTTTCGCTGGAAGAGGGTTGCAGTAGGCCGTGCGTGGCCCTCCCGAGCTCCATTTTCGCTGGCAGAGGCACCACGGGCCAGTCTTTCATTGTTTCTAGGGCGGCCCCCATCGGTCAGATCTAAGCACACCATGGGCCAGATTCGGCCCGCCGGCCCTGAGTTTGACACCCCTGGTCTAGAAGAAGGAATAATGTAAACAACAACCACCCCAAAATAGTCAAGGATTAGGAGCAACTCACTCCCTTATATGAAAGAATTGCAAATGTTTGGAGCTGTTTAATAAGAGAGGAAAAAAAGAGATAGAAAACACTAAAAGTTAATTAATGTTATACAACGAGCATTCTTCTTCTTTACTCATAATACTTCATATATCATAAGATATAATATATCTATCATTCTTCATAATTCCGGTCACCTGATGAAACCACTTTGTAGGCAAAATGGGATCAACAAAAGGAAATATTTATTACGCTCACTATAAATTGTTTACACAAAAAACAAAAAGCAGGGTACACACTGAATAAACTATAAATAAGTAAGATACACCAGGGGATTGGCTACCAAGAGCTTTGGTGATCGCTACAGACTTGAGTGGGTTATAAACAAATAAAAAGTTCATTGATAATATGGCTCCTTTTCTCCGTGTATTAAGGATAATTTGTTTTTCTCAATTGTCGCGCAAATCAAGGAAAAGTCAAGCTTTTACAATATATGAAAGCATAGCTATTTCCCACTGCCCAAAATGTATCTGTCTATTGCCACAAGCCACACTCAAACCAGACTCATGACGTCTTACAAAGAGAGTGAAACGGACGTTGTCTTACCTGAACGTCCCTTTTAGGAGTGCTGCGACCACTGTCCATGGCTGGGATGTTCACTTCAGATCTTGACAATAACTGAGTGAGAGCTGTTAGACTCTCCCTGTTAGGGCACGCCTCCAGTCCCATGATCCTCCAGTCTATCACGAAGACACAGCAAGACTCCAGGAGAAAGGTCCAACAGTCAATCCAAACACGGGAACTGGAAACACGGCAGACAGTCTGAAAGAAACTGCAACAGCAGACTAACACACAAACAAGGGAGGGAATGGACAGTGGTCGCAGCACTCCTAAAAGGGACGTTCAGGTAAGACAACGTCCGTTTTCCAGAGTGCTGCTCCCACTGTCCATGGCTGGGACATACCCAAGCTCAAGTACCAGGGTGGGAGACTGGATGCCCCGAACCCGTGTCCAAGGCTACCCTCTGTAGAACTCGGCGCCCGAAGGCAGCGTCCGAAGAAGCATATGAGTCAATCCGATAGTGACGAATAAACTGTGACACAGAGGACCACGTCGCAGCCCGGCAAATCTCTTCCACCGAGGCTTGTGTCGCCCACGCAGCGGAGGTAGCCGCGCTGCGGGTGGAGTGTGGTAGGATCCTACCTGGAACAGGCCGTCCCGACAACTCATACGCCAATGAGATACACGCCTTGAGCCACCTGCCGACTGTAGCCGCAGAGATCTTTTGTCCCATCGAGGCAGGATGGAAGGAGACCAGCAGGGCCTCCGTTTTACGAAATGATGAGGTCCGACGTAGATAGATACGCAGAGCCCGCTTAACGTCGAGTTTATGCCAGCGTCGTTCCACAGAGTTCTTCGGAGCTGGACAGAAGTCAGGCAAGGATAATTCCTGGGCCCGGTGAAAGGGAGTATTTACTTTCGGAAGGAACGTAGGGTCAAGCCTGAGAACCACCACACTGTCGCGGAAAAGACAGAGGTCCTCCCGAATAGAGAGCGCTGAGATCTCCGACACCCGACGGGCGGAAGTGATAGCCAACAGGAATGTTATCTTAAATGACAGATGTTTTAGCGTAGCTGTCCTAATAGGTTCAAATGGAGGAACTGTCAGGGCCCGAAGCACCAGAGTGAGATCCCAGGAAGGGTATCTGTGGACCTGTGGCGGGCAGAGATTGGTCGCGCCGTGAAGGAAACCCCTGATGAGCGGGTGTCGTGAAAGAGAGTCGTAGGGAGGACACTTTAAAACGGTAGACAAGGCCGCAGTTTGTCGCCTCAGAGTCGCCGGGGCCAGACCTTTCTGAAGGCCGGAATGCAGGAATTCTAAAACCTCCTCCACCGACGCTGAGGTGGGATCCACATGCCTCGAAGCCCCCCAAGCGCAGAAGGATCTCCAGGAAGCCTCGTAGATACGGCAAGTGGACGGTCGTCTAGCAGCCTGAATAATCTTGACGACTCCGTCTGACAGATGTGACTTTTTTAGGAGCACGCGCTCAAACGCCAAACGGCCAAGTGGAGCCATTGGGGCTCCGGATGACAGACGGCCCCTTGGAGCAGGACTACTTGGGCGGGCGGAATCACCCAGGGCGGAGACGCGGAGAGAGAGAGAAGGTCTGCGTACCAGGCCCTGCGTGGCCAATTGGGAGCCACCAGGATCAGGTCCGCCTGTTCCTTCAGCAATTTCCTCACGACTCGTGACAGTAGAGGGATGGGGGGAAATGCGTATAGGAGGCCTACCGGCCACTTGCACCTCAGGGCGTCGCGGTCCTCCGCCGACGGGTCTGGGTAGCGGGATATGAAGCGTGGCAGTTGAGCGTTCAGTCGTGAGGCAAACAAGTCGATCATCGGAGTGCCGAACCTCTGGCAGATCTCTTGAAACAGGCGGGGTTGGAGTTGCCACTCCGCTGGGTCTATCCGTTCCCTGCTTAGCCAGTCGGCTTGGACATTGTCCACACCCGAGATGTGTTCCGCCTTTATCGACCGTAGATGACGTTCCGCCCAGTGGAACAGATGTTCCGCCTCGAACATTAGTGACTTTGACCTTGTGCCTCCCTCCTTGTTTATATGCGCCTTTGCCGCGGTGTTGTCGGTAAGGATCAAAATGTGTCGACCCTCCACCGACTTCTGGAAGTGACAAAGCGCCAACCTCACTGCCCTTAGCTCGAGCAGATTTATGCTGCAGCGGCTCTCCATCGCGGACCACTGACCCTGAGTCACAAGGTTGCCCAGATGTGCTCCCCAACCTCGTAGGCTGGCGTCCGACGTTAAGGTCAGCCTGTCCGGCTCTGTGAAGTCGCAGCCCTGTAGAATGGCAGGTGAGATCCACCAGGACATCGACAGGCGTGTCTGGGGAGGCAAGGACACCCGGAGACTCGAGTTGGCAGAGCCCGATCGTTGGAAGGGCAGGAGAAACCACTGTAACGCCCGGGAGTGTCTGCGTGCCCACGGAACGACGTTGTAGCAGGACACCATTTTCCCCAGCAGTTGTGATAGGAGCGAGAGCGGTACCTTCTCCAGTGGTAGAATTTGTCTGATCAGGTCGGAGATGCTTTGAACCCTGTCTGGCGAAAGAAAAACCTGTCCTTTGACCGAATCGATCAGGGCTCCGAGGTGAAGCAGACTGGTAACTGGCACGAGGTGGCTCTTTTCCAGATTTATCGAGAACCCGTGGCGTTGGAACGTGTCCAGGACGAGGGCCCGGTCGCGCGATGCTTGATCTGGAGATGAAGATAGTATCAAGACATCGTCGAGATAGCACATCACTCGCACCGATTGAAGACGGAGTGAGGCAGCCACCACAGCCACGAGTTTGGTGAAGGTGCGAGGGGCGGAGGAGAGGCCGAACGGCATCGCCCGGTACTGGAAGTGCCTCCCGCCGTACTCGAACCTCAGGAAGCGTCTCTGGAGAGGGTGAACTGGAACATGTAGGTAGGCTTCTTTCAGGTCCACCGATTGGAGCAAGTCTCCAGATCGAACCCCCGCTAGTATCGACCGAAGTGAATGCATCTTGAACCTGCGGTACTCCACCGACAGGTTCAGGAGCTTTAAGTTCAGGATACCGCGCCAGCCCCCTGAGTTCTTTGGGACAAGAAAGAAAGTCGAATAGAAACCCGATCCTCGTTCCGAATGGGGAACCGGTTCTATTGCATCGATGCTCAACAGATGGGCTATCTCCTGCAGCATCAGTTGGTGCCGCTCCACAGACGTTGGAACTGGGCAGGGGACGAAGCGACTCGGCGGAGCTCCGATAAAGTCGATAGAGAGACCAGAAGAGATGGTACGGAGTACCCAAGAGTCCTTGGTCGAAAGGGCCCACTGGTGATGGAACAATTGAAGTCTCCCTCCTATGGGCCCTGTGAGGGGCGAGTCATTTGCCCCTGCGAGACTGCCTAAAGTTGGATCCACGAAAGGGGCGTTTTGATTGTGGCTGGAACTTGCTCCGGTCACGAAAGGAGTCCCTCCCCTGTGCCCTGTCAGGGCCGGTGAAAGAGGGCCTGCGTGAGAATGAGCCCCCCGAACCTTGAAAGGAGCGAAAGGATGGGCGCTGGCTGTAGGGAGTGTACCTCCTCTCCGTGCGTCGGTATGCCGTCGGGAGGATCTTACGCTTGTCACGATCCTCTACCAGAAGCGGGTCCAGAGCAGGTCCAAACAAATTTGGTGCCTTATATGAAGCCGATGCCAGCCTCCATTTGGCCTTGAGGTCCGCCCTCCAATGTCGGAGCCAGAATAAACGTCTGGAAGAGATAGATGAAGCCAAGGCCCGGGACGCAAACTTCACCGAGTTAAGCGAGGCATCTGCCGAATACTCGGTGGCAGCCACGATCTTATTTACGTCCTGGTGAAGCCTAGTCTCTTCCGGAGGCAGCCTCTGTCGGAGTTGTTTCAGCCAAATCAGCGTGGCTCTATTGAAGAAGGAAGTAGCGGTCGCCGTCCTAATTGCCCAGGCGACCGCTTGGTGGGACCTCCGGAAGGCTAGCTCAGCTCTGCGGTCCTCTGACTTAAGACCGTCTAGAGAGTCCGTGGATACTAATGAGTTAGAGGCCAAAGACGCCACAGGTGGATCTACAGTGGGAAGGGTCAGGAGATCCTCTAATTCGGGTGCAGTACAGTACAGCTTCCGGTCAAGGGTACTGGGCGATGTCAGCGACCCGGGTTGCCCCCAAGGTGATTGGAGAACGTCTAGGAATAGGCGCGGGCACGGGATCACCTCCTTGTCTGGTTTGGCGGACATAAATAACGCATCGTGGGGGCCCGCAGACGCATTAGCGCCAGACGGTTCCACGCCAGGTGTGGTCAAATTGGTGGTAAGGCGAGCCTTGTGCAGTAGCGATTTAAACATTGACGGACGGAACAACCCCGTGAAAGCTGGGGAATCCGGTGGTAAGTCCTCATCGTCCGAAAATTCGATATCCTCTGGGCATTCTTCACCATGGTCAGATTCAGCCCGAGAGGAGGAGGCAGATTGTTTCCTATCAGCTCGGGTCGAGGCAACCTGATGACTCAGTTGAACGGGGCGAGCCGAGGAAGGGGCTGGCGGAGGCAGGGACGCTTGTTGCATTCCGGCAGCTAAGAACGAAGAGAATGCAGAGGCGAAAAATGCTTGCATGTCCATAGGTGACGGAGCGAGCGCCCCATCGGGACCCCGAAGACCAGCTGCAGTAGGGGTAAACGTGGCCTCAGGTGGGTGACAGACCGGTCTCTGGGAGGAAGAGATTCCCGCCCTAGAGACATCTGGCAGTGATTGAGAGACACCCTTGACAAGGTGTAACTGGTGGGCGTGAGGCGCAGCCGGAATGACATTCCTCTCTGGAGATGAGGCTGGGGAACCCGAAGACAAATAGTCCCGAACGACTGGTTCGTGAAGAGATACGCTTGTGCCAAGGCCCACTTCTGCCACAGCCGCCAACCTTGCTTTGTCCCATTGCTTCTCAAGTGCATTATGACGGCGTTGAGCGTCTCTGTCCAAACCTTTGGAAGCTTTTGACTTCCTAGAAGTGTGGCTGGAAGACATGGAGCGTTTCTTGGATGCCTTTTTGGCCCGCTTGGCTGGACTGTGTGGCGGACTGTGGTCAGGGTCAGAATCCGAGGATAATGCATGGTCAGCCATGTTGACAATTTGCTCAGGCCGACCAAGGAGGCACGGGACTGGCAGGTAGGTATGATAGGCTTGGGACAAGGATGTAGCCCACGGGTGCCAACTGTCCTTGTTCTTTGATTCCAGAAATATATGTTATTATTATTAATGTATTTAATTTTTTTTTTTTTTTTTTTTTTTTTGAAGTCAACAAGAGTAGGTAAGTAACAAATCGATTCCAAAACTGTCCTTTTTTTTTTTTTTTTTTTTTTTTTTTTTTTTTAAAGGGGTATAACTATATACAGAGGAGATGAAACGTCCAGGTGAGGGCTAAGAACTGCAGTCCCAGGCTGGTCTGCCTGCTGTAAGGTCCAAACCTCCAAAGGGCCAAACTCCGCCCCCTCAACTGTCGAAGAATGGCGGCTCAGAGATCAGAGAAAATGGCGGGCGCTCCACAAGACCTTCAAAATGGCGCCCGCTGCTGCCGTAAGCCCAAGCCTGGTGATCCGGTGTCCAGAAGCCCGCCGGAACGTGGCAGAGCTGGCCGGAGGAAAAGCACAGCCGAGCGGAGGGCGCACCTTAAGATGACGCTCCTCCGAATGCGCAAACGAGCGGCGATTGAGAGGCGGCAAGCCTGCGCGCCAAAGTCTTGCCTCACGCCGCCGACAGAAATCAGACAAACGGGGAGCGCACTCACAGTGTGACGCTGCCCCGAAGCCGCCGCTGGCACCCTGAAATTAGCGGGGAGAGCGACAAGCCTGCACGCTCAGCCCCTCGCTCGCGGCCACAGAAGTTTGCCGGATCCGCCCCGAGGAGTCGGAATCCGGCGGCTGCAACGCTCCAAGCGTGGGCGGCCCGACAGACTCACCACACGCAACCGCAGCCCGAAAGGAGATAGCTGGGATCACCGAAGTCACGAACAAAGGAAATAATCAAAATAAAGAAATAAAAGCCTAACGAGAAGGGTCAGGGAGAGAACTAAAATTTTAAGATTAAGGCCTAAATAGTCCTAAATTGCACAGCTCTGAAATTCACGTCAGTTCTTGCCAGTAACTGAGTGATAGACTGGAGGATCATGGGACTGGAGGCGTGCCCTAACAGGGAGAGTCTAACAGCTCTCACTCAGTTATTGTCAAGATCTGAAGTGAACATCCCAGCCATGGACAGTGGGAGCAGCACTCTGGAAAACTGCGGCATTGGTACGTCTAGGATGGTCTCAGTAAGTAGACAAATCTTTTTTCATCACAAGTTTTCAAGTTTAGTATAGAGAAGGATGGATTGGATTCCTGAAGTCACTTAGGCTTTCATAATGCTTGAATTGGCGAGCAGCTCCAAATATCTTCTCTAGAACGTTGAGAATTTTATTTTTCATTAAAGGTAAAGGTTCCCCTCCCACATATGTGCTAGTTGTTCCTGACTCTAGGGGGCGGTGCTCATCTCCGTTTCAAAGCCGAAGAGCCAGCGCTGTCCGAAGACATCTCCGTGGTCATGTGGCTGGCATGACTCAACGCCAAAGGCGCACGGAACGCTGTTACCTTCCCACCAAAGACGGTCCCTATTTTTTCTACTTGCATTTTTTACGTGCTTTCGAACTGCTAGGTTGGCAAAAGCTGGGACAGGTAAGGGGAGCTCATCCCGTTACGCGGCACTGGGGATTCGAACTGCTGAACTGCCAACCTTTCGATCGACAAGCTCAGTGTTGTAGCCATTGGAGCCACCGCGTCCCTCCCTACATTTCATTATCCCCTTCCAAATAACCACGATAATTGAAGTTGCACACTGCATTATATCAATCTGGGACCCTCCACGCACTAAATTGTGGCTAATTGAATAATTCATAGTTTAGAAACAGGACTTACTAGAATACGCAAACACATCTATTAAATTAAATACGCATCATCTTGTACTCACCTAACATAGCAGAAATATTCTACATTCTGGATGGTTTGATCTTCCTTGTTAAGAGGAAGCGCTTCCTCATTTTCAAGAATTAGTCCTTGCCAAGCTGTACTTTCCTCACATGGATCGGCCGGTTCCTTGTAATAACAGGAACAAAGAAAATAAAGTTTATATTAGAAAAGACGGGGGGGGAGGGGGGGAGAAAACAAATAGCAGTGTAAAAAAATTTTTTTTTGTTTCATTTAAACTTTTAAAATGGCAGGAATAAAAAATCTTCGCCCCGTTGTATATAAGATCAAGCTGTTAGAAGTTTACCTGTGGTTCCCCAAAAATAAGACCCTGTCTTATATTTTTTTGAACTCTGAAATAAGTGCTTGGCCTTATTTTCAGGGAGGTCTTATTATTTTAGGGCTCGTGGAGCAAGATGGGGCTCCTCTTGCCGTCTTACCTGGTTTCCAGCTCTGCATTTAAATATTTTTGGGGAGGTCTTATTTTCGGGGGGGAGGCTTATTTTAGTGCATGCGCTCAAAAGCCCGATTGGGCTTATTATCAGAGGATGTCTTATTTTAAACTTCTGCAAAGTACAGCGTAACAGAATGCAGACAGCAAATATACCTATATAAATAATTCTGATTGGCTCATGATTGCTACAACATAGGAAGACTATATATGGATGAAGGCTTACTTTTTTTTTTAAAAGAACCATTAAAAAAAAAAGAAGGATAAAGGACATGATAATATTATTGGAATTTTCAATCATTTTCTTCATTTTAGGAATTAAAAAAAAAAACAATTAACGGTAGGCTTAAGATTTTTTTTCCCCCCCTTGCAGGATCCAAAGGTCCAGAGGTTTTGTCTCCTGAGCTTTCGGACTTGTGTTGGAGCAGATTTGCAGGGAACTTCTTTCTGGCACTCTGGTGACCAACTGTTCTGCCCCAGCTACAGACCCCAAAGAACGCAGCACACACAAAGTCTGTACAAACCTTAGTTTACTAAATTAAATCAGTCGTTTTCAAATAAAGGCTGTTAATTAACTTTCTTAACAGCCTACAAGAATCCAAAGAATAAATAATCGTAATCTTACTATGGTTGGCAGAAAGACCAGAAGCAATTTGCAGGAAACTGATAAGAGAACTAAGATCAGGATACAAAAGAGAATGAACGAAGTTGTTCCCTGCAAATTGCCTCAGTCATCATCCTTCCTTAAATAGGCTAAGGGAGTGGCCAATTAGCCCCAAGCCTTACTCTCGACGAGACCTCCTCCTGAGGAGCCACTCCTGCCTTTTGGCAGCTCTGCGCACCCGTGCATCGAGAAGAGACTCCTCCTCTTCTTCTTCTTCACTTATGGGAGCTTCTGGAGGTTCTGAAGGCCCTGGCTTAATCCCCGCCTCTGGCACATCATCTTCTCCAGCCTCCTCACTGTCTGACTCGAGTGCCAGCTGCACAGGCTGCTGACGCAGCACCACACCAGCCTCCTCACTGTCGGAATCAGCTACGAGCTGCACAGGCCACGGATGGGCCACAAGACCAACCCAAATTGGATCCTCCAACATTATCCTGGAATATGATAGTTTCGCCTTCATTCATAATTTTTTTTTCTATTTTGCAAAAAAAAAAAAAAAAAATCCCTAAGGAAAATAGCACAACACTTGTTCCACTGGTTTGCAGTGTGATGTTGGAAGGGTTCTCGAGATAGGCAGAAAAAGGCCTCAGTCTTGCATAATGACCACAGGTTGCCAAATCTATCCTTACATGCTGTTTTCACTGAGCGAATCGATCAACTGGTCCCTTCCTGGTGGAATTTAATCTAAGCAGAGATATTAAAATAATTTAAAATTAGGAGGTGGGAACAGAGTACGTCTCCTTTTCTTCCCACCTGTGTTAGAATTCTCAACTTTGGCTCCTACAAAAAAAGGAAAACAGGCCCGGAAGACTTACGTTTAAATTAAAACTAATGCTTCAACAAAAACAATACCATGTTTCCCCGAAAATAAGACCAGGTCTTATATTAATTTTTGATCCAAAAGACGCATTAGGGCTTATTTTCTGGTTGGGTCTTATTTTTGAGGAAATACGGTACTAAATGCATCCATCTGGCTGACAATCTTAACTGGGGCTTATTTTGGGGGTAGGGCTTATATTACGAGCATCCTGAAAAATCATGCTAGGTCTTATTTTCCGTTGGGGTCTTATTTTCAGGGAAACAGGGTAGAATTTGAGATAAAACAATAAAGCTGCTCCTTACTTGGTTTTCTTTTATCCAGGACAATAATCCCGAGAAGCTAAAACTTGCCCAATTTCCTCCATAGTAATTTCTCCTGTGGCAGCAGAGCGGAGAAGGAAAGAAGAAAAGAAAAAGAAGAAGAAAAACGGTCAGCAATTTCCTTATTGGAAGGATTTCAGTTATAGAGAAAGATGTCCCAGAAAAGAGACTTTCGCACGTCTCTATGAATAAAGAGAATAATAAGTATACAAACCAATTCCAACCAGCAAAAATCCCTCTTCCCTTTTCCATTTAGTCACCATAGTTGCCGTTTAAAAGTAGGATATAATTTCTTATAGGCAGTGTATTCAGCGACAAAGTTTTGATTAGGAGCGTAAGCATAATTGACCCTCACATTTACACCTTTACTATTTATTACATTTTTATGCCACCCACCTCCTCTACAAGGTGACTCAGGGTGGCGAATAATAAATCATCATCTCATTTTAATGACGCCATAATCCCTTGAGGGGTGGAGTCTGGGCAACCAAATGGAGCTGAGTGTATACTGGCCGAATGCCCTTCCTGTTGCTAATACAGAGTTTTTTTCAGCAGATATATTCGCATTGTGCCCAAAGAGAGAAATATCTGTCCCTACCTTGGATCAAACTCACAACCTCTAGGCCACGGCACCACTCTGGCGAATAATAAATAATAATAATTTAATAAATAATAATTTACATCTTTAACTGAAGTTGTACAGGTAGTCGTCGACTTACAACAGTTCATTAAGTGACCGTTCGAAGTTATAACAGCACTGAAAAAAGTGACTTATGACCATTTTTCACACTTACGACCGTTGCAGCATTCCCATAGTCACATGATCAAAATTCAGATGCTTGGCAACTGGTTCGTATTTATGACTGTTGCAGTATCCCGGGGTCATGTGATTCCCCTTTTGCGACCTTCTGCCAAGCAGTCAATGGGGACACCGGGTTCACTAACAACTATGTTGGTAACTTAACAACTGCGGTGATTCGTTTAACAATTGTGGCAAGAAAGGTTGTAAAATGATTCAAAATTCACCTAACAACTGTCTTCCTCAGCAAAAAACATTTTGGGCTCAATTGTGGTCATAAGTCGAGAACTACCTGTAGTAACATCTGCAATGAGTTGAAAACCAAACTGGAGCCCTACAAGAACAGGACCAAATCAAAGGAGTCAAAAAGCATTTTTACAATAGCAAAACGCACGCACACACAGACACAAAGAGAGAGAGATCCGTCTATTTGAAAACTTTCTTTGGGGAATTTGATAATTATATGGGAAGGTAATGAGGATTTAAAGCTGACCAGCCGCTGTAAAGATGATGAACTGGGGATGAGTCAGCAGGGGTATTGCCCCTTTAAGAAGCTGTCAATATAAGGGAGGCCATCAGAGGGCGTCTCTCTCTCTCTCCTTGTGTATCTCTCTCCTAGTCATGTTCTATCTGCGTTGTACCTCTCCGTGTAGAGTTGAAGATTGATTGACTGCCTGGTGTGTGCCTACCATGTGTATATCTGTATATAGAAGTCCTGTATATAAACCACTACCATGTTTTCCCAAAAATAAAACCCTGTCTTATATTTTTTGAACCCTAAAATAAGCGCTTGGCCTTATTTTTTGGGAGGTCTTATTATTTTGGGGTGCATGGAGCAAGACGGGGCTCCTCTTGCAGTCTTACCTGATTTCCAGCTCTGTCTCCCTAACCCTAACTAAAGGAAATGGCAGGGGCCGGCTGTGCATGCGTTTAAATATTTTTGGGGAGGGTTTATTTTGGGGGGGAGGCTTATTTTAGCGCATTTTATTTTATTTTATTTTATTTTATTTTATTTATTTTATTTATTTTATTTATTTTATTTTATTTTATTTTATTTTATTTTATTTTATTTTATTTTATTTTATTTTATTTTATTTTATTTTATTTTATTTTATTTTATTTTATTTTATTTTATTTTATTTAGCGCACCTTATTTTAGGGTTTTTTCAGCTTCTGGTTATCGTCCTGACATATTTCAAAGCTCATCAAGGCTTCGAGGAGTCAGGCTAGCCGCTAATCGCAATTCAAGCAATAGATCTCCACTAAGCCTCTGGTCTCCGATCCAAAGGAGACCTTCATAAATGTCGGGATTTTAGAAAAGTGTCATCGATAGAAACGCAAGAGCAGAATTTGCAGGGGGAAAGCCTAGTTTTTGCCGTGAATGCCAGTTAGGAAAGCCGCCTCTTTCAATGCAGTCATCGCCCTGGGGGAAAAAAAAATGAATCAAAGGCAACGGTCTGGGAAGAAGCGGCTGATGCCTGGTGATTTCTCCAGAGACCTGCTTGCACGTGTCTTTCTCTATTTGATCTCTTTCTGGAGGGAGAAGGAAGGGGGAGAAGAGGAGGTCCGGCTGTCATCCGCGTGAGTTCTCTCTTAACTAGCAAACTTTCTCCTGCATCCGCGTTTAAAAGCAAGGATGTACAAAGTCATCTGCATCAAATCGTAGAAGTTCCAACTAACCGTCTGGATGAAGCTGTTATTACAGTGTTAGTTTTGCTCATCATCGACACTCTCCAGGGATGTCAAACTGGCGGCCCGCGGGTCGGATGCGTCACCCAGTTCCGCGAAGGGGGAAAATGTGGCGGAACGTTACGTGACGGCAACGGCTCCTCCACGCAGCTCGTTTTCAGCAGGCAGAGTGCTGCAGGAGGCCATGGAGGGCGAAAAACGAGGCGCGGGGGAACCGCATGTGCCTCCCCTGTGCCCCATTTTGGCCAGTAAAGAGTTGCAGGAGGCCGTTCAGGCCAAAAACAGGACAGAGGGGGCCGTGGGCGGCCCCCTGTGCCTCATTTTGGCCAGCAGGGTGCTGCAGGAGGCATCTGTCCCTTCTACCACCACCCCCCAACCAGCCCGTGGAGAGCTACAATGCTGATCCAGCCCTCAAAGAAATCCAGTTTGACATCCCTGAATTAAAGGGACATGTTTGCTTCCAGCTTGAGTTTCTGATTCCTGATAGCACATTCCTCCAAAATATGTCCCAGTGTGATCCGGGTTTCGATAGAAAGGAGATAGGGATGAGGAAAAAAAAAACTTTAAAAAGAAAAAGAATTTCAATGTCCTTATAGGAGACTGTAATGGCATGGCTTTATTGACCATTTGGGTCCCAATTCAAATTCATCAGTTGGAGGCAGAGATAATTCCAAGACCTAAAAGATAATGGCTTTCTTGCTTTTAACAAGCCGTGTCAGGCAAATCCATCCACGTTTATTTAGTAAACAATGATTAAACACTCACGGCTTAGTATAATATGAGAAATCAGCCACTAATTCCAATCATTAATTGTAATGTCTTACTTCAATAGGAACAAGATAGATTAAAACCAAACCAAAGTTTCTCCTACCACAATGACTAACTTAAGTTTTGCTCTTAAGGCTTACCAATAATACTTCCATTATAGCTCTACCAAAGTCTCTGAAATGCCTGAGCTTTGATCAATTAATTGAAAAATCAACTGAAAAATGATGCCTTACTGACAAAAAAGTGTTGAAGAATAAACCGAATTTTATTGCTAGATAGAAGTTGGGGAAGTTAAGGAAATAAATTGCTCTCCTGTTTCCTTTTTTCCCTGCCATCAAAGCAACCCAACTGATGGCTAAACAAGAGCAGCGTCCCCCAAAATAAGATTTGCAAAGACGGAAGAGAGGTGACTGGGGAGGAAAATCTTCACGCATACACAAATTGCTTCCCCCGACTAAATTTCCATTCAAACTTTTGCAACTTCCAAGTTTAAACTCAATGCCAAGCCGGCGTATTCTGAATTGCAAATTACTTTTCTAAATCACTTAGCATCCATCCTTGAAATTCCACATGTCAACAGCTCATTAATACCTACAGTAAATGTAGCTCTCTGAAAAAGAACCAAAGGTTGGTGGGTTTTTTTTTTTTTAACGTTTTATTGAGACGGATAGCTAAAGAAAGCCTCCTTCAATTACAATTTGGCAGAAGCTAACTTTGGTTTTAAAACACGATTATAGGAATTTATGACCGGGCTACAATGGAAGTGACTATTTTGAATATGATTAGCGGTCCGGAGAAGGAAGAGGCTGGGGATGGTGTTTATAAATCAACAGAGGTGCTGCTCAATGGTTTATAATGGTTCACTTCAGATCATCCACCATCATCACCTAAGTGGTATATTATGATAAACACAAAACAGTGGTGGGAGATTAAAAGTGATAAGATTCTCCCGGGGTAATGAATCCAAGCAGCGTTGGCACCAAAAAGTAGATCAAAAGTTTCCTTTGACGCTCAAGTTTCTTTCACCTACCCGCATAAGTGCTCCATCTAATTCAGGGGTGAAATGCTCCCGGTTCGGACCGGATCACCCGATCCGGTAGCGATGGAGGCGGGTGGTTCGGAGAACCGGTAGCAAAAATCCCTGGCCCCCCCGTGCCCAGCTGAGCCGCACAATCATCAGAAGCTTTTTTTTAACTTTTAAAAGCATTTTTTCTACAATCTCTTTGGCCAAAAAAAATGCTTTTAAAAGTAAACCTCGCCGAAGAGGTTGTAGAAAAAATGGTTTTAAAAGTTAAAAAAAAAATTGGCCACGCCCACCCAATCACATTATCCCCCCCCCCACCAAGCCATGCCCACAGAACTGGTAGTAACAAATTTTAGATTTCACCACTGATCTAATTCCCATCAGAAAGTAAAGGTAGTCCTTGACTTACAACAGTTCATTGAGTGACCATTCAACAGCACTGAAAAAAAGCGACTTATGACCATTTTTTCACACTGACGACCACTGCAGCATCCCCATGCTCACGTGATCAAAAGCCAGATGCTTGGCAATTGAGTCATACTTATGACGGCTGCCCTGTCCCGGGGTCACGTGATTCCCCTTTTGCGGCCTTCTAAGAAGCAAGGTCAATGCGGAAGCCAGATTCACTTAACAACCGTGTGTAACGGACTTAATAACGGCAATGTTTCACTTAACAAATGTGGCAAGAAAGTTCGTTAAGATGGGGGCAAAACTCAAGTGTCTCACTTAGCAACAGAAATGTTGGGCTCAATTGTTGTCGTAAGCCGAGGACTACCTGGGGAAGATTTAAAGTTTACCCAGCACCAATAAAGAGCAGATTTATAAGGAGAGAGGGACAATATTCAGATTCTCCATCTCATATGCTGCTCGCCTAAAAAACCCATGCAAAATTGATGGATTTAAATTTTGAGAGGTAAATCCGGTAGCAGTTTCTACCTTTTCTTTAACTAAATTTTAGTTGCATCCTCTTCTCTTGGGAGTTGTATTTCTGGAGAAGTGGGGGGTTGGGGGGAGAACAATTATTTCAAAGTGATGGAATTGCTTGCAGAAGGAACAGCTGAAGGCTTGTGAATTAAATGAAAGCAAGAACCTTTTTCCCATTCTGGTTTTGGGAAGTGCAAATATGTATAACTGTTATAACAGGGGAATAAGGGAGCGAGCAACCTTTATATAAATATTGTACCTAACCCTATTAATAGAGAAAAATAAACTGTTAAGCTTAGCACAATTTAAAGCTTAACACTTTTTTCTTCCCAACGCTGAGAACAAGAAGTGTTAGGAATGGTCGTTGCTTACCTGAACGACCCTTTTATACTCGACGTTCAGACACTCCTCAGTCTGGGTTATGATCACTCCTATTTGCACTGCTGAGTGTCAATCAAATCCCTCTGGAGCTGCATCCACCTCACTTCCTGCTTCCTCCTCAGACTTTTCACGAAGACAACTTGGCTCAATAGCAGCAGGATCGACCATTAGAAACTCCATCAGGTAGACACACAGGAAGCAGACAGCTACAGAGGGAGAAAAAGCAGACCTCCACCAAAGCCAGGCACGGCCAAGAAAAAGGGAGGGACGGAGTGTCTGAACGTCGAGTATAAAAGGGTCGTTCAGGTAAGCAACGACCATTTTCCTACTCGCCGTTCAGACACTCCTCAGTCTGGGACATACCCAAGTTAGAAAAGAAAGGGGAGGGAATTAAGCCGTAGACTGGCCTTGTGGAGAGATTACAGCCTGTAACACCCTTCTGCCAAAGGCAGCATCTGCCGAAGCAAACTTATCCAGCCTATAGTGACTTACAAAGGATGAAAGGGAAGACCATGTGGCCGCCCGGCAAATATCATCTACCGAAGCCTGGGTAGCCCAAGCCGCAGAGGTTGCGGCGCTACGAGTAGAATGGGGCAATATACCACCCGGGACAGGGGCCTCTCTTAAGTCATAAGCCTTAGAAATACAGGCTTTGAGCCACCTTCCTACTGTAATTGAAGAAACCTTCTGACCCAGGGAAGAGGGAAGGAAGGACACCAACAGAGCCTCAGTCTTTCGAAAAGGAGCAGTCCTTTTAAGATATCTTCTCAATGCCCGTCTCACATCTAGAGTATGCCACCGCTTCTCAGCAGGATGACGCGGGTTCGGGCAAAAGTTAGGCAAGACGAGTTCTTGGGCTCGATGAAAACGAGTATTCACTTTGGGAACAAAAGCCGGGTCGAGGCGTAGAACAACCCGGTCAGGATAGAAAATGCAGAGATCACTTCTCATGGACAAGGCAGCAATTTCGGATACTCTGCGCGCCGAAGTTATTGCCAACAAAAAGGCCATCTTTAAGGACAAGTAGCGTAGACTGGACGAAGCGATGGGTTCGAACGGTGGACCCGTCAGGGCCTGCAACACCAAGGTAAGGTCCCAAGTGGGGTAGCGGTGAATCGGCGGAGGCCGCAAATTTGAGACCCCTTGGAGGAAGGAACGGATCCTGGGGTCCTGAGACAAAGGAACACGAGAGTCTCCTGACAGGACAGTCGCCAGAGCCGCCACCTGTCGGCGTAGAGTCGCGGGAGCCAAGCCCTTGGAGAATCCCGCATGCAGAAAACACAGAATGTCCGGAACAGAAGCCGTCGTGGGATCTACGTGATGATCCCCACACCATCTCGTGAAGGCAGTCCATGAGGCGTTATAAATACGAATTGTTGATGGCCTTCGAGCTGCCTGAATAATGGAGATAACGTCGTCAGACAGATTGTCCTTGATGAGCTTTATGCGCTCAAATGCCACACGGCTAATCGAAGCCATTCTGGTTCCGGATGACGGATGGCTCCTTGAGTTAGTACTATTTTGTCGGGTGGAATCCTCCATGGTGGCTCGACCGATAAGTTCTTGAGGTCGGCGAACCACTCTCGACGGGGCCAATACGGTGCTACCAGTAGAATGTTCGCCCGTTCGTGAATGACCTTCCGCACGACCTTGGAGATGACAGGAAGGGGAGGGAAGGCATAAAGAAGGCCCCGGGGCCACTGACTCCGAAGAGCATCCAGCCCCTCCGCTGCTGGACATGGATAGCGGGAGAAGAATCTTGGCAATTGCGTGTTCTGAGCCGTCGCAAACAGGTCCACTAGGGGAAGGCCAAACCTCCTGGACAGGTCCTGGAACAAGCCGGGGTCCAACTTCCACTCGGCGTGATCTATTTGGTCTCTGCTGAGCCAATCTGCCTCTCGATTGAGAGTCCCCGAGATGTGTTCGGCTTTTATCGACGAGAGGTGGAGCTCCGCCCATGACAGAAGACGCTCCGCCTCCTGCATTAGTGTCCAGGAGCGGGTCCCCCCTTGTTTGTTGATATGGGCCTTGGTGGCCACATTGTCCGTTAGAATCAGAAGGTCCTGGCGATATACAAGGCGTTTGAAGTGAATCAGGGCGAGTCGGACCGCTCTGAGCTCTAGCCAATTTATATTGTGCAGCTTTTCCGCCAACGACCAGGCACCTTGGGCTAGCTGACGGTCGAGGTGAGCCCCCCAGCCTCGCAGACTTGCGTCCGTGGTCAACACCATCCGAGCTGGTTCCAGAAAGGGGGAACCCTTGTTGAGGGCCGGAGACAGCCACCACCTCAGGGAAAGGCGAACGGGAGCTGGAACCTTTACCTTGAGAAGAGACTCCGCTCGACCTTGTCTCTGGTAAGGGAGCAGGAACCATTGTAGGCGACGAAGATGGAAACGCGCCCACGGAACAATGTCTATGCAAGATATCAACTTTCCCAGAAGCTGGGAGAGAGACAGTAAGGTCACAGTTCGGCGTAGTAAGACTTGAGATGTCAGTTCCCGAATGCTGGCTTGTCTGTCGGGAGATAGGGAGACCACACACAGCGTCGAATCTATCGTTGCTCCGAGATGTAGGATACTCGATGTGGGAACGAGATGGCTTTTGGCAAGATTCAAAGTGAACCCGTGGTCTTGAAGGGACTGAAGTACTAGCTCCCGGTCCTGGGTCGCCTGGTCGGGAGAAGACGACAGGATCAAAATGTCGTCGAGGTAACATGCCAGACGAACCGGAACCTCTCTGAGCGACGCCGCTACTGCTGCTAGCAACTTTGTAAACGTCCTCGGAGCGGACGAAAGGCCGAATGGCATAGCCCGATATTGAAAATGGTGGTCTCCAAACGCAAACCGGAGGAACTTCCTGTGCGACTGATGAATGGGGACGTGCAAGTACGCTTCCTTTAGATCTACAGATTGCATCAGATCTCCCCGACGAATGCAACCCAGCAGAGACTTGAGGGAATGCATTTTGAACCGACGGTACAAGATGTGTTGATTGAGACGTCGAAGGTTCAAAATGCCTCTCCAATCGCCCGAGGATTTCGGTACCAGGAATAGTGTTGAGTAAAAGCCGGTTTTGAGTTGACCCAACGGAACCTGTTCTATGGCCTGGATTTGCAACAGATGGTGAATTTCGAGTAACAGTAGAGATCGCTTCTCCGGCTGAAGAGGCCAAGGGCATTGAAAGTAAAAGTCCTGTGGCATGGTGGTGAATTCCAAACGTAACCCGTCGGTGACAGTTTGGACAATCCAGGCATCCGAGGTGGTAGTTGACCACAGGTGAGAGAATGCCTGGAGCCTGCCCCCGATTGGGACCGGAGGCGGTGAGTCACTTACCGCGCCTGGAAAAACGGCCCGCCGACTGTCTGAAAGGTCGCCTGAAGTTGGATTGTCGGCGACCGCGGTCACGAAAAGGCGCCCTGTCCGAAGTTGACTGGTACTGAGACTGCGAAGATCTGTAGTAAGAGGTGCCCCCGGCGCCTTGCTCCTGTCGAAAGGGCAGTCGATTATAAGGTACATAGCGCCTCTCCTGGCGTCGGAAAGACGTGGGTAACACCTTCTTCTTATCCCTGTTCTCGACCAACACAGAGTCCAGGGATGAACCAAATAAGGCAGGGCCCTTGTAAGGGGCAGCAGTCAAGCGCCATTTGGACTTGGCGTCCGCTCTCCAGTTACGGAGCCACAAGAGACGTCTTGAAGATACAGTCGAAGCTAAGGCCCGGGAAGCGAACTTAACTGCGTCCAAAGACGCGTCAGCCGAATATTCGGCAGCTGCGACCAGTTTGGCCAGGTCCTGCTGTAATCGTGCGTCCTCCGGGGGAAGCCTGTCCTTCAATTGGCGCAACCACACCAGCGATGCCCGATTAAAGAACGATGAAGAGGTTGCAGCACGAATGACCCAAGCCGCCGCTTGGTGTGTTTTACGAAACCCCATTTCGGCTCGTTTGTCCTCAAACTTGAGACCATCCCCAGCCTCACCTACCAGGATGGAAGACGATGTGAGACTCGCCACCGGATCATCAATTGTAGGTAACTGCAGGAGGGCATCCAGCGCAGGGGCCGATGCATAGAGCTTTCGATCAAATGAATTCGGACCCGACAACGAAGCGGGGCGGTCCCAAGGCTTTTGAACCACCTGGCAGAAAAGATCTGGACAGGGAACGAAGTCCTCATCAGGTTGAGGTAGATTGAACAAGTTACTATTGGGGCCAGATGGAGTAGAAGAAGAGGAGCCCTGAAGAGGCGTGGAATCCATATTAGTGGCAGCCTTTGCCTTGCGTAGGAGAGAGCGAAACAGAGAAGGCTTAAATAGACCCGGAAAGGCCGGCTTGTCCTGAATCTCTTCTTCATCCTCTGACATCTCAAAGTCATCTAGGAAATCGTCCTCCCGGGCTGATTCAGGCACAAGGCTATAGGCAACAGATTGCTGTTGATGTTGTGCCCCAGGGGGATGCATGGAAAAGGCAGAAGTAGTAGGGCACGTAGGAGCAGGGAAGGCACCAGTGGCTTGTTGCAACCCCATTTGATACATATGGGACATGGCCTGAGAAAAAAAGGACTGAAAATCCACAGGCTGAGGGAACCCTGGACCCGCTTCAGGACGGAGGCCTGCTGCAGTGGGTGTAAAGGTAGCTTCAGGTCCTGACCTAGAAGCTTGAGAAAAATGGCTTGCAAAACTGGATGAGCGGGACCTGACACTAGCCCTTGACTGATTAGGCACAGAAATTGGAACCCCTTGAGAGGTCGATGGTCCATCCTCCCTCAGACCACTGGCCAATAAATCTACATCATGAGAGGCCGAGGGCTCACAGGTCACCTCGTGGCTTAAGCCTTCAGGAATTGGTCCTTGACCAGGGTCCTGGGCCCGTTGCCTAGCCTTAGCAAACTGCTTTTCTAAAGCCCTATGCCTCCTTTGGGCATCTTTATCTGCTGTGGCAGATTTGGAGGCCTTCACCTGTCTGGAAGCCTTAGATTTCTTTCCCCTAAGTTGTCTAGGGGAAGGCACTGGGGAGGGAGAGGGACTCCTGTCCATATCAGAAGAAAGAGCAACTTCCTCCCTGTCATCCATGACCAATCACCCCAATGAAATAGTCTTTATTGATTAATTGTAAATAGAAACTTATCAATTGTATATATAATTAAATATTAGTAATATGAATTTTAATATATGTATATCTGATATTTATTTTTTTTTTTTTTTTTTAAATAAGTTCAAATAACTATGTACAAGAAAAAACAGGGCTATCAATTATAACTAGGCAACGGCCTTATCTTCTTCTTCTTTTTTTTTTTTTTTTTATTTATTTATATTAATAAATTGAAAGAAATTAAGCAATATGTACTTCCCTGGGACTTTCAGGCACCCTTCTGCGGTAGTTGTAAATTGCAGGTACGATCAGGACAGCGTCCCCACCTGCCGGCAATCTAGCGACCCTGGAAACCAAAGCCCAGGTCGCTATGCCCATGTAGCAGCGAAAAACAGCGGCGATGGTCAGGGCCCAAAATGGCGGCCCGCGAGGCGAATTTCCACAAGTCCTAAGCCAGGCGAAACACAGCGCCTACGGCCGGACTGAAGCTGCAGCAGAACGAAGCAGTCTCAATCTCCCAAAACGGCTGATGAGTATGCCAGCCGGCAGGGACTCAAGCCGATAGATCCGATGGCCGCTAACTCAAACCACGGCCTCGCACAGTGACTGGCAGCAAAATGGCTGCAAATGGCGGCAAATGGCGGTAACAATGATTAGAAACAAACCGCCAGTCAAATCAAGCCGCTAGCGGCGGCCGGAGCCCCGGACCGCCGAATACGCTTTAAACCTCACCCACTGAAGGCAGTCGAAGCGCAGCACTTTAAAGTAATAATAATAAGATATTCAAACAAATCACTATATGGAAAAGTAAAATTAAGAATAAATTTAAAGAGAAATACAGACACTCGATGCTATTGCAATGGCTGAGTGAAAAAGTCTGAGGAGGAAGCAGGAAGTGAGGTGGATGCAGCTCCAGAGGGATTTGATTGACACTCAGCAGTGCAAATAGGAGTGATCATAACCCAGACTGAGGAGTGTCTGAACGGCGAGTAGGAAAATTACACTTTTTTTTTCCCCGTTTAGAAACAAACATACAGAGCTGTCAAATCAACAAATTAGCTTTGCAAATAATGAAGAGCGCTGGCATCCAATTGCTATTTCCTTTCCTGCTACTGGACCAAGGGCCCGCGGGCCGCATCCACCCACCGCGGGGTGCTTAGATCTGGCCCGTGGGGCCACCCTGGAAACAACAAAGGACCGGCCCACGGTGCCTCTGCCAGTGAAAATGGAGCAGCCCTCTCGAGCTCCGTTTTCGCTGGCAGAGGGTTCTAGGAGGCAATCACAGCCGAAAACGGAACTCCGGAGCCCATTTTCCCTGGCAGAGTGCTCGGGCCACCACAAGCGCCCCCCCCCCCACGACACAAGGGAAGCGAGGTTGCCAGCAGACACTCTTCAGTTGCTCCTCCCTGCTTTTTATGCCAGCAGAAAAGATGGAACGAACCACAGAAGCTCTTTCTAATGTATGGATCGTTTAACCTACCACACCAATTAATTCTAGCTTGTTCCCACTTGATAACATGAAGGCCAAAGTTGTGGTTTGTTCTTGGCTTTTTCTTTTCTTTTCTTTTCTTTTCTTCTTTTCTTTTTTCTTTTCTTCTTCTCTTCTCTTCTCTTTTTTTCTTTTCTTTTCTTTTCTTTTCTTTTCTTTTCTTTTCTCTTCTCTTTTTCTTTTCTTTTCTTCCCTTTGGAATGAACTGCCCCCGGACATACGCAAGATCTCTGACCTCCGAGTTTTCCGCTGTGCTCTTAAGACCCTGCTCTTCCGACAGGCAGGGCTAGCTTCATAAATTGAGTTTTAAATTTGGAATTCTTAAATTTTTGGGTTTTTAGTTAATTGGCCTTAAATGTAATACTTTTAATAATTTTTTAAATTTAAATTGTGATATTTGTATTGTGTTTTTACCTGGCTGTACACCGCCCCGAGTCCTTCGGGAGAGGAGCGGTATAGAAATAAAATTATCTATCTATCTATCTATCTATCTATCTATCTATCTATCTATCTATCTATCTCTTCTTTTTTCTTTTCTTTTTTCCTTTCCTTTCCTTTCTTTTCTTTTCTTTTCTTCTTTTTCTTCTTTTTTCTCTTCTTTTCTTTCTTTCTTTCTCTTTCTTTTTCTTTCTTTCCTTCCTTCCTTTTTCTTTCTCTTCCTTCCTTTTTCCCTCCCTCCCTCCTTCCTTCTTTTTCTTCCTTCCCTTTTCCCTCCCTCCCTCCCTCCCTTCTGGAAGAATCAAGTTAGGATCTCCTCCATTAAGCCAGCCTTTGGTGTCAATGGTTGGTAGGACCTATAGCAGTGTTTCCCAAATGTGAGAACTGTAAGAAGTTTAGACTTCCACTTCAACTTCTGGGAGTTAAAAGTCCACGCATCACGAAGTTTCCCAAGGTTGGGAAACGCTGACCTATAGCCACAATGTACATTGATGGAAGGACTTACGAATCCACATGAAGAACTCGCTGGCCACTCCTTGCACATGCTGCCGCAATGATAGACTCGGGTAAGCCTATAAAAGAGACAAGGTTTTAATTAAATAAGTTATGATCAAAATATTTTAAGATCCATTTATTTTGAAGAAAGACTGTTCCCCGACCCCAACCCCCAAAATGACCCATTATTATTTTACTCTTCTCTGACACCAACGGAGATAGTTCTACTTTATCTCCAGATTAGTTATTGTCTATTCCCTCTTCCATTACTTTCTATGAGAGCTCCTTGGTGCCTTACCTACAGTAGTGGCCAAAATTGTGGAAACCTTTTGGGAAAAGTGTATTTTTGAGGTTTGATGACTAATAACACCACTGTTTTTTGGGAGTTTCAAGATAATCGTATTACACTGCTGGAATGGCCTGGGAATAGCCCAGACCTTAATCGAACTGAAAATCTATGAAGCCGACTAAAGAAACTTGTTAGTCAGAAGTGACCCAGCAATAAAACCCAATTAATAGAAGCAATCCTTCAATCTTGGTTTCACATTATAACAGCTGCAGAACTCAAAGACTTGGTTCACTCCATGGGAAGACATTGTAAGGCTGTAATTCATGCTAAAGGTTGCCCAACTAAGTATTAACTGACATGGTGATCAATTTTGTATATCTCATTTTTTCTATAGTGATAATTTTTGTACAGTATATCTCATTTTTCCTATGTGTTTCACTTTTCTGCTTTATACGGTAACTGCTATTCTAATAGCAAATCCTTCATAAAAGTTATTGCATTACATTCTTGATTAAATTATCTTTCCATTGATATATATATAATTTTATGGTACTACTCCAAAAAAAAGGGATGTTATTAGCTAGTTTTAAAAAATACACTTTTCCCAAAAGGTTCCCACAGTTTTGGCCACTACTGTAGTTTGAGTAATGAAATGTCTCCAAGAAAACAAGAAAGCCCCCATTTCAACCCTGAGCTACAAATATTCTCCTTCATTGGTACTTTCTATTAGAGATTCCTTTCCAAAAGGAATCTTGCAGTTCTTATTTCCTTGATCTTCCCTCAGATATGTAGGGATTCTCTCTCATCAGGCTCCTAGAATTCCTGGTTCCTCATCTCTAGACATTCCTTTTGGTATCTCAAAATGTAGAGAAGCGAATCGTTATTTGGTTATTGCTTTCTGTCCTTTCTTATTCACCCAGTATCACTATTGTGAGCTTTGATCTAGATCAGTGTTTCTCTTTTTTTCCCCGTTTTAAAAACAAACTTTATTAAATTTAAAAAAGAATAAAATTATATAAAACATTCACAACCTTAAAATACAATCAACAATATCAACAAACAACACACAAAGTATATATAATGTATATAAGTACACATATATACAAACCTAATTTTCCCTTTTTTTTCTCCTTAATGACGGTGTATAATTATTACTTTTAATTCCATACTAAACTTTGACTTTACTTTCTTTTCCATTGGTTTATCCACTCATACCAACTGTCCCATATCTTAAAATACCTTCAGTCTTCCCTATCTTTCAATTTCAACGTTAGTCTATCCATTTCTGCACATGTGTAAATTTTTTGAATTATTTGCTGCTCCGATGGCAATTGATCTGTTTTCCAAACTTGTGCTAGGGCTAACCTAGCTGCCGTAATTATATGTAATATTAGGTACTTTTTTTTCCTTTCTAATGTTTTGTTTAATCATTCCTAACAAAAAAATGTCTGGTTCTAACTCAATATCCTCCGCAATTATTTCTGATATCCAAATTTTTATTTTTATCCAATATTTCTTAATTTTTGGGCAAAGCCACCAGACATGGAAGAAGGTTCCCTGATGCTCCCCTCAATGAAATCGAGTTTGACACCCCTGGTTTAGATCAGTGTTTCTCAACATTAGCCGTTTTAAGGTGTGTGGACTCCAAGTCCCAGAATTCCGCAGCCAGCATTGCCGGGCTGCCTGGAGAATTCTGGGAGTTGAATTCCACCTGTATTAAAATAGCCAAGGTTGAGGAACACTGCTCTAAACCAGGATTGTCAAACTCGATTTCATTGAGGGCAGCATCAGGGTTGTGTTTTGACCTCGGGGAGCCAGGGTGGGCATGGCCAGGGTAGGTGTGGTCAAGGTAGGCATGGCCAGCTCAACATCCTGCAGCCCTCTGCCATTGAAAGCGGAGGCCAGGAGGGCCGGCAGAGGCACTATGGGCCGGTCCTTCGCTGTTTTCAGGGCAGCACCAAGGACCAGATCTAAGCATCCCACAGGGCAGATCCAGCTTGTGGGCCTTGAGTTTGACATTCCCTGCTCTAGACGATGGGCTTAGGGTATGTTAGCATTGATATATATATTTTGAAGGGCAAAATATATATGCCAAAGTTAAAATAAAAAATCAATCAATCAATCAATAGCAAATAAATAAAGCAGATCCGCAGGCCTAAAACCTTGCCAGTTTTGTTTTAACAAATTGGGATTCAGAGCAACTAAACGGCAGTAAGCGGTCCTTAATCCTTTTACCTGGGAGAGGATACAACTTCAAATGATTCACACATCAGAATTCAATATCTAGAATATCACCTGAAGCAATAAAAGGCAATATGTGGAATACTGCTGGAGGCAATAAAAGGAAAGTGCTTCACAGTAAAAAAGAAAAGACATTGATCAGAGGCAGTTAGACATCAAGTTGTAGGATGCGGTGTGTAACTAGAATTTCAAAGATTATCCACCTTGGTACAAATAAATCCCTGCGAGAAAGAGACAGGGAGAAGAGAGCGTGACAGAACCTAAATAGTAAGGGAAAGGAACCAGTTATCCAGTTCAATGTGAGAACTCCAAAACTGAGCGATTTATATTTACGAAACTGCATAAAAATCTATTCAAAAGTATATCTTGCCCAGTGAAGGACCTTCTTGTCTTTAAGCTAGCCTTTCTCAATAGGCTAGCTTAAACACAAGTTAAGCCTGGAAGGCAGCAGGTTGCAGGAAAAAAAATATGAAACCACTAGGAATCAAACTATTTTCAGTCGATTATAAGTGACTTTCTTGGATTATTTCCAAATGATTCAAGGAAGGAAGTTTGGTACACAACCACTGTGGTTTGTATACTCTGAATTATGATTTAGGACAGTGGTTCTCAACCGGTGGTCCGCGGACCCTCGGAGGGACCCAAGATGACATTACAGGAGGTCCATGAAGGCTAGAAAAAAATGTTAAATCTTGGGGAGTTAAGTCTTGGGGGGGGTCCGTGGTCATGTTCCGTGGCCACAAAAGGTATTTAAAGGGGGCCCGTGGTGAAGAAAAGGTTGAGAATCTTTGGTTTAGGATGTTGTGCAAACTCAGCAACTGTGTCCCCAAAAATAAGACCTCCCCAGATAATAAGCCCAATCGGGCTTTTGAGCACATGCGCTAAAATAAGACCCCTGCCCCGAAAATAAGCTCTCCCCGAAAATATTTAAACGCATGCACAGCCAGTCCCTGCCATTTCCTCTAGTTAGGGTTAGGGAGACAGAGCTGGAAATCAGGTAAGACGGCAAGAGGAGCCCCGTCTTGCTCCATGCGCCCCAAAATAATAAGACCTCCTCGAAAATAAGGCCGAGGGCTTATTTTGGGGTTCAAAAAAATATAAGACAGGGTCTTATTTTCGGGAAAACACAGTATATCAACAAACCACAAGTAAATAACCTATTAGTAAGATTGACGTGCAAACACGGGCACCAAGTCCCCTTCATTCAACTTGAATGAAGACCGGATCTGCTATAAAGAGAAGCATCAACCTAGCATTATTGAGATTTGCAAAACTGCTTATAGATCCTATTCCCTTCTTTGAAAACAAAATGGGTGTTCGTGTGTGGTTGCTGCTAATAACTTGTGGGTTCAAGTGTCTACTTTGTTTTTCTCCTAAAAACAAAATAAGAGAAATCAGGAGGGTGCTAGAAAGCACCCTTGCAGACTATAAAGGGAGTAAGAAGAACCTCTCAGTTTATTATTATTTGTAGTAAGTACCATATTTTTCGGAGTATAAGATGCATCAGACTATAGGACGCACCTACCTATTTTGGTGAGGAAAAGAAAAAGAAATCTGCCTCTGCCTCCCAGCAATTTTGCCTCATTGCAGCAAACAGCAAACAGCCTGCTTTACTTTCATTTTCGTTTTCAGCATAGCTTGATTAGGACAAGAAAAAAAAAATCTGCTCCAGCAATTTACCTCCTTGCAGCAAGCAGCAGAGGCTCACGCAAAACAGCTGAGAGTCGGGAGGCTAATCCAATCAACTTGTGCTAATTAGGCTATCCTAAAGCTGAAACGAGCTGTTTCTTCTTGCTGCAAGGAGGTAACTGCTGGGAGGCAGAGGCCAAAAGGTGGGGGCCAGTGAATGGGCAGGGCTACATTTGGTGTATAAGACGCACCCAAATTTTCACCCCCTTTTAGGGGGGAAAAAGGTGTGTCTTATACTCCAAAAAATACGGTACCTTCTTTGTGGTTGGGTATATCTTCTTGTGAGAATGCCAATGAAACACCCTCAAAACTGTAAATGTGCTTACTTTGTCAAAAATAGTGCTCATCCTTGCATTAAAGCAAAGTTCCACTGAGAAAAAAATTCTGGATAACTCGTACTCATTGGTTAATGTTTATGGAGTCCCAGACATTGTGGCTATTCAGCTACCTATAGTTAAACCAAACTGTGATTCAGTATGATATGTAAACTGAAAGAAGGGATGGGTGCCAGGCTACATTCTTGCCTACTTATAACCAGCATATCACAAAAGCCTGAAAGTGGTTTATAAATATCTCTGGCTGTTGAGTATTATATTTATTGCAAAAAATAAAGATCTCTGCATAAAATGCCAAAAGAAATCAACTGGGAGATGTTATAGGAAAGTTTTAACTTTTTTCAACCAAGTCTGAATAAGCGGCAGGAAGTTGCATACATGGAACTATCCAAGGTGCTGAAATTCGACCTCCAGTAAATGCACTTTGTTCTACAGCAGGAGTCTCCAACCTTGGCCACTTTTAAGACTTGTGGACTTCAACTCCCAGACTTCCTTAGCCAGCATAGCTGGCTGGGGAATTCTGGGAGTTGAAGTCCACAAGTCTTAAAAGTGGCCAAGGTTGGAGAACCCTGTTCTGCAGCATCTTGTGGGCACATGGTCAAAATGGGACTACCTTGAGCTATAAATCTTCCTTTGCTCCTTTGCAAAGATTCCTTATATGCAATGCCCCAGGCTCCTCTCTGTATCACGGCTGCCCACCCCAAGGAATCCTAAATACTGTTATTTTACAGTACAAGAAGAAACTGAAATGGGTCCCCTCTTGTGAATGTTAACACCAAGAAAGGGTGTGATTGTTACAACCTGGAGCAATGCTATCAAAACAATGCTTCTTTAACATGGAGAGAGTGCTGTAACAGCTGCTGAGCACACTTGTTTTGTGCAGATTCTGGCTAGAAAATTCTTGAAAATGATCAGTGATATTGATAATCTGGGGGCCAGATAAAGGCCCAATTTAGTATTAGACATTGGAACACAAAATATCAAAGAACTGGTAAAAGATTACACCTCAAAACATTCAAAGCAATTAAACTAGGCAGCGGGTTATAAAAAAAAAACCCAGCTTTCCTGATGCCCCGGTGTCTGTTTGGGCTAGTGTGCCATGATACATTTTAAAAACCGTATTAGTATTTGGAATTGATTTTTCTTAACATTATACTTACATAAGATAAACATAAAGTACTATCACCACCATTCCTGGCATATCGACCCATAAATAACAGCTTCCTCTGACAGGACTCTGATGACTGGGCGAAGCCCAAACGCTTTCAGCCAAAATCACAGGGAACTATAAATCACGCTTTTATTTTATAGAATATTTCAAAATGGATTCCTGCCTTCTACCTTGAAAGTCATTTCATGTGTTATTTATAACTAGCGAAGATCAGAAACAGAAAGAAGGGGGAAAAATTGCATGGAACCAGAAAATTTACAGTGGTTGGGCTTGGGTGTTTTTTTAATATATATATATATAAAACTACTTTTTAGAGGGGAAAACAGAGAGAAGAGACTTAGTTTGACATACAGCCAGAAACCACAAACACCTTTCAGATGGGGACAAAGTGTAAGTTGTAAGTCAAACAACAGCTAACTAGTACAATATCCCAGTTAGGAGGAAGAACAGAGAGGTATACTGTGATCCAAAGATGAAAATACAGAATCAAATTTGGCACCATTCCCAGTCCATCTTTCAAAACAGCACTGACTCTTAGATTTACATCAAACAGAACTATGTTGTGTTTCAATCATAATTTGTTTATTAAGCCACAACTGGTTGGCCTCAGACATTGGGCTAAAAGACCCTACAGAATCCATGTAGCTTGGCAAAATACTTGAATGTTATCAGAAGATGCAGTCCAAGGCAGCCAGTTCTATCCAGTTCGGGCAAAGCGGTAGTGGCAGCTGTGGGAGGTTCCACCCACTTGCCCGGACATCATCACGGCCCCTTTTTTGACGCTCTGCACATGTGCGGAAGGCCCGCGCGTGCTCACATTTGCGAACCGGTAGCGAAGGTAAGTGAATACCGCTTCTCGTTCAAGGTCTCCATTTTTAAAGAATCCTCTCAAGTTCTGGTTAAAATAGGGACTGAAGGAATTTTTTTTATTTTTAATGTTTCCCAAATTTAATTGCAGCAAAACATATAGGCTATCTAGCAGTGGTGAAATGTAAAATTTGTTACTACCGGTTCTGTGGGCGTGGCTTGGTGGTGGTGGGGTAATGTGACTGGGTGGGCGTGGCCAATTTTTTTTTTTTTTACTTTTAAAAGCATTTTTTCTACAACCTCTTTGGCCGAAGAGGTTGCAGGAAAAAATGCTTTTAAAAGCCTCTGACGATCCCAGCTGAGCTGCACAATCATCAGAGGCTTTCTTTTTACTTTTAAAAGCATTTTTTTGGCCGAAAAGGTTGTAAGGGGGGGTGGCGCAGGGATTTTTGCTACCGGTCCTCTGAACCACCCGCCGCCATCACTACCAGATCAGATCATCCGGTCCGAACCGGGAGCATTTCACCCCTGCTATCTAGCAGTAATCTATCTTTAAAAAAAAACAAAACAATTTTTGTACAACCAATAACCCCACTAGAAACATTAAAATCTGAACTGGTGTTCTGATTCAAACTGGGGTAATAACTGCTTTGATGATGGCCATGATGAACACACTTCTTATCGAAACAGACTCTTTTCCAAGCCCACCAAGGCTCGCCTAAGATCTGCCCTTCTTTGTGCTCCTGCATAAAGTTCCTCAATTCATTTGATTACATTCTGCTGTTCCTCTAACACAGGGGTCCCCAACCTTTCGGACCTCAGGAACCACTAAATTCATAATTTTAAATCCCGCGGACCACTAATATGATCTGCCTAATGACCACCTGGGTGGGAGGTGGCTAGGTGGTCATGTGACTGGGTGGGGGTGGCCAACTCGATGTCACTCACGTCAAGGGGTGCCTTGACGGCCTCGCCCCTCCCAGCCATTCCTCGCCTGCCTGCCCAGGCTCCTTAGGGCCCCAACAGGAAGCAGTTGTTGGAACTAAGCAGCCACCACGAGAAAGAGTTGGCAAAACAGCTGGCTCAGTTCAAATTGGATCTGACCAAGAAGGAGGCTCAGCAGAAGCACCTCACTGAGGACTACGGGCATAGGCTTTCCAAGCAGAGGGAAGACCTGTGGGAGTGCAAGGCCAGGTAGCGGTGCCTGGAGGCTCAGCGGGCTGAGATGGTCAGCCAGTTCCAGGCCATGATGCAGTCCCACTGGAACAAGGCCCTCCGGCTCTTCGCCACCAGCAGCACTTCCCTCCAGCCTTTGCCCAAAGCACCAGGAGGCTAAAGCAGACCCCGAGTCGGAATTTCTGTCCCCCTCTGACCCATACAAAAAGACCCTGAAGGGGGAGACTCTCTGCAGCAACACAAACCTTCATTGCATGTATCCAGCCCAGGGGCCGTAGTTTGAGGACCCCTGATTTAGTGCAATATAAAAAATGCAAATAATTTTTCTGCAGACCACCAAAATTTTTTCGCGGACCGCCAGTGGTCCACGGACCACCAGTTGGTGACCACTGCTCTAACCATCCTACGTCTCACAGAAGACAACAGGGTCGGAGTTCCAGATGAGGTTACTTCCTCCCTGATCCTGCTCTTCTCTCAGAAACAGAAGACATTTAAAAGGAAGTAAAGTGTTCTCTTTCATTCAACTTTTTTATCCCCTCCATTAAGAATCTCAGTTGGTGGTAACCCATGGCTGGACCATAACTGGCCTAGAAAACTAAAGGTATCAGTAATGATTAGTACTTGGACTGGAGACTATCAAGAACTGCTAGGGCTGTAGGCTAAATTTGCTAAGTGGGGAAAAAAAATATCCCAGAAGGTAATTCTGTATTTTGGGCAAGATGATTGTGTCAACGGTCACCAGAAACTGAACTGAATTCAAGAATGTTTTTAGCTTCCCCTCCTCCATATGAAGGAGTTTGGGCCAGTCCGTGTAGTTTTCCTCACTCAGGGACACCTAATAAGCTTTATATATGAAGTAAGAGTCTGAACCAAGTGATTCCTGATCTTGGGCTAACATAACCTTTAGAGCAAGCTTTAAGGTCCAGATGTTTGTTTTTTAACTGAAACCTCAATAATCAGATGCCGATTAGTTGGCTCATGACAAACATCCACATACTGAAATAAGGAACAGCATCCTATAAACACATATTGAAACTAATTCTTATCTGAATTGAATGTTGAACACACAGGCTTTTACAGCAAAAATCAATTTCTGGGCCTGCTAATCTCCTTAACCTTCAGCACTGCCATTTTTTTCCCAGTCCAATTTAGAATAGGTCTACCTAATCTTGCATGCTAGATGCCCTGATGTTGTCCACATCTGGCAGCTGTAACGTACAGCACAATTTAAATATATTTGGCATAGTTTAGCTATTGTTGGAACATGCTGAATGCATTTTGAATATATTCAAAATCACAGTCATATAGGCTGGGTTGCTATATAGGGATAAACCAGGGGTGTCCAAACCTGGCCCCTTGAAGAGTGGTGGACTTCCAACTCCCAGAATTCCCCAGCCAGCATGCGCTATAAATATGAGCAAGTTGCTGGCTGGGGAATTCTGGGAGTTGAAGTCCACCACTCTTCAAGGAGCCAAGTTTGGACACCCCTGGGCTAAACCATAGTACACATTTCTTATTGCACTGTAAAACATTAGTCATCATGGTTTATGATTTAGAGCAGGGGCCCAGGGGGCCAGATCCGCCACGCAGGGTGCTTAGACCTGGCCCACAGGGCTGTCCTGGAAACAGCAAAGGACCAGCAAGCCGTCACAACCAAAAATGTAGCTTAGAAGCCAGTTTTTGCTGGCAGAGCGCTGGGGCCACCACAGGTGTCCCGACATGAGTGACCTCGAGCTGGCTACACCCACCCTGGCCATGCCCACCCTGGCCCCCTGAGGTCAAACACAACCCTGATGCAGCCCTCAATGAAATCCAGTTTGACATTCCACCTGATTCAGAGTGACACACAAGCCCATTCCACTGAGACTAAAGAAACCATAGTTAAAGAAAACAATGAAGAAACTCCATCACAGCACCTCGTGGTACTTTCAGAACAGCAATAATGTTCATGCATGACCGATTCTACAAATTTGCCATTTTTAATATTCATGAAGGGAAATACATATGTAAATGAGCACAAGCACTTCAAAACTAAGCAGGTAGCTAAAGAGAAGGGGGGGGGGGGGAAGAGAAGAATAAATTCCTAGGAATAAATAAATATAGTCCCTGAGAAAGGAGTGAACGTGACATTCCATTTTAACTCGTGGTTTATTAAAGTTTGAACGAAACACAATTATCTGCATTCGCAAAGCATGTAAAACCAAAATGTTTTGGTTGATTTTTAGTGAAGAATACTGCATGACCTCAGGCAGGCGTGGTTTATTCAGTAACATTCGGTTAAACAAACCATAGCTTAATGTGTTAGACAGTCTTTGTCAGGCACTCTTAACTCAGAGCTTTTGTATACCCAGGCTAGCTACTGATAATAGCATTATTCATCCGGATGATATGTCTGGCTGCAAAGAACTACATGCTGAACAGTCTACAGAGTAAAGATCCAATTTTTTTTTAAAAAAAATGTGTGGACAAATAAATAATTGGAAATGCAAAATAATTTTAATTTTAAACAAGTTTTATTTCACTGTGATGGATTTATTATAACCTGGCTTGAAATCCTTAAAGCATTCAGCATCCATATTAGCTTGTTAAAAAAATAAAATAAAAAGAACTTGTATCTGCAGTGCTTTCAGATTCAACACGAAAAGCAATTACAGCAAATAAACTAAATGCAGTTGCAGAAAGAAAAGGCTTATTTTCCAGCAATGGACAAGAAAACTAAAGACTCTAAATTGCATGAGGCTTTGTTTTATCCATCCAATGCATCCATCCAATTCTTCACTCCCCAGTAAATATCCAGAAGGTTCTGTTAGTCCCATGAGCAAACACAAATCCAATCACCCATTCCAAGATTATACTGCCTAACAGAGCCAGATTGCTGTAGTGGTTAAGGTACCAAGCTCTCAGTTCTAGTCCTGCCTTAGGCACAAAGCCAGTTGGGTGACTTTGAGCCAGTCCTTCTCCCTCATCTCTAGAGGACAGTGGCAAAACACTTCCAAATAAAGTTATCAAGCAAACTGCAGGGACTAGTCCAGGCAATCACCAGAGCTCAAGGCTGACTTGAAGGCAAGGACAGCTAGTTTGGTACAGCAGTTAAAGTGCCATGATAGAAACGAAGAGGCCATTACGTTCTAGTCTTGCAATCGACATGAAGGCAATTGAGGAACTTTGGTCCAGTCCTTCCATCTCAGCTCCAGGAAAGCAATGGAACTGGATGTAGGCCGTTGCAAACCACTTCCCTTGGAGGGCCTGTTTGGTGTAGTGGTAAATTAACAAACTACTAATCCCAAAATCATGAATTCTAATCCCGCTTTAGACACAAAGCCAGTTGGGTGGGGGGGACTTTCAATCACTCCTACACTCATTCACTCACTCACTCCTTCTCCCTCTTTCTCTCTCCCTCCCTCCCTCCCTCTCCATTTCCACTGGAAAGCCAACTTGATGCTGAATATGAGTTTGTAACACACGTGCCTTAGTCAGCTGGGTGACCTTGGGCCAGTCCCTCTCTCTCAGCTCTAGGAAGGAGGCAATGGCAAACCACATCAGAAAATCTTGCCAGGAAACCTGCATGGATTTACCCACAAGCCCCCCCCCCCAGTAGACACTGAGACAGAGAGATTTCATTTAAGATGATTCTATCCATATACAGTTAGAATTATCATTAGGAAGACAATTACTAAGGGATTCTCAAATGTGCCTGCCCACTGTCAGAAACAGAAATCAATGTGGTTCATTGACAGGGTTAAGTGTTGGACTAGAACTGAAGTTGCTCTTTTTCAGCCCAGACCAACCCCACCCCTTTGCTGTGAGGAAAAAAAGTAGAGGGAAAGGGTGCAATGCAGACCAATACAAGCATCTAGAAGAAGATGATATCAAGGAGAGAACCAACCTAGAATTGAGGATTAATTTCCTGGCAGCTACAACAATTATTAATCAGTGGAACGGCTTGCCTCCAGAAGTTGTGAACGCTCCAACATTGGAAGTTTTTAAGAAGAGATTGGACAACCAATTGTCTGAAATGGCACTGGGTTTCCTGCCTGAGCAGGGGGTTGAACAAGAAGACCTCCAAAGTCCCTTCTAACTCTTATTACTGTGTGTGTGTGTGTGTGTAGATATATGATAGATTAGACAGACAGATATGGTACATAGATGATGGATGGATGGATGGATGGATGGATAGACAGACAGACAAGACAGACAGAGAACATAGATGGATGGGTAAGATAGATGATAGATAGATAGATAGATAGATAGATAGATAAACATAGATAGATGATGGATGGATAAGATAGATGATGGATGGATAAGATAGAGATAGATAGATAGATAGATAGATAGATAGATAGATAGATAGATAGGTAGATAGGTAGATAATAGATAGGTAGATGGTGGGTGGGTGGGCGGATAGATAGATAACATAGATAGATGATGGATGGATAAGATAGATGATGGATAGATAGATAGATAGATAGATAGATAGATAGATAGATAACATAGATAGGTGATGGATGGGTAAGATGGATGATGGATGGGTAAAATAGATGATGGATGGATAAGATAGATGATAGATAGATAAGATTACATTAGATTTAGATTTATTTATAAACACACACACATTATATAGGGCCCAAGACAATTCCTCTTCATTCAATGCGACCCAGGAAAGCCAAAAAATTGGAACACACCTCACCTAGAGAAAAAGCAGGACATAAATCTACAAAATAATAATAGTAGTAGTAGTAGTAGTAGTAGTAGTAGTAGTAGTAATAGTAGTAGCAGTAGTAGTAGTAATGCATTTTTGAATATTCAGTTGACTGAGTTTCATGTTTAATGAATAAAGTAAATAATAATAATAACAAAAAACCAAAAAGGCACCAGCACCTGCCCCCTTTTCTCTCAACGGTGCAGCGACCACCCATTAGCCTGGCATCCGTCTCCCCTTCCAAACCTGGACTTGGCTGGGGATGATGGTAATTGTAGTCCACCCCTGGGAGTTGCACCCGATGCAGAAAAGGATCAGGTTTTTATTTCCAAAGCTGCTTCCTTTCTCTCCCTGGCTTCCAAAATCTCTGGCTAATCTTGCCCCCCGGCTCCAGCCTCGGACACGCTTCCTTAAACCCCGCCCAGCCATTCGCACGTTACATTCACGCGAGTTCCCTCACCCGTTCCTATGACCACCACATCAAACTCGGAAGGCAGGTGGTCCGCCATCTTGGGAGGGGAAAAAAAATATTCACCCCGCGGTCACGTGACGGCCTCTGCGTCGGCCGAGCGCTGCCGGAAGCGAGTCGAGGCGGGGAGGCGGCCGGAAGGTCCTTCGCGGGGCATTGTGGGGAGGGTAGTTCGTTTTTCGAACTGGCCGCCCGGGCGAGCGTTACCTTGAGCGCCTTTTTAAAACTAATCCCCCTCCTCCTCCTAATCCATATCAATGTTACCTTAAAATTGCAAGATTTGCAAACTGAATTCAGCAATTCCTCCCTACTGCTGTTTCCCCCAACGGCTGCATAAGGGGTAGACTGCTTTATAGTATGGAGGTTCTATTTTTATATTCAAAGTTTTAAAATATAAAAATAAAGTAAATATAATATATTTTTACTTTATACTTTAAAAATATGAAAAAGTTTTTAATATAAAAATAAAGTAAATATATTTTTAGTTTATACTTTAAAAATATGAAAAAGTTTTTAATATAAAAATAAAGTAAATATAATATATTTTTAGTTTATACTTTAAAAATATGAAAGTTTTTAATATAAAAATAAAGTAAATATATATTTTTAGTTTATACTTTAAAAATATGAAAAAGTTTTTAATATAAAAATAAAGTAAATATATATTTTTAGTTTATACTTTAAAAATATGAAAGATTTTAATATAAAAATAAAGTAAATATATTTTTAGCTTATACTTTAAAAATATGAAAAAGTTTTTAATATAAAAATAAAGTAAATATAATATATTTTTAGTTTATACTTTAAAAATATGAAAGTTTTTAATATAAAGATAAAGTATATATTTTTAGTTTATACTTTAAAAATATGAAACAATTTTTAATATAAAAATAAAGTAAATATATATTTTAGTTTATACTTCAAAAATATGAAAAAGTTTTTAATATAAAAATAAAGTAAATATAATATATTTTTAGTTTATACTTTAAAAATATGAAAAAAAAATAATATATAAAAAAAGTAAATATAATATATTTTTAGTTTATACTTTACAAATATAAAAAAAATATATGTTCGGAGGTTTTCGCAGGTGTTTGTATGTAGGTCTTTGGTTATTCGGGTTTTCTCCGACGTAAAATTGGAAGTGTCTTGGCGACGTTTCAACGAAGTCTCATTCATCATCTTCAGGCTGGTGTTTTCAGCTTCCTGCTTCTGGGAGCAATGTGTGATCGCAGCTGTTTCTTCCTTTTAACTACCAGTGGGGGTGTGAACTGATTGGGTGAGAGCTTGGCTGTGTTCTGATTGGGTGGAGGTGTGTTCTGATTGGGTGGGGGTTTGGCTGTGCTCTGATTGGATGGGGGTGTGTTCTGTTTAGGTGGGCGCTTGGTTAAGCTCTGGTTAGTCTGAGTTGCAGGGGGATTTGAGCTGGTGAGCTGCGTTGCTGTTGTTTGGCTTCTCCATGTTTCTGAAATGCCTTTTTAGTTGATCCCAAATGGCAGCAGCTAGTCCAGATTTGACAACGTAACAAGAATTGAGTAAGCCTCTAAATCTGATTATGGAGCCACAGTTCTGAGGAGAGTAGATACATACAGGTGTGTGTCCATCAACCTGTTCCGGTATCTTAGTTCATCATGCAAACAGCTTTGGAGTCCATGTATGAACTTATATATTGTACAATGTTCAGGGTTCAGTCTTAATGTGTGCTTTATAAGCTACAATGTAAACTTACATTTGAAGCAAGCAAGCCAATGCATTCATTAGGGTCTGCAGTTTAAGCAAGGGGGCTGGACTAGAAGACCTCCAAAGTCCCTTCAAGTTCTGTTCCGTTCCATTCCATTCTGGGTTCTGGCTGAAGTCATGGCTGCTGTTGTTAGTTGCGAAGTCATGTCCGACCCATCGTGACCCCATGGACAATGTTCCTCCAGGCCTTCCTGTCCTCTACCATCCTCTCGAGTCCATTTAAGCTCATGCCTATTTTTTCAGTGACTCCATCCAGCCACCTCGTTCTCTGCCATCCCCTTCTTCTTTTGCCCTCAATCGTTCCAAGCATTAGGTTCTTCTCCAGTGAGTCCTTCCTTCTCATTAGGTGGCCAAAGTATTTGAGTTTCATCTTCAGGATCTGGCCTTCTAAGGAGCAGTCAGGGTTGATCTCCTCTAGGATTGACCAGTTTGCTCGCCTTGCAGTCCAAGGGACTCACAGGAGTCTTCTCCAGCACCAGAGTTCAAAGGCCTCAATTCTTTGACGCTCAGCCTTTCATGGTTGAGCGCCAAAGTCATGGTTAAAGCAAGGCAAAGCTTAATGTGATATGTAAATCCAAACAGCCTCTTATTTCCTATGCAGTCTTTTTCTTCTTCGTTACTCGTCGTTCTCCAGGGTGTGATCTGACATTCAGAAGTAATCCCAGACATAAAGTCATTTGTTCTCACCTTTTAACAAGCGGCTATTACAGAAAGGAAGGTTTCGGGCTGACTTTCCAGGAATAGATACTGCAGACTTGTGGGTTCCCAAATAAGCATGAAGACATATGGTAGCCTTAATATCTGATACCACGAAGGGAAAAAAAGCTGACTCTTATTCCATTAGTGCATTGTTATAAGGCAGTGATGGGTAACCTTTTTGTCGTTGCGTGCCGAAGTGCAATGCGTGCGTGAGCCCCGCATCCTGCCCCCCTGCACATGTGTGTGTGACCACCCTGCACTATCCCGGTCCCCCTGCGCATGCACATGTGACTCCCCACGCCCCATTTTGGGCCTAGCAGGCCTCCCTGCAGCCTTCTGGGAGCAAAAACGGAGTGCAGGGATTCCTCTGCGGCCCTTTTTTGGTCACAGGAGGCTGCAGGGAGGCCTGCCTGCACCCATAATGCAATGCGCGCATGACCCCCCTGTACCCCGCCCCCCGTACATGCATGCACAGCCCCCATGCACTCCTCCCGCCCCACACGCATGCGTGAGGGACCCCTCCCTCCTGCAGCCCGTTTTTGGTCCCAGGAGGTTGCAGGGAAGCCTGCTGGGCCCAAAACGGGCCATGGGGGGGTGCAGCGACCCCCCCCATGCTCCCCCCGCACATGCGCATGTGATTCCCCCGTGCATGAGCACATGTCTCCTGCATGCGCCCTGCTCCCCGCGCATGTGCAGCAGAGACCTGAATATTAGCTGGCCGGCGGGAGGTGCATGCACATGCAGGGTGAAGCTAATCTGGGTGACGGCTCGCGCGCCCAGCAGAGAGGGCTCCATGTGTCACCTGTGGCATGCGTGACATTGTTTCGCCATCACGGTTATAAGGTCCCAGTTCACCCGCAAGAGGGGAAAAGCAAGGGTGAAATGTTCCCGGTTCGGACCGGATCGCCCAGTCCGGTAGCGATGGTGGCGGGTGGTTCAGAGAACCGGTAGCAAAAAATCCTGCGTCCCCGCCTCCCATGCCCTTCCTCGGAAGAGGTTGTAGAAAAAATGCTTTTAAATTTTTTTAAAAAAATAGCCTCTGATGATCCTGCGGCTCAACTGGGCATGGTGGAGGGGGCCTGCAGGGATTTTTGCTACTGGTTCTCCGAACCACCCGCCGCCATTGCTACCGGATCAGGTGATCCGGTCCGAACCGGGAGCATTTCACCTCTGATGTTACTTAATTTGGGTAAGGAAACACCTGCAAGAAAACCACCAAGCTCAGAGAGAGCACCAAGAACCCCTCATTTCAAGACTGACCTACAAATATTCTCCTTTATTAGAGTAGAAGACTTCCAAAACTTCCAGCCCTATGATCCTTTGGAGTATTTCTCCAAATAGAACAACCAAGCTTTCCTTCGCTCCTGTTAAATTCATCCATAAAACCAACAGTCAAGGCAATATCATTTCATCCTGATAGTCATTCCTCACTGAGCTGGTGGGGGGGGGAAAGCTGTTTTCAGGAGCAGCAGAGCTGGCCAAACGGACATCCAAGTTTCTTTTTTTTTTTTTTTCTACAGGATTTGTTATTTTTCCCTGTTTTGCCACCAAATACACTGCTCAAAAAAATAAAGGGTACACAAGCAGAAGACATCCGAGATCTGAATGAATGAAATAGCCTTATTAAATACTTTGTTCGTTACATACAATAGTTTTGTGTTCCCTTTAGTTGTTTGAGCAGTGTATAAACTACTGTATGTAAAGAACAAAGTATTTAATAAGGCTATTTCATTCATTCAGATCTCGGATGTCTTCTGTTTGCGTTCCCTTTATTTTTTTGAGCAGTATATTTTCTTGCAACACCCCCATCACTGGATTAAAACCTCGTGGAGGAGAGAAACAAGGGAGGGGGAAAAAAACACAAGTATGAATAATTTGTATAGTCGTTGGCACGGCCCATTAGAAAAATATCTTACAGTCTCCCCCCCCCCTTTAGCGATTTAATTGCAGTGTCATAGTAACAGAAAAGGAGCACACTCAATTCTGCATGGATGAATAAGCACATTCAATAAAAAAGATTTAACAGAGTCAGTCAAACACTGGTTTAAACATTTTCTGCATAACAGACCGCAAAATGATATTCGTTTTACCAATACATCCTTCTACATTGGAAACAAACAGAAAGGCCCAGCATCGTACCGGCATATTCAACAGCGTGAGTGAAAAATTTCCTTATATTTCACAGAACAAGCCCTTTTTGTCAATTACAATCATCTACTACACCTATTGAAGAAGGAGCAAGATTACACTGGGGAAAAAAAAAAGAGGCAGCCTTTGCAGTCATTCAATTACCATACAGTTGCTTTCTTTCCCATCTTTATCTTTTATCAGTACACTTCTGGGTGCATTTGTAATCTAGGGGTGGCCTTTGAAGAAACAAGTGCAATTAATGAGTAGGTGTGGAATGATGAACAACGTGTGACAATAAATCGTGCAAAATTGGATTTAGCGTTTTGTTTCGTTTTTTAATTCTTCCCTTGCAACCGTCAAACGCTTCTCTCTTTATAAGTAATTTTTGCATTATCGTATGCCAATTGCTTTCCATAATATACAGTTTCACGGAGCGAGTGGGGAATTCAGAAAGCGTGTTTTGGTTTAAGTCGATCCATCGATAAATGTCTGTTTAGCATCATTGCTATCAAAATGGTAACCTTCAGCGTTACTTCATGTCTCTAATAAGTATTTTTGTCTCTGTCTCATTAACAGAGTTACGCAGTAACTCCACAACTAAGTTGCGTTATTGTCCTCTCGGAAAAAAAGGAGTCAAATTCGTTGTTACACCATAATGGATTATGGCTAACATAGATTTACCTATTTTGACTATTTGACTGTTAAACATAGTTTTTATTATATCGACTATGATTTATTCCGAAGTAAGCATTGGATTTAGTGAAGCTTAACATTGCAACTGCAATCAAACTATGAGATTTAAACCCAGCTATCAAAAGAAAGAAATATGCTGCACATATTATGACTGTAGCTTTCCTGACAGTGAGAACAATTAATCAGTGGAACAACTTGCCTCAAGAAGTTGTGAATGTTCCAACACTGGAAGTTTTTAAGAAGAGATTGGACAACTACTTATCTGAAATGGTATAGGATTTCCTGCCTGAGCAGGGGGTAGGACTACAAGACCTCCAAGGTCCCTTCCAACTCTATTATTGTGTGTGCGTGTGTGTAGATAGATACCATGTTTCCCTGAAAATAAGACCCTGTCTTATATTTTTTTGAACCCTGAAATAAGCGCTTGGCCTTATTGTCATGCGCGCAAAAGACCAATTGGGTTTATTATCAGGGGATGTCTTAGTTTGGGGAAAACAGAGTAGGTAGGTAGGTAGGTAGGTAGGTAGGTAGATAGATAGATAGATAGATAGATAGATAGATAGATAGATAAACAGACAGACAGAGACAGATGGGTGGTTAGAGAGAGAGAGAGAGATTATTCTCTGTTATTCTGTAATTCCAGGTTCAATCATGATTGTAAATCGAGGTCCACACTGTGTACCAATAATCCTCAATTTACAACCATTTGTTTAGTGAGTGTTCAAAGTTACAATGGCACTGAAAAAAACCAACCCAACCAGGGGTGGGTTCTACTTATCTTTACTACCAGTTTGCAACAGGGCCGCACAATAGCACTTAGATTTATATACCGCTTCACAGTGCTTTTACAGCCCTCTCTAAGCGGTTTACAGAGTCAGCATATTGCCCCCAACAATCTGGGTCCTCAGTTTACCGACCTCAGAAGGATGGAAGGCTCAGTCAACCTTGAGCAGGTCAGGATTGAACTGCTGGCTGTGGGCAGAGTTAGCCTGAAATACTGCATTCTAACCACAAGGAAGGGAGGGAAGGAGGGAAGGAGAGAGGAAGGAAGGAAGGAAGGAAGAGGAAGGAAGGACAACAGCACTTAGACTTATATACCGCTTCACAGTGCTTTTACAGCCCTCTCTAAGCGGTTTACAGAGCCCCCAACAATCTGGGTCCTCATTTTACCGACTTCCGAAGGATGAAAGGCTCAATTTTGAACCTGGTGACATTTGAACTGCCAAATTGCAGGCAGCCAGCAGTCAGCAGAAGTAGCCTGCAGGACTGCACTCTAACCACTGCGCCACCGTGGCCACTTATGAAAAAAATTGTCATAAATCACATTTTTCAGTGCCATTGTAACTCTGAACAGTCACTAAACAAACTGTGGCAAGCCGAGAACGACTTGTACAGCTGTGTGAATCAGGACTAGATTTGTAAACAAAGAAGCCAGAATTAAATAAACGACATTAGGGCTTAGCGTGGAGCGGGAATCAGCTGTTGTGTGATCTGAAAGGAACCCAGGAAATTGTGAAGGCGGTTAATGGACTCCTTTACCCCCCTTCTTAATAAACTGATAGCAAAACTGGCCTATATTGTGTCCTCCCAGTCACCTTATACACACATTACTATTCTGTACCATCTTTTCGGCACCACGTTGGTGTGCGTTTTTTAATGACATTCCTTTCAGAAACGGTAAGGAAGGAAGCCACGGATAGCAAATGGAATTGCCTGAGAAATGCAGACGTTCTTCAGTGGGTATGGAAAAGCCAAGCTGTAAATCACGACCTGTGAACAGGGGATAATTCACCAACCTTGATTTATAAGTGCAAGTGTTATTGCTCTATTAATAAGTATCACTCCGCTATGTTATTGCATCTGCACCAACAGATTGAAATATTTAAGAAGGGTCCAAATCGGCTGTACCGTACTGACAGGAATTGGGAAATTCTCCCGATTTGGGCGATTTTTGCTTTTTTTTATTATTATTATTCTTTGAACCCAGAGAATGTTGCTTTGCAGTTCCTTGCCAAAGAGAAGAGAACGTTGGCAAAATATTTAAATTTTGAAGCGTGGTCTTTTAATTTACGATGCGGTGAGGAGGCCGAGGGGCGTTTTTGAAGTTTCTTTCTTTCCTGATCTCTTACACATAGAGTATATGGCAGTGGTGGGATTCAAGTAATTTAACAATCCGGTTCTCTGCCCTAATGACAGGCTGGGTGGGCGTGGCCATGGTGGGCGCTGCCAGGGAACGTGACAGGCAGCACTCAACCTCCTGCCCACTCCCATGCCCCATTTTGGGCCTAGTAGGCCTCCCTGCAGCTCCTGGGAGCAAAAATGGGCCATGGGGCTGCGTCACACATCACCGCGCCAGTGGTGGATTGCTACCGGTTCGCCACAAATCAGGCGAACTGGTAGCGGCGGTGGTGGGAGGTTCCGTCCACCTGCCCGGACGTCTCCATTCATGCGCAGAAGCTTCGCACGAGCGCGCACATACCCACAAGCAAAACAGTAGTCACGGGGTTTGAAACCCACTACTGCACTACGCCCTGTTTTGGGCCCCCTGGGAGCAAAAATGGGCCACGGGGAGGGGGGGCTGTGCCGCATCCCCTGCACCCCATTTTGGGTCTAGTAGGCCTCCCTGTACTTACCTGGGAGCCAAAACAGGGCGCATGGGGACTCCTGGAAGGGGCCGGGTGGGGCCAGCCAGCAATTTAACAACCGGTTCGCCCAAAGCGGCCTGGACCGGCTGAATCCCACCACTGGTATATGGTTATTGCACTACATATCAAAACAGCACTGCCATCCCAACTATTTTTTTAACCATTTTTTTTCCACGATACTCCTGAAAATGAACAAAAGATTTCACATCAGTCTCCTTTGGATAAATTCATAATGAAAGTAAACAAGTAAGGCCACACTTGGAATATTGCATTCAGTTTTGGTCACCACGATATAAAAAAGATGTTGAGACTCTAGAAAGAGTGTAGAGAAGAGCAACAAAGATGATGAGGGGACTGGAGGCTAAAACATATGAAAAACGGTTGCAGGAACTGGGTATGTCTAGTTTAATGAAAAGAAGGACTAGGAGAGACACAATAGCAGTGTTCCAATATCTCAGGGTGTTCTGTCCCCCCCCCCTCACATAGGCAGACACACGAGCAAAAGACGTCTACCGGTAATTTATTTTTACAAGCCGACCTGAATCCTTTGGCAGATAAAAGTTCTGGCAGCTACTTTCCGAATGCCTGCCAAGTTTCTTATCACCTCTAGAAACAGGAGTCAGCGTATCTGTAGTCCATTGCTGGGGCAACCAAGAGTTCACAAGGCACAATAGTGTAGTCAGAAGTCATTCACAAAGTCCAAGCCTTAATTCCGAAAGATATCCCATCCGAAGCTCACGATATGCAGTTTTTGTCTGTCACAGAGCCTGCAGAGCAACCCCACCCACTTTTATCCCCTGTGTGGCATGGCTCAGTGACTCAGCAACCTCTGGCCCTTCCACACCTCTTACTTTTCTGCGCACGCCTCTCCCTCCGACGCTGCCTGGGATCAATCCAAGATTGATCTTCATCACTCCCTATTAGTGGGTGCTCCGACATGCCTTCCTCCTGGCCTTCAGCTGGAATCTGAGGCATTGCTAGAAAGGAGGGTCCTGGAGAGGGAGGCCTTGTCAGTTCCTCCCCATCACTTTCAGAGTCATCTTCCTCCGTGAGGACAGGCTCAGGAGCCAGAGTCACAACACGGGCTGCCACAAAGAAGAGGGAGCCAAGCTATTCTACAAAGTACCTGAGGGCAGGACAAGAAGGAATGGGTGGAAACTAATCAAGGAGAGAAGCAACTTAGAACTAAGGAGAAATTTCCTGACAATTAGAACAATTAATAAATGGAACAACTTGGCTGCAGAAGTTGTGAATGCTCCAACACTGGAAATTTTAAAGAAGAGGTTGGATAACCATTTGTCTGAAGTGGTGTAGGGTTTCCTGCCTGGGCAGGGGGTTGAACTAGAAGACCTCCAAGGTCCCTTCCAACTCTGTTATTCTATTCTATTCTATTGTTCTGAACCCTGTGTTGCAAACTCCATCGGAAAATACATACTACTAAAAAGGTTTGAAGGCGATCCACAGAGGCAAGGAAAGTGACGTTTCACTATTTTTAACTGCATAAAGGTTTAACTGCATAAGCATAAAGCTGGAAAGGCATCAGCAGGGGTGAGTTTGTGCAAAGAAGTCCTTCTTGAACCACAGCTAATGGTTTTGTACAGATATGCCCAGCTGAAAATGCTGATTTGTCACACAGGCAGAAAATGAATAGCACATCTGACATTCTTCTCTGCAAAATGTTAGTTGCGTTCCCCCAGCTTGCTTAAACCATAATTTGCTTTCTTGCTTGCTTGCTTGCCATCTATGGAGATTTTCAGTCTTGCAGGTCATGGTTGTCCCAAAGGTGCTTTTTCAAAAAGCAACTGGATTTTCTTATTGTTGTTTTTTTTCCCTTGAAAATGTTTCGCGTTCTCATCCAAGAAGCTTCTTCAGTTCTTCTTCAGAATTGAAGAAGCTTCTTGGATGAGAAGTGAAACGTCTTCAAGGAAAAACAAAGTCCTCTTGCCTTTTTGAAAAAAACATTTTTGGGGTTTGTTTGCTTGCTGGCTCACTCACTCACTCACTCACTCATTCATTCATTCATTCATTCATTCATTCATTCATTCATTGTGTGTGCCAAAAAAAAAAAAACCCATTCCTGTAACTGTGTACCAGACAAAACCCATAATCTCTGCTGGACCTGATGGGGTGCACACACAGAAGTAGTCCAGAAGAGATGGCCCATGAAATAACCCAGCAAATATGCATATGTTTTCAAGCAATTGCAAGTATTCCTTCATCCTTAATATCCACACTACAAGTAGTCCTTGACTTACGTCTCCAATTGGGACCAGAATTTCCGTTGCTAAGCAAGTCCGTCATGAAGTAAGTCATGCATAATTTTATGTTTTACTTTTTTTGCCACCATTAAATGAATCCCTACAGATGTGGCTTGTTGGATGATGGCTGGGAATGTCACAAAACACTGCATGCCCATTGCCAAGCATCTGGATTTTGATCATGTGACCATGAGGCTGCTCGTAAGTGCGAGCACCAGTTGTAAGTCACTTTTTTCAGAGCCGTTGTAACTTCAAACAATCACTAAAGAAATGGGTGGTAAGTTGAAGACTGCTTATATTTCACTTCCTGTTTTTCATCCATTTCTATGGCTTGATGGCTCTTAAGAAAACCTCACCATTCGGCAGGATTCAGTTTAGAATTCTACATTCACTTGCTCAGGGATAAAATCCACTGAAATGAATATGATTCGCTTTGGAAAAGAAACATCCATAGCCTTGCAGCCTGAACAAATGCAATTGTCTCAGGAGCCATTTATTGTTCATTATCTGAATTGAGACCTCTGCGTGCATTCAAAACCAGACCTAAGCCACACACAGAGAAATCAAGTCAGAAAATGTTATTTTTTTGGGAAGAGGAAAAAAACCCTCTCTTTCTTTCTTTCTTTCTTTCTTTCTTTCTTTCTTTCTTTCTTTCTTTCTTTCCTTTCCTTTCCTTTCTTTCTCTCTCTCTCTCTTCTCTCTCTCTGTCTCTCTCTCTGTGTCTGTCTCTTTCTTTCTCTCTTTCTTTCTCTCTCTCTCTTTCTTTTCTCTCTCTCTGTCTCTCTGTCTTTCTTTCTTTCTCTCTCTCTTTCTTTCTTTTCTCTCTCTCTCTATGTCTCCATTTCTCTGTGAGTGTCTTTCTCTGTGTGTCTTACTTTCTCTCTCTTCTCTTTCTTTCTTTCTCTCTTTCTCTCTTTTTTCTCTCTCTTTCTTTCTCTCTCTTTCTCTCTGTCTCTCTCTCTGTCTTTCTATCCCTCTCTCTCTATGTCTATCTGTCTCTCTCTCTCTCTCTCTCTCTCTCTCTCTCTCTCTTTCTTTCTTTCCAAAACTGGTTTAAAGACGACAGCTGCATGTTGAAAAGTTTAGGAGCTTAAGAATGCAGGTAAACGCCTCGAGCACACTGGCACGAGAGAAAGATTAAAATGACATCGGAATTCTTTTCTTTTTTAAAAGCCTTACAAAAAATAATAATAATAATAATTACGATGATTATCTTTGATGACATTGTCAATTATAATCGTCTCCAAATAATACACTCCCTTTGCTTAGGCACAAATTTAAGATTCTGCTTTTTTTTTGAAGAGGGCTGTGTTTGTATTAAGCATCTTGCCCTCTGCTCTTTTTTTTTTGCAAAAGGGGCTGTTTTTGCTATGCTGTTTAATCCTTTCCCTCCGTCTCCAAGCGCCCACAAGCACCTTTATCCAGAAGAACAGATTTGCCAAATTTAAAAGAGTTTGCTGCTGAGCGAACAGCCTTGTAGGTCTCAACGTATGACCACAATTGAGCCCAACGTGTATTTTTATTTATTTATTTATTTATTTATTTATTTATTTATTTATTTATTTATTTATCTATTTATTTATTTAGTCAAGCATGTATTAGATAACAGATATAAGTATAAACCAGAGGTGGGTTTCAGCAGCCTCTGACCAGTTCTGGAGAACCGGTAGTGGAAATTTTGAGTAGTTCGGAGAACCAGTAGTAAAAATTCTGACTGGCCTCACCCCCATTTATTTTCTGCCTCCCAAGTCCCAGCTGATAGGGAGGAAATGGAGATTTTGCAGTAACCTTCCCCCGAGGTGGTGCAGTGGTTAGGGTGCAGTACTGCAGCTACTTCAGCTAGTTCAGCAGATCAGCGGATCAAATCTCACCGGCTCAAGGTTGACTCAGCCTTCCATCCTTCCGAGGTGGGTAAAATGAGGACCCAGATTGTTGGTATTTGGTATACTGTCTTTGGTGTAAGCTACCCAGAGTCCTCGGAGAGTGGGCAGCATAGAAATATGAAATAAATAAATAAATAAATAAATAAATAAATAAATAAATAAATAAATCTGGCTCCCCCTGTTGACTTTGTTTGTCAGAAAATCACAAAAGGGGATCACGTGACCACGGGACAATTCATCCTAAATATGAATCTGTTATGAACCATTTGAAATTGCAGGCTAATTCTGCCGACTGTCAGCAGTTCAATCCTGACCGGCTCAAGATTGACTCAGCCTTCCATCCTTCCGAGGTGGGTAAAATGAGGACCCAGATTGTTAGGGGGCAATATGCTATTTAGTATACTGTCTTTGGTGTAAGCCACCCAGAGTCCTCGGAGAGTGGGCGGCATAGAAATATGAATAATAATAATAAAAAAAAAACTGGACTTTCTGGTTTTTCTTTGAAGATGTTTCGCTTCTCCTCTTGAGAAGCTTCTTCAGCTCTGACTGGATGGTTAGGAATGGAAGGATTGATGCTCCTTGCAGACAGCTGGCCATTGTCATTCTTTTTAGAGAGTCGTTGAGGCCATTTGGAGGTTTATCGATGTCATCAGGGTCACCCAAGTGGTGCAAATGGGTGTGGAACCTTCTTGGAATTGCTGAAAGGACTGTGTTGTAGACTAGAGATAGATGATGTCGTATTCCCCCCTCCTCAGTTGAGAGAGGGCTGTTCAATTTTGACATAGATTGCTTCTTTGACCCCTTTTTGAAGCCAGTGGTCCTCTCTGTCCAAAATGTGGACTTTGCTGTCTTCAAAAGAGCGGCCTGTGTCTTTTAAATGCAGATGGACTGCTGAATCTAATCGTGATGTGTTTGTTCTCCTAAGCGCATGGCACAACATAAGAGATGTCTAAAACAATTAGTCCCTTTTAATAATTTAAACAATACAGTTAAAACACAAACAGCGGTAGATGCAAGCATTTCTGATTGACTCATCAGTACCTACGTTACAATAACACGGTTAAAATCAGCCTAAAATATAAGATCTAGGTAAAGGTAAAGGTTCCCCTCGCACATATGTGCAAATCGTTCCCGACTCTAGGGGGCAGTGCTCATCTCCGTTTCAAAGCCAAAGAGCCAGCGCTGTCCAAAGACGTCTCAGTGGTCATGTGGCCGGCATGACTCAATGCCAAAGATGCACGGAACTCTGTTACCTTCCCACCAAAGGTGGTCCCTATTTTTCTACTTGAATTTTTGACTTGCTTTTGAACTGCTAGCTTGGCAGAAGCTGGGACAAGTAGCAGGAGCTTACCCCGTTACGCGTCACTAGGGATTCGAACTGCTGAACTGCTGACCTTTCGATTGACAAGCTCGGCGTCTTAGCCACTGAGCCGCCGCGTCCCACTAAGATCTAGAAAGAGCATTAATTAAGTCTATAATATATACAGGAAAGCAACCAATGAGAAGCCTTGGGCAAAAGAGATGTCACCTCCAAAGTCCTTCTTTAACCAGGGCAAATAACCACCTTCTGGTCCATTCACAAGAAAGCCCAATTAGAAAGAAAAGAAGAGAATATTTCCCATCATGCATGGAGGCAAAAATTGGCTCTAAATCGAAACCATTCAGCTGCTGAAGTTCTTGGGATCACTTTCCTTTTCATCTCAGTCAGCCTGTTTATTACATTTTAAGGCCGGGACAAGGAAGGTGTCCATGAGTGCTCTGTAAGTACTTATAAATCTACCTGAAGAGACAGTAAATAAAAAGTAAGACGGAATTAAAAGACATCTGTAAATCAACCTGACTAGAATCCTTGAGTGAAACACAAAGGGAGTCATCTATAAGTAGGTTATAAGATAGCGTCTAAAATTAAACAAAACACGATAACGTCTAAAAATAGTCCAAAAATAATAATAATGATGGCATCTAAGATTGACATAAAGTGTGATCATATATAAAATTACAAAAGAAAATGAAAATATCTAAAATTACATAAAATGCATACAAATCATACAAGCAAGAACTTGACACATACTTTTTTTTTTTGTTAAAGAAGATTCCGTGAGAATCACACTTGGGTGGATTCCTTTCAACAGCCTGGTTTGGTTCCGCAACCCAACAAGACAGACACAGACTTCAGAGGATAATTAGAACTGCAGAAAAAACAATGGCTACCAACCTGCCTTCCATTGAGGACCTGTATACTGCACTAGTCAAAAAGAGGGCTGTGAAAATATTTAGACCCCTCGCATCCTGGACATAAATTGTTTCAACTCCTACCCTCAAAACGATGCTATAGAGCATTGCACACCAGAACAACTAGACACAAGGACAGTTTTTTCCCGAACGCCATCACTCTGCTAAACAAATAATTCCCTCAACATTGTCAGACTAGTTACTAAATCTGCATTACTATTAATCTTCTCATTGTTCCTATCACCCATCTCCTTCCACTTATGACTGTAACCTTTTTGCTGGTATCCTTAAGATTTATATTGACTGTTTCCCTATGATTATCATTAAGTGTTGTACCTTATGATTCTTGATGAAAGTTTCTTTTCTTTTATGTACTCCGAGAGCATATGCACCAAGACAAATTCCTTGTGTGTCCAAACACACTTGGCCAATAAAGAATTCTATTCTATTCTATTCTATTCTATTCTATTCTATTCTAGTCTAGTCTAGTCTAGTCTAGTCTAGTCTAGTCTAGTCTAGTCTAGTCTAGCTTACTCTACTCTACTCTACTCTACTCTACTCTACTCTACTCTACTCTACTCTACTCTACTCTACTCTATTCTATTCTATTCTATACCAACCACGATGAGACAGTTATTATGATTAGGTATTATTATTATTATTATTATTATTATTATTATTATTATTATTCATGAAACTGAGTCAACTGGACATTAAAAATGTATCACAAATACCATTGACTGGTGCTCATGATTGATACAGGTTGCTGCCATCGTCCTAGGTATCAACTAAGTATCTTCTAGTCACCTACTACAAAGGCACTGGATAAAAAACTTACAATAGCTCGACTTACGACCACAATTGAGCCCAACATTTCATGTCTTGTGAACTTTATGCAAGAAACCATGGTTTAGTGCAACGGGAGAATCAAATCGGAGCATTATATGTTGAAGCTTCCTACTCTCACGCTCTTCAGGTTTTTGTTTTATGATTCCAAGGGTTCTCGTCAGTTTGCAACAACGATTGCTGCGTAAATGAACATGGGAGTAAACAAATACAGACAGCACGTGCCACACCCTGTTTCTCTTGCTCGGTGTTGTTTGCCGTTGTGGCAGATTGCTGACAAAACAATTCCTCCTTTGCACAAATGTCAGGAAACTGCGTGCAGCTCTGGGCAGTTGAGTTTTGTCGATCCTCTGAAGCAGAAAGCCGGCATTGCTTTCTCACATCACTAGGTGGCAGGACTTTCGGATCAGGGTTTGTGGCTTGTCTCTTTTTTTTTTTGAAGGGGTCTGGCAAAAGGGAGAGTAACAGCCAGAGGGAACATGCTCGGAGCACATGACAATTGCAGCTATAGGCTCAAACGTGGACAATTTTGGCACTAACCATCAGGGTGGAACGGTTAGTAATGAATAGTGGAACTTGCAAAGAGGGTTCAATGGACTTTCTCGATTTCAGAAAACATAATAGCTATAATTCTGGCTGACTGGGAATGAATGCTTTATAGATATTTTGCACGGAATGGGGAAAAATGCACTTATAATTTATGGCGTGTGGGGGATGAAAAAGAAAATTGGACAATAGAAAAACATTTTTTTTCTTTTCTTTTTTGTAATCGTAGAATAAGAGACAATTTTGTAATTGAACTTGTGTTTGCTGCAAAGGAAACCAGAAACTTGTGATTCTTTTTATTCTTTCTTTCTGCAGCTTTGCTTTCTTTCTTTCTTTCTTTCTTTCTTTCTTTCTTTCTTTCTTTCTTTCTTTCTTTCTTTCTTTCTCTCTTTGATTCCCTCCCTCCCTCCCTCCTTCCTTCCTTCCTTCCTTCCTTCCTTCCTTTATCTCTCTCTCTGATATCCTTCCTTCCTTCCTTCCTCCCTCTCTTCCTTCCTTCCTTCCTTCCTCCCTCTCTTTCTTTCTTCCTTCCTTCCTTCCTTCCTTCCTTCCTCCCTCCCTCCCTCCCTCCCTTCCTTCCTTCCTTTATCTCTCTCTCTGATATCCTTCCTTCCTTCCTTCCTCCCTCTCTTCCTTCCTTCCTTCCTTCCTTCCTTCCTTCCTCCCTCCCTCTCTCTCTTCCTTCCTTCCTTCCTTCCTTCCTTCCTTCCTTCCTTCCTCCCTCCCTCCCTCCCTTCCTTCCTTCCTTCCTCCCTTCCTTCCTTCCTTGTACTTTTTATTAGTTTCTGTGAGTTCTTTGGAAAACTATTTTACTTTTTTTGTTTTACTTATTTACAAAAATTTCCATGCCACCCATCTTACTTTCCAAAGTGAAACTTTTTAATAAAACGTGTTTGTGCGTATGTGTGTGTGTGAAAGTGTTTCCTGCACGGAACCCAGCTCTGTCCATTCAGCACATATTTATGCATTCAGGTTTCCCCCTAACTACTGTTAATCAAGTTTACACACTTTTATGGGCTCACACAGCATCCCTCATTGCTAAGTAGCGTTATCACTGTTTGCACGTTAGGCTAAAATATGGTTGGCTAAAAGTCTGTAGAGATTCTCAGTCATCCAGGTCCTGGTTGTCCCAAAGGTGTTTTTTTCAGGAGGCAACTGGAAAACTTTCTTGTTTTTTCTTTGAAGATGTTTCGCTTCTCATCCAAGAAGCTTCTTCAGCTCTGACAGGATAGTGGGGAATGGAAGGATTTATATTAGCAATAGCAATAGCACTTAGACTTATATACCGCTTTACAGTGCTTTAATATTCCTTGCAGACAGCCGATCATTTGCATCCCTTTTTTTAATTTTTAATTTTGCAAATTGATGCAAATGACTAGCTGTCTGCAAGGAGTTATAAATCCTTCCACTCCCCACTATCCTGTCAGAGCTGAAGAAGCTTCTTGGATGAGAAGTGAAATGTCTTCAAAGAAAAAAAAGAAAAAAACAAAGAAGTCCAGTTGCCTCCTGAAAAAAACACCTTTGGGATATATGGTTCAGGTATGGGCTGCTGGGGGTTCGCAGGGATTTGGGAGAACCTTTAGTTAAGATTCTGTGCAGTTCAGAGAACCACCAAATCTCACTCCTCACTGGCCCCGCCCACCCCTCTCCTCCCAGGAGTCCCCACGCAGCCCGTTTTGGATGTAGTAAGTGCAGGGCATGTGTGGAGGCTCGAGGAGGGCGAAAAATGGGCCTACTAGAAGTTCACGAAGGCCAGAAACGGGCTTTTCTGGCCTCTAGAGGGCCTCTGGAGCCTGGGAAGGCCGTTTTCGCCCTCCTGAAGTCTCAAGGAAAGCCTCCGGAGCCTGGGGAGGGCAAAAAACACCGCCTCCGTGGTGCAAGAGGCCGACTAGGCCACGCCCACCCAGCAACCGGGCAGAGAATCCCTTGCTAAAATTTTTGAAGCCCACCCCTGATACGGTTGGCTAGGGGACCACCAGTTCTGTTTTGTGAACCTGGCTTTTGGGTTTTCCTATGCAGAGATATGATCAGAAACGTAGATGGCTCGCAAGGAGTCCATACCCTCAAATTTTAAATTAACTAAAAAAACAACAACAACAATCCAGGACCTTCTCAAGATTGAGGTCCCTGATCACACCAAGACATCATGTTTTGAGTTAGCATATCCTGAACTGTGTCAGACACAAGGGATCAGGACCACATGTTAAGTTCCAGTTAAGCTGATTTATTGCTTTTGCCTATTCCTAAGAATCTAGTCAACTAAATAGCAAACTGGCACTAGATAAGAGTCAATGGAATTCAAGAGGAGTTTGACTTAAAGTTTGAGTGTGGGAACGTAACGATTCCAGGCTGATTCCTATCTTGATGCCGCTCCCAGCCTCTGCCTGTCCTTCTCCTACACATTGGCATTTATGCGATGGGAAAATATGGGCACGGTCAATCTTTTTGGTTGGGTGAAATCTCCTGTGATTGGCTGCACTGTGAACCATCGGTGGATTTATTGATTAAATTATTATGCCACCCGCCCCACTCTTTCGAGTAACTCAGGGTAGCTTATAATAAGCGTAAAAAGGTAACTATAAATACTTTAAAAATTACGTTTAACAATTAAATAAATTTATAAAGTAAATAAACAGATTTTAGTCCCAGATCAAATTTCCACCTGTTGCAAGGCAGTGGCCTCGTCCTTTAACAAAGTTGTGGCTTGTTGAACTGTCATTTTTTCTAACAAACCACAATTAATCAAATACAACCACCAAAGCAGAGTACAGGTAGTCCTCCTCGACTTAAGACCACAATCGAGCCCAAAATTTCCATTGCTAAGCGAGGCAGTTAAATTTTGATCCATGTTACGACCTTTCTGGCCATGGTTGTTAAATGAATCACTGCAGCTGTTAAGTTGGTAACACGGTTGTTAAGCGAATCTGGCTTCCCAACTGACGTTGCTCGCCAGAAGGTCGCAAAACAGGATCACGTGACCCCCCCACACAGCAACCGTCATAAATATGAACCAATTGCCAAGCATCCTAATTCGGATGATGTCAGCGTGAGGATGCTGCAACAGTTGTTGAGTGTGAAAAATGCTCATATAAGTCACTTTTTCCAGTGCTGTTGTAACTTCAAATGGTCACTTACATGAATGGCTCTAAGCAGAGGTGAAATCCAGCAGGTTCTGACAGGTTCTGAAGAACTGGTAGCGGAAATTTTGAGTGGTTTGGAGAACCGGCAAATACCACCTCTGGCTGGTCCCAGAGTGGGGAGGGAATGGAGATTTTGCAGTATCCTTCCCCCAGGAGTGGGGAGGGAACGGGGATTTTGCAGGATCCTTCCTCCAGAAGTAGGGTGGGAATGGAGATTTTGCAGTATCCTTCCCCAAGGAGTGGGGAGGGAATGGGGATTTTGCAATATCCTTTCCCTGGAGTGGGGAGGGAATGGAGATTTTGCAGTATCCTTCCCCCTGGAGTGGGGAGGGAACGGGGATTTTGCAGGATCCTTCCCCTCGAGTGGGGTGGGAATGGAGATTTTGCAATATCCTTTCTCTGGAGTGGGGAGGGAATGGAGATTTTGCAGTATTCTTCCCCCAGGAGTGGGGAGGAAATGGGGATTTTGCAGGATCCTTCCCCTGGAGTGGGGTGGGAATGGAGATTTTGCAGGGCCCTTCCCCTGGAGTGGGGTGGGAATGGGGATTTTGCAGTATCCTTCCCCTGCCACGCCCACCAAGCCATGCCCACAGAACCGGTAGTAAAAAAAAACCCTGGAATTCCACCACTGGTTCTAAACTTGAGGATTAACCTGTACATTATTGTTTCTGACGTAGTGTAAAACTAGTCACCGGCTTAGGGTGACGACGTGTGACTCTTTCCCTTGTTCAAGTTGATATTGGAATAAAAAAAAACGTGGGTTCAAATCCCATCAGGTGATCACAATCTTTTGCAAGATTGCAGGCGATGTCGGCCTTCAGAAGGTGGAATGTCAATCAGCGTTTCTTACCTGTTTTGCATGCAAATCTTATTTTCTCTGGCTTCCCCCACCCCCCCCACCAACTTCCAACTTGTGCCTGTTCAGCAGAGCTGCCAATCACAGGAACAAAGAAGCCATACCTAATACTTAATAAGGAATATCACATCTTCGAGACATTAGAAACAGATGTCACTTTGTTTCTTCGCGGCTGATGTATGTAGCCGAAATGACACTCTAATTAATTTAATGCAGTATAAAAGTACTGATTATTTATCATGGCTGACAATAAAATTAAGAAAACATTCAATTACAATCAGGAGTAATTCATTATTTATTGATTTTGCCTTATGCACATATTAATACAATGCATTTAATTACAGGAAAGGGTATCACTGCTCTGTTGAAAGTCAAGCCTCTGAAATCCATTTAATTAGGCCTCCGTGTTTTCATACCCCGTTTCTGCAGAGAGCTTTTATATATTAGCAATGCTATTAGATGGTCCACCCTGTGTATAAACTGTCCAATTCAATGTGCGTCCATGACACGGGGCTTCGCTGTGATTAATGTGACATTTTAAACTGAAGTCTAGGGTGTCTCTGAGGGTAGATCCAGAGCTGTGACCTCTTTCAGGTACCCTGAATCAGAATTTAAACGACGACAGGCAGTCCTCGACATACGACCATCGCCGAGGCCAAAATTTCTGTTGCTAAGTGAATTTTGCCAATTTTTATTACCTTTCTGCCGCAATGGTTCAGTGAATCACTGCCATTGTTAAGTTAGTGTTGTGGCCCGTACGCGGCCTGTGCAGCTAGTAGCTGATTCCGACAGTGAGGAGGCTGGTGTGGTGCTGCGCCAGCAGCCTGTGCAGCTGGCACTTGAGTCGGACAATGAGGAGGCTGGAGAAGATGTGGTGCCAGAGGTGGGGATTCAGCTAGGGCCTTCAGAACCTCCAGAAGCTCCTTTAAGTGAAGAGGACGAAGAGGAGGAGCCTCTTCTCGATGCACGGGCACACAGAGCTGCCAAAAGACAGGAGTGGCTCCTCAGGAGGAGGTCTTCTCGAGAGTAAGGCTTGGAGCTAATTGGCCACTCCCTTAGCCTATTTAAGGAGGAACGTCGACTGAAGCAATTTGCAGGGAACAACTTTGTTCACATACCTTCGTGTCTTGTCTTGCTTATCTTATCAGCTTCCTGCAAATTGCTTCTGGGCATTCTGCCAACCACAGTAAGCTTTCAGTTATTATTCTTTGAATTCTTGGCAGCTGTTAATGCAGTTAATTAACAGCCGTTGTTGTAAAAGACTGGTTTATTTAGTAAACTAAGGTTTAAATGGACTTTGTGTGTGCTGCGTTCTTTGGGGTCCGTAGCTGGGGCAGAACAGTTAGTCAGCCCGGTTGTTAAATTAATCTGGCTTTCCTCTTGACTTTGCTTGTCAGAAGGTCACAAGAAGTGACTACGGGACATTGCAACTGTCATAAAGATGAGACAATTGCCAAGCGTCTGAATTGCGATCACGTGACTGTGGGAGTGCTGCAACAGTCGTTAAGTGTGAAAAACAGTCGTAAGTCACTTTTTCCAGGGCCATTGTAATTTTGAATGGTCGCTAAATGAACTTCTGTAAATCGAGGACTCCCAGTGGGAAACCACGCTGTCCTAAAACAGGAGAAATAATTTACTAAGGCTTATCCTTTTGAAATAGATGGCAATACACTTTCTCCAATATACTTAGAGGGACGCGGTGGCTCAGTGACTCAGACGCTGAGCTTGTCGATCGAAAGGTCGGCAGTTCGGCAGTTCAAATCCCTAGCGTCGCATAACGGGGTGAGCTCCCATTACTTGTCCTAGCTTCTGCCAACCTAGCAGTTCGAAAGCAGGTAAAAAATGCAAGTAGAAAAATAGGGGCCACCTTTGGTGGGAAGGTAACAGCATTCCGTGCGCCTTTGGCGTTGAGTCATGCCGGCCACATGACCACGGAGACATCTTCGGACAGCGCTGGCTTTTCGGCTTTGAAATGGAGATGAACATTGCCCCCTAGAGTCAGGAACAACTAGCACATATGTGCGAGGGGAACCTTTATCTTTACCTTATACTTTCCCAAATTTTAAAAGAAGCCACATATTTTACTACATCGTGAAGTAAGTTTTTCCCGTGCCTGTTTTGTCTGGCCCTTCTCAAACGGCTGTGAAACAGCCCAATCCCCCTTGTTTATTTTCTCATATTTTATCCTTGCCTCGGATCTGTCCATCAGCTTTGATATGTAATGAGAATGCCCTGATATTTTCCCTGGTTGCCGAGACCGAGCAGTGGGGTTAAGAAGTTAGTTTTCTAAAGCTCAAACTGATAAATATTTTAGACTTTAGAATATATTGCTGAAAACCAAAAGGGAATTGCATGACGGATATACATATATGTGTAATTTCTGAATTCAGGCTTGCTTGCTACGGTATTTCCAAAGAAGCTTAAATGAAGTAACAGGAAAGCCAAACAGAATTGCCAAAATATATATATTTTTTTTAAAAAAGATTGTATTTAGACAACTTTACAGAATACAGAATAACAGAGTCGGGAGGGACCTTGGAGGTCTTCTAGTCCAACCTAATTCTAGGTTGGATCTCTCTTTAATTATCTTCCACCCAGTATTTCTTGTCCTGCCTCTATTCTACAATGTGCAGTGAGAACCTGGACACTCATATCTATTTTTCCCCTTTTCTTTTTTTGAAGGACTGGATTATTGACTAATCTAAATCTAAAATATAGATTAAAACCACTGTAGCTCGGCAATCTTAAGAATTCTGGAACTCCTTAAAAGTTCCAGAACTATTGGAAAGATACCTATGAGATAGAAAAAGCAACTCCTTGCAAAAATTAATAATTTCCAGGAAGTTTGTCATATCTTTAATATTAGTTATGGCTCATAGCAGCGGTGGGATTCAAATTTTTTTACTACCGGTTCTGTGGGCGTGGCATGGCTTGGTGGGCGTGGCAGGGGAAGGATACTGTAAAATCTCCATTCTCACCCCACTCCAGGGGAAGGTTACTGCAAAATCCCCATTTCTTCCCGATCAGCTGGGACTCCGGAGGCAGAGAATAGATGGGGGGCGGGGCCAGTCAGTGGTGGTATTTACTGGTTCCCCGAACTACTCAAAATTTCCACTACCGGTTCTCCAGAACTGGTCAGAACCTGCTGAAACCCACCTCTGGCTCATAGATACCATGGAAATGGCTCTTTTCTTTCTCATTTTCTTATACCAAATTATTGTTGCTTTATATTTGATATTTGATCAACAGTTGTACACTTAATTTTTTTTTTTTTAAAAAAAAAATGATGTTGGCAGGGGTGAAATCTACTTACCTTCCCAACCGGTTCGGAAGAGCGTGCACGGATCGGATGCTCTGCACATGCACAAATTCTTTTGCACATGCACAGAGGGTAAAAAACAGGTTATTTCCTGGTTAAAACCATGAAGTAATGACGACCAGGCAGGTGGGCGGAGCCTCACGCCACCATTGCTACCAGTTCTCCGAACCATGGCCGCCATCACTACCGGTTAGGCCGAACCGATCCGAACCGGGAGCATTTCACCTCTGGATGTTGGGCTATAAATGATCAAGATTACACGAGCCGAAGAGAAAACAGAGTATAGATGAGGCTGTTACTCTTCAAAAGCACGGACCCTCTACTCCCACAAAAGCCTCCGTAACAGACACAGTCCAGTCTCCCACTCTTGAGCAAGTCTGCTAATAAGAAGCAAAGAGGTAAAGAACTTGTCAAAAAGCTGCAGCTCTCTAAGAATAACTGTCTTCTGATAAAGCCAAGAGAGGGGAACCTACAAATGTTAAATGACTCTTTGGAAGCCAGCAAAGTACCCTAATTAAATCGTTCATTGCAAGCATAACATTCTGCTTGTCTTCATCTGAACCTTCTCTACCCTGTCGATATCCTTCTGAAAATGTAGCCTCCAGATGTGATCCCTCTTTTTTCTCCACCTCCAGATTCTGCCAGTCCTTCTACCCAGAATATATACAGAGTACAGAATACCTGAGTTGGAAGGGACCTTAGAGGTCTTCTAATCTAACCCCTGCTTGGAATCTGTATGAGCGGACTTTAACGTTGGGTGCTGGAATACCAGGAGAGCAATCCTAGCTTCCTTAGATATTCCTGATCATTTTTTTAAAGAATTGAAGCTTTGTGAATTCAACAGAACTGTCATAGGGGAGACAGGATAGCAGTCTTCCAATATTTGAGGGGCTGCCACAGAGAGGAGGGGGTCAAGCTATTTTCCAAAGCCAAACAAGGAATAATGGGTGGAAACTGACCAAGGAGAGATTCAACCTAGAAATAAGGAGAAATTTTCTGACAATGAGAACAATCAACCGATGGAACAGAAGTTGCCTTCGGAAGTTGAGGGAGCTTCATCACGGGAGGCTTTCAAGAAGAGACTGGACTGCCATATGTCAGAAATGGTGTAAGGTCTCCTGCTTGGGTGGGGGGTTGGACTAGATAACCTACAAGGTCCCTTCCAACTCTGTTAATCTGTAATGATCCCTGCAGTTGACACCGAATGTCCTGAGCTTAGTGTCATGTTTAAAGTCAATTTTTATGTACACTGAGAGCATAGGCACCAAAGACAAATTCCTTGTGTGTCCAATCACACTTGTCCGATAAAGAATTTTATTGAATTCTCAATAAAGAAGACCTCCAAAATCCCTTCCTTCTCTTCTCTTCTCTTCTCTTCTCTTCTCTTCTCTTCTCTTCTCTTCTCTTCTCTTCTCTTCTCTTCCTATTCCTATTCCTTTCTCTTCTCTTCTCTTCTCTCTTCCCTTCCCTTCTTTCTCTTCTCTTCTCTTCCCTTCCCTTCTTTCCCTTCTCTTCTCTTCTCTTCTCTTCTCTTCTCTTCTCTTCTCTTCTCTCTTCCCTTCCCTTCCCTTCTTTCTCTTCTCTTCTCTTCTCTTCTCTTCTCTTCTCTCTTCCCTTCTTTCTCTTCTCTTCTCTTCTCTTCTCTTCTCTTCTCTTCTCTTCTCTCTTCCCTTCCCTTCCCTTCCCTTCCCTTCTCTTCTCTTCTCTTCTCTTCTCTTCTCTTCTCTTCTCTTCTCTTCTCTTCTCTTCTCTTCTCTTCTCTTCTCTTCTCTTCTCTTCTCTTCTCTTCTCTTCTCTTCTCTTCTCTTCTCTTCTCTTCTCTTCTCTTCTCTTCTTTCCTATTCCTATTCCTATTCCTATTCCTATTCCTATTCCTATTCCTATTCCTATTCCTATTCCTATTCCTATTCCCTTCCCTTCCCTTCCCTTCCCTTCCCTTCCCTTCCCTTCCCTTCCCTTCCCTTCCCTTCTCTTCTCTTCTCTTCTCTTCTCTTCTCTTCTCTTCTGAATTCTTTAGAGGTATTGAATGCTTAGTAGGAAGTTTTTTTGGAGAATATGGATGATGGAAGAGAACCCCATTATAAAATTAGGACCAGGGTCAGCCTGTGCCAGTATGCCACCAAGTATGGTAGTTGGTGACTTACGGGAAAATACAGATAATCCTTGATTTACAACAGTTCATTTAATGACCATTCAAAGACATAATGGCACTGAAAAAGTGACTTATGACCGTTTTTCACACTTATGACCATTGCAGCATTCCCATGATCACACGGTCAAAAAAAATGGATGCTTGGCATTTATGACGGTTGCGGTGTCCCCATTTTGGTGACCTTCTGAAAAGCAAAGTCAATGGGGAAGCCAGCTTCACTTAACAGCCATGTTCCTCGCTTAACAACTGCAGTGCTTCGCTTAGCAACCATGGCAAAAAAGGTTGTAAAATGCGGCAAAACTCACTTAACAACTATCTTGCCTAGCAACAGAAAATGTTGGGCTCAGTTGTGGTTGTAAGTGGAGAACTACCTGTAAGAAACTTTTAGGGACTATTTTAATTGATGCTTTAATTCCGAGGTCTTCAAACTTGGCCGCTTTAAGACTTGTGGACTTCAACTCCCAGAATTCTCCAGCTATCTATACTGGCTGGAGAATTCTGAGAGTTCTGGGAGTTCTGGGAGTTGAAGTCCACAAGTCTTAAAGCAGCCAAGTTTGAAGACCTCTGCTTTAATTGATCTGGTTCAGATGTTTTGTTTTTTTTACTGGTTGCTGCTTTAAGTTGTAACCTTCTTTCAAGGTTGATTTCTCTTTGATCTCTTATTGCGATAGCTGTTGTCAGATGCCTCTCTCTAAGCCAGTTTTGGCTTAGAGTTATTGTTATTGTGTCTGGATTTGAAGACCAGGCTTACTCCTGAATTACTCCATGAATTCAGTTTTTGGGTCTGCAGGGATGCACTGAGTGATCGGCTAGGCTCAATTCACTTAATACATTACATTGAAATGTAACCGGCTAGTTCAGTTTATTTATGCAAACTCAGTCAAGTTTTTTTTTTGTACAGTATTAAAAAAAGATCGACATGCATTTAAGCCATTTATCTTTTCAACAGCCATGAGGATTCGGTTTCCAGATTCCTGAGAGAAAAAGGCCTGGACCACCCAAATTTCTAATTGAGAGAATTAGCCCCAATTTTTTTTTTTAACATCCTGTCCACTTTTAAGGGTTGACTCTTTAATTCTAAACAAGGAGACTTGTGCAAAGCCCTTCAGACAGGAAATATAAAACCTAATGTAGGTTTTGTTGTTGTTTTCCTTCGTTCCTTCCAAGGAATTTTGTCCATGCCCCCTCCTTTTACAGACTATCAAATTCCTTGCTCTGGGATCTTCCCCCCTCCCACCTCCGCCCTGACTTTAATGCTTTCCATAAGCTAAATAGATTTCTAAATAAGGATGAGGTTTTTTTTTTTTTTTTTTAGCAAGGCCAATGGAAGCCTTGAACATCAATTCCTCTTCGTGTCAAGAGTGGCATGAAGCAATATAAAATCATAAAGGCTGTATAAAAACAGTAGCCTTGAGAAGCAACTATCCGTGGAAAACAGAACTGCACTTCTCCATGCTCAGGAAATGCTCAAGGTTTGTAAATTAATTCCGGGGGATGGCCCAGCTCACCTGTTCGTAGAGCAGCGACACCCCCCACCTAAACTTTTGGGCGCCAGGGACTGGTTCCGTGGAGAGAGGTTTTTCCGTGGCCCAGAGGGACCGTGGTTCGCATGCTGCCTGCATCTCACGGATGGGGCATCGCTTGTTTGCACGGCCAGGTTTCTGGCATGCCGTGGCCAGTGGTGGGTTGCCCCTGGTTCGCAAGAACTGGTAGTAAAACCAGCGGGAGGCCCCGCCCACTGCCCCAGATATCATCATTGGTGATCTGCGCATGCGCAGAAGCGATCCCATTGCGAACCGGTAGTAAATGTAAGTAGAACCCACCCCTGGCTATAGCTCAGTGCCAGTCCATGGACTGGGAGCTGGGGACCAGGGGTGAAATGCTACCGGTTTGCACCAGTTCTCATGAACTGGTAGTAATAAATGCTACCGGTTCGTCCAAAGCAGTATTTCCGACGATCAGCTGTGCCGCATGATTTATATTTGCTAGAAAGCAGGAAATCCTGTCCCCCCCCCCCTTCGCTGTTCTACTTACTTTAAGCCTCCTTTTTCTGCGTGGAGTGTGCATTCGGTGCGTAGTGTGCATGCGAATGCAGCATGCATTTGGCGTGCACTGTGCATGCATCTGATGCGCACTGTGCTTGCACGCATGCACTGCACATTTGGCACGCACCGCACATGCTCGTGCAGTGAACCGGTGGCAAAAGCTCAGAGGATTTCACCACTGCTGGGGACACCTGTCGTAGAGGACCTGACACCTTACCTGGTGGGATGAGTTTCTAATTCTGCATAGGAAAAGGCAATGGAGACGGGTTACACAAAGGACACAGGTTTAAAAGCATAGATGTGCTTTCCAGCTCTTTCAGGCAAGACCACGTTCAAAGGCAGCTGATCTCTGACTCTCAATTGCAATCGCTGGGAGAAGCTGCTACCTTGATCTTGGAGTATCTGATGCAAGCATCTAGTTGATTCGTAGGAAAGTGGATTCAGTCCGCCTGTAGCCGGACCTGCACGGCTGCAGTTGTAGTCCTGCATCAGCCTGTTCTCACTACAGATTAGCCAACCGTAATTGGGCTTCGCTCTTGCAAACCACTTAGGGGGAACGGTTTTTTTAAAAAAAACAACTGATTTAAGTTGGTGCAAGTAAAGTACCGTGTAACCGTATGATTGAAACTCCCTCTGTGGTTTAGTTCTTCATCTGGGCTACACAAGTTCACAGCAGGCAGTTGCACTGGCTCAAAGCAAGGGAAGCCCTTTAATGCACAGATTGAAATTGGATAGGATAGGATAGGGTAGAAAATAGAACATAGAATTAGTAGAATAGCATAGAATAGGGTGAGGTGGAGTAGGATAGAATAGAGTAGGGTAGGGTAGAATAGAGTAGAATAGAATTAGTAGAATAGAATAGAATAGAATAGAATAGAATAGAATAGGGTAAAGTAGGGTAGAATAGAATTAGAATAGAATAGAGTAGAGTAGAGTAGAGTAGGGTAGGGTAGGGTAGAATAGAATAGGATTTGAGTAGAGTATGGTAGAATAGAGTAGGGTAGGGTAGGGTAGAATAGAATAGAATAGGGTAAGGTAGGGTAGGATAGGATAGAATAGAGTAAGGTAGGGTAGGATAGGATAGAATAGAGTAGGGTAGGGTAAGATAGGGTAGAATAGAGTAGGGTAAAGTAGAATAAAATAGAATTAGTAGGATAGGATAGGATAGGATAGGATAGGATAGGATAGGATAGGATAGGATAGGGCAGGGCAGGGCAGGGCAGGGCAGGGCAGAACAGAACAGGGTAAGGTGTGGTAGGGTAGAATAGAGTAGGGTAGGGTAGGGTAGGGTAGTGTAGAATAGAATCGAATCGAATCGAATCGAATCGAATCGAATCGAATCGAATAGGGTTCTTTATTGGCCAAGTGTGATTTGACAAGGAATTTGCCTCTGGTGCATAAGCTCTCAGTGTACATACAAAACAAGAAAGTAACAATAATCAACACAGGATAATAATTATAATAGTATTTAATTATTTAAAGGTAGGCCTTGACTTACAAGCATTGTTTAGCAACTGTTCAAAGGCAGTGAAAAAAAAAGTGATTTTGTGACCAGTTCTTGCACATGACTGTTGCAGCACCCTTGTAGGTTATGTGATCAGAAGCTGGGTGCTTGGCCAACTGAGGGTTTGCAGTTAACATGTTTGAGCCCCGTCTGCTTTCTAAACCGTGTTTTTCAGTTTAGCAATCTGGGTGACTCAAGCTAACCGTGGTTAGTCCAATGTAAGGTTAGCAGATCTAGATTGCAAAAAAGAGTGTATTTTCTGCATTATTTCTGCTGCCATCTATCCGGCAGTTCTCCAGAGTTTTGCAACCCAGGCCTGACAGCCCCAAAGGGGCTGAACCATCATGCTTAATAAACATCTGAACGCAGCTCTACTAGGCATTTAGCAATCTTCTGCAGTCTTTGGAAACGAAAGCCTTGCTTGTTGGATGCTGCTGTAATATGGCTGAAAAAAATAAAGTCACTGGCATATTTGCCCATGGCAAACCATGGCCCACGGTAGGCTCACATTTTTTAGCTTTGTTGTGTGAACGCAGCCACTCCGGTTAGGAAAATCAAATTTTTCAAACTGTGGAGGTGCGGTGAGACAGTTTCTGCTTTTGAGCTGGCCAAGCAAAAAGGACCGAATGGGGCAAGAGAAGGATGCCCTAGGTAGGAAGCCCCCTGCCCCCCCCCCCAAGAATATAATATTTTTGGAAACATTAAACTGGCACATTCTTACTTAATTTTTTTTTTTAATTTGATTTATATGCCGCCCTTCTCCGGAGACTCAGGGCGGCTTACAATGCGTTAAGCAATAGCCTTCATACTTTTGTATATTTATACAAAGTCAGCTTATTGCCCCCACAAACTGGGTCCGAATTTACCTACCTTAGAAAGGATGGAAGGCTGAGTCAACCTTGAGCCTGGTGAGATTCGAACTTACAGTAATTGCAGAGAGCTGGTGTTAATCGCAATGCTTTTAGTCTGCTGAGCTACCAGGCCCACTTGCCATTTCAGGCTGCATCTATCCAATTTCTCTTTACAGACACCCCCCCCCCAAGTCTCAACAACCTTCCCATAAGTTTCCTCGCCCCACCGAGCGAGGGTCTCCCACCGGCTTCTCTTCAGCTCTTTCCCCCCTCCCCCACATCCGCGGGCGACCCTCCAAGCTTTTTTTCCCCCTCCAAGCGGGCTAGTTAGTTTCCAAGGCTGCCCTCTCCCCCACGCACAAAAGGGCTCCCACGCCCGGAGTACACGTGTAGACTCATTGCAGACGTGCCTTTATCTGTGTGTGTGTTTGTGTGTTGTGTGGGGCATTACCCTCTCCCCCACCCACAAAAGGGCTCCCACGCCCGGAGACACGTGTAGACTCATTCCAGACGTGCCTTTATCTGTGTGTGTGTGTTTGTGTGTTGTGTGGGGCATTACCCTCTCCCCCACGCACAAAAGGGCTCCCACGCCCAGAGACACGTGTAGACTCATTGCAGACGTGCCTTTATCTGTGTGTGTGTTTGTGTGTTGTGTGGGGCATTACCCTCCCCCACCCACAAAAGGGCTCCCACGCCCGGAGACACGTGTAGACTCATTGCAGACGTGCCTGTATATGTGTGTTTGTGTGTGGGGCATTACCCTCTCCCCCACGCACACAAGGGCTCCCACGCCCGGAGACACGTGTAGACTCATTGCAGACGTGCCTGTGTTTGTGTGTCGTGTGTGGGGCATTACCCTCTCCCCCACGCACAAAAGGACTCCCACGCCCGGAGACACGTGTAGACTCATTGCAGCCGTGCCTCTACATGTGTGTTTGTGTCTTGTGTGTGGGGCATCCCCCTCCCAGCCTCATCAAACTTCCCCGCCGCTTCTCTCTCTCTCTCTTTTTTTTTTTAAATAAAGTTGCCCATCTGGCCGCTGGATCCCCAACCGGGCGCCCGCAGCAAAGGAAAGCAAGCAAACTCGGCAAGGCAAAGAGACGCCTCCGAAGAAGCCCCTCCGCTCGGGCTGGGACCCCCTTAGCAAGCGCTCCGGGTGGGCGGAGCCAAGGAGGACCCCTCCCACTCACTAGCCCGGAGTTGGGGAGTGGGGGGTGTTTAACTGGGGGTTGGGGGGGGAGGAAAGGAGAGGGAGGGAGGGAGGAGGCGGCGCCTGGGCGGGCAAAGCCGCTGCTTCTCTTGGGCGCTCCCCGGGGGGAAAAGGGGCGGGGCGTGGGCGGGGCCGGGGCCAGGGTCCGTCCTTCCCACCCCCCAACCCACGCCTCCCCCCCCCCACAGCTCTTCCCCCACCCCCCCCCTCCTTGCATCGCTCGCCGGCTGCTTTTCGCCTCTTTTCCTCGAGGAAGCGCAAACAGTTTGGAGGAAAAAGTGGAGCCGGCCGGGTTGGATGCGGCTGCCGACGCCGACGCCGAGCCAGGCGGCCGGGGCGGAGGAGGAGTAGAGAGCATGGCCGTGTCTTCTCCCCCGAGCATTCCCGCAACTTCCAACCCCGGAGGAGGAGGAGGAGGAGGCAGCGGCAGCAGCAACGCCGGGGGAGCCGGCGGGGGCTGCAGCACCAGCAGCAGCGGTGGAAACAGCAGCAGCAACAGCAGCAGCGCGGGGGTCTCGGCCGGTTTGTTCCGGGCGGACCCTCTTTATTCCCCCAGCCCCTCCGAGTCTCCGCGGCTGGCCGGCGGCGGAGGGAGCAGCAGCAGCAGCGCTGCTAGTAGTCTCATCCACGGCTTCATCTCCAACGCGGCGCCCGCGGGCGTCGGAGGGCTGGGGGTGGCGGTCGGCGGCGGAGGAGGAGGCGCGGGGGTCTCCGGGGCATCGTCGGCTCCGCTGGTGGGCAACGAGTGCAAGATGGTGGACCTGCACGGGGTGAAGGTGGCCTCCTTCCTGGTGGACGGGCAGGAGCTGATCTGCCTGCCGCAGGTCTTCGACCTCTTCCTCAAGCACCTGGTCGGCGGGCTCCACACCGTCTACACCAAGCTGAAGCGGCTGGACATCGCGCCCGTGGTTTGCACCGTGGAGCAAGTGCGCATCCTGCGCGGGCTGGGCGCCATCCAGCCGGGCGTCAACCGGTGCAAGCTCATCACGCGCAAAGACTTCGAAACTTTGTACAGCGACTGCACCAACGCCAGGTGAGCGCGGGTCGGAGTGTGTGTGTGTGTGAGAGAGAGAGAGAGAAAGAGAGAAGGAGGGAGGGTCTCTTTTGCGAGGAAAGAAGACCAGACCCGTCATTTGGGGAGGGGTGGGGGAAGAGGTAGAGGAAGGGAGGAAAGAAACAGCCCCTTCAGATGCCGGGAAACCTAACGGGGGGAGGAAAAAACCCTCCTAGGGTAGAGAACTCGCTTCCGAACGTGTGAATGGGGGCAGGCGAGAGGTCGCGCTTCGTTGCACGAGGTCTCTAACGGGTGTTTTGGGATTCCCTTCCGCCGTCCACAATTCCAGCGAGCGGCTCTTGCCTTTAGAAAGTAATGCGCACAATATCATGAGGAAGGAAGGAAAGAGAGAGAGAGAGAGAGAGAAGAAAGAAAGAAAGAAAGAAAGAAAGAAAGAAAGAAAGAAAGAAAGAAAGAAAGAAAGAAAGAAAGAAAGAAAGAAAGAAAGAAAGAAAGAAAGAAAGAAAAAGAAAGGGAGGGAGGGAGGGAGGGAGAGAGAAGAAAAGAGAAAGAAAGAAAAAGAAAGGGAGAGAGAGAAAAAGAAGGAAGGAAGGAAAAAGAGAAGGAAGGAAGGAAAGAGAAAGAAAGAGAAAGGAGGGAGAGAGAAGGAAGGAAGGAAAGAAGAAAGGAAGGAAAAAAGGAAAGAGAAAAATAAATAAATAGAAAGAAAGAAAGAAGGGAGAGAGAGAGAGAAGGAAGGAAGGAAAGAGAAGAAAGGAAGGAAAGAGAAAAATAAATAAAGAGAAAGAAGGGAGAGAGAGAAGAAGGAAGGAAGGAAAGAAAGAAAGAAAAAGAAAGAAAGAAAGAAAGAAGAAAGAAAGAAAGAAGAAAGAAAGAAAGAAAGAAGAAAGAAAGAAAGAAAAAGAAAGAAAGAAAGAAAGAAAGAAAGAGGGAATGTCAGGATTTGCATCTCCAACCTTTATGGTCTGTGAAGGCTTTTTTGAGGAGGGAATTTTGATGCCTGGAATAGTGGGACAAGTTGCAACCAGGGAGGGGAGAGTGGGGAATTTAAGGAGTGGGGAACTTAAGGAGTGGGGGACAGGGATGCTTTTGAACCGCTGTGCCTGTCTGGATTTGGGAGGACAGGGGTTTGTGTTCATTCAGAGGAAAAGGAGATATAGGAAGTCCAAAGTCCCTCCCAATTGCTTTGTCCAGGATTGTGAGATCTGAACCCGTGACCCAAAACTTTGTCGCTGTGAAAATTAGGGGGCTTCGGGAGGCAGGGGGAGGGAAGTCGAGAAGGGTGAGGTGGTGCTACGGTCCAACTTTTAAGCAAATTTCTGGGGACCTGTCTCACCATAAAAGACGCCACTTTGAAATGGTGCCCTAAACTGGATTGTAAAAAGAACTTTACTGAAATCGAGGAACGAGGCTGGTTTGCAAAACACAAGAGTTTGTCTACCAATTATTAAGACCCAGTGCAAACAATGTGGAGCTAAAGCCCCATGCTTTAAAAATAGGGGGCATTTGGTTTTAGGGGTGTTGCAGGACGTATTCCTTTGCAAGCAAGTGCACAGACTTTGGGATTTAAGGCCAGGTTGCACTTTATAATTTAAAATAAGTTCCACTTTTGTTTTTAAAAGATGCCTCTGGGTACTTAATTTTTGGCTTGGGGAAAAATGAGGGTCTCCTTTGGAACAAGGAAATTGTTTTTGTTAGGGTATCAAGCTGTTGAGTTCCACGGTCACTTCAGAGTTACGAAGTTTAATCTTCTTTAAAAGATGGAGGGAAGGGTTGACTATTGAGTAGAGAAATTCTTTGGGAAAAGAGAGATTCAAGATCGCATTTAACAGCCATATCCTAAAACATTTCTACCTAGAAACAACTTCTAGGGAGTTTGACAAGGATAATTCTTGAAGAAGCGAAAGGCTGAGGACCAGTTTCTATTTCTTTTAACCGCTTTTGCTGAAATTTTGCATAGTGTATCTGCCCTAATAGAAAAAAAAAACTTGCTTGGGATAGAAACTGCTTAGAAGTTGATTGTATCCTTGGGTTTAAGGTTTTGGAGGTTGGGATAAAAGGCTGCTGGACATCTAAGTGGTCATATCTTAATAATGGTAGATTCAAAGATCCCCAGATTTTTGCTGGGTTCACATGGGGCTCGAACCTAGCCAACAAGACAAACTGGGTTGCAATTTGAGGATCCTGCCATAAGGAAAAAGGTCCAAGCAAGGTTTATGCAGACTGCCATCTGCTCTCTCGAGTCCTTTGGCTGTTAAGCCCAGAAGTGGGACCAACTTCTATTGGATGCTTGGTTCCCTAGAGGGAAGTTGTGGTTGAATGAGATTATGTAAATAGCAAGCAAAAAACGCCCGGAGCAAATTTTCTTAAAGAAAAGTGATCATATAGTAATATTGGAACTAATTTTGTTTAATGTCCTTTCTTGCAAAAACCTTTTGCAATATTCATATGAGAGATAAGCAAGTCTGTCTGCTCAGTCAAAATGCAAGCAGGAAAAAAAATGCTTTTATAAATGCATAGACTAGAAAGAAGTAGGATTAATTCAAGGTTTTGGTAATCTTTTTTGTTTGTTTGTTAATACAAATGACACTCTGAATTTCTTTCTTATGACACCAAAAATATGCTTGTTCTTCAGATTTTATGTATGTGAGACAGTTTCCCCAGTTCCTTTGTTGTGAAACTTTAAAACTTTGTATTTCCTTAAATTATTGTGGCTGGAATTATAATTTGCAATGCACAAAGAGGATGTCACCTAGCAGATTATTAGAAAACATTAGGAGTTGTGTAAGCTCAGAACTGAATGACCATTTGCAAACTTTTTCCTGAGTATAGTAAATTAAAGGAACGTTCTCAAAAGTATTATTTGCCCCACAGTCTCCAGAGTTACTCAAATAGTTACAGTCAGAAAGTGGCTCCCAGTTTCTCCAAATAGTATAGTTCTTTTATCTCATCCTGTAAAACAATATGTAGAAAAATTTTCTGCATATTGTAAATGTACAAGAACATTCAAATCGGAGGAAGTTTTCAGTAGGAAAAAGATTGGGGGAGGAAAAATCCCCAGTTCTGATCAAAATGACCCAACTATTCTCAATTTTTAAGAAACTAAGCTGCCACAAAGCTAACTTTCTTGTTAATGTGTTTTCTGAGATCTTAGAATGAATACAAAACTTGCCAACTTTTGTTTCTACTCATTGTTTATTATTAAATCGTTGTTTATTATTTAAAAGATTTTCTACTTTGTTATCTTTTCTTATTTTTTGTTTAGTTTAAAAGGAACACACTGAGCCCTTCGATTGACCTCTCAGATTGGGAAATCTGAAGTTTCCCCCCTCAGGTTGAAGTTTCTTGGGGTGTACATGTTCCCCCTTAGAACTTGCTTGCCTGTATAAAAGCCTGATTTTATTTTGCACGCAGTGGGACGCTCTGCATTCTCACTATGCCCCGATTTTAGAGGTCTAGAAACGGCCAAATATTTTATTGCAACATACACATTTCTCAAATTCTGAAAAAACGTATTTCTCTCTGCTCAACATGTGGCAATCAAAAGACTAGATTGTCCTTTGATTGTCACATGTTGAGTAGAGTATAGGTAAAGTTTTTAGCCTGACGATGTCCCAAAGATGCTTTTCGGACTTTCTTGGTTTTTCTTTTGTTTAAAAACGTTTTGCTTCTCATCTAAGAAGCTTCTTCAGAACTGAAGAAGCTTCTTGGATGAGAAGGGAGACCTTTTCAAAGGAAAACAAAACTAAGGAAGTCCAGTTGCCTTTTGGAAAAGCATCTTTGGGGACAGTCATGATCTGAAGGATTGAGACTGTCCACAGAGTTACTTTCACTTTTGGGTGTCTTGTGTGCAATGTTGACTTCTCTCCTTTGGTGTCACTCGCTTTTCCTGTGCGTTTAGACTCCTTGCAGTAGAAATTATTTCTACTTTTAAGGTCGCTCGCACGTAAGCGTCGCTTGGTATTCAAATAAGACGGGAACAGATGGCTAAGGCGTTTCCTTCATTTCAGAGAAGGGCATCATGCCTTTAGCTTGTGCCTTCTCTGTGAAGTTGCTGTCTTTAAACCATGTCAAGTCAAAATGATGTGGGCGGGTTGGATATATAATAAGCCCTTCGCCTTCCGTCTCCTCGTTTAAGACAAATTGAAACAGAGGTGGCTACTTCCTAAAAAGCCACTTTTAGTTCAGTCGACAATGAAATCAAATAAAAATCAAATCTTGATGCCCAAGATTTGGGGGCATCTTTTAAAAGGAGTTTGCTAGATCTGGAGGCAAAAGAACGAATTGGGTATTTATTTCTTCAGACCCAATGAAACTTTGCAGAAGTCTTAAAGTAAAGTCTTGGCTGGTATTTTGAGTGCAGAAAGTACGACTAACGGGATGCCTTTAGTAAAATATTACGGCATTGTTGTGTGCAGTGAGGCTCACGGCTTTCCAGAAGCTTTATAAAACCTAGCCAGGAGATGGTATGAAATTTTAATTGGGGAGCAACTGCTTGGCAATCTCCAGCTTGATAGAAATCATAAGCAGATTTTTTTAAAAAGAGAAGTAGGTGTCTAATTAAAAACATAAAGCTTCAAAAGAAGCAAGTAAGGGAAAGTATGGTTTGTTCCTTATTTTTGTCATCCTGTATGCATCTCCTTGGAAATTAATCCCATTAACATAAGTGAGATTTACTTCTAAATATGCAGTTTAATAAGTGTCGCACTTCTTATCCATCCGATCCTACGATTGAATTCTGAGTCTTCCTTTTTTTTTTCCCCCTTTGGAAAGAAAAAAGATCCCGTTACTTTGACTTCATGCTTTGGTGACGAAGGACGTGAAATGACCTTCTCTTTGGGAAATGACAAACAGCTGTCCTTTGATTGCAATAATAATAATAATAATAATAATAATAATAATAATAATAATAATGCCGTGTGATATTTATCTTTGGGGTTCCCGTAACCGACAGCTGAATTGTTCCTACAGGTTGCAGCATTGAAACAAAACTCCGTATAGAAATTGGATTACAGACCTGTGAAAGGAGAATTTATAAGAGGCCTGGGGTCCTCTCTTTTTTCTTATGTCAACATTTCTTTATTAATTTTAGGTGTATGACTTTGAATTCAACAGTGCATTCTGGCCCCACAGTAGGTCGACTTTGTGCACCTGGAATGTGAAATTGTCAAAGAGACTTTGGATGTCTTTGTGCAGCTGGGATGCGACTTTGCATTGGCCCTCTGAATGTTATTTGGCCATTACAATCTATATTCTTCTTCCTTTTTTTGCCTCCTCCTCTTCCTCCTCCTTTTCCATCACCATCCCTTCCTCTTCTGGAAGCACAATATTTTTTTTTTAAGTTTGGTGGGGGTTTTTTTGTGTAGTTCGGCAACATCTTTAAACAATATTCGTTTCTGCTAAATTGAGAACATCACTTGTTTCCTGAGGTGTTCATCCGAACTCTTGTTGGAAGTTTTGGGAAAGAAGGAAATGTGTCTCTGTTGTTGAAATCCAAATTCTTTTCCATTGTAGCCCTTTTTAAAAAACTCCACATGCTGTCCTTTTAGTTTTAGGAAGAGGTACCATTTCAGTAAATCTCCTTTTTCAATATTATATATCTGTGTTCATTGGTGACTCTCTTGGGAATTCCAATAATAGTGTATTTTATAAGCGTATTTAATAGATTGCTGTGGAAATTCAGGCAGGTAATTAATTCTGGCCTTTTTAATCATCTAGGATCCTATGGATAATGTTAGGGATATACCGGTACCTAAAAACCTTTACGTGCCTATATGTACTTAGCTGGAGGGTAGGGCCATTCATTTCACTTCTGAATATAATTTCTTAGGACAAAGCAACTAAGAAAATTTTACTTTCAATCAAAACATTTGCAAAATGATGTCTTTACCATGTCAAGCATGCCTAGTTACGGAAATCAGGAATCTCAAGCAAATTTTAAAAGGTCTTCGGAAAAAGAGGGAATTCATAAATGAGCTAGTAAAGTTTTAATTTTTTTTTTAAAAAAATATGTATTTAAAACAGTGATCAGTTCTCCCATAAAAAGAGTATATGCTTTACACCAACCAACACTGACTTTGGGCCTTGCTCTTGTGACATAATTCTTCCTGGGTTGTAGTATCTGTTTGAAAAGAATCCCATAAATCTTGCAGTTGCTGTATTCGATGCATACAATCCAAAAGTTACAATCTTCGTCACATCACAGTTTCCAATGCTCACAATAATCTTCGCATAAACAAGACCATATTTTGAATGTCAAGTGGTTCGCATGAATTCAGACGTGTCCAGAGTGGTTAGTCAATGAGTTGACAGATGTGCTTGATATTTTTTTTAAAAAGAGAAATATTTATTAACTTGCCAGCTTGTAGACGGGTGTGAATGTTGGAAGTGCTGTGCTTACTGATGTGTAAGTAGTTTGGTGGCAAGAAGCGTAAGCTGGAAAACCTTGGGTTTCACTTTTAGATTTAATCCGGCTGCTTATTTTGTAGGTTTTGAAAAACATTTTTTCTTCCACCTCTTTTCTGCAGGATGGGCAGAGTAACAGTTAAGCGTTGCATAATTGTGTTTTCCTTTAATTGTGAGCAAAAAGTACAGGAGGGTTAGCCATAAAATAAACAACATATCTTTCCATGACATTAATCCAGCTGAATGATGACAAACTCTAGTAAACTGTATTGGTTAAAAGGCATTGACTTATTCATATATTGAATAAGTAATACCCTGTTTCCCCCAAAATAAAACATTCCCCTGATAATAAGCCCAGTCGGGCTTTTGAGTGCATGGCAATAAGGCCAAGCGCTTATTTCAGAGTTCAAAAAAAATAAGACAGGGTCTTATTTTCAGGGAAACACGGTATTTGTTTACAGGTAGTCCTTGGTAGTCCTTGCAACCACCATTACACCCAAAGTTTCTGTTGCTAAGTTAAAACATTTGTTAAGTGAGTTTGTCCCATTGTATGACTTTCCTTGCCGCAGCTGTTCAGTGAATCATTGCATTTGTTAAGTGAGTAACACGGTTGTTAAGCGAATCTGGCTTCCCCATTGAGTTTGCTTGTGAGAAGGTCGCAAAAGGGGATTGCGTGACCCAGGGGCACTGCGGCCGTCGTTTAATATGAGCCAGTTGCCAAAGGTCTGAATTTTGACCACGGGGATGCTGCAACGGTCGTAAGTGTGAAAAACGGTCCTAAGTCACTTTTTTTCAATGGTGGTGTAACTTGTAACAGTGTAACTTGTAACAGTGGCGCTCACTAAATAAACGGTTGTAAGTCGAGGACTACCGGTACTTGTGGTTTTTAAAGAAAGTAGAATTGACTGGTTTTAAACAATATGCAGGTGGTCCTCGACTTACAACCGTTCGTTTAGTGACCGTTCAAAGTTACAACGGCAAAAAAATGGGACAAAACTCACTTAACACATTTGTCACTGAAGAACATATATTTTGAGCTCAATTGTGGTCGTAACTCGAGGACTACCTGTCCTAGACTCTGAACCATCAAGCAGAATGACTAGGCCCCATAATATGTGAACGCAAACAAACCACCTTAAGGCGGATGCCAATGCGTGACCTCCAGAAGTTCTTGGTGATGCCGTGTAAACTTTTTCAAACGCAGTTGGGCGGTATATCTGGCTTAGCAATATCCTTGCGTGCAGCGAATTGCTTTCTAGAAGTTTCTAGAGAAGTTGGGTGTGGGCGCGTAAGAATAGTTAATTCTCCTGCGAGTTCCGTTACAGCAAAACCTATTGTGAAGGAGCTGTGATTTTTATCTCTCCCCTCCAGGAATTACCCAGGAATTCTATCTTTTTTTCCCAAAACACAGGGTAGGTAGGGTAGAGTGTGCATTTGTGTAACACATTTGAAGCCGGCATAGCGACATTTTTTTGCTCACTCCTGGTCTCCTCCACCTGCTTTCCTGAGCCTACTCCAACCTATTTTTTGCTCCCTGAAGCTGAAGCCAAATAATTAGGCCTGGATGATATTCTTTGCTGCATATTCACAAAGTGTTTGGAAACTATTTTGCTGCCCTCTCTGACGCCAGCTCTCCTTTAACGCTGCCTGATCAGAGAACGTGCACTTATTAAACTCATTGGCTCCAGCGAGACGAAATAAAACAATGAAGCCCGTTTGTGGAACTGCATGTAAATTATGCGTCAATTTATCTGTTTTCTTTCTTTCTTTTTCGTTTGAATTGATCTTGCATTCATTTTGCCCAGCGCCTCTGCGAGGGCTGCAGATGTTGCTGTGCGTTTAATAAATCAATGAGACGGATCCGAGTGAATCACCTCAGATGGATTCGTTGCTCGGTTTGATGTCTGGATGTTATTCTTAGCTTGTTATCGTGACAGATGCATTAATGTTCTCGGTACGCGGCAGTGTCAGAGAGATTGAAGTTTTTAAAGTAGCCGTATCCTTTTCTCTCTCTTTTTTTTTTCTCTATTCTGTCCCTCTTTGGGTTTTCTGAGTGGGGAGAAAAGGAATTATTTCTCCGAAACCAACATCATGTTGTTTAGGAAAGAGAGAGGAATTCAGAAAAGTATAATAAGACTTTTCAAATTTAGTGGACGTTATTGTGACAGATACATTAGCGTTCTCACAAACATGGCAGTGCCAGAGAGTTTGAAGCTTTTAAAATAGCTGCATCCTTGCTCTCTTTTTCTGTTTCTTTCTTTCTGTCTGTCTCTGTCTCTCTCTGTCTCTCTCTCCCCCCCCAAGTATTCTGAGGAGTGGAGGAAGAAAAGAGATTATTCCTCTAAAACTAAAACTTTGTTTTTTGGGAAAAGAGAAAATCAAAGTCATAAAACTTTCCAGAGTTACCCTGTTTCTCTGAAAATAAGACATCCCCTGATAATAAACCCAATTGGCTTTTGAGCGCATGTGCTAAAATAAGCTTCCGCCCGAAAATAAGCCCTCCCGAAAATATTTAAGCGCAGAGCTGGAAATCAGGTAAGACGGCAAGAGGAGCTCCATCTTGCTCCATGCGCCCCAAAATAATAAGACCTCCCCGAAAATAAGGCCAAGAGCTTATTTCAGGGTTCAAAAAAAATATAAGACAGGGTCTTATTTTTGGGGAAACACGGTAGTGGATATAATAACTTCCTTCATAGGCTATTCAACATGGAATTTTTAGTATGAATGATTAATTATCCCACCCCCAATGGAACATATCAATATATAAAACTGCATATCAATATATAAAATTAAATATAAACCAAGGCCTTTTAATAACATAACTATAATGAGATCTGCGTGAAAACATCTTCCTACAAATGTTGCAACGGACATATATCAAGATACAAATATATAATGGTTGCATTTAGGAAATGAAATCACCGCATCCATCATTTTGACATCATCATGATTTAGTGAAATATGCCAAACAGATTTTTTTTTGAATATGTATCCAGATAAAATGCAGATTAGCTGTTTTTGTTATTTTCGGGGCTTTAATTTCCTTAGCTTACAATTTTGTACTCGTTGTGCCCTTCACATAACTTTGCTTATTCTGATGAATGGATATACAGGTAGTCTTCGACTTACGACCATTCATTTAATGACCGTTTGAAGTTACAACAGGACTGAAAGAAAGCTTTTGGGGTCAGCTTTTACTGATAAAGTCCACAGGGAAGCCAGATTTACTTAGCAAACAAGTTACTAACTTAACATTTGGAGTGATTCACTTAACAACCGTAACAAGAAAAGTCATGAAATGGGGGAAAACTCACTTAACAACTTTCTTGCTTAGCACTGGAAATTTTGGGCTCAATTGTGGTCGTAAGTCGAGGATGACCTATATGTATGATTTAACACAGAGGCTTCAGTTACTTATTCCTGGCCAATAGCTAGTTTGGTGTGCATTTGCCTTAAAAACATTTTGGTTGCTTTCCCGATTCAGGATTGTTTCCATTTTAATTGCTAAATTTAATTTGCTCCGTGTGTTAACTGTGTAACTTGAAAAAGTTACTGAATGTGGTTGCTTTTGAAGAAGCACTTTTTTTTTTGTTTTATTCCGCAGAAGGTTCTTCTTCTACTTCTTCGTTTTTGCTTTAAATAGCTTTTCAAAGGAGTTATGTAATTGAATATTGGGAAAGTGAAAAGAGGGATGGATGAATCCTGCTGTATAAAAGGACAGCAAATAGATGTCTCCCTGTGTCAAATCTTTGAACTTTTATCTCTCATTTCAGAGTGTAAGTTCTTATTTCAGGACCAAAGAGGTAATTTCTTTTTACTGGAGAATAAGCGTGCAAACCTAGTAGTGCCTTAAGAGGGGAAAATAGACATTTCCATGCACTGTAAATTTAGACATAAATATTAACGTGCTGTCGGCTTTTATTTTGATACCTTAATTGCGCGCACACACACACACGTTTCCCTGTTTCCCCTAAAATAAGACATCCCCTGATAATAAGCCCAATTGGGCTTTTGAGCGCATGCGCTTAAATAACCCCCTCCCCTTGAAAATAAGCCCTCCCCGACAATATTTAAACACATGTGCAGCCAGTCCACGCCATTTCCTGTAGTTTCCTCCATGCGCCCTAAAATAATAAAGCCTCCCCGAAAATAAGGCCAAGCGCTTATTTCAGGGTTTTTCTATTGAGACATCTGGTCTACCCAAGCATGTGGGAGGGAGTGTATTGCGTCCCTTTTGCCTTTCAGCTCCAATCCAGGAGCCCTCAAGCAGTCGCATTCACGACAAACCATTTTATACCTCTCCCCTGGCTCAAGCTGATGAAGGGAGGAGAACTTGTGGCTCAGAGGTTAATACAACTGCCTAACATGCAGGAAGCCCAAGTTCGAATCCAAATAAGAGTATGGCTAGCTGATGAGAGCTAAATAGCTTGAAATAGATCTATACTAGTCTCCCTTTATTTCTTTATCAGCGAAATATAAATTAGGTAGGTAGGTAGGTAGGTCGGTCTTTGGTTAGTCGGGTTTTCTCCCGCATAAAACTGGAAGTGTCTTGGCGACGTTTCAACGAAGTCTCCAAGAACGTCGTCAAGACACTTCCAGTTTTATGCAGGAGAAAACCTGAATAACCAAAGACCTACATACAAACATCCGCGAAATCCTCAGAATATATATATATATATATATATATATATATATATATATATATATATATATATATATGTATATATACACACACACACACACACATATATATATGTATATATACATATATACATATATATATATATATATAAAATTTATATTTTACTAATAAAGAAATAAAGGGAGACTGGTATAGATCTGTTTCAAGCTTTTTAGCTTTCATCAGCTAGCCATACCCTATGTATGTATGTATGTATGTATGTATGTAATGTATGTATGTCATATATGTATATGTATATGTATATTTATGTGTATATACCGTGTTTTCTGGAAAATAAAACTGGGTCATATTAATTTTTGCTCCAAAAGATGCATTAGGTCTTATTTTCCAGTTAGGTCTTATTTTCAGGGAAATATGGTATTAAATGTGTCCGTCTGGCTGACGATCTTAACTGGGGCTTATTTTGGGGGTAGGACTTATATTACGAGCATCCTGAAAAATCACTCTAGGGCTTATTTTCTGGTTGGGTCTTATTTTGGGGGAAATACAGTACTAATTGCATCCATCTGGCTGACGATCTTAACTGGGGCTTATTTTTGGGGTAGGACTTACATTACGAGCAGCCTAGGGCTTATTTTCCGGTTGAGTCTTATTTAAGGGGAAAGGTATACATATGTGTGTGTAGGTGTATGTGTATGTGTGTATATACACACACATACACCCCCCCCCCCCCAGAAATAAATTCCACTTATTTCTTAGGTCTGTGGATTGAGTCTGTTTCAGCTTGTGATGTTGGGCGTTATGCTTTTACAGGCAGTCCTCAACTTAAAACTGTTTATTTAGTGACCATTCAAAGTTAACAGCGGCACTGAAAAAAGTGACTTATGGCCGTTTTCCACAGTTACGCCCTTTCCAGCATCCCCATAATCACGTGATGAAAATTCAGACTCTTGGCTACCGGTTCATACTTGTGACCGTGTCCTAAGGTCATGTGATCACTTTTTGCAAACCTCCGACAAGCCAAGTCAATGGAGGAAGACAGATTTGCTTAACGACCCCATGATTCACTTAACAACTGCCGGGATTCGTTTAACAACTGCAGCAAAAAGAAAAAAAAAGTGGTGCAAAAGCCGCTTAACTGTTGACATTTTGGGCTTCATTATCATAAGTCGAGGACTGCCTGTATATGTATTTGGAAATGCTCTTCTCTCCGCTTTATAACTTTAAAATGTCTTCGACAAACACCTGTCCCCTTTATTCAAAAGAAGAAACATAAAGAAATGTCAGGCTTACAAACCACACTTTGCAAATGTTAAGCCAACTTGAATTTCATTTTTATAGGCCCGTGATGATGGCGAACCTATGGCACGCATGCCACAAGTGGCACACGGGACCATATCTGTGGGCACCTGAGCGTTGCCTTAGCTCAGCTGCAGTGCGCATGTGCGTGCTGGCCAGCTGATTTTTGGGCCTTCCGGGCCCACCAGAGGGGCCTCTGGAGGGCCTCCGGGGGGGGGAACGTGCACGCATGACCCCCCGTGCTTCCCCCCCGCTTTTGGCACGCGATGGCAAAAAGGTTAGCCATCACTGTTATAGGCTATGAATGCCTACTTTAAAAAAAAAAAAGAAATCTGGATGAGAAACAAGTTGCTAAAAACAATAACCCGTAAGGCTTCTCTGCGATGGGACGTATTCTGCTCAAAATATTAGAAGTTTCCCCGAGGGCTGGTGCATTTTTAAACTTGGGGACCGCTGAGTATGGCCTACTTCTGCCAGGCCCCTGGGTTTTTGGTCTCTTCCTTCTGGATGTTTTTTACAGTTGGAAAATCTGAAATCTGAATGGACCCAAAACGCCTGCTCTGCAAAATTTCAGGGCATGCCTCTAGGTCTCCGTAACGAATGATACAGCTTACAGGTAGCTCCATGTCCTTTTTTTTGCACGGACTTCTCTGTTGATGGTCCACTGTGAATGTCAGGTGATTAGGTGTCCCTCGGGCTCTTCTCTTCTGCTTTGGTTTGATGCTTTGTTCAGGGCCAGCATCCTAATTTTTACCTTTGGAAAGTTTTCTTCAGAAGCCTCAATCATGTAGTCTGTATTGGACCTCCTTCCTTCCTTCCTTCCTTCCTTCCTTCCTTCCTTCCTTCCTTCCTTCCTTCCTCCCTCCCTCCCTCCCTCCCTCCCTCCCTCCCTCCCTCCCTTTATTTTTCCTCCCTCCTTACCTCCCTCCCTTCCTCATGTCCCTTTCTTTATTTTTCCTCCCTCCCTCCCTCTCTTTATTTTTCCTTCCTTCCTCCCTCCATTTTTCCTTCCCCCCTCCCTCCCTCATCTCCCTTCCTTTATTTTTCCTTCCTCCCTCCCTCCTTCCCTCATCTCCCTTTCTTTATTTTTCCTTCCTTCCTCCCTCCCTTCCTCATCTCTCTCTTTATTTTTCTTTCTTCTCTCCCTCCCTCCTTCCCTCTCTCCCTCCTTCCTTCCCTCTCTTTATTTTTCCTTCCTTCTCCCTCCCTCCTTCCCTTTATTTTTCCTTCTTCCCTCCCTCATCTTCCTTTCTTTATTTTTCCTTCCTTCCTTCCTCCCTCCCTTCCTCATGTCCCTTTCTTTATTTTTCCTCCCTCCCTCCCTCCCTCCCTCTCTTTATTTTTCCTTCCTTCCTTCCTCCCTCCTTCCCTCCCTTTATTTTTCCTTCCTTCTTCCCTCCCTCATCTCCCTTTCTTTATTTTTCCTTCCTTCCTTCCTTCCTTCCTTCCTTCCTTCCTTCCTTCCTTCCTTCCTCCCTCCCTCCCTCCCTCCCTTCCTCATGTCCTTTTCTTTATTTTTCCTCCCTCCTTCCCTCTTCTTTATTTTTCCTTCCTTCCTTCCTTCCTTCCTTCCTTCCTTCCTTCCCTCCCTCCCTCCCTCCCTCCCTCCCTCCCTCCCTCCCTTCCCCTCTTCTCCCCTCTTCTCTTCTCTTCTCTTCTCTTCTCTTCTCTTCTCTTCTCTTCTCTAACATTTCAAAATGATTTTCGGAAAGATTTCAATCGCTCCTTGCATACCGCAGTTGCATCGGTTGTTTTGAGACGAAGCTCTCGGTAAGAGCATTAAACTGCATTTAGAGACGATGTGCTATTTATGTGCTGGGTTAAAAAGGAAAAGAGTAATATTGATCCGCCCGTGGATTAAAGTTTTTTTCCCCTCCCCCCCGTTTTAATCGGCAACAGCTTGAACACAAAAGGTTTTCCTGTCTCTCCCCCCCCTTCCCCCCCCTTCCCCTCCAATCCCCTTTATGATTTCTCAAGCTTGCCATTGATCTACTGGTTTTATTGCATTCATTATTTATTAAAAGAATTTGCAAGCTAAACATAATGCTAAGCTAGTTTGCACAGAGGGACTGCACTTAGGAAATTGAATGGAGATTGCATTAGAAACGAACATCTGTGCTACACACACACACACACACACACACACATTCATTGGTCTATTTATTGGTTTGTGTATTGGCTTAACAGTTACGACTGAAGAGCTGAGGTTTCCCTCTCTAACTCATGGCTGTTTTTAAGAAGATTACAGGTTCCAAGATTACAAGACCCCCAATCGAGCCCAAAAGTTCTAATTGTTAAGAGACACGTTTGTTGTGAGCGGTGGCTAATTTTACGACCTTTCTGGCCACAGCTGTTAAGCGAATCACTGCAGTTGATAAGTTAGTCACACGGTTGTTAAGTGAATCTGGCTACCCCATTGACTTGGCTGGTGAGAAGGTCGCAAATGGTGATTATATGACCTTGGGACACAGCAACGGTTGTAAGTATGAACCAGTTACCGAGCATCTGAATTTCGTGAATAGAGTGGGGTGGGGTGGAATGGAATGGAATGGAATGGAATAGAATGGAATAATGGAATGAAGAATAGAGTAGAGTAGAGTAGAGTAGAGTAGAGTAGAGTAGAGTAGAGTAGAATAGAATAGAATAGAATAGAATAGAATAGAATAGAATAGAATAGAATAGAATAGAATAGAATAGAATAGAATAGAATTCTTTATTGGCCAAGTGTGATTGGACACACAAGGAATTTGTCTTTGGTGCATAGGCTCTCAGTGTACATAAGAAGAATAAAGTACATTCATCAAGAATAAAAAGATACAACACTTAGTGATAGTCAAGGTTACTAAATAAGCTATCAAATCGTACTAGGAAACAAATAAAAACAATATAATTGAAAGATACAAGCAACATGGTTATAGTCATAAGTGGGAAGAGATAGATTTATTTATTTATTATTTAAATTTTTATACCGCCCTTCTCCCAAGGGACTCAGGGTGGTGCACAGCCAGCAATAAAACACATATATACATAAAATTTTAAAACAATTTAAAATATATTAAATAATTTGGCCCCAATATTATTAAAAAAACTAAGACAACCATTAAAATTCATGTTTAGGCCAGCCCAGCTTGTTGGAACAATAACGTCTTGAGGGCACGGCGAAAGGCGCGTAGGTCAGGGATCATCCGTATCTCTGGGGGCAGTTCATTCCAGAGGGCAGGTTCCCCCCCCAGAGAAGGCTCTCCCCCTGGGGGTCACCAGTCGACATTGTTTGACCAATGGCGCCCTGAGGAGTCCCTCTCTGTGGGAGCATATTGGTCGGTGGGAGGCTATCGGTGGCAGATACTAGTAAGGAAGAGAAGAATAATAGTAATACAGTCTTAGTAAATCATTTGACAGTGTTGTGGGAATTAGTTGTTAAGCAGAGTCATGGCGTTCAGGAAAAAACTGATCATGATCAGTGTCCACAAGGTTTCAGCTGTGAAAAACAAGTCATCCAAGTCACTTTTTCAGTGCCATAACTTTGAACGGTCACTAAACGAACTGTTTTAAGTTGAGGAGAACCTGTATTTACTTTTGGTTTTTTTAATACTGCCCTGGACAATCTCTTATGGTGATAGAGTGGGACATCTTTCTTTATTATAGCTTTTCAGTTTGTTTCTTAAACAAGCAGATGGAAAAAAAACCAGGGGTGAAATCCAGCAGGTTCTGACAGGTTCTGGAGAACCGGTAGCGGAAATTTTGAGTAGTTTGGAGAACCGGCAAATGCCACCTCTGGCTGGCCCCAGAGTGGGGAGGGAATGGGGATTTTCAAATATCCTTCTCCCAGGAGTGGGGAAGGAATGGGGATTTTGCAGTATCCTTCCCCTGGAGTGGGGTAGGAATGGGAATTTTGCAGTATCCTTCCCCTGGAGTGGGGTAGGAATGGGAATTTTGCAGTATCCTTCCCCTGTCAAACCCACCAAGACATGCCCACCAAGCCACGCCCACAGAACCAGTAGTAAAAAAATTTGAATTCCCCCCTCTCCCCCTCCCTCCATCTATCATCTACCTTATCTACCTATCATTGATCTATCATCGATTTATCTACCTACTCTACCTATCTATCATCTACTCTATCTATCTATCTATCTATCTATCTATCATCTATCCATCCATCCATCCATCCATCCATCCATCATCTATCTATTTATCATCATCTATCTATCTAATTTATCTATCTCTAATCATCATCATCATCATCTATCTAATCTAATCTAATCTATCTATCTATCTATCTATCTATCTATCTATCTATCTATCTACCTACCTACCGTGTTTCCCCAAAAATAAGACCCTGTTTTATATTTTTTTGAACCCTGTAATAAGCGTTTGGCCTTATTGCCATGCGCTCAAAAAGCCCAATTGGGCTTATTATCAGGGGATGTCTTATTTTGGGGGAAACAGGGTATCATCTTATCTATCTCTCTATCTCTCTATCTATCTATCTATCTATCTATCTTATCTATCTATTCTTTATATTTTTAATACAGTTCCTGGTTTGATCTCCCGAGATTTCCAGCTCAGACCGGCCGTGATAATTCCTCATTTTCTTTGGGTGGAATTTTTGTCCTCCTGTGTCACTTAGACTTAGTGACACATGTCCCCAACTCGGCCGCCTAATGGCCTGTCTGCAGATGAGCTGTTATTTATTACAGTCGTGTAGAATAAAATTGATTGTCTTCTGAAATTAATCTTTCGGTTTGCCTCCAGCTCTGTTAATATGGGGCATGCAGTTGCTTGCTTTTCAGAAATACTGTTTAATCACATTAGGATCTCGCCTTCTCCTTTTTCCCTTCTCTTCGCTAAACTATCCTTCCCCTCCCCTCCCCTCCTCCCCTCCTCCCCTCCCTTTGCCCAAACACCCTTGTCTCTCAGCTGGGGAAGATTATTGTCCAAATACAGTGAAGGCACTGTCTTTCACTTCTCTTTATGATTAAATTATGCAAATGATTTATCTCTTGCCCTTCCACACACTAATCATCTAATTAGGAATGTTGTGTCAAAGGATAGTTCGACTAAGGAGGAGGAGGAGGAGGAGGAGGAGGAGGAAGGGAACCAGAAGAGAAATGGGGAGGGGGAGATGAAGGGCTAAAGTTGGTTGGGGCTTGCAGTGTTTTTTCTCCTTCTTTTCTTTAGAATTGTAGTTTTTACACACAAGGAAGGGATGCATTGCCTCAGTGGCTAAGACGCTGAGCTTGTCGATCGAAAAGTCGGCAGTTCGGCGGTTCGAATCCGTAGTGCCGTGTAACGGGCTGAGCTCCCGTGACTTGTCCCAGTTTCTGCCAACCTAGCAGTTCGAAAGCAGGTAAAAAATGCCAGTAGAAAAATAGGGACCACCTTTGGTGGGAAGGTAACAGCATTCAGTGCGCCTTTGGCGTTGAGTCATGCCGGCCACATGACCACGGAGACGTCTTCGGACAGCGCTGGCTCTTCGGCTCTTCCCACTCCTTTCTAGCACTGATGTTTCCTGGTTGGATCATGAAACATCTACAACAAAATAACCAAGCTCAGAAAGCACCAGGGACTCGACAGTCGTCGTCCTCCTCCTCTTCCTCACTCTCCACCTCCCCTCTCCTTCTCTTCTTTTCTATAGAAGGATCTGAAACCTTAAATTTGCTACCTTCCAGGCTGGATTTTGACGAGTAAAGTCATTGGGGAAGCCAGTGGGGAATTTTTGCAAGCCGCGATCACACCTGATGTCTCACATAACAGCCACATCTCTTAAATGGCAAATTTTCCAGCGCTTATTGTGGTTGTACGTCGAGGATTACCTGCAAATTGCCAAGTCAGCTGCAAGTCGCCTGCTTTTATTTTCCTTCTCTCTTAGACAGTGTACTGAATCCCTGCTGCTTAGACCATTAAACACATATACTGTACACGCACACATACTCGCCTAACTTGATAATCTTCGCTTGTGTTCCTCTGTCCTGAAATCTTCCCCTTCACGCTGCGACAATGGGGGTGAATGTTAATGAAACGATGCGTAGGTTCGCCCCCAGAGCAGTAATTTCCTGATAATTGCTTAGGTAAGAAGAAACACCGAGTTCTCGCCCCCCTGTAAAGGTGTCCCACTGCACAGCTCATCCGGCTTTGATTATTTGCTACTTGATCGCGTAGAGTGAAATTGCCCCGTAACTCTGCAGAAAAATGACTTGCATCGTAATCTTAATGACCCCGCCGGCTTGGGAACGGTCCCCAAACCATTGAGTTTGGACTATGAACCGGCCGACGGCAGAACAGCCGGTCTCCGTGAATAGTGATCCATTACGGAAAGGCCCTTTCGGCTTCTCCGAATCCAGCAGGGTGTCTCGCTCTCTCTTATTCGGTCTCTGCTCTTCGTTTGGCTCAGGAGCAGAAAAATTGCAGAATATCCGAGTTGGAAAGGGACCTTAGATGCTTTCTAGTCCAACCCCCTGCTCAAGCAGGAGACTCTAAACCGGCGGCTCCCAGCCTTTTGGGCGCCAGGGACTGGTTCCATGGAGAGAGAGATTTTCCACGGACCGGAGAGGGTGTGGTTTTGCGTGCTGCCTGCATCCCACGGATGGGGCTTTGCTTGTTTGTGCGGAATGATTTCTGGCATGCTGTGTGTCAGCCCTGGAGGCCATCTTTTTTTGGGGGGGGATCTTCAGGGCTGCCACATTTAGTGCTGTGGGAAACTAGGAGGGGGGGGATTGCATGGAGTTGTAGAGACGTTTTAGCCTTAACAACATTCTTTTCTCTGGGAGTCAAGGACGTTCAGCCTGCACTTGGTGTGGCGTGACTGGGAGGCATCTCCAGTTGGGACAGTGAATTGATTGGACCATGTGATGGACTTGTGGGTGATGGGGCAGGACTTTCTGTTAGGTGGGGAAAACCTGGAAGCTTTCAGATTGGGTGTCAGCACTTCAAGCTGCAGTTTCTCTAGTGCTGACATAAGAAGGAGAAGTGGAGGCGTCTGGAAAGGGACGTTTGACTTTTCACCTACTTATTTTCCCTGGAGATAATATCCCCTAGGAGATGGGATGGGAGGGGGGAAATTCCTTTGAGCTGGAGCAGTAGATTAGGGGTAGAGTGACTTGGAAGATGGCCAATGAGTGCAGGGGAGTGAGGAACGGAAAGGGAGGGTTTTGGGTCTGGAAGTCAGTGTTGGCTTCGATGGAGTCGGAATTAGAATGTCATGCTTAATAAATGGGAGTTTATTAAGACTTTGTTTGAAATGCAATTTATTTGAGACGACCTCGAAACTTGACATTGGGGTTTTCCCAGATGTGCCAATATGACATCTCTAATAAAGTAGAACTTTGAGGAACTTCTAGCCTTGGAGTTTTCTTTCGTTGGGGGTGTCACTTGGAACCCTGACATTGTGGCTCTGTGCCGGTCTACGGACCGGGGATTGGGGACCCTTGCCCTAGGCCATTTCAGACATATGGCTGTGTGAAAGAAGTCGTTGCAACTTCTTCCTCTTAGTCATCCAAAGGTGGTTGGGAAAGGCTTACCCAGAATTAACAACGAACAAGGATCTTTTTGTTAACGCTGCTACAAGCACCTGATGGTTTTGTGTTGCGAGTTGGCCAGGTTGCAGTTACGGAAGGAGCTGTGTTGTTGACGCCGCTCAAAAGCTCAGCTGGTCCTCAACTTTACAACCACAATTGGGGCTAGTATTTTCGTTTGCCAAGCAAGGAAATTGTTGAGTGAGTCATGCCTGGTTTGGCGCCTATTTTGTCCTCCCCCTTTTTTTTAAGCGAATCATTGCAGTTATTATGAAATAATTCATATGGTTATTAAGCGAACCTGGATTCCCCAACTGTCTTTGCCTCTCAGAAGCTGCCCAGGAAGGTTGCAAACAGCTGTCAACAGAACCCCGAGATCCTGCCATTGTCTCTCTCTGTCTCTCTCACACACACAATGTTTGCCAAACACTTGAAATTTTATCAGGTGACCATGGACATTCTGTGAGGTCGTAAGTGCAAGGACCAGGCATTAGTCACGTTTTTAGTGACTTTGAATGGTCACTAAATGAATAGCTGTAAGTCAAGGACCGCCTGTAGTAATAACGGAGCCGTCTTAGCAGTTTGCCTCACCTGGCAACAGCTGATCTCTTCTGTGTACAACTGCTGGTATCGGATTAGTAAGAAGCCGTTTCTCTGAACGTAGCTAAATTTTTGTTATACAAGTGGCCCTCGACTTACGACCACAATGAAGCGCCAAATTTAGGTTGCCAAGGGAAACATTTGCTAAGTGAATTTTGCCCTGTTTTACGATCTCTCTTGCCACATTTGTTAAGCGAATCACTGCAGTTGTGTTAAGTTAGCGACACGGTTGTTAAGCGAATCTGGCTTCCCCATTGACTTCACTCGTCAGGGAGTCGCAAAAGGATTAGGATCGAACTTCAGGCTGTGGGCAGTTTGCCTGCAATACTGCACTTTAACCAGTGGGAGGGAGGGAGGGAGGGAAGGAAGGAGGGAAAATAAAGGGAGGGAGGGAGGGAGGAAGGAAAAATAAAGAAAGGGAGGTGAGGGAGGGAGGGAGAAGGAAGGAAAAATAAAGGGAGGGAGGGAGGGAGGAAGGAGAGAGGGCAATAGCAATAAGATTTAGACTTATATACTGGTTCATAAGGGTTTACAGTTCTCCCTAAGCAGTTTTGACAGTCAGTGTTTTACCTTCAACAATCTGAGTCCTCATTTGACCGACCTCGGAAGGATGGAAGGCAGAGTCAACCTTGAGCCAGTGAGAATTGAAATCCTGGCAGTGGGCAGAGTTAGCCTGCAATTCTGATCCAGAGAATTATACTACTTTGGGTAAAATTGAGTGTCGTTTTTCCTTCTTTAATGTTTGGGAGTCTCTACGCGGAGTCGCCTCTAGGCAAGATGGGCAACAAATAAATGAAGGTAGTCCTCGACTTACAACAGTTCATTTAGTAACCGTTTGAACTTATGGCACCAAAAAAAGGGACTTTTTTTCCCCACACTTGTGATATTTTTAATGACAGGCTGCCACGACTGTCCTACGCCGCGACGCTTTCCGGATGCTCAAACGTCGAGCCGCAGATATCGTGAAACTCCAAAAGCCCACATCAGTTAGCTTCATGCTTGTTAAAAATGTTCCAAAGATAAAAGGATGAAATAAATTTTAACTTGCAAATAATGACATTTCCTTTCCCCGAGAAGGGCTTGCTGACACGCCAATTGTTCCTATTTATTAGCTGTGATTTATTTTGCCGAATTCCAGCAGGGAACCATACAAAGGTCTCTAAGTTGCGGGCTGAGATAAATTGTGTATTTTGAAATGTTATTGAGCTAATTAAAACGGAAAACCACATTAAAAATATATTAAAAGGAAAGCAGGGGTAATTCTTCCGTGGTTTGAAAGTTATTTACTTTCATTGACTGCAGACTGTTTACCTCCAGTGCTTTGGCGAGGAATAACTTCGACCTCTACACCTGTGCTCACCATCTAGATACTCTGTGCTGTGTTCAAGGAATTCAACACGTTTCAAGTCTTCATTCTCATGCACATGATCAAAAGCACCGGATTAAATTGGGCTGGAGTTTGACTTCCTTTTTAAAGCTGTTTGTTACTTGCTAAGAACCTCCGGCTGCTGTGATCCTCCGATATTGCTGAAAAAAAAAAACAACAACTTTGGAATTCTCAGGGTTAACAGTAGCTCGTCCTATTGGGATTTGTAGGCCAGCAATAGCCCATAGACTTATATACCGCTTCACAGTGCTTTACAGCCTTCTCTAAGCGGTTTAAAGAGTTAGCATATGCCCCCCCCACCCCTCCCAACAAACTGGGACCTCATTTGAACTGACCTCGGAAGGATGGAAGGTTGAGTCAACTTTGAGCCGGTCAGAATCGAATTGCTGGCAGTCGGCAGAATTAGCCTGCAAATACTGCATTCTAACCACTGCACCACTACGGCTCTTATATAGCAATAGCACATAGACTTATATACCGCTTCACAATGCTTCACAGCCTTCTCTAAGTGGTTTTACAGAGTCAGCGTAAACCATCTGGGACCTCATTTGAACTGACCTCGGAAGGATGGAAGGTTGAGTCAACCTTAAGAATTGAACTCTTGGCAGTCGGCAGAAATAGCCCACAATACTGCATTTTAACCACTACACTACAATGTGGTGGTAGGTTCCTAATAGCAATAGCCCTTAGACGTGTATACCGCTTCACAGTGCTTCACAGCCATCTCTAAGCGGTCTACAGAGTCAGCATATTGGCCCCAACAATCTGGGTCCTCATTTTACCGATTTTGGAAGGCCGAGTCAATCTTGAGCTGGTCAGGATTGAACTGCTGGCAATACTGCATTTTAACCATTTGGGAGGGAGGGAGGGAGGGAGGGAGGGAAGGAAGGAAGGAAGGAAGGAAGGAAGGAAGGAAGGAAGGAAGGAAGGAAGGAAGGAAGGGGAATAGCAATAGCACATAGACTTATTTATTTATTTATTGGTTCGATTTATATGCCACCCTTCTCCAGAGACCCAGGGCGGCTTACAATGCGTTAAGCAATAGCCTTCATACTTTTTTGTATATACCTGCTTAGTAGGGCTTTCAGGGCCCCCCAAGTGGTGTTCTTTTTTATACAAAGTCAGCTTATTGCCCCCATAATCCGGGTCCTCATTTTACCTACCTCGGAAGGATGGAAGGCTGAGTCAACCTTGAGCCTGCTGAGATTTGAACTTGCAGTAATTGCAGGCAGCTGGCAGCTAAGTGCTACTTAACAGCACTTTAGTCCGTTGCACCACCAAGGCTCTTGACAGTATACTACTATATACTACTTGACAGTGCTTTACAACCTTCTCTAAGTGGTTTACAGAGTCAGCATATTTCCCCCCAAACAATCTGGGTTCTCATTTGACCAACCTCGGAAAGATAGAAGGCTGAGTCAACCTTGATCCAGTCAGGATCAAACTGCTGGCAGTCGGTAGAATTAGCCTGTAATACTGCCTTCTAACCACTAAGCCACCACGGCTCCTACAGGTAGACCCTTAACTTATAACCATTAGTTATTTCAGAGCTGATTCCTATTCGTCGCCTTTATTTCCTACCCGTAAAAATCCAATGGCATCGGTTGCAGAAAACGCTTGGCATTTCCTATCCCTGCGCGCATCCTACGGACGCTTAATTGAAATAGCTAATTAAGTCACCTTGTGCCTGAAAGTCAGCAGCTAATCGAAAGCCTAACAAACGGAAAGGTTGCATGCCACAAATGTACATGTTTTGGTTCTCAAGTTTTTGCGGGAAAACAAAGGAGTAAACTCGCATGGTGAAGAGTGGCTGTAAATGACATTTCTCGGTATGATGATCTGGAGAACTTAAGAACATGGAATGTTGGCTTTTATGGGGGGGGGGGTTGGGTTCCTATTGGCACGTCGGAATTTTGATCACCTGACTATATGATGATGTTGCACCAGTCTTTAAGAGTGAAAATCAGTCATGTAAATCACTTTTTTTCAGTGCCTTTGTGACCGTCACTAAACAAATAGTTATACATTGAAGACCAAACTGTATGTTTCTTCTGGAAAGCATTTCAAGGATTCGATTATGAGCAATGGCCCATATTCATTGCATTTTAGCTTATTGGCTGTAGCATTTAATTGAAAATTAGATTGGATTTACTGTACTGTTTCAATTATATTGATTTTTTCCAATCGTGTTGTCTGTGTAAGTTTTGTAAGTCACCTAGATTCTGGTTGATTTCAGACAAATCTCACATACAAGCATACAAATCTCTGTACTGCAAGATTCACCTTTCTTCGTAAGCTATTATCCAGAAAAGAGAAAAGAATTTGGAATTTTCCACCTGTAAGACTGGCTTTATTAGCCAATTCACAAGCAAAATAAAAGAACACAAACAGATAAAAATGTGGACCTTATTGCATATAAGATTGGTATTAGCAAGAGTCTTCCCCCCCCCATTTAATTGTATTTCAAGATGCAAAGATGCATTAAAAATACAGGAATACCTAGATTAAACATCCAAGATTGTAGGTAAAGATTTAATAGAGGAATTTGGGCGGCAAGTAAAAAAAAAAACCCTAGCAATTAAAGTACTGAAGCAGGCAAGGGACGATGGATAGATAATTTCTTTTTTAGTTTTATATTGTCTTGATTTACTCTTCTTCTTTCCTATTTTTCTTGTAAAGCATAGCAAATAAAGTATTGAAGCGGGCAAGAGATGATGGATGATTTTTTCCCCCTGTTCTTCTGAGTTACTTTTTCTTTTTTCTCACTCTCTTCTTTCTTTTCCTTTTTTCTTTTTTTAAGTAGGCGACATGATTAGAAGTTAGACAAGAAAGAAAGGAAAAGTTTCTTAATAAAGGGTGATAGGATCAAAAGCTAGAATAAGTGATAGAAACAAGAAAAGGGGGAATATTAGTGTATACTTTCTACATCATAAAATGAAAGCAATAACGAAAAAATGTGGAATAATTGAACAATGATAGACAATAACTTAATATAAGTATGCATTATTATTGGAAATATATAAGCGGACTGAATGTAAGGATTATGGTTAACTTGATTCGTTTTATTTGTATTAGAATGTATGACATTCAGGTGCCACACTCCTCACGCATTGTTTTGATAAAAAATAAAAAATATATAGATGTTAGCAAATTGACCTCCAGAGAAGCCAGCAGCTAACAGAAGTGGCTAACTTCTATTGAAGAATGTTGTTGTTTTATTTAAAAATTCACTCCCTGGATAGTTTCTTAGACATCTGCATAAGAAGTGGGCTTGAATTTCATTATTCTATTCTCCCACATGCTTTAGTTGACTGCAATTCCTTTGCAGTTTCATAAATTACGGTAAACCTTACATTTACCAGATAAACTGGGGAGAGGGGACATTCATTACTTAAATCTCAAGGTCTGTTCACCCCTGTACATGCTTTACATAATAGCAGCATGTATGCACAAACCACATTTGTGTAATGACGATGTTACACAGATGATATAAATTGACACAGGTGACATAATTAAATTGTACATCTAAGGGTTGCAATCTGGATGATTTTAGATGTGACAGACTCAGTCAGGAAGATATTTTGTGGCTTGCTATCCAAAACGGGGGCCCGTGAAATTAAGTTTTTTGATTGTGCTTGGGGCGAGACGTTCGACGTTGTTCCCAAGAAGGAACGAAAATAATAACATCTCACGTCAAGTGGGTATCTTGGCACAGTGCTGAAACCCTACTGGTTCGCACCGGTTCGGGAGAATTGGTAGTGTACTGGTTGGTCAGAACCGGTATTTCTAACAATCAGTTGTGCCGCGTGATTTAAAATCGCTAGAAAGCAGGAAATTCTGCTTTCTAGTGAATATAAATTGCGTGGTGCAGCTGTTCCCCTCCTCGCTGTTCTACTTACCTTCCCAAGCCTCCTTTTTCTGTGCGCAGTGGGTGTTTGGCACATATTGCACATGCACGCATGCAGCACACGCTTGGCGCATACTGCACATGCACAGGAAGCGAACCGGTGGCAAACCGGGGAAAATTTCACCACTGCCTTGGCATCCAAATCGCCACTAACCATTTACGTTGGGGGGGGGGAGCTTGTTCCGTTTGCTTCAGGGGTGAAATGTAAAATTTGTTACTACCGGTTCTGTGGGCGTGGCTTGGTAGGGGGTGGGGTAATGTGACTGGGTGGGCGTGGCCAACTTTTTTTTTTTTTAAGTTTTCAAAGCATTTTTTCTAATGCTTTGAAAAGCCTCTGCCGATCAGGCAACTCAGCTGGGATCGTCAGAGACTTTTCAAAGCATTTTTTTTACCACTTCTTCGGCCAAGAGGTTGCAGAAAAAAATGCTTTGAAAAGCCTCTGACTATTCCAGCTGAGGCATGCGATCATCAGAGGCTTTTTTTTTTTTACTTTTAAAAGCATTTTTTCGTCCAAAGAGGTTGTAGAAAAAATGCTTTTAAAAGTAAAAAAAAAAGCCTCTGATGATCGTGCAGCTCAGCTGGGCATGGTGGTGGTGGTGGTGGGTGCAGGGATTTTTGCTACCGGTTCTCCGAACCACCCGCCGCCATCGCTACCGGATCGGGCGATCCGGTCCTAACCAGGAACATTTCACCCCTGGTTTGCTTTCTGTTGTAGCAGCACAGTTTTGCCGATTTAACACCCAAAATATTTTGCCAAACCTTCCTTGAAGAAGAATTTTCTCTGCTTGAAATCACCCGTAAATAAACTTTCTTCTTCCTTTCTGCGGAAAAGTCTTAGAAGGGAGGGATCGGTGGCTGTGATGTTTTCTGCCTTAAAAACCCTTGTTTATTGCAACCATCCGTCTTCACGGATCTGCCCCACAATGGGGACTTGGTGAAGCCATTACAAAGTGCCATACCCGTTCCATTTGCCTACAGTAAATAGAATGTCAAAAATGTCAGAGGGAAATAAATATCGGGCTGGTTAAAAGGGAGCCGAGATGGCTCAAAGCATCATTGAAAAGGATTGATTTATCTGGCCTGCTGTAATGACTGCAGATGTGAACCTGTTATTCTAGATGAGCAATGAATTTGATGAGCTGATAACACGAGGCCGGCGAGGCCTGGTTTTAATTACTGATGAGGAATTTATTTGTGAAGGGCTGTGATTTACAAAGGGTGGGTTCGGTTATTGACAGGTGACCTTGGGAGTTGTTCTTTTTTCTTCCTTTTTTTTTAAATGAAGAACAGCAATACATATATTTATTTTAAATAGGCTCACTCCTCTGCTTTCTCTCAAAGGATTTGTGGCATGGATTATATGTACCGGAATGGATGGGCTGCTGTTGACTTCTAACGGTTTTATCTATCTAGATGTATAATATATTTTGGTTCCATTTTTTTCCAATGTCGGTTGTTCCTGGAGATGCCTTCTCTTCTCTTTGGGGATCTCCAGTTGCGTGGAACTGTAGCCTGTTTCCCCAAAAATAAGACCCAACTGGAAAATAAGTCCTAGCATGATTTTTCAGGATGCTCGTAATATAAGCCCTACCCCCCAAAATAAGCCCCAGTTAAGATTGTCAGCCAGATGGATGCATTTAGTACCGTATTTCCCCCCCCCAAATAAGACCTAACCATAAAATAAGCCCTAATGCGTCTTTTTGAGCAAAACTTAATATAAGACCCGGTTTCTTATTTTAAGTTTAAGTTTAAGTTTAAGTTTATTTGATTTGTGTACCGCCCTACTCCCGAAGAAGGGCGGTAGGGGGAAACACGGTGCTTCCTGGGCTGGGATAGCCAAACATTGGGTGTTGATATTCAAAATAGCTGGATGTCGGGGGTGGGGGGAGAGATGACATCTTGAGGCAACAGCCTGGAGATTAGACAGGAAAATAGAACCGGGATCGTGGCAGTGTCCTTCTGTGGTTGTAGTTGTTTTCTATCATCACATTAGTGGCTTTGGATGGGTAACGGGTGAAATGCTCCCGGTTCGGACCGGATCGCCCAATCCGGTAGCGATGGTAGCAGGTGGTTCGGAGAACCGGTATACAGGTCCTCAATGGAAGGCAGGTTTGTAGCCATTGTTTTTTCTGCCGTTCTAATGATCCTCTGAAGTCTGTGTCTGTCTTGTTGGGTTGCAGAGCCAAACTAGACAGTTATAGAGGTGCAGATGAGAGACTCAATAATTCCTCTGTAGAACTGAATCAGCAGCTCCTTGGGCAGTTTGAGCTTTTTGACTTGGCGCAGAAAGAACATTCTTTGTTTTGCTTTTTGATGATGTTTTTTGATGTTAGGTGTCCATTATGTCTTGAGATACGATAGCAGACTAAAGTGCTGTTAAGTAACACCAGCTGCCTGCAATTACTGCAAGTTCGAATCTCACCAGGCTCAAGGTTGACTCAGCCTTCCATCCTTCCGAGGTAGATAAAATGAGGACCCGGTTTGTGGGGGCACTAAGCTGACTTTGTATAAAAAAGAACACTGCTTGGGGGGGGGGCAAAGCCCTACTAAACAAGTATATACAAAAGTATGAAGGCTATTGCTTAACGCATTGTAAGCCGCCCTGAGTCTCTGGAGAAGGACGACATATAAATCGAACCAAATAAATAAATAAATAAATATTGTAATTCTTTTTTTAAAGTACGGTGTTATTGTTGCTTCTACGGTCATTACTACTTGACTGTTTTTAACAGATTAATAGATAACAGATTAATAGAGTTGGAAGGGACCTTATAGGTCATCTAGTCCAACCCCCCACCTAAGCAGGAGACCCTACACCATTTCTGACAAATGACAGTACAATCTTTTCTTGAAACCCTCCAGTGATGACGCTCCCACAACTTCCGAAGGCAACTTCTGTTCCATGGGTTGATTGTTCTCACTGTCAGAAGGTTCCTCCTTATTTCCAGGTTGAATCTCTCCTTGATCAGTTTCCATCCATTATTCCTTGCCTGGCCTTTGGGTGCTTTGGAAAATAGCTTGACCTCCTCCTCTCTGTGGCAGCCCCTCAGATATTGGAAGACTGCTATCCTGTCTCCCCTGGTCCTTCTCTTCACTGGACTAGCAGTTCCTGTAACCGTTCATCGTATGTTTTAGCCTCCAGTCCCTTAATCCTCTTGGTTGCTCTTCTCTGCACTCTTTCTAGAGTCTCAACATCTTTTTTATACTCTGGTGACCAAAACTGGATACAGTACTCTAGGTGTGGTCTTACTAAGGCTTTACAGAGTGATATTAGTACCTCCCTTGATCTTGATTGTACCCCTTTGTTAATGCAATTTAGGATTGTATCAGTTTTTTTGGCTGCCGCCGCACTTTGAATCAAACATTCTCCAGTAGTCTTCGGATTTTTTTTTAAAAAACCACTTATAATCCACCGAAGGAGCTTTAAAAATACCATGTTCAACATGCCACCTTTTGACAGCAAATCCTGCTCGACGCTGCGGTGGTATTGACTCGCCGTAGTTTTGGATTAATCATAGTTATTTCTCAAGGTACCGCTCCGAAGGTAGCCGCAGATATTATAGGTGGCGTTTGGTTTTGTAGTTAAAACCCACGGCCGTGAAAGAGCTCTTCAAAGTCACTTAATGGGAAGTCATCTGGAAGAATTTCTTTCTACCATGCAACGGGCTTCGGCTTCTCACCTTCCCTCAAGTGGAGTGAATTGGAAGAAAGATTTGACTCTCTGGGGTTTGTATGCTCCATTGCTCGTCCTTGTTTGGAAAGGCAGGTCCGTGTCATTTATCCCATCGCCAATTTTCACAAAGCTTCAGGTATCAAAGCATCTTAAACACCAGCCTTCTCCAGATGTGGCAGACTCCAGATGTGTTGGGATTGCAATTCCCATTCCTTTCCATGTGACAAACACCTTGGGGATATTTTTTTATTATTATTATTATCGGCAATGCATCTAGCTTCGTGCATATTTCATTTTTCTTACCCTGGCTCCATGCAATGCCGTTCCAGAAAACTGGCGTTTTTTCACCCTGAACCTGTTAGCCTTTTTATAAATGCACAAGTACAGTGTATGTGGTACCTCGCTCAATAGTCGTAACTGCGAGAGGGATCTTGGAGTCCTAGTGGACAATCACTTAAATAGGAGCCAGCGGTGTGCAGCAGCTGCCAAAAAAGCCAACACAGTTCTAGGCTGCATAAACAGAGGAATAGAATCAAGATCACGCAAGAATCATAATACCACTTTATAATGCCTTGGTAAGGCCACATTTGTAATACTGTGTCCAGTTTTGGTCGCGACGGTGTAAAAAAGATGCAGAGACTCTAGAAAGAGTGCAGAGGAGAGCAACCAAGATGATTAGGGGACTGGAGGCTAAAACATATGAAGAAAGGTTGCAGGAACTGGGTATGTCTAGTCTAGTGAAGAGAAGGACCAGGGGAGACATGATAGCAGTCTTCCAATATCTCAGGGGCTGCCACAAAGAAGAGGGAGTCAAGCTATTCTCCAAAGCACCTGAGGGCAGAAGAAGAAGCAATGGGTGGAAACTTAATCAAGGAGAGAAGCAAAAAGAGCCTTGGTGGTGCAGCAGAGTAAAGTGCTCTTAAGTAGCACCAGCTGCCTGCAATTACTGCAAGTTCAATTCTCACCAGGCTCAAGGTTGACTCAGACTTCCATCCTTCCGAGGTAGGTAAAATGAGGACCCGGATTGTGGGGGCAATAAGCTGACTTTGTATAAAAAAGAACACCGCTTGGGGGCCCCCAAAAAGCCCTACTAAGCAGGTATATACAAAAGTATGAAGGCTATTGCTTAATGCATTGTAAGCCGCCCTGAGTCTCCGGAGAAGGGCGGCATATAAATCGAACCAATAATAGTAGTAATAATAATAATAATAATAATAATAATAATAATAATAATAATAATAATAATAATAATAATAATAATAATAATAATCTAGAACTAAGGAGAAATTTCCTGACAGAGGAGTAACCTATCCTTCCATTTTCTCGTATGGTAAGTAACACTTGGAAGGAACTAACGTCCGTCATTCTTTACTGTCTTCAGGAGGAAAGTTAGAGCATGTGGCATTCTTTTTTTTTTATATATATATATAAATAAAAGTTTTTTTATTTTTATTTCTCATAAAACATATATAAATGTACAATCTCTTTAACCATTCTTATCACACATATTATCTTTTGATTTCCATATTGGTTCATTCTTCATCTGAGGACCAGTGGCAAAAATTGTACAGGTGGTCCTCAACTTACAATCACTTTTTAATGACCATTTGAAATGATAACAGCACTGAAAAAAGTGACTGAGGACCGTTTTTCACACTTAACAACCATTGCTGCATACTCAGGGACGGGATCAAATTGCAGACCCTTGGAACCTGACCTTTATTTAGGACAGCTGCAAAGTCCCGAGCTCATGTTCTTTAGGTTCACTCAAAGTGACTTCATAAAATTTGGGGGAACTCAGCTGTCTTGCTTAACAACAGAAATTTTATGCTCAGTTGTGGTTGTACCATTACGAACCAGTAGTAAAGATAAGTAGAACCCATCCCTGCTGTAAAGGACTGTGAAGCGGTATATAAGTCTTAAGTGCTCTTGCTCTTGCTTACCAGTGGAATAGCTTGCCCATGGAAGTTGTGGGTGCTTCATCACTGGGAGTTTTAAGAAGAGACTGGACAGCCACTTGTCTGAAATGGCACAGGGTCTCCTCCTTCAGCAGGGGGTTGTTGTTGTTGTTGTTGTTGTTGTTGTTGTTGTTGTTGTTGTTATTATTATTATTTCTATACCACCCTTCTCCTGTGGGACTCAGGGCGATGTACAGCTGAGATAAAACATTGCATATAAAATTTAGAAACAGTTTAAAAAACAATTAAATAATTTTGGCCCAAGATTTAAAAACAACCCAATTAAAACCGAATTCAGTTAAAACTGAGATCAAGCCAGCCCAGGGTTGGACTAGAAGATCTCTAAGGTCCCTTCCAATTCTGTTATTCTGTTAAATTGTGGATGCTCCATCACGGGAGATTTTAAAGGAGAGATTGGATAACCATTGTGCTTTCCAGCTCTCTTCTGATTGATTGATTGATTGATTGATTGATTGAAAGTCGACGTTCTTGGAAAGGAGGAGAAAGGAAAAATGGAAGAAAAGAATAATGTAAATAGTTGTTGTTTGTTGCGAAGTTGTGTCCGACCCATCGCCACCCCATGGACAATGTTCCCCCAGGACTTCCTCTCCTCTACCATCCCCCAGAGTCCATTTAAGCTCACACCGACTGCTTCAATGACTCCTTCCATCCACCTCATTTTCTGTCGTCCCCTTCTTCTTTTGCCCTCAATCTTTCCCAGCATCAGGCTCTTCTCCAGGGAGTCCTTCTCATTAGGTGGCCAAAGGATTTGAGTTTCATCTTCAGGATCTGGCCTTCTAAAGAGCAGTCGGGGTTGATCTCTTCTAGGACTGACCGGTTGGATCGCCTTGCAGTCCAAGGGACTCGCAGGAGTCTTCTCCAGCACCAGAGTTCAAAGGCCTCAATTCTTTGGCGCCCAGCCTTCCTTATGGTCCAACTTTCACAGCCATACATTGCAACTGGGAATACCGTAGCCTTGATTTATTGAATGTAAATAGAGAGATAGCTAATAGAAAGAACTAGGATCTTTAGTAAGCTAGGATCTTTAGACTCTTAAGCTGGCAGATGATAACTTCCTTGAGATTTGAAAGCTGGGATACCATCCCAGCTCCCTTTTATATATTTAATTTTGGAGGCTGAAGAAATGTGCGAACAGAATTAATTGCCAAGTCAGAGAAGTTCATTTAGCGGAGTGATGTAATTATTGCCTCGGATCTTGTGGGTTTTCTCCTTTTGCAAGGAGGCCAGAGACTATCCTTCTATAAAGAGCGCTGACTTTATTATCCAAATACACGATGTTTGGCTTCAGGGACCATGTTATAATTAAGCCTCTATTGGATGATTTTTAGACTCTATTTGTGGCTGAACTCTTTGCCTTTAAGCAAATGTAATTTAAAAGGCTATTAGATAATATGCCTTTGGAGGGCGAAGCTTGTCAGAACCCTGACAGGCCATTCAGTGCAAGTAGCAGATCTGAAAAGTGGAGAAAAGCCGGGACGGGCAATGAATTTTTGTACGTTGGACCACAAAGTTTTGTTAGCTGCTCAAAGATGACACCTTGATTCAGCTCTCAAGCTCTTTACAACACGATGCCTACCTGAGGATATTTGTGGCGATAGGGGCCATTCATCATTTTTTTAAAAAAAAATGTGCTTAACTAGATTTGAATAATAGGGATGCGGTGGTTCAGTGGCTAAAGACGCTGAGCTTGTCGAACGAAAGGTCGGCAGTTCAGCAGTTCGAATCCCTAGTGCCGCGTAACGGGGTGAGCTCCTGTTACTTGTCCCAGCTTCTGCCAACATAACAGTTTGAAAGCACCTAAAAAATGCAAGTAGAAAAATAGGGACCGCCTTTGGTGGGAAGGTAACAGCGTTCCGTGCGCCTTTGGCATTGAGTCATGCCAGCCACATGACCACGGAGACGTCTTTGGACAGCACTAGTTCTTCAGCTTTGAAACTGAGATGAGCACTGCCCCCTAGAGTCGGGAACCAGGGGTGGGTTCTACTTACCTTTACTACCAGTTCACAACGGGAATGCACATGCGTGCTTGCTTTGTTCTCTCTTTCTCGCTTCTGCGCATGCGCAGATCACCCATGATGATGTCATGGCAGGTAAGCGGAACCTCCCGCCGGTTTTACTACCGGTTCTATAGAACTGGACCGAACCGGAAACAACCCACCACTGACGGGAACAACTAGCACCTATGTACGAGGTGAACCTTCACCTTTACCTTACATTTGAATAATAGCTTGTTGTTTTGCAGGAGAAAAAGGCGGATAGGTTTATGCAGAAGGTTGCATGCTGTCCGTGCTGAGCCTCCCTTCAACTCCAGAGGAGTTTTGTTAGCAAGTTCCCGTTTGCACTACAACATCAGAGTGCTTATATCTTTTATGGCCTTCTGCCAATTCCTACTGGACTCTTGGGAGTTTGAAGCCCCTGAGCAAAGTCATTACCGCTTGTGCATTTTTTTTCCCCTAGCAGTGTTGGTTTTGAACAGCCGAATGGGAGAATGATTTTTAAAAAAACCAAAACATCCTGAAAAGGAAAACGGCGGTCTATCTTTCAACTTTAAATGCTGCTTCCAGAGGCTGGGATCTTCTAAGGAAGATCAATAGCCAAGGAACAGAGGAAGCAATAAGATTGCTGTCGACAAAACGGCGTTACTGTTCTTAGGCTGCTTTAATTGAGAGCCGATAGCAGCAACAATTCTTTTGAGAGCCTGGGTAGAAAGGGACTCACTAACGTGAATGGTACCATGGGACGCAGTGGCTCAGCGGCTAAGACGCTGAGGTTGTCGATCAAAAGGTCGGCAGTTCAGAGGTTCGAATCCCTAGTGCCGCGTAACCGGGTGAGTTCCCGTTACTTGTCCCAGCTTCTGCCAACCTAGCCATTCGAAAGCACGTAAAAAATGCAAGTAGAAAAATAGGGACCACCTTTGGTGGGAAGGTAACAGCGTTCTGTGCGCCCTTGGTGTTTAGTCATGCCAGCCACATGACCACGGAGACGTCTTCGGACAGTGCTGGCTCTTCGGCTTTGAAACGGAGATGAGCACCGCCCCCTAGAGTCGGGAACGACTAGCACATATGTGCGAGAGGAACCTTTACCTTTGCCTTTAGCCTGTATGGTTTCCAGTTGGAACTAAATTGCCAAATTTGGAGTCATTGCACTTGGAAAGAAGTTGTACTTTCCTAATTCAATGTTGGACTCCTGGCTCCTGTTTTCAGCCAGTGGCTGAGATGAAGAAAGACCTGAAACTTTGGAAAGAGGGCAGAAAAGAGCAAAAAAGATGATCAGGGGGGCGGAGGCTAAAACACCATAAAGAATGATTGCAGGGATTGGGTCTGTCTAAAAAAAAGGACTAGTGGAGACATGATAGCAGTGTTCCAATATCTCAGGGGCTGCCCCAAAGAAGAGGGAGTCAAGCTATTCTCCAAAGCACCTGAGGGCAGGACAAGAAGCAATGGGTGGAAACTAATCAAGGAGAGAAGCAATCTAGAACTAAGGAGAAATTTCCTGACAGTGAGAACAATTAACCAGTGGAACAATTTGCCTCCAGAAGTCGTGAATGCTCCAATACTGGAAGTTTTTAAGAAGATGTTGGATACCCATTTGTCTGAAGTGGTGTAGGGTTTCCTGCCTAAGCAGGGGGTTGGACTAGAAGACCTCCAAGGTCTCTTCTAGCTCTGCTGTTCTGTTATTCTGCCAGAAACATTTCCTGGCAGTGAGTCTTTTAAGAAGAGACTGGATAGCCATTTGTCTAAATGTCTAGGGTCTAGGGTCTCCTGCTTAAGCAGGTGTAGAAGACCTCCAAAATCCTTTCCAACTCTTCTCTTCTCTTCTCTTCTCTTCTCTTCTCTTCTCTTCTCTTCTCTTCTCTTCTCTTCTCTTCCCTTCCCTTCCCTTCCCTTCCCTTCCCTTCCCTTCCCTTCCCTTCCCTTCCCCTCCCCTCCCCTCCCCTCCCCTCCCCTCCCCTCCCCTCTCCTCTCCTCCTCTTCCCTTCCCTTTCCCTCTCCTCTTCTCCTCTCCTCTTTTCCTCTTCTGTTCCGTTCCCTTCCCTCTTCTCCTCTCCTCTCCTCCTCTTCCCTCCCCTCCCCTCCCCTCCCCTCCCCACCAACGCATACTGTAAGACACATCTACTGCACAGTGGTGAAATCCATTTTTTAAAAATTACCAGTTCTATGGACGTGGCTTGGTGGGCGTGGTGTGGCTTGGTGGGTGTGACTTGGTGGGCATGGCAGGGAAAGGATACTGCAAAATCTCCATTCCCACTCCACTCTGGGGCCAGCCACAGGTGGTATTTGCCGGTTCTCCGAACTGCTCAAAATTTCTGCTACCGGTTCTCCGAATCTTTCAGAACCTGCTGGATTTCACCCCTGCTACTGCATCTCTGAAACTCCATTGCAGGGATCAGTAATGGAGAAAGTGCTGTTGCATGGACACCCAATTTGTTGGCTTCCCCGCACCCCCCCCCCCCGCAAAAAAATTGATGGTTTGTTGCAAGAAATGGACTGTTGGTAGCAGTGACCTTTGGTAGGTTCAGTTGCTCTGCTGTGTAAAGAGCAGAATTTACATATATAACATCTGTCGTTGCAATTTGGTCTGGAATAGAATTTTTTCTTCCATGGAAAGAGAGGGAACCATCTCTACAAGGAAGGCAGAAGGTGCTGAGAGGGACAGATTTAGGTCTCAGCACCTTCTCAGCGTTTCAGTTGTTCTCAACCTCTTTTTCACCACGGACTTCCTCTAAATACCTTTTTGTGGTCAACCGGATCCCAAGACTTATTAACCCAAGATTTAAATAATAATACTTCTTCCACGTTTTCACGAACCCCCTGTGAGGACCTTGGGGTTCCCTCAACAGTCCATGGACCACATTTTATTTTATGTTTATTTTATTTAGATTGTCAATCATGTACAAGATAACAGGTATAAGTATAAACATGGACATGAACACAGGAAATGAGTACAAATAAATGGGGACAGTAGGACAGGGGCAGTAGGCACGCTGGTGCACTTATGCACCCCCCCTTTACGGACCTCTTAGGAATGGGGTGAGGTCCACGGTAGACTGTTTGAGGTTGAAGCTGTGAGGGTTTGAGGATGTAACAACGGAGTCAGGTAGAGCATTCCAGGCGTTGACCACTCTATTGCTGAAGTCTTATTTTCTGCAATCGAGTTTGGAGCAGTTTATTTTGAGTTTGTATCTATTGTTTGCCCATGTATTGTTGAGGTTGAAGCTAAAGTAGTCATTGACAGGTAGGACGTTGTAGCAAACAATTTTGTGTACTATGCTTAGGCCACACCATAGGTGGCATAGTTCCAAGCCCAAAATTTCAAGCCTGGTGGCGTAAGGGATTCTATTGTGAGCAGAGGAGTAGAGTACTCTTCTCATGAAATACCTCTGGATCCTCTCAATTGTATTAATGTCCGATATACAGTGTGGAACCCAGGCAGATGAGCTGTATTCAAGAATTGGTCTGGCAAAGGTTTTGCATGCCCTAGTTTGCAGTACAGTGTTACTGGAGAAGAAGCTTCGCAAGATTAGGTTAACAACTCTTAATGCCTTTTTGGCAATATTGCACTGCAATATTGAATAATATACTACACCGTGGACACTTGGTGGAGAACTTTGAATTGGAATCAAGGGGAATTAAACCGTAATGCTGGTCTGAATGCGATTGGGGAAAAAAACTGAAAGAATTCTAGGATTCTCTCTAGCCTAGCCAGCGTACGAAAGGTTTACGTGAGTGGAAAGCGGGTGAAAATAATGCTTTGCTGTTGTAATGGCCTACCGATCTTTTCTGTTTGTTTTGAAACAGGGATAATGTCAAATTAGAACGCTGGTAAATGTTTAAACAATTTAGAACGGCCTGCTATAATGTTGATAATGTCAAACTTTCCATCACCTTTTGTTTTCCAGTAACAATGGCTTGATGAGAAAATGTAGCTTCTAATTCTGTTCCAGGCCGAATTACAACTACAGATGTTAGAAGTGGGAGAAAGACAGGCGTTTCCCTGTTTGGTTCCAATAATTGCTGTCCCTTATAAATACTCGGTGGCTCAGTGGCTAAGACGCTGAGCTTGTCGATCGAAAGGTCGGCAGTTCAGCGGTTCGAATCCCTAATGCCGCGTAACGGAGTGAGTTCCCATTACTTGTCCCAGCTTCTGCCAACCTAGCAGTTTGAAAGCACCTAAAAATGCAAGTAGATATGGTAGTATGTTCCCTCTTTCTTTTTACATTTCTAACATATGGGGCTCATTTTAGGGTACATTTTCACATACTACCATATGTGGTGGTCCTGTCCTGAGGCTCGAAAATATTGAGTAAAAATTAAAGAGTGGCTACAGGAAATTACCAACGAACAATTAGACTTAGAACTGGAAATCTTCCTATTGGGGATCTTCAAAAAAAAAAAAAAAATGTGAAGGGCACAAAATATCTAGTACTACACATATTAACTGCTGCCAGGATTGCCTATGCTCAATGTTGGAAACAGCCATGTACACCTACAGAAAAACTGGTCATACAAAAGATCATGAGCTGCACAGAAATGGAAAATTAACGCTGAGTTTAAAAGATAAAGAGACATCGATATTTTACAATGTGTGGGAACAGTGGTATAACTGGATAGAACGGAGATAGATTGAAGATAGATAATTATTAAGTACAAGTAATTGATAAAATAAGAATGTAAATATGCACAATTTAATTTTTGTAAATAATGCACAAATTATTGTCACAAGAAAAACACTTCAATTAGCTGTTGTTGAGTGAAATAATTCTTTATGTTTTTAATGTAATAAAAGTTTAATAAACTGTTTATAAAAAAAATGCAAGAAGAAAAATAGGGACCACCTTTGGTGGGAAGGTAACAGTGTTCCGTGCACCTTCGGCGTTTAGTCATGCCGGCCACATGACCACGGAGACGTCTTCGGACAGCGCTGGCTCTTCGGCTTTGAAATGGAGATGAGCACTGCCCCCTAGAGTCGGGAACAACTAGCACATATGTGCGAGGGGAACCTTTACCTTTTTATAAATACTCACAATATCTAGGTTGTAAGGAGCTACACAACGCCACATTTTCTTCAGACACCCCCATTCCACCAGTCCTTAAGAAACAAAAGTAGGCAGTAGATGTCTCCTGAATGCAAATAAATTCTTCCATCTCTTTTAAGAGGAAGAACAATCCATCCTTGTTCAAGAATGAGCAACTCTTAGTTATTAGCCAGATGTTTATTTGCACTGTGGCTTCCATTATTTCAGGCCACCTCTCTGATGGAGATTCATCACAACCGTGTTTCTTCTCACTAGTTCTTCTGTTGTTGGCAGTTGCGCTGTCAATATGAGGATTTTACTTGGAGTCGGTTTTTCCACTGGGTAGGGCAGACCTAAAGAAGGAACAGTTTCTAGCAGTAACTGATGATGTTACCTAGTTGGGTAATGAAACGTCTGCAAGAAAACAACCAAACTCAGAGACAAGACAAATGGTTATCCAACATCTTCTTAAAAACTTCCAGTGTTGGGGCATTCACAACTTCTGGAGGCAAGTTGTTCATTGGTTAATTGTTCTAACTGTCAGGACATTTCTCCTTAGTTCTAAGTTGCTTCTCTCCTTGATTAGTTCCCACCTATTGCTTCTTGTCCTGCCCTCAGGTGCTTTGGAGAATAGCTTGACTCCCTCTTCTTTGTGGCAGCCCCTGAGATATTGGAAGACTGCTATCATGTCTCCCCTAGTCCTTCTTTTCATTCAACTAGACATACCCAGTTCCTGCAACCGTTCATCATATGTTTTAGCCTCCAGTCCCCTCATCATCTTTGTTGCTCTTCTCTGCACTCTTTCTAGAGTCTCAACATCTTTTTTACATCATGGCAACCAAAACTGGATGCCGTATTCCAAGTGTGGCCTTACCAAGTCATCATAAACTGGTATTAACACTTCGCGTGATCTTGATTCTATCTGTTTATGCAGCCTAGAACTATGTTGGCTTTTGTGGCAGCTGCAACACATTGTTGGCTCGTATTTAAATGGTTGTCCACTAGGACTCCAAGATCCCTCTCACAGTTACTACTATTGAGCCAGGTGCCACCTATACTGTAACCCTGCATTTCGTTTTTCTTGCCTAAAATGTAGAACCTCACTTTTTTCACCGTTGAATTTCATTTTGTTAATTAAAGAGCAGCAAGGATCCCTCCTTTCAATTTTGAGCTGCAAATATTCTCCTTCATTGGAGTCCAGTTATGAAGGCAGCCACATCAAAGCCTGGGTCAGGTGATCAGGTCAAGACAAGAATGCAATTAAAGTATAATTCTTCAGTAAAGTGGATTTTCAAGGGATGATATCAAAATAACTTTGTTAATTTTACTGGACTTGCCCTCTTAAGGATTTGACAGTTGGAGTGTCTTCTTTCCAATGACCCATTGGAATGGGTCAATGACAGTATTACTTGGTCTGTTGTGTGGATGTTTGGATGGTTTAGGGGTGGAGAATTGTGGTGGGTGGGAGTGTGTTTGGGGATTGTTATGCCTGTTGGACCTGGTCTTTGGGTGTTCAGTGAATTTCGTTGTATGGGTATACTGTGTATACACGTACAATGACAATAAAGTTATTTGTTTATTTATTGGGCTTTTTTTTTAGGAGGCACTTTGGGATTTCTGAAGAACTTCGGGATTTCTGAAACACCTTCCTGGTTCTTAAGAAAATTTGCAAAGAAGAGAAGGGAAGGGAAGAAAAGAGAAAAGCCCCATCCTAACCATTCAAGCTTTGAAAGATTCCATTCCCCTCTTAATGGCAGGACTCGCAATTCTTTCGGGTAGTTAAAATGGAAGGAGATAAAATAAAATAATAAAAACAAAAACACATAAAAGTGAGCAAACCGAATGGTTTATTGCCTTTCTTTGAAATTTCAATCACCGCTTTATGTGCGCACGGGATCCCTGCCGCAGCTTTGCCAGTCCAGATATTTGAGAAAACATGTGAGGGTTATAAATCCAAAACAGAGGTGCCCAATTCCGGTCTTAGCAAGGACCGAATCCCCCCCTCCCCCCAATAACTAAGCCTGCCATACGAGTAAATCCTCTACTTACAACACTTCATTTAGTGACCGTTCGAAGGGCACTGAAAAAAGTGACTTGCGACCGTTTGTCACACTTGCAGCAATCCCTGTGGTCATGTGACCGAAATTCCGATGTTTGGCAACTGACTCATATTTATGACGGTTGCAGTGTCCTGGGGTCTTGTGATCAATTTTTGCGACCTTCTGACGAACAAAGTCAATGGGGAAGTCAGGTTTACCTAACCACCGTGTTACTAATTTCATTTCATTTCATTTCATTTATTGGATTTGTATACCGCCCTACTCCCGAAGGACTCAGGGCGGTGAACAGCCACAGAATAAAACACATAAATACAAAATTTAAAAACAGAATAAAACCAAATTAAACAATTTGGCCGAGACAAATTTAAAACACCCAATAATTTTAAAAGCAAATTAAAATTTACATTTTAAAGGGGAAAGATTAGGCCAGGCCTAATAACAACTTTATTGTCATTGTACGTGTATACACAGTATACCCTTACAGTGAAATTCACTTAACATCCAAAGACCGGATCCAACACACATAACAATCCCCAAACACACTCCCACCCACCACAAATTCCCCACCCATGAACCACTAAACATCCACACAACAGACCAAGTAACGCTGTCCAACAGCTCACTATGGTGGCCCTTTAGTTCATTGTTGAGTGCAATTATAGCTCTGGGATTAAAACTATTCAGAAGACCACGTGGTCCGAGTTTTAATTGTTCTGTATCTTCTGCCAGAAGGCAACAGTCCAAAAAGATTGTAAGCAGGATGGGAAGAGTCTCTGAGAATGTTATGCAACTTCCTCAAACAGTGAGATTCGAAGATGTCATCCAGGGCTGATAGTTGGAGTCTGATGATATTCTGGGCAGTTTTAATGATTCTCTGTAGAGCTTTTCTGTCCTAATTTAGCAACCTACTAACTTAACAACTGTAATGATTCAGTTAACGGCTGTGGCAAGGAAAGTTGTAAACGGGGGCAAAACTCACTTAACAAATGTTTCAATTAGCAACATAAATTTTGGGTTCAATTGTGGTCGTAAATACTTGTTTGTCTATTCCTTTTTTCCCCCCTTTCATTTTTAAGGCTTGCCCGCTCATCAGGCAACTAACAATGTCTTGCAACTGGATTAAAAATATCAGAGCACAAAATAACAAAGCCATACAAAGCATATTGTGACAAGGACAATTTCCTCCAAGCACACACCTAAGCTGGTTTAAACAAACATTCCAGGCTATATAGAATCCTGGTGGCGCAGCGGTTAGAATGCAGTATTGCAGGCTGACTCTGCCGACTGTCAGGAGTTCGACCTTCCATCCTTCTGAGGTCGGTAAAATGGGGACACAGATAGTTGGGGGAAATATGCTGACTCTGTAAAACAGAGAGCTGTAAAAGCACTGTGATATAAGTCTAAGTGCTATTGCTACTTTCCTTCCTTCCTTCCTTCCTTCCTTCCTTCCTTCCTTCCTTCCTTCCTTCCTTCCTTCCTTCCTTTCTTCCTTGTACAGTAGTTAAAATGCAGTATTACAGACTAGTTCTGCCCACTGGCAGGAGTTTGATTTTGAACAGCTCACGGTTGACTCAGCCTTCCATCCTTCTGAGGTCAGTAAAATGGGGACACAGATTGTTGGGGGAAATATGCTGACTTTGTAAAACTGCTTAGAGAGGGCTGAAGAGCATTGTGAAGTGGTATATGTCTTAAGTGCTATTGCTACTTTCCTTCCTTCCTTCCTTCCTCTTCCCCTTCCTTCCTTCCTTTCTTCTCTCTCTCCCTGTCTATACTCCCTCCCTCCCTCCCTCCCTTCCTTCCTCTTCCCCTTCCTTCCTTCCTTCCTTCCTTTCTTCTCTCTCTCCCTGTCTATACTCCCTTCCTTCCTTCCTTCCTTCCTTCCTTCCTTCCTTCCTTCCTTCCTTCCTTCCTTCCTTTACAGTAGTTAAAATGCAGTATTACAGACTAGTTCTGCCACTGCCAGGAATTTGATTTTGACCAGCTTATGGTTGACTCAGCCTTCCATCCTTCCGAGGTGGGAAAAATGAGGACCCAGATTGTTGGGGGACAAGATGCCGACTCTGTAAACCGCTTAGAAAGGGCTGTAAAAGCACTGTGAAGCGGTATATAAGTCTAAGTGCCAGTGCTATTTATGATGGTTCTTCCATGGTCATGTGATTGCATTTCATGACAGTTTTGCCGAAAACGGGCTCTTCTGGTTTTTGTCAAAAAACGCACCCATAGAGGTTTTTTGGTTCGCTTAATGACTGCGGTGTTAACTTTATGACTGTCGCATCTGCTTTATGACAGCCCCATTCGCTGAACAATTACCGAAAAAAAAATGTTGTCAAATCCTGTTGGTGATGTGACTGTTTTTATAACCGTTACGCCATGTGACGGTAATGGGCAGGCTCTATTAACGGTCGTACGTCGAAGACTCGCCTGTATTTCTCTTTCTAGCCTTTTTGCTTAAAATCCAAGGATTTTAAGCGGCTTCTTTTCTCCTCCTATTTCAAACGAAAGCAAAATAAGTCTGTTCAGCCCCCGCCCCCTCTCCCAACTTAACCGGGCCAGGGGGATCAGGCAGCTTAAAAGGCACCTGGCCCGCTCAGGATCTTGTTATGCAGCTGCGAAAATAAAAATGCCAAATCAGGTTGGCGTTGCGTTTGTCTAAGAAAAAAAAACAAAAAACTAACTAACGGAGGGATTTCTTTTGTCAACAGAGGAGATGAGCAGGCGGATAAGAGCAAATGAGACTTCTCCGACCTGCCCCTCTTTAGAAAAGTGACGGGGGATTAAAGCCTCAGTCTGGAGTCTCAATACGCCTATGCATTTTTCATGGAAGGCCATGTTTCTTAAAAATTGCTGTGGCGGAAAAAAAAAAAAGGGGGCTCGTCATCTTTCATGAAACAGCCAGGCCTGTTTTTCCTTCTGGTTTGGCTCTGGGTCGGCGGTGTGAGGCATTGTCATTTCGAACAAAAATGCAACCTGGTTTTTTTTCATATTGATATTTAAATGACACCTGCTCTCCTCTTCTTCCTTCTTCTTTTGTGGAGTATTTCCAGAGGGTGGGCTGCTGGGGGTTCTCAGGGGTTCGGGAGAACCTGTAGCTAAGATTCTGTGGAGTTCGGTGAACCCCCAAATCCCATTCCTGGCTGGCCCCGCCCACTCAACCCCACCCCTCCCAGGAGTCCCCCACGCAGCCAGTTTTGGATGCAGGTAAGTGCAGGGCACGCGCGGAGGCTTGGGGAGGGCGAAAAATGGGGCCTACTGGAAGTTTGGGAAGGCCGGAAACAGGCCCGTTTCTGGCCTCCAGATGGGCCTCCGGAGCCTGGGGAGGCTGTTTTCACCCTCCCGGAGGCTCGAGGAAAACCTCCGGTGCCCAGGGAGGGCAAAAACACCCCCCCTCCTGCCATGATGCAGGAGGCCAACTAGGCCAAGCCCGCCATGGCCACGCCCATCCAGCAACTGGGCAGAGAACCCCTTGCTAAAATTGTTGAAGTCCACCCCTGAGTATTTCCTTCTGGAGATCTCAATTTTCAGCCGGGTTGCTCTTCCTTCTTCACTCTTAACAGGGAGAACAAGGGCTGCCACAATGCCAGGTTAAAACATCAAGTTATCATATTTTTCGGAGTATAAGACACACTGGACTATAAGATGCGTCTACCTTTTTTGGTGAGGAAAACAAGAAAAAGAAATCTCCCTCTGCCTCCCAGCATTTTTGCCTCGTTGCAGCGAACAGCAAACAGCCTGCTTTACTTTCATTTTCGCTTTCAGCATAGCTTGATTAGCACAAGGAAAAAAAAAATCTGCTGCAGCAATTTACCTCCTTGCAGCAAGCAGCAGAGGTCCGCGCAAAACAACTGAGAGCAAAACAGCTGAGAGTCGGGAGGCCGATCCAATCAACTTGTGCTAATTAGGCTGTGCTGAAGCTGAAGGAGCTGTTTCTTCTTGCTGCTTGCTGCAAGGAGGTAACTGCTGGGAGGCAGAGGCCAAAGGGTGGGGGCCAGTGGGTGGGCGGGGCTACATTCGGTGTATTAAGATGCACTTAAATTTTCACCCCCTTTTAGGGGGGAAAATGGTGCGTCTTATACTCCACAAAATATGGTATTTTTTCCTTGTTCCAGGTCTTTTTAGAATAACAGAGTCAGGAAGGACCTTGTAGGTCATCTAGTCCAACCTCCCGCCCAAGCAGGAGACCCTACACCATTTCTGACAGATGGCAGCCCAGTCTCTTCCGGAAAGCTACCAGTGATGAAGCTCCCACAACTTCCGAAGGCAGCTTCTCTTCCATGGGTTGATTGCTCTCACTGTCATAAAATTTCTCCTTATTTCCAGGTTGAATCTCTCCTTAATCAGTTTCCATCCATTAAGGCCATCCTTCTGGCCTTCAGGTGCTTTGGAAAATAGCTTGAGCCCCTCCTCTCTGGGGCAGCCCCTCAAATATTGGAAGATGCTATCAATTCTCCCCTGGTCCTTCTCTTCACTAGACTAGCCATTTGGTCCAATTCAGCTACAGAAGCTCCCTGACAGGGACTTGGGCTAATCTTTCTCTTCCAGTCCAAATGGCAGCTGGAGAACAGCCTGGTTCCTATACATCCATCCCTTTGATGCTTATGATGATTTGCTCTAGCCTTGGCCAACAGGTATAGTTGTGCAAATGCAGCTGTTAACGTTTCAGTAAACCATTCCTTCTGGCTTGTTCATTAAAATGCATTTAAACAAATAACGGATTTGCAACCCGGTGGTGAAATCAATCACCGTTTGTCTCTCCCACCCTGGCCCTGGTTTATTTGTGTGTAAAAGAAGTTGTCCTGAGAAAGCAATATTGATCAGAAAGGCATTAAGCGCATCAGGTTGCTTTCTGCAGCCTCCGAGTGGGAAACAATCTATGAATGTCGTGGTCTAATCAGCTACATGGTGAGTTCTGTCGCTGCTTTAATTATCTTTCCTTCTCCTTCCTCTGCAATATGATCAGGTGAGCCTAGAACAGGGGTTTCGAACTCAAGGCACGCGGGCCGAATCCGGCACATGGGGTGCTTAAATCTGGCCCGTGGCCAGCCTGGAAAGAACAAAGGTCCGGCCTGGGGAGCCTCTGGCTGCCAAAACGGGGCACAGGGGGGCTGCACGCGGCTATCCACAACCTGTTTTGGCTGGCAGGGTGCTGCAGGAGCTGACCAGGCTGAAAACGGGGCATGGGGAGCACACGTGGCCCCGCCATCCTGTTTTGGCTGGCAAAGTGCTGCAGGAGGCCGTCCAAGCTGAAAACGGGACATGGGGGGGGCACAAGTAGCCCCACCATCCTGTTTTGGCTGGCAAAGTGCTGCAGGAGGCCGTCCAGGCTGAAAACGGGACATGGGGGGGGGGTGCACGTGGCCTCGCCATCCTGTTTTGGCTGGCAAAGTGCTGCAGGAGGCCATCCAGGCTGAAAACAGGGCACGGGGGGGGCACAACTAGCCCCACCATCCTGTTTTGGCTGGCAAAGTGCTGCAGGAGGCCGTCCAGGCTGAAAACGGGGCATAGGGGGGCACAAGTACCCCCCCCCCCATCCTGTTTTGGCTGGAAAAGTGCTGCAGGAGGCGTCCATCCTGTCTCTCTCCCTCACAGGCAGCCCATAGAAGAGAACCGGTAAATACCATCTCTGACTGGCCCCGCCCCCATCTATTCTCTGCCTTCTGAGTTCCAGCTGATCGGGAGGAAATGGGGGATTTTGTAGTATCCTTCCCCTGGAGTGGGGAGGGAATGGAGATTTTACAATATCCTTCGCCTGCCACGCCTACCAAGCCATGCCATGCCCGCCAAGCCACACCCACAGAACTGGTAGTAAAAATTAAATGTATCTTGGATTTATCACTATTATTTGCATGATTTTCTTGGGGAACCTTTGGTGATCTGAGATTTTGGCCGCCCTTTTGTTCTTATTTCATTTTTATATGTCTGTGGAGATTCTCAGTCATCCAGGTCCTAAAGGTGCTTTTTTTTCAAAAGGCAGCTGGATTTTCTGGTTTTTCTTTGAAGACGTTTCGCTTCTCATCCAAGAAGCTTCTTCAGTTTTAACTGAATGGTGGAGAATGGAAGGGTTTATATTCCTTGCAGTCATCTGGTCTTTTATTTTTACAGTTTGGCATGTCTCCCTGTGAAATTGATCCCCGTCTATATTAGAACAGAGTATGTTTTTGTACTGTATTCTAAGACAATTCCTGTGTATTTGATTTCACTTTTGCAGATGGATCCTCTATTTAACTCCACCATTGTTGCAATGGTCATATTCCCATAAGTGATCCCTTTCTCCCTGGTTAGCTTACCATTTTTCTTCATTTTTACTCATGAAACATTCAACAGAGGTTGCATAACTAATTTTGCTGTAAATTAATATTGTACTTCATCTTCCTTCTCTTCTCTTCTCTTCTCTTCTCTTCTCTTCTCTTCTCTTCTCTTCTCTTCTCTTCTCTTCTCTTCTCTTCTCTTCCCTTCCCTTCCCTTCCTCTTCCCTTCCCTTCCCTTCCCTTCCCTTCCCTTCCCTTCCCTTCCCTTCCCTTCCCCTGCTCTGCTCTGCTCTGCTCTCCTCTCCTTCCTTTTCCTTCCTTCCTTTTTCCCCTCTGATCTCCTTCCTCGTCTCTTCTCTCCTCCCTCCCTCCCTTCTTTTCCCCTCCCATCTCCTCCCTTCTCCTCTCCTCCCTTGTCTCTTTGCTGCTTCCTCTCTCCCTCCCTCCCTTCCTCCCCTCCCTTGTCTCTTCTCCTTCCTTCCCCCCCTCCCCTCCCCTCCCCTCCCCTCCCCTCCCCTCCCCTCCCCCTCCCCTCCTCTCTTCTCTTCTCTTCTCTTCTCTTCTCTTCTCTTCTCTTCTCTTCTCTTCCTTTCCCTTCCCTTCCCTTCTCCTCTCTTCTCTTCTCTCCTTCCTTCCTTTTCTCCCCTCCCATCTCCTCCCTTGTCTCTTCTCTCCTCCCTCCTTCCCTTTCTTCTTTTCCCCTCCCCTCCCCTCTCCTCCCTTGTCTCTTTGCTGCTTCCTTCCTTCCTTCCTCCTCCCCTCCCCTCTCCTCCCTTGTCTCTTTTCTCCTCCCTCCCTCCCTCTTTTTCTATTTAAAAGGTTGTGAAGATGCACCAAAGGGAAAAAGGAGTGGAAGAGGCTGAATGTCACTCTTTCTTCTATTCTACTCTGTATTAGTGCAGGGGATTTGCATCAATTTTGCACTGTATAAAAGGTGGTAGGGTATTGATCTTCCTGGATGATTACATTTGCTTTTCAAGGCAAATGAAACATTAACATTTGGGATGGCAGGATTGATCACAAGGTTAGCAGGGTAAAAGCTTCCCTGCTGTTCATTTGCTTCTAGATTCTTATGAAGATCTTAACAAACGTTTTAAAATTGGATGGACACAACGGTCCCGCATCCCACATGTACCTTCAAAGTAAAGGAGCCTTCGGCCCCCATTTAAATTTATATAAATTTAAATCTTAAATTAAATTAAATTAATAACTAGCAAACCAAAAGAGCAACTTCAATTTTCCAAAACGGTCTGGAAACTTTTAACTCTACACATGCCCCACCCCTTGAAGACGAAAGTACACTGTGACTATATTTTAACAGTGTGACTATATTTTCGAATCCCTAGTGCCGCGTAACAGGGTGAGCTCCCGTTACTTGTCCCAGCTTCTGCCAACCTAGTCGTTCAAAAGCACGTAATAATGCTAATAGAAAAATAGGACCACCTTTGGTGGGAAGGTAACAGCGTTCCGTGCGCCTTTGGCGTTTAGTCATGCTGGCCACATGACCACGGAGACGTCTTCGGACAGCGCTGGCTCTTCAGGTTTGAAACGGAGATGACCACCGCCCCCCTAGAGTCGGGAACGACTAGCACATATGTGCGAGGGGAATCTTTACCCTTACTTTAAAGAGAGTCGGGAGTCAACACTTTTCTTTTATCTTTCTCCCTTTAAACCTACCCTTTTCCCTCTTTCCTTTTTTTCTTCCCCTACTTTCCCTTTACGTTCATTTTTCTCTGTATTTTATATTTTGATAAAACTTAATAAAATTTGCAACGCCGAAAGTGAAGAATGGAAGTGCTCGCCCTGATTAAAAACGGAAGACTCGGGAGAACTGGAGGTGGGGGCTGGTGGGGTAATGCTGCTGTTAGCACCCAGGACGATGGGGCTGACACATCAGGCCAAAAGCATCAGCAGGTCAGAACATCATCAGTCCCCCCCTTAATGGAGGAAGTCTGGCGGGAAAATTGCCTTTCACCCTGATGGGTTGCTAGCATGTTGTAAATCTCCGACCGTTTAGAGATGAGCAGGGTGTCTTCTTCTAAGAATGAAATGTCGGAAGGAGACCGAGATGAAAATACTTCTCTCTCCACGAATACCAAGAGAGAGGGAGACAGAGAGAAAAAAGAGAGAGAGAGAGATAAAAAAAGTTAGCTTTTTATCATAAATCTCTGGTGGGAAGATGATCCAGGCCCATTGGGAATTCGGACACGAGGAAAGCAAATCCGTTCCCCGTTATATTATGGCCTCTTTGTGGGTGGGGGACACATTTTCAGAGCTAGCGGTCTTAATAATCTTCTACGTTCTCAGCTCTAGAAAAGACAATCGTATTTTGAGGGTTGCAAAAGTGACTTCTCACATTTTAGGAAAGCTAATCCTTAGTGTTGAATCTACAATCGTTTGTTTTTAGAAGGCAATGCTTTATCTTTTTAATTTAGAATTTTAGATCATTGTATACCCTGTTTCCCTGAAAATAAGACATCCCCGGGTAATAAACCCAATTGGACTTTTGAGTGCATGTGCTAAAATAAGCCCCCCCCCCCGGAAATAAGCCCTCCCCAAAAATAAGCCCTCCCCAAAAATATTTAAATGCATGCGCGGCCGGATCCTGTCTAGGGAGATAGAGCTGGAAATAAGGTAAAATGGCAAGAGGACCCCTGTCTTGCTCCATGCACCCCAAAATAATAAGACCTCCTTGAAAATAAGGCCAAGCATTTATTTTGGGGTTAAAAAAAATATAAGACAGGGTCTTATTTTTGGGGAATCATGGTATATCCCGGCTGTTTTCTTGCCAGAAAAACGGTAGATATAGATAGTCTTCGGCTTACGACCACCTTTGAGCCCCAAAGTTATGTTCCTAAGAGAGACATTTGTGAAGTGAGTTTTGCCCCCATTTTACGAACTTTCTTGCCAGAGTTGTTAAGTGAATCGCCGCAATTGTTAAGTTAGTAACTCGGTTGTTAAGAGGAATCTGGCTTTCCTATTGGCCTTGCTTGTTAGGAGGTCGTAAAAGGGGATCATACGGCCCTGGGACACTATGACTGTCATAAATCTGAATCAGTTGCCAGGTGTCTGAATTCTGATCACGTCGCCATGGAAATGCTGCAATGGTTGTAAGTGTGAAAAACAATCATAAGTCATGATTGTCATGTTGTAAGTTCGAACGGTCACTAAATGAACTGTTGTAAGTCGAGGACTACCTGTGTATTAGACTCTGATATGTGAAATAAACAAATCAATGACTGGAATTATCTGTGCCTTTTTTTTTCCTCCATGTATTTTAACATTCTTAAAACATTTGGAGTACTACATACTGATGGAATCGTGGGGATATTCCGAGCCGGTTTTCACCAGCCTGTGCCAACATGGATCAGCGTGATGCTTTAATTTTTTCCACCATAATTCAGTCAATTTTTCTGTGTTTCTGTAGAAAATGCACCTCTTAGTGTACATTATTTTTTCCCCCCGCGTTGGTTCTATTGTGGTTTTCGCGCACGGACAAGAAATTTTCAACTAGGATTCCGAGCAAGGAAATCCAGTAAGGCCAGGATTTCAGCTGAAATTCAGCACATTTTAAGTCTGTCTGATTATATTAGGAAAGCGTTCGGCATATGTTTACATTCTCCACTAGCTGTTCTTGGCAGCGGTTGTGAAGAAAAACCGGAATCGGACCTAGATATTACATGGATGTTGAAATTTCTGAGAAGACGAAGTAATATCCTAAAAGAGCGTTTCCCAGCTTCATAAATTAACAGATCGTTATCAGATCGTTAACAAATCTCTCGAATTCTGAGAGTTGGAATTCCACGTGTGTTAAAGTTTGAGAAATACTGTGATAGAAAAAGGCCATCACACAAGTGGTGGATTGTCTGGAAGACAATCCGATGAAGTCAGCGTGTATAGATGGACCTCGACTTACGACCACAATTGAGCCAACGTTTCGGTTGCTGAGTGAGACATTTTGTTAAGTGAGTTTTGCCCCATTTTACAACTGTCTTTGCCACCGCTGTTAAGTGAATCATTGCAGTTGTTAGGTTAGTAACTCGGTTGTTAAGTGAATCTGGCTTCCCCATTGACCTCGCCTGTGAGAAGGATTGATCACGTGACCCCGGGATGCTGCAACGGTCGTAAATATGAACCAGTTGTCAAGTGTCTGAATTTTGCTCACCCGGCCATGGGGATGATGCAACGGTCGTAAAAGTGAAAAGCGGTTATAAGTTGCTTTTTTTCAGTGCCATTGTAACTTTGAATGGTCACTAAACAAACTGTTGTAAGTCGAGGACTTCCTGCATTACTCAAAAGAGGAATTTCTTCTCAGCCTTCCTAGTTCAGATGGAACAGCCCTGAATCTGGGTCTGGCAAGCATTTGTTGTGGCCCACCAGCAGCCTGCGCGGATCATGGCTGGTCCCGACGACGGGGCTGGTGTGTCGCGCCAGCAACCTGTGCAGCCGGCGCTCACGTCGAACAGCAAGGAGGCCGAAGAGGATGTGGTGCCAGAGGCAGAGACTCAGCCAGGGCCTTCAGAACCTCCAGAGGCTCCTTCCAGTGGAGAAAACGAAGTGGAGGAGCCTCTCCTCAATGCTCGGGTACGCAAGGCTGCCAAAAGGCAGGAGTGGCTACTCAGGAGGAGGAGGTCTCCTCGAGAGTAAGGCTTGAGGATAATTGGCCACTCCCTTAGCCTATTTAAGTCACAAGCAGTTAGTAAGTTTCTTGCTGGAAACAACTTGTAATTATCATCAGAGCATTTTTGGAAAAGTCTTATCGTATCTTGTTTTCTGGGCTGGTTGCCAACCTTTGCCGGACTTTGGTTTATTCTTGCTACTTAATAAATTTGATAAGGACCGTTGGTGTATGTCAATATCCTCAGGAATCCAGAGCTGGGGCAGAACAGCATTGTTAGAACAGAGAGCCGTGATATTAGGATGTCATCTCTCCAAAATATTGTTGGAAGCTTATATAGATCGTCTTTGACTTACAACTTCGACTTACAACTTCGACTTTCAACAGTTATTTTAAAGACTGTTTGAAGTTACAGCGGCACTGGAAAAAATGATTTATGACCATTTTTCACACTTATGACCATTGCAGCATCCCCATGGGGACGTGCGGCCAAAATTCACTCTCTTCCCAACTGACTCCTATTTATGACGGTTGCCCTGTCCTGAGGTCATGTGATCCCCTTTTGCGACCTTCTGACAAGCGAAACCAATGGGGAAGCCAGGTTCACTTAAACGACGTGTTACTAACTTCACAACTGCTAGTGATTCACTTAGCAACTGTGGCAAGGAAGGTCATAAAATGGGACAAAACTCCTTTAATAACTGTCTCGCTTAGGAACAGAAATGTTGGGGTGAATTCTGGCTGTAAATCAATCACAGTTAGCTGTAATTAATTGCTGGTTGTTTTTTCCCCACAGGTAGGAGTTGCTGGTTGTTTTTCCGTGGGGTAGAAGTTATCAACTCTTGATAAATCAGGCAATCCAGTGGAGGATAAGGCATTTTGGGATGTGAAGCACTGATGCTTTTGAGCTTGGGAAAATGCCTTTCGTTTTGGGAGCCAGGAGGTATATTTTCTCCCTCCGAATCACCACGATGGCTCTTAGTTTGCAGTGCATGAAGAGTTTAGACATCTGGAATGCATAAAGGCTAAAGCCCTCTTTGACCTGAGATGTTCTGACTCAGCTCCCCAAACACGACAAATCCTCTGACGTGAACTCAAAAGATTCCTTTATTAGGAATGCCGACAGCTCCGGCAAAAAGTTTCTCCTGCAGGCTAGCAAGTCCGCCGGCCAGAAGATGAATAGTTGTCTGCCACATCTATTCATCTCCGCCCCCTGCTTTTTAGCCCCAGAGCTAGGGTGGACCTCACTAGCAGCAGTGGCTCTTCCATCCCAAGGATCGGCCCATAGATTTCCATTGCTCTCCTCTCCTCTGCCTTCTGTGCAGCCGCGCATCAGGCACTGGGCCAACTGTTCCTCCTCTTCCTCATCAGCCACCTCCAGACCTGGGGGCTGCTGACTCCATCTGAGGACTGACAGACGGTCCAGGCTCCGCCTCTCTCTCTCTTTATAATCAAGCCCTCCAAACACTCTGACCATCAACAGGCCACAGTTAAAACAAACCTCAAGTCAACGTGTGAACTCAGTGTCCAGATGTAGTCTGGAAAAAAAACACCAGCTGTTCATATAGATTTGAACCATCTAGCAATATGAAGATATCAAGTCAAACTCCCTGGAGAGCAGATATTTCAACCTTACTACCTTAAACTAAATACAGATATGTATACAAATCAAGCTTTTCATCAAATGTTGCATTAATGATCAAACTTAAGCACTGGTGTCTGTCAAACTTTCAACAAATTCAAATATTTGGAGATTAGAAAAAAGTTAATACAATAATACAGCAAAAGATCTACCTACCTACCTACCTACCTTCTCTCTCTCTCTTTCTCTTCTCATTCTTTCTTTCTATCTATCTCTTTCTTTCTTTCTCTCTCTCTCTCTCTTTTTCTCTCTTCTCATTCTTTCTTTCTTTCTTTCTATCTCTTTCTTTCCCTCCCTCCCTCTCTCTCTCTCTCTCTCTCTCTTTTCCAGCTCCATTCCATCTTCCCCCTCGGAGCTCCCAGGTTGCCCTGATGCTGACCCTGACTTCCACACTTCCTCCTCCTCTGATTTCGGCTGCTAGAGGGGCCTGCGGTCGACAGGCAACAACATGAGATACCAGGGTTCTATAAATACATAAATACAATCTCATGTCCTCTTGTTTCAGCCTTAAAAGATGAAGATTCGGTCCCAATTTAGCGAAAGATCTTGGGTGCAATAAAAAAAAAAAGAAGTGTCCAAGTGCCGATTCCCAGCAAAGGATTTGTCTAAGGCAAAGTGACACCTGTGCAGTTGCCGATGAAGACAAAGTAAGAAATTTGCCAGTCCAAGGTCACATAGAAAATGAGTGACAGTCTGAGAAGGAGAGCCATGAATCTTTTCGCCCTGTGTTTTTAACTACTGGTCAAGACATTTTATTCAGCATTTTTTTTTGGGCGGGTGGGGGAATGGCTGTTAAAAAGCAAAATTCTTCGAGTGAAAAATATCGTTCTGTGCTTCAGAAATGATGCGGGAATTGCTCACTCGGGCCATGAATCCAGGGGAAAATCTCACCTCTGCAAATCAAATTGATGAACGCTGGTCGATCCTTGCTTAACTTGATGCGAGGAGTTCTGAGAAAAAAGTTGTTGGTGACTGAGGTGGGTGTACAGGAAGGAGGATGCTAGTGCTGGCAGGAAGGAATCACGCAGGTTTAAGTCCATGTTTGGGAGCAAGAGAAGACAGTATATTTTGAGATCAGGTAGTGGTCTCACTCATAAAATCACACGGAAGATTATTTAGCAAATTTACAGAGTTGGAAGGGACCTTGTAGGTCATCTAATCTAGCCATCTTTGCTGGCTGGGGAATTCTGGGAGTTGACGTCCGCCAGGCTTAATGTTGCCAAGGTTGGAGACCCCTGATCTAGTCCAACACCCCCCCACCCCACACACACACAAGCAGGAGACCCTACACCATTTCTGAGAGTTGGCAGTCCAGTCTCTTCTTGAAGGCTTCCAGTGATGAAGCTCCCACAACTTCTGATCAGTCCTAGTACGTTGATACCTTAAACCAGGGGTGTCAAACTCAAGGCCCGGGGGCCAGATCTGGCCCGCGGAGTGCTTAGATCTGGCCCTCAGGGCCGCCCTGGAAATAGCAAAGGATCGGCCCGTGGTGCCTCTGCCAGCAAAAATGGAGCTTGTGAGGGCTGCGTGTGGCCCTCCCGAGCTCCGTTTTCACGGGTAGAGGGTTGCAGGAGGCCGTTGAAGCTGAAAACGGAGCTCGGGAGCCCATTTTCGCTGACAGAGCACTCGTTCCACCACAGAGCCCCCCAACACTAGTGATGTCATGCTGGCCAGGTGCACCCTGGCCACGCCTCCCAGCCTCTGCGAGGTCAAACACAACTCTGATGCGTCCCTCAATGAAATTGAGTTTAACATCCCTGGATTAGCTCTTCTAGAGTTTTTACCAAGTCCTTTATTGTTGCAAATTAATACATGCAGGTAGTCCTCGACTTATGACCACAATTGAGCCCAACATTCCTGTTGCTAAGTGAGACATTTGCAAGTGAATTTTTACCTCATTTTAGAACCTTTCTTGCCCCTGTTGTTAAGTGAATCAGTGCAGTTAAGTTAGTAACCTGGTTGTTAAGTGAATCTGGCTTCCCCGTTGACTTTGCTTGTCAGAAGGTTGCAAAAAGGGATCATGTGACCCCGGGAAACTGCAACCGTCATAAATATAAACCAGTTGCCACGTGTTTGAATTTTGATCACGTGACTACAGGAATGCTGCAACGGTCGTAAGTGGGGGGGGGGGGGAAATGGTCATAAGTCACTTTTTTCCAGTGCCGTTATAACTTTGAACATTCACTAAATGAATGGCTGTAAGTCAAGTCAATGGAAGTTCTTCTGTGAGAATTTTGGAAGCCTAAATTTAGGTGGAGAGGGTTAAAATAGTTTTGAGCACCAAGAGTGCAGCTTGGAATTGCAAGTGGGGATGGGAGGAGGAATTGTTTTTTATTTTTATCTATACTCTGTTTTATTGTTTGTAAGTCACCTAGAGTAGTGATGGCAAACCTTTTCGGTACCGAGTGCCCAAACCGGAACGCCCATGCAGGCGTGCGCCGGAGCGCTGGAAACCCAAAAACCAGCTGGACGGCACACACATGCCTGTTTTGTGGCTGGTTTTGGCTGTTTTTCGGGCCGTTTTCAGGCCATTTTTCAGGGCATTTTGGGGCCATTTTTCAGGGCATTTTTCAAAAAACAGCCCAAAAAACCGGTTTATATTTTGGCCATTTTTTTCTGCCATTTTCAGGCCATTTTTACACTGTTTTCAAGCTGTTTTTTGAAAAACGGCCCAAAAATTGCCTGAAAAATTGCCTGAAAACGGCTCAAAAATTGGCCCAGAAAATGGTCTGGTTTTTGGCAATTTTTTTGGCCATTTTTGGGGCCGTTTTCAGCCCGTTTATTGGGCCATTTTCAGGCTGTCAGGGTTGATCTCCTCTAGGAGTGACTGGTTTGATCGCCTTGCAGGCCAAGGGACTTGCATGATTATTGTTATTAGCTTGTTATTAGCTAGTTTTAGAAAATACATATTTCCCAAAAAGTTTCCACAATTTTGGCCACTACTGTATATTCCGCATGGAATTTTCTTCTTCAGGGCTGTGAGCAAAGAGTCCAGGTGGCCTGTGAAGAAGCAAGCAAATTAGGGAATATACCAGAATTGAGGGCCTGTTTCCCACAGCCCCATAGATGTCGCAACCCCTCGCTGCTTCCTTCCTTCTTCTTTTTTTCTCCTCAAGAACTAATGAAGGGCTCTTTGATGGACACGACACTCTGATTTTAAATAATGGAGAGTTTAATGGAATCATGAATAAATAGTAACAGATTTGTCTGTCAAGAATTAAATAGTGGGACTTCTGTGATTAATATCAGAAACTCATCCGAAATAGTTTTAGCCATTTCCTACAGGTGACATCTGTGCTTAAATATAATTTTCCTCTCCCTGTTCTGGCACGACTGTTAATTACTTACTCAATGTAGTTCAACATTTAGTTAATAAATATGTCAGGCTTTTACCCTGGCATTCTTTTCGCCCGAGTTGTGAATTTGCAATTAGTTTTAGATTTACTACATGGTGACAGACAGTGCTATATAAATAGAGGTTAAACACACAATTTACATATTAATTTCATGATTCATTTATTCAATGATTTATGTGGATATAGATTGTATTTAATCTCGGCGCTGTAGTTGTTTGAAGCATGACGGACGGAATCGCTACGCCGGGGTGGGCCGGTGCAGTAGCGCGAGTTGTATTGAGTGGCGAACACCAAAGAGACGAAGCCACTTACTGGAATTGTGTGGATGCGTTAAATTTAATGCTTGTACAGGAGGGGTTTACAATGGGAGGAAGGGGTGACACTTGGAACGCCCTGTAGATTTTTTTCTTCAAAGTTACTTTGAATATTGACAACGTTCTGTACAAACACTGCAAAATCTCCATTCCCGCCCCACTCCTGAGGGAAGGATATTGCAAAATCTCCATTCCCACCCCACTCTGGGACCAGCCAGAGATGGTATTTGCCAGTTCTCCGAACTACTCAAAATTTCTGCTACCGGTTCTCCAGAACCTGTCAGAACCTGCTGAATAGCACCCCTGCTGCAGGACTAACTCACTGCTCAATCCAGGAGTTTGATTCTGAGAGGCTCAAGGTTGACTCAGCCTTCCATCCTTCCGACGTCGGTAAAATGAGGACCCAGATTGTTGGGGGCAAGAGGCTGACTCTACAAACTGCTTAAAGAGGGCTGTAAAGCACTGTGAAGTGGTATTTAAGTCTTAAGTGTTATCGCTATTGCCCTAACATCTAGCACTGATGATCTTACCTAGTTTGGTAAAGAAATGTCTCCAAGAAAACCATCAAGAACCGAGAGCACCAGGGACCCACTGTTCTCCAACCTCACTGTGCAAACACCAAGTACTGATGATGTTACCCAGTTTGGTAAAGAAATGTCTGCAAGAAAATCACAGAAAGCACACTATGGACCCAACAATTCAACCCTGAGCTCCAAATACTTTCTTTTATTTGGAATCTTGAATGTTGAGGCAGTCAGGAATGTGAGGTAGATGCGAAATGAGTGAAGCTGCTGTATTGGTGTCTTCTATGAGTCCCATCCATTGAAATGACCCATACTACCACCACAAAATTGTGGGTGATATGTGCTAGTCGTTCCCAACTCTAGGGGATGGTGCTCATTTCCGTTTCAAAGCCGGAGAGCCAGCGCTGTCCAAAGACGTCTCCGTGGTCGTGTGACTGGCATGAGTAAATGCCAAAGGCGCACGGAACGCTGTTACCTTCCCACCAAAGGTGGTCCCTATTTTTCTACTTGCATTTTTTACCTGCTTTCGAACTGCTAAGTTGGCAGAAGCTGGGACAAGTAACGGGAACTCACCCCGTGACGCGGCGCTAGGGATTCGAACCGCTGAACTGCCGACCTTTGTGATCGACAAGCTCAGCATCTTAGCCAAAACAGTAGGTTGTTGAGAGTTTTGCCAAGCTGCAGTTAATCCAAACATTTCCTGTTAGGTCACAATGCATCTTCTGCTTTAAGCGGCTGTGGTTAATTTGCTGGACGGTTGGGTTGATTTGATCACTTTGGATTTGTAGAAATCGCCCGCTATTATTTAATGTCCTTTGACAAGTTGCAGATTGACGCCAGCCTCCTCTCGCTGGCACTTTAGGTTCTCCATATTTTTGAAAGAGGTTTTGAAATCAAGCTAACCACCCCCTGGACTTTCCGAAGAGAAAAAGGTGGGATTCATAACTCGTAAGATTGAATTTTCAAACCTTATTTCTCCGTCACTTATTCTTCTTCAAAAATCAATTTCTAGTATTGATTTTTTTTGTTTTTGTTTTTTAAAAAAAGAGCTGATTGTGAAGCTGAATCTGGCTTTTCCGAGCCCCTGGAATTGGAAGCTGCAAAGGAATGGACACAGTAGGAAACAACGCCAAGCAATATTTAAATGACACAATCCTGGCAAAAAATAGATATTGAGCCTGTCCATTATTTCTGCCCAAGAATAAAGGTACTTAAGGAAAGTAATTGTAAATGGCTCCTGACATTTGTTTTTTCAGAAATTATTTGCATCTGGTTTTCTGCATGGGAGATTTTTTTTTTTAAAAAAAACGTATTTTTGTTTTGTTAAACTATTTTGTTAAACTGAAAGAAGACAGGGTGATGAAGGAGAAAAAGAAATAGCAATTGAGAATTGAGTCCAACACCCAAGCCATGTAGATTTTACTAGCTTAAGGGCTTCAGGGCTCTTGATTTTGCAAAGGAAAAGCATAATTGGGGTCATTTAGAAAATGGCTTTAGTGATTTAATTTTTGAAGTGCCTGAGCTGTGAAAATTGTCAGTCAGAAGCGACCCAGCGATAAAACCCAGTTAATAGAAGCCATCATTGAATCTTGGTTTCACATTAGAACAGCTGCAAAACTCAAAGAGTTGGTTCGCTCCATGGGAAGTCGTTGTAAGGCCGTCATTCATGCTAAAGGTTACCCAAATAAGTATTAACTGACATGGTGATGATTTTTGCATATCTCGTTTTTTCTACGTGTTTCACTTTTCTTCTTTATACTGTAACTGCTATTCTAATAGCAAATCCTTCATAAAAGTGATTGCATTGCATTCTTGATTAAATGATCTTTCCATTGATATATAATTTTATGGTACTACTCAAAAAAAAAAAAGTGTTGTTATTAGCTAGTTTTAGAAAATAGACTTTTCCCAAAAGGTTTCCACAATTTTGGCCACTACTGTATGGGGTCCCAAATGGGGAGGTCTTTAACTGAATGCCACTTAAGGATAGATCATGATAACTGAGGAAGCTTCTCGTCTCAGAAGCAAAATAGCTTCAAGGAAAAGCAAAGTAAGTCCAGTTGCCTCTTGAAAAAACATCTTTGGGGCAACCATGACCTGGATGACTGAGAACCTCCATAGATATTATGATAATCACCTTTTCCAGATTCTGGAAAAGCACAATATCGAAACCTGACAAAGGTTTTTTTGAACAAGGTTGTGGCACTTCATCTTCCATTGGCCATTGGGAGCTTGACAAGCGATTAAAGATAATAAGAATCCAAAAAACATTTGGAAGGGCTCAAGGATCAGTATTCCTGTATTTTAAAAGAAGAAGATTATATGATTTATCCTTTCTAGCGTCTTAATCGTCCAGGTCCTGGTTATCCTGAAGATGGTTTTTCTAAAGAGCAAGTGAACTTTCTTGGCTCTCCCACTCCCTTGAAAATGTTTTGCTTCTCATTCAAGTAGCAAATTTCACCAAAAATATGTTTGCAAAGCTGTGAGCTGAATTTTGGGTTACTTTTTAACTCTTGACCTATTCTTATAGAATACATGTAGGAGAGGCTAAAGAAACTAAGAGAGGAAAGGGGATATTTCCAAACATATGGACTAAAAAGCAGATGGACATTTCAAAGTCATTTGTCGGTGAAGGATGGATGGATGGATGGATGGGTAGATAGGTAGGTAGTTAGGTAGATATAGTAGGTAGGTGGGTAGGTAGGTAGGTAGGTAGAGATAGATAGATAGATAAACAGACAGAGAAAAAGAGAGAAAGAAATAGATAGCTAGACAAGGTAGCTAGCTAGGTAGACAGACAGACAGACAGAAAGAGAGGAAGAAAGAGATAAACAGACAGAAAGAAAGAGAAAGAGATAGAGACAGACAGAGAAAGAGAGAGATAAACAGAAAGAAAGAGAAAGAGATAAAAGACAGAAAGAGAGAGAGAGACAGAAAGAAAGAGAAAGAGATAAAAGACAGAAAGAGAGAGAGATAGACAGAAAGGGAAAGATAGATAGATGATAGAGATAGATAGATAGATAGATAGACAGACAGACAGACAGACAGACAGACAGAAAGATAGATAGATAGGTAGACGACAGACAGATAGATAAACAGACAGAAAAAGAGATAGATAGATAGATAGATAGATAGATAGATAGATAGATAGATAGACAGAGAAAGAGAGAGAGAGAGAAAGAGAGAGAGAAGGTAGGTAGGTAGATAGATCTTTTGCTGTATTATTGTATTAACTTTTTTCTAATCTCCAAATATTTGAATTTGTTGAAAGTTTGACAGACAGCAATGCTTAAGTTTGATCATTAATGCAACATTTGATTAAAAGCTTGATTTATATACATATCTGTATTTAGTTTAAGGTAGTAAGGTTAAAATACCTGCTCTCCAGAGAGTTTGACTTGATATCTTCATATTGCTAGATGGTTCAAATCTATATGAACAGCTGGTGTTTTTTTCCCAGATTACATCTGAACACTGAGTTCACACGTTGACTTACGGTTTGTTTTAACTGTGGCCTGTTGATGGTCAGAGTGTTTGGAGGGCTTGATTATAAAGGCTGGAGATCCACATGATCAATGATCCAAAAACTGTGTTTCTTCCTAGAACTTTGTCCCAGTTGCAAAGCTGTTTCAAGAACATTTTGTCCTTAAAATCAAAATCTATACACATTAATGATCCATTCAATTATTGCTAATATTTAAGCCCTTTTCCAAAATGTATTTTAGGGGACAAAGGAGAGTTTTGATGAATGATGAATTAGAAATTGTTATAAGGATTAGCAAACGTGGCATTCTGCATATGAACTAGGAGATACTTGCCTGGTGAGATAACATTTCCACAATCATTTGTTACACAAAATACGGGGACATCACACATCCTTATCTCATTCCTTGTTTGATGTTGAACTATTTACTATGCATTGCATTGACTTCCATGCATGCTTTGCTTCCATTATCTATAGCTCTTACCACATTAAGCAATCAACCTCCAACTCCATATTTGTGTATCTTATTGATCAACATACATTTTATGTTGATTGACATAAACCTACATTTTTATTGATCCGCATATAGTTTAGAATTTCCTTCTCCTTTTACATGTAAAACCAGAATCGGGCATCAACTTTTGGAGGTGTCTGAGATTGCATCCAAGTTTTGGATGATGCCTTAACATTTTGTGATTGCGGAAGGGGTTTTGAGCACAGATAAATCCACATTTTTGTTAAGTTTCCTTCCTTCCTTCCTTCCTTCCTTCCTTCCTTCCTTCCTTCCTTTCTTTCTTTTTCTTTCTTCCTTCCTTCCCCCCTCTCTTTCTTTCTTTCTTTCTTTCTTTCTTTCTTTCTTTCTTTCTTTTTCTTTCTTCCTTCCTTCCCCCCTCCCTTTCTTTCTTTCTTTCTTTCTTTCTTTTTCCTTCCTTCCATCCTTCCTTCCCATCTTTCTTTCTTTCTTTCTTTCTTTCTTTCTTTCTTTCTTTCTTTCTTTCTTTCTTTCTTTCTTCTTCCTTCCTTCCTTCCATCCTTCCATCCCACCTTCCTTCCTTCCTTCCTTCCTTCCTTCCTTCCTTCCTTTCTTTCTTTCTTTCTTTCTTTTTTTCTTTCTTTCTTTCTTTCTTTTTTTCTTTCTTCTTCCTTCCTTCCTTCCTTCCATCCTTCCTTCCCACCTTTCTTTTCTTTTCTTTTCTTTTCTTTTCTTTTCTTTTCTTTTCTTTTCTTTCCTTTCCTTTCCTTTCCTTTCCTTTCCTTTCCTTTCCTTTCCTTTCCTTTCCTTTCCTTTCCTTTCCTTTCCTTTCCTTTTTTGAGCAATTGACTTGTCCAGATGTTACATCAATCAACTCCAGCAGCTGACATGGGTAAACCTTTGAAAGATATAAATAATTCCAAAGAAAATATATTGGTTCTCTTGCTTGCCCTTTACCACCCTGGTGTCTTCCAGATGTTTTGAGATTTCAATCCATTGGCTTACCTTGTTGCTTTTATGAATGTGTTCATTTTTAGAAAGGGGAAAAATTCTTCAACGCGTTGCTTGATTGAAGGAAGATTTGATTTGTTAGCTGATGAATTAGAGATAGATCCAGAACTGGGTTTTGCAGACTTTCTAAGAAAACAATTTTCTTGCTGGACTCCTAATTATTTAAGTTCTTTTAAAGTTTTATTTTAATCTTTTAAGTTTATTTAAGAGCCTTGGTAGTACAGTGGTCTAAGGCACCCTGTTATTAAGCTGGTTATTAAGACCAGCTGCCTGCAATTACTGCAGGTTCGAATCTTGCCAGGCTCAAGGTTGACTCAGCCTTCCATCCTTTCTAAGGTAGGTAAATTGAGGACCCAGTTTGTGGGGGCAATAAGCTGACTTTGTATAAATATACAAAAGGATGAAGGCTATTGCTGAGCACATTGTAAGCTGCCCTGAGTCTCCAGAGAAGGGCGGCATATAAATCAAATTTAAAAAAAAAAAAAGTTCTAATTCTTTTTCATGAGATGAATGTAAAATCCACTGATCTTGGGGTGGTGGAAGAATAGGCGTCTTTCTCTCCATACTTTGGGCCTTTTGTTGAAGTTGCAGAGCCTGAATCGAAGTTTGAAAAGCTTTCTTTAAGAAGATAGAGATGTAGATTGAAAAGTCAGAATTTCCTAATGGGGGGGCATGACTTTAACAATATATATCTCTTGTACGTGCTGTTGTTCATTGTAATGTAGACTATGGTGTCCAGTGGTGAAATCTAAAATTTGTTACTACCAGTTCTGTGGGCGTGGCTTGGTGGGGGAGATAATGTGACTGGGTGGGCGTGGCCAATTTTTTTTTAAACTTTTAAAATCATTTTTTCTACAACCTCTTTGGAGAAGAGATTGTAAAAAATGCTTTCGAAAGGCTCTGACGATCTCAGCTGAGTTGCCTGACCGGCAGAGGCTTTTTTCAAAAGCCTTTGCTGATCAGGCAACTCAGCTGGGATCGTCAGAGGCATATAAAAGAAAAAAAGGGTTTTTTTCTTTTAAAAGCCTTTGACGATCCCAGCCGAGCCGCGTGATCGTCAGAGGCTTTTTTTTTTTTTTTACTTTTAAAAGCATTTTTTGGCCGAAGAGGTTGTAGAAAAAAATACTTTTAAAAGTAAAAAAAAAAAAAGCCTCTGATGATTGTGCGTCTCAGCACAATCTGGGGGGGGGGACAGGGATTTTTGCTACCAGTTCTCCGAACCATCTGCCTCCATCGCTACCGGATCGGGGGATCCGGTCCGAACCAGGAGCATTTCACCCCGATGGTGTCCCAAAGGCATTTTTCAAAAGGCAACTGGACTTTTCTTCATTTTTTCCTTGAAGACGTTTCGCTTCTCATCCAAGAAGCTTTTTCGGTTCAGTTCTTAGAACTGAGCAAGCTCTTTGGATGAGAAGCAAAAATGTTTTCAAAGGAAAAAAACGAAGAAAGTCCAGTTGCCTTTTGAAAAGCATCTTCTGGACAACCATGACTTGGATGATTGAGAATTGTGTATTGTGGTTGACATACAGTAGTCATGAACTCATATCAGACAAAGGAGGCCCATCAAAATAATATCTTCTTGTACAGTTTCCTGGTTTATAAAATCACAGAACTATCTCCTTTGTCTTCATTTATTGATAAGGGTATTTATTTATCATTTCCCTCAGATAAATCACCTGCTAAGAATAATCAGGGTAGCGTCCTCCCTTAACTTGAGACTTTTTTCTCCACAAGTGTTGGGTGCTGAAGTAAGAACCACTCAGTTTCTCATCTAAAGATTCTCAACCCCAACTCTTCGCCATCTTTTATGAGAACTCTCCTAATTATAGCTTTTTAATTAGCACAAGTCGTTAGTTTCTGATTAGTTTACAGAAGAATAAGGACTGGAGAGGATTATTTCTCCTTAATAAGGCTTCTTGATTTGAATCTTAAACATTTAGACTTCTTGGGGTGGGGTGAAGACGGTATAAAGAGAGTTACATGAGTTCTATGAAAGAGTCACAGATTCATCTTCAGCATTTTTGTTCTAGTATGATCCACTTCAAGAACGAAGTAGCAGATAGGATAGGACCTATCTAGGGTAAGAACTAAGGGACGTGGTGGCTCACTGGCTAAGATGCTGAGCTTGTCGATCGATAGGTCGGCAATTCAGCGGTTCGAATCCCTAGCGCTGCGTAATGGGGTGAGCTCCCATGACTTGTCCCAGCTTCTGCCAACTTAGCAGTTCGAAAGCACGTAAAAAATGCAAGTAGAAAAATAGGGACAACCTTTGGTGGGAAGGTAACAGCGTTCTGTGCGCCCTTGGTGTTTAGTCATGCCGGCCACATGACCATGGAGTGAAATCTGTTGTAGCTCTGGGGGCACAAGTGGTGCATCACTCCTTTCATCGTCCTTGCAAGTGTTTGTGTGTACAAGGAGTGCACATGCCCTTGCTGTTTAGCAAAAAAATGGAAAATTGTGCCCAATAGCACAATAGCAATAGCACCTAGACTTATATACCGCTTCACAGTGCTTTACAGCTCTCTCTGTGCAGTTTATAGAGTCAGCATATTGCAAACCCCAACAATCTGGGTCCTCATTTTACTGACCTCGGAAGGATGGAAGGCTGAGTCAACCTTGAGCCGCTCAGGATTGAACTGCTGGCTATGGGCAGAGTTAGCCTGAAATACTGCATTCTAACCACTGGGAAGGGAGGGAGGGAGGGAGGGAGGGAGGGAGGAAGGGAAGGAAGGACAACAGCGCTTAGACTTATATACCGCTTCACAGTGCTTTACAGCTCTCTCTAAGCAGTTTACAGAGTCAACATATTGTCCCCAACAATCTGCTTCCTCATTTTACCGACCTTGGAAGGATGGAAGGCTGAGTCAACCTTGAGCCTGGCTCAAGGAAGGAAGGAAGGAAGGAAGGAAGGAAGGAAGGAAGGACAATAGCATTAGCAATAGCACTTAGACTTATATACCGCTTCATAATGCTTTACAGCCCTCTCTAAGCGGATTGTAGAGTCAGCATATTTTCCCCAATAATCTGGCTCCTCATTTTACCAACCTCGGAAGGACGGAAGGCTGAGTCAACCTTGAGCCTGGTGAGATACGATCTGCCAAATCGCAGTCAGCCGGCAGTCAGCAGAAGTAGCCTGCAGTTCTGCACTCTAACCACTGCGCCACCACGGCTCAATGCTGCACCACTCCAATGTTGATTGGAGTTAAATGGACTTAAGACACTTTCCCACTTTACACAACCCCGTGCACCCCAGCCATAAGGGGGGGGGAAACACCTCTTATCAGAAAAAAAACACCAGTCTCGTTTTTGGTCTGCATTAACATATTCGAGGATGCTTGTTCTTGATAACTTACGTGCATTTTGAATTTAGACATCCATTTGCTATATTTCTTAGACTTTCCTTCAGGGATCATTATTCTACTGCATCCAGCACAGGAAGTTTCAAGGTCAGCATTACTTGAACAGTTGTAATAGTCCCAACAGAAAGATAAATATATATTGACTGTAGCTGAAGCTGCGGATCTTGCGGTAGCTGAAGGTCAACGACCCTCTGAGGTGCTCCTCAACCTTCAGATGTCTATAGGTTAAATCGCTGATGAATTGCTCTTACAGGGGAGAGGAAATGCATTGGATGCAACATTGAACATTAGAAGGTAGGTCTGTCCATGAAAAATCACGGGGAAAGGCTGAACAGGGAAAACAGAAACAGCCTTTCCCTATTTATACTCACAGGAACTTCAGAATCCGTTTATTTTGATGCATCTTTACACCATTCTTCTGGCCCAGGAATAAATAATTACCAGAGCAAATTTGAAACCATAAACAAAGGTAGTGCTCGACTTATACAACAGTTGTCTTACTGCTCATTAAAAGTTACAAGAGCCTGGTGGTGCAGTGGACTAAACTACTGTTAAAGTAGTATTTAGCTGCCAGCTGCCTGCAATTACTGCAAGTTCAAATCTCACCACGCTCAAGGTTGACTCAGCCTTCCATCCTTCCGAGGTAGGTAAAATGAGGAGCCGGTTTGTAGGGGCAATAAGGGAGATGGGACGGATGCCTCCTTCAGCATCCTGCCGGCCAAAACCTGCGGTTCCCCCATGCCTCGTTTTTGCCCGCCTTCAGCACTCTGCCGGCCAAAAAAAAAAAAAACGGGCCAAAAATGGGCTGTTTTCGGCCAGCAGAAGCACCGTGGGCTGGTCCTTTGATACTTCCAGGCCAGCCCCATGGGAAGGATTTAAGCATTCTGTGGGCCAAATGCAGCCCACGGGCCTTGCGTCCTCTAAGCTGTATAAATGTGGAATCTGGTAATAAAACTTCCATGTTCAGGGGCTCTCAATCCATCAGATGCTAGAGAATGAAAAAAAATATGTGATTTTCTACGTGAGACAGAAAACACAGAGAAGGAACTTGTTCAAGTTTCTACAAGTATAGATTTAATTTTAGTGTTCGCACTGAAAAATAGAGTACTTTGTGGTTTTGAATGCTCCAACACTGGAAGTCTTTAAGAAGATCTTGGATAACCATTTGTCTGAAGAGATGTAGAGTTTCCTGCCTAAGCAGGGGGTTGGACTAGAAGACCTCCAAGGTCCCTTCCAACTCTGTTATTCTGTTCTATTTCTCTAGAATTTCCTTCCTTCCATTCAGTCATATCTGTCTGACTTCTTCTGCAAGGGTCTTGAAGTCAAGGTATGTCATTCTTTGAGGGATTGTCACACAGACACACAAGTCCTCAAATCCATCAGAGTTGTCACTGCGACACAATAGCACGAGCCAGTGAAAAGTGACATTGGTCAGAGTTTACATCGCCTTACTCGCAACCGAGATTATTTTTATATACGTGAAATATATTTAGACCCAAGTTTTTTTTTTTAAGAATTTATGATTATTTTTTTTTAATGTTCCTCTTTTTCTTTTTAGAACTCCGGGAGGAAAAAAAAAATACCCTTGAATTACAAAGAGGCTGCAGTATGGTCAAAGATAGTCTTAACTAGCTGTCAGTCAAAAAGAGAAATTTGTTGAGACACTTAATTACAAGATAATGTAGTCATCAAAATGTTGTTGTGGTAACTGACAGCTCATTTTGGACGGAAAGCTTAGCACACCCTCCCTTGGGGTCAAAGATGCAGCAAGGTTAACTTAGTAATGACAAGTCTTTTATTATCGCATTATGACATTGAAAAAAAATTGCAATTATACTAATAAATTAATAACAGTAATAAAGTGACAGTTATAATTGCATAATATACATGTTGTCAACTACCTTTTGGTGACATGGCTTGAATTTTTATTTTAGAGGCATCTTGCATTAATTCACTCCAGGCAGCACAAAGATTTTCCTCTTTGTCAATCTTTCAGATGCACAGAATAGCAAAGCAATTTCTACAATTGAGTGAAGGATAACTCAATAAGTACTGAATCCAATTCAGACAGTAGCAGCCCTTAACAGGTGTGGGGCAATTTCAGAAACGTGGTTTAGTAGTTGGTGGGAGGCCAGAAGGTCTTAGGGGCAGGGCTGGGCTTCAAAAATTTTAGCAAGGGGTTCTCTGCCTGGTTGCTGGGTGGGTGTGGACATGGTTGGCGTGGCCTAGTCGGTCTCCTGCACCACGGTTTTCCCTCCCCAGGCTCCGGAGGCTTACCTTGAGCCTCCGGAGGGCAAAAACAGCTTCCCCAGGCTCTGGAGGCCCTCAAACTCCCCAAACTTCCAGTAGGCCCGTTTTTTGCCCTTCCCAAGCCTCTGTGTGTATCCTGTATCCAAAATGGATCACGTGGAGACTCCTGGGAGTGGTGGTGTGGGTGGCGCCAGCCAGAAGTGGGATTTGGGGGTTCTCCGAACTGCACAGAATCTTAGCTAGAGGTTCTTTCGAACCCTTGCGAACCCCCAGCAGCCCACACCTGGTTTTAGGGCAGAAGGCTGGATTGGGAAATTGTGGGAGAAAGAGTAGCAGCACCTAGGGTGGAGTTAAAAGAGGGAATCAGCTTAGAATCCCTATGTAGCCACAAGCTAACTAAGTCCAACCTTCCTTGAATTCCATTGACCCATATCTAATTCCTACCAGGTGCTAACTGTTAAATTGGAAGATTCCTATCCATTGGCTGTTTAGTAATAAATCAATTTAATTGAATCTTCATGTGTGGACTTGGTCTTTCAGGTAGGAGTTGAGAAACATCTTGGAGAAGGGCAGTGGCACTTCCATGTGGCTGCAAAGACACATGGATTATATATCTTTGGAATCATCAAAAGCTCAACTTTGGTGAAGAAATATTTATCTTTGCTAACAGACGTTAATATTTTCCATACTTGCGTGTTCCTGGCCCTGTGACCGTATGGAGGTTTTGATCCACCATTCCACCTATTCCCTTTGCTTTGTTCCCTGATTTTTGTTAGAGTCAAGGAACAACATGTTATGAATCATTCCTTTCCATTGCCACTTATTGTCCCTGGGATGTAGAAAGGATTGTCCTTCTGCGGGCTGGCCTCAAAAATGACCCATCTCAAAAGGTGTATTTAAACTTTTATTTTTAAAGATGGAATTACAAGGTTTTAATCATGTTTGATTTAGTAAGACGGTGGTGTTGACTTCAGATACTATTTCTGGAGCCCAAATGTAGGTTACAGAGAAACACAAAGTGTGCAATCTGCTTTAGTTTTGGGTTTGGGGTTCAGGTGTTATCTTCTAGGAGAAGTTGAAGAGGTAACACTTGGTTGACCTTGTGGAAAACTTCCATAGCGTTGAGTTCATCAAAGAAAGGGATCTTGATTGGATGTCTTCTTCTATCAGGAAGTTCTTGCAGCTGTGATGGTTCAGTTGTGTGTCCCTGCACTGGAACTCATGAAGAAGTGTTGGATAAATCAAGACAGTTGTCTCTGCAGCAGCTATTCTCCTCTCTACTTCCACCTAGGAGAAAATTCAGCTGCCAAGCCTTATAAAATATGAGCCTTCTGTTCTAATTCGGGAATTAAGTTTGCAAAGATACATGTACCTCCGTGGTCCCTGCCAACTGCTTGCAGAAGATAACCCGTTACATGGGGAATTGGCAGAGTTTTTAAAATTATTTTTAGCGTTTGCTTACTCAGAGAGAAAATATAAATGAATTTTAGTCAACAAGAGCATCTCTTTTTTGCCTAACCTTGAAGACCATGGCAAAGATCCAGTGTATTTCATAGAGTCAGATGTTGCTTCATTTCTGTTCTGGCTGGATGGAAGCAAGTCCGTAGAGATAGATAAGTTTGGTCTAAGCAGAATTTAAAAATAGGGGGGAAAAATAGCATAGACAAAAGGCACTTTGCAAGGATGTAACAAGTTACGATTTCAGAATACTTGTAGTAATTAGGAGTAGTAACTTCCTGTGTTCCAAATATGGAGAACTTTGGCTGATTCAATAAATAAATAAATAAAAGACCACCAGTCCTAAACTATGGTTTGCTTGTATCTTTGGAAGCTTAAATTATGGTTTGCATTTGCAGTTGTGCTTCGTGCAATCTTCCATTAAGCCTGGCTTGTGAAACACTCTGATGATGATGTATGAAGATGGAAGGGTTTTTTTGGGTGTACGGAGTGACTTCAACCACTAGCTAATAGTGTAGCTAATTATAGCTAATTCGATAAAATGTGATAATGCAACTCTACCTTAAAATGTTGGGGGAAACATAGAATAGGACTAGGACTAGGACTAGGACAACAAGACAAGACGACAAGACAAGACCAAGACCAAGACCAAGACCAAGACCAAGACCAAGACGGAGTTGGAAGGGACCTTGGAGGTCTTCTAGTCCAACCCCCTGATTAGGCAGGAAACCCTACACCACTTCAGGCAAATAGTTATCCAACATTTTCTTTAAAACTTCCAGTGTTGGAGCATTCACAACTTCTGGAGGCAAGTTGTTCCACTGATTAATTGTTCTAACTGACAGGAAATTTCTCCTTAGTCCTAAATTGCTTCTCTCCTTGATTAGTTTCCACCCATTGCTTCTTGTCCTGCCCTCAGGTGCTTTGGAGAATAGCTTGACTCCCTCTTCTTTGGGGCAGTCCCTGAAATATTGGAACACTGCTATTATGTCACCCCTAGTCCTTCTTTTCATTCAACTAGACACACCCAATTCCAGCAACCGTTCTTCGTATGTTTTAGCCTCCAGTCCCCTAATCATCTTTGTTGCTCTTCTCTGCACTCTTTCTAGAGTCTCCACATCTTTTTTACATCGTGGCGACCAAAACTGGATGCCATATTCCAAGTGAGGCCTTACCAAGGCATCATAAAGTGGTATTAACACTTCCCATGATCTTGATTCTATCCTTCTGTTTATGCAGCCTAGAACTGTGTTGGCTTTTTTGGCTGCTGCTGCACACTGCTGGATCATATTTAAATGGTTGTCTACTAGGACTCCAAGATCCCTCTCACAGTTACTACTGTTGAGCGAGGTACCACATATACTGTAGCTGTGCATTTTGTTTTTCTTGCCTAAATGTAGAACCTCATTTTTTTCACCGTTTAATTTCATTTCGTTAGATAGCGCCCAATGTTCAAGTCTGTCCAGATCCTTCTGTATCTTGAGCCTATCTTCCGGAGTGTTGGCTATTCCTGCTAGCTCGGTGTCGTCTGGAAGGTGGAAATCAAGTCACTGGTTGGAATCCTAAGCCCTGGAATCTACAGGACTTCATTGTTGCAAACATTGTGGTAACCTTTCAAGTTACGTTAAAAGAGTTGGATTTCAGGAAGAGCCACAAAACTTTTTTTTTTTTTAATTTTCTCATTCTTTCAACTGTGATTGTTAGACCAACTTTTCTTCCTGGTGGCATCTGTACGCTTCTCTCTTCTTTCATGGCTTCCATTATGGTCGATCTCAAGAGAGTGCTTAGGAAAGGTCACCATCTGTGTGCGTGGGGAGGAGGAGGAGGAAGAGGAGGAGGAGGAGGAGGAGGAGGAGGAGGAGGAGGAGGAGGAGGAGGAGAGGTGTGGCTGTCCCTATCATAAGCTGAGGATTTTCTGATATTGAGGAAAAACACAGAAATGGCAGCATCCAAGGCAGTGGTGAAATGCACTACTGGTTGCCACTGGTTTGCTGCCTGCGCATGCATGGCTTGCGCCAGATACGTGCTGCATGCACGCATGCACACCAGACACATACTGCATGCACATGCACGATCCGCACCAAACTCACGCTTTTGGATTTCCTGCTTTTTTTTTTTTTTTAACTTTTTAAAGCATTTTTAACTACCGGTTTGGGCGAACCGGCCCGAACCGGTAGCATTTCACCTCTGATCCAAGGGGATGAACGAATAACAGAAATCCCTTCAATGTATTTGAAAACAGTTTGCAAATGGGGGTTCTTAAGCGTCCCCCAGGTTTTTCCCCTTGCTCTGTTTTAGTTTGGAAAGGGAGACCCTGTACCTCTGACCCTGGGAGAGCTGAGGAATATAATTCAGTGACAATTGGCTGACGGAAACATCCCTTTTCTACCTCTCGTAGAAGATGGGGAAGACTGGTAGAAAAAGCCAAACGACTTTTTGTTGTTTGAACTAGTCATAGATCTGATTCACTTGCAATGTGGCTGGAGAATTCTGGGATTTGAAGTCCGCAAGTCTTAAAGCTGCCAAGTTAGAAGACCTCTGGGTTAGAAGATGGGAACTTCATATTTTTTGCCCGGTTTTTCAAATTGTCCACTTTTAATTTCTGAACCGCAATTAGATACATCATTTCCCTACCGTTCCCTTGCCCCACCTTTTCTCCCTGCTTTTTCTGGTGAGCAATTAGAAGGGGTTGAGTGAATAAGGTTAGTATTGCTCCATCTATATTACTCTGATGGATGGAGCTATTAGATAAAGACAAACGAATTCCTCATTACCTGCCTGCCTCATTTCTGCTCTTTGCCCTGGAGAAGATCAGCATAAAAGATCAGTCTGTTATTGAGAAACTGCTGGACAAATATTGAGCATATGCAGCCAAAAAAGAACAATCAAAAAAATAAACCAAAGGACAACTGCCCGTCACGAGAATCAGAGTTTGGGGTGTGATGGAACAAGCCAACTAAGCCTGACTGTTTCTTGGAGATGGACCTGGTCTTATGAAGCTTGACTCAAGGATGTCAGTGAGTTTCTTTGACCTTTGAGCTTCTTGTGTTTGGTCCACATGGTTAGTGGCTGTCAGATTTTAGCTCTCTTCTCTAGACCACTATTTCTCAACCATGGCAACTTTAAGATGGATGTCTATGGAGATTCTGTATCTTTTGGGTTGTCCCAAAAGTGCTTTTCTTCAAAAGACAACAGAACTTCCTTGGTTTTTCTTTTTGAAAATGTTTTGCTTCTCATCCAAGAAACTTCTTCAGTTCTGTATTCCTGCACCATTCGAAAGATGTTTATTTATTTATTTTATTTATTTATTTGTCAAGCATATATAAGATAACAGATAAAAGTATAAACATGATTTTGAATACATGAAAAGGATACGAGTAAAAAGGGACATTAGGACAGGGATGGTAGGCACGTTGGTGCACTTATGCACGCCCCTTACAGACCTCTTAGGAATGGGGTGAGGTCAACAGTAGACAGTTTAAGGTTAAAGTTTTGGGGGTTTGGGGAAGAAACCACAGAGTCAGGTAGTGCATTCCAGGCATTGACCACTCTGTAGCTGAAGTCGTATTTTCTGCAATCAAGTTTGGAGCGGTTTACCTTAAGTTTGTATCTATTGTGTGCTAGTGTATTATTGTGGTTGAAGCTGAAGTAGTCATTGACAGGTAGGACATTGTAGTAGATAACTTTATGTACTATGCTTAGGTCAGACCGAAGGCGGCGTAGTTCTAAGTTGTCTAAGCCCAAAATTTCAAGTCTGGTGGCATAAGGTATTCTGTTTCTCCTGAAATATCTCTGGACTTTCTCAATTGTATTAATGTCTGATATGCAGTGCGGGTTCCGGACAGATGAGCTGTATTCGAGAATTGGTCTAGCAAATGTTTTGTATGCTCTAGTTAGTAGTACAATATTAACAGAGAAGAAGCTATGCAAGATTAGGTTAACAACTCTTAATGCCTTTTTGGCAGTGTTGTTACAGTGGGTTCTGGCACTTAGATCATAAGAGATGAGTACTCCAAGGTCCTTGACAGAATGTGGGTTGTCTACAAGGGCCGAACTGAAGAAGCTTCTTGGGTGAGAAGCAAAGTCTTTTCAAAGAAAAAAAATACATGAAAGTCTGGTTGCCTTTTGGAAAAAGCACTTTTAGGACTTTAAGATTCATGGACTTTTAAGATGAGAGGACCTGCTGATTGGGGAATTCTGAGAGTTAAGTCCACCCGTCTTAAAATTGCCAAGGTTGAGAAACATGGTTTTAGAAATCCATCTTAGAAGAGAGAATGAATATTATCTTCTAGTGTGCATCTTTGCTGATGTACAGTTATGGTGTCTAAGACATTCAGCGCGTCTTCTCTTGGGCATTTATTTATTTATTATACTTGTGCCCTGAAAAATAAGTGATGTTGCCCAGGGGAACGGCAGCATTTTAAGATCATTAACAACATCCATAGTAACAGCATCATAAGAATGATGGAAACCATAAAAAAGCCGTTAATCAATAGCGCTGGAAAGATAAAATATATAATCCATTTTTTTCCCAGAGTGGAATGGGCATTTAAACTGACTTATAAATTACAGAAATTCCAAGGAGATCAAGCGTCTTCTTGCTTGCCATTATGAAGTCTACAGTGGGCATCAAAGGCTTCTTTGGGGAGGACGCTTCCTAAACAGAGTCTCATAACTAAAAAAAAAAAAATTGTTCTCTGAAATGATCTCACTACAGTTGCGAGATGCTTGCGAAATGCCTGGACAGATCCATAAATCTCATATTTTGGTGTGAATCTCCTGAACAGTTGATATTCCATGATGCATCACTTGCCAGAATTGCATCACTAAAGGTACCAAGCTTTGCTCACACAACATCTCACCCTAATTATCAAGGTCTTGTTTTGAACAAGCAATAAGAAATGTGACACTCCATGCATCCAGTGGAAGGGAGTTGCAGTTCATGAAAGCCATATGCCTTTTAAGAACATTTAGCAATAGCACTTACAATTATAGACCGCTTCACAGTGCTTTTATAGCTCTCTCTAAGCGGTTTACAGAGTGAGCCTATTGCCCCCAAGAATCTGGGTCCTCATTTTACCCACCTCAGAAGGATGGAAGGCTGAGTCAACCTTGAGCCAGTCAGGATCGAACTGCTGGCAATGGGCAGAGTTAACTATAGCAACAGCAATAGCAATAGCACTTAGACTTATATACCGCTTCACAGTGCTTTTACAGCTCTCCCTAAGTGGTTTACAGAGTCAGCCTCTTGCCCCCCACAATCTGGCTCCTCATTTTACCGACCTCGGAAGGATGGAAGGCTGAGTCAACCTTGAACCGGTCAGGATCGAACTGCTGGCAGTGGGCAGAGTTAACTATAGCAACAGTAATAGCAATAGCACTTAGACTTATATACCGCTTCACAGTGCTTTTACAGCTCTCCCTAAGTGGTTTACAGAGTCAGCCTCTTGCCCCCCACAATCTGGCTCCTCATTTTACCAACCTCGGAAGGATGGAAGGCTGAGTCAACCTTGAGCCTGGTGAGATTCGAACTGCCAAATTTCAGGCAGCCGGCAGTCAACAGAAGTAGCCTGCAGTACTGCATTCTAACCACTGAGCCACTGCGGCTCATTTGCTAATCACAGAAAGTGCTATTAGGCCCCTGATTTTTCAGACCATCAGAAATAATCAACATTAGGAGAAACCTGTGTACAGAAATACAATTTTCCCCCCGTTCCTATGTAAGGAGTGATAAATAAATATAACAAAAGGATTTTCATATACGTTTTTGTGACGTCTTTGGGAATCACTCTTAAGATAAGCCTGCATGAGCTTGTTGGTGGGCGAGGAAGGAGAAGAATGAAGTGGTTTGCTGGAGGCCACCGGGACTCCTTCGTGAAGCCGACTTGTTTGATTGTAATTGCGCCGTGACAAATATGGATCAGTGGTTTGCTGTCATCCTGGGGAGATATTTGAAAAGGCTGATTGTAATTCTTCCGCTTAACAGACTAATAGAAGCTTTATTTTCTCTTCCTGTACTTGTATAGCAATAGCAATGGCATTTAGACTTATATACCTCTTCACAGTGCTTTACAGCCCTCTCTTAAGGGCAGAATTAGCCTGCAACATTGCATTTTAACCACTGGGAGGGAGGGAGGGAGGAAGGAAGGAAGGAAGGAAGGAAGGAAGGAAGGAAGGGAGGGAGGGCAATAGCACTTAGACTTATATACCACTTCACAGTGCTTTTCAGCCCTCTTTAAACAGTTTACAGAGTTAGCATCTTGCCCCCAACAATCTGGGTCCTCATTTTACCCACCTCGGAAGGATGGAAGGGTGAGTCAAACCTTGAGCTGGTCATGATTGAACTGGTGGCTGTGGGCAGAGGAAGGAAGGAAGGAAGGAAGGAAAGGGAGGGAGGGAGGGAGGGAGGGAGGAAGGAAGGAAGGAAGGAAGGAAGGAAGGAAGGAAGGAAGGAAGGAAGGAAGGCCAAGTCAACCTTGAGCCTGGTGAGACCCGAATTGCCAAACTGCTGGCAGCGGGTGATCAGCAGAAGTAGCCTGCAGTACTGCATTCTAACCACTGCGCCACCGCGGTATCCCTTGAATGCTCAACTCAGCTCAGCTCATCAGCTCAAAGTACTGGAAGGACGTCGAGATAATATTATTCTCCGGGCTGTTTTGGAAAGAGTGTGGACAGGCTTGTTTGGGGTTCCGCTAGAGTAGAGATGGGAGGGTCCCAGCTTGAGGGTGACCCCCTCCCCTGCAAAATGGACAGGAGATCAGCTCATCTGGCCAACTCCAATGGACAACTCTCCAGTGGGTAGCTGGGAGGCAGTTGGGTGGATGGATGGAAAAAAGGGAACTGCACTATTGTTCCTATTTGTTAGCATCTCGTGGTTAAGAGAAATACCCTAATAACCGGTGAGATTATTGGGATGGGTGTTGCCTACTTCAATACAGGTAGTCCTCGACTTACAACACTTCTTTTAGCAACTGTTCAAAGTTACAACGGCACTGAAAAAAGTGACTTATGACCATTGCAGCATCCTTATGGTCAGGTGATGTATATTTGGATGCTTGACAACTGACTCACGGTTTATGACGGTCGCAGAGTCCCGGGGGAGTCACATGATCCCCTTTTTGCAACCTCCGACAAGCAAAGTCAACGGGGCAGGGGGAGGAGGAACCCAGATTCACTTAACAACCGTATTGCTAATTTGACAACTGCAGTGATTCCGTCAACAACCGTTAACGCAAGGAAAGTCGTAGAACGGAGGCAGAAACTCCCTGAGCAAGTTTCTCACTTGGCAACCTAAGTTTTGGGCTCACTGGTGGTTGTAAGTCGAGGACGACCTGCATTTGACAAAAGTCTTGAAGCTAAACAGTGAGATTTCCCCTCCTCTGGCCGGAGAGAAACGAATGAATTAGTTCCTGCTGAATAAGATCTTTAGGATCACCAAGGCAGTGACTTCTCTGTTGACGGCCAGTGGGGGGTTGGAAGAGTGAAATAATTACTTAACAGTAGGTAAACAATGTGTGATGTGAAGTATGCTTCTCCCCTTCCCCGCTTCTCCCCTCCCCTTTATTTCCCACTCCCGATTCTCCCTTTTCTTTGTTGAGAGAGCTTCTCTTAGCGATGGCTCCACTGGGATAAGCAGCAGAGAAATTTGATTAAATGGATGCCCGGGGGTCACGACCCTGTCTAAACATGCTCCAGCTCTCAGCATTAATCAAAGAACACACACACACAAAAAAAGGAAAGAAAGAAATTGACCTTGGTGCACGTGAACATTTGGTGAAGATTGTGTACAGTTGCATAAAGGGAGAAAGCTGTGCATGGGAGAAAAAACAGCTCTTCGGTTGGGTTGCGTTGAACGGGGCTGTCCAGTGTCCCAATGATAAAGACCACATCGCCATTCATACCTACGTACCAAGTGCCTTGCGGCCATCGTTAATCATCGGCAATATCAACATTTACATAGCACTTTGGGGCATTGGTTGCTCTTGTTGCAGTCCTCACATTTGGGGGAGGGGGGTGGGTGGGAGGCAAGAGGACAGATGGAAACTCAAAAGGTGCCCAGAAAATCCAGATTTTAATAAGTGAGGAAGTGGTAGTTGGCAGCTGGACCCCTTGGAGGCAGATGGCAAGGGTCAGGTGCACACACCTGGATAGGGATCCATCGACAGTGCCATGCTGAGAAGGCATTAAAAGTTTTAATATCAGCCCTGGAGGGACGGAGCAATGTAAGAATAAGAGACCTATTTAATAAGCTTAAATCTCCAACCTAATGCGTGCCTGTTGGGAGTCATATTTGTTGAATGTAACAGTTGGGCTTGCTTCTCAGTAAATGAGGATTGCGCTCTAAGTGCATTTATCTGTTAATGGAAACATTTGCTCTCTATTTCACCCCGTCCTCATTTAGGCACGCATTATGCTAAGTCTCGTTGGGTCAGGTCTTGAATAAAATGCGCTGTATGTGGCGCACACAGCCTTTTTTTGCAACCACAGTGATGTCCAAGTGATGGGTGTTGTGGCCCGCCGGCGGTCAGCGGAGCTGGGAGCAGAGTCGGACAGTGAGGAGGTTGGGGAGGAACTTGGGCCAGTCCTGGGGGCTGGGGAAAGCTCGGACGAGGGCTCTGCGTCAGAGGCAGAGAGGGAGATAGACAGCAGGGAGGCAGAGGAACAGCTGGAGCCCGTTCCCAGTGTGTGCATGTGCAGAGCTGCCAGAAGACAAGAACAACTCAGAAAGCAGGGTCGACTCAGGAGTAAAGCCATGCCTTGGAGATGATTGGCCCCTCCCATAGAAAATAAAAGAGGAGTGAATAGGGAGTGGGCTTTTGTAGGAAACAATTCCTTCGTTCCGTGAGTCTGAGAGACTCTGTGCTAAGTTTTGCCTTGTACTGTGGTTGGAAACAAGTTACGTGGCAGCTTGCCAAACGAGATAAGGCGTGTTGAGAAATATTCCTTTGAAAAACTGTTTGGACAAACCGTGCTGACTGTGAATGAACGTAATTCACAGTCATGTAAATAAAAGAAGTTTTGCCCGGACCAATTCCTGCCTCCTGCTTGTTAAGGGAGCCTAGGTCAGAACAATGGGCATGCAATCGTGTCATCACACGGAGGATGCAGTGAGATGTGTGTCATGTCGTGAGACAGGTTCATAAGTCACGTCATTCGTGTGATGATGACATACGATTGATTCCCCATTGCTTCCCGGGGGGCGGGGGGGGGGGAGGGCACGCACTGATTCCCCATTGCTTCATCATCCTCTTTTAATGACCCCATAATCCCTTACGGGGTGGAGTCTGGGCAACTGAATGGAACTGAATGTTTACTGGCTGGATGCTCTTCCTGTCCTCAATGCGGAGTTTTGGAGAGTTGTCCATTTTGAGATAATCCTGGTGAGCATCTGAGGTATCAGGTCCACTATTTTTTAGATGGTGACCTCCAAAACTAGCCACTTCAAAGTGAAATAAAGCCTTGGGAGTCCAAAAACTGTTGTTGACTTCTGATGTAAGTAGCTCAAAATGACACTGCCTCTCGAGCCATTTCAACGGAAAAATTTCAACGTCTAAGGATCGGCATTACCTATTTTTAAGGGGGAGGACAATAATGAACAGATTGATGAGTTAAAACAGGGGCCTCCAACCTTGGCAACTTTAAGACTTGTGGACTTCAACTCTCAGAATTCTGAGAGTTGAAGTCCACAAGTCTTAAAGTTGCCAAGGTTGGAGACCCCTGATTTAAAAGGAGCAACACTGGAACTTTCTGATTTATTTTCTCTAAGAGGGTGTGTTTGTAAGTGTGCGTATAGTATTTCAATTGTATTGTATTACATGAGTTATACTATGATATATATGAACATGTGCACATTATATCATATTACATTACATTACGCAATTCAGCTCAGATTGTTAGAGTTCTGTTACAAGGGTAATAAAATTTGGAGCTGTTTAGTCTACTCACCATCTCGGTCCTCTCGTTCATTCATTGCTAAACCTCAAGCAACAGTTCCGTCATTGCTTTGTTAGAAATAAGTTACAATATGAAAGACCCACTTTCCTGATATATCAGAATAACAAGAGTTGGAAGGGACCTTGGAGATCTTCTAGTCCAATCCCCTGTTCAGGCAGGAAACCCTCCACCACTTCAGACCAATCTCTTCTTTAAAATGTCCAGTGTTGGAGAATCCACAACTTCTGGAGGCAATTCTTTCCATTGGCTAATTTTTTTTCACAATCAGGAAATTTCTCCTTATTTCTAGGTTGCTTCTCCCCTTGATTAGTTGCCATCCATTGCTACTTGTCCTGCGTTCAGGTGCTTTCGAGAATAGGTTGACTCCCTCTTCTTTGGGGCAGCCCCCGAGATATCGGAACGCTGCTATCATGTCACTCCAGTCCTTTAGGAGGTAGACTGACTCCAGTTCTATAGAATTGTGGATTTGGAAGACACCAGAATGGTCAACTTCTGAAGTGTGCTAAAGATAAAAGTTCCCCTTGCACATGCGTGCTAGTCATTCCCAACTCTAGGGGGCGGTGCTCATCTCCGCTTATACAAATAAAAAAGATCATTCATAAGCTATTTGATATTTTTTGGTCTGATACTTATTTTGTATATAATCAATCCATCTTCTCCAGTCCTGTATGTACCTTTCTTGTGTGTGATCCTTCAGATATGCTGAAATTTTAGCCATTTCAGCTAAATTAGTTACTTTCAATATCCAATCATCAATAGTAGGCAAAAAGTCCTTCTTCCAGTATTGTGCTACCAACAATCTTGCTGCTGTTATCAAGTTCAAAATCAATTTAGTCTCTGCAACTGTACAGTCCATAGTTATACCCAGTAAGAACAACTGTGGAGTAAATTTCAGTCTCTTTTTAAGAATATTCTGCATCACCCACCAAATCTTTATCCAAAATGCTTTGATTTTTCTACAAGTCCACCATATATGATAATAAGTTGCATCATCACAGTCACATCTCCAACATTTAGCTTGCACATTAGAATACATACATAATTAAAATGCTAGATTAATAAGTAAAGCTAAAGGTTCCCCTCGCACATATGTGCTAGTCGTTCCCGACTCTAGGGGGCGGTGCTCATCTCCGTTTCAAAGCCGAAGAGCCAGTGCTGTCCAAAGACGTCTCCATGGTCATGTGGCTAGCATGACTAAATGCCAAAGGTGCATGGAACGCTGTTACCCTCCCACCAAAGGAGGTCCCTATTTTTCTACTTGCATTTTTGATGTGCTTTCGAACCGCTAGGTTGGCAGAAGCCGGGACAAGGAACGGGCGCTCCCCCCGTTACGCGGCACGAGGGATTTGAACCGCCAAACTGCCGACCTTTCGATCGACAAGCTCAGCGTCTTAGCCACTGAGCAACCGCGTCCCATACCTGAAGTGTGCTAGAAATCCATTAAAACCATCCATGTCCACACATGTCCCGTTTTCTCTTCAAAGCCTCCTGAGATGGAGGAGAACTTTCAACCTCCCTTGGTAGACTGTTCCACCTAGCTCCGTGGGCTGTAGAAAGAGTTCTTTAAAAGTTTTTCATGGATAGGATGAAGAAAGACCCCCCCTTACCCCCTCAAATAGATACCGAGTGTGCTTGCAGAATTTTATGGATTCATCATGCAGAACTGAGCAGTCTCCTAGCACAGCTATAAAATACAGTAGTACTTCAGTGACTTTTTTCCTGTTTCTCTTAACCATGTTTGCCATGTTTTCCAGGGTGGGAAGGGTTAATTTATTCCTTGCACCGTCAGTGAAACAATGCTACAGTAAACATTTTAATTAAGTTTTCTTGGAGAACACAAAGGTTCATGAGACGTGGGTCACATTGACAGTGCTAAACAGCTCGGTACAATTTATGAGCTCAACTTGTTTACTCAGGAATGTAAAAATTTCCCTTTCTAAATGGGGCAGCCTTATCTTTATTATTCCAGGCCCCTTTTGAGTTTACAGTTGTCTTATAAGCAACCTTTCTGAAGCTTATTTTGGGATCCCTAAGTAAATGAACAGGCAGAATTAATGCTCAGTGCCAACAGCCTTAACATTTTTATATATTTGGTGATTGAGAATTAAGGCTTCGGCGGTCAGGGCACAGGGAAAGGAAGGAAGAGAGAGAGAGAGAGAGAGAGAGAAACAAATGGCTGTACTTTATTTATCCAGAATTTATGTGATAACAGAAGGCAAATTGAGTTTCTGGAAAGGAACCTTGTTTACAAACCTTTTTTTCTTCTTTTTTTTTTAAACCGGAGCCAAGCTACAAGGATATGTGCATTTCAAGACTTAGAAGATCAAAGAAAGCATTTCTCCGTTTTAAGAATTGTCAGGATCAGGGTCTAAACCCATGATGGCGAACGTATGGCACGCAGAGTCCTTTCTGTGGGCACGCTCGCCGTCGCCAGCTGCTCTTCTGGTTTCCCGCGTGCACATGTACGCTGGTCAGCTGGTCTTCGTGGGCGCCAGAGCACCAGAAAATGGCCTGAAAACGGCCCGAAAAACACCCCCCAAAACAGGCTGTTTTGAGGGTCTTTTTCGGTCCATTTTTCAGGCCATTTTTGACCCAAAATACAGCTGGAAAACAGCTGGGAAAACAGCTAAAAACAGCCAAAAAACAGGCATGTGTGCACTGTAGTGGTGGATTGCCCCCGGTTCATACCGGTTCTATAGAACCGGTAGTAAAACCGGTGGGAGGCTCCGCCCACCGAACCCGACGTCATCAAAACGCTTCTACGGATGCGCAGAAGAGCGCATGCGGCCCCGCTGCGAACTGGTAGTAAAGGTAAATAGAACCCACCCCTGGCGCACTGGCCAGCTTGGTCTTCGGATTTCTGGTGGGCGGACATGCACGTCCATTCTGGTTTGGGCCCTCAGTGCCGAAAAGCTTCACCATCACTGGTCTAAGCGCATCTTTTTTAAAAATCCCAGCCCTTGCAAAGAGAGGCTGTGCTCGCTTACTCCGAAAGTAGGTTTTTCTGAATTACTTCCCCTTCTCAAAACGGAGTGGGCCGTCAGCCAGTTTTCTCCTGGGCTGCAGGAAGCATTGCGTTCCCTGTCCAGCGCGAAGAAATGGATCCGATTGGTATGGTATTGTCCTCCTTTGGTGTCCACAGGAAATGTTAATTTCCACACCTTGCTACCAAATTCGTCCGTCTTTGTCTTCGGGCGGACAAAACTTTTCCAAGAGGCTTCATGAATCGTAATTGGAAAACAGTTAACCTTGAAGTTTAAAGGGGGGGGCGAGGAGAAAAAAATATTGTTGCTTCCTTAGAGAAATGACTGTCTCCAGAATGCGGAACAGCTGACAGAAGGCCAGAAAACGATTTTTGGGGTGGGGGGCTGGGTGGGAGGTGAGTGGGGAGGAAGAAACAGATAAAAATCATCTGATAAATTCATCAAGGAACGTTTGGAGTGGAACAAAGTGTACTCTTGGCATGCTAAAAATATAGGAGGAATGTTCTTACCGTATCGTCAGTATTTGTCTCCAATAAAAATATCGCTTTCTCCTTCCTCTTCTCTCCTTTCTTTCTTTCCTCCCTCCCTCCCTCTTTTCCTTCCCCTCCCTCCCTCCCTTCCCCCTTTCCCCTTCTGAGATCCTTATTTAAATTAACTTCCTTCCTTCCTTCCCCCTTCCCCTTCTGAGATCCTTCTTTAAATTAACTTCCTTCCTTCCCCCTTCCCCTTCTGAGATCCTTATTTAAATTAATTAACTTCCTTCCTTCCTTCCTTCCTTCCTTCCTTCCTTCCTTCCTTCCTTCCTCCCTCCCTCCCTCCCTCCTTCCTTCCTTCCTTCCTTCCTTCCCCCTTCTGAGATCCTTATTTAAATTAATTAACTTCCTTCCTTCCTTCCTTCCTTCCTTCCTTCCTTCCTTCCTTCCTTCCTTCCTTCCTTCCTTTCCCTTCTGAAATCCTTATTTAAATTAACTTCCTTCCTTCCTTCCTTCCTTCCTTCCTTCCTTCCTTCCTTCCTTCCTTCCCCTTCTGAAATCCTTATTTAAATTAACTTCCTTCCTTCCTTCCTTCCTTCCTTCCTTCCTTCCTTCCTTCCTTCCTTCCCCCTTCTGAGATCCTTATTTAAATTAATTAACTTCCTTCCTTCCTTCCTTCCTTCCTTCCTTCCTTCCTTCCTTCCTTCCTTCCTTCTGAAATCCTTATTTAAATTAACTTCCTTCCTTCCTTCCTTCCTTCCTTCCTTCCTTCCTTCCTTCCTTCCTTCCTTCCTTCCCCTTCTGAAATCCTTATTTAAATTAACTTCCTTCCTTCCTTCCTTCCTTCCTTCCTTCCTTCCTTCCTTCCTTCCTTCCTTCCTTCCCACCTCCCTCCCTCCCTCCCTCCCTCCACATCAGTAAACAGTTGGATTCAATAGGGTATAACCCCTGGAAGGGCTAGAAAAAGCCAAGATGATTGAGGCATTAGATCTAACACGTTACCTTGATCACATCAAGGATGCTGACATCGGCCCCTTTGTGATGGAAGTGCCATCTCTTGACACGACGTGCGCTACACATCATTCACGACTTAATTCTCAGGCACCTAAGTAAAAGAGCTAATTTTTGTGCACCTGCAAAAAATCAGCGTGCCTGGGTTTTGACAGGTCTTTTTAATGGAACTGGTTTTTTTTTTCCCCCCTGAAGATGGCTCATGACTGCCCGTAATATAACAGTGTGGTGCACAACTGGATTAGTGGAGTTCCTGGGAATCTTTTTTTAGCCGGGCCTCAAAGATCTCCAGAACTTGCTACGAAGCTGGAACTTTTAGCAAGCCTGAAAGAGAAAAGTATTACATGCCTTATTAGAAAAATAATCACCTTCTGTTTTAATTTGGGGTCAGTGAAGTGAAATCAGATTTTAGTTTTTGCTTTAGCCACGCATGTTACTTTGGGGGAACATGGTATGATGAACGTATGATGAATGGTGGACGGAGCCAGAGATGTCTAGCCCCGTGGCACACAGAGCCATCTCTCCGGGCACGCGAGCCATTGCCCGTTGCTCTTCTGGTGCGCTGGCCAGCTGGCCTTCATGGGCGCAGGAGTGCCAGAAATGGGAAGAGCAGCCGCCTGGTGCACATGCGCGTGCCAGGAAGATCTGGTTTCCGGTGCACAAATGACCACCGGCCAACTGGTCTTTGCGTGCGCATGCATGCCAGAAACCGGAAGACCAAGTGGCCAATGTGCATGTGCGTGCCGGAAACCGGAAGATCATTTTCCTGGCACTCACATGTGCGCCGGGCGGCTGCTCTTCCCATTTCCAGCATGCGTGCGTGTGCACCCCCGTTTTGGCACTCTCTCCCTTCCTTCCTTCCATCACTGTCTCTCTGATTTCCTTCCTTCCTTCCTTCCTTCCTTCCTTCCTTCCTTCCTTCCTTCCTTCTCCCTCCCTCCCTCGCTCCCTCCCTCCTCCTTCTCTTCTCCAATTGGCCCCATGGAATTCATTCAATTGATCTGCAATTCCCCCCCTCCAATTTTTTCTTTCTTTCTTTCACGCTCACTATCTCTGTCCAGACAATGAAAACAAAGGTACAGTAGGGTTCGGTTTTCTCATTATTGATTTCACGCACCAGCTGCCAGCTGTTTTAGCTTGTTCGTTTATATAACCCTCTGGGCAACTTTTTTTTTTCAAAAAAAAAAAAGAGTACTTTTCTTTGACCATCTGCTAAATGCAGTTGGTTTAATAATTAAAGACTTGCCATCCTTTTCTCTAACAAACACAACTGCTGCCATATTTTTAGCAGAGAAATCAACACTCTGGTGCATTGGCTATGTTTGTTCAGTGGCCAAGCAAAATAGTTCCCCTTTTTGAGATAAAGTCATGATAATTTGGGAAGCTTGGAACTATATCGTTGTTTCCTTGCTTCCAACATGACTCCCTCCAACCACCCTCCCTGGTGTGTGTGTGTGTGTGTGTGTGTGTGTGTGTCAGTGGTGAAATCCAAATTTTTTTATTACCGGTTCTGTGGGCGTGGCTTGATGGGCGTGGTGTGACTTGGCGGATGTGGCAGGGGAAGGATACTGCAAAATCTCTATTCCTACCACACTCCGGGGGAAGGAATTGCAAAATCTCCATTTTCACCACACTCCTGGGGGAAGGAATTGCAAAATCTCCATTCCCACCCCATTCCTGTGGGAAGGATACTGCAAAATCTCCATTCCCACCCTACTACTTGAGGAAGGATACTGCAAAATCTCCATTCCCTCCCCACTCCTGGGGGAAAGATACTGCAAAATTCCCATTCCCTCCCCACTCCAGGGGAAGGATGCTGCAAAATCCCCATTCCCTCCCCACTCCTGGGGGAAGGATATTGCAAAATCTCCATTCTGAAGCCACCCAGAGGTGGTATTTGCCGGTTCTCCAAACTGCTCAAAATTTCCGCTACCGGTTCTCCAGAACCTGTCCGAACCTGCTGGATTTCACCCCTGGTTTGTGTGTGTATTTCTAATTGCTGGGCCATTTGCAAGGTGGTGGCGGGGTGGCAATGCTCCCAGGGAAACAAACAGAAATATCTACTGACTCTGAACTTTATGGCATGTTTCAAGCTGGAACAAATAATTCCTTCTCTGGAATGGAGCAGGGATGGAGTAAAATGATTCTCTTGACAAATTTTCTGGGACTGAATTCATATGGAGCACTGTCCATCTAGAAATCAGGTTAAATAGTGGGCTTTTTTGGATGTTTGGGACTAGACATGTCTGTTTGTTATGGAAGCAGTAATCCAAAGCAGGATGACTTTATTCAAAATGGTAGGAGAATTAGGGAAGGAATCGGTGGGGAACGTAGCCAATGAACAGTGCCCATTTTCTATCTTCGTCCCCGGTGGGTAGTTCTTGACTCACAATCTTTTGCTCAGTGACCATTCTTTTTTTTTTTTTTTTTAATTTGATTTATATGCCGCCCTTCTCTGGAGACTCAGGGCGGCTTACAATGCGTTAAGCAATAGCCTTCATTCTTTTGTATATTTTATACAAAGTCAGCTTATTGCCCCCACAAACTGGGTCCTCATTTCACCTACCTTAGAAAGGATGGAAGGCTGAGTCAACCTTGAGCCTTGGAGAGATTCGAACCAGCAGAAATTGCAGGCAGCTGTGTTAATAACAGGGTGCACTAAACCCCTGTACTATCAAGGCTCTTTTTCATTTTCATTCAAAGTTACAACTGAAAAAAAAGTAACTTATGGCTGTTTTTCAGACGTACAACCATTACAGCATCCCTGTGGTCACCTGTGAATGTCAAAAATTCACATTCTTGGTGACTGACCCGTATTTATGACGGCTGCAGCATTCTGGGGTTGTGTGATCACTTTTTTTGGTGAACTTTGATACGCAAAGACAATGGAGAAGCCAGATTCGCTTCACAACCTAACAACTGCAGTGATTCACTTAGCAACTGCGGCGAGGAAGGTTGTAACTCACTTAACGACTGTTTCGCTTACCAGCACAAATTTTGGGCTCAATTTGTGGTCGTAAGTCGAAGACAACTGTACTTCCTTTATACATCCTTTTACAGATACAGATTAACAGAGTTGGAAGGGACCTTGTAGGTCATCTAGTCCAACCCCCCGCCCATGCAGGAGACCCTACACCATTTCTGACAGATGGCAGTCCAGTCTCTTCTTTAAAGCCTCCAGTGATGAAGCTCCCACAGCTTCTGAAGGCAACTTCTGTTCCATGGGTTGATTGTTCTCACTGTCAGAAAGTTTCTCCTTATTTCCAAGCTGAATCTCTCCTTGTTCAGTTTCCATCCATTATTCCTTGTCTGGCCTTCGGGTGCTTTGGAAAATAGCTTGAGCCCCTCCTCTCTGTGGCAGCCTCTCAAATATTGGAGGACTGCTATCATATCTCCCCTGGTCCTTCTCTTCATTAGACCAGCCATGCCCAGTCCCTGCAACCGTTCATCGTATGTTTTAGCCTCCAGTCCCCTAATCATCCTGGTTGCTCTTCTCTGCATTCTTTCTAGAGTCTCAACATCTTTTTTATAGTGTGGTGACCAAAACTGGATGCAGGATTCTAGGTGTGGTCTTACTAAGGCTTTATAGAGTGGTATTAGTACCTCCCTTGATCTTGATTGTATCCCTCTGTTAATGCAATTTAGGATTGCATTGGCTTTTTTTTTTTTACAGAAATGGCTTTGCACATAACGTTTGTGGGTCTATTTTCTTTTTCCAAATTTATTTTGGACCAATGCTCCGAACTGTCTCTGCTTTTTTTTTTTAATCTTGTCAACACAGGTAATTTCTGAGTTCATCCAAGTTGCAAGAGTTTTATTTTAATTTTTTTACCCCAGGAAAACGCATGGAAATAACAGACTGGACTGGACGAAATGTGTCCTTTAAAAAAAAAGAGAAAAAGTCCGTATCTTTTTTTCTGCAGAGGGAATAAAGATATCGTATCTAACTTGGAGGGCGGAAAATACTTGCTTTTCTGATGTCTTGACAGTGCGAGCGATTTCTCTGGTGGTGTTCAGAACCCCGCAAATTCGCCATCTGTTTTGTTCCTGACTAGAGACAGTAGGGTAGCAAGCTTTTTAAGCGGAACGAGACAGCTAATCCTTTCACCTCTGAACTATTTTAATAAATTAATCCATAACTGGAAACCCCTCTGTTAGCAGCACACATCCGTCCCACCAAAGAAGGCTAAGGTTGGAATTCTTTCTAGGTAGAGAGTCCCAATCTTTTCTTGTTATCTTTTCATTCCTATTCTCTTGTCCGATGCCTTTAGCATTTTTAGAATTATTTTCTCTCTCTCTCTCTCTCTCTCTCTCTCTCTCTCTCTCTCTCTCTCTCTCTCTGTGTGTGTGTGTGTGTGTGTGTGTGTGTGTGTGTTTCTCCGGTGTTCTGTGGATTAATTTAACAGATTTAACGGTAAATCTGATTTTTTGCAATGATAGTGCTTGCTTTCAATTGCATGCCAAATACGAGGGATGTGCACTAATATTGCAAACCTCCCCCCCCCCCGATTTGTCGTTCTGCTGTAAATTGATCCACAGAAGTCAGAAAGCACACGCCCGTGCACGCACACACACTTTGCAGGTATTTTATTCCAATTTCATTTTAAACTCTATTTGATTCTAGTTTCATTTTACACTGTATTTTATCCCAATTTCATTTTAAATGATACTTTGTCCAATTCCATTTTAAATTGTTTTTTTTTTTTAAAAATCAGATCTTAGTAATAATTTGTGTCTGGAACTCTGCACTTTGATATGGCCTAAGGGCTAATCAATAAAATAAATAAGTTAACATGCTACAGGTAATCCTCGATTTACAGAAGTTCATTTAGTGACCACTTGAACTTACAACTGCACTGAAAAAACTGATGGCTGTTTTTCGCGCTTACACATTTTGCAGCATTCCCCAGGGTCATGTGATCAAAATTTAGATGCTTGGGAACTGACTCATATTTATGACTGTCGCAGTATCCCGGGGGCCCCTTTTGTGACCTTCTGACAAGCAAAGTCAATGGGGAAGCCAGATTCACTTAACAACCATTTTACTAGCTTAACAACAGAGTGATTCACTTAACAATTGCATCAGGAAAGTTCATAAAATGGGGCAAAACTCACCTAACAACTGTCTTGCTTAGTAACCGCAAGGACTGCCTGTCAACCGGGAAGCCAGATTCACTTAACAACCAGGTTACTAACTTATTAATGGCAGTGATTCACTTAACAACTGTGGCAAGAGAAGTCATTAAATGGTACAAAGCTTACTTACCAAATGTCTCACTGAACAACAGAAATGTTGGGCTCAGTTGTGGTCATCAGTTGAGGACTACCTATATTTTGCTCTTATAGGACTACCTATAACAGTGATGGCTAACCTTTTTGCCATCGCGTGCCAAAAGCAGGGGGAGCGCGGTAGGGTCACATGCAAGCGTGCCCACATCCATAATTCTATGCGCCCCGCACCCTCATGCTCCTCCCGCTTTTGGCACGTGATGGTCCGGTGGGCCCGGTAGGCCCGTTTTTTGCTTTCCCCAAGCTCCAGAGCCTTTCTAGGAGCCTGGGGAGGGCAAAAACAACCAGAGGCCCTCCGAAGGCCAGAAACAGTGTGTTTCGTGACTTCTGGTGGGCCCAGAAGGTCCGAAAATCACCTGGCTGGCACACGCATGTGTGCCGGAGCTGAGCTCGCATGCCCACCGATATGGGTCCGCGTGCCACCTGTGGCACCCGTGCCATAGGTTCGCCATCACGGACCTATAACTTGATTTGCTCTTCTACAGAATAATAGTTTTCCTTTATTTTGTTCTGCAGGATATCCTAAAATCGTCTCCTTTCCTTTTTTGATTTCCTTAAGATGTATTTCAAGTCTGACTTGCAAGATTTCTCTTTTGAGAACTGAAAAAAGGGGGTGATTTTAATGCTTTGGAGAAATTTGCTCTGATAACGTTGCGTTGTCTGTTGTTACTGAACTGCTTGCACGACTTCCCTATTTTAATGCTTCATGATTTGTGTTGGGAAGGCTGTGCAGATATATTTATGCGTGCGACGGGAATCCTGAAAATATTTGTGAGATGCTCTAAGCTTCTTTTCTTTGATATGACTAAATGAGTCTGGAAAAAGGAAACGATTGTGTGTTTTCTTAATGAGATGAAAGATATCCGCGTTTTGCCTTTGAAATCTTTATATTTGTTTGTCTAGAAGATCTTTGTATCTTTTTTTTTTTTGTATTTTATATAAACACAACTCCATTCCGGACAGCTGTTCTACTTGAAGTCTCAGTAACTCTTTCAGTAGATAAGAATAAGCTCGCTTTTCTATAGATGTGATTCTTGAGGGTGGTAGGGGTCCCAAGAGCGTTTTGACACAATACAATCCACTCAGCTGGTCCTGAGCACATGGTCCCTTGAGGATGTCATTAATAGGTTGTTTGTTTGTGTGTCTGTGTGTATGTATGTGTACGTGCGCTCCTTTCAATTTACAACTTTTCAATGCAGAACAGAATAGAACAGAATATTCTGTATTGGCCAGAATATTACAAAGTGTGGTGTAGATGGTATGAATGGTTGGAAAATAGGAAAAATGAGAAAGAGGAATAAAGGAGAGAGGAGGAAAAAGAAATGTTGAAGAGCAAGGAGCAATGTAGACGAAATAAAGAAAGATAGAAAATAATTGTTGAATAAGACAAAAGTTAAAATATGTGTAAATAGATGTAAATAGTAAGAAAGGATCACCTTGAAATAGCTGAAGGAATAAGTGATATGTATATAAATGTTGTGTGCTTATGTTTTGTTTTAATGTGTTCAAAATAAAAAACTTTTTTTTTTTTTAAAAAAAAGAATATTCTGTATTGGCCAAGCGTGTTTGGACACACAAGGAATTTGTCTCCTGTGCTGTTCTGACTCAGTCTTAGCAGAAGCAAGAAGCAGACTCCTTGTCACGGAAAAAACCCTCTTTATTTAACCCCTCTTGTGAATTAATTACATTCACCCACCAAAAAGTCCAGGCAAGAGTCCTGCAAGGAGTTAAGGGCAGCAACAGACCTTATCAGTTCCTTGGGATAATTGCAAGGCCGTGAGCTCCTAGCTGAAAGGCTGCAAATTAATTTCTGGCAAGCAGTCTCTGAGGCACGAAACACAATGAGCAAAATCTTCAGAAATACGAATGGTTGTCTCCTACGACAACCATTCCCCTTTCCTTCTATTTATTCCCCAGCCAGGGAGGAGCCATTCAGCATCCATGCGTGCTTTGCTTCCTTGTCGACACCTTGTCCTCCGTTGTTCTCCTCTCCTAACAGCTCTGCGCATATGTACATCTGGAACAGGCCCCAGCTGTTCTTCCTCCTCACTCATATCAGCCTCCAAAGGCAGCTGCCTCTCCGGTGGCTAGGAAATGTCGGACGGCCTTGGCTCTATCTCTGCGTCCGATGCAGAGCATCCATCACAGCCTTCCCCAGACTCCAGAACTGGCCCAAGTTCCTCCCCAACCTCCTCATCGTCCAAGTCTGCCGCTAGCTGGCGGGCCACAACAGGTGCAGGGTGATAGGTCATAGATCATAATCATAAAATACATGACTCACTTAACAACCACATTAACAGTGGAAATTCTGGTCTCAATTGCGGTCATAAGTCAAGGACTACCTATAGTGAAGTTTTTTGAAAGTTTTGTCGTGATATTCCGATCAAATAATTGTAATGTGATGACCGATTTATGTGAAATTCCAAAGGGCTGGATTTGTTGAATTCTTGAACTTGTCAAGAGGTTCTTAATTTGAGAGAAGTACCTGTGGATCCTTTCTAAGGCTCTTGTTGGGTCTGTTGTGATTCTTACACACTGTTGTATGAATGCTGCCCGGAGAAGACAAGCCATCACTTAAATGTTTTAGATCCTTGCATGTGTGTGTGTGTGTGTGTGTGGTTTTTTTTTTTTTGCACATAGCAAAAAGTGTTGAGTTTTCACACTTGGAATTCGTTTCATCACATGCTCTTCAGAGCATTTGTTTGAATGGAAATGAGGGGAAGCCAAAAGCAAGACTGTAACACCCAGTAACATTTTTCGTTTTCTTTTAAAGATATTAAAGACCAGCTTGTCAGTCCTTGTATCCATCTGGCTGTCTCTCAAACCTTGAAAAATTGGGATTTGTAAAACTACCTGCCAATGTGATCTCCCATTCACCCATCCCAATGCATAGGACATTAAGCAAAACCTTTCCTTCCTTCCTTCCTTCCTTCCTTCCTTCCTTCCTTCCTTCCTTCCTTCCTTCCTTCCTTCCTGCCTGCCTGCCTGCCTGCCTGCCTGCCTGCCTGCCTGCCTGCCTGCCTGCCTGCCTTTCTCTGTCATTGTCCTTCCTGCCTGCCTGCCTTTCCTCCATCCCTTGTTTTTCTTTCTTTCTTTCTTTCTTTCTTTCTTTCTTTCTTTCTTTCTTTCTTTCTTTCTTTCTTTCTTTCTTTCTTTCTTTCTTCTTCTTTCTTTCTTTCTTTCTTTCTTTCTTGCCTGCCTGCCTGCCTGCCTTTCTCTGTCCTTGTCCTTGTCCTTCCTGCCTGCCTGCCTCTCCTCCATCCCTTGTTTTTCCTTCCTTCCTTCCTTCCTTCCTTCCTTCCTTCCTTCCTTCCTTCCTTCCTTCCTTCCTTCGAACTATATTGGTTTTCCAGTATTTGTGGGGCTGCTACAAAGAAGTGGGGTTCAGCTTATTTTCCAAAGCACCAGAGCCCAGATCAACAAGCAATGGAGGGGAACATAAGAGAGAAGCAACCTAGAACTAAGAGGAAATTTCCTGACAATGAGGACAATAAACTAGAGGATTGGCTTGCCTTCAAAAGTGGCAGGTGCTCCATCACTGGAGGTTTTAAAGAAGGGATTGTATAGCCATTTGTCTGAAATGGTATAGGGTTTCCTGCCTGAGCAGGGGGCTGGACTAGAAGACCTCCAAGGTCCCTTCCAACTCTGTTATTCTGTTCTGTTCTGAAATGATTGGTAGAAGAAGAAAAAACTCAAGAGGGAAGGTGGATTATAACAGGATCCTGTAAAGCGTCATAGTCAACCAGATGACTGGAACCAAAAGAGGGCAGATCAGATTGTAGCATTTTACTTCAATTGCCAAATAGCCTTTATACGTTGAATGTCATGACTCTACTTTCTTCTTAAAACCGATTTCAGTGCAATTCCCCCTCTTTAGCAATCCTTGGCCCGAAGATTCAAGCTTTTGTTAAAATTGGTGCTTAACCGTTTTAATCAGCTCCCTATTAATTTCTGGCCCCCCTTCAAAGGCCTGGTTCTGCCGTTGAATGCTCTGAATTGTCTTGCATCACCACATCGACCCATTTGCTTCCCTGACCAATGCTTTATCCCAGGGGTGTCAAACTCAAGGCTCGAGGGCCAGATCCAGCCTGCGGGGTGCTTAGGTCTGGCTCGTGTGGCCGCCCTGGAAATAACGAAGGACCGGCCTCCGTACGGCCCTCCCGAGCTCCGTTTTCTCTGGTAGACGGTTACAGGAGGCCATTGCAGCCGAAAATGGAGCTTGGGAGCCCGTTTTCGCTGGCAAACCAGTGATGGGTTTCAACGTTTTTTACTACCGGTTCTGTGGGCGTGGCTTGGTGGGTGTGGCAGGGGAAGGATACTGTAAAATCTCCATTCCCTCCCCAATCCAGGCGAAGGATAGTGCAAAATCCCCATTTCCTCTCTTAGCATTTGGGACTTGGGAGGCAGAGAATAGATGGGGGTGGGACCAGTCAGAATTTTTACTACCGGTTCTCCAAACTACTCAAAATTTCCGCTACTGGTTCCCCAGAACTGGACGGAATCTGCTTCAACCCACCTCTGTGGCAGACTGCTCGGGCCACCACAGGCACCCCCAACATGAGTGACGTCGAGATGGCCACATCCAGCCTGGTCCCCTAAGGTCAAACATAACCCTGATGTGGCCCTCAATGAAATTGAGTTTGACACCCCTGCTTTATCCTATCCGTGACATTTGCAATGGAGGCACAGCGGACACAATCGATTGGGAGAAGTCCAGTGGTGGGTTGCTCCTGGTTCGATCCGGTTCTATAGAACCGGTAGTTAAACAGGCGAGAGGCTGCGCCCACCTGCCACGACGTCATCATGGGTGCGAGCAAGCGTGTGCGCTCCCGTTGCGAACCAGTAGTAAAGGCAAGTGGAACTCACCCCTGGAGAAGTCATGGAGGCTCCTTCTACTTCTCGTTTTAGGACATCAAGACAAGATAAGACTTCTCAAAGCAGCCTGCCATCTTCTTGCAGAAGGCAAGTTGAGAATGACAATGGGGCACTTGGATTGTTTGTTGACTTGGAAAATGCTGGCCTCTTTCCATCTTTTTGCAGCCGTAGTTTTGTTCTGCTTTGCTTTTTTATTTTTTTTCCTCTTCCTAATTTACTTTTCACTTCCTATCCAGATGGAAAACCAGCATATCAACATGATAAATAATAAGATATATGGCAGATGGCCAGAAGCTAACAAAAGAGTCAAACCCCGCAACTCTTTGACATACAAGTCCCGCCATTGGTTAATTGTCAGTTACTACTGGTCTACTGAAAGGACAGGGGCAGTGCTGCCTAATGGAGAAGCCGCCTGCACACAACGCTTGGGTTATACCCAATGAAGTGTGTTCCTTACCCACAATGACCGCCGTGTTGAGAAATGGCCCACCAACTATTCCGTTGTTGTTATTGTTAAGTAAGACAACATTCTGATGAATCCAATCACCTTGAGAGCAGAATCAGAGCAAGATTGTCTTTGTTCTCAGATGAAATATTCACTCTGAAAAATTAAAGCTGCATTCCACCTTCATTCCTAAACGATTTGCCATTTTGGAAAACAACGATTGAAGAGAAAATAGGATCAGTTTGGGGCATTTTGTAGCTATGTAAGCAATTACACTTAAGAGTTTGTCTGTTGCCTTCCTTCCTCTTTTCCTTCCTCTTCCACCCTTTCCTTCCCTTAGCTCCTCCCTCCCTCCCTCTCTTCTTTCTTCCTTGCCCTGTCTTCCTTCCTTCCTTCCTTCCTTCCTTCCTTCCTTCCTTCCTTCCTTCCTTCCTTCCTTCCTTCCTTCCTTCCTCCCTTCCCCTTCCCCTTCTGCCCTCCCTCCCTTTTCTTCCTTCCTTCCTTCCTCCCTGCCTGTCTGCCTGCCTCCCTCCCTCCCTCCCTTCCTTCTTTCCTTTTCCTTCCTTCCTTCCTTCCTTCCTTCCACCTACCTACCTTCCTTCCTCCTTCCTCCCTTCCCCTTCCGCCCTCCCTCCCTTTTCTTCCTTCCTTCCTTCCTTCCTTCCTTCCTCCCTCCCTCCCTCCCTCCCTCCCTCCCTTCCATCCTTCCACCTACCTACTGTCCTACCTTCCTAAAAGGTTTGTAATGATGACATTTCCCCTTCTCTCTTGCTAAAGCATACGAAAACTTAAATAGTTTTGGTCTAATGACAGCAGGAAATGTATTTTCCAAATATTTGTGCGATCAAAGCATTCAGTTTTAAAGATAATAGGAAGAGGGTTTTTTCCCCTCTTTTTTTTTTTTTTTTTGGTAAAGGTAACAGTACAAGGCTTAAATCATACTCCCCGCTCCTCCCCCCGCCCCCACCCAAAATGGAATAGCTGTGATAAACAAATCTTTATTGTACATTTCCTGCCTGTCGCAGGAAATCAAGGGAAGATCATTCCACCAAAGTTAATTGTAATTTATTTGATCTGTCCTTGCTGTTTGTTGCCATCGTGTGAGCTGAAGTTCACCAAGAAATAACTTCCAAAGAAACAGGAAGTTCTGTTCTGGGTGACCACCCTGTAATTTTTGCAGAAAGCCAAGTTTATAAACGAAACAATGTGTGCCTAGGACTGTAAATATGGCAGTAAGCAAAGTGGCCAGTTCGTTATTTCTGCAAAAGTTCTCTTCTAGCTTCGCTGATGGAAAATCCGCCAGGTTTGGGGTGTTTTGCTAAGGAATTCTTCACTTTGGAGACCAACTTTGTTAAGGTTTTTAAATTCCCGGGTGTCTTGTCCCTCTGGAAAGTCTGCTGTTAGAGGAATGGGGAATGTCTTCCCTGCCCTGGGAGACCTGAGTGGCTGCAACTGGACTCTTTGCTGGGGACCCTTGTGGTGTAATGGATAGAGCAGGATCAAAATGTTTCTGTCTCTGTCTCTCTTCTTTCTTTTCATTCCTTCCTTCTTTGCCCCTTCCTTCCTTCCTCCTTCCTTCCTTCCTTCCTTCCTTCCTTCCTTCCTTCCTTCCTTCCTTCCTTCCTTCCTTTCTTTCTTTCTTTCTTTTTCTTTCTTAATTTCTCTTTTCTTTCTTTCTTTCTTTTTCTTTCTTTATTCTTTCTTTCTCTCTTTGATTCCCTCCCTCCCTCCTTTCTTTCTTTCTCTCTCTCTCTGATTTCCTTCCTTCCTTCCTCTTTCTTTCTTTCTTTCTTTCTTTCTTTCTTTCTTTCTTTCTTTCTTTCTTTCTTTCTTTCTTTCTTTCCTTCCTTCCTTCCTTCCTTCTTTCTTTCTTTCCTTCCTTCCTTCCTTCCTTCCTTCCTTCCTTCCTTCCTTCCTTCCTTTCTCTCTCTCTGATTTCCTTCCTTCTTCTTCTTCCTTCCTTCTCTTTCTTTCTTTCTTTTTCTTAATTTCTCTTTCTTTTCTTTCTTTCTTTATTCTTTCTTTCTCTCTTTGATTCCCTCCCTCCCTCCCTCCTTTCTTTCTTTCTCTCTCTGATTTCCTTCTTTCTTTCTTTCTTTCTTTCTTTCTTTCTTTCTTTCTTTCTTTCTTTCTTTCTTTCTTTCTTTTCCTTCCTTCCTTCCTTCCTTCCTTCCTTCCTTCCTTTCTTCCTTCCTTCCTTCCTTTCTTCCTTCCTTCCTCTCTCTCTGATTTCTTTCCTTCCTTCCTTCCTTCCTTCCTTCCTTCCTTCCTTCCTTCCTTCCTTCCTTCCTTCCCCCTCTCTCTGATTTCCTTCCTTCCTTCCTTCCTTCCTTCCTTCCTTCCTTCCTTCCTTCCTTCCTTCCTCCCTCCCTCCCTCCCTCCCTCCCTCCCTCCTCCCCTCTCCTCCCATCCTCTTTCCTTTCCTTTCCTTTCCTTTCCCTTGCCATGCAATCACTTCAGCTTCACAATTTTGCCCACGGATGGTGCTCTCAGAGAGCCACTGCTCCGAGGGCTACTATTGCTGCTTTCCACTTTGGTTTTTTTCTTTTTGCAAATCCCTTTTGTGGAGCGAAACCCTTGAACGTTGTCTTCTTAATGATGGTGCCTTTTGGGTTGCATTGCAGATGTGTGTAGACGAGAGCCTGTCAGTGTTTCCCAGGAACCCTTCTTATTAAGAAAATAACCCCAGACGTTAGAATAACAGAACTTGTGTTTGCTAGGAGCCGGGTTCGGATAGAATAAAAACTTGTCTTCCGAGATGTATTTTAAAAGGACATTTTCTCCCTCCTGGCAATTGGAGGTGCCTGCTTGTTTACCTATCTTGGCCTGGACCTTGGTCTCTAATCCACCGTCCCCTTGTCTTCCTGACATCCAATTGTCCTTTCCATCAGCATCCATCCGAAAGTATGTTTGTCTAGAAAGGAAACAATTAAATTCCAATATCTCTTGAAAAAAATCCCAGCTTCTCAAAGAAAACATACTTCCGCAGTCCAAGGCTACAAGAAACGCATTGAGAATCAACCCTTCCGTCTAATAGCCTTAAAAGGGGCATGACTTCTGCAATTCCACTAATGTTTATGCCCTTTTTCTGAACTGGCAAATTTACTTTAAATAATTGGGATTTTTTTTCCCCATCAAACTGAAGCCAGTGTGTTGTCCTTTCTGATTCTGGTCTACCACAAACGATAGTTTATACAAGTAAGTAACTAGAAAGGAAAGAGAAATGGTGATTATTATTATTATTATTTTTTAAAAAGGGAAGCTTGGTTGTTTCAAAATGTTTAACAAATATAATTAAAATGCTAGATTAATAAGTAAAGGTAAAGGTTCCCCTCGCACATATGTGCTAGTCATTCCCGACTCTAGGGGGCGGTGCTCATCTCCGTTTCAAAGCCGAAGAGCCAGTGCTGTCCAAAGACGTCTCCATGGTGATGTGGCTGGCATGACTAAATGCCAAAGGGGCACAGAACCCTGTTACCCTCCCACCAAAGGTGGTCCCTATTTTTCTACTTGTATTTTTTACCTGCTTTCGAATTGCTAGGTTGGCAGAAACTGGGACAAGTAATGGGAACTCACCTGGTTACGCGGAACTAGGGATTCGAACCGCAGAATTGCTGACCTTTCGATCGACAAGCTCAGCGTCTTAGCCACCGAGCCACCGCGTCCCTCCTTACCTTGTCTAGCAGATGGAAAGAAGGGCTCAGTCAGTTCCTGCCTCACAATTGTTCAATAAAGACATCCAGATATGTATATTTCCTCCCATTTCCAATTAAGACCTGAATGTTTAGGGTTCCAATTAGGAGCTGAACGGGTTGAGGATGGACAGCATCAAACTTCAGAGATCTTTGTGTCTGAAATCCTGAAATCCTCACTTCAGAAATCCTGAAATCCTCACTTCAGAAAACCGAAGGGCAGAGGATGTGACAGAGCAGGGCAAGGCCTTCAGTCTTTTCTAATTTAAAATAAAATTATTGAGGTTCATCATCTGGCAATTCATGGCTTTGGCCGCTAAATTTCCATGATGTATTGTTGAGGGACTCTGGAATTGCAAATAAGACTGTTATAGATGACCTGGGGGACCAGAGCTGTACTGTGTCCATGTTGTACAGTAATTAAACACACACATTTCCACACATGGTTGCAGGCTCAGGTGACTTCTGTATTCTGCAGCTTCTTCTTTTATTTTTGGACAGACTTCCCAGCTCCGTTCAGCACAATCACTGGTCTTCCCCCAGCATCATTAACCATGATAGATCTGTTTTTCTGCTCCAGGTTCCTGGCTGTGATCCTCTCTTCAATGCCCTTGCTTGTCTTCTGTGCGTTTGGCCACCCTGTGTTTTGCCGCTGATACCGTTTCCCCAAAAATAAGACATCCCCTGATAATAAGCCCAATCGGGCTTTTGAGTGCATGCGTTAAAATAAGCCTCCCCCCCCGAAAATAAGCCCTACTTGAAAATATTTAAACGCAGAGCTGGAAATCAGGTAAAACAGCAAGAGGAGCTCCATCTTGCTCCACACGCCCCAAAATAATAAGACCTCCCTGAAAATAAGGCCAAGCGCTTATTTTTGGGTTCAAAAAAATATAAGACAGGGTCTTATTTTCGGGGAAACACGGTAGCACTGTAATAGCAGTAGCACTTAAGAGTTATATACCGCTTCACAGTGCTTTACAGTCCTCTCTAAATGGTTTACAGAGTCATCCTATTGCCCCCGACAATCTGGCTCCTCATTTTACCCACCTTGGAAGGATGGAAGGCTGAGTGAAGGAAGGAAGGAAGGAAGGAAGGAAGGAAGGAAGGAAAATAGCCATAGCACTTAGACCTATATACCGCTTCACAGTGCTTTACAGCCCTCTCTAAGCGGGTTACGGAGCCTGCATACCACCCCAACAATCTGCCTCCTCATTTTACCGACCTTGGAAGGCTGGAAGACTGAGTCAATCTTGAACCAGTCAGGATTGAACTGCTGGCAGTAGGCAGAATTTGCCTGCAATACTGCATTCTAACTACTGTGCCACCAGAGCTCATAATACCTTCTCTCTGATAACAAAATTAGTCTGGGCAGAGTCAGAGAGGCATTGGAATGTACCAACTCTTGACAAACTTATTTTGCAAAACCCTCTTTTCATAATATGAACATTCATTGGCATCTTAGGGTTATTGGAGCAGAACTGCAGGTAGTCCTCAATTTACAATGGTTTGTTTAGTGACTGTTCAAAGTTACGACGGCACTGAAAAAAGGTGAGTTACAATCATTTTTCACACTTACAACCGTTGCGGCATCCCCACAGATGTCACATGATCCAAATTCAGATGGTTGGGCAACTGACTCATATAGATGATGATTGCAGGTTCCCGGGATCATGTGATCAACCTTTTGCGACCTTCTGACAATCCAAAGTCAAGCCAGATTCCCTTAACAACCTTGTTACTAACTTAAGAACTGCAGTGATTCCACTTAACAGTGGTGGCAAGAAAGGTCATACAGTAGGGCAAAATTCACTCAACAAATGTGTCGCTTAACCACAGAAATGTTGGCCTCAGTTGCGGACATAAGTCAAGGACTTCCTGTCGTGGGTCATTCTCATGAATGTGAATGTTTTGACAGGTGAGTCTATTTTCTTGAAAGATTGAGAGAGAGAGAAGCGGAGAAAGTAGGCGGGCGGATCTTGGCCTGAATAACCAACTTGGGCTTCTTCTCCGCGTGGAACTCTCTCCTCCAGTGGGTGAAGTCAAGGGAGACTTTGCCCAGAGACTGATGATACTGCAGAAGGGAGAATTCCCATTGGTAAGGAAGCCCCATTCCCGGCTCACAGACCAGCTCTTCCGGTTTCTGGCACTGCCCCATGCACAAAGGCCAGCTGATTGTCACGTGCGCATGTGCACCAGAAACCCGGAAGAGGAATGGGCAACGGCACGCATGCCAGGCAACACGGCAGTGGTGGGTTGCTCCCGGTTTGGCCCGGTTCAGCCAAGCCAGTAGCAGTGATGATGTGATGTTACCGAACTGGTTCTCTGTGACTGGGAGCTGGGCCTCCCGCCCGCCCCCCGCTTTATTCCTACCTTTATCTCTTGGTTTTTAGCCCAGCTGATAGGTGCGGCAGAGTGGATTGCCGCACCTCAGCTGGCCAGAAACCCAATGCACTTGCGCTGAGTGCAAGTTTGGCGCGCGTGCGAGCCAACCGAGCATGCACACGGCAATCGCGCACAAAGCACGTGCGCGAAGAGATCCGGTAGTAACACCGGTTGGACCCACCACTGCAACACAGCTGCGTGTGCCACTTCAGGCATGCGTGCCATAGGTTCGCCATCACGGACCTAAACCATTTGCTCCTCTTCAGAACTCCGCTTGAACCTTCCGAGTTCGTCATTTACATGAATGTTTTCTTGGGATTACCTACTTTCTTGTCCACTCTGACCTTGTAATTTTGTCACAGTTGGAGACGTAATGCAGAGTGACTAAGATAATGTTGTTTACACAGCCTTTAAGTGGAGTGACATTATAGTCAAGCAAGTGTCACATCACCCAAAGAGAAAGAAGACTTAATTACCATAATCCTGTGAATACTAAAATTCCTTAGCCATGTGTAGCATAATAATGTCATGTTTTCCAGGTATGGTTTATTAACCTGAGGAAAGGAGACAGTGGCTTATGTCTCTCTTTTTTCTTTTCCTATTTCAACTTGCGACACAATTGACACCAAAATTTCTGTGGCTAAAGCCGGATGGTTGTTAAGTGAGTTTTGCCCCATTTTACAACCTTTCTTGCCACGGTTGTTAAGTGAATCACTGCCGTTAAGTTAGTAACGTGGGTTGTTAAGTGAATCTGACTTCCCCGTGGGCTTGGCTTGCTTATTGTGTATTTCTCTTGTAGGAGTCTACCCAGTTTCCCCCAAAATAAGACATCCCCTGATAATAGGGCCTGGTGGCTCAGCAGACTGATAGCATGTGATTAACACCAGTTGTCTGCAATTACTGTAAGTTCGAATCTCACCAGGCTCAAGGTTGACTCAGCCTTCCATCCTTTCTAAGGTAGGTAAATTGAGGACCCAGTTTGTGGGGGCAATAAGCTGACTTTGTATAAATATACAAAAGTATGAAGCTATTGCTTAACACATTGTAAGCCGCCCTGAGTCTCCGGAGAAGGGCGGCGTATAAATCAAATAAAAAAAAATTTAAAAAAAAAACCCAATCAGGCTTTTGAGCGCATGGCAATAAGGCCAAGTGCTTATTTCAGAGTTCAAAAAAATATAAGACAGGGTCTTATTTTCGGGGAAATATGGTACTTTAATTGACCCAAGAAACTTCAAAACAGCCTGTGGAATATATGCTTAAAGCATCATAATTACATTGGTTTATTGATAACGTTTCACCCAAAAAAAGAGTTTCGGACAGAATTTCAACTTGGAATTGACTAGGTACTAACTACAACTAGAAACACGTTTTCAATCAGCTTCGGCTTGAATACCTCAGTGTATTTATGTGCTTTTGATTGTGAGAACTAAACAAAAAAGCATAGCTGTAGAAGGCTCAGGCTAATTGGTGAGCCTCTTGAAAATTAAGAGCTCATTTATTTCCTAAACTTCTTCTCTTTTCACTTTTTTAGCTAAACTAAGAAATAGGTGGTCGGTGAAAAACGACTTGCATTTTTATTGTGATTTCAAAGGTTTTTTTTTATTATTATGATGATTGAACTGCAAACCAACAATATATCGGTTAATGGAGAGATTTGGGGAGAGAGAGGGAGAAGGAGGGGGAGAGGGAAATAAATTGTGATGATTGAACTGATAACCAACATTATATTGGTTAATGGAGAGATTTGCGGAGGGAGGGAGGGAGGGAGGGGGAGAGAGAGAGAGAGAGAGAGAGGATGATGATTGAACTGAAAACCAACATTATATTGGTTAATGGAGAGATTTGCGGAGGGAGGGAGGGAGGGAGGGAGAGAGAGGGAGAGAGAGAGAGAGAGAGAGAGAGAGAGAGAGGAAGAGGATTGAACTGAAAAGCAACATTGGTTAATGGAGAGATTTGGAAAGAAAGAAAAAGAAAGAAAGGAAGGAAGGAAGAGACAGAGAGAAAGAGAGAGAAAGGGAGAGAAAGGAAAGAAAGAAAAAGAAAGAAAGAAAAGGAGAGAAAGAAAAAAGCAAGAGAAAAAGGAAAGAGAAAAAGAAAGAAAGAAAGAGAAAGAGAGAGAGAAAAAAAGAAAGCATTTGGAGAAAGCAAAACCAACACACTGCGTGTTTTTCCCCCCCCTCCCTTGGCAGCTCGCTGTGCTCCGATTAGCTTTCATTGCTGCACGCTGACCACATTTTCCTTTGAAGGAAGGGCGCCCGAGCTGTAACCTTGACTCGGCGGTGAGCAGCGGCAGCCTTGCCATAAAGTCACTGAGCTGGTGCTTGGAAAAAAGCAGGGAGCACCTGCACGCACAGGCTGTTGGACTGAATTCCCAGCCCCTGGAGTGTTGAGGCTGCAGCTGCTGGGCCGCCTAGCAGTTGGAGAAGGCTTTGCCCTCCCTCTGCTCGGCTCCCCTGAGATCCACTAAAGGGGTTTTAACTTTCTTTGGATGTATAATTTTTGTTGATTAACTGGCGTTCGGGGAAGGGGAGGCCTTTTGTAAAACCGATGGCAGGGAGGCGCTGCCTAGGGCAGGAGCTGTCGAGATGATCCCTGCCGCCTTTTGTGGGGATGCGATGCGGGGCGCTAATGCTATACTGCCTTCCCGAGCATCGTGGGTTTTTTTTTCTCTCTCCCCACTTCCTTCCCACAATGCCTTGCGGCTGTGGCCTTCAGAAAGGAAGGCAGAACAGCTGATATCCCCCGAGGAAGGCAACTCAAGTTCTGTTTTAATATTTGCCTTTTTCTAATTATGTTAGAACGCAATCTGAGCATCATCGCATTACAGCAAGGTAGCTACTGATTTTTCTTCCACCTCTTTCAACGCCTCCTTTTCACAAAAAAGGAAGCTGGACTGTAGAGTTGGCTTGATATATGAATTTTTTAATATATATTATATATATATATATATATATATATATATATATATATATATATTTCATATTTGTATACCGCCCTACTCCCGAAGGACTCAGGGCGGTGAACAGCCATAATAAATACAAATACATATAGAAGTTAAAAACTATTAAAAACAGATTAAGTAATTTGGTTCAAAGATTAAAACATCCAAATTTATCTAAAAGAGGTCTAAAACCCGATTTAAAAGCCAATTTAAAAAGCCAATTTAAAAATTTATACATACATACATACCTACGTACATACATACATACATACACACACACACACACACACACACACACACACACACACACACACACATCTATCTATCTATCTATCTATCTATCTATCTATCTATCTATCTATCTATTGTACAATTTTTTAAAAAATATACGGATTTGCTGCTTTAAATTTGCCCAGTAGGGTATTTAACCTTCTATTCCCATCCAGTTGTCTCTTTTTATCTCGTTTCTCTGTCTCTCTTTCCATCCATCTGCCTATAATCGTTGTCATTTATTTAGGTCTTTTGAACTCATTTCAATGTTTTTTTTTTCTTTCAAAGACAGAAAAGGACATAATCTCATTATATGCTCTTCAGTGGTTTATCTAAAAAATGTCAGTCCGTACAGGCAAACAAGAAAGTTATACGGTAATAACAAGTGAAAACCATTCCCAGCTCTAAAATATGATGACCATTTCCACGTCAGCATCTTTTAAAACAACCTAGCAAGAAATCCAGAGCATTAAAATTGCTTTTCAGTTGCTTCCCTAAGAGTTTGTGCACACCACACATCTATGTTAGGATGCTTTTCCACTTGTAAGGCTGTGAATCCTTTGAAAAAAAAAAAGAGCGGTTCAACTATACAGTGATTTCAACTCCTCAGAGTTGGGGAGAAAAAGAAAGCTATTTTAAAAGTAAAGTACGGCAGAAAATTTTGCGAGTTTGCAAAGCCCGTGAACTTAAAAATGAAATGCTGATCTTATGGGGAAATAACTTCAGAACACCTAAATGTCTTACGGAGATTCTCAATCATCCGGGTCACAGTTGTCCCAAAGTTGCTTTTCAAAAGGCAATTGGACTTTCGTCAGGTTTTTTTTTTCCTTCCCCTTGAAGATGTTTCGTTTCTCATCCAAGAAACTTCTTCAGCTCTGAACTTAAAGAAGCCTCTTGAATGAGAAGCTAAACATCTTCAAGGAAAACAATGACAACGATGAAGAAAATCCAGTTGCTCTTTGGAAAAGCACCTTCAGGACTTCAGAAGACCTGTTTTGGGAAGTAGATAGAAGGGAAAAAAAAGTCTAGGAGTTTTGGTTCCCAAGATTTAAAGCGTGGGTTGAGTTGACCGTCGCCTAGAAGCTTCTATCAAAAAAAACTCTTTCTCGCTTTATGGAGCCCAGTTTCATCTGAAAATTCCTCCGACTCCAAACCTAATTAGTGAAATTAAGTTGAAAACGGCTGTAAACAAGCGAAGTTATTATTCATTCTGCTCCACAGCTACAAATGTGGGAGGACATGTTAAATGATAAATTAGGCATGAACCGCTTTAATCTGCGAGCTGAACATGTGAGAAAATGGACTGCATTGGTAATTAGTGTTTACGGCCACGGGGAGAGGGGTGGTTGGGGGGGTGTCTTTGAGAACAGTGACAGGAAATTGATCAGTTTAGGTTGTCATAGCAACCCGAAAGGGCCCTCCATTTCTTTGGCTGCCTTTTGTCCGTGGCGAGCTTTGCTCTGTTTTCAAAATATATTTATGAACTCTAAAGATAATCTACTCAATACAGCAAAGTGGCCCCCGAATGGTAAAATGCCAAACTGACAAGGTGCTAGTGAATGTCTGAACGCCCCGATAACAAGCTTAAGTGTCCTACGGTTGTCATGACGCTACTTTTACAAAGCAAATGATGTCTGGGAGAAGCAAGCTGGGGAAAGAAGGAGAAGAAGAAGAAAAAGGAAAAAAGGAAAAAAAAAACCCTCCTCAAAATTAGCCGAAAATGCAAATCTCTTTATGAGACTGTCTCCAGCATAATAACAGACAATAATTGATGATTTATGAGATGCCACCATAGCAACCGGGCCTCTTGGCCCCCTCGCCTGTTTGGGTGCTACACAATAGAAGTTCACCACAACATTCAAGGGGGGGGGGAAAGGAGAGGGGGGACAAACACAAAACACGACAAAAAGTTTTCGAGCTCCAGCAACAACATTAAAGCCAGTTTCTATCCAGCGATGGATGGCACAGCGCTTAAAAAAAAAAACACCCTTAAGGAGATGTGAAAAGATGAAAATTCAGAATTTTCTGGTCAAGTCAACGAATACTTTTAGAAGTTTTTCTTTTTTTTTTTTAAATGAGGTTTGTAATGGATCCCTTGTGAAGAAGGGAGAATGGAAGGCAGGGAAAATAGTATTAAAGTTCCCCAACCACTATTTCCTCAATAGATCCGAGACTTTAAAGCAACTTTCTTGCTTCTCTTTAAAAAAAAAAGAAATTGCATTTTACAGAATGTTTCTATTCAGGAATAAGCTTTTAAAAATTAATTGCCCAGGCTAATCCTTTCTGGTCAGCAAAAGCTAGTCCTTTAATATCATTATTAACATAAACATTTACTTGGATTAACAGCCGTTCTTCCATCATTAATTGGATTTTTAAATTATTATTATTAATGGCTGCGGTGCCCAAAAAAGTTCTCACAGGGTGGCTTTGAAAGCAAGAAAGGATTCTTATGCTTGTGTTTTCCATTTAAAATTGAATTTAAGTAACAAAACCTGGTCAGTAAAGTTAAAAAAAGAAAATAAAAGTGAAACTTACAAAGTCTGCTTAGGTGGGATTTTAAAAAAAGAAGTCCTGAACATTTCTGCCTGTTTTTGCATGCTATTGAATATAAGATGTTTTTTCCATGTTTTAACTCTTAGAATTACAACCTACCATTATTAAAACTTAGATGGGTTACTCCTAGCAGTGCTATAAAAATAATATCTTTGGTAGAAATGCCTATAATTTTCGCTAGTCTCTCCTGCAGTACTCATCCACTGAATTTTCTCATAGTGTGTGAATTTTTTCACAATGTGTGGTGGCCAGTGAGAAATTTCCTGAGATTTCTGGGTGAAATTTTGAATATTTGTGAGAATGTTAACATCTAAGGAGATGTTTAAAATGATAACGACACTTTATAAAGCTTGGCGATTTGGTCATTGGAAAGGTATGTTTATTTTACCACATCCCTACCAGCGATCGTCTGTGGTATTTCATGAACCTCTAGTAGACCCTCAACCAGAGGTGGGTTTCAGCAGGTTCTGATCAGTTCTGGAAAACCGGTAGGGGAAATTTTGAGTAGTTCGGAGAACCGGTAGTAAAAATTCTGACTGGCCCCGCCCCCATCTATTCTCTGCCTTCTGAGTCCCAGCTGATCGGGAGGAAATGGCGATTTTGCAGTAACCTTCCCCTGGAGTGGGGAGGGAATGGAGATTTTACAATATCCTTCCCCTGCCATGCCCACCAAGCCACACCCACCAAGCCATGCCACGCCCACCAAGCCACACCCACAGAATTGGTAGTAAAAAACTTTGAAACCCACCACTGCCCTCAACTATTAGTGGTTAAATCAGAAATAATTTCTTTTATGGTAATTTTAAGATACAAAAAGGGCAAGAAAAGGGGGGGAAAAAAGAGAATTTTGAATTTCTACTTTTCTGAAATCTCCTTTTCATGGTCTGTTCCAAAGGGGTCCAGCCTGAAGTGGTGGAAATCATTTTTTTTTACTACCGGTTCTGTGGGCGTGACTTGGTGGGCGTGGCAGGGGAAGGATACTGCAAAATCTCTATTCCTTCCCCACTCTGGGGCCAGCCAGAGGTGGTATTTGCCGGTTCTCCAAACTACTCAAAATTTCTGCTACCGGTTCTCCAGAACCTGTCAGAACCTGCTGAATAGCACCCCTGGGTCCAGGACGACTTGCCTCCACCAAAACGTGCTGTGGGGCAAACGTGAATCAGAGTAACTGGAATTCAAAACCTCCTGAAGGCTGTAGATAATATTGACTTCCTTAATTCAATTTTCTGTATCCTTGGAACTGGAATGGGCCAACTCGTCTTGGCCAACTCGCCCTGACTTAACTTGCCATGGGACAACTTAATGCGAGATAACTGAACTCTAGACCTGTTCCTCTCTTAATATTATTAGTAATATTATTAATATTATTAATATTATTACAAATAAAATCCCAATGATTTTAAGAAGGGAGGAAGTGGTGGATGGTCACACTAATAATATTAAGAGAGCAATGGGTATAGAATACAATTATCTTGCATCGAGTTGTCCTGTGGAGAATTGGCTGTAACGAGTGGTCCAGTAGCGAGTTGACTGTAGCAAGTTGGCCACAATGAGTTGTCCCAAAACTGAATCGGGGAGGTGTCAATATCTTCAGCCTTCAGGAGGTTTTAAGTTTCAGTTACTCTGATTCACGTGATCGGTAGTCAGAGAGAAGATGGAATTACGGGAACTTTTTGGTGTTTTTCAGCTCCTCCCCAGTACAAAAGAGAAGGGCAGGTTTTGCAAGGATGATGTTGTGGCCCACCAGCAGCCAGCAGAGCTGGCAGCAGATTTGGACAGTGAGGAGGTTGGGGAGGAACGTGGGCCAGTCCTGGAATTAACGTGGGCTCTGAGTCGGAGGCAGAGAGGGGGCCAAGGCCATCTGGTAGTTTTTGCTGCCTCCGGAGTCTGACATCAGCGAGGTAGAAGAACAGCGTGAGCCTGTTCCCAGTATGCGCATGCACAGAGCTGCCAGGAGACAGGAACAATTAAGGAAACAGGGTCAACTTGTGAGTAAGGCTTGGAGATAATTGGCCCCTCCCATAAGACATAAAAGAGAAGCGAACAGGACGTGAACTTTTGCAGGAAGCAATTAGTTCATCTGGGCGATTCAAGATTTGAAAATTCTGTTTATGACTCTGTGCCAAGTTTGGCCTTGCCCTGCATCTGGAGATTAGCTCTTTGGCAGCGTTCCACATGAGATAGGTGGGTGTTGATAACCTCCCTTTGAAAGACTGTCAATGAAAGTAATTTACAGCCGTAGGAATTAAAGAGGTTTGCCGGGACTAAGTTTGTGCTGTTTTATTTCTAAGGAAGCCTAGATCAGAACAGATGACCCATCTACAAGGACAGTCCTTGGTGTATAAAGAGCGGACTCTTCCTTCAAATAGATTCCAAAACTAATTGATGCAATAGCTATATGTGCATGTCAAACCTCATAAGTTAATAGGAATGAAATGAAACAGCGGGCAGAAGATTGAACCTATCTTGAAGAATCCATCCATCCATTCAGGAGACAAAAAAATAAAATTCTTTCCCATGTTGTTTTTTTTTTTGAAAGAAGACTTGCAGAGCTAAGGAGCCGCCAATTACACAAGTATTCTTTTGTCCCCTTTGATAACTACCTGCAATTCATCTGAGTAACTAATTAGATGACTTCATGGTTGACCCGAGATGCCCTCGGGTCATAAAAAATAGCCTACGTAGTATATGGATCCCACTCCTTGGATTGAGCATGAACCTCGGTGGAACCAGAAGGTGAAAATCATTGAGACGTTCTCTATTTCTAGAGCAGAGGGCAGTTTCCGTTGAAGTTTAGCCGGGTTTACAAAAATAAGGTAAAAAAAAATAAAATAAAAAGGTAAAGTAGTCCCTGCGGATTTTACTTCGCTAGTCGTTACCGACTGTAGGGGGCAGTGCCCATCTCTATTTCAAGGCCATAGAGCCAGCGTGGTCCGAAGACAATTCCACAGTCATGTGACCTGCACAATGTCACGGAGCACTGTTACCTTCCCACCGAAGTGGCCCTCAATGAAACTTGAGTTTGACACCTGTGCTCTGGAGTAAACAGGTAACACTTAAGACACAGCAACAGCGTGGCCATGATTTAACCCCTGGCTGAAAATAAACAACGTTGACAGGCAGTGCATGATTGGTAGAGAGAAGGGGCTATGATATATATCCACACTCGGGCACCATGGTTGGATACCCTGTGCTTTGACATCCTTATCTGTAAAGCATAGACAGATATGTCAGCTTGTTTTTGCTATATATTTTAAAATTGCCTCTTTTGATATCCAACGATAATCTTATCCGTTGTCTAGAGCTTGAGCTGATGAAAGTTCTGGAGAAATGTCAACAAATCTTGGGTTTGTTTCTCCTTTTAAAAACAAGAGATGGTTGCATCTCTTGAGCCGAGTTCTGAATATGGAACAGACTTGTTTGTATATCAAGAGCAGACAATGAGCTGTTTTGTCACATTCAATTACCGAGGCCAAAGAAATTGTGACAGCTTCTGTTATATATATTTATAAAAGCCATGCGAAATGTATGAACGCTTTGTTTGGAACGTGGTTGGAAATACTCGAACCAAACATTGTTGAGTAAATTAATATTTTGGTCTTGTGATATTTTAATTGGAAAATAGCAGCTGTGCTTAGCTGGAGATAGACTCTGTCTGTCTGTCTCTCTCTCTGTCTCTTTCCCTTCCTCAAGTGATTTACAAAAGAATTGTAATAAAGCTTTCTCTCTCTCTCTCTCTCTCTCTCTCTCTCTCTCTCTCTCTCTCTCTCTCTCACACACACACACACACACACACACACACACACACACACACACATATATATATACACCAAATTTATATTTTGCTGATAAAGAAATAAAGGGAGACTAGTATAGATCTATTTCAAGCTATTTAGCTCTCATCAGCTAGCCATACCCTTACTCAGATTCGAACTTGGAGTAAGGGTATGGCGAGCTGATGAGAGCTAAATAGCTTGAAATAGATCTATACTAGTATCCCTTTATTTCTTTATCGGCAAAATATAAATTTGGTATAAAATGGTTTGTCGTGAATGCGACTGCTTGAGAGCTCCTGGATTGGAGCTGAAAGGCGAAAGGGAAGCGATATGCTCCCTCCCACAAGAAAAAGTGAAAGAAAAAAATAGAAGAGAGGGAAAAAAAAGATACAAAGAAGTGTCTTCTGATAGTCTTCACAGCAGTTATAATGACATATATTTAACCTGTCTCTCTAAAGTTACATACTGCTCTTCTTTTTACGATCATAATCATAATTGTAAATTTATTTGTCAAGCATATATAAGATAACAGATAAAAGTATAAACATAATTTGAATACATGAAAAGAGTAAGTAAAAAAGAATATTAGGACAAGGACCATAGGCACGCTAGTGCTCTTATGCATGCCCCTTACAGACCTCTTAGGAATGGGGTGGGGTCAACAGTAGACAGGTTAAAGGTTAAAGTTTGGGAGTTTGGGGAAGAAACCACAGAGTCAGGTAGTGCATTCCAGGCATTGACCACTCTGTTGCTGAAGTCGTATTTTCTGCAATCGAGTTTGGAGCGGTTTACCTTGCATTTGTATCTATTATTTTCTTGTGTATTGTTGTGGCTGAAGCTGAAGTAGTCATTGACAGGAAGGACATTGTGGCAGATAGTTTTATGTACTATGCTTAGGTCAGACTGAAGTCAGCGTAGTTCTAAGTTGTCTAAGCCCAAAATTTGGAGTCTGATGGCATAAGGTGTTTCATTTTATTAGACAGGATCTATCCTGTCTAATCCTTTTCCTGCAGTCCTTTCATTACCAAAATAGCTAACGTCATCCGTCCTTTTAGGTGTAAGGGTTATGAATTGGTTCACCTTGTGTAGATTGGGATGTGGTTATTTAAGGATGCTTACAGGAGGGGAGGATATATGTTCATTTTGCAGATTGTCGTCAACCGCTAGTGAGAAGGAGAGATTGGGATATGACACATCTCCAAGTCATGACTACCCAAAGTCCTTAACTGACTGTTTCTACTCTAAAGTCTATTTTTGCTGACACATGGGTCAATCACACTGTACGTATTAAGGCAGAAGTAAATAACTATGTGTTTACGGAGGCTCAGCCCTCTTAAATCTGTTCCAGATTGCTGCTGTTCATTTACTTCTGTATAAAACAAATACCGAAGTGGTTAAGAAGATGTTAAATTCTTTGCTGTTTAACACAAGTTCTCAGCGCTTAATATTCTGCCTGTGAAGTTGCAGCATTTCTACATTGCAATTTTAGTCATATTTATATTCTCCCCCCCCTTTTTTTTTTTGCAAAACATATCTAAATTAGGTTTAACTGCAACTGAATAAGCTAGGTTTGAACCAGTTTCTGATAACCAGCACTGGAGGTTAGCATCTCAAATTAGCTCTTGCTAGAGTGCATATAGTCAAGGCGATGGTTTTCCCAGTTGCAATGTATGGCTATGAAAGTTGGACCATAAGAAAGGCTGAGCGCCAAAGAATTGAGGCCTTTGAACTCTGGTGCTGGAGAAGACTCCTGCGAGTCCCTTGGACTGCAAGGCGATCCAACTGGTCAGTCCTAGAGGAGATCAACCCTAACTGCTCCTTAGAAGGCCAGATCCTGAAGATGAAACACAAATACTTTGGCCAGAAGGAAGGACTCCCTGGAGAAGAGCCTAATGCTGGGAACGATTGAGGGCAAAAGAAGAAGGGGACAGCAGAGAAGGAAGTGGATGGATGGAGTCACTGAAGCAGTCAGCGTGAGCTTACATGGACTCCAGAGGATGGTAGAGGACAGGAAGGCCTGGAGGAACATCGTCCACGGAGTCGCGATGGGTCAGACATGACTTTGCAACTAACAATAACTAGAGAGTAGCAAAAACATTGCATACTGTAGAAACATGCATTTTGTTGTGGCAATTTATTTTTGCTTATAAACTATACTCTCTCATATTTCCAATGGAAACGGAAATGGGCTGGCCACAGAGCAAGAAGACTTTATGGCAGGTAGACCAAGGAAGTCATAGAATGGATTCCACTTGATAAAAAGTGTCCACGCAAGAGACCTTAAACAAGATGGAGCTATGACATCAGCAAGTATGGCGGGCCCAATTGGCAAAAGAAAGCTCAGGACCATATTGGTTGGAAACATGAGGAAGAGGCCTTCATCCTGCAGGGGGATAGACCATGGCTAAAATAATGATGATAACTATACGTGCAGTGCATTGTATCTTGTAGAGTGTATAGTGGGAATAATAGAATATCAATATCAATAGCTCTTAGCAATAGCAATAGCACTTAGACTTATATACCGCTTCACAGTGCTTTACTACCCTTTCTAAGCAGTTTACAGAGTCAGCATATTGTCCCCAATAACCTGGGTCCTCATTTTACTGACCTCAGAAGGCTGAGTCAACCTTGAGCTGGTCAGGATCGAACTGCTGGCAGTAGGCAGACTTAGCCTGCAATACTGCATTCTAACCACTGCACCACTACGGCTCTTATATAGCAATAGCACTTAGACTGATATACCACTTCACAGTGCTTTATAGCCCCCTCTAAGCGGTTTACAGAGTCAGCCTATTGCTCCCAACAATCTGGGTCCTCATTTTATCGACTTCGGAAGGTTGGAAACCTGAGTCAACCTTGAGCCGGTCAGGATCGAACTGCTGGCAGTAAGCAGACTAAGCCTGCAATACTGCATTTTAACCACTGCGCCATCATGGCCCCAGTACATTGTTATGTAGAAGCAAAGAAAAGGATAGCATCAGAACTTGCATACTAGTTGCTGCAATGAATCTTTTACAAAACTAACAGGTGTCTCATTTGGTCACGTTTTTAAAAGAGATGGAAGTTTAATTTGCCTGGTGGTTGGTTTTTTTTTTCTTCTCTAATCATTATGGTTTAAAGCCATAATGTAGAGACTGCAAGAAAGTACTTTACAGGTAGTCCTTGACTTACGGCCACAATTGATGTTCTGCCCCAGCTACGGACCCCAAAGAACGCAGCACACACAAAATCCATTCAAACCTTAGTTTACTGAATAAACCAGTCTTTTACAACAACGGCTGTTAATTAATTGCATTAACAGCCGTCAAGAATTCAAAGAATAATAACTGAAAGCTTATTATGGTTGGCAGAATGCCCAGAAACAATTTGCAGGAAGCTGATAAGACAAAACACGAAGGTATGTGAACTAAGTTCCCTGCAAATTGCTTCAGTCAGCGTTCCTCCTTAAATAGGCCAATTAGCCCCAAGCCTTACTCTCAAGGAGACCTCCTCCTGAGGAGCCAATCCTGCCTTTTGGCAGCTCTGCGCACCTGTGCATCGAGAAGAGGCTCCTCCTCTTCTTCCTCTTCACTTATGGGAGCTTCTAGAGGTTCTGAAGGTCCTGGCTGAATCCCCGCCTCTGACACCACATCTTCTCCAGCCTCCTCATTGTCCGACTCGAGTGCCAGCTGCACAGGCTGCTGGCGTAGCACCACACCAGCCTCCTCGCTGTCTGAATCAACTACTAGCTGCACAAGCCGCATACAGGCCACAACAATTGAGCCCAAAATGTCTGTTGCCAAATGAGACACTTGTTAAGTCAGTTATGCCCCATTTTACGACTTTTCTTGCCAGAGCTGTTAAATGAATCACTGCGATTGTTAAGTTAGTAACACGGCGGTTAAGTGAATCTGGTTTCCCCATTGAACTTCGCGCGTTAGAAGGTCACACAAGGTGATCAACACGACCACGGGACATTGGAGCCGTCGTAAATATGAATCAGTTGCCAATTTTGATCACGTGACCATCAGGAGGCTGCAATGGTCATAGGTGTGGAAAAAAGGTCATAAATGACCTTTTTTTCAATGCCTGTTGTAACTTTGAACCGTCACGAAATGAATTGTTGTAAATCGAGGATTATCTGTATTCTACAAGCCACCTTTGAACAAAGTACACAGCTTCTCAAGTCAGCGGAAGCATTTCAAAACGTTTGAGCCAAAGACTCTTGAAACTGACTTTGAGCAGTAGAGAAGGGGTTGTTTTAGACGCAAGTGCCTTTCATACGACGAAGCTTATTTGTAAGTATATGTCTAAAAGGAAATGTAACCAATGTTTACATCTTCCCATGACATTTTGCTCCAATAACAGATTCTAAAGGATTATGGAAATTATTAAGAAACCTGCGGTTTTGGCTTCCTGCTTTTTTCTGTGTCAAGTAACCGTAATCCTCTTTGAGAAAAGAGGTTTATTACTATCCGTGGGTCCCTGTGCAAGGAGCCCCTTAGCAGCCTCTAACAAATTTTTTTTTGATGGAAACGGAGCAAATAGGAAGTGTTAGCTTGGAAGACTGCTCAAAATATCTAGACCCGCAAGGGTGCATCAACGGATTAGCCCAAAGCACCAACCACGGATACATTCCGATTTGCGGTATCAAACGTTGCAAAACTCTGGGGTGGTGAGCTTAGGTTTTGTTTCAATGGGTTGGGAAACCAAGAACTGGAGAGGGTTCCAAAATATCATGTAATACAGGGGTGTCAAATTTGATTTCGTGGAGGGCCGCATTAGGGTTGTGTTTGACCTCGGGGGGAGGGGGGCAGAGTGGGTGTGGCCATGGAACAGGGGTGAAATCCAAATTTTTTCCCCTTCCAGTTCTGTGGGCGTGGCTTGGTGGGCGTGGCAGGGGTAGGATATTGTAAAATCTCCATTCCCACCCCACTCCAGGGGAAGGATCCTGCAAAATCTCCATTCCCACCCTGCTCCAGGGGAAGGATATTGCAAAATCTCCATTCCCACCCCACTCTGGGGCCAGCCAGAGGTGGTATTTGCCGGTTCTCCGAACTACTCAAAATTTCCGCTACCGGTTCTCCAGAACCTGTTAGAACCTGCTGGATTTCACCCCTTCCACGGAGGGCATGGCCGGCTCTATGTCACTCGTGTCGGCGCCTGTGGCGGCCCGAGCGCTCTGCCAGCGAAAACAGAGCTCGGGGGGGGAGGGCACGTGTGACCCTCCCAAGCTCTGTTGTCACTGGCAGAGGCACAGCGGGCCAGTCCTTTGCTGTTTCCAGGGTGGCACCACTGGCCAGATCTAGGCACCCCGCAGGCCAGATCTGGCCCCCGGGCCTTGAGTTTGACAGCCCTGATGTAATATTTATTTATTTATTTATTATTCTTATTTCTATGCTGCCCACTCTCCAAGGACTCTGGGCATCTTACAACAAAGACAGTATACTAAGTAGCATATTGCCCCCAACAATCTGGGTCCTCATTTTACCCACCTCGGAAGGATGGAAGGCTGAGTCAACCTTGAGCCGGTGAGATTTGATCCGCTGATCTGCTGAACTAGCAGTCAGCTGAAGTAGCTGCAGTACAGCACTCTAACCACTGCGCCACCTCGGCTCAACCTAGCAGATTACAGTGTGGCACTAGTGTCTTCCAACCAGAAAATCCCAGAATTTAAGACTTGTGGACTTCAACTCCACAAATTCCCTAACTGGCCTTTAGCTTTTTATGGGAGCTGCTGGCTCATCATATTCAAGTGATCATCCACCGCAACAGTCGTAAGTGGGAAAAATGGTCATAAGTCACATTTTTTTTCAGTGCCATTGTAACTTTGACCAGGCACTAAATGAACTGTTGTAAATTGAGGACTACCTGTATTACGTATGCTTGCTGCCTTGAGTTATTTATAAAAATAATATAGGCGGCATATAAATAAAATAACTGTTGTGGCCCACCAGCGGACAGCAGAGCTAGCGGCAGACTCAGACAGTGAGGAGGTTGGGAAGGAACATGGGCCAGTCCTGGAGTCTGGGGAAGGTTTTAATGTGCTCTGCGTCAGAGGCAGAGATGGGGCCAGGGCCATCGAACAGTTATCAGCTACCTTTGGAATCGGAGATAAGTGGGGCTGAAGAACAGCTGGAGCCTGTTCCCGATGTGCACATGCGCAGAGCTGCCAGGAGAAGGGAGCAGTTAAGGAACAAGGGCCGACTCGGGAGTAAAGGCACAGGTGGACGGTGAATGGTCCCTCCCATAGGGAATAAAGAGGAGCGAAAGGGGAGTGGAGTTTGCAGGAGACAATTCGTTCATTTCATTAGTGTGAAGATCTGTTCGTGACTCTCAGAGACTCCTTGCCAAGTATTTTCTTGTACAGCATTGCATTTGGAAGATATCAGCCTGGCAGCTCTCCAAGCCTGATAAGTTCTGTGGTTGTAAATTCACCCTTGAAAGACTGTTTGCCAGGACTTTGCTGGATGTGAATGAGATGAATTTGTATTAGCTTAATAAAAAGGTGTTTTGTCGGGACAGGGAGTCTGTTTTGTGCTTTTGTGAAGCCTAGGTCACAACAATAACAAGAGACACAACAAAGGCAATGGGTATAATACTATATTAATAGGAGCAAGCACACGATTTCGTCATTAACTCAGTTAATTCAAGTTGAGTTCTTATTCCAATAGTCCGCATTCAAACCAGATTGTTCACATTTTCAAATTTGGAAAGGATTATTTAGTTCAGATTCACAGTCTGAGGTCAAACTTCAAGTTGCTTTGGGGACTTTTCTTTCGAAGGTTCTCCAGCTTAAAAGTCACCTTAACTTGATTTTTCTTTCCTGTCCACAGACCGCAATGAAATAATTTGTCCTACCCAGTTTTAGAAAAAGTGTTTTTGCAAAAACGTTTTATCTGAAGTAGGAGGAAGTTTGGACAAAGGATTCCCAAACGCCCCAGAATGTTGCTCTGAGTTCAAAAGTGCATTTTTATATCATAGCTGCTTCAGTGTTCTGACTTTTCAGCAATTGGCTTTTAAGTACTCCAATCATGGAAACTTATAAGGTAATCAATAAAATAGTAAATCAGAACCCACTGTTGCTGTCGGAGGGTGTAGTTAATTAAGAAGAGAAGGAGTGGGGAGAAACCGAGGAAAATTGGACAAAAACATGTTTGTTGAGTGAGAAGAACAGACTGCCAAATTCAAAATGAGTGCTCTTGTGTAAGCATAGACATTAAGTTGAAGCCTTAAGTCAACAGTCAACTGTTGCTTCTTTGCTGAGCTTGGTGGCCGGTTAGTTTTAATGAAAGTACACACTGCAAAATGGCATGCTTAATTGCTGTTTCAGTTGCAAGAGATTTGAAGCAGGGGTGAAATGCTACCGGTTCGGGCCGGTTCGCCAGAACCAGTAGTAAAAAAATGCTTTAAAAAAGTAAAAAAACAAGTTCCGATGATTGCAGGGCACAGCTGATTGTTGCACAGCTGATTGTCAGAACTTTTTTTTTTTTAAACTTTTTAAGCATTTTTTTAACCAGTGGTTCAGTGCGCATGCACTCACGAAGCGAACCGATAGCAGACGTCAGAGCATTTCATCCCTGGTTTGAAGTATTTAAAACTCAACCTTAGCCATTTTTTTTTCCTGTCGATTGGGTGGCATGTAGCGGGTTGCATTCAGCACTGAAATCCACCTTGAGTAAGATCCTCCTCTTTCCTTACTCTCAGGTTAATAGAGAAAGAGTTTTTTTTTTTTTAATTTCTCTTGGTAGTGTCTTTAAAGTTATTATATTGCTAGAAGTCATGGAAGGTGCTACTGTTTTTGATAGGTGATTAGGTAGATAGGCTGATAGATAGGCAGATACACAGACAGATAGATGATAGATAGAGATAGAAAGACAGAGAGAGAGAGAGAGAGAGAGAGAGAGAGAGAGATGATAGATAGATGATAGATAGATAGATAGACAGACAGACAGACAGACAGACTGACAGATTTGCCACCCACTTGGAAGGATGAGAGTTTAATCCTAGATAGCAGCAGATATTTCTCTTCTAGGGCACAAAGAAAAAAACGTCTGCTGCGAACTCTGTGTAGGTGTCAGGAAGGGCATCTGACCAGTATGTGCTCAGCTCCATCTAATTGTCCCGACTCTACCCCGAATTAAGGGATTACAGAGTCATAAAAAAGGATAGATAGATGATAGATAGATAGATAGATAGATAGATAGATAGATAGATAGATAGATGATAGATAGATAGATAGATAAAGAGATAGATAGACAGACAGATGACAGACAGACAGACAGACAGACAGACAGCAAGCATAGTGGCCTAGTGGGAAAGACATTCTACACCCACTTGGAAGGATGAGAGTTATCCTAGATAGCAGCAGATATTTCTCTTCTAGGGCACAAAGAAAAAAATGTCTGCTGCGCACTCTGTGTAGGTGTCAGGAAGGGCATCCGGCCAGGATATGCTCAGCTCCATCTAATTGTCCCGACTCTACCCCGAATTAAGGGATTACAGAGTCATAAAAAAGGATAGATAGATAGATAGATAGATAGATAGATAGATAGATAGATAGATAGATCTTTCCATCACTTTAAAGCTTTCCTGGATATACACGTTACCCAATAATTTTATATTTACGTATTTTTTTTAAAAAATAATGGGATTAGATCCCTCTTAATCAGTCTCTCTTCAGGATTTCACTGAAGGGTAGAAAGCGAGGGAGGCTGCAGATTTCTTGGGAGTTGTTTGTAAAAGATTGCAAAAGTTGTTCGTAAAAGATTGCATTCACACACCTTGGCCATCTTGTCACTAAATAAGTGCAGGAGTGCTGCATTTTAGCTACGAGCATTTTATCACATTTTTCTTTGCCTTCCTTGAAAAGTACTCCCTGAAGCAATTTCTCTTTCACCAATGCTGAGAACCAGTAGACGGAAAAGGCAGAAGGATTTTCAAGTACTGCGCTATTTCAGCATTTCTCCTCCAATGAACTTCTTGCGGTATCTTTTCCTGTCATAAAGTGTTCTATGAAAAGTCCAGAAAGAACCAAAAATATATTTACATGTAGTCCTTAGTTCACTTAGTGACTGTTTGAAGTTACAGGGGCACTGGGGGAAAAAAAAGTGACTTACGACCATTTTTCACACTTATGACCGGAGCAGCATCCCCAAAGTCACGTGATCAAAATTCAGACGCTTGGCAACTGACTCATATTTATGACGGTTGCAGTGTCCCGGGGGGGTGGGGGGTGTCATGTGATCCCCTTCTGACAAGCAAAGTCGATAGGGAAGCCTGATTCACTGAAGAACCGTGTTACTAATTTAACGATTGTCGTAATTCACTTAACAGCTGTGGCAAGAAAAGTCGTAAAATGGAGCAAAATACACTTCACTGTCTTGCTAAACAACAAATTTTGGGCTCAATTGTGGTCATAAGTCAAGGACCACCTGTATTGGTAAATATGCGCGTACCAATGGTGGGTTCCTCCCGGTTCCATCGAGCTGGTAGTGGTGACGATATGATGTCACTGAACCGCTTCTGCCCCCCTGTCGCCCCCAGCCCTCCGTTATTCTTACCTTTTATTTGGCCCCACCCCCAATCTATTGCTGCCTCCTGAGTCCCAGCTGATCGGCTAGAAGGAAAAAAACTGTTTAAACTCTTGCCGTGGGGCTTCAAAGGGCCGCCCTACAGCTGATCAGTGTTAAAAGGCAGTGTGGTGGTAGACCGGTGCCTCCAAAAACAAATGAGTAGACTGGTGCCTCCAAAAACAAATGGGTAGACTGGTGCCTCCAAAAACAAATGGGTAGACCAGTGCCTCCAAAAACAAATGAGTAGACTGGTGCCTCCAAAAACAAATGAGTAGACTGGTGCCTCCAAAAACAAATGGGTAGACCGGTGCCTCCAAAAACAAATGAGTAGACTGGTGCCTCCAAAAACAAATGAGTAGACTGGTGCCTCCAAAAACAAATGGGTAGACCGGTGCCTCCAAAAACAAATGAGTAGACTGGTGCCTCCAAAAACAAATGAGTAGACTGGTGCCTCCAAAAACAAATGGGTAGACCAGTGCCTCCAAAAACAAATGAGTAGACCGGTGCCTCCAAAAACAAATGAGTAGACTGGTGCCTCCAAAAACAAATGAATAGACCGGTGCCTGCAAAAATAAATGGGTAGACCAGTACCTCCAAAAACAAATGAGTAGACCGGTACAGCTCTGCAAGCAGTTAAAAGCCTGGTAGACCAGTACCTCTGGTAAATCCTAAAGAATTGTTACATGACCATCAAGCCACGCCCACAAAATAAACCATGCCAACAGAACCGGTAGTAAAAATTTTTAGAACCCAGCCCTGGCGCGTACCAGTGGTGGGTTTCACTTACCTTTGCTACCAGTTCGCTTGTGTGCCAATTCTGCGCATGTGCAGAGCGTATTTGATGATGTCCGGGCAGGTGGGCGGAGTCTCCACCGCCGCCGCTACCGGGGCAAACCGGTAGCAACCCACCACTGGCGTGTACAATATATATGAACATTTATTCGCTAACTTTTTCCAGAGAAGAAGTTAATCATATTTTTCAGTGGATGTTACACCTCCCCAGAAAAAAAAAACGGGAGTAATGCACCTTTAAAAACTGAACTACATCTTCTTCCCTTTTATCAAATTCTCTATAAATCTTTCATGACAGTTTATTTAACAGAGTGTCATTGAAACTGTATGGGTGATTGATGTGACCCATGTAAGATCAACATGAAATGTTTGTAAATGTCAGCAAAATGTGACTATTGAGGAGTGAGTGAGGATGGCGAAGCAGTAAGAGTGGAAAAACAAGCCGGCATTACCTCTTCCCTCCCCCCCCCACTATGTTTATCTTATTTTCTCTCTCCCCCCTACCCCCTACCCCTCCCAGATATAATTACCAATTTGTAAAAACAAGCATCTTGTGTTTCTGGGAGGATGAACTACCAAAAGGGCTGATCTGCAGTCTCAATTTTGCAGTTTTATGGAATGTTGGATGCTTTGATCCTGCCTTCCCTGAATCCATTTTGAAATGAAAGCCAAAGGAATGAACGGCGTCCTTTTTTTCCCCAGTTGGAATAAAATTGATCATTGGGGTATCCAAAACGCAACACAATTGCTAGTGTTAGAAACGATGTTTATTGCATTGATCGGTCTTCACCAAAGCCAATGTCCTAGTACAGGAGCAGAGGTTGCATTCAGCCGGTACAGACCGGTTTGTCCGAACTGGTAGTGGAAATCGTGGGTGGGCGCATGCATAGACGGGACGCAGGCAAGCGAAGCGGTAGGGAAAGTAAGTGAATACCATCCCTGTACAGGAGTCTTCAAACTTGGCAACTTTATGACTTGTGGACTTCAATACTTGGAAATTCCCCGGCCAGCATCCCCTCCCAGAATTCCCCAGCATGGCTGGCTAGGGAATTCTGGGAGCTGGAGTCCATGGGTCTTAAAATTGTCAAGTTTGGAAACCCCTGTCCTAGTAGATATATTGGGATACAATTCACCGAATCCTAAGCATTATATTCGGTTGGAATTGAGTGAGGTTGTAGTCCCACCTCAAATATAAGGTCCTTGACTTATGTCCACAATTGAGCCCAGAATTCCCACTGCTAATCAAGACAGTTGCACAATGAGTTTTTATGATCTTTCTTGCCGCGGTTGTTAAGTGAGGTAACACGGTTGTTAAGTGAATCTGGCGTCGCCATTTGTCAGAAGGTCACAAAAGGTGATTGCATGACCCCTGGACACTCATAAATATGAGTCAAGATGCCAAGCGTCCAAATTTTAATCCCGTGACTATCGGAATGCTGCAACAGTTGTGTGAAAAACGGACATAGATCACTTTTTAGTAATTTAGTAACGTCAAATGGTCAGTAAGCGAACTGTTGTAAGTCGAGGATTCTGTGTAGCATTCCAGCGGACAAGGATACATCAATAAATAAACAATGCACTTCACTGCTTGCGTGTTTACTCACAAGGGAAATTGTACTCTTGCATTGACAATGGTAGCCTCTATTTCTTAAAAAAGCAAAAAGAAGATAGCTGTTAACGATTTGTGAGTCCTTCTCTAGTAAATAAAAATGCTCCAGAAAGACACATTCCCCCCCCAAAAAAATCCTGCACCCCAAGTTCCCAAGCGACAAAGTCAAATGCAAGGCAAATACCGTGGAAATGTGGAGTTGAGAAAATTATTCATCTAACGCTCTGCACCTTTCCTCTATCTTGCGTTCTTTCTTGGCAGAAAGGAAAAAACAGCAAATGGATTGAATTGGCTGCTATCCAATTCAGATTCTCAGTGGAAAGTCAGCCGCTATGTTTGAATTTATTTAATTGAAAATTAAATCTTAAAACGTAGTTTGTTTTGAAGACTTGAGTCAATTGATGGCAGGCACAAAATTCTGGTTTTGCCGCAGGCTGTTTCCCCGTCAGGGAAAGGGAATTCGGATGGGTAAGTTGGTTTTAAAGGTAAAGGTAAAGGTTCCCCACGCACATATGTGCTAGTTGTTCCCGACTCTAGGCGGCGGTGCTCATCTCCACTCTGCTCTTCAAAGCCGAAGAGCCAGCGCTGTCCGAAGATGCCTCTGTGGTCATGTGGCCGGCATGACTCAATGCCAAAGGTGCACGGAACGCTGTTCCCTTCCCACCAAATGTGGTCCCTATTTTTCTACTTGCATTTTTTACGTGCTTTCGAACTGCTAGGTTGGCAGAAGCTGGGACAAGTAATGGGAGCTCAGTCCATTATGCGGCACTAGGGATTCGAACCGCTGAACTGCCGACCTTTCAGTCGACAAGCTCAGCGTCTTAGCCACTGAGCCACCATAAAGAGAAAAAAGTTCTTGTTTCATTTTGATTTGCAAAAATAAAAATTGAGGGGGAAGGGGAGGGAGGGATGTTGACTTTGATTCCGTCCTAAATATTGAACTGTTACACTAGTCCTTGATTTATGACCAAAATTGGGATCAGAATGTCTGTTGCTAAGCTTCTTAAGTGGCACCTGATTGTATGACCTTTTTTGCTGGGATTATTAATGTAATGTAAATGAGAGACGTACTCATGTGTTCGTGCCCGTTGCAGCCCTGAATTCATTTTTACTCCCTCAATTCATTGTTTCGAGACTCCCAATAGTTTGATACCTTGTTCTCCGCTGGTAGTCTTCGATTTATAATCACAATTGAGTTTGGTTCCCCCCCCCGCCCTCCATTTTCAGGGAGCTGAAATTTACTAAAAGGGGTGTGGTTAACAGAATACTTATATACCGCTTCAGAGTGCTTTACAGAGTGCTCTCTAAACAGTTTAGAAAGTCAACCTATTGCCCACAACAATTTAGGTCCTCATTTTACTAACCTCGGAAGGATGGAAGGATGCGTCAACCTTGAGCCGGTGAGAATCGAACTGCCGAACTGCAGGCAGCCAGCAGTCGGCAGAGTTAGCCTGCCATGCTGCATTCTAACCGACCGCGCCACCGTGCATCATCGAAGGAGAGTACTATTAATACGAATGAATGCAGATATACGTGTGCCAGGATAATGTTCTGGATCATTATGGATTCAGGATTCGATCTGAGTCGGTCCCTGGGATCAGAGGTTTTTGTCTTCTGAGCTTTCAGATTCGTGCTGGAGATCCCATCTTCAGGGAACTTCTCTCTAGCTCACACTCTGCTCAGAAGAGTGGGACCGACCCACTCTTATTATACTATAATAATAATAATAATAATATGTGCTTTCATTTCATTCCACTTCAATTCCTTGATTTTAAAAGCTCAGTTCTTCAAGATCGATTTTTTGTTTTTACTCAAGTCCCTCTGCTCCCCCCCCCCTTAACAACCGGCACTTTCAGAGGTGGTATTCAGCCGGTTCAACAACCGGTAGCAACAATCGCGGGTGGGCCCGGTTCTATGATGTCCTATTTAGGCATGTTTTCGAGGCTGGGCGCGCGAGTGAGGAAAGCGCATTCACGGAAGGTGTGCACGGGGGCGCGGGCGGGGAGTGAACCGGTGGTAAGAATATTGGAAACACACCGCTGGGCACTTTTTAATACAGTTGTGAGTTTGAACAAGTTTTTTTAAATCTGCTTTTAATTGGCGAAGGCTCACCCTCTGATAAACAGTACGCTTGCTGGTCATTTAGGATTGTGATGCTGTATATAGATAATAATTAAATGCCACGTGTGGGACGAAAGCTACTTTGAATGCATAGGGGAAAGCTTTGCGTCGTGAGGTGTGAGTGACTGCACCGCTCCTTGTTGTGACAAGTCACATCATAGAGTAAGCAGTGACAAATGCCCCACCTATCACGAAGTGGTATCATTAGGCATTCAAATTGTTAAGCATGTTTAATAATTGGGAGGGAAAGATTTGCCAGTCAAAACAGCGAGGGCATGATATTTTGAATTAAATCACTCTTTGCATCAAACAGCACTTGGTGTGTTTTTTTTTTTTAAAAAAAAACAAACAGAAAACTTCTAGTTAGAAAGCTCAAGGATGTTCTGCCCCAGTTACGGATCCCAAAGAATGCAGCACACACAAAGTCTGTACAAACCTTGGTTTACTAAATTAAATCAGTCTTTTTTTTCAAACAAAGGCTGTTAATTAACTTTCTTAACAGCCTACAAGAATCCAAAGAATAAATAATCTTAATCTTACTATGGTTGGCAGGAAGCCCAGAAGCAATTTGCAGAGAACTAAGATCAAGACGCGAAGGAGAGTGAACGAAGTTGTTCCCTGCAAATTGCTTCAGTCGGTGTTCCTCCTTAAATAGGCTAAGGGAGTGGCCAATTAGCCCCAAGCCTTACTCTCGAGAAGACCTCCTCCTGAGGAGCCACTCCTGCCTTTTGGCAGCTCTGCGCGCCCATGCATTGAGAAGTGGATCCTCCTCTTCGTCCTCTTCACTTAAGGGAGCTTCTGGAGGTTCTGAAGGCCCTGGCTGAATCCCCGCCTCTGGCACCACATCTTCTCCAGCCTCCTCATTGTCTGACTCGAGTGCCAGCTGCACAGGCTGCTGGCGCAGCACCCCACCAGCCTCCTCGCTGTCCGAATTAGCTACCAGCCGCACAGGCCGCGTATGGGCCACAACAAAGGAAGGGACTTGGACACGTCTTAGAATAGCTTTATTGTCACTTTAATTGCACACTAATCGACAATACATTAAAATGAAATTTCGTCTGAGGATCTGGTCACATGATAGAAATTTATAAGCTTAGCAACCGGCAGGTATTTATGACGGTTGCACTGCCCTAAAGGGTGTCATGTGATCATCATTCAGGCAAGCAAAGTCAATGGGGGAAGATGGACTTGCTTAATGACCACATGATTCTCTTAACATCGGCAGTGATTCTCTTAAAAACAATGGCAAAAAAAAGTCATAAGATGAGGCAAGACTCACTGAACAACTGTTTTGTTTAGCACCAGAACATTTGAGCTCATTGTGATCTTAAGACAAGGACTAGATGTACCAAATCCCTGGTGTTAACTCAGAGCATCTTTCCTTCCAATACGGCAGGCCCATTTGTAAATACAGGCAGTCCTCATTTTACGATCACAATCGAGCCCAAAATGCCTAAGTGAGATGTTTCTTAAGTGACTTTTGCTCCATTTTACAACCTTTCTTGCCACAGTTGTTAAGTGAATCATTGCAGTTGTTAACTGAATGACCTGGTTGTTAAATGAATCCAGCTTCCCCTTTGACTTTTCTTGTCAGAAGGTCACAAAAGGGGATGACGTGACCCCGGTGTCATAAATGCAACTGTGCAACTGTCATAAATATGAAACAGTTGCTAAACCTCCAAATTTTGATCCCATGACCATGGGGATGCAACTGGTTATGAACTGAACTGAACTGAACAGAACAGAACAGAACAGAACAGAACAGAAAATGGAAGGGAATGGAATGGAATAGAAGAGCATAGAGAATAGAGAATAGAGAATAGAGAATAGAGAATAGGGAATGGAATGGAATGGAATGAAATGGAATGGAATGGAGAATAGAATAGAATAGAATAGAATAGAATAGAATAGAATAGAATAGAATAGAATAGAATAGAATTCTTTATTGGCCAAGTGTGGTTGGGCACACAAGGAATTTGTCTGTGGTGCATATACTCTCAGTGTGCATAAAGAAAAAATAAAATATATTTGTCAAGAATCATAAGATACAACGTTTAGTGATAGTCATAGGATACTAATAAGCAATCAAATCATATTAGGAAACAAAAAAACAATATAAGTTGTAAAGATACAAGCAACATGGGTATAGCCATAAGTGGGAAGAGATAGGTACTAGGAAGGATGAGAAGAAGAATAGTAATACAGTCTTAGTAAATTATTTGACAGGGTTGTGGGAATTATCTGTCTAGCAGAGTGATGGTATGAGGGAAAAACTGTTCTTGTGTCTAGTTGTTCTGGTGTGCAGTGCTCTATAGCGTCGTTTTGAGGGTAGGAGTTGAAACAGTTTATGTCCAGGATGCGAGGAGTCTGTAAATATTTTCACAGCCCTCTTTTTGACTCGTGCAGTATACAGGTCCTCCATGGAAGGCAGGTTAGCAGTCATTGTTTTTTCTGCCGTTCTAATTATCCTCTGAAGTTTGTGTCTGTCTTGTTGGGTTGCAGAGCCAAACCAGACAGTTATAGAGGTGCAGATGAGAGACTCAATAATTCCTCTGTAGAACTGAATCAGCAGCTCTTTGGGCAGTTTAAGGTTTCTGAGTTGGCACAGAAAGTGTGAAAAACGGTCGTAGACCGTTTTTCCAAGGCCGTTGTAACTTTGAACAGTCACTAAATGAACTGACAACAGTTCGAGGACTACCTGTAACGGCTAAATAATAAAAGTAATGACGGTTTGACTATTAATGGACAATAAATAACCTAGGTAAGGTTTGTTTGGTTCTGATCTACAAGATATATAGCTGTGGCATTAGGCCTGTGATGTACTTTAAATCCAGAGCGTTGAAACACACAAATCTGGTTGCCAAGAGCAAAACTGAGATGGCTCATCTTTAACTGACAAATGGAAGTTGAAAACAATGCGTCAAGTTAAAAGTGGGATTACCGCAACCACGCTCCAGGCTTTTGGAAGGAAGAAGCCGACATATGGAAGTTTGGTTTCTCTAAGGTATCGGTGGGTAGAGTTGGTGCGTCTCGGCGCGCCCGTTGGCATGGTTGGCAGCTCCGCTCCTCAAGGAAGGCATTGCTTTCAAACATGAGTAATTGATGAATTGTATGCAATATGCAAATGTGAATGCATAAATCTCCTGAATGACAGCTTAATTTATGTGAGCTTTTAAGAATGTTGGATTAGATTTTAATTAAATATCTTCAAAGGCACCCTGACGTATTCAGAAGTCGGGGTTGGTGGGTGGGGAGCGGGCAACGGTGGTGTAGAAAGAGGGATCGGGGCAGAGGAATAAGTCCCGCCATTCGCGTTTCAGAGTTCGCACATGCTCGTGCATGCGTGCACAGGCACACACACAAACACACGCACACACAAACATACCAGGGGTAGTATTCACTTACCTACGCAACCAGTTCACAAATGTGAGCACGCGCTCAGGGCCTTCCGCCAGTGGTGGGTTCCTCCTGGTTCGCCCCGGTTCGGCCGAGCCGGTAGCGGTGATGATATGATGTCACCGAACCGGTTCTCTTTGTTCTGGAGCTGGGCCCTCTTGCCCTCCCTGTGTTATTCTTACCTTTTATTTGGCCCCGTCCCCCAATCTATTCGCTGTCTCCTGAGTCCCAGCTGATCGGCTAGAAGGAAAAGAACTGTTTAAACTCTTGCCATGGGGCTTCAAAGGGCCGCCCTATAGCTGATCAGTATTAAAAGGCAGTGTGGTGGTAGACCAGTGTGCTTGAAAAACAAATGGGTAGACCGGAACGCTCCAAGAACAAATGAGTAGACCGGTACAGCTCTGCAAGCAGTTAAAAACCTGGTAGACCAGTACCTCTGCTAAATCCTAAAGAATTGTCACATGACCATCAAACCACACCCACAAAATAAGCCACACCCACAGAACCGGTAGTAAAAAATTTTAGAACCCACCCCTGCCTTCCACTCATGCGCAGAGCGTTGAAAACGGGACATAATGACATCCAGGCGAGTGAGCGGAGCTCGAACTGGATAGAATTGGCTGAATACCCACCACTGAAACATACAAACAAGGCCATTTATCTTGTAAAACTAGTAGCGTTAATGAGCAGATTTTGCTTGGTGTGCTTGCCTTAAGAAGCATCCAGTGAAGTTTAATAGAAATTGTAGGATGGTAGCCCATATTGAAAGGGGATGGGGTGGGGTGAGATGCCAGTATTTATCAATTATGCATTTTACAGATATTTAATCTCCCTCTCGTTGCTGAAATGTATGTAGATGCTTTTCTTTCAGCAAATGTTGATAAGAAAACAAGCAAGCTCAGAGAGCACCAAGGACCCCTCATTTCAACCCTCAGCTACAAATATTCTCCTTTTTGAGTCATATTTATGATGGTTGCAGTGCCCTAGGGTCATATAATCCCCCTTTGCGACCTTCTGACGAGCGAAGTCAATGGGGAAGCCAGATTCACTTAAAAGCTGTGATGCTAACTTAACGATGGCAGTGATTCACTTAACAACTGTGGCAAGAAAGGTCATAAAATGGGGCGAAACTCATTTAACAAATGTCTCACTTAGCAAACAGAAATTTTGGGCCCTATTGTGGCCATAAATTGAGGACTACCCTGTTTCCCCTAAAATAAGACATCCCCTGTTAGTGTTTTGCCCCATCTCTGGATTCTCAAGGATTGTGACACATACCAACGGTCCTTATCAAAGTTATAATGTAGCAAGAATAAACAAAGTCCGGCAAAGGTTGGCAACCAGCCCAGAAAACAAGATACAATAAGACACTCACTCTTCAAAAATGCTCTGTAATAATTACACGTTGTTTCCAGCAAGAAATTACTAACTGCGTGCGACTTAAAGTAAATAGGCTAAGGGAGTGGCCAATTATCCTCAAACCTTACTCTCGAGGAGACCTCCTCCTTCTGAGTAGGCATTCCTGCTTTTTGGCAGCCCTGCTTGCTCGAGCATTGAGGAGAGGCTCCTCCACTTCGCTCTCTCCACTTGAAGGAGCCTCTGGAGGTTCTGAAGGCCCTGGCTGAGTCTCTGCCTCTGGCATCACATCTTCTTCAGCCTCCTCGCTGTCCGACGCGAACGCCGGCTGCGCAGGCTGCTGGCGCGACCCCACACCAGCCTCCTCGTCGTTGGGATCAGCCACGATCCGTGCAAGCCGCTGGCGGGCCACGACAGACAATAAGACCAATTAGGCTTTTGACCGCATGGCAATAAGGCCAAGCGCTTATTTCAGGGTTCAAAAAAATATAAGGCAGGGTCTTATTTTCGGGGAAACACGGCACCTATATTTAATAGAAGCTACAATTTGCTGAATTTCTGCAGGAACAGAAAAAAGAAAAAGAAAAAAAATCATCATATAAAAGTGTTGGATATTCTACTGCCTAGTTATCCCTGAAGACTGATGCAACAAGACATGTATTTATAATAAACTAGGGATTCCCAGGGAACCTATGAGCCATGAACTCAACAGGGAAGATATCTTTAGTATACTCGTCTTGTTTTCTGAGATGTCTGAGTGAGCAGTGCTTTGAAAGCATTTCTTCCAATTCAAAGATAACATATTTATTACCGTTAATACAATTGATATCTTGGCTTGCCGCCTGGATATAAACACTTAAAATCTCCTGAAAATAAGTAGCTGCTACCCTGTTTCCCCCAAAATAAGACATTCTCCTGATAATAAGCCCAATCGGGGTTTTGAGCGCATGGCAATAAGGCCAAGGGCTTATTTCAGGGTTCAAAAAAATATAAGACAGGGTCTTATTTTCGGGGAAACACGGTATTAAACTGGCTGAGATAGAAAAGATCAAGCTGAAGGGGGAAGCCTTAAGAATTCTCTGTCAGCTGAAAAAGGGGGATTCTACACCATTTCTTGAAGAAATCTATTCCGTAACTGCATGAAGGTACAGAATAAAACCATTTGCTACTCACTGAACCCCACCCCCACCCCCAAAATGAGGAAAGTTTCAGTTATAAACTCTAGGGATAGAAAACAGAGAACCGATTTGGTCTAATGATTCAGACATCAGGCTTTGAAAGTGGGAGACCGTGAGTTCTAGTCCCGCCTTAGCCATGAAAGTCAGCTGGGTGACCTTGGACCAATCACCAAGAGATGGTGTGTTCTAATCCCGCCTTAGCCATGAAAGCTGACTGGATGACTTTGGGCCAATCACCAGGAGACTGTGAGTTCTAGTTCTGTCTTAGGCATGAAAGCTGTCTGAGTGACATTAAGCCAATCACCAGGAGACTGTGAGGTGGGGGGCAGAACTGGTTCGATGACGTCATATCGTCACTGCTACCGGCTTGGTGGAACCGGGCCGAACCGGGAGGAACCCACCATTGCTATGTATATATATATACAAATATGGAGACCAGCCCTCAAAATTCTCAGCAGGTAGCCTGCCGACCAAATTAATGCACCTAGAGACCTTCCAAGTCGGAAAAGGCTCCTAAGATGTTCCCTAAGATGTTCCCTGAAATGTTTTATTTAGATGAACATGCATTTGCTCGATACATCGGACTGAAACAATGCAGAAAACTCCCCCACGCCCTCCCCTAATTATATGACCCTAACGCCAGGCTGGAAATATTTAATAAGGTGAGCCTCTTCCATTTGCTCCATCTATCTAATTGAGAGAAAATGAGTATCGTTAAAAAGAAAACGTTGATCAAGCACAGAAGTTTTAAGATGGAAGCCAGGGTTTCATTTTAGTAATAGGCTGAAAATTGGGTTTCATGCGAGGGGGTGCATTAAACTTGTCCTGTTTATAGAGAACATAAACTTACGCCGACTGTTTAGAAGGGAGAGCATGAAGTAAACTGCCTATTTAAGCTGAAGCTCTAAAATAGCCGGTTCAGATAATGAGGGAATGTCTTCTGTCATTAAGTGTTTACTTAAGGAAGAAGTACGGCTTCAAAAACCAGGAAACGGGAACATCTATTAATGGGAAAGAAATCTAAGAATATATATGGCCAGCCCCCCTCCTCGCTGCCCGCATCAATCCTTTTAATAGAATTGCAGGTTATATGTTAACTGTTTTATATACTTGCAAATGAGGCCTGAAATAACCACAATGCATGCATAATTCACAGATCAGATGAACACACACAGGGCTTGTGTATGCGTGTGTGTTTGTGTTGGACATTGATTTCCTCCTAGCTCAGCAGGACGAAGGATGGGATTCTTTTTTTTTATTTTTGCTGGAGGTTTTTTTTTTTCCGATGCTGAGCATCTCCTAGAGCAGTGGTGTCGAATCTTTTATTCACCGAGTGCCAAACAGGTACACGCTTTGCGAGCTTTGCGTGTTTCATGCACGTGCTATCTGTGCTAACACGTGGCTCCTCCCCCGTGTGCTGCGTGCACAATCACTCCCATCTGCGCACGCGTGCAGTTTCTGTGCGCAAGCATTGCTGTCTATCAGAGGTGGGTTTCAGCAGGTTCTGACCAGTTCTGGAGAACCGGTAGCGGAAATTTTGAGTAGTTTTTTTTTTTTTTTTAATTTGATTTATATGCCGCCCTTCTCCGGAGACTCAGGGCGGCTTACAATGTGCTCAGCAATAGCCTTCATACTTTTGTATATTTATACAAAGTCAGCTTATTGCCCCCACAAACTGGGTCCTCATTTAACCTACCTTAGAAAGGATGGAAGGCTGAGTCAACCTTGAGCCTTGGAGAGATTCGAACCAGCAGTAAATTGCAGGCAGCTGTGTTAATAACAGGGTGCTTTAAACCACTGTAGTACAGTTTGGAGAACCGGTAGTAAAAAGTCTGACTGGCCCCACCCCCGTCTATTCTCTGCCTCCTGAGTCCCACCTGATCTAGCCATGTCTTAGTGTCATATGTGATCCAAGCCCTTATTGTTTGTCTGTTGGGAGTAAACCAACGTAATCAAAGGTACTAGATTGTACCTGGGAGATCTAGATCTAAGGTTCCACCAAGCCATTGAGATCACTGGATAATTTGGTGCCATCCACCTTGGTTTAACGCAAACCATCTCACAGATCGTTGTTTGGTTACAAAATAAAGAAGAGGTTCCATTTTTTTTGTATGACTTCCCCTGCTCCCATAAGGGAGAGAATCGGGTGAAATCCAGCAGGTTCTGACAGGTTCTGGAGAACCGGTGGAGGAAATTTTGAGTAGTTTGGAGAACTGGCAAATACCACCTCTGGCTGGCCCCAGAGTGGGGAGGGAATGGGGATTTTGCAATATCCTTCCCCCAGGAGTGGGGAGGGAATGGGGATTTTTCAGTATCCTTCCCCCAGGAGTGAGGAGGGAATGGAGATTTTGCAGTATCCTTCCCCCAGGAGTGGGGAGGGGATGGAGATTTTGCAGTATCCTTCCCCTGGATTGGGGAGGGAATGGAGATTTTACAGTATTCTTCCCCCAGGAATAGGGAGGGAATGGAGATTTTGCTGTATCCTTCCCCAGGAGTGGGGAGGGAACGGGGATTTTGCAGTATCCTTCCCCAGGAGTGGGGAGGGAATGGGGATTTTGCAGTATCCTTCCCCCAGGAGTGGGGAGGGAATGGAGATTTTACAGTATTCTTCCCTCAGGAATAGGGAGGGAATGGGGATTTTGCAGTATCCTTCCCCAGGAGTGGGGAGGGAATGGGGATTTTGCAGTATCCTTCCCCAGGAGTGGGGAGGGAATGGGGATTTTGCAGTATCCTTCCCCTGCCACGCCCACCAAGCCACGCCCATAGATCCGGTAATAAAAAAAAATTGAATTCCACCACTGGAGAGAATGAATAGATAATCCATAAACGTGACCGTTTTCTTCTGCCTTAATATTTAGATCTTCAAAACAAGTCCTTAATTAATGCCTGATACTTCCTCCCCCTTCTTTTATTTCCCGCTCTTTCTTCCACATTGATAATTATCCTTTTACCAAAGGGGAGAAATTTTTGAGGAGGAAAAAATGGAATGGTTATTTTTGGCAAGGGGCCCTAAAGTGAATACCTGCTGTGTTTAATGTGTAAATTATAATGTGTGCCCGTTAGGAGGAGTAATTTTTGCGAAATGCTCATATAACCATGAGATTCCTGAGGAAGCTGTCAAAAAAGTTTGCCGTTTTCAAGAGCAAAGATTAATTGAAAAGCAGCTTGTAATACATTGCCTATCTGAAGGGAAAATGAATAGCTCAAACTTAAATAAAAGCCAATAATCACAGAGAAGAATAAATTAGAGTAATTGTACATTTGCATTCAGAAGTTGACAAAAGGAGGGTTTTTTTAAAAAAAATAAAAATTCTTTATTTTGGAGTCTCCACATGGCTTTATTTGCTTGTAAATTAATAGAAATAAACCCCAAAGCAAAACAACCTTCTCTTTTCACATATTTAAGATGTGTTTGTGTTGTGACTTTTGTGATGTCACAACAATTATATTTTTTAACATTGCAAGGGAATAGATTTGCCAAAAGAAAAATGTAGGCTATATTTTGTCAGGACTTAAAACACATATATTTAAAATTTTTATTTGTCAAATAAAATGCAGACCTCCTGTGTATCAGCCTTCCCCAACCAAAACACACATCACACGTCTGGTTTTCTAATTCTGAGAATTCACCCGTCAGTTCTGGGAGTTGCTGAGAAGTATGAGGGTTGGAGTCCACCACTTAAATTGATTGTATTGTGGATTTGCTTTCCTCCTAGACAGTTCTCCCTTTAGATGAAGTGAAGCAGGGGTGGGTTCTACTTACCTTTACTACTGGTTCGCATTGTGCCCACCCGCACGCGCAGATCAATTATGCTGACGTCTGGATCAATGGGCGGAGTCTCCTGCCGGTTTTACTATTGGTTCTTGAGAAACGGTCCGAACCGGGAGCAACCCACCACTGAAGTGAAGCAGCCACCTGACATCTTCACTGCACAGTGAAGTGAAAAGACATTATGGACTTTTCTATCTCTGGATGACAAAATCATTTGTTTAAAGACACCGTCCTCTTTTTCCTGGAGTGTCTTGTCAATCGGGAGATTCAGGAAGTTCAAATGAGCATAAAGATTTATGGCGAGCTTAAGCTCTCTATAAGAATCTGACCAACTAACAGTCGAGGGAGATAAGCGGGAGATAAGAAAAGGCATTCAAAGGGGGTTGGACTTCGTGGGCTCTTTTGGGCGCGCAGGGACACATGACTGATGACACGTTTGATCCCTCCCTCAGGCTCAGCCTGGTCATCTTCCTACAGTGTCATGAGCTGGTTGGGTCAATTATAGGTGCTCCATTCCAGAAGCAGCTCATCCAAAAGAGGAATCTTCCGTCTTTTCCTTCTCCCTGAGCTTCATCTGATGGATTTTCATTCACTGCCGATGCAGACGGTAGCACTGCAGAGGTTATCGTCAGGTGATCAGCCAACTGCTGGGGACTTTTATTGTTTCATCTCCAGCTATAAATGACAGCAGGAAATCACCTCTCTATTCTCTGTCACCCATTTAATCAGCTGATTCAGCAAGAGAGGAGGTGGAGCTTTCCAATATCGGCGTGTGAAAATCGAATTGTGCATTGTTTATTTCAGCCTTACAACACACAGAGATGTGTGCATAATCTCATAAATAGAAAGAATTAAGCTTGTTGGATGAAGTCGAGAGCTCTTCTAATCCCAAATCCTAAAGAAGGACTAGGGGTGACATGATATCAGTGTTTCAATATTTGAGGGACTACCACAAAGAGGAAGGGGTCAGCCTATTCTTCAAAGCATCTGAAGGCAAGACAAGAAACCACGGATGGAAGCTAATCAAGGAGAGAAGCTACCCTGAACAAAAGAGAAATTTTAACCAACGGAACAGCTTGCCTTCAGAAGTTGTGCTCCATCTCTGGAGGTTTTTAAGAAGAGATGGGACAGTAACGATTAAAATAAAAGTCAAACCAGAATTTTTCTTACTGGGAATGGCAGATGGTAAATATAATAAAAATGTAATCTACCTAATATTACATATATTAACAGCTGCAAGAATAGCATTTGTTCAGAAATGGAAGAGTAAAGAAGCACCTTCAGAAGAAGTGTTATGTAAAATCTTCAATTGTGCAGAAATGGACAGACTCACTTTGGAACTTAAAAATAAGAGTGAATCGACATATTATGAAATCTGCACTAAATTTTATGAATGGTTAGTTAGACAAGAGGAAGAATGCCAAGAAGAAGGTCTAGTGAATGTCTAGAAATATATATATGTCAATGTATGCTGAACTTGTGTGTGTGATATAAGTTTATTGGATATAGATATTGTTCTGCTCCAGCTATGGACCCCAAAGAACGCAGCACACACAAAGTCTGTACAAATCTTAGTTTACTAAATTAAATCAGTCTTTTTCAAATAAAGGCTGTTAATTAACTTTCTTAACAGCCTACAAGAATCCAAAGAATAAATAATCATAATCTTACTATGGTTGGCAGAAAGCCCAGAAGCAATTTGCAGAGAACGAAGATCAAGACGTGAAGGAGAGTGAACGAAGTTGTTCCCTGCAAATTGCCTCAGTCGTCGTCCTTCCTTAAATAGGCTAAGGGAGTGGCCAATTAGCCCCAAGCCTTACTCTCGAGGAGACCTCCTCCTGAGGAGCCAATCCTGCCTTTTGGCAGCTCTGTGTGCCCGTGCATCGAGAAGAGGCTCCTCCTCTTCTTCCTCTTCACTTATAGAAGCTTCTGGAGGTTCTGAAGGCCCTGGCTGAATCCCCGTCTCTGGCACCACATCTTCTCCAGCCTCCTCACTGTCTGACTCGAGTGCCAGCTGCACAGGCTGCTGGCACAGCACCACACCAGCCTCCTCGCTGTCGAAATCAGCTACTAGCTGCACAGGCCGCTGACGGGCCACAACAAATATAGTTGTTTAAGAGGAATTATGTAGTATGCTTGACATGTAATGAAGTAAGATATATGTAAATTTGTCTATAGATTAAGGAATATATTATTTATTAATTTGAATTAGACGGAAATGTTAGAAACTGGAGATGTCAAACCGTGTCCATTGTTTTTTTAAATTTGAATTATTAATAAAAAAACTTTTTTTTAAAAAAAGAGATGGGACAGCCATTTCTTTGAAATGGATCTTCTGCTTGATCAGGGGTTAGACTAGAAGACCTCCAAGTTCCCTTCTAATTCTGTTATCCAGTCATCCAACATCCGGTATCATTTAGGAGGCAATCGGTTCGAAAAGTTCAGGAACAGACCTACAGAAGGGCTGTTTGTTATTGTCCCCCAGCAATTGGTGTCCGTGGCATGTTGTGATTCAGGAGTCCAGAGTCTTAATAGCTGTGGACAATCATCCCCAGGGATTGACTTAAAATCCCGCTTTAAGCCTTCTAAATTAGTAGCCACCGCTATATCTGGGGTCCGTCCGTGGCTAATAAGCCTAACTAAGAAACTGGCAACCAGCAGAGCATCAGCTGTGCATTATCAGAAAGAGTGGCCAATTTGTGTGTAACAGGAGTGCTGGCATTAGGTGGCAACACTTAAGCTCACCGTTAGGGCCTTATCTGTTTTCCACATTGCAAGGGAGTCCGTTCATTTTACTGGGTCCCCCCCCCAAAGAAAAGTGCTTCCCCCACCCCCCAATTTTTTTTTTTTTTTTGCAGAATTAGATATGAATTGCAATACAGTGATGGTTTATGGGGTTCTTAAGTCTGATGGCATTTTTGAAAATCTCTCTTTCCCTCTCTGCTTCTCTGTCTTTCTCCCTCCTCCCTCTTTTTCTCCCTCTCCTTCTCTCTATCTTTCTTTCTCCCACCCTCCTTCCCTCTCTCTCCCTCTCCCTTTCTCCCTCTCTCCTTCTCTCTTTCTCCCTCTCTCTTTCTCCTCCTCTCTCTCCCTCTCTTTCTCTCTCTCTTTCCCTTTCTCCCTCTCTGTCCCTCCCTCCCTCTCTTTTTCTCCTTCTCCTTCTCTTTTTCTCCCCCTCTTTCCCTCCCTCCCTCTCTCTTTCTGTTGTACAGTGGGGCAACACTCACTTAACCAATGTCTCATTTAGCAACAGAAATTTTGGGCTCAGTTGTGGCAGTAAGCCGAGCACTATCCGTGCGACCAGATGCTTCCTTATAAATTTTACACTTAGTAACCAAACTGTGCCACAAGTTTGTTTCGTTTCTTTGAATGTGAGTAACAATAATACTGGAGCATCCACTACTATATAGAGAACAGAATAGAATAGAACAGAACAGAACAGAACAGAACAGAACAGAACAGAACAGAACAGAACAATAAGAAATAGGAATGGAATGGAATGGAATGGAATGGAATGGAATGGAATGGAATGGAATGGAATGGAATAGAATAGAACAAGAAATAGGAATAGAATAGAATAGAATAGAATAGAATAGAATACAATAGAATAGAATAGAATAAGAAATAGGAATAGAATTAGGAATAGGAATAGGAATAGGAATAGGAATAGGAATAGGAATAGGAATAGGAATAGGAATAGGAATAGGAATAGGAATGACTAGACTAGAACAGAACAGAACAGAATAGAACAGGAATAATAACTTTATTGTCATTTTGAATGTACACCAATCAGCATAGATTAAAATGAAATTTTGTTGAATACAACTCTAGAATAGGACAAAGACTATGAAATGTTCACATACAGATTTTATTTATATATACATAAACTTTATTTATACATACAAACACACACCTGATATACCAGAGCAGCATTTGTTGTTAGTAGAGTAGAGTAGAGTAGAGTAGAGTAGAGTAGAGTAGAGTAGAGTAGAGTAGAGTAGAATAGAATAGAATAGAATAGAATAGAATAGAATAGAATAGAATAGGAGTTAGAGTTAGAGTTAGTTAGAATTAGAATTATTAGAATACAATACAATACAATACAATACAATACAATACAATACAATACAATACAATACAATACAATACAATACAATACAATACAATACAATACAATACCCGTACCCTACGCTACCCTACCCTACCCTACCCTACCCTATTTTATTGGCCAAGTGTGATTGGACACACAAGGAATTTGTCTTCGGTACATAAACTCTTATTGTACGTAAAAGCTGTAAGTGATAGATCATGATCATAGTCATCATAAAAATACCTCATAGATCATAAGATACAATAGTTAGTGATAGAATCAACATAAATCGTACTAGGAAACTAAATAAAACTACTGCGTTTCCCCGAAAATAAGACCCTGTCTTATATTTTTTTGAACCCTGAAATAAGCTCTTGGCCTTATTGCCATGCGCTCAAAAGCCCGATTGCGCTTATTATCAGGGGATGTCTTATTTGGGGGGGAAACAGGGTATAAATCATAAAGATACAAGCAACAAGGTTATAAGTAGAAGGAAATGGGTAATAGGAAGGATGAGTAATAGTAACTCAGTTTTAGTAAATTGTTTGACAGTGTTGTGGGAATTAGTTGTTTAGCAGAGTGATGGCGTTTGGGAAAAAACTGTCCTTGTGTCTAGTTGTTCTGGTGTGCAATGCTCTATAATGTCGTTTTGAGGGTAGATGTTGAAACAATTTATGTCCAGGATGCAAGGAGTCTGTAGATATCTGTGCACTGTTAGTTTACAGAACCTTTGTTTTAATGGCTGACCCACTGAGTGGAGAAACACAAGTCCTTCCAGGAAATCAATAAGCACCGGAAAAGTCAAAAGAAAATGAATGCATCCAATGTGAGCAAGTGACACAGAAATTATTATTATTGTTTTTCGCCCCTCGAAGAAGAAGCGCCGTAATAGAAGGCAGATGCAAGCCTAATAGAAACATAAAAAATACAGGAGGAGAACTCGTGCACACACCTATTTCCCATTTATAAATCAGGCTCCAGCCTCCTTTCTATATTTTTAAAATGGGATTCAAGGTTGGTTTTCATTATTTTCTTGTCCTGCAAAAGCACAGTAAATATTTGTGCTTGTAAAGCTTAACCAGCTGACTCTAATGGAAACGGGTATTTTATGCCTCTTGGATTGGAGAAGAGAAAGAGAAGCCTTCCACTCATCCCCATTTATTTATGACGGCCTTTTTGGTTTGGTTTGGTTTTGGTAAAGGATCTAAAATTTGCTAAGTATTGCACACAGATTCTTTTTTTTTTTCCTTTCTAAAAAAGGGTTTTAATAGGCTGACAATCTAAAAGAAAAGGGAAGGGTGTTAAAAGATACCAAACAAAATACACACAGACTGTAAAATACTACCATGTTTCCCCAAAAATAAGAACCTGTCTTATATTTTTTGAACCCTGAAATAAGCGCTTGGCCTTATTGCCATGCGCTCAAAAACCCAATTGGGCTTATTATCAGGGGATGTCTTATTTTGGGGGAAACAGGGTATAATGTAGATGTGTATGAAAGACCCTTCCTTCCTTCCTTCCTTCCTTCCTTCCTTCCTTCCTTCCTTCCTTCCTTCCTTCCTTCCTTCCCTTTCTTTCTTTCTTTCTTTCTTTCTTTCTTTCTTTCTTTCTTTCTTTCTTTCTTTCTCTCTTCCTTCCTTCCTTCCTTCCTTCCTTCCTTCCTTTCTTTCTTTCCCTCTTTCTCCCCTCCTCCCTCCTTCCATTTCTTCCTTCCTTCTCTCTCTCTTTCTTTTTCTTTCTTTTTCTTTCCCTCCCTCCCTCCTCTTTCTTTCTTTCTTTCTTTCTTTCTTTCTTTCTTTCTTTCTTTCTTTCTTTCTTTCTTTCTTTCTTTCTCCTCCTTCCCTCCCTCCCTCCCTCCCTCCCTCCCTCCCTCCTTCTCTCTCTCTCTCTCTCTCTCTCTCTCTCTCTCTCCAATCCACAGTTTCCTAAGTTTATTTTGTATTTTGGGAGAAGTTTATATATATGTATATCTTTATTGCCAAAGAGTATATCTTTATTGTCGGTATAAGGTAAAGGTTCTCCTGGCACATATGTGCTAGTTGTTCCTGACTCTAGGGGGTGGTGCTCATCTCCGTTTCAAAGCCGAAGAGCCAGCGTCTCCGTGGTCATGTGGCGGGCATGACTCAACGCCAAAGGCGCACGGAACGCTGTTCCCTTCCCACCAAAGGTGGTCCCTATTTTTCGACTTACATTTTTTACGTGCTTTCAAACTGCTAGGTTGGCAGAAGCTGGGACAAGTAACGGGAGCTCACCCCGTTACACGGCGCTAGGGATTCGAACCACTGAACTGCCGACCTTTCGATCGACAAGCTCAGCGTCTTAGCCACTGAGCCACTGTGACCCCCTTGTTGGTATAGTTGAGTGTATATTTTTATTGTTGCGGGAGTAAGGGGGTGGTAAATGATTAAACTGTTGTGCCATTGAGATGCACACATTGTCTCTTCCTTATGTGGGTCATGATGGACTTTACAACGCAGTTCTGCTTATGTCATTCTGAAGATGCCTCTATTTCTGTCTCTGAGAGGGATGAGCCAAAAATACGATTCCTTCTCAAGACGTTGAAAGTACGTTGTCTTAAAGCTCAGATGCTTCTAATCAATCCTGCCTCTTTTCTCAGGAAAATTCTAGGCTAGGCTGAAGTTTAACATTTGGAAGTTATGCTGCAAGTTTCACAATTTATTCCCTTCCCTGTAGAACTATCCCAAAGGTGCTTTTTTCTTTTTTTTTAAAAAAAAATATTATTGAATTTTCAAACATTAAAATACACAGTACATAAAATAGAAAAGAGCAAAAAATAGAAAACTATAACATGCAAAAAAACAAACACATCAAAACTTAAACTAGTAACAGCTTTTCTACATCGGTATCTATCCTAATTAACTTCCATACACAAATTCTACTTCTATCTATCACTATCTTAACTTACATCCTTATCTAAGTTATAATAACTTCCATTCACAATTCGGTTTCGTGACAAAATATCGCTTACATTTTAGATTTACTCTCCAGCCAGGAATACCATCTATCCCAAATTAAATAATACTCTGTATTTTCCCTTTCCTTAATTTCCAATTGTTTCCAATTTTGTGCTATGACAATTCTACTCGCAGTTAACAGGGTGGATAAAAATCAATGATTTTTTTTAAAAAATCAGAAAAATCAGATTTTTTTTATTTAAATCAGAATTTTTTGATTTTTATTGAATTTATTTTAATAAAAAACTTTTGGGGTAAAAATCTATTGTAAGATAGTTTTCTATTTAAGATACATAGATAATTTAGTTTATTCAGTGTGAAATGGAGCGTAGTTATGTAGCACGAGGCTGTATATTCTGCAACACTGGGACTATCGGTGAGTCAACAGTGGGTCAAAGGAGTAGCAGAGATGACAGTTGCTCTTTAAAAATTATGATTTAAATCGAGTTGTTTAAATCAAGCCTTTTTACTAGTGATTTAAATCCTGATTTAAATTGTGATTTAAATCAACTCGATTTAAATCAAATCCACCCTGCGCAGTTAGTATATGTAATATGATATATTGTAAATTTTTTTCCATTTTCACTTTCAAAATACCTCTGCCCCTTTTTGCCCCGGATCTCAAGCCATGTGATCCTGTTCATCAATAAACCTTCTTTCCAAGCAGCTTCCATGAATCCAGTGTCTTTTCCCCCCACTTGGAACGGAACATAGAAGGATATTTCTTCCAACACTTCCTTGCAACCCCCTTTCTCTTATGAATACGGAGACTTCTTTTTCACTTTCAACTTTACTTAACCTGTTGTGACCTAGGCCCAAGTAGGTATTATCAGATGCAATTAGTTCTAAACAAACAGATTTTATTAGAACAGCTGGGAATTAACTCATTCTCAGCGTAGTCCAAAGTAATTCAAAACAAATTCTTCATAACACAATTCTTCGGCCTTATCACCAACCTTGGTCTACTTTGGCAACTTGCCAAAGGCTTTTCTTGGCAAAAGTTCAGAAGCAGAAGACACCGACAAGAAATAAATGCAGGAAGACAAGAAACAAAATCTATCAACGTTGTTTTCCGACAAAGAGCCCAAGAGCCGTTGCTGGTCTTTTAAGCCTTATGGGAGGGACCAATCATCTCTTGGCCTTACTCCCGAGTCGTCCTCTTTGCTTTAGCTGCTCTTGCCTTCTGGCAGCTCTTCTCATGGCTCCTCCTGTTCCTCTCACTCTCTGCTGTCAGCCTCTGGAGGCTCCAGAGTTCGTGCATTGCTCCCAGATGGCCCTGGCCCCATCTCTGCCTCTGACACAGAGCCCTCATCCGGGCCTTCCCCTGACTCCAGGATTGGCTCATTGTCCTCCCCAGCCTCCTCATTGTCCGACTCTGCTGCCAGCTCTGCAGGCTCCTGCAGACCACAACATAACCAACCTACGTCTTGGGATTTTGACTTTTCAGCCTGTTCAGAGGCCGAGACTTCTGGTTGTCTGAAAGTCTTCAGAGGTCATCCCTTTGGGAAGGCTGATAATTGAACTCGAGAAATTTCATCCCGGAACGATTTGATTATGCTCCCCCTGCAATAAATAAGTATAAATAAATGGACAGTGCAAATAAAGAACAAGAGAAAAGACACGTTATTTAAATAGGCAAATAGGTCAGGTAAATGAGGTATAAAATAGTTTCACAGCTCTAGCTCCCGTCAGTTGAGTAGCCAACCTTTAAATTGCTTATTCTATCAGCTGCCCCTTTGCAAAAAAATAAAATCTTTCTTGCAAGTAGGGGGTTTTTTTCCCCCACCCACAATATAAGAGATGTAATATATCCCAATCAGTCCGCCGTATCATGATCTCTGTAAGATTGCCAGTCACATCTCTTGTGTAAATTGAACGGCTCGAGTTCTTTAGACTGTTCGCTGGTTCATTCGTTCTTACTTGACACATTTTAGATGTCGCTGAACGGTTCCAGGCTCTTTCATATTCTCATGACCAAATCGGCTTCTTGGGTTGAGTCTTTTTGAACAGCCCCCAAAATTGGGTTGGACTGGACCCCATTCCCGCAGCCAATATTCAGCATTTTATAGGAAGTTTTATGTATTTATCTGCTAAATTCTAAAGAATTTTAGGATTTCACATGACCAACAAGCCACGCCTGCAAAATAAGCCACGCCCACAGAACCGGTAGTAAAAAAAAAATTAGAATCCACCCCTGGCCAATTGGTCAGCAAAGACTTTTAAGCAAGAGGGAGTTATTTTGTCTGGGCCAAATGAGAGACATCATCACTTAATATAATAAGGGTTTTCCCCCCACTTTCCATCTTTATTCTTCTGCTACCAGGACTAAGATTCTCGGCAACCCTGGATGCCCTCTGGTTGTCCTTTTTCCACCTGGATTTGCCTGGTGTTAAAATGGAAAACCTTGGCTACAAAGACATGGCTTGCCCTTGTCCTAATGGATTTTAAGTAGCTGCTAAGGAGGACCATGAACAGGCTGCTGATGTCACTCAGAGAGTAGTTAGAAGGAAAGGTGAGTTGAGGACATAGGAGCCCCATTAAGAAATGCATGCTGCAGTTTCAATTCTTCCCTCAAGAAAAACTTGTTTGCTTGACTAAACGTTTGCACCAATGTGGGGCTGCAGTCTTCCAGAAATGTTCTTTGCTTGTAAAAGAGAAGTCTTATTTTGGCCAACTTGTTTTCAGGGTCCATGATCACAATCCCTAATTGGTGGGATTTGCAGAGGCCACCACTGAGTAGCCCCTTTTTCATGGTCCCCCTAGATAGCAATCTCTAATTGATGGGACCTACACTAGCAATAGCACTTAGATTTATATATCACTTCACATTGCTTTTACAGCCCTCTCTAAGCGGTTTACAGAGTCAGCCTCTTGTCCCCAACAGTCTGGATCCTCATTTTACCCATCTCGGAAGGATGGAAGGCCGAGTCAACCTTGAGCCTGGTGTGATTCGATCTGCCAAACTGCTGGCAGGTGGTGATCAGCAGGAGTAGCCTGCAGTATTGCACTCTAACCACTGCGCCACTGTAGCTCTTTTACAACAAGTCCTGCCCTTCCCATCCTGGTGGGTAGGTAACATGTGGGAAGAAATATCCATCCGGTTCAGTTCCAAGCCGGGAGAAAGGCACTGGAGATAAAATGGAGGCTGATTGAAAAGACGGTTTAATGATGAAGCAGAACCACATGGGTTTGTGGTTCTGGTACAGCTGACCACATGGAGTTGAGAGTGAGGGGTTTTTATACCTTCTCTTAGGCTTTGCACTTGAGCTTCCTGTTCCTGTGCAACAGCATGTATTTTATTGGCTGTTGTAGAGGTTATGTAGGGGTCACAACTGGCTCTATAGGTTGTCTGAGCTAAGTTTGGTTGAAGTTTGGAAGGTGAAACAATGTCCTTAGGAGATTGTGCAGTGTAGTGAGCTCTGCTGCTAAATGGTAGTGGGTTAATCCTATTGTGTCCTGAAGGGCCATGTCTTAATCCCATCACCCTGGAGCTGAAAATCTTTTGTTTTGTAGATAGGCTGGCCGAGTCTTTCTCAATGGGCACAAAATATCGGCTGGGGTCAAGGAACGGGGGCTCTGAGTTTCTGTCTCCCTTAGGATTTTTAAAATTTCTCTTTTAGGGGAAATATTTTATCCTGCCTTTTTATAAAATATTTCTCAAAATAGTTTATTCTTCTAGGAGGGAGGTAGTGGTGGCTTCCCACAGACAAATAAAATTATTATTATTATTATTATTATTATTATTATTATTATTATTATTATTATTATTATTATTATTATTGTGACCAATAAGGTTGGGACTCTCCAAGCATGCATTGGTTCTAAAAATCCATAGAGTAAAACCTGACTTGTATACCAGTTCAGCATCACACAATTACATTAGTGGTGTTTTTCTAGGGGTGGGCTGCTGGGGGTTTGCAGGGGTTTGGGAGAACCTCTAGCTAAGATTCTGTGCAGTTCGGAGAACCCCCAAATCCCACTCCTGGCTGATCCCGCCCACCCCTCCCTGCCCCTCCCAGGAGTCCCCACACGGCCTGTTTTGCATGCAGGTAAGTGTAGAGTGTGCACAGAGGCTCGGGGAGGGCGAAAAACAGACATACTGGACAGTAGTGGGTTTCAAAAATTTTTAGTACTGGTTCTGTGGGTGTGGCTTGGTGGGTGTGGCATGGTTTGGTGGGCATGGCAGGGGAAGGATACTGTAAAATCTTCATTCCCATCCCACTCCAGGGGAAGCTTACTGCAAAATCCCCATTTCCTCCTGATCAGCTGGGAATTGGGAGGCACAGAATAGATGGGGGTGGGTCCAGTCAGAATTTTTACTACTGATTCTCCGAACTACTCAAAATTTCTGCTACCGGTTCTCCAGAACTGGTCAGAACCTGCTGAAACACACCTCTGCTACTGGAGCTGTCCAAAGGGCCTCCGGAACCTGGGGAGGCAGTTTTTGCCCTTCCAGAGGCTCAGGGAAAGCCTCCGGAGCCTGGGGAGGGCAAAAACAGCCCCCCCCCACCATGGTGCAGGAGGCCGACTAGGCCACGCCCACCCAGCAACTGGGCAGAGAACCCCTTGCTAAACTTTTCGAAGCCCACCCCTGTGTTTTTCCCATCCCAACCACCTACATTTTGATCCAGAAGAAGAACACAATAGCTGGGAGTTCCCATGCAGTGTTGCACGGAAAGAATTGGTGCATTAGTGCAAAACTCTGTTTTTATGAGAGTTGCCCGGGTGATCAGGTTCTAGTTAACTGCTTAAACAACTTCACCAGATGATTAATGTTAATTGCCAATTTTGCATGGCTGCCTCTTTCCCTCCCTCCCCTTCCCCGAATTAGCCTGTTGTTGCCTTTGATCTGGGAAGGAATACAATGTCTTTCAATAGTTAGACAAGTGATCAGTTTCCCCAACATGAAGAGGGAGACAGCATCAAGTTCCAAGGAGGTCAGAGTTTCTTTCTCTTCCTTAGCTCCTCGAAGGTCACTCAGAGTTTAACTGCATCTGGCATTTAGGAAATATGTGGTCAAAATCCCAACATATTTTTCTTTTGGGGGGGGGGGGGTGTCATTATTTTCATGCCACAAAGCAACGGAAGGCAGACTTTCTGAAAAGGGCACACATTTTTTCCCTGCGTTGAATTTTGAAAATATAGCGGAATCATAGGTTTCGCAGAAGAAGAAAGAACATCCTACTGTACTTTCGATTTCCAGCAGGCATCTCTTCTTCATCCAGTTGGCAGAGTTAGGCAGCATGCACTAAAGGCAGGTGCTCTGAAAGGGTTGGAGTAGGCTTGGAATCTAAAAGAAAACAGAAGGGTGCTAAAAGATAGCAAAGAAAATGCACACGTAAATACTAAAATGTACTGTAGCTGTGTATGAAAGACCTTCCTTCCTTCCTTCCTTTTCTATTTCTCTCTCTTTCTTTTTCTTTTTTCCCTCCCTCCCTCTTTTCTTTCTTTCTTTCTTTCTTTCTTTCTTTCTTTCTTTCTTTCTTTCTTTCTTTCTTTCTTTCTTTCTTTCTCTCTCTCTCTCTCCCACCTTCCCTCCCTCCTTCCATTCCCTCCTTCCTTCTCTCTCTCTCTTTTCTTTCTTTCCCTCTCTCTCCCTCCTTCCCTCCCTCCTTCCATTCCCTCCTTCCTTCTCTCTCTCTCTTTTCTTTCTTTCCCTCTCTCTCCCTCCTTCCCTCCCTCCTTCCATTCCTCCCTTCCTTCTCTCTCTTTCTTTTTCTTTTTCTTTCTTTCTTTACCTCCCTCCCTCTTCTTTCTTTCTTTCTTTCTTTCTCTTTCTTTTTATTTCCTTCTCTCTCTCTCTCCCTCCTTCCCTCCCTCCCTCCTTCCATTCCTTCCTTCCTTCTCTCTCTCTTTCTTTTCCCTTTCTTTCTTTCTTTCTTTCTTTCTTTCTTTCTTTCTTTCTTTCTTTCTTTCTCTGTCTCTCTTTTTTCCTTTCTTTTTCTTTCCCTCCCTCCATCCTTCCTTCCTTCCTTCCTTCCTTCCTTCCTTCCTTCCTTCCTTCCTTCCTTCCTTCCTTCTTTCCTTTCCTTTCCTTTCCTTTCCTTTCCTTTCCTTTCCTTTCCTTTCCTTTCCTTTCCTTTCCTTTCCTTTCCTTTCCTTTTCTTTTCTTTTTTGCTTGCTCAATTGTAGTCATAAGTCAACGACCAGCTGTATATATCCAAACTTGGCAACTTAAAAACCTGTGGACATCAACTCCCAGAATTCCCAAGCAGCCATGGAATTCTGGGAGTTAAAGTCCACACAGGTCTTACAGTTGCCAGGTTTGAACACCTGTGGTTTGGTCTAACTGTAACCGAGTTGTTAAGGGACATGGTGGCTCAGTGGCTAAGACACTGAGCTTGTCGATCGAAAGGTTGGCAGTTCGGCGGTTCAGATCCCTAGTGCTGCGTAATGGGGTGAGCTCCGGTTACTTGTCCCAGCTTCTGCCAACTAGCAGTTCGAAAGCACGTAAAAGATGCAAGTAGAAAAATCGGGACCACCTTTGGTGGGGAGGTAACAGTGTTCTGTGCACCTTTGGCGTTGAGTCATGCCGGCCACATGACCATGGAGACGTCTTCAGACAGCGCTGGCTCTTCGGCTTTGAAGCGGTGATGAGCACCGCCCCCTAGAGTCAGAAACGACTAGCACAAAAGTGCAAGGGGAACCTTTACCTTTACCTTAACCGAGTTGTAAACCACACAAGACAGGACCTCCCAGTTGGTGTTCATCTTGAGATTCAGAGTTTAAATCCTTGTTCTTTTTGGCTGTTAAGATTGGTCTCCTACCTTTCAAAAATCCATGAGGATTCTTGGCATTACAAACGTATGTGAGAGGCGGAGCAATTCTCCCCGTTAACTCAGATGAAAGAAATGGGACCAGTGAATAGCACGGATTTGTACAACGGGAACTCAGAAATGTCAGAGATATTCCTCCAAAATGTGATTAACGGTCATGGGATTAGGTGAGTGTAAAAAGAGTTTAAAGAGATTCATAGAGTGGTAGTGCCAAGTTCCGTTAGCCAAAGAATATTAGTCACTGAAAAGTAACAGCAGCCAAATATTCTCCTTGAGTTTTCCTAAAATATTAGTGGAGAATAAGCAGACTGTACTCTGTGGCCCCTTGTCACCTGGAGAAGCACCAGCTCAAACCTGTAAAATTTAGTAAATACAGGTTGAATTTTCATGGTGCCCTTGGAGGGCTTCACCTCCTGCTTTCATTCTTATCTTAAATCTCTCAGTTAAAACAAACAAACAAACAAATTGAAAAAAAAAAACCTTCTGAGGATATCATAGTATCATTAGAAAGCCGTTGAAACATTGAATAGAATAGAATAGAATAGAATAGAGAAGAATAGAATAGAATAGAATAGAATAGAATAGAATAGAATAGAATAGAATAGAATAGAATAGAATAGAATAGAATAACAGAGTTGGAAGGGACCTTGGAGGTCTTCTAGTCCAACCCCCTGCTGAGGCAGGAAACCCTACACCATTGCAGACAAATAGTTATCCAATCTCTTCTTAAAAACTTCCAGTGTTGGAGCATTCACAACTTCTGGAGGCAAGTTGTTCCACTGATTAATTTTTCTCACTGTCAGGAAGTTTCTCCTTAGTTCTAGGTTGCTTTTCTCCTTGATTAGTTTCCACTCATTGCTTCTTGTCCTGCCCTCAGGTGCTTTGGAGAATAGTTTGACCCCGTCTTCTTTGTGGCAACCCTGAGATATTGGAAGACTGCTATCATGTCTCCCCTAGTCCTTCTTTTCATCAAACTAGGCATACCCAGTTCCTGAAACCGTTCTTCATATGTTTTAGCCTCCAGTCCCCTAATCATCTTTGTTGCTCTTCTCTGCACTCTTTCTAGAGTCTCCACATCTTTTTTTACATCATGGCGTTTACATTGAGATGCAGTTCCTAAGTAGTCAGTGGAAGTTTTGGGTGCTTCATCACTGGAGGTTTTTGAGAAAAGACTGGGCCGCACTTGTCTGAATTTGTATAGGTATCCTGCTTGAGAAAGGGGTTGGACTAGAATGGGTGTCAGCAACCCGCTGCTCTGGAGACACATGCGGCTCTTTCGTCCCCCTGCTGTGGCTCTCTGTCGGCTGAACCCACCACTGGCTGGCCCTGCCCCTCGCTCTCCCCTTCTGGTCACTCCTCGCCTGGCCTGAGAGAGAGTGAGACAGAGACAGAGAGAGACAGAGACATGAGAGAGAGAAATGAGATAGAGAGGGAGAGGGAGAGGGAGAAAGAGAGAGACAAAGAGAGATACCTGTTTCCCACAGAAAACACCAGGACCCACAAAACTTGGGTAGGCGTGGCTGGGGGGGGATCATGTGACTGGGTGGGAGTGAATGACGTCGAGTTGGCCACACCCACCCAGGTTTTGTGGCTCCCGGTGTTTTCTTTTCTGTGGGAAATGGGTCCAAATGGCTCTTTGAGTGTTTAAAGTTGCAGACCCCTGGCCTAGAAGAACTTCAAGGTCTTCCTTCCATTTCTATTCTGATTGAGAAGCGAAACATTTTCATGTGGCTCTTTCACTCCTCTGCTGTGGCTCCTTGTCACTCAAAATACGTGTCACAACCGCCAAAGTGCATCACCTGCCAGCATGCGATTTATTGAGCTTTTCAACCCCCGGTAGGCCAACCATGGATAAATCCAAGAAAAGAAAAGTTTCAGAAGAAAACAGAACGTTTACTTCAACTACATATGCTAGTTTTGTGGCCGCTCAAGAAATAGTCAGGCACGGGAAGGGTTTTGTGGCTCCCGGTGTTTTCTTTTCTGTGGGAAACTGGTCCAAATGGCTCTTTGAGTGTTTAAGGTTGCAGACCTCTGTTCTGGTACATAAGCACCTAATGTAGATTGTGGTTGACTTCATGAATGCTATTATGCTTCCTTTGATTTAATCATTTGTACTTTTTTTTTTTTTTTAAACTAACCCTCGGTTGGCTGGGTTTAGAGATTGTAATTATTGGTTGACAAGCCATGATGGCTGTATTCAAAGCATGCAAAACTAGCCTGCCCCTCAATTATATGAGGGATGAACCGAGAAACAGTGTTTACAAGCCTGTAATAATGCTTCAAATGTAACCCCGTTGATGGAGACGTTGGCGTGAACAACACCGATGCAACACAAATTTTACTCCCAAATAAGGACAAAATAGGACTGGCTAGTGCCTATAACCTGATATTCAATATAAATGATTGCACATGTTGTTGTTGTTGTTAGTTGCAAAGTCGTGTCTGACCCATCGCGACCCCATGGACAACTTTCCTCCAGGCCTTCCTGTCTTCTACCATCCTCTGGAATCCATTTAAGCTCACGCCGACTGCTTCAGTGACTCCGTCCAGCCACCTCGTTCTCTGTCGTCCCCTTCTTCTTTTGCCCTCAATCGTTCCCAGCATTAGGCTCTTCTCCAGTTAATTCTTCTTTTCATTAGGTGGCCAAATGATTTGAGTTTCATCTTCAGGATCTGGCCTTCTGAAGAGCAGTCAGGGTTGATCTCCTCTAGGACTGACCGGTTGGATCACCTTGCAGTCCGAGGGACTCGCAGGAGTCTTCTCCAGCACCAGAGTTCAAAGGCCTCCATTCTTTGGCACTCAGCCATCCTTATGGTCCAACTTTCCCAGCCATACATTGCAACTGGGAAAACCATTGCCTTGACTATACCCACTTTTGTTGGCAGGGTGATGTCTCTGCTTTTTAGTATGCTCTCTAGATTTGCCATAGCTTTCTTCTCCAGGAGCAAGCGTCTTATTAATTTCTTGGCTGTAGTCCCCATCTGCGGTGATCTTGGAGCCCAGGAAAATAAATCTGTCACTACCTCCATTTCTTACCCATCTATTTGCCAGGAATAGAATAGAATAGAATAGAGTAGAGTAGAGTAGAGTAGAGTAGAGTAGAGTAGAGTAGAGTAGAGTAGAGTAGAGTAGAGTAGAGTAGAGTAGAGTAGAGAGTTGGAAGGGACCTTGGAGGTCTTCTAGTCCAACCCTCTGCCCAGGCAGGAAATCCTACACCACTTCAGACAAATGGTTATCCAACATCTTCTTTAAAATTTCCAGTGTTGGGGCATTCACAACTTCTGCAGGCAAGTTGTTCCATTGATTAATTCTTCTAACTGTCAGGAAGTTTCTCCTTAGTTCTAAATTGTTTCTCTCCTTGATTAGTTTCCACCCATTGCTTCTTGTTCTACCCTCAGGTGCTTTGAAGAATAGTTTGAGGGGGCCAGATGCCATGATCTTAGTTTTCTTAATGTTGAGATTGCACATATACAGTTTGCGTAATAGCCTCATGACACATGGGTTGATATTTTCCCTCCTCGTCTCATGCCTTGGCTTGAAATTTAGCACTTCCTGGTATGTTAAGCCATAGTTTTTGGAGAGGTGTCCGTACCGAGAAACTGACCTGACCATCCTGCAGACATTGGACTAGTTAATCTAATAGCATCGCAGGAAGATATGGATTGTGAAGAAAGAAACACCTAATCCAAAACAATATCGGTCTCTTGTGTAACTGGAAACTCATCTGTATGTTCACTTTGTTTTGGAGGTGAGTTTATTATCTCCCTATCCCCAATTTTAAAATAATATTATTGCTGAGCATAAATAATCAAGTAATTAAGCAAAAAACAAAACAAAACACAAAACCCAACCTTAATCATTTGCTCACGAGCAATCACCATTCAATTAAAGAGCAATTAAATGGTTATTTGTGCCCTGCAAAATAAGGCAGTCCTCAAATCAGTAACACAATCAATATTTTCACTGCAACAGGATGCGGGGAAGATGGACCTTTTAACCCGTACCGATTAATTTGTCATCAGACGGTTTCCTAGTTGAATCACCGCATGTTTATTTGTCTTGATTAGTATGCAAATTTACGTCTAAATTCTAGGAAATTTGGGGGTGCATCCACGGCGAGGGAGGAGGGGGTCCATTGCTTCGACGGTAAATGTTGCTATTGTCAGAAGTCCAAACGCCGTTCGGTTTTTGACTTGTGTATGGAAGAGCTTTGCATGATTGTTCAGTTTTTACATGCTAAATCACAATTTGTGCAGGTATAGGACCGAACTGCATTTGGAACTTCCTTAGGCAGGTCGTCTTGAGTTATGGCCGTTTATTCCACAACTGTTCAAAAGTTAGGATGATTGTCGTGCCTGTCAGCCGCCAGCCCCTCCAGCAGATGAATCAGATGAGGAGGAAGTGTGGGAGTCAGGGCCAGCATCAAGGCAATCTGAGAGCTCCGAGGGGGGGGGAGAGGGAATGGAGCTGTCAGAGATAGAATCAGGGGTGGAGCCTGGACCGCCCGTCAGCCCTCAGATGGAGAGTCAACAGCCCCCAGGTCTGGAGGTGGCTGATGAGGAAGAGGAGGAACAGTTGGGTCCAGTGCCTGATGTGCAGATGCACAGAAGGCAGAGGAAAGGAGAGCAGTGGAAATCTATGGGCCGGTCCTCAGGACAGAAAAGCCACCGCTGCTACCGAAGCCACACCGTAGCTCTGGGGATAAAAGGCAGGGGGCAGAGATGAGTAGGTGTGGCAGACAACTATTTGTCTCCCTGCCGGACACTTGTTAGTCTGCTGTGTGTGTGTGTGAGAGAGAGTTATTTTTGTCGGGGCTGTTGGCACTCCTAATAAAGGGAACATTTATTTAACTACAGAGGGTTTGTCGTGTTTGGAAACCGGGTCAGAACAACGGTGTAGTACAAATGTACAGAACTACAAGATACCTACAGGGGTCTTTGTAGTTCTGGCTATCACAGCCTCCCCACAATCATGTGATTGTACGCGGGGCACTGAGTACTTGGCTCATGATTATGACTTCGCAACAAGCCACGATGACATTCCCTGCCGGCTTCCCACAAGCAAAATCATTGGGGAAGCACGCAGGAAGTCGGAAGTCGTGATCACATGAGCTCCTTACTTGATAGTGGCATAGTTCTTGCTTAAAGAAGGCAATCAGAACTGCTGGAATTGCCATAGCTATGATCACATATGTCATGTGTCAGTCCCATGTCACTTAACGACAGAAATTCTGCTCCCAATTTCTTTCATAACCAGACGGCTACCTGTATAAAGGCAACCTAGTCTGAGTTTCGGATCTTGTACTTTACTGATGGCTCCTTCCAGTCAACAGGCTATGATTTAGAGTTGTTTGACCAAGATGAACGTTCTCGATTTCCCGTAGAAGTACAAGTGGCTGCCGTCTCTAGTTCAGGCAAAACAGGGTGTTTTGCTGCCTCCGTCGAGTTGCGATTCCTTCCGATGGTTTGTTGATTTCCAATCATAAATACAACTGCAGTGGAAAATGCACGGAAGAGTATCCAGTTTCACTTCTAAGTGTTAGAAATTGACTGAAACCAACCGCACTAGACACGTCTCAAAATAAATTTGTCAGCGAGGGCTGTTGTATAACAGGAAGAGCAAATATTGTGGCAAAGTTGTTGACGCGAGAAAAGAGAAAGGATATAACATTTCCTCAGAAGAACCGATGGGTTTCCAGGAACTATGGCTGATCTGGTTTTCCTGGAGTGTTTTTTTTTTTTTTTTCAAGAGAATGCAGATATGGCGTTTTCAATCTGACAGTGCTGAAAATGCTCTTCCAGTCAAAGAAACCTCACTTAGTGCAACCCTGAGCCAAAACCTCATTCGCTCAAGACGCACTAAGCCGAAACTTTTCCCTGTGAAAATGGATCATAAAAATTCATCCTCCACAGAATTGTGGATTTGGGCCTGCTTGTCTCTCCAGCAGACCTACTTCCAACCATTGTGGGTCATTGCAACCACATAGATAGAGACTGGTTGTATTGCAGTAGTTGTTCTGATAATTAGCTAGTATAGTGAACATAAAATGGTAAAAATGCTCTTTACAGGTAGTCCCAGGGATGGGCCCCTGGGGGGTTCAGCAGAGTTTGGGCGATTCTCTAGCCAAGGATCGCCGGGGTTCAGCGAACCCCCAAATGCCACCCATGGATGGCCACACCCCTCCCGCCCCTCCCAGGAGTCTCCACGCGGCCCGTTCATCATTCCAGGTAAGTGCAGGAGCCGCGCGGACAGTCTGGGAGGGCAAAAAATGGGCCTACCGGAGGTTTTAAAATGATTTTAGTTGGATGTTTTAAATTTGGCCGAATGATTGAATTATTTTAATAAGCTTTTAATTTTTGTTGTATATTGTTTTTACCATAGCGGTTCACCGCCCTGAGTCCCTTGGGAGAAGGGCGGTATATAAATATAATAAACTAAACTAAACTAACTAAACTATTCTGGAAGTCCGGAAACAGGTCTGTTTCCGGCCTCCAGACCCTGGGAGAAGCTGTTTTCACCCTCCCGGAGGCTCAAGGAAAGCCTCTGGAGCCTGGGGAGGGTGAAAAATGCCCCTGCCCAGTGCAGGTGGCTGACTAGGCTACGCCCACCATGGCCACGCCCACCCAGCAACAGGGTAGTGAACTGGTTGCTAAAGGATCTGAAGCCCACCCCTGGGTAGTCCTCGACTTATGACCACAATTGAGCCCGGAATTTTTGTTGCTAAGCAAGATGTTGAATGAGTTTTGCTCCATTTTACGACCTTTCTTGCCACAGTTGTTAAGTGAATCCTTCAGTTGTTAAGTTGGTAATACAGTTGTTAAGTGAATCTATCTGGCTTCCTCACTGATTTTGCTTGTCAGAAGAGGTGCGAAATGACTTCTTATGATGGATGCTGCAACCATCATAAATACATGCCAGTTACCAAGTATTTTAAATTTGATCAGGTGACTATGGGGATGCTGCAACGGTCACAAGTGTAAAAAAAAAAAGGTCATAAGACACTCTTTTCAGTGCCGTTGTAACTTTCAACGGTCACTAAATGAATGATTGTAAATTGAGGACTACCTGTAGTTAAGTTGGATCCTGGTGATGACATAGAAACAACTCTGAAGTAGTATATAAATCTAAGGAAGGAACGAAGGAAGAGAGGGAGGGAGGGAGAGGGAGAAGGGAAGGAAAGGGAAAGGGGGGAGGGAAGGAGAGAAGGAAGGGAGGGAAGGGGAAGGGAGGGAGAAGGAAAGGGAGAGAAGGGAGGGGGAAGGAAGGAAGGGAGAGAAGGGAGGGAGGGGAGCAGGGGTGGGTTCTACTTACCTTTACTACCGTGCCTGCACGCATGTTCTTCTGTGCATGTGCAGATCACTTACGATGACATCCGGGTCGGTGAGCGGAGCCTCCCGCCGGTTTTACTACCGGTTCTTGCGAACCGGTCTGAACCGCAGGCAACCCACAGGGGTGAAATCCAGCAAGTTCTAACAGGTTCTGGAGAACCGGTAGCAGAAATTTTGAGTAGTTCAGAGAACCGGCAAATACCACTTCTGGCTTGCCCCAGAGTGGGGTGGGAATGGAGATTTTGCAGTATCCTTCTCCTGCCACGCCCACCAAGCCACACCCACAGAACCGGTAGGGGAAAAAAAATTGGATTTCACCCCTGGCAACCCACCACTGCAGGGAAGGGGGTAGAGAGGGAGGGGGGAAGGAAGGGAGGGAGGGAGAGGGGGAAGGAAGAAAGGAATGAAGGGAGGGAGGGAGGGGAGGGGGAAGGAAAGGAGGGAGGGGAGGGAGGGACAGGGAGAAGGGAAAGGAAGGAAAGGGAAGGAAGGAAGGAAGGAAGGAAGGAAGGAAGGAAGGAAGGAAGGAAGGAAGGAAGGAAGGAAGGAAGGATACAGGACCTGTTCTTTAGTAGCCAAGATTACTGAACATGACATAATGGAATTAAGTTGCAGGAAAGAAAATTATAATTAAAGGCTTTAAAAAATTCTAACAGTATGAATGTCTTGGCTGTTTGTTAAGTTGCCTTGCAGAAGGTGAATTTCAAAGTGATATTCATTATGGTACATTTGGGGAGGCACAGTCTTCCAAAGTGTTGGGATGATCAGTGACGAAACTTTTTAAAAAATGATCATGCTGTGGTTTTTTTTTTGCAAGCCCCCAGAAATGTCTGCACTCGTAGTGCGAGAACTTTGGTATTTAAGCAAAACTCACCTTCTGTAAGTCCTATCCAGTGAGGCTCCTACTCATTTGTTGAACATGGTTGAATGTGGACTTGCGTAGAAGTGAAAAATAATTGATTTGAGGCCTCGCATAAGATCAGGTCTCTTCTGGCTGGAAACCAAGATGGGATGAAAGGTATTGATCCGTGCAACATATTTTATATCATATTATCCTGTATTGTATTCCATAGGACTCTCCAGAGTTAAAAGGGCTCGACAGCCTCCCTCACAGGGTTGCTAGAAGACTCAAAATAATCCCGCCTTTGATGCTCTATTTCTGTATCTAATGTTGTAAATATTTTTAATATTTATGATTTTACTTATAGGCTGCCCAGAATTGTTTTGCAGAGTGAGATGAGCAGCGTATAAATTTAACAAACAAATAAATAAAAAGTAAGCTACACCAGAATGAACATGTTGAGCAGAAAAGTGGCCTCAAATCAGTGGTCAAATCCACATTTTTTTTACTACTGGTTCTGTAGGCATGGCCTGGCTTGGTGGGCGTGGCTTGGTGGGTGTGGCAGGGGAAGGATACCGCAAAATCTCCATTCCCTCCCCACTCTGGGGCCAGCCAGTGGTGGTATTTGCCGGTTCTCCGAACTACTCAAAATTTCCGTTACTGGTTCTCTGAACTACTCAAAATTTCCGTTACTGGTTCTCTGAACTACTCAAAATTTCCGCTACCAGTTCTCCAGAACCTGTCAGAACTTGCTGGATTTCACCCCTGCCTCAAATCATCAGGAGCAAGGAAATAATTAGTCTTTTTATTTGCTCACAGGGGATGTCCCTTACATTTTTTGTTGCACCTTTTCACTGTGAAACACCAGAATCTGCGATGTTCAAATGAGCACAGGTTTATTCTATGCCCGTGATGGTGAACCTTTGGCACATGTGACACAGCTGGCACGCAGAGTCATCTCTGCGGGCATGCAAGCCGTCGCCAACTGAGCTCTACTGTACATGCGCATGCATGCCTTCCACCAGCCAGCTGATTTTCGGGATGCACATGGAGTGGGGCACATTCGGGAGACATGTGCATGCACGGAGGGACGGTTGCGCGCACATGTGTGGGGGATGGGAATGCGGGGGGTGCAACACCCCCCCATGGTCAGGTTTTGGGCCCAGGAGGTTGCAGGGAGGCCTGCTAGGCCAAAAACGGCGTGTGGGGTGAGTGACGTGCCCCCCACATGGCCCGTTTTTGGGCCCAGGAGGCTCCAGGGAGGCCTGCTAGGCCAAAAATGAGGGGCCGGGGGGGGGTCATGCGCAAATGGGTGGGAGGAGCATGGAGGGCTTCTGTGTGCATGCTCTACGGGGGCGCATTGCATTATGGGTGCCAGCTTTCAGCACACAATGAGAGAAAGGTTAGCCATCACTGTTCTATGCTATCCCTAAACAAGAATCTGAACTACTAACAGTCAAGGCAAATTGGTGGTCGATAAGAATCAATGTCTATGGAGATTCTCAGTCATCTACGTCATGGTTGTCCCAAAGGTGTCCTTTTAAAGATCTTGACGATTGTATCTTTTCTTTTATGAGAATATGCACCAATACAAATTCCTTGTGGGTCCAATCACACTTGGCCAATAAAGAATTCTATTCTATTCTATTCTATTCTATTCTATTCTATTCTATTCTATTCTATTCTATTCTATTCTATTCTATTCTATTCTATTCTATTCTACTCAACTCTACTCTACTCTACTCTACTCTACTCTACTCTACTCTACTCTAAGGAGACAACTGTGGACTTTCTTGTTTTTCTTTGGAGACGTTTCACTTTTTATCCAAGAAACTCATCAAGCTGTGACTGGATGGTGGACTCAGTGACTTTCTAAAATGCAAATGACCAGCTGTCTGCAAGGAATATAAATCCTTCCATTCCCCCACCCATCCAGTCAGAGCTGAAGAAGCTTCTTGGATGAGAAGTGAAATGTCTTCAAAGAATAACAAGAAAGTCCAGTTGCCTCTTGAAACAGCACCTTTGGGACATAAGAGTCAATGGAATTCAAGATGGGTTGGAGGAGTTAGATCTCTTGCGCCCTGGAAAGGCATTCCAAACTAATGACACCCTTGACTCCTCCCTCGGGCGCTCAGCCTGGTCCCTCTCCTACGTTAACCAAACCTTAAGGATGCCTACAGGTAGTGGTGAAATCCAAATTTTTTTACTATCAATTCTGTGGGCATGGCTTGGTGGGTGTGGTGTGATAGGCATGGCAGGGGAAGGATAATGCAAAATCTCCATTCCCACCCCACTCCAGGGGGAAAATACTGCAAAATCTCCATTCCCACCCCACTCCTGGGGAAGGATACTGCAAAATCTCCATTCCCACCTCACTCCAGGGGAAAGATCTTGCAAAATCTCCATTCCCACCCCACTCCAGGGGAAGGATACTGCAAAATCTCCATTCCCACCCCACTCTGGGGCCAGCCAGAGGTGATATTTGCTGGTTCTTCAAACTACTCAAAAATTTCCACTACCGTTTCTCCAGAACCTGCTGGATTTTCACCCCTGCCTGCAAGTAATGGGTGATTGACCGCTCACTTTGGAATCCAGAAAGAGTTAAAATTCCGACTGCAGAAATCAGAAACCAGCAAGCAAGGACCTGGCTGGTCACGGCCTTAAGAAAAAAAAAATGAAAATCGATGCAAAGTACATTGCTGATGCAAATCCTTTTGACAAAAGAGCACTTAAAGTTTATTTTCACTTTTGTTTCAACAGTTCACGACCGGGGAGACCCCCCAAGCGCTCTCTGGGGGTTGCGATACAAGAGAACACGCGCTTGCTTCCCCACGGAGTGCCGGGCCTCTTATCGCCGGGGCTTATCTCCCCAACAGGTAATAAAATCCTTTGGATGCTTCTCTCCCTGCTTTCGTTGTCCTGTGCAGCAGTTGAAATAAACTAATATTGATCTAACTGCCTTGTCCTTCAGGGCTTTTTCAAGCTTTACCAGAGGTTACATTATTGGATTTCTTGAGCATTCATGAAACCTCTCTCCAGTCCCCCCCCACCCCCACCCTTCACCCCCATCTCCCCCTCACCCCACGTGGCATTGCTGAGCTGACTTAAAACCTAATGGATTTGCAATTTAGCTCTTCATTAATCGTAATTTCCTTAAAGGGAAAGTGCCATTAAGATGCCTCGGTCATACGATATGGGGAAAGGTTGATCTCAGAGCTTTGGAAGGGACTGGGAAGGGACTCTTTGCAAGAGCCTGGTATCTGTGGGGAGGGTGTATTTCTCTTCTCTTTGTTTTCTTCCAAATTCAGAAGCCAGCGATCATGGGGACGGGAGGTGAAGAGCAGCTTCGTAAGACGCCAATGGCTTTTGGCCTTAGGATTTGCAACGTGATAAAAGCCTACGAAGCTGGGTAGTATAGTTTGCAAGCGGTTGTACGTCTTGGTAGACCTCTTCCGTGATTAGACAGGAGGGAGCTTGAAGTGGCGGAGGACAGCAATAGCACTTAGACTTATATACCGCTTTTGGGTCTTTGGCTATTTTTCCTTTCTTCTTACTTGAGACAAAGAGCCTTGTGGAGTTCAGGTAGTCCTCAGATTACGAACATAGCTAGGACTAGAATTTTGGTTGCTAAGCGAGGCATTTTTTAAAAGTGGATTGTCCCTGATGGTACTATCTTTTTGGCCACGGTTGTTACAGTATTTTTCGGAGTATAAGACGCACCGGAGTATAAGACGCAGCTTAGTTTTTGGGGAGGAAAATAAGAAAAAAGCTGATAGGCAGGTGGATTGGCCTCCCCGAATACCCCCAATCAGCTGTTCCCAAAGGTGAATTTTAGCAGCAGGTTCCTTGGTTGTGAGCTCTGTGCCTTGCTTTTTTTTGCTTTTTTGTCTGCCTCTGAAACTTCTGAAACACTGTTTCAGAAAAAAACTTTTTTTCCTGCCTCTGAAAGCCTCTGAAACAGAGCTTCAGAAAAAAAAGGCTCTGAGGCTCTGTTTGGAGGCTTTTTTTCTGAAGCTTCGTTTCTGATGCTTTTTTCAGCCTCTGAAACCTCCGTTTGAGAAGCTGGGCAGGGCTACATTCAGAGTATAAGACGCACCCAGATTTTCACCCTCTTTTTTGGGGGAAAAAGGTGCGACTTATGCTCCAAAAAATACGGTAAATGAATCAGTGTGGTCATTAATCAAATCTGGCTTGCCATGTTGTCTTTGCTTGTTGGAAGACGGCTGGAAAAGTTGCAAATGGTGATCACACAACCGTCGTAAATAAATGTTGGTTGCTGAATGCCTGAATTTTGATCCCGTGACTGTGGGAAAGCTGTGACAGTTGTAAGCGTGAGGTCGTAAGTAACTTTTTTTCAGTGCCTGTGTAACTTTGAATGATTGCTAAAAAGAATGGTTGTAAATTGACAACTTGTGTGAACAATGTCAGTGAATCTTAAGTAATCCAAATCCTTACAATGCCCATCAAAATAATAAGAGAGGAGGAGAGAAGGGAGGAAAAGGAGGAGGAGGAAAAGGGAAGGAAGGGAGAAAGGGGGAGGGAGGGAGGGAAGAAAGGAAGGAAAGGAGATAGACAGAAGGATAAAGGAGAGAGAAGGGAAGAAGGAAAGAACGGAGAGAGAAGGAAGGAGAGGGAGGGAGAAGGAAGGGAGGAAGGAATGAAAAGAGGGAGGAAGGGAAGGGAAGGAGGGAGGAAGAAAGAAGGAAAGAGAGAGAAGGGAGGAAGGAAAGAGAGGGAGGGAGAGAAGGAAGGAAGGAGGGAGAGAGAGTGAAGGAGAAAGAAAGAGACAGAGAAATACGAGCGGTTTTGAATTATTCCATGCCCCTCCGTCTGCTGTCCACAGCCGATGTGGAAAGCCAAGGGAAATAGTGATAGCTTATGATGGCTGGTTATGAATCATGCTTCCCAACTCTAATCACATATTGAGATGTCCACATGTACAGTATTTCAAGATGCAGACGATACGCATTTTGTCACTCTGCGGCAACCCTTGGAATACTAAAATAAACAACAGCGGAGACACATCGCAGGACTCAGTCCCGCAAAACTATCGCCTGAGCCATTAACCATAGCCTGACATTCAGCAGCTCTGCCATGGCAGATTTTTGCTCTGGCCTACAGATGAAATAGGAGGAGGAATCATGCTTGTTTCACTTCCACGCTGTCTTCGCCTTCAGAGCCTCCAACGCTTCACGGTGGAAATCATCGCTGTTAACATTAATGTTTCCCGCAACAGATGCAAAAACCACGGCCAGTGTTTGCATGTCAACAATGAATCTTTAAACACGCTTGTAAGCGCATCTGGAAAAGAGCAGCGTTGTAAAGAAGCTTCACATGACAGTGACAAGGTGTCAGTCATCCATCTCTTGTCCTCTTTCTCCCTCCGTTTGTCTCGCAAACAAGGGGAGGAGATGCCGAACGGTTCTACGGCAGGTAGTTTCTCCACTTACAACCATAATGGAGTCTGCCCGTCACAGTCAATCAGAATAAAGCAGGAAGGGACCTTGGAGGTCTTCTAGTCTAACCCCCGGCTGAAGCAGGAGACCCTATGCCCGTGATGGCGAACCTATGGCACGCATGCCCAAAGTGGCATGCCAAGCCATGTCGCCCGACACTGTTCTGTCCCAGCTACAGATCCCAAAGAACACAGCACACACAAACTTTGAACAAAACTTAGTTTACTCAAATAATGCAGTTTTTAAGCAGCTGTTAATAAGCGTTCTTAACAGCCTGCCAGAATTCCACAGATAAGATAGTCAGAGTCTTACTGGAGTTGGCAGAAAGCCCAGAAACAAGGTTGCAGAGACATCCCAATGCAATGATTAGTGAACTAAAGTTGTTTCCTGCAGCTTGTTACAAGCTGCATTCTTTCTTAAATAGGCTAAGGGCCTGGCCAAGCCTTACTCTTGAGGAGACCTCCTCCTGAGGAACCACTCGTGCCTTTTGGTAGCTCTGTGTGCCCGTGCACACAGAGAAGAGGCTCCTTCTCTTCATCCTCTTCACTTAAAGGAGCTTCTGGAGGTTCTGAAGGCCCTGATTGAATCCCTGCCTCTGGCACCACATCTTCTTCAGCCTCCTCGCTGTCCGACTCAAGCGCTGGCTGCACAGGCTGCTGGTGCAGCACCACACCAGCCTCCTCGTCGTCGGGATCAGCAACAGTCCGCGCAGGCTGCTGGCAGGCCACAACAGGCACATACGGCCTTGCCTGTTTGTCTACCTGGTTTCTGGCGCGCATGCTCGCGTGACAATCAGCTGTCCTTCGAACGCCCAGCAGTACCGAAAACCAGTGTGCGAATGTGCTCCAGCCAACTGATAGTTGGGTGTGCAGGTGCACCAGGATCCGGAAGTTCGGCTTTTCTGGAGCGTGATCCCTTTGTGTGTGCGGAAGTGCCGAAAACTGGCCTGCGCATGTGCCCCGGCCATCTGATCATCCGGCACGCATGCACGCTAGAACCTAGAAGTTCTGCTTTTCCAAAGCACGGTCCCCTATGAGTGTGCGCGCACACGTGTGATGTTTCTGCGTGAACTTTTCAGCACTCAGTGCCAAAAAGGTTTGCCATCACTGCCCTGTACCATTTTAGATAAGTGGCTGTCCACTCTTTTCTTAAAAACCTCCAATGATGGAGTACCCACAGCTTCTGGTGGCAGGCTGTTCCACTAGTTAATTGTCCTCACTGTTAGGAAGTTTCTCTTTAATTCCAGGTTGCTTCTGTCTTTGATTAGTTTCCAATCATTGTTTCTTCTCCTGCCCCTTTGGTGCTTTGGAGAATAATTTGACCCCCCTCCCACTTCTTTTGAGGCAGCCCCTCAAATACTGGAATACTGCTATCATGTGTCCACCCCCCTCCCCAGTCCTTCTTTTCTTTAGACTAGCAATACTCACTTCCTGCAACCGGTTGTAAGTGTCAAAAACGTTCATAAATCCCTTTTTTCAGTGCCATTCTAACTTTGAATGGTCACTAAGTGAATGGTTGTAAGTGGAGGACTGCCTGTAGAAAAAAAAATATATCGCGCCAGTGAGAAGTATTTTGTTGGGCACATCTTTAGTTAAAACACTTTTTTTTCCAGTGCTTCGAATGGTCACTAAATGAATGGCTGTAACTCAGTGGTGAAATCTAAAATTTGTTACTACCGGTTCTGTGGGCGTGGCTTGGTGGGGGAGGGAGTGATGTGACTGGGTGGGCGTGGCCAATTTTTTTTTTTTAACTTTTAAAATAATTTTTTTTATAACCTCTTCGGCGAAGAGGTTGTAAAAAAATGCTTTCAAAAGGCTCTGACGATCCCAGCTGAGTTGCCTGATCAGCAGAGGCATTTAAAAGAAAAAAGGGTTTTTTTCTTTTAAAAGCCTTTGATGATCCCAGCTGAGCCACGCAATCATCAGAGGCTTTTTTTTTTTTAACTTTTAAAAGCATTTTTTTGGCCGAAGAGGTTGTAGAAAAAATGCTTTTAAAAATTAAAAGAAAAAGCCTCTGATGATTGTGCTGCTCAGCTGGGCATGGGTGGTGGTGGGGGGCAGGGATTTTTGCTACCGGTTCTCCAAACCACCCGTCTCCATCGCTACCGGATCAGGCGATCCGGTCCGAACTGGGAGCATTTCACCCCTGCTGTAACTCGAAGTCTACTTGTACAGGTAGTGCTCCACTTGCAACCGTCCATTTAGTGTCCATTCAAAGTTACTACGTCACTGAAGACACTGGGTTTCCTGCTTGGGCGGGGGTTGGACTAGATGACCTACAAGGTCCCTTCCAATTCTTCATCTGTGTAACTGACCGTTTTTCACACTTAGGACCGTTGCGGCCTCCCCGTGGTCACATGATCGAAATTCAGACACTTGGCAACTGATTTATATTTATGACGGTTGTAGCGTCCCGAGATTGTGTGATCACACAAACTTCTGAGAAGCCAAAGGCCATGGGGAAACTAGATCCATTTAACAACCGCGTTACTAATTTAGCAATTGCAACGATTCACTGAACAAAACGTGGCGAGAAAAGTCGTACAACGTCGTAACTTTACTTAACATATCTCTCACTTAGCCACGTACGTTTTGAGCTCAATTGTGGTCGTAAGTTGAAGATTACCTGTATCTATTTTCGACTTGGATCCTATGTTATGCTTTGTTGATAGATACCTAGAAGCCAGATGTTGTGTGCTAATATACCATATTTTTGGACTATAAGATGCACCTAGCTTTTGAGGAGGAAAAAAAGAGGGGGGAAAATCTGCCCCTGCCTTCGAGCAATTTGCCTCCTTGCAGCAAACAGCAAACAGCCTGATCAGTTTCAGCACAGCCTGATTTAGCACGAGCAGGTGATTGGTGGTTGGATCTACCTCCCGGAATACCGCCTATCAGCTGTTCCAGGCTGCAGGGATCGCCATCGCCCATCGCCACCACTGCAGCCTATCACCACCTCTGCGTGCCCCTTTTTCGGCCTCTACGCATCCATTTTCGGCCTCCGCACATCACATTTTCAGCCTGTTCCAGGCTGCGGCAATCCCCGCAGCCTGGAACAGCTGATAGGCAGTATTCTGTGAGACAGATCCAACCGCTAATCAGCTGCTTGTGCTAAATCAGACTGTGCTGAAGCTGACCAGGCTGTTTGCTGTTTGCTGCAAGGAGGCAAATTGCTGGGAGGCAGAGGCCGAAGGCTGGGGTCTGGTAGGTGGGTGGGGCTTCAGCAACATTCACTGTATAAGACACACAGACATTTCCACCCACTTTTGGGGAGGCAAAAAGTGTGTCTTATACACCCAAAAATATGGTAATTGTCGGGGTAGGGAAAAAAGTAACCGTAGAAATCTGAGATTCTGTCAACTAAATGTGGGCTGGGAGACATAGCTGCATTCATCGTCATCGTCAGCCATTCAGTTGTGTTCGACCTTTGACCCCTCTGTGGATCGGCAAAGAAAAGTTGTAAAACGGGGGCAAAACTCACTTCACAAATGTCCCACTTCAGCCACATAAATCTCAGGCTCAATTGCGGGTCGTAAGTCAAGGACTCCCTGTGTTTGAATGTCTAAGGCTAATAATGCCATTAAGTTACAAGCATCATCGAGGTTGTGCCCAGTGGCACAAAAGTCCAGATTTTTTTTGGGATTCCTTCCTCTTGGCTTTGCCACCACCCCTGTGGCGAAAGGATTGATGCTACCCGCATTTCTGTCATTGTGATAAATGGCATCTCTGTTTCCCTTCGCTTCCGTTCCATCTGCTGCCCCCTCGGACTACACCGATACGAGAAGGAGCTCGCACTCTGCAGCCAATAAGCTTCGGTGTGCCACTTTGCAGGTCTTGCAGGACAATCTGTGCATTTATTAAAATTGCTATCAGATAATGAAAACATCGGGCGTGTAATATCAGCGTCTGCAAACTGCCATTATGATATTGACCAGCGACAAGCTAAATTGGAGAGGGCAGGTGGATGGCGCCGTAATTTCAAGGACTCGACATATACAATTCAAAGGACATTTTGTTTTGGGATGTTTTTGTTCCTTTCTTCCAAAGCCTTCATCTCTGGTATAGCAATACTCATTGCTCTTATAGGATCCTTTGAGCCCTGAGAGATGAATGGGGTGTTTCCAGAATATAGGTAGTCTTTAACGTACGACCAATTGAGCCCCACATTTTTATTGCTAAGCGAAGCAATTGTTAGGTAAATTGCGCTTTGTTTTATGACCTCATGGAAAAACATTTGAAGTCTCACAAGGAACTCTCCGTGGTCCTGTTTCCTGCCCTTTTTTTTTTTTTTACATACACCTTTTGAGGGACTTGGTGGCTCAGTGGCTAAGCCCCTGAGCTTGTCGATCAAAAGGTCGGCAGTTCAGCGGTTCGAATCCCTAGTGCCGCGTAATGGGAGTGAGCTCCCGTTACTTGTCCCAGCTTCTGCCAACCTAGCAGTTCGAAAGCACATAAAATATGCAAGCAGAAAAATAGGGACCCCCTTTGGTGGGAAGGTAACAGCGTTCCGTGTGCCTTTGCGGTTTAGTCATGCCTGCCATATGATCACAGAGACGTCTTCGGACAGCGCTGGCTCTTCGGCTTTGAAATGGAGATGAGTGCCGCCCGCTAGAGTCGGGAACGACTAGCACATATGTGTGAGGGGAACCTTTACCTTTATAAAGTATTTTGGCTTAGGATACCCATTGTTGCCTTCACTTAAGAACATGCCATTATCTTGCCTGCCATTATCTTGCCTGCTATAACCAAGTTCCCTGGTAAGGATATTGACTCAGGGTGAAAAGATTATATTGATTATTGTTTATTGACAGAAATCAGCCAGTCCAGTGTCCACAATTGAAGATCTCTCTCTAGTTTTCTACAACTCCGAAGCTGTATTTGTGATTTATTAGTGCCTAAGACAGGACTAGAACTCACAGTTTCCTGGTGATTGGCCCGAAGTCACTCAGACAGTTTTCATGCCTACGGCAAGACTAGAACTCAGTTTCTTGGTATTTGGCTCAAAGTCACCCAGCTGCTTTCATCCCTAAGGTGGGACTAGAACTCACCGTCTCCTGGTGATTCACCCAAAATCACCCAGCCAGCTTTCATGGCGGGACTAGAATTCACCATCTCCTGGTGATTGGCCCAAAATTACCCAGCCAGCTTTCATGGCGGGATTAGAATTCACCATCTCCTGGTGATTGGCCCAAAATTACCCAGCCAGCTTTCATGGCGGGATTAGAATTCACCATCTCCTGGTGATTGGCCCAAAATTACCCAGCCAGCTTTCATGGCGGGATTAGAATTCACCATCTCCTGGTGATAGGCCCAAAATTACCCAGCCAGCTTTCATGGCGGGACTAGAATTCACCATCTCCTGGTGATAGGCCCAAAATTACCCAGCCAGCTTTCATGGCAGGACTAGAATTCACCATCTCCTGAAGATTGGCCCTCGCCTAAGGCAAGGACTAGAACTCCTGCTTCCTAGACCAAACTGATTCCTGCACAAATCCATAGCATGCACTTTTCTTAATATATAGAAGTGGCTTGACCAACAGTTCCCGCATGGTCTCCTATTGAAGTTTGATCAAGAACCAAACCTCCTTAGCTTTCTGAATCAGCCAAGGTCATTCACTCTGTTTTGAATGCACCATTGTGATTTAAAACCCTTGTTTATTGCATGAATTTACCTCAGACACTGGGCTTTTCTTAAGGTATTATCTTGGTCCCTCTACTAGAACGTGGGCTGTGTGTTATAATAACAAATCTTTAGTGATAATGGCACCTTGTAGAATGGCTTGATTGATAGTGAGGCATGCCTCCTTTAGCCTGCACAACTGAGAGGAATAATGTAGGCACTTACTTCCTTTGGATGGAAGAAAAGCCAGCCATCTTGCTCTTTAAAGATGTACAGAATCCCAAATTAGATAAATATTTGCTTTATGGCGCAGCATTTAATGTTACGCCTGCCATAATTTGCTGCCTGTTCGACAGGCCGCAAATAAGACATTGGTCTACCACTCTATAAAAATGCAGTAAATTAGATTAGAGCGACTTCCCCAGAAAGTAATTATTCCATGTATTTATGAATTGTAAGGGGCCTTATAGTTGTTATAAAAAGCATTTATTTCCTCAGGACAGACTTAAGTAACCAAAATAGAGCGGGAACAGATGAGAAAGAGAGAGAGAGAGTGAGAGAGAGACAGAGACAGAGACAGAGAGAGAGAGACAGACATGCAGAGAGAGACAGAGCGACAGACACACAGAGAGAGACAGACAGACAGAGAGAGAGAGACACACACACAGAGAGAGAGAGACAGACAGACACAGAGAGAGAGAGACAGAGAGAAAGAGACAGACAGACAGACAGACACAGACAGAGAGAGACAGACAGACAGACACAGAAAGAGAGACAGAGAGAGACAGACAGACAGACAGAGAGAGAGAGACAGACAGACAGAGACACAGAGAGAGAGAGACACAGAGAGACACAGACAGACAGACAAACACACACACAGAGAGAGAGAGAGAGAGAGAGAGAGAGAGAGTGTTTGCATCGCACAGAACTTTTTGGAAGTGGGAAATCACCCTGGATCGTAATTTTTTCCAGTGGATAAAATTTTAGAAGCCAGCGTAGAAAGATCTTGCAATGTAGAGCCGAGCTTCCTTCGGCTAAAACAAAGAGGCGTTAACCTTCGTGAAATCCTTTCAACGTGTTGAAAGAAGATTTCTTCAGTGACTTATTATGCTGGGTAAGGTCACCTTTCTGTTTTATTAACAGACGGGGGATTTTAGATCGTGGATTTTTGATCTTTTGGAGAACGTGGCTGAAATTAGGCCGGCACAGATGTAGAGAAAATGAGTTGAAACCTTAGCCCCGTGCAGGTGTTACGAGGTCATTCTCCGAGTAGAAAGAATTCAGCTTTCCGGTTTTATTCCAACAACAGCCTTCTTGTGAGGTAGGTTGCAGTGAGAGGCCCTGGCTTAAAATCTTCAATGAATTTCCATGGCCTTTATTTAAAAGTCCAGTTGCCTCTTGAAAAAAGCACCTTTAGGACAACCATGACCTGGATGACTGAGAATCTCGATAGACATTTTTTAACTGATGTTTTTCAAGTAAAGGAAGAAGTTGTGGGAACTTCATCACGGGAGGCTTTCAAGAAAAGATTGGACTTCCATTTGTCAGAAATGGTGTAGGGTCTCCTGCTTGGGCGGGGGGTTGGACTAGATGACCTACAAGGTCCCTTCCAACTCTGTTAAATAATTTACATGAACGCCCATCTCACAGCAATACACTTTGAGTAATGTGACCAAGTTTAAAACCCAGCAATCAAAACAACGACATCTTCCAGTTTAATAAAGCACGCAAGAGCAAGAGCATTTAGTCTTTATTTACCAGTCCATAGTGTTTTAAAGCACTCTCTGGACAGTTTACAATCTAAGCGTAACAGGTAGTCCTTGAGTTACGACCACAATTGAGCCCAAAATTTCTGTCGCTAAGTGAGACAGTTGTAAGGTGAATTTTGTGCAGTTTTACGACCTTTCTTGCAAATAGAATAGAATAGAGTAGAGTAGAGTAGAGTAGAGTAGAGTAGAGTAGAGTAGAGTAGAGTAGGAATAGAATAGAATAGAGTAGAGTAAGAGCAGAGCAGAGCAGAGCAGAAATAGGAGTAGAGTAGAGTAGAGTAGAGTAGAGCAGAGCAGAGCAGAGCAGAGCAGAGCAGAGAGGAATAGGAATAGAATAGAATAGAGTAGAGTAGAGTAAGAATAGAATAGAATAGAATAGAGTAGAGTAGAGTAGAATAGAGTAAGAGCAGAGCAGAGCAGAGCAGAATAGGAATAGGAGTAGAGTAGAGCAGAGCAGAGCAGAGCAGAGAGGAATAGGAATAGAATAGAATAGAATAGAATAAGAGTAGAGTAGAGCAGAGCAGAGCAGAGCAGAGCAGAGCAGAACAGAGAGGAATAGGAATAGGAATAGAATAGAATAGAATAGAATAGAATAGAATAGAATAGAATAGAATAGAATAGAATAGAATGAGGAAAGAAGGAAGGAGAATAGAATAGAATAGAATAGAATAGAATAGAATAGAGTAGAGCAGAGCAGAGCAGAGCAGAGCAGAGAGGAATAGGAATAGAATAGAATAGAATAGAATAGAATAGAATAGAATAGAATAGAATAGAATAGAATAGAATAGAATAGAATAGAATGAGGAAAGAAGGAAGGAGAATAGAATAGAATAGAGTAGAGTAGAGTAGGAATAGAATAGAGTAGAGTAGAGTAGAGTAAGAGCAGAGCAGAGCAGAGCAGAATAGGAGTAGAGTAGAGTAGAGTAGAGCAGAGCAGAGCAGAGCAGAGAGGAATAGGAATAGGAATAGGAATAGAATAGAATAGAATAGAATAGAATAGAATAGAATAGAATAAGAGTGGAGTGGAGTGGAGTGGAGTGGAGTGGAGTGGAGTGGAGTGGAGTGGAGTGGAGTGGAGTGGAGTGGAGTGGAGTGGAGTGGAGTAGAGCAGAGCAGAGCAGAGCAGAGCAGAGCAGAACAGAGCAGAACAGAGAGGAATAGGAATAGAATAGAATAGAATTAGAGTAGAGTAGAGTAGAGTAGAGTAGAGTAGAGTAGAGTAGAGTAGAGTAGAGTAGAGTAGAGTAGAGTAGAGTAGAGTAGAGGAGTAGGATTTTTTCTACAACGTCTTCGGCCGAAAAAATGCTTTTAAAAGTAAAAAAACCCGCCTCTGATTATCATGTGGCTCAGCTGGGATCGTCAGAGGCTTTTAAAGGCATTTTTTTCCTACAACCTCTTTGGCCGAAGAGGTTGCAAAAAAAATGCTTTTAAAAGCCTCTGACGATCCCAGCAGAGTTGCCTGATCGTCAGAGGCTTTTGTTTTCTTTTAAAAGCTTGTTTGTTTGTTTGTTTGTTTGTTTGTTTGTTTTTAAAAGAAAAAAAGCCTCTGATGATCAGGCAACTCAGCTGGGATAGTCAGAGCCTTTTAAAAGCATTTTTTCTAGCATTTTTTAAAAGCATTTTTTTTTCTACAACCTCTTTGGCCGAAGAGGTTGTAGAAAAAAATGCATTTAAAAGGCTCTGACGATCCCAGCTGAGCCACACGATAATCAGAGGCTTTTTTTTTTTTTTAAAGCATTTTTTCGGCCGAAGAGGTTGTAGAAAAAATGCTTTTAAAAGTAAAAAAAACAGCCTCTGATGCTCGCGCGGCTCAGCTGGGCATGTGGGGGTGGAGCAGGGATTTTTGCGACTGGTTCTCCGAACCACCTGCCACCATCGCTACTGTATCAGGCGATCCGATTTGAACTGGGAGCATTTCACCCCTGATGGGATGGGTTATTTTGTAATTATACTAAAGGGCACCAATCAATTGAATGTTCTGGAAAGAAGTCGAACTTCCCTAAATTCTGAAGATCTCATGCAGCGTTTCATGTCGTCAAACAAGTATGCGAGCTTCAAACTATAAATATCTGAAAAACTTTTTCCAATCACCCAGAACCAATCAAAATGAAATATTTGACTGGAAACAGAAAATTCAATAAAGTGCATTTAGCAGGATTCCAACAAAGCTAAAGCTTTACTTGGGCTATTTTTATTGAAATATGTGTACATGTTTTAAAGCATGAGAACTCAATAGCGTAGCTTTCCTTAAGGTAGATTTTAAAAGTGGAAAGAGGGAACTAAAGATGAAAGAGAAGCTGAGCAGCAAAACACAAATTCTTTCCTAGATAGCCCTGTGGACAGCTTCTGTTTTAAAATAGGATGGGCAGCTATAATCCCTGCCGTTGTCCTGTTAGATCAAACCTAAGTATTTCATGGGCCATGGGCCACATCTAGCCAGTGGCAGCAAAGACGAAGGGTGGACCGATGGCAGCTCTCCACAGCAATTCCAGGTTCTCACATGGCCCTTTGGGAAAATTAATTGCCCACCCCTGTGTTAGATGAAGATAATGATCCAAAAGTTAGTTAGTTTACTTTATTTAGCCCATGGGCCATATCAAACTGCAGAGTTCCAAACACAAATTATTACTAAAATCTGATAAAAATGATTTAAAATGGAATTGGAATAAATATACAATTTAAAATGAGATTGGAATAAATATACAATTTAAAATGAGATTGGAATAAATATACAATTTAAAATTCGGAATAAATATACACTTTAAAATGAGATTGGAATAAAATACAATAATTTAATATGTGGATAAATAAAATACGATAAAATTATATTTCAGTGTCACCCCTACCATCTACCCCGGTCAGTCCCACATATGCCGATCACAACCGAACCATTTTTTGCTCAAGTACAGTGTTGTATTAAATGTTGTACTAAAAGTGCTTTTTCAAAAAGGCAACTGGACTTTCTTGGGATTTTTTTCCCTTGAAAACATTTCGCTTCTCATCCAAAGAAGCTTCTTCGATTCAGAACCAAACCTGGAGATGATTGAGAATCTCCAAAAACATGAAGAATTTTGATCTAGGTGTATTGGTCGATCCATAGCTGGGGAAAGGAACTGTGACAAAAGTGGACAACTTCAGTCTTTCCTTGTTGGATTGCTCATATATATTTTTTTTTAATTTGATTTATATGCCGCCCTTCTCCGGAGACTCAGGGCGGCTTACAATGTGCTCAGCAATATTTAGGTTGGAGAGGATAAGATAAGCAATCTAAACAGGGGTGGGCTTCAAAAATTTTGGCAAGGGGTTCTCTGCCCGGTTGCTGGGTGGGCGTGGCCATCGTGGGTTTGGCCTATTCGGCCTCCTGCACCACAGCAGGGGGGGGTGTTTTTGCCCTCCCTGGGCTTCGGAAGCTTTCCAGGAGGGCAGAAACGGCCTCCCCAGGCTCCAGAGGCCCTCTGGAGGCTGGAAACGGGCCCGTTTCTGGCCTTCCTAAACTTCCGGTAGGCCCTTTTTTTGCCCTCCCCGAGCCTCTGGGTGTGCCCTGCACTTACCTGCATCCAAAACAAGCCATGTGGGGACTCCTGGGAGGGGAGGGGCAAGGTGGGCGGGGCCAGCCAGGAGTGGGATTTGGGGGTTCTCCAAACTGAACAGAATCTTAGCTAGAGGTTCTCCCAAACCCTGCGAACCCCCAGCAGCCCACCCCTGAAGCTAAATCAGGGTTCCCCAACCCCAGGACTACGGACCAGCACTGGTCTGTGATCTTCCAGAAACCGGGCCACGCAAACAAGCAAAGTCCCATCCTCATATGCGTGGGATCCAGGCAGTGTGCAAAACCACATTCCCCCCTGGTCGGTCCATGGCAAAACCACCTTCCATGGAACCGGTCCCCGGTGCCAAAAAGATTGGGGTCTGCTGAGCTAAATAATACCTGTTAACACATGTACCTCTCCTCAAACCGGCTGATTTGCACATTTCAGATGGACCTGTTTACTTGGCTGACTACCCAAAATGGAACATCTGATCTATGTGGGAGCCTGCCATTCCTGAGTTCTGGAGAAAGCATGTTTGGAATGCTTTCCTTGTAAATGGAAAGAAATGAGCTCTTTTCAGCTCCAGTCTTCTAGCTCATGGCTGCCTAAACAGTTTTTAAGGGAGTCAGTGGAACCATTGCAGTGGTGAAATCCTCTGCGGATCGCCACCAGTTCGTTGCCCGTGCATGCGTAGTGTGCGCCAATTGCGCGCTTCACATGGAAAAAGGAGACTTCACTAGGTAAGTAGAACAGCGAGGGGAGGGAGCAGCTGTGCCGCACAATGTAGCTTTGCTAGAAAGCAGGATTTCCTGCTTTCTAACAAATATAAACCGCGCAGCACAGCTGATCGTTGGAAATACCGGTTTGTTTTTTTTAACCGAACCGGAGTGAACCAGTAGCATTTCTACCCTGAACCATTGTCTTCTAAACCAAGAAAATATGCAGCAGGAAAGCTGCAAAAAACAAAAACAAAACATGGACTATATTCTACCGTCATTAACATCTCAATAGTTTCAGCTCCCGTATGCAAAGCCCCCCCCACCCCACCGCACCTTTGCCCTGTGAATCCCAACGCACCTTTGGTGTTTAGCCAAGTGCCGTTGACTTGGCTGCGGTTATCCCGGAGCAGGTGACTAAATTACCCTGAAATCAGGCAGAAAATTTCCTCTCCTGGTCACTGAAGTGAAATCTGTCCACTGGTCAAGTGGCAAAGCCAACTGCCGTCTGAGAGTCCTGAGAACTGCCACTTCCGATAAGTCAAGTCTTCAACGAGCGTGAAACGGTCTTCTTTCATGACGATTGCGTTTATTATGTTTATTTCAGTTGATCTATTTAGCCAATGTGAATTGGTCAGCACCCTGGCCTTTGGATGTGTTCCATCTGTGGGAAACCATGCTAAAATATCAAAGGACCTGTCACTGCCGATTTATTCATCATCCCAGTGTAGGGTTGACCTACATAAGCGAGAACATATTCTTTGAGGGGGGGCAGCCGGTGTGGTTTAGAAAGCAGAGAATAAAGAGAGAAAAGGGGGGAAATATCTCAGCTAGAGTACACTGCGGTAAATGTTTTATTTATTTAAATGTTGTATTTATTCTTCTTTTCTGCTATTGCTAGAAGAATGGCCCATAAAAGAACAGGAGTATTGGAGAGCAGGAAATCAAGGATTGCAAAAATCCAGATGCTGGGTATTTGCGATAAATTAGTATATCAATACAAATATTTATTTGTACCCCAAAATAAGACATCCCCTGATAATAAACCCAATCGGGCTTTTGAGCGCATGGCAATAAGGCCAAGCGCTTATTTTAGGCTTCAAAAAAATATAGAATCTGCAATGAATCTTAGCTAGAGGTTCTCCTGAACCCTTGTGAACCCCAGCAGCCTGTCCCTGGTGCTACCTGATAACAGATAGCAGAAGACGTTTTGAAGAAATATCTTCAAAGAAAAAAAAAACAGAAAGTCCAGTTGCCTCTTCAAAAAAGCACCTTTTGGGACAACCACGACCTGGATGACTGAGAATCCCCATAGACATCATCAGTGCAAGCATTGCGCTAACATCTAGCCTTGATGGTGTTACCTAGTTTGGTAATGAGACATCTGTAAGAAAACCACCAAGCTCAGAGACCACCAAGGACCCCCGCAAGAATCTCTCTTGGATACAATCAGTTAAAGCAATTGCTGTTGCTGGCTAGTATGGTGCCAAAGATTTGGGAAATTATAATTAAATTGACAGAAGAAGCCACGTTAGTTCTTTCTCTCCGTAACTTGTAAACCTGTGGAATAGCTGTTGCTTGGGCTAGCTAGAACATATGAAGAAGACCTCTGATCCATCTGGGACAAATAGCTGCTGAGAGAGACAGTTCTTGTTCTGTCAGAAATTGTTTGCTGTTCAGGGTGGATCAATGAACATGTATTCATTTATTCATATGAAAAATTCTATCCTGATTTTCTTTTTCTTTTCTTATTTTGAGCCCAGTGCATTGCTGTTTATAGAACTTCTGAGATCAATGCACAGTTTAAAGAGTTTAAAAGGTGGAGGTGGGGACGACTACAAGGCTAAAATCACTTAGAAGAAACAATTACACACAGACACACACAAACACATAATTCCTGATAAAAATGTTAAAAGCTGGAAGATGCTGCCAGTTAGCATCTAAGCCCGTGATGGCGAACTGATGGCACGCGTGCCACAGGTGGCACACGTAGCCATATCGGTGGGCACGCGAGCTCAGCTCCGGTGCACCAGCTGATTTTTGGGTCTTCTGGGCCCCCCAGAAGTAGGGAAACAGCCTGTTTCCTGCCTCCAGAGGACCGTGGGAGGTGGGGAAGACCCGTTTTTCTCTCTCCCCAGCCTCCAGAGCCTTTCTAGGAGCCTGGGGAGGGCGAAAACTGCCTTCCCCACACACACACCCGGAGGCCCTCCGGAGGCCGAAAACGGCCCATTTGCCAACTTCCGGTCCCACCTAACAACCCCTTCCCCCACTCCTGGCACCAAATGGCAAAAAGATTAGCCTTCACTGATCTATGTTTTGTGTTGTTTATGGAAACTATGTTTTTTCCCCCCTAAAATCAAATCCTTTGATGAAGAACATTAGCAGATAGAGTCACAGTGTAGGAATGAAGATAGAATCATAGGGCTGGAAGGGACTTTAGAGGTTTTCTAGTCCAACCCCCTGCCCAGGGCAGGTATGAATAGACCTATCAGTCCAATCTCCTGCACAGAATTTATTAGACCATTTTCCCCTAAGGAAGAACTCCCCAGTTTCCTCTACCGAAAAGCAAACATAACAGAACTCTGTACTGATTTCTGAAATAAAACAGCATAGGATGGTGTACAAAGTCCAGGGAACTCTGTAAAATTAAAATTAATTTCACATTCATAAAATTGCCAACCTGGAGTTGCAGCGTTCTGGGGTGGCCAGGCAGAAGATCCTAACTTTGTCCTAATCAAGCATGCTCCTTTCACATTTGGGATACTGAGAAGGCCCTCTCCATCAATAAGAGGTGTGGCTACCCTGGATCTAAGGCATTGAGAGCTTTAAAGATATTTTAAAGATTTCTCTGCATAAAATAACCACAACTTAATCCAGTCTGGATATAAAACAGGTGTCATCATAGCAAGTTTACTGTCACAATGATTATTGCATTAAGAAGAAAATTCCAGACCTGTCCTTTGAGTCCTTCCTTCCTTCCTTCCTTCCTTCTCCTTCCTTCCTTCCTTCCTTCCTTCCTTCCTTCCTTCCTCCCTCCCTCCCTCCCTCCCTCCCTCCCTCCCTCCCTCCTTTCCTCCCTTGTCCTTCCTCCCTCCCTCCCTTGTCTCTCTTTCCTTCCTTCCTTCCTCCCTCCTTTCCTCCTTGTTTCTCCTTCCTCCCTCCCTCCCTCCCTCCCTCAAATTAATCTTCCCTGTAAGTATCCTAACACTCTTCTTAACTATGCCTAAGTTTCACACTGCCCTTTTCCAAATTCAGAACACATGTACCATGTTTCTCCAAAAACACGACCCACCCCAATAATAAGCCCAACCCTAATTTTTTGGGGGTGGGCCTAACATTACCCCTACCCTAAAAATAAGCCTGGGGGGATGGCCGTGGCCAGCACAAGTGGCAGCGTGAGGGGTATGCAACTGTCCGGCTGCAGCTGCAGCCCGCTGGCCCCTTGGGGTAGCGCAAATACCGCTTTTGCCCTTCTTTTTCTGGGCATAGCGCTTCTGCTTGTTGGGCCACTTCCCCGAAGCCGGCAGCTCCGCGGCCAGCTGCTTTGCTTTTCCCTTCTTTTTGGGAAGCTTGCGGGAGGCTTTTTGGAGAACGGGAGAAAAATGGGAAGGGGGATTTTCCTGCCTGTCATCCATTCCTCAAGCTCAGCACAACCCGAGGGAAGGATGGCAGGCAGGAAAATCCCCCTCCCCATTTTCCTCACGCTGAAGGTTCGGAATGGAGGCGACGATGCGTCCACGGCGCGTCCAGCTCACCGAGTCTGGCCTGGCTTCACCTCAAAAAAAGTAAGACCGCCTCGAAAATAAGCCCAAGTGTTTATTTTCAAGTCTAAAAGAAAATAAGACTCAGTCTTATTTTCTGAGAAACACAGTATTTTCAGCTCAGCTCAGAGTTCCAGAGACTTCCGGAGTAGCTGGAACAATCGTAGAATAAATCAGATGAAATTGGAATCCAGGTATTTCAAACTAAAAGCATGATTTGAGTTTGAAATACAGGGTTAGGGTTGCAAGAACAATTACCCATTATTATTATTTCATTCTTTAATGATCTAGAGATAAGTGCACCGTAAATGTTTGTGTTTATTTCTCCCCCCTCAGTTCTGCTTCATCTAAATTAAATATCCTTCCATTGACAGACAGAGAGGTCAATCAATGTGAACGTAGCACTGGTTATGATCCTATGGATAATTGTTGTAAGGGTCCTTTGTCGTTGTAATTATTTCACCTTGTACAACCTATTGCTAGCATTGTTAGAAAGATATTACTGTGGCATTTCATTTTGAAGTTCCGTTTGCTCTCCTGACCAAACAGTTGTGGCTTGCCAATATTTGAGATACAGTATTTTAGATAACTTGTACTATTATTTTTTTAATCCAAAACTGGTGGAGACAACTTTGGGCGGTGGGAATTGGATCAAAACAGGCAGGAAAATGGATATTGGGCACCCATATGGATGGCAGAAGATAAACGAAGATATTAAGAGCATTATTTAGTAACTAGCTGAATACCCGTGCTCCGCTATGAAACTATGTGATTGGGCTTGATAAATCGACACTTACAGTTTGAAAATTAATGAGTATGACGATCGGCCTCTCCCCTCCCCTTCTCTCCCTCAGCCTTGCTTAGCTCAACTGTTTTGTAGTAAAGCTGCTTGCTGCTGTGAAAGTAAAACTGAAACTCCTCTCCTCTGCTTGTGTTTTGCATTTGGAACAGATTTCTTTCCAGGTGGGGAGGGGGAGTAGAAATCCTTAGCATCAGAGCGTGTTAATCATAATATAGGAAATACTAATGCTCTGATGGTCATTTCGAAAAATCCTTTCTTAGTGAGCACTTAGAAGCCAAGAGGAACATATATATATATTCAGTGCAGGGTTAAGCTCAGCCATTATTCCTTAAATTAGAATATTCCCATTTCATACTGTATCAATGCTTTTAACAATGTTTTTCTTTACAGACATAAGGACTTTGTTTTTCCCTGATGAAAGCCACGTAAAGTTTGCAGAGCTCAAGACTCTTCAAATACAAGGTGTTTACTCCTCCTATTTGTGTCTTTTGTGACTTAACACATTCTTTTCTCTGCAGCAGGGGCTGTTAGCATGAGGTTTTGGTATTGACTATTCTTTCATCCACAAACGTCTCTCTCTCACACATCTATCTCCTTGAGTTTGATTTTTCTGAGGCATTGATTTGTTAGAGCTGTAGTGGCGCAGTGGTTAGAATGCAGTATTGCAAGCTAACTCTGCATTCCACTGCCAGCAGTTTGATCCCGACTGGCTCAAGGTTGACTCAGCCTTCCATCCTTCCGAGGCCAGTAAAATGAGGATCCAGATTGTTGGGGGCAATAGGCTGACTCTGTAAACCTCTTAGAGAGGGTTGTGAAGCGGTATATAAGTCTAAGTGCTATTGCTATATAAAAGCTGTAGTGGTTAAAATGCGGTACTGCAGGCTAACTCACTGCTAACTATCAGGAGTTCGATTCTGAATGGTTCAAGGTTTGACTCAGCCTGTCATCTTTCGGAGGTGGGTAAAAGGAGGACCCAGATTATTTGGGGGCAATAGGCTGATTCTGTAAACCACTTAGAGAGAGCTGTAAAGCACTGTGAAGCGGTATATAAATCTAAATGCTGTTGTCCCTTCCTTTCTTCCTTCCTTCCTTCCTTCCCTCCCTCCCTCCCTCCCTCCCTCCCTCCCAGTGGTTAGAATGCAGTATTGCAGGATAATTCTGCCCACTGTCAAGAGTTCGATCCTGACCAGCTCAAGGTTGACTCAGTCTTCCATCCTTCCAAGGTCGGTAAAATGAAGACTCAGATTATTGGGGGCAAGAGGCTGACTCTGTAAACCGCTTAGAGAGGGCTGTGAAGCAGTATATAAGTCTTACGTGCTATAGCTGTTGCTACTTTCGGTTGGAGTTGATTAAAAGGAAGAATAGGAAACCACAACGGAACAATTCTGAAAGACGTTTGGGAGTGTGTCTTTCATTACGTAAAAGCCCAAGGGGACAATTCTTTATATGGAAGAATATTAAACAATATTATGGGATGCATACCCAGGTTTTTTTGGAAATTGAAAAGCAAGGATGCCCAGTTTTTCCAGACCCAGGCTCTGTTCATCTTTACATGAGATAAAGCCGTAATCTGAGAAGAAGTGAAGCTGGGACAATTGAATTGACAGTATATTAAAATCAGAGAAAAGGAGTTTTTAAAATTGTTTTTCCAGTCATGAAGTATATACGACTACAATGGAGCACAAAATCCCCATTGCTACACTTGTTAAGTGAGTAGTGTTCCATGTTACGATATTTTTGCTGCCGTTGTTAAGCGAATCACTGCAGTTCTTAAATGAATCATGTGGTTATTAAGATAATCTGGCTTCCCTCATTAACTCTGCTTGTTGGAAGTTGGCTGGGAAGGTTACAAATGATGATCACTGTAGCAATAGCACTTAGATTTATATACCGCTTCATAGTGCTTTGCAGCCCTCTCTAAGTGGTTTACAGAGTCAGCCTCTTGTCTCCAAACAATCCGGGTCCTCATTTTACCAACTTCGGAAGGATGGAAGGCTGAGTCAACCTTGAGCCGGTCAGAATTGAACTGCTGGCAGTCGGCAGAATTAGCCTGCAATTCTTGTGGCCCATCAGTGGCCTGTGCAGCTAGTAGCTGATTCAGACAGCAAAGAGGCTGGTGTGGTGCTGCGCCAGCAGCCTGGGCAGCTGGCACTCGAGTCAGAGAATGAGGAGTTTGGAGAAGATATGGTGCCAGAGGCAGGGACTCAGCCAGGGCCTTCAGAACCTCTAGAAGCTCCTTTAAGTGAAGAGGACGAAGAGGAGGAGCCTCTTCTTGATGCAGGGGCACGCAGAGCTGCCAAAACTCAGGAGTGGCTCCTCAGGAGGAGGTCTCCTGAGAGTAAGGCTTTGGGCTAATTGGCCACTCCCTTAGCCTATTTAAGGAGGAATGCCAACTGAAGCAATTTTCAGGGAACAACTTCGTTTACATACCTTTGTGTTTTGTCTTGCTTATCATATCAGCTTCCTGCAAATTGCTTCTGGGCATTCTGCCAACCACAATAAGCTTTCAGTATTATTCTTTGAATTCTTGGGAGCTGTTAATGCAGTTAATTAACAGTTGTTGTTGTAAAAAACTGGTTTATTTAGTAAACTAAGGTTTGAACGGACTTTGTGTGTGCTGCGTTCTTTGGGATCCATAGCTGGGGCAGAACAGCAATGCTGCATTCAAACCACAGCTCTTACATGAATCATCACATAAGGTTGGGACTGTGCAGCTGTCCTATGTACATGCTGGCTATCAAGAAGATCTAGGCCAACTCGCCTGCGGGACAAGAGCGAGACTAATATCGAAGAAATGGTGGAACAGAATCATTAAAGAAAGGATGCGAAAGGAGAGGGAGAGACTGAAATGCGAATGAAAAGAAAATAATTTTTACATTATTTTAAATAATTGAATTGAATTGTTGAATGGCGACATTGTCCTGCGGCGAGTTGGCCGTGGCAAGTTGTCCATGTCTGTGGAGAGGCTGCAATGGTCACTTTTTTCAGTGCTGTTGTTACTTCGAATAGTCACTAAATGAATGGTTGTAAGTTGAGGGCTACCCATACACTTCTAACTTATTTTGAGTAGGATATGTTTCAGGGGTGAAATCCAGCAGGTTCTGACAGGTTCTGGAGAACCGGTAGTGGAAATTTTGAGTAGTTCGGAGAACCGGCAAATACCACCTCTGTCTGGCCCCAGTGTGGGGTCGGAATGGAGATTTTGCAATATCCTTTTCCCAGGGGTGGGGTGGGAATGGAGATTTTGCAATATCCTTTTCCCAAGGGTGGGGTGGGAATGGGGATTTTGCAGTATCCTTCCCCCAGGAGTGGAGAGGGAATGGGGATTTTGCAGTATCCTTCCCCTGGAGTGGGGTGGGAATGGAGATTTTGCAGTATCCTCCCCCTGCCACGCCCACCAAGCCACGCCACCCCCACAGAACCGGTAGTAAAAAAAATTTGGATTTCATCACTGACACGCTTGTTGCCTTGAGATCCATGCCGTTATCTTGCCTGCTATAACGAAGCCACAGATATTGATTCAGGATGAAGAGATTATATTGATCATTGTTTATGGACAGTAATCAGTCCGTCAAGTGTACACAATTGAAGATCCCTCTAGTTTTCTACAACTCTGATGCTGAGCTGTCATTCGCCGGGTTCGTCAAACAGGCTTACTTTGTGGTTTCTTGGTTTCGTAGTCTCAGTCATTTGTGGTTTATTCAGTAAACATTGGTTAAGCAAACCACGGCATAATATGCTATTTGAATGTGCTGGGATTTTTGAAATATCTGAGAGACAAATTCAAGACTACACCTCCCATACTTGTAATCCTGCTATAAAATCCAGCTTTTTATGATTTATTAATCTCAAATTAGTGATGTAGGTATAAGAAGACTTGTCTAGATACTCATGAAGTTACTTGAATTATGGAAATAGGCTGCAGGAAGTCCTCGGCTTACGACCACAATTGAGCCCAAAATTTCTGTTGCTAACTGAGACATTTGTTGAGCGAATTTTGCCCCATTTTACAACCTTTCTTGCCACAGTTGTTAAGTTAATCACTGCCGTTGTTAAGTTAGTAATGTGGTTGTAAAGTGAATCTGGCTTCCTCATTGACTTTGCTCGTCAGAAGGTTGCAAAAGGGCATCACATGACCCCAGGACTTGGCAACCGTCATAAATATGAACCAGTTGCCAAGCAGCTAAATTTTGATCACATGACCATGGGGATGTTACTATTGTTGTAAGTGTGAAAAACGGTCATAAGACACTTTATTCAGTGCCCTTTGAACAGTAAATGTTGTAAGTCAAGGACTACCAGTATTTCCATCATGTCCTATCACAGTGATGGCAAACCCTTTTGGCACCAAGTGCCCAAACCAGAATGCACATGCGTGCGCTGGGCATCAGAAACCGAAAACGGCCCGGAAAACGGCCTGGAAAATGGTCTGAAAAACGGCCTGAAAAACAGCCCAGAAAATGGCCTCAAAACGGCCTGAAAACAGCCTGGAAAATGGTCTGAAAAACAGCCTGAAAAACAGCCCAGAAAAAGTCCTCAAAATGGCCTGGAAAACGGCCTGAAAACAGCCCAAAAAACAGGCCTGGAAAACGGCCTGAAAACAGCCTTGAAAATGGTCTGAAAAACAGCCTGAAAATAGCCTGAAAATCAGCCCAGAAAATGGCCTCAAAATGGCCTGAAAACAGCCCAAAAAATGGCCCTGGAAATGGCCTGGAAAATGGCCTGAAAACAGCCTTGAAAATGGCCTCAAAACAGCATGGAAAACGGTCTGAAAATAGCCCCAAAAAATGGCCCGGAAAACGGCCTGGAAACGACCTGGAAAACGGCCTGAAAATCGCCCAGAAAATGGCTGGAAAATTGCCTGGAAAACGGCCTGAAAACAGCCCAAAAATGGCCCAGAAAATGGCCTGAAAACAGCCCGGAAAATGGCCTTTTTTTTGCCCGTTTTTTGGGGCTGTTTTCAGGTCGTTTTCCGGCACTCCGGCCCCCACGAAGACCAGCTGGCTGGCTTGCCAGAAACCAGAAGAGCAGCTGGTGATGGCGCATGTGCCCACAGAGAGGGCTCTGCGTGCCACCTCTGGCACCTGTGCCATAGGTTCGCCATCACAGTCCTATCAGGTTTAAGGTCCAATTTGGGGAGATTGACAGATACATCGAAAGAATGAAAGGTCTGCATGCTTCAACCGGCCCAAAGTTAGGAGGGCAAAGAGGGAGAATAGAAGTGGCCATAGAACGGCTTAATGTATGGGAAAAGATGGATGTTCTCACATCTGGCTCATCTGGATTAGCAGTTAGTCGTGGATGGTAGAATGAACATGTTCATGATAGTCAAAAAAAAAAATGTCTCCGTTTTGTACTTTGCAAAAAAAGTTGAACATGTCCTGTGTTCTCCGTTCCGAGGGTAAAACATGAAACTAGATATTTAGCTAGTTTCTTTTTTTGTTTGTTTGTTTTTCTCGTTGGTGCTTCTATAATCTTTTAATTTCCTCCCGAGAAAAAGAAAAAAAAATCCATTTGAATCTCAGAGCAAGAGTAGAACCTGCTAATTGAAATTATAATAAAAAAGAATAATTCGAAAGGGGGGGTGGGGTAAAGAGTATTCATCTGGGATTTGGGCAGATGCATTTTAAGCCTATTATTTTTGAAAATAAGTTTTCTGTTTAAAAGGCAATAAAACCAAACTAAGTTGGTTACGAGAGGATGCTGGTTTTTTTTCTTTTTCTTCTCATCTTTGGATTCTGCTATTTTTCCGCTATTATTATTTTTTTTTTAGCTTTGCATGAATAGCTAAATGTTTATAAACAGAAACTAAAAGTAATTGGAACACCCGTGGAATGTTGTATTTTAATAGGCTTCGTCATAAATGTCCCCCCACTTTTTAGAGACGGGTCAAACTACCATATGCATGCAGCTTTATGTCTTTCCCTGTAAAATCATCTCACCAGAAATTTTGCAGCCTCCCTGCTTTTTCACACTTTTATGCCATCTCTGTTCTGACCTAGGCTTCCTGAGAGAGTAAAAAACACACGATTAGTCCCAAAAGCCCTCTCTTTATTTCAACGGCTGTGAATTCTGTTCATTCACAGCCCGTGATGAGTCACAAATAGTTTGTAAAGAGTTCGGCAGAAGTCTGCTGCAGTCCTTCGGGATAAGGCTGATAAGCACCCACCTTTATCTCCCTTGACACGCTGCCAAAGACCTAATTGGTAATTAGCTTTGCAAGGCCACACGGAGCACAGAGTCAAAACAGAGCTTCAGAATTTAAACCGACCAGCATGAACAAAGTTGCTTCCTGCAAAGGCTCACGTGCCTTTGCTCCTCCTTTATGTCTTATGGGAGGGGCCAATCATCTCTAAGCCTTACTCCCGAATTGCCCCTTTTGTCTTAACTGTTTTTGCCTTCTGGCAGCTCTGCGCATGCACGCACTGGGAACAGGCTCCCCCTGTTCCTCTGCCTCACTGACGTCAGATTCTCGAGGCTCTGGAGTCAGCACAAAACTCGCAGATGGCCCTGGCCCCATCTCTGCCTCTGACACAGAGCCCTCATCCGAGCCTTCCTCAGACTCCAGGACTGGCCCATGTTCCTCCCCAGCCTCCTCACTGTCCGACTCCGCTACCAGCTTCGCAAACTGCCGGCGGACCACAACAATCTCAGGGAAAGACCTGGGGAGTGTGAGGTCCATCAATCTATTCTCCGGGTCCAAAAGGACTGGGATTAAAAGCCAACATCACAAAACCCACCCACAAAAATAAAACATCTTGATGTACACACGGTCGAAATTAAGATGCGTTCTGCAAGACAACCTATAAACAAGGATCCAACTTTTCACAGTCCATTTCATTCACCCTGCTTCTCATTGTCACCTTGCACAAACAGGGAACAGATAACCGGTTAGCCGTTTGCAACAAATCTGGTGACTTTGTAAGTCGCCAAGAAGTTTTGTCCCGCTAGAGAGCATTGACAATCAAGCTTCCTTCCTAAATAATGTTCTCGTGGTTGGAAAAAAATGAGACAACAATTTCTTTCCGGGCTTGGCTTGATATAAATCTCAGAGAACAGCAGATAATGGGAAGAAATACCCTCCATCACTTCCCAAAATAAATTACACTCTGAACATTTCAAGAAATCCCTCTTCTAGAGCTATTTAGAAGATGCCACCTCCAAACCAGCCCGATCTTCTGAAAATAAGGAAGAAAAATAGGAATCTCTTTTTACAGGAGAACATTTTTTTTTTAAAAAAAAACAGTGGCAAGTGGGTTTTGACGATTGCTTAAATTAAAAACAATCAGATATTTGATTTGCAGATTCCTAGGTTCAGTGAAAAAGCTGTGATGACCTCTCCATCTTCACCCTAAAAGCTTTTATCAGGGTAGCTTTTCTATTTGCAAAACCATTTTAAACAGGGGGATTTACCTGTTTGTTTTCTCTGAAATCCGTTAATATAATCTCCGGTTTAATATATTGATATCCGTGGGCTAATTAAAAACGGTGAGTGCGTGCAGGCATTTATTTGTTCAAACAAACTGACTGCATAAACATTATTATAAACTGTTTACTCTCCCCACCGAAAGGGAAGGGAAGGGGTAGTCGGGACAATTTATGTTCACTAATACAATTTCTCATTAAAGCTGCTGCCAGGTAGATTTAAAAAAAAAAAAAACAACCACCTCTTGAAATAGTAAGTAAGTGGGAAATTAATTCAACAGTTTAATCTAGAGCTAATAACAGTTGCAAGCTCTGAAAGAGATTGCTTCAGCAGGGAGTTAATTAACAGCTTATTCCCTATTTGATAAAAGTAATCCACACTAATTCTAGTGTAATTTACCTCAATGTAATATAAAACCACAAGCTGCTTCTAATGCTGGTGGTAATTAGGCTTACATTATGGTCATGCTGACAATGGAAGAGGCGTTATTATTGTTATTAGTAACAGCGGCAGCAATATCAGTGTTATTATTTGTGTTATTTGTATCATTAGGATTATTATTTACTCTTGCAATGAGGGTACCCTTGAAAATATTCTTTTGACATTTTCTGAATGGACGTTCCACTTTCGGTTTTCATGTAACAGAAGAGGAGATTGCAAATTCTTGAAAGAAGGTGTTAGTGATGGGGCTTGTTTATTTATTTATTTGTTTATTGATTAGACTTAGTTTCCGCCTGAAGGCAACACTGGATGGCTTACAAACATTAAAAGTCTATAAAAGATTAAACCAATTTTTAAAAACTCCCTTTTTACGATCCTGTAATCCCTTAATTTGGGGTAGAGTCATGGCGACTGGATGGAGCTGAGCATTTACTGGCTGGATGCCCTTCCTGACGCCTATGTGGAGTTCACAGAAGATATTTTTTCTTTTATGCCTTAGGAGAGAATTAAAACAAAACAGAAATAAGACTAGCACTGATGTTACCTAGCTGAAACATCTGCAAGAAAACCACCAAGCTCATTTCAACCCTGAACTACAAATATTCTCCTTTATTGGTACAGTAATTATCGGCATTGACAAATTCACCTTCGGTCAATTGCAAAAGGCAGCTTTATTGGGAACAGCTTACATCTTGCAAGGATACTTCTAACACCATCAAGCATACACATCTGCCTGTTATATTTAAATATTTCCTCCCCTGATTAAGAAAAGGGAGAAAGTTTTTAATGATCCAGATTCTAGATATTTCATCTTCATGTCATTAAAAGGACATTTGATAGTCAGCATTCTAACGCAAGAACTAAACATGTTAATTACTTGTTTATCATGTGGGTTTATTGTAACCCAAGAAGAGTTCAGTTTTATAATTTTTCCAGCGACACAGAATATGTGAGCAGATAAACCATGACAAATGAAATTGTCCGTATGCAGGTGGTCCTCGACTTATGACCATAATTGAGCCCGAAATTTCTGTGGTTAAATGAGACATTTGTTAAGTGAGCTTTGCCCCACTTTGCGACCTTCCTTGCCATAGTTGTTAAGTGAATTACTGCAGTTGATAAGCTAGAAACCCGGTTGTTAAGTGAATCTCGCTTCCCCATTGATTTTGCTTGTCAAAAAGTTGCAAAAAGTGTTCCCATGACCCCGGGACACAGCAATGGCCATAAGTATGAACCAGTTGCCAAATATCTGAATTTTGATCACATGATCATGGGGATGCTACGAAGGTGCTAATGGAAAAATAGTCATAAGTCACTTTTTTAAAAAGATGTAACTGAATGGTCACTAAAGGAACTGTTGTAAGTCGAGGACTACCTGTATTCCCTATTTTCCTCCTCCTCCTCCTCCAACTACAGAATGTCTTGATTAGTAACAGTCAAGGTTTTTCACTGCAAATAATCTTGTCTCCCACCTTTAAAAGTTTCTGACATCAGGCCTGCAAAGCAATCATCATCATAAAATAAACAAATTTAAAAATCCGCCTTGAAACCTGGGAACAATTTTTGTTCCTTCTCACATAGATTTTTCAAATGAAATAATTGGCTTTCTAACTTTTTTCTTTTTTAAATTGCATAGATTAAAAGAAGCTGCTAATTGCTTTCAAATGCACCGGCTGAGAAGATGTCTTATAAATTAAACAATGGCTTTGTTTGAAACAGGGATGGGCAAGTCGTTTGGGCCCCCGGTTTGATGTCAAATGGCTTTTAACAGTACGGAAAATAAAGGAAGTGAAATTTCCGAAGGGCTGAATCTCGGAGCCTGTTTCCAATAGAGGTTCCCCGTGATGAATTTACGTTATCGTATTTGGAAAGTAGGGTGCAGTACAGCCGAACCAAAATAAACCTCTTCATTCCTACAGGTAGTTGTTAACTTACAACCATTTGCAGTTACTGAAAAAAAATATGACTTACAGTCGGTCCTCGTATTTATGACCATTGCACCATTCCACAGCCTTGGGATCATGTGCTTGTCAACTCGCATCTATTTATGACAATTTCACTGTCCCACAATCATGCGATCACCATTGGCGAGCTTCCCAGCCGGTTCCCAGTAACAATGTTGGAAGGGACTTTGAAGGTCATCTACTCCAACCCTCTGCTCACGCAGGAGACCTGTACTAGGGATTCGAACCGCTGAACTGCCGACCTTTCTGATCGACAAGCTCAGCGTCTTAGCCACTGAGCCACCTAGTCAGGCAGTTCCCATCCAATAAAAGTCAACGATGGAACCCAGGTTCCTTTCAGTACCATGCGGTTCACTTTACAATTTACAACTGCCTTAACAACCCTGGCAAAAGGCATAAAATCAGGTGCTGCTCGCTTAACAACCACTTTACTTAGCAATGGAAATTGTGACCGTAAGTCGAGGACTACTTGTATTTGTTTCATCGGATGGAGAAGATGTAGATTTGTACTTTTTCGGCAAGTTTCCATAACTTTATCTCTTGGACAAAATATCCCTATTGCAATGATGTCCTATACCAGGGAGTATCGAACTCAAGGTCCAGGGGCCGGATCTGGTCTGCATGGTACTTAGATCTGGCCTGTGGGGCTGCCCTGGAAACAACGAAGGACCGGCCTGCGGTGGGCAGAGGGTTGTAGGGGGCTGTGGCAGCCAAAAACAGGAGCTCATTTTCACTGGCAGAGCGCCCGGGCCACTACAGGCATCCCTGACACAAGTGATGCTGAGCTGGCCACACCCACTCTGGCCATGCCCCCCCCCCCCCGAGGTCAAACACAACCCTGATGCGGCTCTCAATGAAATTGAGTTTGACACCCCTGTCCTATACTGTATCTAACAAAGGTAAAGGTTTCCCTTGCACATATGTGCTAGTTGTTCCCAAATCTAGGGGGCAGTGCTCATCTCATATATACGAGACCGCCTGCTGCCAGCAATAGCCTCCCACCAGCCAATACGCTCCCACAGAGAGGGGCTCCTCAGGGTGCCGTCGGCCAGACAATGTCGACTGGCGACACCCAGGGGGAGAGCCTTCTCTGTGGGGGCACCAGCCCTCTGGAATGAGCTGCCCCTTGAGATTCGTCTCATCCCCGACCTGCGTATCTTTCGCCGCACCTTGAAGACCCTCTTGTTCCAACAAGCCGGCCTGGCCTAATACGAATTTTAGAATGGGTGTATGTGCGTTTTAATCTATGGGCCAAATTTTTATATATTCTATTTTAAATTGTTTTAAATTTTGTATATTTATATGTGTTTTAAAATGGCTGTACACCGCTCTGAGTCCTTCGGGAGAAGGGCGGTATAGAAATCCAATCAATCAATCAATCAATCAATCAATCAATCAATCAATCTCCGTTTCAAAGCCAAAGAGTCAGCGCTGTCCGAAGACGTCTCCGTGGTCATGTGGCCGGCATGACTCAACGCCAAAGGCGCACGCAACGCTGTTACCTCCTCACCAAAGGTGGTCCCTATTTTTCTACTTGCATTTTTTACGTGCTTTCGAACTGCTAGGTTGGCAGAAGCTGGGGAAAGTAACGGGAGCTCACCCCGTTACGCGGCACCAGGGATTCGAACCGCTTGAATTATATGTAAAGATGACATTACGACCATCCTTTTTAAAAAAGGATTTTTACAGACTGTATACACTGTGCTTTTGTTACTAATAGAAGTAGAAAAGTAATTTTTACCTAAAATAATTACTACATCTAGATCGGGGGTGGGGGTTGCTGAGATTCAAGAATCACGTTTCACTCCTGAAAGCTCTGATTGCAACGTGATTTGGCCCAAAAGTTCTTCAAAGGTTGTTAACATTTTGTAGCGTTTAACTTGGTAGTGGAGAGAGAGAGAAATAATTAAATACATGACTGCAGGCAAACCATACAAACTATATTTAATTTTAATTAAACGTAAATCAAATTTAATGTTTTGCCTTGGTCTCTCCCATTCCTTTTGAGAGTGTAGCCCTCAGTGCATCATTTAAAGATAGTGTACCCAATCCGGGCTAACAGATATTAAACAAGAGGTGGCTGTTTGCAAAAGAATACAATTAAAATTTAAAACAGCCCCATATGGATTTTGTTCAAACACAGTCAGTCCTATGTTGAGGCATCACATATTTCAATATTACACATTAAGAGCCATCGTCAGAGTTTGATTAGCAGACGTGCTCAAGGTAACGAAAAAAAAAAAAAGAAAGTCAAGCTGCATTTCCTCCTTATTATCCAGTTTAACTTGGCGATCAATATTTGCAGAGATTGTTCAGTAGACTAAATACGGGCATACCAGTCCAAGGAGCATTTGAATTAATTCCATTTGAAGGCTGCCCCCTTCCCTCCTTGAGGTCTCAGAATTGCTTGTATGACCTTTGCAAATAATTTCACATCTGCACGTATTCCTAATCAGTGGTGAAGTTGACTTCTCTGTCATCTGTCTGCTGGGTGATTATTTATATATACAGTGGCTAGATAGATAGATAGATAGATAGATAGATAGATAGATAGATAGATAGATAGATATAGATAGCAGATAGATAGATAGATAGATAGATAGATAGATAGATAGATAGATAGATAGATAGATAGATAGATAGATAGATGATATAGATAGCAGATAGATAGAAAGATAGATGAGGATAGATGGATGGATAGATAGATAGATGATAGATAGATATAGATAACAGATAGATAGATAGATGAGATGATAGATGGATGGATGGATAGATAGATAATGATAGATAGATAGATAGATAGATAGATAGATAGATAGATAGATAGATAGATAGATATAGATAGCAGATAGATAAGATGATAGATAGATACAGAGAGAGAGATACATATAGATAGATAGACAGACAGATAGAGAAAGAGACAGACAGACAGACAGACAGAGAGATACATATAGAGATATAGATACATAGAAAAAGAGAGATACAGAGAGAGAGAGAGAAATACATATAGGGATATAGATAATAGAAAGATAGAGAGAGATACATATATATATATATATATATATATATATATATATATATATATATATAGAGAGAGAGAGAGAGAGAGAGAGAGAGAGAGAGACAGACAGACAGACAGACAGAGATAGAGAGAGAGACATACATATAGATAGGGAGAGAGAGATAGACAGACAGGCAGATAGCTATAGATAGATAGAGACAGACAGAAAGAAAGATATATAGAGATAGAGATACATATAGGGATATAGATACATAGAGACATAAATATATATGTGTATGTTTGTATATATATATATATATAAGATATATAAAAAGATACATATATATATATATATATATATATATATATATATATATACACACACACAGAGAGAGAGAGAGAGAGAGAAAGAGACAGATAACTAGTTTTAGATAGATTATAGAGATTGATGATGGAGATAGAGATAGCTCACTTAGCAGCACACAAACACACACACACACACACACACACACACACACACACTCAGTGTGCGTTCTATAGCATCAAGATGGTGCATTCCTTAAAATTTGCACAACCAGGTGCAAGGCAGATGTGCAAAGAGAATCCGGATAGTGTGTTTATACTGCAAATGATTGCATTTTATTCTCTCCAGGATTCCTTTTATGCATGATGAGCATAAGAATAATCCATGTTTTCAAATAATGAGCTCAAATAATGAATCAACTCTTTTCAGACTTCCTCTGAGATTCTATTTACGTTCTCTTTCTCTCTCTTACTAAATGGACACATGTTTTTCTGCTTTTTCTTTTTTCCACGTCCCTTAAACAGCTTGGGCTTCCTTATTCAAAGGAAATATTTTGGGTAACTTGACGTACAGGATTGATTTTCACCCCGATTCTGGATTTTAAACAAGCGTGCAAAATTCTGAAAGCCTTGAAAAAAATGTTATTTGCAGCTGGTCCTTGCTCTTAAAAACTATTGCGGTATCACTAAATCACACAATCAAAATTCAGGAGTTTGGCCATTGCCTGTACATAACGACAGCGTTCGGGGTCGTGCGGTCCCTATTTGTGACTTTCCTATAGGGGGCTTCCAATAAATAAAGCCGTTTGGGGAAGCTTGATTCGTTTAACGACCAATGCACACAAAAAAAGTAATGGGCAGGACTTACTTCATGACTGCATCACTTAGCAACAGAAGACAGAAGTTCCAATCTCAGTTGTGGTCATAAGTCAAGGATTTTCTGTAAAATTTTCAGCGTCTCTTAAGATTGCTTTGAACCTGTTAGGCAGGCAGACAGACAGTATAATAAAATCAAACTAAGCTATAATCTTTTCAATTTCCTTCGGAATAAATGGTGTCTTTTTTTTTTGTTTTAAGTCATCCAGTTTATTCCCAAGTAAGTTGCAAAGCTCGTAGCTAGGTTTGATTTGATTTGATTTTGATTTTTTGTTTTGTAAATAAAATTCAAACTCTCATCGAGCCAATAAAAAGATAATTGCATTATACTGATTCAGGGCTTTTAACTTCTATACTTAGACGAACTTGCTTAGAACAGCAGCCCCTGAATGTCAAAAGAGATTTCGCTTAAAGAAAGAGAGGGCACTTTTGCCTTCTCCCAAGCCAGTGTCTGAAAATAAATACATAAAATATGAGCAGAAAAGCAAAAGAAGACCCATAAGGAGAAAAAGTAATTGCTTTTTTTAAAAAAAAGATTAAAATGCTTTTAAAAAAGTCTCTCTCTCTCTCCTCTCTCTTCTCCCCCCCTCTCTCTCTCTCCTCTCCTCTCCTCTCCCACTCTTCTCTCTTCTCCTCTCTCCTCTCCTCTCCTCTCCTCTCCCCTCCCCTCCCCTCCCCTCCCCTCTCCTCTCTCCTCTCTTCTCTTTTCTCTCTCTCTCTCCTCTCTCCTCTCTCCTCTCTTTTTTCTCCTCTCCTCTCCCTCTCTCCTCTCTTCTATTTTCTCTCTCTCCTCTCCCCTCCTCTCTCCTCTCTCCTCTCTCCTATCTTCTTTCTCCTCTCCTCTCCTCTCCCTCTCTCCTCTCTTCTATTTTCTCTCTCTCTCCTCTCCTCTCCTCTCCTCTCCTCTCCTCTCCTCTCCCCTCTCCCCTCCTCTCTCCTCTCTTCTTTCTCCTCTCCTCTCCCTCTCTCCTCTCCTCTCTCTTTCCTTGCCCTCTCTCTCCTCTCCCACTCCTCTCTCCCTCCTCCCTTCTCTCTTCTCCTCTCCCTCTCCTCTTGCCTCCCCTCCTTTCTCCTCTCTTCTCTCTCCTCTCCTCTCTTTCCTCGCCCTCTCTCTCCTCTCCCACTCCTCTCCTCTCTCTCTCCTCTCCCTCTCTCTCCTCTCCCTCTCCTCTCTCTCTCCTGTCTTCTGCCTCTCCTCTCCTCTCCCTCTCTTTTCCTCTCCGTCTTCTTTCCTCTCCCTCTCCTCTTTTCTCCTGTCTCTTCTCTCCTCTCTCTCCCTACCCACTCCCCTCTCGCCTTCCTCTCTCTCTCTCTCTGACTCTGTCTCTGTCTCTCTCCTCGTTTTGAGGAAACAGCAATAGAAGGATACTGATGGAACGAAATATTGACAGTGCAGGAAAAATGTTATTTCTGGGGCATTTGCCCCACAGGCTTAGTGATGGTTTTGTAGGGTCATGCTAAGATAGAAACTGTCAGGCCTAAACCCCAAATCGGCTAAATCATGTCCAACTTTTCACAACCCCATGGACCATAGCATGACAGCCTGCCCCTGTCTCCCGGAGTTTGCCAAAATTCGTGTTCATTACGATGGCGCTATCTAATCATTTCACCCTTTGCCATTCCTCTTCTCTCCTTGCCTTTAATACAGGTAGTCCTTGACTTACAACACTTCATTTAGTGACTGTTCGAAGTTACAAGGGCACTGAAAAAAGTGACTTGAGACCGTTTTTCACACTTACGACCATTGCATTATCACTTGCCAATTGACTCATATTTATGACGGTTGCAGTATCCCGGGGTCACGTGATCATCTTTTGGGCGATCGTCTGGCAAGCAAAGTCAACGGGGAAACCAGATTCACTTAACAACCGTGTTGCTAACTTAACAACTGCAGTGATTCACTTAACAAATGTGGCAAGAAAGGTCGTAAAATGGGGCAAAATTTGCTTGACATATCTCTCACTTAGCAACATATATTTTGGGATCAATTGTGGTCGTAAGTCGAGGACTACCTGACACAGTGAATCCAACTGCATCCAGTATTTTATTTGCTCACACCTAGTAGACAGAATCTTGCCAGACTAAAGTTAGAAAGCTTGTAACTTCATAGATACATCCTTAGAGATTCTCGGGTGTGGCTACCCTGAATCTTTTCCTCTCTTCCCATCGAGTTCAGGACAGCACAGTCTCTTCTCTTGTCCCCCCACCTCTCTGTCCTGGGAAGTTATGGTACTATTGTCATCCTTCTCCAGGTTAATAGAAGTCCTGTTGCATGTAGCTTCCAACTTTGTAGGCATGATTTGTAGGCCCTACCACTTTCTTCAGCTTCCGGGATGTACCTTTTGATCCCTTAAGAACAACAGTCTTTCCTGACAACATTTGGCACTTAACTAAAGAAGGCGGCTTCCTTGCCAGTTGTGTCCGACTCTAGGGCACTGTGCTGAGAGAGCCAGCATTGTCCAGCATGGCTATACACTAAAGATGCATGAAACACTGTTTTCTTTCCCACCGAAGTGGTACCTATTAATCTACTTGCATTTGCATGCTTTCAAACCACTAGGAGGCTATTTAAGTGCTAGCCTATTTAAAATAGGCTAGCACAGTGGTGGCGGACCTTTTACTCACCGAGTGCCAAACAGGTACGCTCTTCGCTTACGCGTGGCTCCCCCCCACGCGCCGTGCGCGCAATCGCACCATCTGCGCATGCGCGTGGCTTTCACACAGCTCCGTGCGCTGCATGTGCAATTGCACCACCTGCACACAGCTTGCGCGCATGCAATGCATGTACGCGAACTTCATCTGTGCATGCATGCGCTGTACACAGGTACTTGCACCCACATGCGCGTGCATGCACAAGAGAGCTCCGAACTCCAGCTGGGTTTCTGGAATTGTGCGAATGTGCACCGGAGGCCCAAGCAGCAGCTGGGGTGTGCACGCATGCACAGCTGCAAGTGAGTTGGGCAACAGCTTGCGTGCCCAGAAAGAATGGCTCTGCATGCCACCTTGGGCACACGTGCCATAGGTCACCATCGCAGGGCTAGCCTTTAACTCGCCTATCTTAAGCAGGTGCCTTCTTTGTCAGCTTTTGAAAACTTTAGCAAGCAACCACACTTAACATAGCCCACCTCAGTGCGATGCGCTGTGGTATCTGGTTGCTGTGTTTATTCAGTCCAAGGTGCACATGTTGATGCGTCCGTGCCAGATGGTGCTATCCCATGATACCCCATATAAAATATAATATATAAGCATTTGTATCAATAATTCAGCCTCCACAGCATAAATCAGTCACATGGCCTGCTCCAGCAGATGGGGAATGCCCTTTGATTTTCATACTAATAACCTAATTCATAAAACATCGTTTTGCATATTTCCATATCGCGTTATCCTGTATGTTAGGAGGTAAGAAAAAAAAAAAGATGCTAAGCTTGCAACTTTCCTCGCCTCCTTTCACGGCTGCGTTCGGGCAGGCTGTCGAAGAAGCGAAATATTGTAAGATTTCTAGGATTAGAGCGTTTTCACAGCCTATAGAAAGCTCCTTCCCCAATCTTGGTCCTCTGGCTTGCTTAGGTGCTCCCTGATACCTCCCACTGAAGAAGATATGAGAATAATCAGAATAACAGGCTTGGGAAGGGACCTTGTAGGTCATCTAGTCCAGCCCTCCCCCCCTCCTGCCCAAGTAGGAGACCCCCCACACCATTTCTGACAGATGGCAGTCCAGTCTCTTCTCGAAAGCTTCCAGGGATGAAGCTCCCACAACTTCCGAAGGCAACTTCCCTTCCATGGGTTGGTTGCTCTCACTGTCAGGAAATTTCTCCTTATTTCTGATCTCTCCTGTGATCAGTTTCCACCCATTATTCCCTGTCTGGCCTTTGGGTGCTTTGGAAAATAGGTTGAGCCCCCCCCCTCCTCTTTGTGACATAAAGTGCCAGTTTGGTCTAGTGGTGAAGGCACCAAGTTAGAAACCAGGAGACTTTGAGTTTTAGTTCCATATTAGGCATGAAAGCCAGCTGGGTGACTTTGGGCCAATCACCAGGAGACGGTGAATTCTAGTCCTGCCTTAGGCATGAAATCTGGCTGGGTGAGTCTGAGCCAATTACCAGGAGACTGGGAGTTCTAGTCCTGCCTTAGGCATGAAAGCTGGCTGGGTGACTTCTGGCCAATCACCAGGAGACTGGGAGTTCTAGTCCTGCCTTAGGCATGAAAGCTGGCTGGGTGAATTTGGGCTGATCACCAGGAGACTGGGAGTTCTAGTCCTGCCTTAGGCATGAAAGCTGGCTGGGTGAATTTGGGCTGATCACCAGGAGACTGGGAGTTCTAGTCCTGCCTTAGGCATGAAATCTGGCTGGGTGAGTCTGAGCCAATCACCAGGAGACTGGGAGTTCTAGTCCTGCCTTAGGCATGAAAGCTGGCTGGGTGACTTATGGCCAATCACCAGGAGATGGTGAATTCTAGTCCTGCCTTAGGCATGAAAGCCAGCTGGATGACTTCAGGCCAATCACCAGGAGACTGGGAGTTCTAGTCCTGCCTTAGGTATGAAAGCTAGCTGGGTGACTTTGGGCCAATCACCAGGAGACTGGGAGTTCTAGTCCTGCCTTAGGCATGAAAGCTAGCTGGGTGACTTTGGGCCAATCACCAGGAGACTGGGAGTTCTAGTCCTGCCTTAGGCATGAAAGCCAGCTGGGTGATTTGGGCCAGTCACTCCCTCTCAGCCCAACCCACCTCACAGGGTTGCTGTGTGGGAATTAGGAGGAGTTGTGTTTTAAATATGTTCCCTGCCTTGAGTTATTTATAAAAACAATGAAAGCGGGATACAAATAAGTAGGTAAATCATGGAGATGGTTGATGAATAAGCTTGGAGATTGAAAGTTGGAGGTTGAAGCTTTGAACTGAAGCTCTTGGAAATCTAAATGTCCCTAGGACAGGGATGTCAAACTCAATTTCATTCAGAGTTGTGTTTGACCTTGGGGCTGGGGGTGGCGTGGCCAGCTTGATGTCACTCGTGTCAGGGGCGCTTGTGGTGGTACGAGCACTCTGCCAGTGAAAACAGGCTCCCAAGCTCCATTTTTGGCTGCAACAGCCTCCTGCAATCCTCTGCCAGTGAAAACAGAATTCGGGAGGACCGCATGCAGCCCTCCCAAGCTCCATTTTCACTGGCAGAGGCACCGTGCGCCGGTCCTTCACTGTTTCCACGGTGGCCCCACGGGCCAGATCTAAGCACCCACGGGCTGAATCCGGCCCACGGGCCTTGAATATAACACCCCTGCCCTAGGAGAAGCCAGAGATGATTTCCTTTAAAGTTTGACACAGGCCATTGTATTCTGTGTCACCGAAAACATTGTAAAACTTAACTCTTCTTGGATTAGAATATTTTTTCCTTTTTTTTTTAATTTTAAAACAAAACTTTATTCATTCTTTAAAAACATTTAAAACATACAAGTTTCTCTTAATTAAAAAGAAATTTACATATACAGTACACAACTTCGTCTATTGACTAATTTCTATTATTATATATACATGTATACATACACACAGTGACTTATTTCCTTTTCTATCCATCTGACAGTGCTGTTTTTAATTGTATTGATTTCTTCTGAATTTCATCTTTACCCATTCCCCCTCCTCTGATTTATCCACTGGTACCATCTATTCCATATTGTAAAATATTTTGAGTCTTCCTTGTCCTGTAACTCTAAAGTTAATTTGTCCATTTCTTTTTGTCCACTTTTTTTTAAATCAAACTGTGATAAACAGTATCAGATAATTAAATGACGTATATTTACTTCTTGGGTTAGGATGCTGATTCTCAAAAGTTCACTCATTGGCATGAAAGTGAAATATTTAGAATCTGGACTATAATGCCAGGCATATCGAAAGCAGAAACCTGTTCTCCAAACCACCTGAAGGCAAAACAAGAAGCAACGGATGGAAACTAATCAAAGAGAGAACCAACCTAGAACAAGGGAGAAATTTTCCTGACAGTTAGAACAATTAATCATTACTGTTTGCTTCCAGAAGTTGTGGATACCCCAACACTGGAGGCTTTTAAGAAGAGATTGGACAACCATTTGTCTGAAATGGTATATAGCCGTGATGGCAAACCTATGGCACACGTGCCACAGGTGGCACGCTGAGCCATATTTATGGGCACACGAGCGTTGCCCCTAGCTCAGCTCCAGCGCACATGCATGTGCCGGCCAGCTGATTTTCAGGCCTTCTGGGCCCACCAGAAGTTGGGAAACAGGCCATTTCCGGTCTCCAGAGGGCCTCCATGGGGGGTGGGAAAGGCCCCTACTGGGCCCACTGTGCCATCGTGTGCCAAATGCGTGGGGAGCGTGGGGGGGGTCATATGTGCATGAATGGGGGTGCATTGAATTATAGGTGTGGGCACGTGACCCCTCCCCCACGCTCCCCACCGCTTTTGGCACACGACGGCAAAAAGGTTAGCCATCCCTGGTATATAAGGTTTCCTGCCTGAACGGGGTTGGATTAGAAGACCTCCAAAGTCCCTATTATTCTGTTGTCTACAATATATTGGAGTAGATTGTCACAGTTGGTATCTGTTGGACACTGATGAGCTCCAGGGTTTAGAGGCTCTCCGGACAATATCAATTTCCTGACGTTTCACCAGTGACTTTCTGCTGCTGACATCTTCAGAGGCAAGGTGGTCAGCCATCCACAACTTTCAGATTTTGTCTACTCTTGGCAGGTTTTAGGGATGTACCTGTAGCAGGGAATCAAGCCTCCTTCAAGTCTGTCTGTGTGTGTGTATGTGTGTGTATAGAATGAGTAGACTTCTTCAATAGTGCAGTATCACTTCAGCAATCAATAGGAGACAGGCAGTGTGGAGCAATCTCTTTAAGGTGTACAAAGCTGTTTCTTTCATCTTAAAAGTTGCAAGCTGCTTTGCAGATGGAACAAGGGTGAAATCCAGCAGGTTCTGGAGAACTGGTAGCGGAAATTTTGAGTAATTTGGAGAACCAGCAAATACCACCTCTGGCCAGCCCCACACTGAGGTGGGAATGGATACTTTGCAATATCCTTCCCCCAGGAGCGGGGAGGGAATGGGGATTTTGCAGTATCCTTCCTCTGGAGTGGGGAGGGAATGGAGATTTTGCAGTATCCTTCCCCTGGAGTGGGGTGGGAATGGAGATTTTGCAGTATCCATCCCCTGCCACTCCCACCAAGCCATACCATGCCCACCAAGCCACACCCATAGAACCGGTAGTCAAAAAAAATGAATTTCACCACTGAGAAGGAAGCGAATTTTCTTCACATAAGGAAACATTTTGCAATGAAAAACCTTGATTCACAATCTCCTGCTCACTGTCAGAAGAAATGTAGTACACAATAGTGTTACACCAAGCTCCACAACATTCGTTAAAATGTAGAAAGTATGACTTAATTTAGTCCTACGGTGGTAGACTTACTTTATCTTCTTTACCTATTATGCTGTTTACAAATTGCTTTGAGCTGATACACACATACACAAATAAAAATAAAAATAAGAAACAGAAGCCACATTTGGATGTGACATTTAATGTAGTAATGTAGCTCTTTTAAAAAACCTTGTGTCTTTGCAATGGCATGGCATGTTCTTTCAGTGATAAATCAATCCGGTAACAACAAGGCAAGCATTTAAAATGGGATTATTTCTGCAAGAGACAGGGAGAATAACAGCGTTAAAATATATTTTCCTCTTGTCCTTCTCAAGAATTGTACAATGCACTGAAGTGCAGTGTTTTCAAATGATGGTGGGAAGTGTCAAAAGCATTTTGATTTCACTTTTTTTTTATTGAAAAGTTTTACAAAAAACAAAAATTTTCTTCCCCCCCATATTCCCCCCACCCTTTCCCTCCCCTCATCCCACCCTCCCCCCTAGACTTCCCAGAGCAAAATACAAGGTATTTCATTTAACAGTCATAAACTAGATTAACCTACTTGTCCTCAGACTACTAACTCCCCCCCGAAACCTTAACTCCACTATAGATACCATAATACTTCTAATACTTAACGTTCATTCATAAGCTATTTGATATTTTCTTGTCTGATACTTATTTTGAATATAGTCAATCCATCTTCTCCATTCCGATACATATCTTTCTTGTGTATAGTCCTTCAAGTACGCTGAGATTTTCGCCATTTCTGCTAGGTTCGTTACTTTCAGTATCCACTCTTCAATAGTAGGCAAAGAGTCCTTCTTCCAATATTGCGCTACCAACAAAATATGGAACGCTTCACGAATTTGCGTGTCATCCTTGTGCAGGGGCCATGCTAATCTTCTCTGTATCATTCCAATTTTAGTATATGTGCTGCCGAAGCGAGCACAAGCATTTTGATTTCACTTTTAATTTCCTTTTATATATAAAAAAAGCAAAATCTTCTCTTTGGTTTTTCTTGATTGAACTTTGGGGAACAAACCTGTCGGACATCTATTCCAACGGAGTTTTCTCTCTCTCTCTCTCTCTCTCTCCCCCCAAACTATAAGTGTAGAAATATTAATCCAATTTTTTTGCCATAGGAAAACAATGCTCCTCACATTATTTCTGTGATAATGAACACCTCCAACAGTAGATGGAACCAGGATGTGGTTAGTATCTTACCAAGAAAAATTACTTGACCACAATTCATTATTAAATCTCCTGGACCGGGGGTTCTTACAACGCTGATTTTGTTTTGTTCGTTTTATTCCCTAAACTTTTTTTTTTTCTTTTCCCCCTGCGGTAGACGTTAAAGTTTTACAAAAGCTATTAATTTGAAACGAAAACAAAATGAAACACCCCCCAAAACCATCAAATGGAAGGCAGTTCATTTTGGCCACGATATCACTCACAAATTGAAGCATTATAGAAAAGCTAAACAATGCCAAATGGATTTTGCCGAGATCAAAAGCCAAATATATTTTGGCTGCTTTCATCTCCACTGTTCCATTTACTAGGAGCCTGACCTTAGTCAAACATCTATTAAAGTTAGCTTTTTGATCTTTCTCCCTCTCCGGGTTTTTTCCCCACCCCCCCACTTGCCTTTCCTCCCCCCCTCCTCTTTGAAAAAAAAAAAAGAAAGAAAGGGGGAAACAGTCAATCTGAAGAAATCTCCTTCCAAAGACAATTGTACTACTGTGTTAGACATTCCAGCGGCATCTAAGTAAATAGGATTCTTGAACGTATGTGATAGATCTCTGGTTTAAACAGGAGAGTGGGTTTTTTTGTGTGTGATTAAGACAAGATTTAAAAGGAAGCGTTCTTCAGAGGCTGTTAAACGGAACAAGAAATTTTTCCCTTCAGGTTATTGGAAACCTGTTGGCTGGTCAACCCCCTCCCTGTTTGGTCCTTTGATTAGGGGGGGGAACTGCCCCCCCCATCTGCTTTGAAATTTGATAACAGGTAACTTGCTCAATTGTGATACCTTTCCTCCTTCATGGCTCAAAGTTTTTTTTAAGTTTTAATTAGGAAAAAGGATTTATTTTATTTATTTATTTTGTCGCATTTCTATGCCGCCCCACTCCCAAGGGACTCTGGCTGGCTACTAAAGGATGAGATCTTCGGTCAGTTTTCACAGAGCTTCTAAAAAAAAGATCTCTTCAGTTTGGAGGCCATCGAATAGTTGGGCTAAGATCCTGTCAGTCCTAAATTTCACGGAGACTGACGTGAAGAGAATAGAATGGAGTTAGCTGAATAGAATGGAACTATCAGCTAAGGTGTGCAAAGAACGGAAACTATATTTCTTTTGAATTATTTCAAACTAGTGTTAATTGATGGGATGAAACTCAGAAAACCTTAAGGATTTGCTAGAGATCGGCTTATGAAATCTAGTCTTCTAGCCATAGAGTAACAGAGTTGGAAGCAACCTTGGACAGGACAGGACAGGACAGGACAGAATAGAATAGTTGGAAGGGACCTTGGAGGTCTTCTAGTCTAACCCCCTGCTTAGGCAGGAAACCGTACACCACTTCAGACAAATGGTTGTCCAGTCTCTTCTTAAAAAATTCTGGGGTTAGAACATTCAGAACTTCTGGAGGCAAGTTGTCCCACTGATTACTTGTTCTCGCTGTCAGGAAATTTCTCCTTAGTTCTAGGTTGCTTCTCTCCTTGATTCGTTTCCATCCATTGCTTCTTGTCCTGCCTTCAGGTGCCTTGGAGAATAGGTTGACTTTCTCTCCTTTAGCCCCTTAAATATTGCAGAACTGCTATCATGTCACCCTAATCCTTCTTTTCATTAAACTCAACATTTCCAATTCCAGCAAGTGTTCTGTATATGTTTTAGCCTCTAGTCCCCTAATCATCTTGGTTGCTCTTCTCTGCACTCTTTCTAGACTCTCAACATCTTCTTTATAGTGTGGTGACCAAAACTGGATGCAGGATTCCAAGTGTGGTCTTCCTACCAAGGCATCATAAAATGAAAAGCATAAGAACTCAACAAATTTTGAGTTCTTTGTCTCCTTTTCTATAAAAAAAAAAAACCCTCTCTGGGCAACAAATGATAATGGTAATCTTGCTAATTGCTGCCAACCTCCCAACCTACAGAAAAACTAGCCAAAGGGAAGATTTTATATCTTCTAACATTAAAATAGTGAAAACGATGGAAGAAGAGTTTTAGCACTGTTTTTTTAAGCTTGTCTAAAAAAACGCGGTGGTTCAGTGGCTAAGACATTGAGCTTGTCGATCAAAAGGTCAGCAGTTCAGCGGTTCGAATCCCTGGCACCGCGTAACGGGGTGAGCTCCCGTTACTTGTCCCAGCTTCTGCCAACCTAGCAGTTTGAAAGTACGTAAAAAATGCAAGTAGAAAAATAGGAACCACCTTTGGTGAGAAGGTAACAGCGTTCCATGTGCCTTTGGTGTTGAGTCATGCCGGCCACATGACCACGGAGACGTCTTCGGACAGCGCTGGCTCTTCGGCTTTGAAACGGAGATGAGCACCGCCCCCTAGAGTCAGGAACGACTAGCACATATGTGTGAGGGGAACACCTTTACCTTTACAGTGGTAGGAAAGCTTTGGTTATCCGAGTTTTGCTCTGCTCTGCTTTGCTTTTAATTTGTTCTGCCCGAAGTTGATTCTTAGTTATTTTGAGTGTTTCCTAGAAGGAAGAAGATGACATACAATCTGCCTTCTGCTTCACTGAACTGAGAATATAACAACAGAAGCCAGAACTCTTTGTTCCTTTGGAGCAATCTTTCTCTGTCTCTTTGTAGATTAGAGGCAGGAGATGTTTTACCCGTAGAGAAACACTAGACAAGAGTGAAATGTGAATTTGGGGTGGGACAGGTGAATAATTCTAATCCACAATTTAAGGAGAAAGGTTGCTGATCCTTCGGTGTGGCGCTTTGACTTTGAGGGGCAACTTTAAACACAATCCTAGCCCTTCTCCTTCACATGGACCCTCTACACCAAGGGTGTCTAACCTTGGCAACTTGAAGACTTGTGGACTTCAACTACCAGAATTTATTCTTTCTTTCTTTCTTTCTTTCTTTCTTTCTTTCTTTCTTTCTTTCTTTCTTTCTTTCTTTCTTTCTTTCTTTCTTTCTTTTTTTCTTTCTTTCTTTCTTTCTTTCTTTCTTTCTTTCCTCCCTCCTTCCCCCTCCCTCCCTCTTTTCTTTCTCTCCTTCCTTCCTTCCTCCCTCCCTCCCTCTTTTCCTTCCTCCCTCCCTCTCTTTTCCTTCCTTCCTCTTTCCCTCCCTCCCTCTTTTCCTTCCTTCCTTCTTTCCTCCCTCCCTTCCTCTCTTTTCCTTCCTTCTTTCCTCCCTCCTCCCTCTCTTTTACTTCTTTCCTTCCTTCTTTTCTCCCTCTCTCTTTTCCTTCCTTCCTCTCTCCCTCTCTTTTCCTTTCTTCCTTCTTCCATCCCTCCCTCCCTCTTTTACTTCCTTCTTTCCTTCCTTCCTTCCTCCCTCCCTCTCTTTTCCTTCCTTCTTTCCTTCCTTCCTTCCTTCCTTCCTTCCTCCCTCCCTCCCTCCCTCCCTCCCTCCCTCCCTCCCTCCCTCCGGGATTTATTGAGATTTCATTCAAATTTGGGATTTCCTTGACATGCAAAACATTATAGCCATGGCTTCAGTGTAATACAATTATGTAAAATATTATAGAACACCAAGTGACTTCAGAGATTTTCGGCTCAGTTGGTTTCCCTCCAGCCGCTCTCTTCCTCCTCTCTTTTCCCCTTCATTTTTTCTTCCCTCTGGAAGCTTCACATTCTTCCCAGTGATCCTAAACGTCCAATGGGTCAAGGGGGGGTCAACTCTGCAGAATAAGAGAACGGTCGCTGGAGTGGAGAGCTCACGAAAAGTATTAAGTTTACAATCCTGACAAATCATTTCCATAGCTGAGCCTCTGTAAGAAATGAAAGTTGTCATGAAATCAATCAACCATTAGAAACAGGCCTCGGAAAGGAAAGGAAAGGAATATGTGTGTTTATGTGTGTGTAGTTGTGTGAATACAATCCGAGCATGCTCTCTTTTTGGTCCTTGTGGCTTCTTTCAGCAAAATAGGGCTTATTTTTTCAGTGTGATGTTGGTCTTCAGGCCTCTCACGCATTACTCTTCTCTCCGCTGTTAATATAATCCTACTAATTTAATTCTTGAAACGGCAGCAAGGATGAGCTGCCAAAATATGCAAGTTAGGAACACATAAGTCTGTTTTTGTAAGTTCAAAGGTTTTTGTCTGTCTGTCTGTCTGAAGATTGTAGATTATAGCACCTGGGACAGTGTTGTAACCCTGACACCTCAACACACTTCTTCTCGGTCATATATATTTTCATTTTTCTCTCTGTGTGTACTGTCCAGGGTCCTGAATCTGAGCTATCATCTTAGGCCTCCGGTATGAATTGGTAGAAACTTGAGGTGAAAAGCGTTCTATTTTTAAAAGCATCGTTGCTTTTTTTAAAAAGTCCATTTTTTTCCTGGAAATAAAAATACCTAGCACAGGGGTTTCAAACTGGATTTCTTTGAAGGCCGGATCAGCATTGTAGTTCTTCTCCACGGGTCGGCGGGGAGGGGAAGGGCAGGGAGCAGGGGGGAGATGGGCGGAGGCCTCCTGCAGCACCTTGCCGGCCCCCCTGTGCCACGTTTTAGGCCTCCAGCCGAAAACAGGCCCTGCGGAGACCCTGTGAGGCCCCTGCGTGGCCCGTTTTCGGCCTCCCTGGCCTCCAACAGCACTCTGCCAGACAAAAACTGGTCGTGTGGAGGCCTTGTGGGGCCTCCGTGGGACCATTTTTGGCCGGCAGAGGCATCGCGTGTCAGTCCTTTGATATTTCCAGGCTGGCCCCGCAGGCCAGATTTAAGCACCCTGCGAGCCGGTTTCAGCCCATGGGCCTTGAGTTTGACTCCCCTGATCTAGCACATCAGGCTGGACCTGCAGCAAATGCATGTAAAGCAGGGGTACGCAATTAATTTTCCCAAGAGGCCACGTGAGAAACTGGCAGTGTTTTGGAGGTCCAAACCACGGGTGAAATGTTCCCGGTTTGGACCGGATCGCCCGATCCGGGTAGCGATGGCGGCGGGTGGTTCGGAGAACCAGTAGCAAAAATCCCTGCTCCCCCCCCTCCATACCCAGCTGAGCCGTGCAATCATCAGACACTTTTTTTATTATTTTTAAAAGCATTTTTTCTACAACCTCTTCGGCAGAAAAAATGTGTTTAAAAGTTAAAAAAAAAAAGTCTCTGATGATCGTGCGGCTCAGATGGGATCGTCAGAGGCTTTTAAAAGAAAAAAAAATCTTTTTTTCTTTTAAATGCCTCTGAAGATCCAAGCTGAGTTGCCTGATCGTCAGAGGCATTTAAAAGAAAAAAAAAGCCTCTGCCGATCAGGCAACTCAGCTGGGATCGTCAGAGGCTTTTAAAAGCATTTTTTAAACAACCTCTTTGGCCGAAGTTGGCCATGCTCACGCAGTCACATTACACCCCCCCCCACACACACACTAAGCCACGTCCACAGAACCGGTAGTAACAAATTTTACATTTCACCACTGGTCCAAACCAATAGGACTGTGAAGTTGTGTAGGCATTCCTGCACATATGTACACTGGGGGAAAAAAATCAGCCGCTTTCAAAATAAAAGTAAGGCAGTTGGATTGTATACGTGGTATACATTTATTTACATTTGATGTCTAATTTCTGATTGACCTCATTCTGGCTGGACAGGGACAGCCAAAGGGCTGTATGTGGCCCAGGAGCCATAAAATACTCAGGTCTGATTTAAAGGAAACCTTAAATAACAGGTGGATTTCCTTGCAGACTGAATTGTTATAGAAAACTCATTGCCTCGTTCTCTCACTCTCGATTTTTAGTATTTTATTACAGTTTATTATCAGATAAAACACAAAGAGAAACCAAAATTGAGAAAGGAAAAAGAATAAAAAAAGTGCAGATGGAAGCGAAAAAGGAAGAAAAAAGTAGTTTCACCATTCAAGAAGCAATGGATGGAAACTAATCCAGGAGAGAATCAACCTAGAACTAAGGAGAAATTTACTGACAGTTAGAACAATTAATCAGTGGGACAATTTGTCTCCAGAGGTTGTGGTGCTCCCAACACCGGAAGTTTTTAAAAAGAGATTGCACAACCATTTCTCTGGAATGATAGAAGAGAAGAGAAGAGAATAAAAGAGTTGGAAGGGACCTTGGAGGTCTTCTAATCCAACCCCCTGCCCAGGCAGGAAACCCTACAACACTTCAGACAAATGGTTATCCAACATCTTCTTAAATTTTTCCAGTGTTGGGGCATTCACAACTTCTGCAGGCAAGTTGTTCCACTGATTAATTGTTCTAACTGTCAGGAATTTTTTCCTTAGTTCTAGGTTGCTTCTCTCCTTGATTAGTTTCCACCCATTGCTTCTTGTCCTGCCCTCAGGTGCTTGACTCCCTCTTCTTTGTGGCAGCCCCTGAGATATTGGAAGACGGCTATCATATCTCCCCTGATCCTTCTTTTCATTAAACTAGACATATCCAATTCCAGCAACCGTTCTTCGTATGTTTTAGCCTCCAGTCCCCTAATCATCTTTGTTGCTCTTCTCTGCACTCTTTCCAGAGTCTCAACATCTTTTTTACATCGTGGCGACCAAAACTGAATGCAATATCCCAAGTGTTACCTTACCAAGGCATTATAAAGTAGTATTAACACTTCACGTGATCTTGATTCTATCCCTCTGTTTATGCAGCCCATAACTGTGTTGGCTTTTTTGGCAGCTGCTGCACACGGCTGGCTCATATCTAAATGGTTGTCCACTAGAACTCCAAGATCCCTCTCACAGATACTACTATTGAGCAAGGTATCACATATACAGTACCTGTGCATTTTGTTTTTCTTGCCTAGTACCATAGAAATACGATTATAATGGTATAATGGCTTGAGCAGGGGGTTGGACAAGAAGACTTCCAACTTTGTAATTCTGTTATTCTGTTTATGATTTACAAGGTGAGCAGTCGGCATGTGAACTAACAGCTTCACTGAAATTCCCTTGCAAACTCTCACCAGAACTGGTAGTCAACTCTGTCAAAATCGGTGTGTGTGTGTTTTAGAACTATCTTTTCCCACTCTTGTTTTCAACGGTGTCACATATTAGCCTTTTATGTTGCCAGATGTTTCACTGTCCTTCCATTTGAAACAGACAATGGATTAAACATTTGATTAAACATCGAATGGATTTGAGCCTGCCTCCAGCGAGTTCAGATCAGTGGTGGGTTCGGCCGGGTTCCACCGAGCCGGTAGCGGTGACGATATGACGTCACTGAACTGGTTCTCTTTGTTCGGGAGCTGCCCGCCATCACATTATTCTTACCTTTTATTTGGCCCTGCCCCCAATCTATTCCCTGCTTCCCGAGCCCCGGCTGATCAGCTAGAAGGAAAAAAAACTGTTTAAACTCTTGCCGCGGGGGCTTCAAAGGGCCGCCCTATAGCTGATCAGTGTTAAAAGGCAGTGTGGTGGTAGACCAGTGCCTCCAAAAACAAATGAGTAGACTGATGCCTCCAAAAACAAATGAGTAGACCAGTGCCTCCAAAAACAAATGGGTACAGCTCTGCATGCAGTTAAAAGCCTGGTAGACCAGTACCTCTGCTAAATCCTAAAGAATTGTCACATGACCATCAAGCCACGCCCATAAAATAAGCCACGCCCACAGAACAGGTAGTAAAAAAAATTTAGAACCCACCCCTGGTTCAGATGCCATCAGTGCACACAACTGAGGCTCCCACAGCAATGGACACAACTGAAAGAATAACTGAGCCAAACTGGTTCTACTGTTGTCAGCTCCCCCGTTCCTTCTTGGCTTCAAAAGCGGCTCGTTGCAAATTGTTGTCTGTTAATTTAATATAATGTTTTGTTTTAATATGAGGAACCGTACGACAATGCTGTGTCTTGGCGTTCGATTTTAATTAAATGCATACTTCCAGATTTGATTACTCATAGCTCCTCTTTCGTTAATTTACTCATTTGCAGTTTGGACCGAAATGCTTCCGATTTAATGCAGAGCGATGGGGACTGTGTCTAACCAATTACAGACCGGGGGAAGGAAATAACTTTATTGCAAGGGTGTTGTTTGGTACTGATGTTGTCCTGGAGTGCAGAAGAAGTGCTGATCCTATCAAAGCCTCCGCTGGAGTCGCTTTCTGATAGTCATTGTGTTTGGCTGCCATCTTTGCACACTGGCCAATAGCAATAGCATTTAGACAGCTTCACAGTGCTTTTACAGCCCTCTCTAAGCAGTTTACAGAATCAGCATATTTCCCCCAACAATCTGGGTCCTCATTTTACTGACCTCGGAAGGATGGAAGGCTGAGTCAACCTTGAGCCGGTCAAGATCGAACTGCTGGCAGTGGGCAGAATTAGCCTCACTGGCATCTTTCAGTCTCAAGAGACTATGGTATCGTGCTCTGGAAAGAGGTCCTAAAACAGCATCTAGTGTGAATTAGCCTACACTAATAAAAAGGGAAGGAAAGAAGGAAGGAAGGAAGGAAGGAAGGAAGGAAGGAAGGAAGGAAGGAAGGAAGGAAGGAAGGAACAATAGCACTTAGACTTATATACCGGTTCACAGTTCTTTACAGCCCTCTCTAAGCGGTTTACAGAGTCAGCCTACTGCCCCCAACAATCTGGGTCCTCATTTTACTCGATCTCAGAAGGATGGAAGACTGAGTCAATCTTGAGCTGGTCAGGATTGAACTGCTGGCAGTCAGCAGAATTAGCCTACACTAATAGACTTTTTTTTTTTTTTACTGTGTTCTTCGATGGACGGGAAGTTATTTTTTTTTGCATCTGCTCTGTGGGCAGATGTGTTTAATCCTTTGCTCTTCATATGTGCCTTCATGAATAAACACATTGGGTTCTTTGTGCAGTTACATAGATTGAGGAAGGGGATTCATTGCCACCAGAGGTGGGTTTCAGCAGGTTCTGACCAGTTCTGGAGAACCGGTAGCGGACATTTTGAGTAGTTCGGAGAACTGGTAAATACCACCTCTGACTGGTCCCACCCCCATCTATTCTCTGCCTCCCAAGTCCCAACTGATGGGGAGGAAATGGGGATTTTGCAGTAACCTTCCCCTGGAGTGGGATAGGAATGGAGATTTTACAGTATCCTTCCCCTGTCACGCCCACCAAGCCATGCCACGCCCACTAAGCCACACCTACAGAACCGGTAGTTAAAAAATTTGAAACCCACCACTGAACTGAACTCAGTCTTCTTCTTCCAATCTTCTGGTGCTGGAACAACTTTGGCATCTAACGGAGATAGAAACTGCAAGGCAAGGTCTTCATAGTGGCAATTTTAAAAAATAGCTGTCTATGGGAAAGCATCAATTTGGCTTATCTTCCAATGGGCGAAATATATAATTTACCGCTTGTTCAAAGACTTGTTTTAAACAAATTCCATCAGTTCTAGGTAGCATCTGCCATGTCTTTAATATCCATCTGTTCAATCATTAATATCATTAATAATCCATCCATTAAAGTTATTTGCTCCATACATTTGTTTGGAATAATCTTATTAATGCAGCTAACTGATATTAGTTTTAATTTCCACTAATTGTTCTGATTAATTAATAATGGATAGCCTCTATTAATCTGCAGATTCCCTTTTCTTTACTGTTTTTTGAAGACTCTTGGGAATCGTTCTTGTGAAAATGCAAATTTTCGCTATGTGTATGTACGCAATATATAAGCTTAAAAGTTGTAACTTGCTCTTATAAAAAGTAGGAAGCAATGTTTTCTGTTACGTAGCTTAGATTGTGGGATGATCTCCCTCATCTAGGAATAGAGGAGAAATGACTCATATTTTATTCACATTTTAAGGTAGAAGAACCAAAGTTGCAGTTCCAAAAAAATATAATGAAGCAGGGTTCACAATCGTGCCGACATTTACCATTTTCCCAAATGTGTATTAAAAGTACACATATTAGAGAAAAAAGCACACACACAATCCCCTTAAATTAGATAAAATTGTTTGGCCAAAAAAAACACCCCACTCCTCTAGGAATAATATGCACAGATACATATATCTGTGAAGGGATCCTTTCTAGTTTTCTGGAGAATTTTCTACAACCATTCCAGCTGGTTTCTGACGAGCCAAGTCAGAAAAGCATGAATTGAATCACTTCCAAATTCTGATCCCAATTGTGGTCATAAATTGAGGATGATCCACAGTTTTATGGATGTTGAAATCTGGTCAAAACTGGAAGATTAGTAATGTTTGGAATCTAGTCTGATTAGTTAATTTAAGCTTAATTCTCTCTTTCTTTTTCTCTTTCTGTTCTTCTTTTTTCTTTTTTCTCTTTTTCTTTCTCTCTCTCTTTAACTCTCTCTCTTTCTCATTCCTTTTCTCTCTCTCTTTCTCTCTTTCTGTTCCTCTCTTTCTTTTTTCTCTCTTTTTCTCTTTCACACACACTCTTTCTCATTCCCTTTCTCTCTTCTTTCTTTCTCTCTTTCTGTTCTTCTCTTTTTCTTTTTTCTCTCTTTCTCTTTCTCTCGTGCTTTCTCATTCCTTTTCTCTCTTTCTTTCTCTTTCTGTTCCTCTCTTTTTCTTTTTCTTGCTCTTTCTCATTCTCATTCTCTTTCTTTCTCATTCCCTTTCTTTCTTTCTCTCTTTCTGTTCCTCTCTTTTTCTTTTTTCTCTTTCTCTTTCGCTCTCTCTCTTTCTCATTCCCTTTTTCTCTCTCTTTCTGTTCCTCTCTTTTTCTCTTTTCTCTCTTTTTCTCTCTCCTTCTCGTTCACTCTCTCTTTCTCTTTCTTTCTCTCTTGCTTTCTCATTTTCTTTCTCTCTTTCTTTTTCTCTTTCTGTTCCTCTCTTTTTCTCTTTTCTCTTTCTTTCTCTTTCACACTCTCTCTTTCTCATTCCCTTTCTCTCTTTCTTTCTTTCTCTCTTTCTGTTCCTCTCTTTTTCTTTTCTCTCTCTCTTTCTCTTTCCCTTTCCGCCTCTACAAACAGGCCTGACAGCCATGGCTGAAGCAATGAAGCTGCAGAAGATTAAGCTGATGGCCATGAACAGCCTCCATGGAAGCGGAAGTCAGAATGGGACCGAGTCGGAGAACGAAGAACTGAATTCGAATGCAGGTAAAGCGAGTCTCAACTGTGGATTGTTTGCACGTCTGTGGAGATTCTCAATCACCCAGGTCATGGTTCTCCCAAAGGTGCTTTTTTCCAGAAGGCAACTGGACTTTTTGAAGGAGATTGCATTAGATACAAAAAGAGGTTTTATTTTCACTTCGTTGCTATTTTGGATAAGATGCACCCTTTAGAACAGTCATTTTAATTGGGAAACAAGAGAGCACATCACACCTAAAGCAGCTACAGGAATGCAGAGTGGAAGATGACTTTCCACGATCGTCTTAATGCAACATGAATTATGCTGGGTTTTTTTTCCCCCTCTTTAAGAAATCACCTGTAATTGGCAGAAAAAGCCCTACATGCAGAGGAGATCCCCTGCCGAGCCCCACTGGTGGGGGTTTTTTTTCCCTCTCTTTCTTCTTTTTTGGCAACAGTTTTGTTTTCCCTTTTTTCTTTCTTCCTTTCTTTTAAATGTTAATCATGCCTTTTGATTTTGGAAAATGGCAGTGCGAAGGCTCCGTCAGAAAGAAAAAATTGCAGGAGTGAGCTTCAAAACTTTTAGCAAAGGGTTCTCCGCCTAGTTGCTGGGTGGGCGTGGCCATGGTGGGTGTGGCCTAGTTGGCCTCCTGCACCATGGCGGGGTGGTGGTGGTTGCCTTCCCCGGGCTCCGGAGGCTTTTCTTCAAGGCTCCAGGAGGGTGAAAATGGCCTCCCCAGGCTCTGGTGGCTCTCTGGAAGGCCCGTTTCCGGCCTTGCCGAACTTCTGGTAGGCCTGTTTTTTTGTCCTCCCTGAGCCTCCACAAGCGCCTTCCACTTACCTACATCCAAAGTGGGCCACCTGGGGACTCCTGGGAGGGGTGGGCAGGGCAGGGCCAGCCAGGAGTGGGATTTGGGGGGTTCTCTGAACTGCACAGAATCTTAGCTAGAGGTTCTCCTGAACCGCTGTGAACCCCCAGCAACCCACCCCTGAAAAATTGTGCAAGTAAAGGCATTCACCTTATGCAAAATAATCTTCATTTACATGCCTGGAGGACAGTTCAGAGGTTTGAAAGCATTAGTATATCCCCAGGCTGCTCCCTTTAAGACCAGCATGGGTAAATTCTTCAGAATTGGGGGATACAACTACATCTTGCAATCTTCTGGAAGATTTCAGAGGCCGGGTGGTAATAGAGTGATATGATTGACAAGCTTGAATAATAGAATAAAAGAATTGGAAGGGACCTTGGAGGTCTTCTAGTCCAACCCTGCTCAGGCAGGAAACCCTATACCATTTCAGACAAATGGTTATCCAACATCTTCTTAAAAACGTCCAATGTTCAAAACTTCTGGAGATGTCGTTCCACTGATTGATTCTTTTTACTGTCAGGAAGTTTCTCCTTAGTTCTAAGTTGCTTCTCTCCTGGATTAGTTTCCATCCGTTGCTTCTTGTCCTGCCTTCAGGTGCTTTGGAGAATAGCTTGACTCCCTCTTCTTTGTGGCAGCCCCTGAGATATTGAGACGCTGCTATCATGTCTCCCCTAGTCCTTCTTTTCACTAAACTAGACATACCTAGTTCCTGCAACCGTTCTTCATACATGTTAGCCTCCAATCTCATCTTTATTGTTCTTCTTTGCACCCTTTATAGAGTTGAGAGAAAGAATTTGTGGGCATTGTTTAGATCAGGGGTCACCAACCTTTCAGAGTTCAGGGACCACTAAATTCATAATTTTAAAACCCGTGGACCACTAATATGATCTGCCTTATGACCGGCTGGGTGGGCGTGGCTAGGTGGCAGGGTGGATTTGATTTAAATCAAGTTGATTTAAATCACAATTTAAATCACGATTTAAATCACTAGTGAAAAGGCTTGATTTAAATCAACTCGATTTAAATCATAATTTTTAAAGAGCAACTGTCATCTCTGCTACTCCTTTGACCCACTGTTGACTCACCGATAGTCCCAGTGTTGCAGAATATACAGCCTCATGCTACATAACTAAGCTCCATTTCATGCTGAATAAACTAAATTATTTATGTATCTTAAATAGAAAACTATCTTACGATAGATTTTTACCCCAAAAGTTTTTTATTAAAATAAATTCGATAAAAATCAAAAAAATCCGATTTAAATCAAAAAAATCCAATTTAAATAAAAAAAACTGATTTTTTTGATTTTTTTAAAAAAAATCATTGATTTTTATCCACCCTGCTAGGTGGTCATGTGACTGGGTGGGCATGGCCAACTCGATGTCACTCACATCGAGGGGCACCTCCCAGTCTCTACTCGCCCCTCCCCTCCCACCCACTCATTGCCTCCCCGCCTGGGCTCCTTAGGGTACCAACAGGAAGCAGTTGTTGCAGCTAAGCAGCCACCACGAAAAAGAGTTGGCAAAACAGCTGCCTCGGTTCAGATTGGATCTGACCGAGAAGGAGGCTCAGCAGAAGCACCTCTCTGAGGACTAGGAGCATAGGGCTTCCAAGCAGAGGGAAGACCTGCGGGAGTGCAAGGCCAGGTAGCGGCGCCTGAAGGCTCAGCAGGCTGAGATGGTCAGCCAGTTCCAGGCCCTTCCTCCCCAAGTCCCTAGAAAAGCGTTGGAGCCTGGGGAGAGAGAAAAACAGGCCTACCGGGCCCACCATGCCATTGCATGCCAGGAGCGGGGGGTCGCATGCATGGGTCGCATAGAATTATCGGTGTGGGCACGTATGCGCGCGACAACCCCCTTCCCCCTCCCCGCTCCTGGCATGTGATGGCAAAAAAGTTAGCCATCACTGACATAAGGTATTCGACCCATTAGTCTATCTCAGGGCTAAAAAATGAATAAAATGGTGAGGCAAACCAAAAATAAAAGATTGTATTTTGAAAGTCACTTCTTCTGAAATCGGCACAAACATACATGCACACACGCACAAACACGTACACCCAAAAAGCAGTAAGCCACGTTCACCGAGGCAAACATTTTATTTTAAGGAGACAGACCTACAGTTTCTTTGATTCGAGGTTGCGTTTAATAGCTTCTCTAATGGCTGCAACATGACCGCGCATCTTGATTTCAGCATGAATAACAACCTGTTCGTGTTTCATTTAGTTCCAAATGAGAAATTCTGTCTTTTTATTGTTTTAGGAAATTAGTCTGTGTACTATTGCTCCTGAAACTTTATAATTAATCACGGAAGGTTACGGCTTAGCAGAGTTTCGGGAGGAGGGAGGGAGGGAAATAGGCGCTTGAATGATTATAACTGTAGCTGTCAAGTCAGAAATATGGGCCTCCCCCTTTTGTTTTGTACAACGTATCTTCCGTTCTTTTGAACATATACGGCTAACACACAAACGCACACGAGGTACACACTTCAGTGCAGAATTGCAAAGAGTTTGAAGTTGCCGGTTGACTTTTGAAAAAGGAGGGAGAATGCTTACTCCTCTTCCTGAGTTTGCCGTGGTGTCTTTTTCGCTAGAGAGCATAGAAAATATATACAGGTAGTTCTCGACTTAAAGGTAGTTTCCCGACCATTCGTTCAGTCGCCATTCGAAGTTACGACAGCACTGAAAATGTGACACATGACTGTGAATAGAGTAGAATAGAATAGAGTAGAGTAGAATAGAGTAGAATAGAATATTCTCCTCCTCCACTACTACTACTACTTCTCCTTCTTCCTTCCTTCCTCTTCCTCCTCCACTCCTCCTCCTCCTCTGAAAAATTGGTGGTATGGTTTCCTGCTATGTCCGATCCCAATTGCGGTCGTAAGTTGAGGACAAATCTGTAGTGAACTTGGCTGCCCTTCTTCTTCTTCTTCTTCTTCTTCTTCTTCTTCTTCTTCTTCTTCTCCTTCTCCTCCTCCTCCTCCTCCTCCTCCTCCTCCTCCTCCTCCTCCTCCTCTTCCTTCCTTCCTTCCTTCCTTCCTTCCTTCCTTCCTTCCTTCCTTCCTTCCTTCCTTCCTCCTCCTCCTCCTCCACTACTACTACTACTTCTCCTTCTTCTTTCCTTCCTCTTCCTCCTCCACTCCTCCTCCTTCTTCTCCTCCTCCTCCTCCTTCTTCTCCTCCTTCTCCTCCTCCTTCCTTCCTCCTCCTCCTCCACTACTACTACTACTTCTCCTTCTTCCTTCCTTCCTCTTCTTCCTCCCCTCTTCCTCCTCCTTCTCCTTCTTCTGCCTCCTCTTCCTCCTCCTCTTCCTCCTTCTCCTTCTCCTTCTTTCCTTCCTCCTCCTCCTCCTCCACTACTACTACTACTTCTTTTCCTCCTCCTCCTCCTTCTTCTTCCTTCCTTCCTTCCTTCCTTCCCTCCTTCCTTCCTTCCTTCCTTCCTTCCTTCCTCCTCCTCCTCCACTACTACTACTACTTCTCCTCCTCCTCCTCCTTCCTTCCTTCCTCCTCCTCCTCCTCTCCTCCTCCTCCTTTTCTTTGATCCTGCAAATCAGTACCTGTAAAAGATATTCCACCCTTTCTTTGAATCACAGAGCAAGTCATGCTTCCTAAACATTACAGCAACTTTCCTTTAGGTCATTCTTCTTGATTCCCAAAACAAATGGAGATTAAGCATAATTCTTATGCCTTGCGTGGAGAAACCTCTTTTCTCTGGCTTTGCTTCTGTCTGTTGTTGGTTTGTGTGTGCCTGCGTGCGCACGCATGTCCGTGTACATTTTCCCCACCTCCCACTCCGTACCTGCCATGCAGGGTTTTATTATTATTATTATTATTATTATTATTATTATTATTATTATTATTATTATTATTATTATTATTATTATTATTTTCCCCCCCTTGTAAATGCAAACATCCTTCATGATCTTTCAAAAAAAAAAAAAAAAAAACACCCACAAATACATCACTCCAAAGAATATTTAAAGGAGCATCAGGAGGGGAGGAATTCATTGGTTTAATGGAATGCTGTCAAGGAAAATCAGCATCACAAATGACACGAGGGCAAAATTGATATTTCTGCACTGACACGCTAAAAGAAAAAACCCTATGCATTATTTAGAAAATCCTCGAGAATCTGTCAGCGGATTGCCGAGTTAGCAGAAGTGGGGTTGGAGCAGAAAGAGGTTCGGGGTTTGAAGAGGTGTGTGGGCTGCTCCACGCCTGTAACTTTTCATGTTCAGCTCCGTCCACGCAGACCTAGTGATTACCTGGTCAGCAGTTCTCTTCCAAGCTCTTTGAAGTGTTTTCAGTTAAAAGAAGTTGGGGTTTTTTCCCTCCTAAAATGTAGTTTGCTCGTGCTACGATTGGCTTGCGAGTTAATGAGTGGATCAAGAAGAAGAAGAAGAAGAAGAAGAGGTGGTGGTGTGTTATATGACAGACGAAGGCCAACCTGTCTTAAATCTAAAATTTACAAGACAACCATCTGCCCTGTTGCACTGTATTATATTATATATTATTATATTAAATTTGATTTATATGTCGCCCTTCTCCGGAGACTCAGGGCAGCTTTCAATGCGCTAAGCAATAGCCTTCATCCTTTTTTGTATATTTATACAAAGTCAGCTTATTGCCCCCACAAACTGGGTCCTCAATTTACCTACCTTAGAAAGGATGGAAGGCTGAGTCAACCTTGAGCCTGGGGAGATTCGAACCTGCAGTAATTGCAGGCAGCTGGTCTTAATAACAGGGTGCTTTAGACCACTGTACTACCAAGGCTGTATGGCACTGAATGCTGGGCAGCCACAACAGGGACCGAAAGCTCTCTCCATGCCATGGAAATGCGAAGGCTCTGTTGGATATCAGGCCTCTCCCTTCTTGACCACATCACAAATGACACCATTCGACAGCATTTTGGTGTGGCACCAATTATAGAGAAGGTGAGAGAAGGCCGGCTCCGCTGGTATGGACATGTCCAGAGAGCAGCACCTTCCACCGTGGCCAAGGCCGGTGACCTTGCGGGTGCCCGAAACAGATGGCAAGATACCATCAACAAAGATATGAAAGCCATGGGGCTGCGCCCTGGAGATGCAGTTGGTCATGCAAAGTGGCATTCAATGATCCGAAAATATGAGGAGGAGGAGGAGGAGGAGAGGAAGAGGAGGGAGAAGGAGGAGGAGAAGAGGAAGAGGAGGGAGGAGGAGGAGGAGGAGAAGAGGAAGAGGGGGAAGGAGGAGGAGAGGAAGAGGAGGAAGAAGGAGGAGGAGGAGAGGAAGGAGGAGGAGGAGGAGAAGAGGAAGAGGAGGGAGGAGGAGGAGGAGAAGAGTTAGACGGGGAAGGAGGAGGAGAAGAGGAGGAGGGAGGAGAAGGAGGAGGAAAAGAGGAAGAGGAGGGAGGAGGAGAAGAGTTAGACGGCGAAGGAGGAGGAGGAGAAGAGGAAGAGGGGGAAGGAGGAGGAGAACAGTTAGACGGGGAAGGAGGAGGAGAAGAGGAGGAGGGAGGAGAAGGAGGAGGAGAAGAGGAAGAGGAGGAAGGAGAAGAAGGAGGAGGAGAAAAAGGTGGTGGAGGAGGAGGAGGAGAGGAAGAGGAGGAGGGAGGAGGAGAAGAGGAGGAGGAGGAGAAGAGGAAGGAGAAGAAGGAGGAAGGAGGAGGAGAAAGAGGAGGAGGAGGAAGAAGGGGAAGAAGAAGGAGGAGAATAGGTATTCCCGTGAATCGCTTCCAAGATCTTCTGCCGCTTTCCTGATTTATTTTTCCTGACAGCAAAGGATGCAAACACATGTTTACAAACAAACCCCGTCTTTGTTTTCCTTCTTTAATCACATCGCTAATATAGGGGAGAAGAGATTTATTTCAATATGGGCCAGCAGGGAATTGAGGCTCGGTAATACGTATTCTGGGAGGTACGCCAAACGTGAGGAGCTAGGTGTGTGTTTTAAGAAGGGCATTTCTCACATCTCCGGAAATTGGTCTCCCTTTTTATTTCCTTTTGGGGGAATTTTTTTTTTTACAACTTCCTTGCATTCCAGTTTACCCGGATCTAAACTTAGATCAAGACATCCTTCTTTGATCCCCAGTACGGTGGAAGTACAATCGATGGGAAGAAAGACAACAGGCATTATTAGAAGTTGTGAGTTCTCCGTCTCCGGGGGTTTTCAAGAAGAGGCTTGGATGGCCATTTGTCCAGAATAGTTTAGGGTTTCCTGTTTGAATAGGGGGTTGGACTAAATGACCTCCAAGGTCTCTTCCAGCTCTGTAATTCTGTTACTCTTTTTCTCAATCGTAGAGCCTGTTTTATTCATCAATTCTAAAAAGTCATTTTGCCCCCTGTTTTTAGTTGAAATGGTTGTCTTTTGCTTTTTAATCTTAAATCTTACTACGGTGTCAAATTCTTTTAGTTTTTTTCTTCTTCCTATTAGCAATTCTACCCAGTGGTGAAATCCAAATTATTTTACTACCAGTTCTGTGGGCTTGGTGGGAACAGCGTTCTGTGCACCTTTGGCGTTTAGTCATGCCGGCCACATGACCACGGAAATGTCTTCGGACAGCGCTGGCTCTTCGGCTTTGAAACGGAGATGAGCACTGCCCCCTAGAGTCAGGAACAACTAGCACATGTGCGAGGAGAACCTTTACCTTTACCTTTATGGGATACTTAACCTGAGTTAGTATTGTAAGAAAAAATAAAGGAACCGTGATGGCACAGTGGTTAGAATGCATTATTGCAAGCTAACTCTGCCGACTGCCAGCAGTTCAATCCTGACCAGCTCAAGGCTTGATCAACTCAGCCTTCCATCCTTCCGAGGTCAATAAAATGAAGACCCAGATTGTTTGAGGGCAATAGGCTGACTTTGTAAAATGCTTAGAGAGGGCTGTAAAAGCACTGTGAAGCGCTATATAAGTCTAAGTGCTATTGTTTTAAGCAGACAAAGCCTTACTCTGGCAGCTCAGCTCTGTCCAAAACTAGACAGAAGTGATCTAATGAAGATGAACTAAGTATGTTAACTGTACAGGTAGTCCTCAATTTATGACCACAGCTGAGCTCAGAATTCATATTGCTAAGTAAGACGGTTGTTAAGGGAGTTTTGCTTCATTGTTCAACCTTTCTTGCCACAGTTGTTAAGTGAGTCCCTGCAACTGTTCAATTAGCAACAGGGTTGTTAAGCGAATCTGGCTGACTTAGCTTGTCACAAGGTGATCGATCACATGACCCCCTGGGCACGGCAACGGTCATAACTGCATGCCAGTTGCCAAACTGGATTTTGATCACAGGAGCACGGGATTGTTTCAACGGTCGTAAGTGTGAGAAATGGTCGTAAATCACTTTCTTCAGTGCCATTATAACTTCAAACGAATGGTTGTAAGTCAAGGACCCCTGTGGTCTTTCTATTTAGTTGTTGTCCTAGCACTTATTCATTTTATTTTAGCGTCACCCATTTCGTGCATTATACAATACAAGGTGCCTGCAATTTGCAAAAAATAAAAAGAAAGGTTGACCAATTGACTGATTCTTTTTTTTTTTTACAAACATATCACATCAGTGCGTGAACAGTGTGGCACCTGAGTGTCATACATTCTAATACAAATAAAACTAGTAAAATTAGTTATACATTCAATCAACTTATGTATTTCTAATAATGATACATAATTATAGTAAGTTGCAATCTATCGTTGTTCAATTATTCCTTATTTTCTCTTATTGTTACTTTTATTATATAACAGTGTCTGCACTAACATTCCCCCTCCTCTTATTTCTATCACTTATTCTAACTTTTAATCATGTCACCTTTTACTAAAAAACATTTTCTTTCTATCCTACCTAACTTCTAATCGTGCCACCTACCTTAAAAGAAAAGAAAAAGAGAGAGAGAAAAGGAAAAGGAAATCAGAACAACAACAAAGAAGAGAAATCATCTATCCATCGTCTCTTGCCCGCTTCAGTACTTTAGTTGCTATGCTTTTTTTTAATTTGCCTCCCACCTTCCTCTCTGGGATCTTTATCTCTATCTATAACTGCTTCTTGACTATTCGATCTAGGTATTTCTCCCACCTCTATCCTCTTCCACTGCCTAATTTCCAAGATTTCTACCTAGGCCCCTATCTCCCTTACAAACGTATCTTCCAACTTTCTAAATACATTTTCTCTCTGGTTTAATTCATCAATCATTATTATTTCCATTGTTGTCTCCTCCTTTTCTTCTTCTTCTTCCTTCATTTCTTCTGTTGACTCCTCCCTTTTCTGGGCGTCTTGATCTTTACTCATCATCCCTTGTATGGTTCTTTCCATTTTTTCCATGATCTCCTTAAATCCTTTCTCCATGAAGTCTTTTGTATTTTGAAAAAGTAAAGCCATCTCCTTCGAAATTCCATTCATTTCTTCCTTAAAAAACATTCTGATTCTTGCAGAGCTCCAGGAATGGTTCATAGGTTGAGGCAGCTCTTAGCCAAACTGACTGTAGAATTCACCAACCTGACTGAAATTCTAGTTTGCTTCTTTGGAAATTCTTCCTCCCAACCAGAAGTTCATCCCCAAGAGTTTCCCCGTGGCTGAAATTTGGAGAAAAGTTAGCATGACGTTATGTTGAAAGTCTTTTGTGATTGGTTTTTAATCTAATATGCGCTACCCAGAGTTGCAGCCAATGAGGTTAGCAGCTATGTAAATTAATATAAAGAAAAAATATGAATAAAGACTGAATTGTCTATTCAGTCTAGTCCCATCTTTGTCACTTGCATGGACTCCTGCGTTTTGTGTGCTTCCTGCGTCTTCCGAATTGCAGAGTTTTGTTAAATAACGCATTAAAATTTGCAATCCAATGTGTATGTACCTCTGAAATATTCTGTTGTCTATACATTTAACCTAAAAGCATCTGGGCAGGCAGAAGCTGTCGGCTAATGCAGATCTATCTGCATCTTGATCTATAAATCACAGATCAGATCAAATCATTTGGAAATCCTGAATTCTTCCAATACTTACCATGTTTCCCCCAAAATAAGACTGGTTCTTAAATCCCGTCGGAAGGAGAGATAATAAAGAAAATTTTAGAATGTGCAGAAATGAATAGATTAACATTGAGAATAAAAGATAAAGAGGATTAGATGTATTTCAAGACATGGAGAAGTTTTTATGATTGGTTAGAAAAGAAATATAAATAAAGATAGAGAAAGCAAGTGGATAGGGAAAAGACAAATAAGAGAAAAGACAATAAAAAGAATAGAAACTGAGAGGATGCCTAGGTAAATGAAAAAGGGGGAAGGAGGGGAAGAGAAAAAGTGTTACTATAAAAGTGTACATGAATGATAAAACAGATGTAATTATTTAAAAAAAAAGAATTTGAAATGAAGATATATGTAAATAGAAAACTGGGGCTGCTCAAATTCCATTCTAGATTAAATTGAAAATGGATACAACAAAGGAGTGGGAAAGGAAAGAGGAATAGAGAGAGGGAAGGAGGGGAGAAAGGGAGAGAGAGGGATAGAAGAGAGGGAAAAGGAGAGGAAGAAAAGGGAGGGGAAAGAAGAGTAGGAGGGAGGGTTAGAAAGGGAGGAAGAAGAGAGGAGTGGAGGAAGGGGAGGGGAAATAGAAAAGGGGAGGAGAGGAGGACGAAGAAAGTAGAAAGGGACAGAAGAAGAAAGAGGAGGGAAGAAGACGAGGAAAGGTTGTGGTAAAACAAAGAAGAGGAAATGGTAAAAGAGCAGCCCCAAACAAATAAAAATGAAAGTTAAAGGATAAGAGCAATGATTAATGATGGATAAGAGACTGTACCCTTAAATATGTTTATGAGAAATAAAAATAAAAAGTTTTATACAAAAAAAAGGAAAGGCTGGTTCTTATATTAATTTTTACTCCAAAAGATGCATTACGGCTTATTTTCCCGTTAGGTATTATTTGGGGGGAAAATACAGTACTAAACGCCTCCGTCTGGCTGACGATCTTAACCGGGGCTTATTTTTGGGGTAGGGCTTATATTACGAGCATCCTAAAAAATCATGCTAGGGCTTATTTTCCAGTTGGGTCTTATTTTCGGTGAAACAAGGTATATGAGGAGCCTCATGAGGGAGAAGAAATCTTACTCTTAACGCTTTCTATTTTTTCCCCCCCACTGTTTCTTTAGAACAAAAATATCCAACTTTTGATGAGAGTTGATGGTGTTTAACGTCATGAAACTTCTAGCTGTGTATCCATTCAGATTTTTTGTTTTATTTTTAATTCCAAATCGCCCTTAAGAATGAATGCATGGCGGAAGGGCTAATGATGAGGCGTTCGGAACGTAGTTTTCTCCTTTTTATTTTCTTCGCGGCAAAAGGGCAAATGAAGAAATGTTCAGAACATACTTTTGCTTCTTTTTATTTTCTTTAATCCAGTTTTGGGCTCAGAAACTGTGTACATTCGTGAACCTTTTTCTCCTTTTCTGTCACAAATTTGTAGTATCCGAGTGCCAGAGGTCTAACCTCTTCAAAGCTTTCGGAGGAGGGGGGCGGGGAGACATTCAGCATGGACTAATCTTCATTTTTTCCCCCCTATCTTCTTACCGAGCACTAATGGAAATGTATTTTGTTTAATGACTCTGAAATCCTGTTTGTAATTAGATGTGGGAATTGGTCTTACTTTGTAACAGATGATACTGGAATAATAATATGAGAGAAGCTACGCTGAGGCCGCTCCCCTCCGAAATCTGTATCATTTTTCACACTATTGACAGGCAGCGTGCTGGAGAAAGAAGCAGAGAAAACATAGAGATTGATTTTATTTTAAATAAAGGAGCCGGATTGTGGCTGATCCAGTCCTATTCGCCATAACGTTATTTATGGCTTTGCCTCGCAGGCCTATTTGTTTTCTTTTCCGTATCAAATTGGAGTCTGGCTGGCTATGGTGGGGCAGGAAATTTGGCCTTTTTGGAAAGCGTGAGGTTTATTCTAGCTCCCTCTTACGACTCATCCCATGGCTGTTCTTTGCATGTTTTTAATATCCCTCTTTTTTTTTTTTAAATAAAGCAATTTTCTAAGATCCATGCCATATTTGTGAACGTACCTTTATGGAAATCTAATGAGACCCATTAATTGAAAAAAAAATCATTTGTTTCCCTAGCGTTCACCTTCCTTCCTTCCTTTCATATATCCCTCTCTTTCCTATCTCTTTCCTTCCTTTTCATCCTTCCTCTCTTTCCTTTCTTCCTATCTCCCCTTCCTTCCATCCATCCATCCACCCTTCCTTCCTTTCTCTCCCTTCCTTTTCTTCCTTTCTATCTCTCCTTCCTTCCTTCCTTCCTTCCAACCATCCATCCATCCCTCTTTTTCCTATCTCTCTTTCTTTCCTTTTCTTCCTTCCTATCTCTCTTTCCTTCCTTTCTTCCTATCTCCTCTTCCATCCATCCACCCATCCCTCTCCTTCCTTTCTCTCCTTTCTTTCTCTCCTTTCTTTCTCTCCTTCCTTTCTCTCCTTCCTTCCTTCCTTCCTTATATCCCTCTCATTCCTCTCTCTCTTTCCTTTTCATCCTTCCTCTCTTTCCTTCATTTCTTCCTATCTCCCCTTCCTTCCTTCCATCCATCCACCCATCCCTCTCCTTCCTTCCTTTCTCTCCCTTTCCTTCCTTCCTTCCTATCTCTCCTTCCTTCCTTCCTCTCCCTTCCTTCCTTCCTACCTACCTACCTACCTACCATCCATACATCTCTCTCTTTCCTATCTCTCTTTCTTTCCTTTTCATCCTTCCTATCTCTCTTTCCTTCCTTTCATCCATACATCCACCCATCCCTCTCCTTCCCTCCTTCCCTCTCCCTCCCCATCATCCTCAAACCAACATACCAATTGCCATCCAGATGGAGGGGTGACGGGAGTTGTAATTTTAGCATCAGATGGGTAAAAAATTTCAGATGACTCTGAAATGTCAGCCTTACGTTTCTTGAATAAGGTTCTTAAATCTAAAATGTTACTCTGCTCTCCAGTGCAGCCTTTGTCTAGGTTGCATTGAAAGGTTATAGGCCAAAGCAGAAGGAATAAGCATACCAATAAAGAAGAATATTTGTAGCTCAGTGCTACTATAACAAGCATAATTTTGCTTTCGTTGTCCATTGACATGGGGTAAACTCCAAGGTTCCTGAATTGACAGCCAACCAGTCTGTGCTGCTTTGATATATTTGTACAAGATTTCTTTATGATGGAGCCACAGTGGCGTAGTGGTTAGAATGCAATATTGCAGGCTACTTCTGCTGACTGCCTGCAATTCGGCAGTTCGATCCTGACCGCCCCAAGGTTGACTCAACCTTCCATCCTTCCGAGGTGGGTAAAATGAGGACCCAGATTGTTGAGAGCAACATGCTGACTCTGTAAACCGCTTAGAGAGGGCTGTAAAAGCCCTGTGAAAGCGGTAGATAAGTCTTAAGCGCTCTTGCTTTCGCTCTTGCTTTAGCCTCTAAAAAGCAGCTCAGGTTTCTTAGGCATGTTTTGTGAGTCCCAGATGCGCTAGACTACAGTTTCCATGATTGACCAATAAAAAAATCCTTATCTGTAACAACGGGAATTATAACACATCTTATCTGCAGGATACCCAGGTTGGGACAGATAGTACAATAAATGCTTCTGGCCATTTTCTCAACATTCGCACCAGGATTCATGGCAACATTTTGGATTCAGAGATCGATTTGTTAAACTCCAGCAACGGCTCATTTCTATGCCGTCTTAAGAAAGGATATGTGCGCACGCACAATCATAGAATAATAGAGTTGGAAGGGAACCTTGGAGGTCTTCTAGTCCAACCCCCTGCTTAGGCAGGAAACCCTACACCACTTCAGACAAATGGTTATCCAACATCTTCTTAAAAACTTCCAGTGTTGGAGCATTCACAACTTCTGGAGGCAAGTTGTTCCGCTGATTAATTGTTCTAACTGTCAGGAAATTTCTCCTTAGTTCTAAGTTGCTTCTCTCCTTGATTAGTTTCCACCCATTGCTTCTTGTCCTACCCTCAGGGGCTTTGGAGAATAGCTTGACTCCCTCTTCTTTGGGGCAGCCCCTGAGATATTGGAACCAATCAGAGTCCCTTTGATATTACAGGAAGTCGTCAACTTAGAACCGCAGTTGAGCCCAAAATTTATGTTACTGAGTGAGACATTTGTTCAGTGAGTTCATCCCGCTTTTTACGACTTTTCTTGCCACAGTTCTTAACCCTGCAGTTGTTAAGTTAGTAAGACGGTCGTTAAGCCAATCTGGCTTCCCCATTGACTTTGCTTGTCCGAAGGTCACAAAAGGGGATCAGTAACAGTAACAGAGTTGGAAGGGACCTTGGAGGTCATCTAGTCCAACCCCCCCTGCTCACGCAGGAGACCTATACGAGGGATTCGAACCTCCGACCTTTCTGATCGGCAAGCTCAGCGTCTTAACCATTGAGCCACTTAGGGAGCCGCTGGGACACCGCAACCGTCATAAGTACATGCCAGTTGCCAAGCATCTAAATTTTAATCACATGACGATGAGAATGCTTCAACAATCATAAGTGTGAAAAATGGTCGTAAAGTCATTTTTCCCCCAATGCCTTTGTAACAGGGTGGATAAAAATCAATGATTTTTTTAAAAAAATAAAAAAAATCAGATTTTTTTTATTTAAATCAGATTTTTTTGATTTTTATCAAATTTATTTTAATAAAAAACATTTGGGGTAAAAATCTATGGTAAGATAGTTTTCTATTTAAGATACCTAAATAATTTAGTTTATTCAGCATGAAATGGAGCTTAGTTATGTAGCAGGAGGCTGTATATTCTGCAACACTGGGACTATCGGTGAGTCAACAGTGGGTCAAAGGAGTAGCAGAGATGACAGTTGCTCTTTAAAAATTATGATTTAAATCGAGTTGATTTAAATCAAGCCTTTTCACTGGTGATTTAAATCATGATTTAAATTGTGATTTAAATCAACTCGATTTAAATCAAATCCACCCTGCTTTGTAACTTTGAACAGTCACTAAACGGACTGTTGTAAGTCAAGGACTACCTATATTTTCAGAACCAGAAAAAGAAACCACTAGCAGGTAAGGTGAGAGGGCACTAAGCTGGCGAGAACTTGGAAAAACGCTCCTCAGAATCAAATGTTTTCAAGTGTTTATTGTCCTGATCAACCCCACGCAAAACCAAGACCAAGAGAAGCATTATTTTTTTTCGTTGGTTTTGCACCTCCCATGCTGAGCCAAAAGACATTTTCTTCCAGCTATACAGCTGACAACAGCAGGAGCCCCATAAATGCCAATTTTAATCAGAGTTGATTTTATCAAACCCATGTGCAGCCATGTAAAAAAAAAATCCAACCCTGATTTATGTGGAAAGCAAGATGTTTCCTGACAATCTGAGCATTTAATTGTTTCATTGATTGCTTCTTTATGTATATGTAGATGGACTCAGCTGGTGAGCTCTGGGTACGAATCCATCCAGGGATCCTGGCAAAACTGGGAAGCTAGAGTCACCAACTCAAGATTTTTTAGAGTATGCTTTCAATTTGCATCGAACTAGTACCCAAAGGTAGGTAGATAGATAGATAGATAGATAGATGGATAGATGGATAGATGGATAGATAGATAGATAGATAGATAGATAGATAGATAGATAGATAGATAGATAGATAGGAAACATTCTGCATTATCACGGAGAAAGCAGCTAGGAGATTGTCTCTGTTTTGACTTGGTGGTATGAAGCACACTTCGTATTATATCAGAATATAATACAGAATAACAGAATTGGAACAAGATTTTGGGGGTCTTATAGTCCAATTCTCTGCTCAAGCAGAAGACCCTATATTGTTCTGGACAAATGGCTGTCCAATTTCTTCTTAATGTCTTCTTTCCCTTCCCTTCCCTTCCCTTCCCTTCCCTTCCCTTCCCTTCCCTATCATTTCTTAATTTCCTTCCTTCCTCATACTTTCCTCCCTTCCCTTCCCTTGGCTATAATTTCTTAATTTTCTTCCTTCCTCTCACTTTTCTGTCTTCCCTTCCCTTCCCTTCCCTATCATTTCCCAATTTCCTTCCTTCCTCATGCTTTTCTCCCTTCCCTTCCCTATCATTTCCTTCCTTCCTCTCACTTTTCTGTCTTCCCTTCCCTTCCCTATCATTTCCCAATTTCCTTCCTTCCTCATGCTTTTCTCCCTTCCCTTCCCTATCATTTCCTTCCTTCCTCTCACTTTTCTGTCTTCCCTTCCCTTCCCTTCCCTATCATTTCCTAATTTCCTTCCTTCCTCACGCTTTTCTCCCTTCCCTTCCCTATCATTTCCTTCCTTCCTCACACTTTCCTTCCTTCCCTTCCCTTCCCTTCGCTATCATTTCCTAATTTCCTTCCTTCCTCTCACTTTTCTCCCTTCCCTTCCCTATCATTTCCTAATTTCCTTCCTTCCTCACACTTTTCTCCCTTCCCTTCCCTATCATTTCCTAATTTCCTTCCTTCCCTTTCCTTCCCTTCGCTATCATTTCCTAATTTCCTTCCTTCCTCTCACTTTCCTCACTTCCCATCCCATCCCATCTTTCAAAAGTTTGTCAAATTCGGTTCTGACATAAGTGGCAGATACTTCCTGGTTACACACCTTTTGGACTTCCTGCCTCCTGAGCAGATCGAGTCACCTGGATGACAATGACAGAGCATCCATTGTGTTCCAGAATAGTCCAGTTGGATGCAATTGGATGCAATTACCTTAAAATGCCACCAGCTTTTGTAAGCTTAATTGTATGTGTGTGATACTTTTCTAATTCAATTAAGACTAACTATTCCACATTAAGCTTTCTGTTAAAATCCATGCAGTGGTACTATAAAAAAGTCATTAATTTGCTAATATCAATTTAACTAGTTTTAGCTCATTAACCTTGACACTGATGGTGCAAGGGAGAAGAACCTTTCCAGTTTCGCTTGTTCTCAACACAATAACCTGGAACTCTAAAGACCCCTTGAAAATCCAAGTTCATTATTTTACGCCATCAGTTGCAGAATTATATCTGCGCATTGGAATTACAAATAGGGGAATGCATACTATCCCGTCTCCTTCAGAGGTTCGTAGCTCTATTTTCCATGAATTTATTTTCTAATCCAGTTCCTGCACACTTAAGTTTCTGTTTTGATAGATATCATACTCCTAACCTGTTATTAGAATAGAATAGAATAGAATAGAATAGAATAGAATAGAATAGAATAGAATAGAATAGAATAGAATAGAATAGAATAGAATAACAGAGTTGGAAGGGACCTTGGAGGTCTTCTAGTCCAACCCCCTACTTAGGCAGGAAACCCTACACCACTTCAGACAAATGGGTATCCAGCATCTTCTTAAAAACTTCCAGTGTTGGAGCATTCACAACTTCTGGAGGCAAGTTGTTCCACTGATTAATTGTTCTAACTCTCAGGAAATTTCTCCTTAGTTCTAGGTTGCTTCTCTCCTTGATTAGTTTCCACCCGTTGCTTCTTGTTCTACCCTCAGGTGCTTTGGAGAATAGCTTGACTCCCTCTTCTTTGTGGCAGCCCCTGAGATATTGGAACACTGCTACCATGTCTCCCCTGGTCTTTCTTTTCATCAAACTAGACATACCCAGTTCCTGCAACCATTCATCGTATGTTTTAGCCTCCAGTCCCCTAATCACCTTTGTTGCTCTTCTCTGCACTCTTTCTAGAGTCTCAACATCTTTTTCACATCGTGGCGACCAAAACTGGATGCAGTATTCCAAGTGTGGCCTTACCAAGGCATTATAAAGTAGTATTCACACTTCACGTGATCTTTATTCTATCCCTCAGTTAGATATTCTTGGTTACTGTTTTCTATTTAGTGTATAGGTCATCTTCAATGTACGACCACAATGGAGCCCTAGATTTCTGTTGCTAAACGAGACATTGGTTAACTGAGTTTTGCCCCAAATGTACGACCTTTCTTGCCACAGTTAAATGAACCACTGTAGTTGTTCAGTTAGTATCACGGCTCTTAAGTGAATCTGGCTTCCCGATTGGTTTTGCTTGTCAGAAGGTCGTAAAAGAGGATCACATGATCCTAGGATACGGCAACTGTGATAGGTTCATGCCAGTTGCCAAGTGTTTGAATTTTGAATCACATGGCCAAAGGGATGCTGCAAATGGTCGTAAGTGTGAAAAAACGGCCATAAGTCATTCTTTTCTGTGCCGGTTTAACTTCAAACAGTCACCAAATGAATGCTTGTAAGTCAAGGCCAACCTGTATGGTATGGTTGCCTAAGAGCCTCGGTGGTGCAGCGGACTAAAGTGCTGTTAAGTGCTAGCACTTAGCTGCCAGCTGCCTGCAATTAGTGCAAGTTCGAATCTCACCAGGCTCAAGGTTGACTCAGCCTTCCATCCTTTCGAGGTAGGTAAATTGAGGACCCGGATTGTGGGGGCAATAAGCCAACTTTGTATAGAACAACACCGCTTGGGGGGGGGCGAAGGCCCTAATAAGCAGGTATATACAAAAAAGTATGCAGGCTATTGCTATAATGCATTGTAAGCCACCCTGAGTCTACGGAGAAGGGCGGCATATAAATTGGACTAATAAATAATAAATAAATAAATAAATTTTCTGTTTTTGTGTATTTTTTTAATTGTAGCAAACATTTAAAAATTAATATTTATCCTTCTGGGTTCAAACTTCCGCTCTTGAATGAATACCTAGGAGACCTTGCTATCAAAACAGCAAATCCACTGTAAAACATATTGAAATAAGCAGCTGTGTAAAAGCAATTTCTACCCAAAAGCAATCAACTTCAAGATCACGGGAAGTGTGAATACCACTTTATAATGCCTTGGTAAGGACACACTTGGAATACTGCATCCAGTTTTGGTCGCCACGGTGTAAAAAAGATGTGGAGACTCTAGAAAGAGTGCAGAGAAGATCAATGAAGATGATGAGGGGACTGGAGGCTAAAACATACGAAGAATGGTTGCAGGAATTGGGTATTCCTATGGGGTATTCCTATTGGGTCTAATTTAAGGAAAAGGAAGACTAGGGGAGACATGACAGCAGTCTTCCAATATCTCAGGGGCTGCCACAAAGAAGAGGGAGTCAAGTTATTCTCCAAAGCAACTGAAGGCAGGACATGAAGCAATGGGTGGAAACTAATCAAGGAGAGAAGCAACTTAGAACTAAGGAGAAATTTCCTGACAGTGAGAACAATTAATCAGTGGAACAACTTGCCTCCAGAAGTTGTGAATGCTCCAACACTGGAAGTTTTTAAGAAGAGGTTGGATGCCCATTTGTCTGAAGCGTTGTAGGGTTTCCTGCCTAAGCAGGGGGTTAGACTAGAAGACCTCCAAGGTCCCTTCCAACTCTGCTATTCTATTCTATTCTAACTAGTGAGGAAGAGAACATTCCAAAACTTGTGTGTTGCCATCAAGAAGTCTTTTCCTTGTCAACCAATGACTGGAATTGAAATGATGGAAGATCTACAAGATGACAGACAAACACATTTGGGGAGAGATTATGGATCCTGCAGGTTCTCAGACCCCAGACTGTGAAGAAGTTTAAATATTAAGACATTTAATATAGGACATTTTGAGCTGGCCCTGGAAATAAGCCGAGAGCCAGTATAGTTGACAAAACCCCAGCATAAAAAGCTAAGGAAACTTCCTAAGAACCATTCTTAATACGTTTTTCAGAAGAGAGTTAAGTGAAATTTTAAAGCAAGTTCCCCGTAATCCTGGTTTGTCTTGTTGAGTTCACAAAATATGATTTTAGAAAAAACAAAATGAAAGGAGTGTGTGTGTGTGGAAATCTGATGATTCAGAAGTTGCTGTGAATTCATAGCTAAGAATAAATGAAATAAAGGTCATATTAACCCTCATGATACTCGTTAGTGTAATCACACACAGAAGTAGACGTTTTTGAAATGTGGTGATGGGACACTGGGAAATGTGCAAGAATACGAAGGCAATGACTCACCAAAGCTCAGATTTTACTACCCACCAAATTTATGTAAGGACAAAAATCCTGCATTAGATTTCCTGGATATAGCCATAGCAATAGCACTTAGACTTATATACTGCTCCATAGCGCTTTTCAGCACTCTCTAAGTAAGCGTATGGCCCAGTGGTGGATTGCCCCTGGTTCAGACCGATTCGCAAGAACCGGTAGCAAAACCGGCAGGAAGCTCCGCCCACCGACCCGGATGTCATCAGGAAGTTTATGCGCGAGCAAAGCGAGCATGCGCACATGGTCCCGTTGCGAACCGGTAGTAAAGGTAAGTAGAACCCACCCTTGTTATGGCACCCCCAACAATCTGGCTCCTCATTTTACTGACCTCGGAAGGATGGAAGGCTGAGTCAACCTTGAGCCAGTCAGGATCGAACTGCTGGCAGTGGGCAGAGTCAGCCTACAATACTGCATTCTAACCACTGGGCCACCAAGTTCCTAAGAGCACTAGCAATAACACTTAGACTTATATACTGCTTTACAGTGCTTTACAGCCCTCTCTAAGCGGTTTTACAGAGCCAGCATATTGCCCTCAGATATCTAGGTCCTCATTTCACCGAACTCGGACTGTGATAAGAAGCTAAGAAAGAAGTCAATGATGCACAGAAATGGAAGGGTCACCTCGATGCCCACAATGGATGAATGGCTACAAAAAGTGATGGAGTTAGCAGAGATGGCTAAATTGACTGTTTTGATTTAAAGGAAAAAACGCAAATAAAAGGATGTTATTCAGCAGGTTCTGACAGGTTCTGGAGAACCAGTAGCGGAAATTTTGAGTAGTTCGGCGAACCGGCAAATGCCACCTCTGGCTGGCCCCAGAGTGGGGTGGGAATGGAGATTTTGCAATATACTTCCCCCAGGAGTGGGGAGGGATTGGGGATTTTGTAGTGTCCTTCCCCTGGAGTGGGGCGGGAATGGAGATTTTGCAGTATCCTTCCCCTGCCACGCCCACAGAACCGGTAGTAAAAAAAAATTGAATTCCACCACTGTGACAAATACCTTTATTTCTACTTGGAAACCACTTCTGGACTTTGTGCTTGAGGTGGGGGAAAAAAAATGAAACTTTGATTAGATAGATTCGTTGTTATAGAAATGGCTAGTTTCTATTATTATGAAAAAGTGAAAAAGTTGAGGGTAGATCTTATATTTTACTGCACCAAAGGAGTTGGAAGTCAATGCCTTTTTTTTTTCTTTTTCCCTTGCTTTCCCCCACTATCCACTTCCCTTGTTCCTTTCCTAATTTCTCTAATATTTGCTTTTGTGTTCTCTTTGTATGTCGTATTATAAATTAATAAAACTATTTGACAAAAAAGAAAGAAAAGAAGTCGATGATATAATGTATCCTCCTTTGCGCAGGGCCTTGTGATGTATTGCTCTTTAAGAAAGTAGTAATTTTATTACTGGGGATTGTCAAGAACAAACATCAACTTTCTTCCCAAAATGAAGAGCTTGGGGAAGTGAGCGTTTGTCATTATGTTTAATTTGCGCGTACCTCGCCATTGGAAAGGCCAAGGGAGCTAGGCCGAGTACACAGCTGTACGGGCGCCTCGACTAATTGCCTCTCCATCCTCAACCTCATTTATCTTCATTTCTTCCCAATTATGCCACATTATCAATAGTCTCTGTTGCATCCGAGTCTTAATCCCCTTTATTCAGGCAGCATTAGACAGTGGCAGATGACTTCTTGGAGGTAGACAGAGTAAACAGCTAGGAAATGCCACCCCTGGCAGATGGCAATGCTTCGCGAGAGATGGGCACAACGGTTTGGAAACACGTTGCTGGGCTAGTGGTAGGAGGCAAGCTGTCAATATTTTTATAAATGATCATCAAAAGTGCAGCTTGCTTAATATCAACGGAGCAACCAGCCAAAATCGGTAAAAGTTTGAAAACTGCTTCCAAGACTGGAGGTTGCTGTAGGTTGGGTGGCCTTTATCAGAAAAGCATTGGGTTCGAAGATACCTCTCTTGACTTGAAGCATGTCCTTCACCCATATCAGAGACATCGATTGCTTTCCATCTTCTGTAGGCTGGGTGGCCTTTTATCAGAAAAGCATTGGGTTGAAGGACTCCTCTCTTGACTTGAAGTATGTCCTTCACCCATATCAGAGACATTGATTGCTTTCCATCTTTTGTAAGTTGGGAGGCCTTTCATCAGAAGAACATCGGGTTGAAGGACACTTCTCTTGATTTGAAGCATGTCCTTCACTTCTCTTGACTTGAAGCACGTCCTTCACCCATAGTAGAGACATTGATTGCTTTCCATCTTCTGCCTCCATTTTTGCTTCTGGGAAGGACACCTTTGGAGCCCACTTGGAGTTAACGATATTCTTTAGGCTCTCGTTCTCTACGTGAGGGTTGAATATCTTTCTGTTGAGAGCTACATCTATGTGCAAGCAAGATCCTGGCCTGGGTTCAGTGGGCTGGTCAAAAATGGACATTTGGTTTCTTCTTGACATCCTTCATTCTTCACCTTTCTCATTCTGAATTCTTTCCTTTCCTTTCTTGCTTATACCCCTCCTTCCCACCCACTCCTTTCCCCTTGCAGCAGACAAGAACAGATTGAGCCTTCAATGAGTTGGGATGGTTATATAAATTTGATAAATAAATAAAATTAGGCTGAAGGCTGCGTATGTATTATTTAACCCACCTCTTCTCTGTGCAGGAGTGAATAGTCTCTCTAGCACATGTACGCAATAAATGCTGGCCCAACTACATTCAGCTACCATCAGATGTTCTTCAGAGTAACCAAATTCACACTGAGTAGTAAGTTAGGTTTTTGGCGAGTCCTAACTTGCTGTGAATTGGCAGAGTGTTAATGCAGTTAGCCTGTTTCCTCCTAGCTTGCTTTTCACACTAGATTTAAGAACTACGTAAAACAGAGTTGGTTTTCTTAGTGTATGGTGAAGCCCCCCAAATCTTGTGTGTCTTCTTTCTTTTTTCCAAAAAAGATAAAGTTCATGAGCTAACAAGGCTTGGTCCATTATCTTGGCTTGTTAAGAGAGCAACATGCCGAGATCCTGAATTTTCCGGTAATTAATGTAATATGAAAGTTTTCAAGTTTGTTTTTGGCCAGATGTGCTAAAGAGAGGAATCAAGCAAGAGCAAGTTGCTTCCTGTATAATCATGTTTCATCGTTCATGAGTGGCTTACAAATACTTAAGAAGTATTTTCCATAACTGCATAAAACTCCATAATTATTTTCCATAACTGCAATAAAATAATGGATTTCTTTACAGGTTGATTAGGGTTATATCTCATCTGTCCTCCAGGAGCTCAAAGCAGGGGTGCTATTCAGCAGGTTCTGACAGGTTCTGGAGAACCAGTAGTGGAAATTTTGAGAAGAACTGGCAAATATCACTTCTGGCTGGCCCCAGAGTGGGGTGGGAATGGAGATTTTGCAGTATCCTTCCCCTGGAGTGGCGTGGGAATGGAGATTTTGCAGTATCCTTCCCCTGCCACGCCCATCAAGCCTTACCCACCAAGCCACGCCCACAGAACCGGTAGTAAAAAAAATTGAATTCCACCACTGGTTCAAAGTACTGTTCATAAAACTGTTTTCTTCATTTCCTCCCATAATCTTGTGATACAGGTTGGGTAGTGACGTCCAAATTGATACTGATGTGATGTGATAACAGAATGGAGACGAGAGTTTGTTTGTTACATTTTTTTTTTTTTTTGCACACTTTGGAACTGGAGGCATTTGTACGTGTGATAAAACTTTTGTTTATTTCTAGCAAAAGGTGGCAGAGATGTCCATATAAATTGGTTCTTCGATGCAAATTTTGGCAGTGCGGCCTTGGAGGTCGACAAAAATAAAAATAAAAAAATGGGGGGATCTTGATAGTCACATATACCCCACAATTTACAGATTGCTTTTCCTGATACTAAGCAAGGTAAATCATTGAGTAAAAGGTCTTAAATTAAACATTTTGTTTTTAGCAGTGTTATAGTTCATTTAAGTTAATCAGACCAACGCAGCCCTAATTTTTCTCACTTAAAGTTAGGATTAGTTTTCACAAAGTTGGAGAAAATCTGGGTGCTTGTCCCACACCCCCTCATCTATTTATTATACAATTATCAACAGATTACCACACCTAAGTCGTGATGGACATATTTTTTAAGTATGACTGACTGATGGACAGACTGGGAATTGCTGAATTAATGGGCATACTTCAAAGGCTTGGCAGAGCCGAGCAGTAATTACATCTGCTGAGCCACTTGATAACTTTTTGGAAATAGACCAGCAGAAGGCCTTCACTGGAGTTTCTCCATTTTTAATATGTTATTTTTGTGGCTTACTTGGAACGTACAATATTGCGTCCTGTTAATGTGAATATAAAAAGCAAATCATCAAATGTGAGGGGTCTTTTTAATAGCTTGTTCGTTTGGGTTTTTTTTTTTTTTCATTTTAAATGACAACTAGATTCTTGGAGAAATTTCTTCGTAGAATAGAATAGAATAGAATAGAATAGAATAGAATAGAATAGAATAGAATAGAATAGAGAAGAATAGAGAAGAATAGAATAGAATAGAATAGAATAGAATAGAATAGAATAGAATAGAATAGAATAGAATAGAATAGAATAGAATAGAATAGGAGTAGAGTAGAGAAGAATAGAATAGAATAGGAGTAGAGTAGAGAAGAATAGAATAGAATAGAATAGAATAGAATAGAATAGAATAGAATAGAATAGAATAGAATAGAATAGAATAGGAGTAGAGTAGAGAAGAATAGAATAGAATAGAATAGAATAGAATAGGAGTAGAGTAGAGAAGAATAGAATAGAATAGAATAGAATAGAATAGAATAGAATAGAATAGAATAGAATAGAATAGAATAGAATAGAATAGAATAGAATAGGAGTAGAGTAGAGTAGAGAAGAATAGAATAGAATAGAATAGAATAGAATAGAATAGGAGTAGAGTAGAGAAGAATAGAATAGAATAGAATAGAATAGAATAGAATAGAATAGAATAGGAGTAGAGTAGAGAAGAATAGAATAGAATAGAATAGAATAGAATAGGAGTAGAGTAGAGTAGAGAAGAATAGAATAGAATAGAATAGAATAGAATAGAATAGAATAGAATAGAATAGAATAGAATAGAATAGAATAGAATAGAATAGAATTCTTTATTGGCCAACTGTGATTGGACACACAAGGAATTTGTCTTTGGTGCGTATGCTCTCAGTGTACATAAAAAGAGAAGATACATTCGTCAAGAACCATAAGGTACAACACTTAATGATAGTCATAAGGTACAAATAAGCAATCCTATCATACTAGGAAACAATCAATATCAATATAAATCGTAAGGATACAAGCAACAAAGTTAGAGTCCTACAGTCATAAGTGGGAGGAGATGGGTGATAGGAATGATGAGAAGACTAATAATAATAGTAATGCAGACTTAGTGAATAGTTTGACAGTGTTGAGGGAATTATCTGTTTAGCAGAGTGATGGCATTCAGGGAAAAAACTGTCTAATTGTTCTGGTGTGCAGTGCCCTATAGCGTCGGTTTGAGGGTAGAAGTTGAAACGATTTATGTCCAGGATACGAGGGGTCTGTAGATATTTTCACAGCCCTCTTTTTGACTTGTGCAGTATACAGGTCCTCCTCTATGGAAGGCAGGTTGGTAGTAATTTGTTTTTTCTGCAGTTCTAATTCATGGGCTTTTAGTCAACTTTACCCCTTCTTTTTTCAAGCTGTCTTGTCCTTCAAATCTTGTCCTTCAAATGATCAGATGTATTGTAGGAAACCACTACAAGTTGCTGTTAGTTTTCAGTTATCATTCACTGAAAAGTCAGAATACAGAATAACAGAGTCGGAAGGGACCTTGGAGGTCTTCTAGTCCAACCTCCTTTCCAAGCAAGAGACCCTATATCATTTCAGAGAAATGGTTGTCCAATCATTTCTTACAGCGTTGCGAGCTCCCACAACTTCTGGAGGCAACTTGTTCCACTGATTAATTGTTCCCACTATCAAGAAATTTCTCCTTAGTTCTAGGTTGGTTCTCTCCTTGATTAGTTTCCACCCGTTGCTTCTTGTCCTGTCCTCAGGTGCTTTGAGGAATAGCTTGATTCCCTCTTCTTTGGGGCAACCCCTGAGATACTGGAACACTGCTATCATGTCTCCCCTAGTCCTTCTTTTCATTAAATTAGACATACCCAATTCCTGCAACTGTTCTTCATATGTTTTAGCCCCCAGGACCCTCATCATCTTCGTTGCTCTTCTCTGCACTCTTTCTAGAGTCTCCACATCTTCTTTATATCATGACAACCAAAATTTGATGCAATATTCAGTTGCATCAAATACACACTTGGTAAGTGTGGTCTTACCAAGGCTTTATCAAGTGGTATAAATTCAGTCCAGTACGCTCCCATAGAGAGGGTCTTCTCAGGGTGCCGTCGGCCAAACAATGTCGACTGGCGGCCCCCAGGGGGAGAGCCTTCTCTGTGGGGGCACCTGCCACCTGGAACGAGCTCCCCCCGGAGATACGGAGGATTCCGGATCTGCTTACCTTCCGTCGCACGCTTAAGACGTTCCTATTTCATCAAGCTGGTCTGGCCTAACCTCCCTTTTAAATTGTTTTAAATTTGTTTTATAAATTGGGGTGTTTTAAATTTGTTTGTGGGCCAAAGTATTTAATGTATTTTTAAATGGTTTTTTAACGTTTGTACTATGTGTATTTTATCTCTTGGCTGTTCACCGCCCTGAGTCCTTCGGGAGTAGGGCAGTATATAATTTATTATTATTATTATTATTATTATTATTATTATTATTATTATTATTATTATTATTATTATTATTATTAAAGTCCCATTTTTCTGTAGCAAACATTTAAAAGAGCAACCTTCATATCTTCTGTATTTTTACTTAGGATTGTAAAAAAACAAAAACCAGAAGACACCGCTATATCAATCTGAATCTACTATTCAGATTTATACTCTGATTTATTTTATTATTCCAACTACTGAACTTTCAGTCTCTGAAAAGAACTATTTCCTGTTTACACACATACACACACAAACACACATATTTCTGAAAGCTTCCCCACAATCCTTTATTTTTATTTTCCAGACATTTGTTGAAAAAGTTTGATCGTTGTCGTTCTTTTACCCGTAGTTTCCTTTATTGAATTAGGTTTCATTTTATGGGTAACCATTAAAATGTATCTTTCACCGCTACAAGACTTAAAATAGCCATCAACCTGGACATCTTTCAAAGGAGATTAGACAACTTTATGAAGGACAAGGCTATGAATAGCTCTGGATGAGTGACAGTATACTTGAGAGGATAGAAAGGAGATGCTGTTTTTCTCAGTGTCCAGATTCAGGGAATACAGTAAGTCGACTTACAACAGTTCCCTTATGAGCCACGGTGGCATAGTGGTAAGAGTGCAGTACTGCAGGCTACTTCTACTGACTGCCAGCTGCCTGCGATTTGGCAGTTCAAATCTCACCAGGCTCACGGCTGACTCAGCCTTCCGTCCTTCTGAGGTGGGTAAAATGAGGGCCCAGATTGTTGGGGGCAAGAGGCTGACTCTGTAAACCGCTTAGAGAGGGCTGTAAAAGCACTATAAAGCGGTATATAAGTCTTAAGTGCTATTGCTATTAGTGACAGTTTGAAGTTACAACAGCACTCAAAAAAGTGACTTGCGACCATTTTTCACACTTGCAACCATTATGGCCTCCTTGTGGTCACATGATCAAAACTCAAATGCTTGCCAATTGACTCAAATTTATGATGCTACGAGAAAGCCAGATTCACTTAACTTGTTGTTGTTAGTTGCAAAGTCATGTCTGACCCATCGTGACCCCATGGACAACGTTCCTCCAGGCCTTCCTGCCTTCTGCCATCCTCTGGAATCCATGTAAGCTCACGCCGACTGCTTCAGTGACTCCATCCAGCCACCTCCTTCTCTCTCGTCCCCTTCCTCTTTTGCCCTCAATCGTTCCCAGCATTAGGTTCTTCTCCAGGGAAGAAGACATAACTATCACTTAACTATCATGTTGCTAACTTAACAACTACAGTGGTTCAGTTAACAAATTTGTCAAGAAATTTTGTAAAGTGGAGCAAAGCTCACTTCACAAATGTCTCACTTAACAAACAGAAATCTTGGGCTCAGTTGTAAATCAAGGGCTACCTGTATTCTGGGTTAAGATTGCTTTCGATAGGATCCAGCCATACTTAATAAACCCACCCATGATGAGTAGAAAAAATGGATGAAGCAAATTGGTACTAGACTTGTCTACAATGGTAGTCCTCGAGTTACGACCACAATGGAGCCCAACATTCCTGTTGCTAAGTTCCTGGTCTTGTTAAGTGAATTTTTGCCCCATTTTATGACATTTCTTAACCAGAGTTGTTAAGTGAATCACTGCAGTTCTTAAGTTAGTAACATGGTTGTTAAGTGAATCTGGCTTCCCCGTTGACTTTGCTTGTCAGAAGGTCGCAAAAGGGGATCATGTGACCCCGGGACACTGCAACCATCATAAATACGAGTCAGTTGCCCAGCGTCTGAATTTTGATCATGTGACCTTGGGGATGCTGTATGTGTGAAAAAATGATCCTAAGTCACTTTTTTACAACAGCTCTTTTTTTTCAATGCTGTCGTAACTTCAAGCGGTCACTAAACTGTTGTAAGTTGAGGTCTACTGTACATGGGCGTCTGAAAATCTGCATGCCAGACCTTTCTGCTTCCCAATTTGGAAGGATGCAGGTACTCAACTGCTTTGAAACTCGTCGAATTTGGTACTCAATTGTCACAGTTTATGGCAGCACACAACAATCAGACAATTCAACAGGATTCAAATTATGTAAGAAACTTCTTTATATACAATACCATACAGCAGAATTCAGCATACAATATCAGGAACACAGAAGCAATATTCATAGAAGCAAGGCATTACAGAGTAAAGATACAGAGGGTCCATATTGTACAGAAGCACCAAAGTTACAGAGGCCAAGCCAACTCTTATATACAGTTCAGCAAGTCTAAGCCACGCCCAGATTCCAAATTTATCGCCCCATACAAACAAATACTATGTTTCAGTTTCCAAACAGTCCCCATTGGCTGACCTGTTGCCATGTCTATCCAAACAGATCCCATTGGCTGACCTGTTGCCATGTCTATCCAAACAGTCCCCATTGGCTGACCTGTTGCCATGTCTATCCAAACAGTCCCCATTGGCTGATCTGTTACCATGTCTATCCAAGCAGATCCCATTGGCTGACCTGTTGCCATATCTATCCAAACAGTCCCCATTGGCTGATCTGTTGCCATGTCTATCCAAACAGTCCCCAATGGCTGATCTGTTGCCATGTCTATCCAAACAGTCCCTAATGGCTGACCTGTTGCCATGTCTATCCAAGCAGATCCCATTGGCTGACCTGTTGCCATGTCTATCCAAACAGTCCCCAATGGCTGATCTGTTGCCATGTCTATCCAAACAGTCCCCATTGGCTGACCTGTTGCCATGTCTATCCAAACAGTCCCCAATGGCTGACCTGTTGCCATGTCTATCCAAACAGTCCCCATTGGCTGATCTGTTACCATGCCTATTCCAGTCTATGAACATTCATACTCTGATGTCAATGCAGTTTGACATGAAAATTTTATCCCGCTACTCATCTGGTACTTGTCGCACCAGCTAGAACAAGTCGGTATCAGCTGCCTTGTGACTCACTACATTATTCCTTACGGGAAAGATCTGTTTGGTACTCAACATGCCACCTGGAGCAAATTAACTATGAGTATCTGCAGAGTTAGCTCACAATGACCAAATCCATTGGAAATTTAGAACTGGAAAGGCCATGCGAAGCAGAGTTCATAGTTGCCAGGAATCAATGTTCCTAAATAAGATAAAGCCATCTTGGTACCCTCCAGATATTACAGGCATTAATTCCATTATCCTAAACCAACATGGCCATTGACGTGGGATGGTGAGAGTTGTAGGTCAAAACAACTGAAGGGCATCAATTATGTCCCTCTGTTTTCTTTTCCCTGTACGTGAAGGTTCCTGCCATAATGTTCTTCCTTGATGTAACTCCTGGAAATTTGTGGAATGTGAATCTGGTGATGCGATGAGGTCTTAGGAGCCTCCTCGCAAACATACTGGAGTTTGTTTGCCTTTGAACAACCTCGAGGCCACCAATAAGTTAAAACAAATGTAATAAAATGAGAATTACAACGTCTCTAAAAGCAAAGCAGCTGTTAAAACAGTTGGGCATCTTTCAGCAGTAAAAACATCATGTCAGTACAGCAACTTAAAAACAAATCAGTCTTCGTATTTTAAAAGTATTCTTGGTCTCAGAGCTATCAGGCAGAGAAAGGGCTGTTAAGAAGGAGACAAGGAGACCCCTAGGATTACGCCTAGACCTCCTAGATGGCAGAAGTCATAATATGTTCTGAAATGCAGCCCTCTATTTTTGCATTCACCATTCAGAAATGAGAGTTTTCAGCCAAAGAGGTTGTAGAAAAAATGTTTTTAAAAGTAAAAAAAAAAAAGCCTCTGATGATCGTGCCACTCAGCTGGGCATGGGGGGGGGGGGCACGCAGGGATTTTTGCTACCAGTTCTCCAAACCACCACCCGCCATTGCTACCGGATCAGGCGATCCGATCTGAACCGAGAGTATTTCACCCCTGGAACATGGACATGAATGAAGGAAGTAAATATAGATGAATGGGGACAGTAGGGCAGGGACGGTAGGCACGGTGGTGCGCTTATGCAAGCTCCCTTTACAGTCCTCTTAGGAATGGGGTGAGGTCCACAGTAGACAGTTTGAGGTTGAAGCTGTGAGGGCGTGAGGATGTAACAACGGAGTCGGGTAGAGCATTCCAGGCATTGACCACTCTGTTGCTGAAGTCGTATTTTCCGCAATCGAGTTTGGAGCGGTTTACCTTGAGTTTGGTTTGCCCGTGTATTATTGTGGTTGAAGCTGAAGTAGTCATTGACAGGTTAGACGTTGTAGCAGACAATTTTGTGTACTATACTTAGATCAGACCGCAGGCGGCGCAGTTCCAGATAGTCCAAGGCCAAAATTTCAAGCCTGGTGGCATAAGGGATTCTATTGTGAGCAGAGGAGTGAAGGACTCTTCTCGTGAAATATCTCTGGACCAGCTCAATCGTATTAATGTCCGATATACAGTGTGGATTCCAGGCAGATGATCTGTATTCAAGAATTGGTCTGGCAAAGGTTTTATATGCTCTAGTTAGCAATACAGTGTTACCAGAGAAGAAGCTCAGATTTAATCTCAGATTTGCTGGCTATATGAAATATAAAAATAAAGCAACATTATGTATACAGAATTTTAAAAAAGGAAGGAAGGGAAGGGAATTGAAGAAGGAAAGGGAAGGATGGGAGGGAGGAAGGAAGGAAGGAAAGCATTGTATATTTCATATAACACAAATGACACGCATACACCAGCTTTTGAGAATTTTCCATGCAAGGACACTGAAGTTATTATTATGTTCAGCAAGAGAATTCAATTCTTTTCTCTCCCAGAAATGTATAGCCACAAATCAAATGTCAGATGCAGATAGATGTAGTGGACAGTGTGAATTTCATTTAGAGACATCTCACCTTTTTAAAAAAAAAATAAATAGATAGATAGAATGAATCTGAAACCAAAGGAGAAAACAATGTCAACTGATTGAACTTAAAAGTAGTTTTTGAAATTTTTCATACCCACCAAACACTAAAACAAATTTGCATGTTGCAGACTTTCCTTCCTTAGATAGAAAGAGCCAGTTTTAAGAGATAAATCTAGATGGTGATCTCATAATCCTTTAGCAAGAAATCCTTTTCTGAGATACCCACAAAGTGCCTTTAGAAAGTTGACAAAATTACTGTCCTACCAGCTATCTTCCACTCTAGCTGCCAGAGGAAAAGTTTTCCAATCAAATGTAGCATTTGATATGTGTTAGTTGTTCCTGACTCTAGGGGGCGGTGCTCATTTCCGTTTCAAAGCCGAAGAGCCAGCACTGTCTGAAGATGTCTCCATGGTCATGTGCCCGGCATCACTAAACACCAAAGGCGCACGGAACGCTGTTACCTTCCCACCAAAGGTGGTCCCTATTATTCTACTTGCATTTTTTATGTTCTTTTGAACTACTAGGTTGGCAGAAGCTGGGACAAGGAACGGGAGCTCACCCCGTCACGTGGCACTAGGGATTCGAACCGCTGAACTGCCGACTTTTCGATTGACAAGCTCAGCCACTGAGCCACCACGTCCCCCTTAGACAGGTGTATAAATCATATCATCTCTGCAAAGCAACATGGCACATTTATTGTCATTTGCCCTCTCGATGGATGCCCGTGATTGTAAGAATAATTGCAGCCTCTGACAACATTGTGCATTAGATGTTGTAAAACCATTTTGCATCCCCGTTAACTCTGAGAATTCAGTAAACAGAATGGAAACACTGTGTCATAAATTGTTATAAAGGGAATTCTTTCCTCATATTAATTAAGAAGCTAATGTCCAGGGATTGGCTGGTTTAAACTGGGTCTTGGCTTGATAGAGGATTCAGGATTTGTAGATTAAGTTACCGTATTTTTCAGAGTATAAGATGCACCTTTTCCCGCAGGAGAACATGTGCATTTATAATACCCTTATATAAAAGGTGGTTTATAGCAGGCGTCTCCAACCTTGGCCACTTTAAGACTTGTGGACTTCAACTCCCAAAGTTGCCAAGGTTGGAGACCCCCGGTTTATAGCTTCCTTAAGTGGACAGAACCTCGTGGTATGTCCCCTGCAGAGTTCATAGTCCTTGGTGCACTCTAAGGTTGGTTGTTTGCTTGCAGACATCTCATTACCCAACTAGGCAACATCATCAGTACAAGGGAGTGTAGGGTTTGCTGTCTGTGTACAGTAGTTAATGAGGATGTGGTTTTTTTTTCCTTGGTAGTTCCTTGATTAGAATATTAGATGCATTTAATGGTTTGTATTTAACTGGATGTATTCAGACAGAAGAACATGAGAGGCTTAGATTTAGATTCCGACACAGAACGGGGATGGTATGGATGGCCTCAAAGGATCCTTTCAGCTGTAGGATTCTAGGAAATAGAACAGGCACTGTCTCTGCTCTCTGCAACACAGTGCCTTATTTTCCTTTCTCAGCATCTATCAAGCAGACATTCTCTGGAATGAATCCAGATATGGATCATCATCTTAATTTACACATTGCATCCACTGTTTAGTAAATGATGCGGACCTGTAGTGGTGTTAATTATGATTAAAAACATGTTTGTTTGTTCTCTCTCTCTCTCTACCAGCCACGGAAACTGATTCATCTTGACAGGCAAAATGTTTCAGTACCAAGTTTGTCTTGATCATGGATCTGTTTAAAACATTTGTGCTTCTCCTCAACCTTCGGTAGACATTAAGACGGAGGGGAATGTGGCAAACTTGTCCTGCATGTTGGGCCATTATCCTGCTCAGTCTCTCACCTTTCCGTATTTAGTTGTCAGATATAAAGGGAGGTTCCCAAAAATGCTACCTGTGTTTGGACATTCAAGTCTTGTTGTTCAAAATCACGACTGTAGGATCAGGCCATTTTCCATTATCTTTTGTCAGGAGCAAATAACTAGAAGCATTCGTAGAGTTCGAAGCACAAAACAGTTTATTGTTGTTCCCTATACACAAGAATCCGGCCAACTAACAGTCAAAGCTAAATTGGCGCTAGATGAGAGTCAATGGAATTCAAGGGGGGGTTGGATGCAATGATTCCAAACTGATGGTGTATTTAACCCTACCTTCTAGCTCGGACGTCTACCTCTTAAAGGACATTCCAGCAACCTTTAATCCAATCGTTTGTCATCTTTTTTTTTGTGTGTTTCCCCCAACTTTGCCAATCCTGATCACATTTTCTAGTGTGTCAACCCCAACATATGTGAGTTGATCATCACTTGGGTGGAAGGATCTGCTTTTACAGTATTTGATTTAAGACTGGTTAGCTATCCTTGCAGGCCATGATATTTTTAGTTAGCATTTCCAAAAATTGAAATTTGAAGACATCTATTCCCCCCACCAACTCATTCTCAATGTCTGGCTTTCAACAGTTGTACAATATCGGTGTAAAGACCACTGCCTTTGACTTTCTGTTCTTACAGAATAACAGAGTTGGAAGGGACCTTGGAGGTCTTCTAGTCCAACCCCCTGCCTAGGCATCATCTGGTTTGATTGGGATGTCCTTAGCCTTTGTGTCTTTCTTATGGCTTTCCTTGATGGGATTGGCTTGCCAATATTCTCTTTGTACTTAGACCTAGAGAGAGGGAAAACACCATTTAATACTGATTAAAACTATCTTTGTCTTCTTAATATTTAGCACCAGTGGTGAAATTCAATTTTTTTTACTACCGGTTCTGTGGGCGTAGCTTGGGCATGGTGTGGCTTGGTGGGCGTTGCAGGGGAAGGTTACTACAAAATCTTCATTCCCACCCCACTCCAGGGGAAGGATACTGCAAAATCTCCATTCCCACCCCACTCCAGGGGAAAGATACTGCAAAATCTCTATTCTCTCCCCACTCCTGGGGGAAGGATATTGCAAAATCTCAATTCCCACCCCATTCCAGGGGAAAGATACTGCAAAGTCCCCATTCCCTCCTCACTCCTGGGGGAAGGATATTGCAAAATCTCCATTCCCTCCCCACTCCTGGGGGAAGGATATTGCAAAATCCCCATTCCCACCCCTCTCTGGGGCCAACCAGAGGTGGTATTTGCCGGTTCTCCAAACTACTCAAAATTTCCGCTACCGGCTCTCCAGAACCTGCTGGATTTCACCCCTGTTTAGCACTCATATTTAATACGAGCTTATTTTTATTTTTAATTTCATTCTAAGACTTCTTTTTTTTCAGCCAGCAAAGGGATATCAGCTACCTATCTGAAATGGTTAACGTTTCAGCCTCCTCTTTTGAATTCCAGCTGTCATCCTGCCATTTGTATAAAATATTTGCTGCCTAAGATAAAAAAGATGGGAGGAAAATATCTAAGTGTAAATAATTTGTTTGGACATTATGCTTGAATATAGGCTTTTCTCTTTCCGTTATATCTCTTGCCCAAAGGCCTTGTAATATGTGAGCAGGGAGGAATATTTATGCTCTTTGCCCACCCAAGAAAAGTTTTCATAACCGAGAAAAAAAATAATATTAATAAAATTGCAACGTGGATGAATCTCTTGAGCCCTCCCAGTTGCTTCTGACATGGCCAACTTCAGCGGAAGAGACAGAAAGAAAAAATTGTCCCATTCCACAAAATGGAATGCATTTTTCCATTTACCGTATTTTTCGGAGTATAAGATGCACTCCCCCCCCACACTAAAAGAGGCTGAAAATTTGGGTGCGTCTTATTCTCTGAATGTAGCCCCGCCCACCTGTCGGCCTCCGCGTGTCTTCTTCCTGGCTGCAGAGATTGCCACAGACAATGGCTTGTGTTTTTGGGCTCTGCATGTCGCGTTTTCAGCCTCCAAACGCTCCATTTTTGAGCCGTTCAAGGCTGCGGGGATTGCCAAAGCACATCACTGCCGATCGCTGCCTCCGCGCACGCTCACAACCAGCGAACTAATGTGCTGAAGCTGACCAGGCTAAGGATGCTAGCCAGATGAATATACCTGGTAAGCTGAGGCAGAATTTTTTTCCCCCTATTTTCCTCCCCAAAAACTAAAGTGCATCTTATACTCCGAAAAATACGGTATCTACTCATGTAGGAAAGCGATAACACACCCTCTTTGGGGTCGACTGTGTGTGCAGCATCTAGCTAACATTTTTTTAGGTAGGGGGAAAAAACGTTCAGGAAGCAGGATATAATTACAAAACAAAATGTTGGTCTCAAATAACCGTGACCCCATTTTGGGGGGGAAACCAGAATTAATGACTAGGTGGAAAGTGTTTTACTCGCTGAAGCTTCTTGTCATCTCTCTGGTGAAGCCAGTAAATATGTAACACCAAGTGGCTTATTGCATTCTCACTCTGAATTCTCAAGAGTTAATGGGGATGCAAAGTAGCCTTACATGTAGAAGAAAAGAACATTTAATGCAGGGGTCCCCAACTTTTCAGACCTCAGGAACCACTAATATGATCTGCCTAATGACCGGCTGGGTGGGTGTGGCAAGATGGTTATGTATGTGACTGGGTGGGCATGGCCAACTCGATGTCACTCATGTTGAGGGGCCCCTTGCCAGCCTCTACTTGCCACTCCTCGCCTGCCCACCCAGGCTCCTTAGGGCCCCAACAGGAAGCAGTTGTTGGAGCTAAGCAGCCACCACGAGAAAGAATTGGCAAAACACCTGGCTCAGTTCAAATTGGATCTGACCAAGAAGGAGGCTCAGCAGAAGCATCTCACTGAGGACTTTCCAAGCAGAGGGAAGACCTGTGGGAGTGCAAGGCTAGGAGCCAGCACCTGGAAGCTCAGTGGGCGAAGATGGTCAGCCAGTTCCAGACCATGATGCAGTCCTACTGGAACAAGGTCCTCTGGCTCTTCGCCACCAGTGGCACTTCCCTCCAGCCTTTGCCCAAAGCACCAGGAGGCTAAAGCAGACCCCGAGTCGGAATTTCTGTCCCCCTCTGACCCATACAAAAAGACCCCGAAGGGGGAGACTCTCTGCAGCAACACAAACCTTCATTGCATGTATCCGGCCCAGGGGCCGTAGTTTGAGGACCCCTGATTTAGTGCAATATAAAAAATGCAAATAATTTTTCTGCAGACCACCAAAATTTTCTCACGGACCACCAGTTGGTGACCATTGATCTAATGTACCGGTACAAAGTTGTCAGAGGCTGCAATTATTCTTTTTTTTTTTTTAAATAATCTTTATTTACATTTTCCATTAAAAACAAAAGAAGAACGGCACATTATATAAATAACAAACAAAACATACAAGACAACACAACGAAAACCAACAAAACTAGCATATCTATAAGCAGTACCTTAATAATCTAGTACTCGGTACTGTATATCTATATTATAATCTGGAGAAGACAGAACATCTTACATATCTTTATAAAACAATTAGGTCTATCCGACCTCACTTAACTTGTATAATATAAATTTCTCAGTACTTATAATTCCTCTTCTAATTTGGGTTATATTTTCCTCTTCTCTAGCCACCTATAGAATTTTTCCCAAGATAAACATATTTATGTTTGATCTCTATCTTTTAATTTTTTGGTCAATTTATCTGCTTCCGCACAGTCTAAAATAATTTTTCTGCAGACCACCAAAATTTTCTCACGGACCACCAGTTGGTGACCGCTGATCTAATGTACCAGTAAAAGGTTGTCAGAGGCTGCAATTATTCTTACAATCACGAGTGGCCACAAGAGCGAGCAAATGACAATAAATATGCCATGTTGCTTTGCAAAGATGATGTGACCTATGTACCTATTCTCACTCTGCAGACGGAGACTTGGTGGCTTCATGATGCTGGAGATAGTCTTTGCCCCAGCAGTTCGAGTCCTAGCACTGGTGGCAGGGTGAGCTCCTATCACTCGCCTCAGCTTCTACTCACTAGCAGTTTGAAAGAGCATGTTATATGCAAGTAGAGAAATAGGTACCACTTCCGTTGGTGTGGTACCTTCCCTGTCCATAGGGAAGGCCGTTTTCACCCTCTCCAGATTGCTAGAAAGGCTCTGGAACTAGGTAAGAGAGAAAAATGAGCCTACTGGGCCATCGCGTGCCAGGAGCAGGGTGAGCAGGGGGGGGGATCGTGCGTTTATGCGCGGGGGTAGGGCGCATAGAATTATGGATGCGGGCATGTGCATGCGTGATCCCCCCGCCCCCCCCCCCCCCTCCTGGCATGGAATGGCAAAAAGGTTAGCCATCATTGTCCTAGGATATCTTTCTTATTTGGGGAGTATTTTGTATTGAAATGAGAGAAGGTTAGCCTCCCATCCACCCAAATGTGGAAACATAGGTGGGAATTAAACAGTTAAAGAACCCGAGTTTCCAAGCAAATTAACTTCTACTTTTTCAGAGCTGCTTGGTACGTGGTGACCTGTTAGAGCTCTACATTCTGGAACGCTGTCATTTCTAGAAGATACATCTAGAGACAAGGTCTGAATTGCACCCCCTTTCAGTCAATATGGATTTGAGGTCATCCTTGTAAAATGTGTGGAATTTACGATGACCCGGCTGACACGAATACAGCCGTACCATTGAACTCCGCTGCAATTACGCCACATTATATTAGAACATATGATATAATTTAACTTGGCATAATCGCATCTTTCTTTGCCTATGCAAAGCTCATCGTTTTTGCAAATTACACATTTGCACTAGTAAAGATAATTCATCGCTCGGCTGTGAGCATAAAAATGATGGAGCTTTTCCCTTTTTTTGGCTCCGTCATTGATCTTTCGGATTTTACTGTTTGATAACATGAATCACATTTATTAGCCAAGTGTTCATCATAAAGAATGTAGAATGCTTCTCTGCTGTTATCTTCAATTAAGATACATTTTCCCCTGCCACTGTCTCTTACGTGTCAATGAAATATTATGGATTCTAATTGGAAATCTAGTTAATGAATTCCTGGCATTGTCAATAATCCAGACCGACTCTCTCAACCATACCTTCCTTTTACCACTTCGCAAAATAGTGGAAGGAGCAAAAAGAGAGAAAGACATTCCTTAGAGTCGAAATCTCGTAAGAGTGATTTGATTTATATGCCAAAAAAAAAAAAAAAATGGGATTGGGGTTAAACCAGTACAATCTCAACCTTGGCAATTTGAAGATGCGTGGACTTCAGTTCCCAGAATTCCCTAGCCAGCTGTGCTTTGCCAACCATACCTTCCTTTTATTAGTTCCCAAACTAATGGAATCATTTTATTGAGTAGAAGGGCTGGGAAGGGAGAAATTCATTTCTTAGTGCAGAAATCTCCTAAAAGTGATTTGATTTGTATGTATAGGTGGAAAAAATCGACATAGGGTTTAAACCAATATTTCTCAATCTTGACAACATGAAGATGCTTGGACTTCAACTCCCAGAATGTCCTAGCCAGCTATGCTACGCAGGGGTGGGATTCAGAAATTTTAGCAAGGGGTTCTCTGCCCGGTTGCTGGGTGGGCGTGGCCTACTCAGCCTACTGCACCATGGCCGGGGGGGAGGGGGCGGGGGGCAGCCAGTCCTTGCAACAACCGGTTCAGCAAACCAGATATAAAATTAGCATCTCATTCGCCCGAACCATTCCGAACCGGCTGAATCCCAACCCTGATGCTACGCCAAGCTAAAGTTGTCCAGGTTGAGAAATGCTGGTTTAGAGTGTAGTTAAGATCAGTAGTGGGTTGCCCCCTATGAAGGAGGTTCTGTGCACAATAGACCGTGATCCAATTACACACACAAACGCACTAAAACATGCAAGTCGAGAGAGGAGTCTTGAGAAACTATTTGTTTTAATAAAAACACATGAAAGCAAAGCCTACAAGAAAACACCAACAGCCAAAAGCTCTCCTCTTAGCGAAGTCCATCAGCTCTTCATGGAGTCTTCCCTCAGCATAGGGAGTTCTCGGTCCTTTGTCTGCTTCCTCGGGAGCAAGGCAGTGACTCAGCTCTTTTGCTCCATTGAAGTGACTTCAGCCATGGAGGCTCTGTGGCGTATGCAAGTCTCTGTCTCTCTCCTCGTCTGTGTGAGCCTGTCTCTGTGTCTCTCTTTGGGCTGGAAAAGCCCTCCCTTATACTTCAAGAATGTCCATTGGAAAAAGCCCAGGAAAGACTTGAAATCAAATACTGCAGCATGATTGTCCAGTCCAAATTTACAAGCTGATAACCAATCAATAGTTACAGCTAATCCTGAGAGAACTTATCTCTCACACCCCCGGTTCGGACCGGTTTGCAAGGACCGGTAGTAAAACCGGTGGGAGGCCCCGCCCACTGCCCCAGATGTCATCATTGGCAATCTGCACTTTGTGCGTGCACGATCCCGTTGCGAACCGGTAGTAAAAGTAAGTAGAACCCACCCCTGGTTAAGATGAAGCGATGTTTGGTTCGTGTCTATTTTTACATCGAGAGAAGAGTCTTGTGAAGAGTTGACCAGATTGAAGGGAGAGAGTGAATGTTCTTCCTGGATAGTCTGTAAATCAAATCAATCTTTATAAAGGTCATAGGCCAACATCAGAATGTCAATAAGGATTATATATATATTTGCCTTAAATAGAGATTATTTATCAATATTGGTGGAGTTCACATGTTACATCAAATGATAATAAGTTTTATTTTTCTTTGGCTTAATGTACACTGCTGAACCATTCATTGGTGATATATAAACCATGATTCAGGGTTTAGTCTGTTCTGGGAGCCCAGCCCGGGCAGTGGTGAAATTCTATTTTTTTTTACTACCAGTTCTGTGGGCATGGCTTGGTGGGCGTGGCTTGGTGGGCGTGGCAGGGTAAAGATACTGCAAAATCTCCATTCCCACCCCACTCCAGGGGAAAGATACTGCAAAATCCCCATTCCCTCCCCACTCCTGAGGCCAGCCAGAGGTGGTATCTGAACTACTCAAAATTTCCGCTACCAGTTCTCCGAACTACTCAAAATTTCAGCTACCGGTTCTCCAGAACCTGCAGGATTTCACCCCTGAGCCTGGGGTAACTTAGTTCAGTAAAATACAGTTCAACCATGACTGATAGCAACTTGTGATGCAACAGAGGCCTCACAATGGAAAGCGTTAGATGATAGAAGATGACTCAGATCTGTTAGTCTCTACATTTTATCTGCCGCTCACCCTCCTACCCCCCGCCCCCCAAAAATCTAGACACTCTGCCTGGATTGTTGAAAATTTACTAACAAAATCTGAATTGTCGAATGTATAGAAAATGCTTTTATATCAACAGCACCCATGCATTTACTGATTTTTGTGGTTTTCTGTTGAGAAATAAACGTGCCCCGGTTGGTGGGTATCCTTCCCTGCTCTGAGATTTGCAGATTTTGTTAAATCCCCATGCTGTAAACAACACAGTGGGCTCTTTTCAGTCAATTAGGAGGTTTGCAAATTAATTACACTTGAAAGGTACTGCAAGCCAGGGCTCCTGATAGGTATGTACTGGGGCTGTTTAGATCCAGATTGTTCCTTTGGCTGGACCCATGGTGACCCGACTACTACTACTACTACTACTACTACTACTACTACTACTACTACTTCTTCTTCTTCTTCTTCTTCTTCTTCTTCTTCTTCTTCTTCTTCTTCTTCTTCTTCTTCTTCTTCTTCTTCTTCTTCTTCTTCTTCTTCTTCTTCTTCTTCTCCTCCTCCTCCTCCTCCTCCTCCTCCTCCTCCTCCTCCTCCTCCTCCTCCTCCTCCTCCTCCTCCTCCTCCTCCTCCTCCTTCTTCTTCTTCTTCTTCTTCCCCCCTTCCCCTCCTTCTCCTTCTCCTTCTTCTTCTTCCATATCCGTCATCGGACACTGGCGATCATGTTGGCCATCCTATTTTTGTCAACAGCCGCATGAAAAAGTGCTGCTGAGTTTTGTCCAAACCGGTCCCTTAGGTTTTGAAGCCATGATGTTCTTCTTCTGCCTGGACCTCATTTGCCTTCAATCTTTCCCTGGAGGATTAAGTGAAGGATGTTGTATTTTTCTGAGTGTCGCATCACATGTCCAAAATATTCTAACTTTCGTTTTTTTAATGTCTTTGATGATTTCCCTTGGCATTCCCAGGCGGTTTATCACCTCCTCATTTGTGATTTTATTAACCCAGCTTATAAGTAACAGCTGTCTGTAAATCCACATTTCAAATGCTTCTAGTCTCTTCAAGTGGTTTTCTGTGGTTACACGAGAGACAGCAATGAGAGACAGCTAAAGGGAAGGAAAAGTTGAATTTAGGGATTTGGGCGCGCGATTCTCAGTTCTGGCTTTGCAATACTGCAATACACTTAATCTCTAATAAACTATACCTTTCTCAACAAATGGAGCCGGAGATTGTTTCTATTTAGAGGTGTAAGTTGTGGCAGGTTTGACAACCTATCTTTAAAAGAAGGGAACAATCAATGTTCTGTGTGCTTTTTTTTTTTTTTTTTAGGTGGAAGTGAATCCTCGTGGGATAAAGAGAAGCTTCAGTCGCCGATTCCGACAGGATCTCATCACGGGATTAGCCACGCGGCACTGTCAGGGCAAGCCAATTTGGGGAGCGCTCACCCACTTAGTCCTCTGCAGCAGAACCATCTGCTCACAAACAGTACGTATGCAAACACAAACATTCCAGCATCTTGGCGGGTTCAGAAATGTCCCGGGACCGGCCCTGTCATCAAGCGGAGGGAGACACCCTCTTTAGCTGCCATTTCTTATTTCACTGCCAAGAATAGGAAGAGGGACGGATGGAATTGTCTGCCAGCACTTTAGTCCGCTGCGCCACCAAGGCTCTTACATATGTTTTCTTTCCATGCTTTTCTTGTGGAAGTGTGAATTGGTAAATTGGTGGCTTCTAGACTAGAGGGCCTGATGAATTTTAATGAAGATGGTATATTTGGAAATATGAGATGGCCAAGCTCCATCTAAGCTTTCTAAGCATAATCCTTTTTTTTTTTCAATTATCCTCAGGCAGTGCAAGGAAAGGACTCAAAGTCTTAAGTTTTTTTTTAGCACCTGGTTTGGGGAGTGTGACTCACGTCTGCTTACCTCAGGATTTACTGAGATTGCCTGAAGCATCTTTTGAGTAACTTCTTAGTAGCTGTCTTTATCCTGGTTAACACTGATTCATGTTAAACTTTGGGGAAGCGGGTTCCTTACCATGCTTTGTTAATGTAACCCATTTGGTTATTTCAGAACTATTTGGTGGTTAATGTATTGTGTTAATCCAACAAATTGGTTAATTCAGGAACCAGTTAAGCATGTTGTGTTAATGGCACCGTTGAGATGTTGGCATTCGACGGGGAGTTCTCCAGTGATGTCATAATCTCTGTGGGACAATGAGGTCATTAAATGCCAGAACATTTCAATCCCATTTTTCAATCTTCTTCTTCCATCCTCTCTCTTCTCCCCCTGTATTTACATTTGGAATTTAGGCATGGTTTTTTTGTGTGTGCAATATGCTAATGGGAACTTATCAAAGAGAGATCCAACCTAGAATTAAGAAGAAATTTCCTGTCAGTGAGAACAATCAACCAGTAGAATGGCTTGCCTTCATAAGTTGTGGATGCTCCAGGATGGAGCTTCTTCCACCCAGAAGGATGGAAGGCTGAGTCAACCTTGAGCTGGCCAGGATCAAACTCCTGGCTGTGAGCAGAGTTAGCCTGCAATACTGCCCAACCTGCTGTATATCATTTTTGTTAGGATATGGTTTGAGCCTAACAAGTTGTCCAGGCAATATATGTGTTCTGTGACTTTAATATGAATATGTATTGTGTGACTTTAAAGTTTTACTGCTGATTCATTGTAATGCTGAGTCATGCTGTAATTAGATAATCACTGGTTGTAAACGTATTTAAGAAAGGTACTGTAAAGTATTCAGTTGATGATAAGCTACCATTGTGTGTGGAGTTGCTATCATTGTGCTATCGTCGTTGGATGGATCTGCTACCATCGTGGTTTGTGAACCAGAGTGAACTTGTTATTCTAACCAACTACTGTTTGTGTGGTAAGAAGAGTTTTTGTATCACTGGACTGATTTAACTGGCAAAGACTTGGATTGATTTAAAGACTATGAGATTGTTTTTTCACTATAAAGTAAACTTTTGATAAACCAGTTTGCACATCTCTTATTCATTGCTCTCAGCAACGTTTCTCTGTGCTCTACACTCTGCTGGTTGGTAACACAACAACAATATCCTTAACAATTTTGTTGCTGTTGTTGTTGTTGTCTTCCGTGTGGTGCTCGGAGTGTTTATTGAATAAGAAATAATTCTGCCCGATCTGCAGAAGCAGATGCATTTTTCTTCTCTTTCCTTTCCTCCTCCCTTCACCCCCTTTGCAAAAACCTTTTGAGATATTGTCCCTTAAAACAATGAAGGGTTGTTACATTCTGTTTGTCATTTGCATGTTGTTTGCATGTCAATCGGATTGTAAAGAGATGAGCAGCCCCGTTCAGACAGATGGTGTCTGGAAGCACTAAAACTCTACGGTGTAGAAGGAAAAGATTACGAGGCTGCAGGGGAAGAGTTAATGAGTGGACAAAGACTGCCATTAGCAGTCAATGTGGGCTGGATGGAGTGAGTGAAACAAGAGATATCACAACACGCATTCTTTCCAAACCAATCATAAGCTCCTGGTGTATTGTGTAAATATAAATCTAGAGGTAGATATAAGGATTTTCCCAGCATCTCTTCTGGCGTCATACCGTCTTCCAAAGATAAGTAGTCCTTGACTTCTTTTTTTAATAAGTTTTTTATTTATTTTCCATTAAAAACATATATAAACAATCCATCTCTCTTGAAATATTTCTGTGCAACATCCTCCTACAAATTATATACGTTAAACAATTATACCTTGTGTAACTCTTCATTTCCTTCATAATGTATCTTCTAGTACAAATCCAATAATAACATTAAGCATAGTTATTCTCATCATACTCCTATTATCAATTGCCCTTTTATTCTTATCTCTATTTTAATATATTTTCTATTCTTATTGTCTTCTTCCTTTATTTCCAATTTCCTTCCCCCCCCCCCCACCGTTGATAAAATACTTCCCATATCATATAATAATCAGTTTGTTCTTTCTCTTTAATTGCTAGTGTTAGTCTATTCGTTTCTGCACATTCTAATATTTTCCTAATCACCTTCTCTTCAATAGGAATCTCTTCACTTTTCCAATATTGTGCAAATACAATTCTAGCTGCTGTTAATGCATGAATAATTAAATATATATATTTTCTTTGAGTAGTCCTTGATTTATAAGCATGATTGAGAGCAGAATGTTCCACCGTTAAGCAAGGCAGTTGTTAAACGAGTCCTTTTAGCCGTGGTTGTTAAACGAATCACTGCTGTTACTAAGGGAATTGTGTGGTCTTTAAAAGGGAACCAGGCATTTCCTGATTGGCTTTGCTTGCCAGGAGTCAAGTAATTTTAAAATCAATCTTAAAACTGAATCTTTTGAATATTATATTCAAGTCAAGTCACAAGGGTCTTTTGAAAGATGATGATTACAGTATTTCTATTGTACGTTTTAAACATCAGAATACTTTAGCAAAACAAAAACAAAAAAGAGCCTTGGTGGCGCAGCAGACTAAAGTGCTGTTAGGTAGCACCAACTGCCTGCAATTACTGCAAGTTCAAATCTCACCAGGCTCAAGGTTGACTCAGCCTTCCATCCTTTCGAGGTAGGTAAAATGAGGACCCGGATTGTGGGGGCAATAAGCTGACTTTGTATAAAAAAGAACACCACTTGGAGGGGCCGAAAGCCCTACTAAGCAGGCATATACAAAAGTATGAAGGCTGTTGCTTAACGCATTGTAAGCCGCCCTGAGTCTCCGGAGAAAGGCGGCATATAAATCGAACCAATAAATAAATAAATAAATACAAAACAAAACAAAACAAAACCCAGAATTAATTCTTTTTTGTTGTAAATTGCTAGATAGAGAAGTGTCTTCATTGATTTGTGCCCTTTGATTATATATTTAATTTCAATACGGGGGTAACCACCTAAGGTTTATTTCTATTTTTTAAAAAACAAAAAATCTGCCCTATTTTTCTTCCATGTATTAGTACAAATCTACTGTTCTGCTTATTCCTGAAGCTAAATTTTAACTGCAAAACGTAGAAAACGTTTCAAGCTAATTATAGTCCTAATTGAGTTGGTTCCATTAAACTTTCGCCCTCTTTTATGGGTGAAAACCCTAGGAAATCACTGCTTTTAAATTATTTACGGGCTGCTGTTCTCCTGTTTCAGGGATAGACCTGCCATTTATGATGATGCCCCATCCTCTTCTTCCGGTTGGCCTACCTCCTGCTTCGGTAGCGATGGCCATGAATCAAATGAACCATCTCAATACTATCGCCAACATGGCTGCAGCAGCCCAGATGCATAGCCCACTTTCACGAGCCGGAGCATCAGTAATAAAGGTAAGAATCTGAACATAGCTCGCTGTCAGTGTTGGGTTACATTATGTCATTTCGGCAGGAAGTAAAATTTCACTTATGCACATTTCCTGTACTCAGAAAACCAGCTGGAGAGATGTTTGTATACTGTAGGAGAAGAAGGGGCAGAGCTTGAGGGGTGGAGTCAAGAGAGGAAGCAGTTTGGAGTCATTATGTTCCCACAAGCAGTCCCAAGTGCAGCCCCCATTGGATTCTGTTAACTCTTATCGAGCACCAATTTAATGAGATGAATGCCAGGGGTGAAGAAACAGGACCACACATGTTCCACAACTGGAATATTCAGGTCCAGTAAAAAAGATTTATTGCTCAAGTGTTTTAGGTAAAGGTAAAGGTTCCCCTCACACATATGTGCTAGTCGTTCCCGACTCTAGGGGGCGGTGCTCATCTCCGTTTCAAAGCTGAAGAGCCAGTGCTGTCCAAAGACGTCTCCGTGGTCATGTGGCCGGCATGACTCAGGATAGGATAGGATAGGATAGGATAATTTTATTTCTATACCGCCCCTCTCCCGAAGGATTCGGGGCGGTGTACAACCAGGTAAAAACACAATACAAATATCACAATTTATATTTAAAAATTATTAAAAGTATTACATTTAAGGCCAATTAGCTAAAAAACCCAAAAATTTAAGAATTCCGAATTTAAAACTCAATTATGAAGCTAGCCCTGCCAGTCGGAAGAACAGGGTCTTAAGAGCACAATGGAAAACTCGGAGGTCAGAGATCTTGCGTATGTCTGGGGGCAGTTCATTCCAAAGGGCAGGGGCTCCCACAGAGAAGGCTCTCCTCCTGGGTGTCGCCAGACGACATAATTTGGCCGATGGCACCCTGAGGAGTCCCTTTCTGTGGGAGCGACCTGGTCGCCAAAGGCGCACGAAACCCTGTTACCTTCCCACCAAAGGTGGTTCCTGTTTTTCTACTTGCATTTTTTACGTGCTTTCGAACTGCTAGGTTGGCGGAAGCTGGGACAAGTAACGGGAGCTCACCCCGTTACGCGGCTCTAGGGATTCGAACCGCTGAACTGCCGACCGTTCGATCGACAAGCTCAGCATCTTAGCCACTGAGCCACTGCGTCCCTCTTCAAGGGTTTTAATTATTGTTTTAATTGGATTTCGTTCTAAGCATCACATTCTGCAGTTGCGCTAAGACTACAAGACCCAGGTGCCTGGGCCCCAGTTGTACTAAGACTACAAGTATATACTTGTATACTACAAGAGCTGAGATGGCGCAGTGGTTAGAGTGCAGCACTGCAGGCTACTTCAGCTGACTGCTAGTTCAGCAGATCAGCGGATCAAATCTCACTGGCTCAAGGTTGACTCAGCCTTCCATCCTTCCAAGGTGGGTAAAATGAGGACCCAGATTTTGGGGGGCAAGAGGCTGACTCTGTAAACCACTTAGAGAGGGCTATAAAGTTCTATGAAGTGGTATATAAGTCTAAGTGCTATTGCTATACACAAGAAACTAGTCAACTAGCAATTAGCACTAAATTGGCACTAGAAAAGAGTCAATGGAATTCAAGATGGTTGGATTTAGACCAGGGGTCTCCAACCTTGGCAACTTTAAGACTTGTGGACTTCAACTTCCAGAATTCCTCAGCCAGCTTTGCTTTGCTTTTCTGGCTGAGGAATTCTGGGAGTTGAAGTCCACAAGTCTTAAAGTTGCCAAGGTTGGAGACCCCTAATTTAGACCATTTGTGGGAATGTAATGACTCCAGGCTGATTCCTCTCTTGACTCCACCCCCAGGCTCCTATATATATATACTTGTTGTCTTTCTGATGTTATAGGTTCCTTTCTCTCTCGTGTTAGGTGGGATTGAAGTGTACAAAAACGAATATTGTGGGTTAAGAACAAGAACAGAAATGGCCACATCAAGGAGGAAACCACAACCATTTTAACAACAGAGAACTCAACTCAACAAAGTAGGGAGCTACATAATGTCACACAACACTGCCTGTGATAAGACCCAACTATTTTAACCTCTCTGGAAGGACAACACATTTGGGGTTGTATGGATCTTAGGGAGAGTGTTGTTCTGGAGGGCAGCTGCCCTCTGGACTTCACAAGACCCTGTTGGGTCTCGTGACCTAGTGGTTCTATCATGCCCTGAGTCCTCCTTCCTAGCTAACTCCTCGCATGGAGGTCTCCAGGAATGAGATCTTCAATCCTCACCATTCCTCATTGCTGGAGATGCTCACATTGGAGAAGGCTGATCCAGCCAATTTTGGAAGTGAAAATGACGGTCCCTGAGACCAGCGGTAAAGGAATGCAAACCAAGCATTTCCACAGGCTCCACCAGAGCATCAGAGCTTTGTCTGATGGCACTCAGGCAGAACCTTTCCATGAATATCTTCATTCAGCCATTTATCTTTCGAAGCCCTTTTCTGTAAAGCTTTCACCGAGCTGCTTCTCTGCCATCAGAAGATCTTGGCTCCTTCTAAAACACTTTGAACGAAACGATGTTGTCCTGTACCCCATCCATCACATTCACCATCCAGAACAAAGCTGTCTATCTCCATTCTCCTCTCCGCAGTATCCCACCACCTGTCTCTCAAAGGTGCCTGCTCAGCAAAGTTAACATTTAGTAACTGTGGATAGAAATGTCACAACTATGAAATTTGATTTCCCCTGGACAAGAACACTATAAATTAAGCAAAGCCACGCTAGCCAGGTTTCAAAAAGACTTCCTTGCCATCTATAATCTTAACTTAATGTGATTAAGCAGCTCCTACTGCCACTTCCACAGTTAAGGATGCTGTCAAAAATTCCATTATAAATCTCTGCCTTCCGGGATTTACAGTCCCGCCGAGAAAACTTTCTCACTGTTTGAAACTTTGGTTCACCGGGATTCATCTGCAGGATCAGAATTTTAAACAAAATGTCAGGTGGGTTTATTTTTCAAAAATCTAAAGTGGACGGAGCAGTAAAAAAAAAAATGGCCCACTTTGGGGAAAAGCTGATTTTTAAAATTTTTTTAAATAGATGAAGTGAGTGGTCTCAGTCAAGGTTGAATCTTCCCCTCTTCCAGACCTCTAGAAATGACAAGGGATTTTTTTGACTAATCAATCTATATATATATAAAAGCCAAATCCACTCACTCATCACGAAATCTCCAGAACGGTAAAGCCTACAAACTTGAAATTTGACACGTACGTTCCTCTTGGCTTCTAGGTGCTCGCTAAGAAAGGAATTTTCAAAATGACCCTTAGATCATTAGTATTTCATATACAGTATATTCATATACGGTATATTAACATGCTCTGATGCTAAGGAGTTAGACATTCTACTCCCCCTCCCCACCTGAAAAGAACTCTGTTCCAACTGCCACGTGCTTCACATTCCATTACCTCAGGTCAAACTGGCAAATGTTCCACTCCTTCACTCAGGAGCGGTCTGGGGCTCCTTATAGTACTAAACGTCGCTACCTCACCAAAATGTCTATGCCTTCCACCTATGGAACTGCTTCCGGACTCAAGGCGGCAGGAGAGATATTCCCTTATGTGTTTCAATCACCGACCACCACTGAGCCAACGGATTGTGAACCGAAGTTCTCCTGCATAGTGTCCCAGCCCCAACTCACTTCTTACACTGACCTCCTCAGTTCAGACTAATTTGTTCCTTCTACCGTAACACCAGTTAAAGGGAAAAGACTGTCTTTCTGCTGCCCGAAAGTACAACAGATGCTTCAAAATGACGTCTTTTGGAGCCAGAGAGGTGAAGGAGGGAAATTTTATGTCAACATTGGCATGGCATGGCTTAGTGGGCGTGGTAGGGGAAGGATACTGTAAAATCTCCATTTCTTCCCCACTCCAGGGAAAGGTTACTAAAAAATCCTGATCAGCTAGGACTCGGGAGGCAGAGAATAGATGGGGGCGAAGCCAGTCAGGGGTGGTATTTACTGGTTCTCCGAACTACTCAAAATTTTTGCTACCGGTTCTCCAGAACTGCTCACAATTTGCTGAATACCACCTCTGCTCTGTGGGTTGAAAGGAAACAAATATAGGGTGTTTTTGTCCTTTTTCTAGAAGAGTTACCCAACTAGATGATCTGGCATTGCAAGTAGTGTTTTTAGAACACTGTTCTACTCCTGCGATTCAGGGAAGGCAACCTTCCCTTTGAAATGGAGTTGTGGAATTCTTTCCCTTCAACAACACAGGGAGTTTGCTTCTGCTAATTCTGATCACTGTTCTGGTTGTCCAGTGTTGCAGACGCTGTCTAGCCTCTGCAGGATTTTCTCCTGTCCTTGTGAGGAGATGGAAGAGATTGATTTTAATTTATTAAAAGATTACAGCCGTAGATCCAAAAAAGTTGAAAGAGAGTGGACCTACAATAGTGGCCAAAATTGTGGAAACCTTTCGGGAAAAGTGTATTTTCTAAAACTAGCTAATAACACCACTTTTTTTTTTTTTTTGGAGTAGTAGTACCATAAAATTATATATCAACGGAAAGATAATTTATTCAAGAATGTAATGCAATAACTTTTATGAAGGATTTGCTATTAGAATAGCAGTTGCAGTATAAAGAAGAAAAGGGAAACATGTAGAAAAAACAAGGTGTACAAAAATTATCACCCTAGAAAAAACGAGATACACAAAAATGATGACCACATCAGTTAATAGTTGGGTAACCTTTAGCAGGAACTACAGCCTTACAACGCCTTCCCATGGAGTGAACCAAGCCTTTTAGTTCTGCAGCTGTTATAACGTGAAACCAAGATTGAAGGATTAATTCTATTAACTGGGTTTTATTGCTGGGTCACTTGTGACTAACAAGTTTCTTTAGTCGGCTCCATAGATTTTCAATTGGGTCTGGGCTATTCCCAAGCCAATCCAGCAGTGGAATATGATTATCTTGAAACTCCTAAAAAAAAAAAAAAAAAAAAAGTGGTGTTATTAGCCATCAAACCTCAAAAATACACTTTTCCCAAAAGGTTTCCACAATTTTGGCCACTACTGTAGATTGCATTTCAACCAAATGCTCTACTGAAGGGTTGGAACCCAAGTTCTTTGTTCTTCTGGGCGAAAGGTAGAAGGAATTCCCAATGGATTACCAGACAGGATTTACACAGTAAGCTAAGCCATGGTTTTGGTTACCACCTTTAAAGCGCTCCATGGCTTAGGGCCTGGTTATTTACGGGACCGCCTACTACCACCAATAACCTCCCACCGACCAGTACGCTCTCATAGAGAGGGACTCCTCCGGGTGCCGTCAGCCAAACAATGTCGGCTGGCGACCCCTAGGGGGAGAGCCTTCTCTGTGGGGGCACCTACCATCTGGAATGGGCTCCCCCCAGAGATACGGAGGATCCCGGATCTGCGCACCTTCCGCCGCGCTGTGAAGACCTTTTTATTCCATCAGGCGGGCTTGGCCTAATCTCTTCCCTTTTTAAATATGTAAATTTTAATTTGTTTTTAAATTATTGGGGTGTTTTAATTTGTCTGGGCCAAAATGATTTAATCTGATTTTATCTGGTTTTTAAATTTTTTGTATCTATGTTATTTTATTGTCTGGCTGTTCACCGCCCTGAGTCCTTCGGGAGTAGGGCGGTATACAAATCAAATAAAACAAACATAAAACAAAAACATGGTTCTCTCAAGTTAAACTAAATACGCTTTGATTTGCTGAGCCTTGAAGTCTGGTTTATGAAATGCTCTGGGTGGGCTCACACCACATGCAAAGCCCAAAGTAAAGAAATTACTTTAGGGCTTAGTACGTTGTATGAGCCAGGTGCAAAAGAATTTTTGTAGTTTTCTGCCCTTCCGATGCTAGCTGTAGATTCAAAGGACTTCACCCTGCTTTGGATTGGAGGCAGGGGTGAAATTCAACCGGTTTGGACCAATTCGGGCGAACCGGTAGGGACAATTTGAATCAGTTTACCAAACCAGTAAAAACCACACCTGGTTAGCTCCGCCCGGTCACAATTCACCCCTTCCAGCTGCTTGACCCATTCAATGTTAAATGCTGCAGCAGAGAGAATCTGAACTTTTCTCCCTCTATTCACAGCGGAGCTGCTGCAGCCTGTTCCTTTAAGGTAGTCTCTGGGAGGGAGGGGGCCAGGGGAGGACCATAAAGGGAGCAGCAGCTCCACTGTGAATGGAGGGAGAAAAGTTCAGCTTCTCTCTGCCATAGCATTCAACGTTAAAGCTCTGTTTCCAAGGCTTTTTTTTCTGAAGCTCTGTTTGGGGGCTTTTTTTTCTGAAGCTTCGTTTCTGAGGCTTTTTTTAGCTTCTGAAACCTCCGTTTGAGAAGCTGGGCAGGGCAACATTCGGAGTATAAGACACACCCAGATTTTCACCCTCTTTTTTTGGGGGAAAAAAGGTGCGTTTTATACTCTGAAAAATACGGTATATAGTTCCCATCATCCTTCAGCCTGGCCAGTGATCAGGGATGATGGGATTTGCATACCAGCAGTATCTAAGGAACCATATATATCAGGGGTGCCCAACCTTGACAACTTTAAGACTTGTGGACTTCAGCTCCCAGAATTCCAGAGCCAGCATGGCTAACTCGGGAATTCTGGAAGTTGAAATCCACAAACGTTAAAGTTGCCAAGGTTTGACAGTCCTGATATATAGCTTATTCTGCATTTTTCTGTATATTCATGGACTCACTGAGGTGTTCCGTTTCCCTAGGAACACAGTAAGAGTCTGAACATTGTAAAGTAATGATCAGGAAACACCTTTCCAAATTTCTTGTATTTTGTTTGTGATTGACTGTATACCAGGATCATCTGAAGTTCTGTTAACTTGTTTTGCTGTTGTTGTTGTTTATCTGAGCAGGTTGCAATTAACAACTTATTTATTTATTTATTTATTTATTTATTTATTTATTATATTTCTATACCACCTTTCTCCCATAGGACTCAAGGCGGTGTACAGTCAAGAAAAATATAGACACACAAATATCATAAAATTGCTAATTAAAATTATTACTTAGTTTGGTCAATTAAATAAAACCCAGAATTAGATAACATTTAAAAAATCATTCACATGTTTGTATGTTTAGCCCTGCCTGTTGGAATATCAGGGTCTTGAGGGCACGGCGGAAAGCACGGAGATCAGGGATATTCCGTATCTCTGGGGGCAGTTCATTCCAAAGGGTTGGAGCCCCCACAGAGAAGGCCCTCCCCCTGGGAGTCGCCAGTCGACATAATTTGACTGACGGTACCCTGATTAGTCCCTCCCTGTGAGAACGAACTGGTCGGTGGGAGGCTATTGGTGGCAAAAGACGGTCTCGTAGGTACCCAGGTCCTAAGCCATGGAGCGCTTTAAAGGTGATAACTAACACCTTGAATCGCACCTGGAAGACCACCGGGAGCCAGTGCAGCTCGCGTAGGAGAGGTGTTACATGGGCGTAACGAGCTGCGCCCATAATCACCCGTGCGGCTACGTTCTGGACCAATTGGAGCCTCCGGGTGCTTTTCAAGGGGAGCCCCATGTAGAGAGCATTACAGTAGTCCATACGGGAGGTAACTAGGGCATGAGTGACCGTGCGCAAGGCGTCCCGATCCAGAAAGGCGAACCTGATAAAAGGCAAACTTGGTGAGAAATGGTCACCATGCAGGGAAATTAGTAAGTGAACAGCTGGTATTAAAGAATAATTGATGCTGAAAGTAGGGTAATTTTTCAAGACACGTAGATATATGTGTTGATTTCTATAAAAGACTCTTTGGATGGGCCATAGTTCAGCATATTGTGCATGTAAATGATCCTGTGTTTAGCCTCCTTCCCAGTTCAAAATGTAGCAAATAATGAGAATAAATTTTTGCTGACCGGATTAAATAATTCCTGAAAAAATGTACCAATAATTCATCCCTCTGCCTACATCATTGTTTGTCAATTTAAAATAGAAAAGGATCTCTGAAGACATTGGCTTCATACATTCCATTAAATACAAAGTCATAGGCTAACTTGTGAATACCGAGCCAACACTTTTGAGCAATACTAGGTCTGAGCAAACATGCAGTATTTATCAATTTGATTGTCAGCATTCTGATGCTGCCATAAAAAGGAGGAGACGAGGCTTGACTTTTCACCTACTTATTTTCTCTGTAGATAATATCCCCTAGGAGATGGGATGGGAGGGGGACATTCCTGTGGGCTGAGGTCAGAAGCTGGGGAGACTGACTTGGAAGATGGCCAATGAGAAGATGAGAACTGGGGAATGGAAAGGGAAGGGTTTGGTGGTCAGAGGGTTAGTATTGGCTACGACGAAGTCGGGGCCAGATCTGTCGTACTCAATAAATGGAATATTTCAGCAAAGATTAATTGTTTGGGAGTGCAGTTTATTTGAGATGACATGGAAACCTGACATTGATTTGATTTGATTTCTCTAGCCATCCATCTCAGCTTTGTGGTCATGAAGAAGTTTGCTAAAAAGAACTATCGTATCTTCTCAATTCCCTTTGAAAAGTCCATCTTGAGATGGCCAAAAAAACTGAAGAGATACTGTAGTCATGGTGCCATCTCATTCATGAGATAAATAAAAAAAAATATGTTAAGATAGTTTCCATGCTCATTCTTTTCCCCCATAAAATCAGACGTTTGTGTCCTGCTTTTGACCCTCAGACCAAATCTTGGACTGGAACATTTCTTCTGTAGTTTTCTGCTTCCTTTTTTCATCAGGAATTTAATGCCCTGCCCTACAGCCTGCCCGCTTGATTGTAAAGAAGTTTGGAAACAAACTTGTGTGAATAAAATTTCCAATATTCTAAAAGAACTGGAAAAAACATTCCTGTTGGCAGAGAAATGCCATTAAGTCCTTTAGGAACTCATTAATAGATTAACATTTGGGCAAGTAATTATAGCCGCAGTGCAAATAAAAATAAACAAGGCAAGCCAGTAGGTCACAATTGCGCTGAATGCTTGGAGATCGATACTATGAAATATCACATCTGAAGGACGAAGGTCAAGTAGATTGTGCCAAAACTAGGTAGACACAGAGAGAGAGTGGGGGGGGGAATCTGCTGTGAGGTTGGCTGGGTGGATTATTGTGAATGGGAGATGGACAAATTCTGAATAAAAACAGGATGTTTTGGATATTTTGGATCCAATACAGGGGTGAAATCCAGCAGGTTTTGACAGGTTCTGGAGAACCGATAGTGGAAATTTTGATTAGTTCGGAGAACCGGTAGTGGAAATTTTGAGTAGTTTGGAGAACCGGTAGCGGAAATTTTGAATAGTTCGGAGAACTGGCAAATACCACCTCTGGCTGGCTCCAGAATGGGGTGGGAATGGAGATTTTGCAATATCCTTCCCCTAGGAGTGGGGAGGGAATGGGGATTTTGCAGCATCCTTCCCTTGCCACGCCCACCAAGCCACGCACACAGAATTTGAATTTCACCACTGATCCAATAGGTAGCTGAAGCAATTGAGAACTGAAATCCAAAACACCTGGAGCACAATGAGTTTGTTTCCAACTCAGATTAAGCCACCTTTGCAAAGGTTGTATTGTTATCGGGGCAGGAGCAAAATATTTATGTGATCTGAACAAAAGCCACAATATAGATTTTCATTGTTCTTGAAGGACTGAAGAGTGCTTAAAATGCCAATTATTGGTCCAGTATAATCTGGACATCCAGAGCTTCCACTGTCTGTATGTGGACCTGACCACTAACATAGATATTACATCATCTTGGACTCATTTTGTAAGTTAGTCCATTTGAGGTATATTGATTCAAAAATTATTGCCTTATGATGCACTGTTTCATCTAACTAAGGGTTTCAAACAATCTAACAGACATAAGAGTTTGAATATTTGCACCACTCAGGTGACCACAGTGACACAGATAAATTTCCAGGTGACCTTAACGGCCCGCTAAAAGGATGCAAATGACCAGCTGTCTGCAAGGAGTATAAATCCTTCCATTCCCCACCATCCAGTCAGAGCTGAAGAAGCTTCTTGGATGAGAAGCGAAATGTCTTCTAGGAAAAAAAGCGAGAAAGTCCAGCTGCCTCTTGAAAAACCACCTTTGGGACAAGAGTTTTCATAGTATATGAATCAAACTGGAAGAAATGCCCACAAAAAAACCTCCATTCTTCAGAAAAAAAAGAGCTCATGAAGTTTGGTATGAACGGGATAGCTTGCCATCATTTGACTATGAGGATACTAGTTTCGAAGACTTAGTAGAAGAAATGACTTCCACACTTCACTCTCTCAGAAGGTGGTTATAAAATAGGATGCACCCCTTAAAATATAAACAGGCTTTCTTACATCAAGTTGTGGTTGAATCTCTATAGCTGAGTGGAAATTGTTCAACTGTTGAAGTTCACAGTCTTGCTGACTTGAACATTCTGGGGAGCTGTCCAAGGTGCTGCTGTTTTTTTTGATATGCATTAAAACTGCTTTCCATAAAGTTTGCTTAATAATGCACAGATCTTTTTGGGCTACACATTTTTAAATCCCTGACTGTTTATCTATACTGAATGGAAGACTAGGTGTTTATGTTGATATTCTACATCACTGTTTGAGTTATAATTTTGTTGTATTCACATTAAGTCAGCGCCCCCCAATCTTTTCGGCACCAGGGCCCGATTCCATGGAAAGAATTTTTTTCTGTGGACCAGAGAGGGCATGCTTTTTCATGCTGCCTGCATCCCGTGGATGGGGCTTTGCTTGTTTACACGGACTGGTTTCTGGCATGCCGCGGCCCTCTGCCTGTCCCCGGAGTTGGGGAACCCTGCTCTAAGCCACCGAGAGTCTACTGAATAGGGCAGAGCATAAAGAGCCTTGGTAGTACAGGGGTTTAAGGCACCCTGTTATTAAGCTGGTTATTAAGACCAGCTGCCTGCAATTACTGCAGGGTTCGAATCTCGCCAAGACTCAAGGTTGACTCAGCCTTCCATCCTTTCTAAGGTAGGTAAATTGAGGACCCAGTTGTGGGGGCAATAAGCTGACTTTGTATAAATATACAAAAGGATGAAGGCTATTGCTGAGCACATTGTAAGCCGCCCTGAGTCTTCGGAGAAGGGCGGCATATAAATCAAATTAAAAAAAAAAATTCAATAAAGGGGTGTGATGGCTCAATGGTTAATCATGCTGAGCTTGTCAACTGGAAAGCTGACAGCCTGAGTTCGAGACCTGAGTGCCGCACAAGGGGATGAGCTCCCGTTCCTTGCTCCAGCTCCTTCCCACCTAGCAGTTCAAAAGGAAGTAAATGTGAGTAGATAAAGATGTACCACTTCGGTGGGAAGGTAACAAGATTCCACACGCCTTGTCGTATAGCCATATTGGCCACATGACCATGAAAAATGTCTTCGGACACCACTGGCTCCCTTGGCCAAGAAACAGGGATGAGCATCGTGCCATAAAGGCAAACACAACTGGACAGGGAAACCTGGCATTTTAAGCACTCTTCAAAAGCAATGAAAATCTATATTGTGGTTTTTATTCAGGTCACATAAATATTTTGCCCCTACCCCAGTAACAATACAACCTTTGCAAAACTGGCTTAATCCGAGTTGAAAATCCTACCTTTAACATATTTGGATGTTAATGTCTGTTGTGCACACAGGTGTATGACTATCAGCTACCCAGAAAGTGAGTTCATATTTCTGGAGTTAGCTGGACAACAGCTAATTTTGGAACAGAACTAGACTACATGCAAAGAATGACAGGGAGCTGTAAAATCCACAAATGACAAAAAATGAAGTCATCAACGGGTAAAGATGCTTAGCCTATCAGGTCTGCCATTTTCCAATTGCAATGTCCTCATTGATTTGTTACAAATACTGTTAACCCTGTGTTTGGAAAATGCCAGGAACATGATTGCATGTGTTCTCATTTGTAATAAAATAGATTAACTCGCTGTGAAATTTTAACTAGACGGAGACACAACAGTAGCTACCTAATGAACCACAACTCATTGCTGTTAAGTAGCTTAATAGAAGCAGACTGATTACACCGCTGAAAAATGGATCTGTTTATGTGCAGAGAAGAGGCCACTAGCATATATTATAGCAAAAGATAGCCACAACTGTCTTCCATGCTGGAGAGGAGTTTATTGGGTACCCAGGATTACCTTGCCATAGCCGGCAACATCTGAATGACAGTACCCACACAGGGCTGAACCATAATTTCAAGATTTGTTGAATAAACCACTGTTGACAGGTATTGCATATTGGACTAAGCCATAAATACTGCTTACAAACTGAAATGCTGGGTTCACACCCCCACCCCACCAGAAAAGCAGTTGTGTAATGAACCGTGGTGGCGCAGTGGTTAGAATGCAGTATTGCAGGCGACTTCTGCTGACTGCCGGCTGCCAGCAGTTTGGCAGTTTGACTCTCCCCGGCTCAAGGTTGACTCAGCCTTCCATCCTTCCGAGGTGGGTAAAATGAGGACCCAGATTGTTGGGGGCAATAGGCTGACTCTGTAAACCATTTAGAGAGAGCTGTAAAGCATTGTGAAGTGGTATATAAGTCTAAGTGCTAAGTGCTATAATGGCTTAGTATGATAATGCACACTCAGTAAAAAAAAACGAAGATGCTTGTTATACAGGTAGCTACCTACATGATTTCACTATCAAGTCCTTGAGCTTATGTTTAATTCAAGAGTACATCATTAGAGCATGTAGTAATGATTGAAATGTAATATCATGTTGCCCCAAAAATAAGACCATATATAAATATATATATATATATATTTGTTTTCTTTAAAGAAAACAAGTTTCTTTAAAGAGAAATACATATATATGTGTGTGTGTATACACACACACACACACACTCTCTCTAGGGGGCAGTGCTCATCTCCGTTTCAAAGCCGAAGAGCCAGCGCTGTCCGAAGACGTCTCCATGGTATTGTGGCTGACATGACTCAACGCCAAAGGCGCACGGAACGCTGTTACCTTCCCACCAAAAGTGGTCCCTATTTTTCTATTTGCATTTTTTTACATGCTTTCGAACTGCTAGGTTGGCACTAGGCATTCGAACCGCTGAACTGTCAACCTTTTGATCCACAAGCTCAGCGTCTTAGCCACTGAGATAGATAGATAGATAGATAGATAGATAGATAGATAGATAGATAGATAGATAGATAGATATACTTGAGCTTTCAGATAATAGAGGCAAAGAAGCAGCTTTCCTTCACTGTTGTCTTCAAGTCTACTAATCCAGGGATCATTTTCTTAACAGTAATACCTTTTATTTGACCTTCCTTCCTTCCTTCCTTCCTTCCTTCCTTCCTTCCTTCCTTCCTTCCTTCCTTCCTTCCTTCCTTTTCTTACTTTCCTCAACACAATTCTCAGGAATCCAGCAATACCCTATCCATGTCCTGAAAAATGACAGGGGTTTTGTTTCCAACTGTTTTAAATCAAAAACTCCCTCAAGATGTACCAAACCTGAAAGGCCAAGAATAGAATTGCTATCTGCTTAAGCTTAACAAATATTTTTAATTAGTAGGCTAACAGTAGAGCAATTAAAGGCTTCCCTTTTAAGTTTTATTAGTTATTGTATGTTCATTAACTAAGAGATAATTAGTTAAGAAAGCAGCTCCGTCGAGGATTATCCACTGCATAATAGATACGCATCTGTGATTTTGAGGTTCACCCACTATTGAATGTCCAATAACTATCCTATTAAAAACACATTTGAGGCAGTGTTTTCTGAACAATTCATTTAGAACAGACCACACAACGTAATCTTGATAAAGGCCGTTTGTCATAAAACTCTCTGCACAACCTTCAAAAGGTTTTGCTTGAAATACGAGGCCTAGAAAAAGCTTGCTCTGAAGTACAGAACTCCAAGGTAGCCTTAAAAGCAGAACCCAGAGAAGGCTCTGGATGAAATTAGAGGTCAAAGCCAAGTCTTCTTTGATGCACTAAAAGGTGAACCATAGCAAATTTGGAACAAATTTTTGGCAGAGTTGTAGAAAGAGAACTTCAAGTCACTTTCTCTTCACTTTCAACTCTGAAGTTGGCCTGACTGAGGCCGTTTTCATTTTCTATCTTGCTGCTTCAGTGCTGACACAGACGGGAGCTGAGGGGTGTTGTGGCTCCGACCCCCGAGCCCATTTTATCGGAGGGAGAAGGCTCCAAACATGAAGGAGAGGAGCCGGCCAGGCCTCCCTCTCCAGGCCCCTCCTCTCTGGCTATGCCTCAGGTGTCTGCCGAGGGAGAGGAGATTGGCCAGGAGCCAGGTGTCTCCGATGACAGCGATGACGGTGATACGTCGTTCCTGGATCCACGCCAACGAAGGCGAGATAAACGTTTGCAGCAGATGAGAAGGCGTGCCAGGGATTAAGCTGAGTCACTGGACCACACCCCACAGGCTATATAAGAGAGTGTGGTGGCCATTTAGACTCTGTGACGGACAAAGCTAACTTCTGGCTAGTTACTTTGTACAACGCCTGAATCTGCTGAAGGTTTCTGTTTGAGCTGGACTGTTTTTGAAAACTGTGTGTATTCGTTGGTGATTATCTGGTGGAGGAAAACTCCCTCTTCTTGAAGTAAAGCACTTGGCAGACGGTTATCGGTTATCGTATTGCTGCCAAGTTCCTGATAATGAACCTTGTGTGTGCCAAGTAATTCTTTAACCCCCGGCTGGCTGTTTGTGGGTGTATGGGGACGGGGATAGAACAAGGGGAAGGGAGGTGGGAAGTAGAGATAGTTGGGGTGCTGTAGCCAAAATAAAATTCTTTCCCCTGGGAACCAAGGACATCCATGCAGGTGTGAGGAAGGAGGAGGCTGGGATCATCGTAACAACTGGACTGTGTGCTGATTGGGCCCTGTGACCAATGACTCTGGGGAAGGGACAAGCTTTTTTTAGTTAGGTGAAAATCGGCCGGAACTTTAGAGCCGGTTTTCACCAGGTTTGTGCCAATATGATATATCCCGATAAATTGTTCTTTGAGGAAAATGCCTGCCTCGGAGTTCTTGTTGTGGATGTGTTACTTGGAGCCCTGACATTCACTTTTGCTTAGGTGTCCTCCAGATGAGTTTCTGTCTCTTAGCAATGAGGAGCATGTGTTTGCGCACACACGCACATGGACCTTTCCGTTTGGGCATGTTTGCATGCGCAGTTTGGGCACTCTGTCACTGCGTTATTTTATTTGCCAGCTGAACTCATGATTTCTGGACTGTCAGACTCTCCGTAACTTGCCAACTTCTTATCAGTAAGCTACGTGTTTCCGTATCCACCCACATTCCTTCACTTGCTTCACACACTCTTCCTTTGTTCTCTTGCCAGAGGTCCGGCTGGACCGGCAGGAGATCTCGCTTGCCAAAATGTAACAATTAACTTTTCTTAGTTAGTGAGGTGTTTTATTTTCTTTATAACAAATAAATGAGTTTTATTAGAAACTCTTCCTCGCGTTTCTTTTCAGAATATTGCAACTTGGACTAAGCCACGATCCATCTCCTCTAAACCAGGGTAATTAGTCCCAGAACCAAACATGGGATTAATAGATGCCCTGACACACTCACTGTGTAAAAGGTTTGCCATCACTGGTATAGGGTCTCCTGCTTGAGCAGGGGGTTGGACTAGAAGACCTCCAAGGTCCCTTCCAACTATATTATTCTATTATTATTATATAAACTGATATGAAGGCTTCCGATTCCATTCCATTTTTCAGTTTCGTTTGGAAAGTCTAAATATAGAGATTCCCTTGGATCGACCTTCGAATGGGATCCCGAAAGAAATGCAATTAAGTGCTTGAACCAATCTTTCTTTCTTTCTTTAAAGGAAAGGATCCAAGACAGCCCTTCGCCTGCTCCATCTGTAGAAGAGGGCCAGCGACCCGGGAGTCATGCCTCTTCACACCAGAGCAGCAGTGTTTCAAGTTCTCCATCCCAAATTGACAACACACCAGATAGAATTGGTTTGTACCGTTTCCCTGTTTGACCGTTTTGAATTTAGGAACAGCCCTGTGGAAAACGAGAGACAGGAATTACTGTGGGCAGTGAACGTATATCTGAAAATTGTTATAGACAAGGAAGGGGAAAGGAAGAGAAATGAAACAAACCTACTGTATTTTTTGGAGTATAAGATGCACCGGACTATAAGACGCACCTACCTTTTTTGGTGAGGAAAACAAGAAAAAGAAATCTGCCTCTGCCTCCCAGCAATTTTGCCTTGTTGCAGCAAACAGCAAACAGCCTGCTTTACTTTCAGTTTCGTTTTCAGCATAGCTTGATTAGCACAAGCTAATCAAGCTATGATTAGGAAAATATGATTAGGAAAATGGGGAGGGGATTAGGAAAATGGGGAGAGGATTTTCCTGCCTGTCATCCATTCCTCAAGCTCAGCACAGACTGAGGGAAGGATGGCCATTTTCCTCCCGTTCACCAAAAAGCCTCCCTTGAGCTTCTCAAAAAGAGGGGAAAAGCAAAACAGCTGGCCATAGAGCTGCCGGCTTCGGGGAAGCGGCCCAACAAGCAGAAACGCTGTGCCCAGAAAGAGAAGGACAAAAGCAGTATTTGCGCTGCCCCAAGGGGCCAGCGGGCTGCAACTGCAGCCAGACAGTTCCCCCCCTCCATGCCCGCACCGCCACTCATGCTGGCCACGCCCATCTCCCCCCAGGCTTATTTTCGGGGTAGAGGTAATATTAAGCCCACCCCAAAAAATTAGGGTTGGGCTTATTATTGGGATGGGTCGTGTTTTCAGAGAAACATGACCCATCCCAATAATTGTTCTTTGGAACAATCTACCCCCAGAGATACGAGTGATCTCCGACCTCCGGACTTTTCGTCGGGCCCTAAAAACTTACTTTTTTCAGTTAGCCGGTCTGTCTTGATTTTAGGGTTGGTTTTAAAATTTTGATACGGATTTTAAATTGACAAGTTTTAAATTACGGGCCAAATTTATTTAATTATTTTAAATCTATTTTTAACTGTAATGTTATGTATAAATGTTTTTATTTTGGCTGTTCACCGCCCTGAGTCCGAAAGGAGAAGGGCGGCATAGAAGTTTGAATGAATGAATGAATGAATGAATGAATGAATGAATGAATGAATGAATGAATGAATGAATGAATGAATAAATAAATAAATAAATAAATAAATATTAAATAAATAAATAAACAAATAAACAAACAAACAAACAAACAAACAAACACGGTAACTAATTTGATCTTTATTTCTCTCCCTTCCTCTTCAATTTTCTTTTAGGTCTATTATCAAATATTAGAGAAGGAGAAGCAATAGATCAAGAATCTGGACCCAACCCCAAAAAACTCTCAAAGGAGAAAGGTAACACCATTTTTTAATTTTTCTCATGTCAAAATGATTTTTAGGCTTTTTTTGCTGCTCTATATCTGTATGTTGAAATCAAAAGGTCTGTTTTCTGATTCATTTGGAAAATGGTTTGGATTGTTAGATATTTGCATTTACCTCCAGTATTTTGCCATGTAACTGGGGGGGGGGGGGGGTTGGGGTGGAACAGGAGGACACACACCCCTCTTCTACAAAAGGATAATCTCACTCTCTCAAAGTCCCCGCTACATGGTCCCATATCCGGTAGAATTTTATTGGATCGGTGAAGTCCTGCTTGTTACTCACTATGTGCTCAGCAGTGGTGGGATTCCAAAAATTTCACTACTGGTTCTGTGGGCGTGGCTTGGTGGGCATGGCAGGGGAAGGATACTACAAAATCTCCATTTCCACCCCACTCCAGGGGGAAGGATACTGTAAAATCTCCATTCCCACCCCACTCCAGAGGAAGGATACTGTAAAATCTCCATTTCCACCCCACTCCAGGGGGAAGGATACTGTAAAATCTCCATTCCCTCCTCACCCCACTAACCTGTTTTCCAGCTCCGTGTGCAGGGCAACAAAAGAAGACCCAGACGATCAGCTGGGATTCGATCTGCTGGGACCTGGGAGGCAGAGAATAGATGGGGGCGGGGCCAGTCAGAGGTGGTATTTGCCGGTTCTGCGAACTACTCAAAATTTCCGCTACCGGTTCGCTAGAACCGGTCAGAACCTGCTGAAACCCACCTCTAGTGCTAAGAAACTTGGTTCTTTTACTCAGTTTTCTTCACTGTTTCTTTGTGTGTTTATTTATTTATTTATCTTAGAGGCCACCTGAATCCCAAATAACTGTGGCCATAAACTTATTGGTTGGTTAGATCCCAGTATCAGAATTTAATCGTGGTTTTGCTGAAGTTCCTTGACTTCTATAGATTCGGTGAGGAAGCCCCACTGAACCTGATTTTTTTAAAAAAAATTATAGTAAATTGTTTTGTAGGTCTATAGTATGAATGGGTTAAAAAAAAAACCCACCCCACTGTTTTTATACATCCTAAGGATGGTTTAAGTCACGCATACTTGATTATAACTCCGGGAGTTGGCAGACAGTTGCATTCTTGAATATATCTCAGACTTTCTGTAACATCCAGTTTTGCTGATTCAGATTAAGTCTATAGAATAACGCTAATCGTTCTGGCAAAAATAAATTCACATGCCATCTTATCCAATCATCTGTCAGTTCAGAAATACTGAAGAGTGATCACATTGGGGTTGCAGCTTCAGTAAGTTGTTGAACTTCTTCGTGTTTGCATTAATTGTATTTTACACTTGCAATGTATTGCGTTTCACGTGAACGTAATGAACTAACCGTATTAATGTATTTGCATTAATTATAGCTTGCCTCTTGCATTTTTGAATTTCAATTCAATTGCTTGCATTTTATTGATTCATTACATGCATTTTAGTCCCTCTGTTGCTTTGTTTCAAAGGCGGCATGAAGTCATCAAACCATTAAGGAAAAAAATAGGCTCTACATCTTTTATCTTTATCAAGGCCAATATTGATGATGAAGATGATGCTATCATCATCAAGGATTTAGGAATTCATTATTGAGGGGATATGTAGTTAACACAAGAGTATCGGCATTTATTAAGTATGGCATTGGCAAGTCAGCAATTTACACAGGCATGGTAAACATATGTTTGCACATCTGGTTTCGGTAATATCATCATGATTTTGAAAATGATTTATAGCTCTCTGAGCCATAAACTGCCAGTTTTGCTGTAACTTGGAGTTTTTGTGAGATGGAGCTAATTATTGAAAGCATGTTCCAGTGGCAGGCTCAGGGGTGGAGTGAGGATGAAAGGCTACCTCTCCAAGTAATTTGCCGAACTTTCCTTAGAAGGGGGTCACAAGAGATCATCCGTGGAAAGTACCCTGGAGTAGCTAAGCAGTGGTAGATCTTTCTGCAAGACGTAATATATGTGGAGGATGCGATTTCGGCCATAGGCATGTAAAAGAACTTTCTTCCCACAGAGTTCCACAGTGTGCTCCGCTTCGGGGCAAGACTGAAAAATTGAGAATTTTGCTGTTTTGCACGAACTATGATTGCTTTGGGCTGTGCAAATCTTTTGAAAATGTTGCTTTCTCTACGTAGGACTATGTCCAAAGCTTCTTGACGTCTGGTATGTAGGAATGATCTTCGCGAGACAGGGAAAGAGATGCTTTCCCTGTGGAGTCAAGAGAGGACTCAACCTAGAGTTGTTACGTGATCACAAATGGTCTAAGTCTTGAATTCTTTGCAAGACAGGGAAAGAGAATGATCATATAAGGGAATGCTTAGGGAATGATCGGATAAGGGGTGGAGGAGCCCACAACTACTTAACGAACAGAGAAAGACGCTCAGAAAGGAACAGCAGGAGAAGAGGCAGAAGCTGGAGGTGGAGTCAAGAGAGGACTCAGCCTAGAGTTGTTACGTGATCACAAATGGCCCTGTCTTGAATTCCATTAACCCTTATCTAGAGCCAATTTAATGCTCAGCCTTAATTGACTAGATTCTTGTGAATAGGCGTGAGCAATCAATCTTCTGATTTTGGGAGATCAGTGGGAGAAGAGGCAGCAGCTGGGGGTGGAGCAGGGGTGAAATGCTACCGGTTCGCTCTGAATCAGATGAATTGGTAGCGGCGGCAGCACATTTTTCGGCGAACCGGTAGGGGCAGCAGCACGAGGCTCTGCCCACCCGCCCAAATGTCATTACTTCCTGGTTTTAACCAGGAAGTAGCCTCTTTTTGACCCTCTGAGCATGCGCAGAAGGCTTTGCACATGCGCAGAGAATCCAAAATTGGACATGAAGATGGCACGCATGGTGCATACATGGCACGTGCACTTCCAAACCGGTAGGAAAGGTAAGTATATTTCACCCTGGGGTGGAGTCAAGAGAGGACTCAGCCTAGAGTTGTTACATAGTCAGAAATGGTCTTAAATCCAATCCCTCTTGAATTCTTTGTGAGACGGGGAAGAGATGCTACTTAGGGAATAATCAAATAAGGGGTGGAGGAGCCCACAACTACATAACGAACAGAGAAAGAAGCTCAGAAAGGAACAGCGGGAGAAGAGGCAGAAGCTGGGGGTGGAGTCAAGAGAGGACTCAGCCTAGAGTTGTTACGTGATCACAAATGGTCCTCTCTTGAATTCCATTAACCCTTATCTGGAGCCAATTTAATGCTCAGCCTTAATTGACTAGATTCTTGTGAATAGGTGTGAGCAATCAATCTTCTGATTTTGAATTTACACCCCTGACATTAACCTCCCACTTAATGACTACAACAGCTCACGACCCACTGTTGACCTGGGAAGCTGGAGAAGCTACAGATCATAGGATTTTCCACCCGGGTGTATTTCTCTGCCATTCTTTCTTGGGAAATGCTTTGTTTACAGTGAGAACCGGTGGGAAAACAACGCTGATGGGTTTTCTAGTTCGAACTCAATTAAACAAGTTTAGAATAGAATAGAATATTCTTTATTGGTCAAGTGTAATTGGACACACAAGGAATTTGTCTCTGGTGCAATAAGCTCTCCGTATATATACAAGCAACAAAGTGATAAGTCATAAATCATAACATTGCCTGAATAATTGGAAATCCTCTTTCTCTGCAACCAAAGCACACAAGGTGAAAAAGGGAGGGGTGGAATAAAGAAACAAAGTACATTGATTTTGGATGAAAACTTGAAATACTACAGGGACTTTTTCGTGGAGTGGGGGGAATTGTTAATTGTGTGAAATAGATGCAGGGTTGACTGGTTTTTAGAGAGGAGGATTGTGACTGATTCCCCCCCCCCGAGTTACCCTGTTTCCCTGAAAATAAGACCCAACCAGAAAATAAGTCCTAGAATGATTTTTCAGGATGCTCGTAATATAAGCCCTACCCCAAAAATAAGCCCCACCTAAGATTGTCAACCAGATGGGTGCACTAAATGTACTATATTTCCCCAAAAATAAGACCTAACCTAAAAATAAGCCCTAGCATGATTTTTCAGGATGCTCGTAATATAAGCCCTACTGCCAAAATAAGCCCGAGTTAAGATTGTCAGCCAGATGGATGCATTTATTTATTTATTTTATTTATTATCATATTTATATGCCACCCTTCTCCCGTAGGACTCGGGGTGGCTCACAGAATAAAACAACATAACAATAAAAATACTAAAACAAGCCAATTTAAAATCCCCAGACAATTAAAACCTTGTAACAGATCAGGGAATTTGCTGAAAAAGCCATATCTTCAGGTCGGTGCGGAAAGTGCGGAGGTCGGGGGCCATCCGGAGCCCGGTGGGTAACCCATTCCAGAGGGTCGGTGCGGCCACAGAGAACGCCCTCATCCTGGGGGCCGCCAGCCGACATTGTCTGGCCGACGGCACCCAGAGGAGGGCAGCCCTATGTGAGCGCACTGGTCGGTGGGAGGCCGGTAGGAGGTGGTCCTGCAAGTACCCCGGGCCCATGCCATGAAGGGCTTTATAGGTGAGTACCAGCACCTTGAAGCAGATCCGAAGGGCCACCGGCAGCCAGTGCAGCTCGCACAGGAGAGGTATTACACGGGAGTACTATATTTCCCCAAAAATAAGACCCAACCAGAAAATAAGACCTAGCATTATTTTTCAGGATGCTCATAATATAAGCCCTACCCCAAAAATAAGCCCCACTTAAGATTGTCAGCCAGATAGGTGCATTTAGTACCATATTTCCCCCAAAATAAGACCTAACCCGAAAATAAGCCCTAATGCGTCTTTTGGAGCAAAAATTAATATAACAATATATTGTTATTAATATAACAAATGAATGTTGTAAGTTACCCAAAGCCACTTATTTGTCACTTGGATAGCCATATCAATGTGTATAATGAAATAAGGAGTTCAAGATACTCTGTATTTTCCTTTACTATAAACTTTGAATTGATTACACGAGCCACTCAACCCCTGTGACCAAGGGCATCTGTATTAAGCCACAATGGTGCAATTACTGTATGTGATTATATTTGATGTAAGTACCAAAATCATGTAATATGCATATTGACATCTTAATGCATGTGTCATTTGCCACTCTGCTCCCCCATGAATACCTATGATTATAAGAATCTATTCTCTTCAAGAGATCTGGGAACAAATACTGTGTTTGCAGTTCATTCTATCCCAGAATATTTTAAAAAATGGTTTGAAAAATAATAAAAAAATAATAATAATATAAGACCCAGTCTTATTTTCGGGAAACACGGTAGTCCCAAAGGTGCTTTTTTAAAAAGCAGCTGGACTTTGTTTTTCCTTGAAGAGGTTTCACTTCTCATCCAAGAAGCTTCTTCAGTTCTTCAGTTCAGTCAGAACTGAAGAAGCTTTTTGGAGGAGAAGCGAAACCCCTTCAAGAAAAAACAAACTCCAGTTGCCTTTTGAAAAAGCACCTTCGGGACTAGTATGATCTAGATGACTGAGAATCTCCATAGATACACACACCCTAGTTAGTTTATTTTCTTATTGAAAAGATAAGATGATATTTGTGAAAACACAAAATATATATTTTTACATTAAAGGATTGAATTTGGACATAAATTATCATTAGATTAAAGGGAGGGGGAACCCCGTACAATATGCTAATTTTTGGAAATCTGTCTTCATTCCATTCAAAATATTTGGCTTGCACCAACATCCTTCGCACCGGGTGTGTTTTCCTTTTTAAAGGTTTTATTTTGCCCAATATTACCATATTTAATTTTACTTTCAACTGTCCCTAGCATCTGTTATCCCTGCTTTCAAAAAAAAAAAAAAACTTTGGAAATTATTTTTGGGAAGATGGCAGGAAGAGGGAGAAATTAATAACACTCTTTTAGACCAATCAGTTCTATTTTTTATTTTTATTTTTTGAGTGGGGAATGAAAATTAATGAGTCAAGATAAGAAGAGACCAGTGTTTTGGCTCGGGGATGTAATTGCTTTTTCTTTTTCTTTTGTTTTTTTTAAATTTTCCTATTGATGCTGGATGCCATGTGCTGTTTCATGTGCTTGGGCATAGCAGATTGTCCAAGACGAATCAGCCATCACGGACAAACATATTAGCATATGTCTTTTGTTTCTCGTAAGGCAAGCAAAGAGGAGCAACAGAGTACCTATGCAACAGCCTAAACCCTAGGGACTAGCAGATGGAAAAGGGGAACAGATATTCCAGAGTTTTGCTCCAACCAGAATGTGGTGTTGATAAAAAAAAAATCCAGCTAGCCTTTAAAGTTACAAAGCTTTGTAGTAACTATTGTTTTGTTTTTTCCTCCTTTTTTTTTTTTTTTTTTGGGTTTTGTTATTAAAATATTTATCCTTCATTGTAGAATATTAAATATTAAAATATTTATCCCTCATTGTACGCCTGCAGAATGTTGGGCGTAAGGATACCCATAAGGTTGAATCGTATCTGTAATAAAAGAGCTTTTCTTAAAATAAAAAGGACCTAGAGGATCAATAATCGGGACGCGGTGGCTCAGTGGTCGACAGTTCAGCGGTTCGAGTCCCTAGTGCCGCGTGACGGGGTGAGCTCCCGTTACTTGTCCCAGCTTCTGCCAACCTAGCAGTTCAAAAGCACGTAAAAGAATGCAAGTAGAAAAAATAGGGACCACTTTTGGTGGGAAGATAACAGCGTTCCGTGCACCTTTGGCGTTTAGTCATGCTGGCCACGTGACCACGGAGACGTCTTCGGACAGCGCTGGCTCTTCGGCTTTGAAACAGAGATGAGCACCGCCCCCTAGAGTCGGGAACGACTAGCACATATGTGCGAGTGGGACCTTTACCTTTAAAGATCTAAAGAGCCTTGGTAGTACAGTAGTTTAAGGCACCCTGTTATTAAGCTGGTTATTAAGACCAGCTGCCTGCAATTACTGCAGGGTTCGAATCTCGCCAAGGCTCAAGGTTGACTCAGCCTTCCATTCTTTCTAAGGTAGGTAAATTGAGGACCCAGTTGTGGGGGCAATAAGCTGACTTTGTATAAATATACAAAAGGATGAAGGCTATTGCTGAGCACATTGTAAGCCGCCCTGAGTCTCCGGAGAAGGGCGGCATATAAATCAAATTAAAAAAAAAAATTCTTAGGTGTCCTTGAAGGAAAACCTGCCTCCCTGCCATCCTTCCTTAGAGAAATGACTGATAAGCAATCAGCACGATTGTTTTCCTGCAGGTGAAACATTTTTATTTTTACTATGATATTAGTTGGGCATACATTCCCAGAAAGAAAATAAATGCGTTTAGCCCCCTGAATATCGGCTTGGGTAGAAATGTTATATTACCCACTTGGACGTAAAAGTGTAGGTGACATAGAGCAGAGAGCCGGCTTTGCTTACAAATCAGCCGGGTGATGAGGTTGCAAAAGTTTATATTTTCCCCGCTTTCATTGGTAGAATTTATTAGCTTCTTGGAATTGATTCTGGATGCCTTTCATTTGCCATTGGGCTAAAGTCACGAACAAAATGATGATATACCGCGTTTTTGCTCACTCATCTTTTTATTGCCTAACTATTGTTATTGAGTAAAAGGCATTCAATATATTTCATGAAAAGAGGCACAGAGCAGAGGGGGAGAGGGGGAGCAAAGAAGGCGAAATGGCTCATTATCTCTTCTTTTTCCCCCTCCTCATTTTAATTGACATTGGTTTCTCTCACTGCTAGGCAGGCTGGCCCTAGGGCAAAGAAAGCATCCGGGAGTAGCATAGGGTCCCTTGAGAAGATTTGTAGCTCAAGGTTGAACTGTGGGGGTCCTTGGTGCTCTCTGAGCTGAGTTGTTTTCTTGCAGACATTTCATTTATTTACTTACTTACTTACTTACTTACTTACTTACTTACTTACTTACTTACTTATTAGTTCAATTTATATGCCGCCCTTCTCCGGAGACTCAGGGCGGTTTACAATGCATTAAGCAATAGCCTTCATACTTTTGTATATACCTGCTTAGTAGGGCTTTCGGCCCCTCCCTAAGCGGTGTTCTTTTTTATACAAAGTGAGCTTATTGCCCCCACAATCCGGGTCCTCATTTTACCTACCTCGGGAGGATGGAAGGCTGAGTCAACCTTGAGCCTGGTGAGATTTGAACTCGCAGTAATTGCAGGCAGCTGGCAGCTAAGTGCTACTTTAACAGCACTTAGTCCACTGCACCACCAGGCTCTTCATTACCCATATAGGTAACGTCATGAGTGTTAGAAGGGAATGAAGTATGTGGGGTGGAGGAGAAATAGAAGGGGGGGGACAGGACTAGGATTGTGGGGTCCTTGGTGCTCTTTGAGCCATGGTTGTTTTCTTGCAGATGTTTCATTACGCAACTACCATATTTTTCGGAGTATAGGATGCACTTTTTTCCCCCCTAAAAGGGGGTGAAAATTTAGGTGCGTTTTATACACCGAATGTAGCCCCGTCCACCCACTGGCCCCCACCCTTTGGCCTCTGCCTCCCAGCAGCTACCTCCTTGCAGCAAACAGCAAGAAAAAACAGCTGATTTCAGCTTCAGCATAGCCTAAATTAGCACAAGTTGATTGGATCGGCCTCCCGACTCTCAGCTGTTTTGTGCAGGCCTCTGCTGCTTGCTGCAAGGAGGAAAATTGCTGGAGCAGATTTTTTTTTTTCCCTTGTGCTAATCAAACTATGCTGAAAACTAAAATGAAAATAAAGCATGATGTTTGCTGCAACGAGGCAAAATTGCTGGGAGGCAGAGGCAGATTTCTTTTTCTTGTTTTCCTCACCAAAAAAGATAGATGCGTCTTATAGTCCGGTGCATCTTATACTCCAAAAAATACGGTAGGTAACATCATCAGTGCTACAAGGAAATAGGGTATGTGGAGTGGAGGAGAATGTCAGAGTTTTGGCAGCATAACTAGTATTATGAGATAAACCCAGGAGCAAAACACAGCACAAAGAGCCTTTTAGATAAATAACAGTGGTTTTATCTACAGTTAAATATTTACAGACTTATGCGTGGTTAAATACCTTTACAGCTACTGACACATGACGAGAGAGAACTTGTGGAGAATGCATGAGGAGAAGGAAACACCCTCTAATGGCTTCCCTTATATAGGCAGCTTCTTATCCAGCTTCTTAAAGTGGCAGTAACCCTGCTGCCTCATTCCATTGCATCAGCTTCCAGTTGCCTCCGCTTACAACCTTTCATCAGCTTACAACTATTAACTCTTCATACCCTGACAGAGAAAATGGAAGGGGAGGAGGAGGAGGAGAACGACTGTGGGGTCCTTAGTGCTCTCTGAATTTGGTTGTTTCTCACCCTGTCAGTGTTGGTGGGAGTGTTTTCTTCTTGGGTAGTTTCTTGATTACTCAATTTTTTTGCTGTTTGATTGTATGAGTTATTTACTGCCGGATTGTTGGTCTGGTATGAATCCTTGATGCTAGATGACAGGACCTAGAAAGTCTGTGAAACAACACGGGGTTGGGTTATTTGCCCGGAAAAGAATCAGCTCTAGCAAAGTTTATATAACTGCACGGTAGGAAAGTCTCAGGGTCGTTATCTCTGGGAAGATAATGTTAACTCAGCAATATCATTGCTTTGATCTTTGGTTACACTCTGAACAAAACTAGATTGTCATTTGACTGACAGCCTTGTCAGGGAATGAATGAAGAGTGACAGTCCAATATTGAAAATGCAGCATTTACAGAACTTTTTCAAGAGTCCTAAGTTTTCTCATGACGCTGCTTCTTTTGTGCAAGACTGAATTTTACATTTTGGTAGGGTTTTTTTTTTTTTTAAATAAAAATAAAAACGTGTTTATTGCTAGCTGCGGTGAAACCTTATGATATTATTTTTGAGACTCCTGGATGGTAAAAAACGCCTGTCTCCCTTGACAAAGTTGTTGTTGATGTGCAATACAACGAAACAATTTTAACTTGGCAATGCTGGGATTTATCGCTTGGAACAGACACTGCTCTGGCGGTTTTCAGGAGTCAAACCAAATTATGAATTCTGCTACTCAGCCGACTTGTGTTTTCCCCATTGTGCGACTCCTTTTATCGTTTGATATTGTTTTATTTCAGGTTTTCTTGTTTTTTATTTCTAACCTGCCGAATCTCCAGAGCTGAGAAAGAGATAGCAACAAGCAGAGTGGGGAGACCATTTAATTCAGGCAGTCCTCGACTTAAAACAGTTCATTTAGTGACTGTTTAAAGTTACAACGTCACTGAAAAAAGTGACTTACAACTATTTTTCACAGTTGCAACCTTTTTTTAGCATCGCCGTGATCAAAATTCAGATGCTTGGCAACTGACTCGTATTTATGACGGTTGCAGTGTCCTGAAGTTACGTGATTCCCCTTTTGCGACCTTATGTCGAGCAAAATCCATGGGGAAGCCAGATTCACTTAACAACCGAGTTACTAACTTATCAACTGCAGTGATTCACTTAATGGTGACAAGCAAGATCGTAAAAAGGGGGGGGGACTCATTAACGAATGTCTCGCTTAACAACAGAAATGTCGGGCTCTGTTGTGGTCGTAGATCGAGGACTACCTGTCATTGACCCACTTAACGACAGTTGTTAAGTGGAGCTTTGCCCCATTTTTACGAACGTTCTTGCCACGGTTTTCAAGTGAATCGGTTGTTCAGTTAGTAACAGGGTTGTTAAGCGAATCTGGGCTTTCCCCAGGAACTTCGCTCGACAGGAGGTCGCAAAAAGGGAATCACGTGATCCCTTGCTGAACATCTGAATTTTGATCCCGCGACCATGGGGGAGGCTGCAGGCGTGAAAAGCAATCGTGTCAATTTTTTTGCAGTGCCATCATAACTCCGAACCAGGGGTGAAATTCAGCAGGTTCTGGAAAACCGGTAGCGGAAATTTTGAGTAGTTCGGAGAACCGGCAAATACCACTTCTGGCTGGCCCCAAAGTGGGGTGGGAATGGAGTTTTTGCAATATCCTTCCCCCAGGAGTGGGGAGGGAATGGGGATTTTGCAGTATCCTTCCCCTGCCACGCCTACCAAGCCATGCCCACACAACCGGTAGTAAAAAAAATTTGAATTCCACCACTGCTCCGAACGATCTCTAAACGAATGGTTGTAAGTCGAGGACTACCGGCTGGCCTCGGGCAGCTCTTCTCCTGGAATTGCTGACCCAGCTGCCTCTTCTCTACACCTTCAAGAGTGAGATGTGCTGGAATCCAAAGTTGTCATAGCAGGATGATCCTCGGCTCTGTGTTCCCTGAGTCAGCTTTGTTCTTTCTCATGGCTTTTAGATAAATACGCTCAAAAGGACACGCAGATATTTCTCTGCTGGAAAAATGCAGTATATTTCCTTGCAACTGCCGTTCTCCCTTGCTTTGGCTGTTTTCGGTTGTTGCTTTTTAAATCTAAACCATTTGGAGCATGCTTCGAGGTTCTTATTTATCACGGAAACAAACAGATTATTTGAAAGCCATTAGAGGACTATTATCCCAGCAAAGCTTTTCGGAGATCGATGATAGTTGACTGTTCTAAATTTGTACATACGGAGCAGTGGTGGGATTCAAATAATTTAACAACCGGTTCTCTGCCCTAATGACCGGCTGGGTGGACATGGCCATTGTGGGCGTGACCAGGGGACGTGAAGGCAGCACTCGGCCTCCTGCACCACCCTCGGAGCAAAAACGGGCCGTGGGGGGACACGCTGCCCCCCCCCCGCACCCTGTTTTGGGCCTAGTAGGTTTCCCTGCAGCCTCCTGAGAGCAAAAATGGGCTGTGGGGGAGGGCGTACCCCCTCATGCCCCGTTTTGGGCCTAGTAGGCCTCTCTGCAGCCTCCCGGGAACAAAAACGGGTCACCGGGGGGGGCACCCCCCTCCCACGTGCCCCGTTTTGGGCCTAGTAGGCCTCCCTGCACTTACCTAGGAGCCAAAATGGGGCGCGTGGGGGCTCCTGGGAGGGGAGGGGCCACCCAGCAATATAACTACTGTTTCGCCTGAACCGGCTGAATCCCACCACTGATACGTAGGCAGCTATGAGAAGGAGTTTGGGGCATTATGTAAAAATGTAAATTTTTACATATTTACTTACAGCCCAAGCAAGAAGAAGGCTCCCGCCTGCCTTTTCTGAGATTTCAGGAGCAAAGCACCTGATAAATATACCGACCGAATTGTGATAGTAAATAATTGATTCCCTCTACTAGGCAAGGCTCCATTTGCCACAAGGAGGGCAGAAAGGAAAAGCCATCGTTGCTTTAAAATATGAAGGCTTTGAAGAGGATTAAAAAGTAGACCCTGCCAAACAGCCCCCCCCCCAAGTGTGGGCTGAAAACAGCAAGGCTCAAGAAATGAATTTGCTCGGTTCCAAGTGATGCTATTTGGAGGGCGATGGTGTGTTGTCCCAAATGTTGAAAAGGAACAAGCAGCCTGTCACTAATGAACTCTGACAATCATTGTGACACCTTGCAGAAAAGCAAAAGTTTTAATTATGGGGAAGAAGCTCTGATGGCCATTTATTTTATTAAATGAAAAGAGGCTTTGATCGGTTGGCAACTTTAAATAAAGAAGTGGGGGTGGGAAGAAGTTTATCCACGTATTATTTTCTGTTTCAAGCTCCACCGCACGGAATCTGCAGAGAGCAATGACGATTTGGAATGTCTGGACTGCAGAAATGTAGCTGTTGGGAAAATTTAAGTGTCTACTTTTGATTTCAACGGGTTGATAGCCATGTTAAATTCCTTTGCAAGGCAGCCTGGGCAAACTCTGGTTTTAAGGGAGGGTAAGTCCGCTTCAGAACAAATCAAGTTGACAGAGTTGGAAGGGATCTTGTAGGTCATCTAGTCCAAGCAGGAGACCCTACACCATTTCTGGCAGATGGCAGGCCAGTCTCTTCTTGAAAGCTTCCAGTGATGAAGCTCCCACAACTTCTGAACGCAACTTCTGTTCCATTGGTTGATAGTTCTCACTGTTAGGAAATTTCTCCTTATTTCCAGGTTGAATCTCTCCTTGATCAGTTTCCATCCATTATTCCTTGTCTGGCCTTCAGGTGCCTTGGAAAATAGCTTGACCTCCTCCTCTTTGGGGCAGTCCCTCAAATATTGGAAGACTGCTCTCATGTCTCCCCTGGTCCTTCTCTTCAGTAGACTAGCCATGCCCAGTTCCTGTAACCGTTCTTCGTATGTTTTAACCTCCAGTCCCTTAATCATTCTGGTTGCTCTTCTCTGCACTCTTTCTAGAGTCTCAACATCTCAATCCCACAAGAGCAACTCCCTGGTGACCAAATTTTTCTATTGTCCTTAGAACCATAGAAATGACAGCAGGAGAAGTTTCCAATCGTGTTCAAGTGATGGCCAAGATTACATATTTTTCAGGTCATTTATGAGAGCTTGCTTCTCTGAATATTCAATGAGACATTAGCTTTGTCTCATCCCTACAAATCTATTTAGTACTCAGCTGATAAATAACAATAACACTTAGACTTGTATGCCGCTTCACAGTACTTTACAGCCCTCTCTACAGTAAGCGGTTTACAGAGTCAGCCTCTTGCCCCCAACAATCTGGGTCCTCATTTTACCCACCTCAGAAGGATGGAAGGCTGAGTCAACCATGAGTCAGTGAGGATCGAACTGTTAGTAGTCGGCAGAATTAGCCTGAAATACTACATTCTAACTATTGCGTCACCATGGCTTAGATAGTAATAGCACTTAGACTTATATACCGCTTCACAGTGCTTTACAGCCCTCTCTAAGCAGTTTATAGAGTCAGCATATTGCCCCCAACAATCTTGGTCTTCATTTTACCGATCTCGGAAGGTTGGAAAGCTGAGTCAACCTTGAGCAGGTCAGGATTGAACTCCTGGCAGTGGGCAAAGTTAGCCTGCAATACTGCAATCTAACCACTGTGCCACCACGGCTCCATAAATGCTTTATATTAAGTTTCCCCAGTTTCTAACCATGAACCAAGTGATTCATTATCACACTGACTGACAATTGCTTTTTATGATTTAATAATTAAAAAAAACGTACCCTCATCTAGTCATAGAAGCTGGAAGTCAAGCTACAACTTTCATATATGAAGGCAACTGTTGTGCCTGTCGGCCGCCGACCCCTCCAGCAGCTGAATCAGATGAAGAGGCAGTGTGGGAGCCAGAGCCAGCATCAAGGCAACCTGAGAGCTCCGAGGGGGAAGAGGGAATGGAGCTGTCAGAGATAGAAACAGAGGTGGAGCCTGGGACATCCATTAGCCCACAGATGGAGAGTCAACAGTACCCAGGTCTGGAGGTGGCTGATGAAGAAGAGGAGGAACAGCTGGGCCCAGTGCCTGTTGCGCAGATGCACAGAAGGCAGAAAGGAGAGGAGAGCAGTGGAAATCTATGGGCTGATCCTTGGGATGGAAAAGCCACCGCTCTAGTGAACCGCCACCCTAGCTCTGGGGATAAAAGGCAGGGGGCGGAGATGAATAGGTGTGGCAGGAATTCATCTCCCTGTCAGACAGACTTGTTAGCCTGCAGTGAGACAGAGAGAGAGACTTTTTGCCGGAGCTGCTGGCGCTCCTAATAAAGGAATCATTGATTTAACTACAGAGGGTTTGTTGTGTTTGGTAGCCAGGTCAGAATAGCAACAGAGGAAGAGCCCGGTGATGCAGCAGACTAATAGCCTGTTATTATCATCCAGCTGCCTGCAATTACTGCTAGTTCGAATCTCCCCAGGCTCAAGGTTGACTCAGCCTTCCATCCTTTCTAAGGTAGGTAAATTGAGGACCCAGTTTGTGGGGGCAATAAGCTGACTTTGTATAAATATACAAAAGGATGAAGGCTATTGCTTAACGCATTGTAAGCCGCCCTGAGTCTCCGGAGAAGGGCGGCATATAAATCAAATTAAAAAAAAAACCAAAACATTCCGTCATCGGTCTACCGCAGTTCTGCCGTAGCTAGAGTTGAATGGAATTCTAGATTTGGTCATTCTAGATTTTGTTGTGTTTCCTCTTGAATGTGGGTAGGAAAATTACTGAAGGTCTGACTCTCTTCCTTCGAGGGCACGCTTCGATCAGCAGTAGTATTCACTTACCTTCACTACTGATTCGCAAATGTGAGCGCACATGCCAGCTCCGCACAGGTGCAGAACCTTCCGTGCCTGTGCAGAGCTTGAAAAACAGGATGTGATGACGTCCAGGCGGGTGGGCAGAATCTCCTGCAGCCACCGCTACTGGTTTGCCCGAACCGGATAGAACCGGCTGAATATGACCACTGGCTTCGATCCAGCTTTTTGTTTCATCGCAACACAATCCTTCCCATTGACTAGCTACAGTTCAACACTGAGGTTCAAAAATAGAGGGAGGTCCCGCATCAAATCTTCCCATCCTGGGGCTTTTGTGACCACGGCAAACGAGTTCCCAATTTTCACCTGGAGCTACACAAAAAGATCTGTGGAATGGCAAACCATTAAGCTACCTCCATCCAGAACAGAAAGAGGAGACTAAATTCTTAGAAATAAACACTATTGGTCAAATGGCCTTTATTTCTCCCAGTAGGTCCTGCAGACCACATTATTATAGTGCCCCGGCCTTTGTGGCGCTAGGGAAATTAATAGATCATGTCCTCGGCGGCTCTCCGAGGAACGAGAAGGGGAGAGGCTTCCATCTCACCTTAAAATTATTTAAGCAGGTGCTGCGGGGAAAGCTATTGCTTTTATATGACTCTTCAAACGTTTACAACTAAACATTTTTTTCCCTGTGATTGAATTTTTCACAGTGCTAAAATACCACCGAGAAATATGCTTCCTATCAGTTTTATTGCTCCCCGGATGGTTTGTCAACAAACGTTGTCTCTGCTCGGACACAAACTCTTGATTGCGAAAAGAAATTTTTTGCTTGTTTTTAACAAGATGCGGCCACTCGGAAAGGCGAGGCCCAGCACAACCAGCGGGGAAACGTTAGCGCCTTAAGAGTAATACCATTTTGAGGGTACGATTTTATTAAGGCAGACGTGAGTAATTTGTTCCTGACTCTTCTATGCCCCGCGTTTTATTAAGAGTATTTTACATCTGCGGGGAAAGACGACTGCTTTATTTATTTTCTCCGCGGAAAAACTAAAAACCCTTTCATAGAGGACATAAGATATCATTTGTTAAAACAAGTGGCTTAAGACGCTGAGCTTGTCGAATGAAAGGTCGGCAGTTCGGCGGTTCGAATCCCGAGTGCCGTGTAACGAGGTGAGCTCCCGTTACTTGTCCCGGCTTCTGCCAACCTAGCAGTTCAAAAGCACGTAAAAAAATGCAAGCAGAAAAATAGGGACCCCCTTTGGTGGGAAGGTAACAGCGTTCCGTGCGCCTTTGGCGTTGAGTCATGCCAGCCACGTGACCACGGAGACGTCTTCGGACAGCACTGGCTCTTCGGCTTTGAAATGGAGATGAGCACCGATCCCTAGAGTCAGGAACGCATATATGTGCGAGGGGAACCTTTACCTTTTACCTTATTAAAACAAGAGGGAAAATGAACTAACAGGGAGATTCGGCTTATAATGTAAGATAATATAGGGTGGGGAAAGTGACTTATGATTATTTTTCACACTTACGACCATTGCAGCATCCCCATGGTCACGTGATCAAAATTTAGAAGCTTGGCAACTGACTCATATTTATGACGGTTGAGGTCTCCCGGGGTCACACGATCCCCTTTTGTGACCTCCTGGCAAGGAAAGTCAGTGGGGAAGCAGGAATCACTTAACAACCGTGTTACTAACTTAACAATTACAGTGTTTCACTTAACAACTGTGGTAAAAACGTACTTAATGTCTCGCTTAACGACAGAAATATCGAGTTCATTTGTGATTGTAACTGGAGGACTATCTTTCTAAGACAAACTTTAGGAAAAAAAGCAAGTGAGAAACCCCCATTTCCTTCCTGCCCTCCATATATCTTTAGTGTTATATACAGGTAGCCCTTGACTTACAACAGTTCATTTAGTGACTCTTCAACAGCTCTGAAGAATGTGACTTATGACCGTTTTTCACAGTTACGACCTTTGCAGCATCCCCATAATCATGTGATAAAAATTCAGATGCTTGAAAACTGGTTCATACTTATGACCGTTGTTGTGTCCCAAGGTCGCATGTGTTCACCATTCCCATAGAGCAAACACAATGGGAAAACCAGATTCACTTAACAGCTGGGTTACCAATTTATCAACCACCCAAGCAGGAGACCCTACACTATTGCTGACAGATGGCAGTCCAGGCTCTTCTTGAAAGCTTCCAGTGATGAAGCTCCCACAACTTCTGAAGGCAACTTCTGTTCCATGGGTTGATTGTTCCCACTGTCAGAAAGTTCCCCCTTATTTCTAGGTTGAATCTCTCCTTGGTCAGTTTCCACCCATTATTCCTTGTCTGGCCTTCAGGTGCTTTGGAAAATAGCTTGATCCCCCTCCTCTCTGTGGCAGCTCCTCAAATATTAGAAGACTGCTATCATGTCTCCCCTGCTCTTTCTCTTCACTAGACTAGCCATGCCCAGTTCCTGCAACCGTTCATCGTATGTTTTAGCCTCCAGTCCCCTAATCATCCTGGTTGCTCTTCTCTGCACTTTTTCTAGAGCTTCAACATCTTTTTTTATAGTGTGGTGACCAAAACTGGATACTGTATTCTAGGTATGGTCTTACTAAGGCTTTATAGAGTGGTGTTAGTACCTCCCTTGATCTTGATCGTATCCCTCTGTTAATGCAATTTAGGATTGCGTTGGCTTTTTTGGCTGCCGCCGTACACTGCTGGCTCATATTTAATTGGTTGTCCGCTAAGACTCCAAGATCCCTCTCACAGTTCCTGCTATTAAGCCTGGTTTCACCCAGTCTATATGTGTACTTTGGGTTTTTCTTGCCTTAAGTGTAAGACTTTACTTTTCTCTACATTGAATTTCATTTTGTTAGATAGGGCCCAGTCTGTCAAGATCCATCTGGACCTTGAGCCTATCATCTATGGTGTTGGATACCAAGAACTTAGTTTTGGCCTCCATTTCAGTGGTGGGCTGCTACCGGTTCGCCCCAGATCGGGCAAACAGGTAGCGACGACGGCGGGAGGCTCCACCCACCTGCCTGGACATCCTTGCGCATGCGCTGAAGCTTCTGTGCATGCGTAGAAGCATCGCACGCGCCCACAAACAAACCGGTAGTGACGGGATTTGAAACCCACTACTGCGCCGTTTGATTTTGTGGACCCTGCAGACACCCCATCTGCCAGTGTTCCCCAAAAGGTTTAGATGGGATCATACTGTCTAAATGTAGGTGTCACCTGCTGTATGCTGTTCTCTGAATTTTGCTACCAGATCCTAAGCATCTCACTTTGCAAATTTAGAAAAATCCTAGTTTTCCTTTCCTTTTTGTATTTGTGTTTGACCTCAGGGAGCTGGGGTGGGCGTAGCCAGTTCGACGTCACTTGTGTCGTGGGGCACCTGTGGTGGCCTGAAGATGGGCTCCCGGGCTCCGTTTTCAGCTGCAACGACCTCCTGCAATCGTCTGCCAGAGAAAACGGAGCTCGGGAGGGTCGTTTTCACTGGCAGAGGCACCATGGGCTGGTCCTTCCACTATTTCCAGGGTGGCCCCACAGGCCAGATCTAATTATTCCACGGGCTGGATCCGTCCCCCGGGCCTTGAATTTGACACCCCTAATCTAGATAAGTAAAGAAAAAACATTATTTAACTCCAAAAAAAATTGAGGGAGGGGGAAGACATGGCCTCTAACTACAAATGCAATTGCCCACTTTTTCTTAAGACCTTCTAGTGACTTTGCCATCTTCTTAAATCATCTTGTTCCACCGTCCCAACAGCTCACGCTATCCAGAAATTCTATAGTCCGAATCTTGTTTCCGGGATCCTTTTTACCAGTTTTCTTTGACTTCTAACAGATTTGATCTTTTTTTTTTTAAAAAAAAAAAATGATTTATATGCCGCCCTTCTCCAGAGACTCAGGGCGGCTTAACAATGTGTTAAGCAATAGCCTTCATACTTTTGTATATTTATACAAAGTCAGCTTATTGCCCCCACAAACTGGGTTCTCAATTTACCTGCCTTAGAAAGGATGGAAGGCTGAGTCAACCTTGAGCCTGGTGAGATTCGAACTTACAGTAATTGCAGACAGCTGGTGTTAATCACAATGCTATCAGTCTGCTGAGCCACCAGGCCCTTCATATTGATGAAACATATCAATATAAATAAAAATATGGACAGCTTAGAGGAGCAGCGCATATTAACAGATTTAACAGACTTTGCAAATTTAGAAAAATCCTAGTTTTCCTTTCCTTTCCCTATTTTGTTTATTTTGCACACAACAAATATTTGCATCTCGAAACTGGAACAGTATGGATTGAATTTTGTTCAAGCTGTTAACATTTCTTCTACTATCCTGCTTTTCGAGGGGGCTAAGCTACGATCTATGCTAGCAATGTTTTCTTGCCTGGAAGAGCGTGCTAAGATATTTTTTATTCAGGTGTATTTTAGGCGATTCTCAAGCTATTTTGAGAAGGTGAGGGAAAAGAAACTGATTATATTCCTTGCCCTGTTGATTCCCTCCCCTCTGTAGTTTGTATCCACTCCTCGGCCTCTGACAAGGTATCTTCCATTGAGGAAGACTTCTCAATATTATTGGGTCTGTCAGAAGGTTGATATAGGGAAGTTGAGATGATACTTCTCTATAGAACAGCAAATCGTGGTGGCTTCGGATATGGTTTGGATTGGTTTGTCTCATCTTTTGGAAAGCTAAAAATTTTATGCATCGAATACAGATCAGTGGTGAAATCCAAATTTTTTTACTACCGGTTCTGTGAGTGTGGCTGGGTGGCCATGGCAGGGTGAAGCTCCCACAACTTCTGAAGGCAACTTCTGGTCTGCTGGTTAATTGTTCTCACTATCAGAAAGTTCCTCCTTATTTCTAGGTTAAATCTCTCCTTGGTCAGTTTCCATCCATTATTCCTTGCCTGGCCTTCAGGTGCTTTGGAAAATAGCTTGACCCCCCTCCTCTCTGTGGCAGCATCTCAAATATTGGAAGATGCTATCATGTCTCCCCTGGTCCTTCTCTTCACTAGACTAGTCATGCCCAGTTCCTGCAACCGTTCTTCATATGTTTTAACCTCCAGTCCCCTAATCATCTCGGTTGCTCTTCTCTGCACTTTTTCCAGAGTCTCAACATCTTTTTTATAGTGCGGTGACCGAAACTGGATTAGGTGTGGTCTTATTAGGGCTTTATAGAGTGGTCTTAGTACCTCACTTGATCTTGTTTGTATCCCTCTGTTAATGCAATTTAGGATTGCATTGGCTTTTTGGCTGCCGCTGCACACTGCTGGCATATGTTATGGCATCATTAATAATGGTCTAAAATGTAAACTTTAATTGGGATAATTTTATATGCTGGAATCCCTACTCAAGCTGAGATGTGGCTGGACTGCGGGAAAGGGCTTGGAAGTATTTAGAAACAGGCAACAAGGTCAGGTTGGTTTATTGCAGTTTTCCCAGGAATAAAAATAAATAAGTAAACATTTGGGTTACAATCTTCCAGAACTTCATAAATGTTGATCTGAAGAGTGAAATTTAGAAACAGTAATGACCAGATACATCAGTCTTAATTCCCAAATGAATGCATAGTTTATTTTTCCAGTCAATTTTTTTTTTTAAAAAAAATCCTCTTATTTCATGGGAGGTAAATATTAGAGAATGTATAATTTTTCTCATCAGCAAAATAGGAAGTCAAAGTTTCATTTTTTTCCCCCTTCTCAAGCACAACATCCAGAAGCTTCTTCCAAGTAGAAATAAAGTTGGACATACTCTTTTCTTCGATTAGAGCAGTTAATTTAGCCATCTCTGCTAGTCCCATCGGTTTTTCTAGCCGTTTCATCCATTGTGGGAAATTAGAGTATCTTTCTACTTTTATTGGTTCGATTTATTTTATTTATTGGTTCGATTTATATGCCGCCCTTTTCCAGAGACTCAAGGCGGCTTACAATGCGTTAAGCAATAGCCTTCATACTTTTGTATATACCTGCTTAGTAGGGCTTTCGCCCCCCCCCCCAGCGGTGTTCTTTTTTATACAAAGTCACCTTATTGCCCCCACAAACCGGGTCCTCATTTTACCTACCTCGAAAGGATGGAAGGCTGAGTCAACCTTGAGCCTGGTGAGATTTGAACTTGCAGTAATTGCAGGCAGCTGGTGTTACTTAACAGTGCTTTAGTCTGCTGCGCCACCAAGGCTCCTTCGCTCCCTTTGTATAGAAAGCATTCTTGCTGCTGTCAACATATACAACAACAAAGTTTTCAGATTGTTTTTCAGGTTCCTTGTCCATCGAGCCTAAAAGAAAAACCTCTGGTTTAATTTTTATATTCACTTTAAGAATTGTGTGTATTAAAATAATGAATCTTGGCCCAATATTTCTTTTGCTGTATCACAAGTCCACCAAAGTTGGTAAAAAGTTCCCTCCTTGCATTTACATTTCCGACATATATTTGAAACACCGTTGTACGTCTTTGACAATTGATCAGGTGTTAAAGTACCAATGTTTCCAGCCTCCAGAGGGCCTCTAGAGCCTGGGGAGGCCATTTTCGCCGTCCCAGAGGCTCAAAAAAAGCCTCCAGACCCCGGAGAGGGCAAAAACATACACAGACACTGCTGTGGTACAGGAGGCTGACTAGGCCATGCCCACCATTGCCACACCCACCCAGCAACCAGGCATAGAACCCCTTGCTAAAATTTTTGAAGCCCACCCCTTCCCCAAATCCTTTGCCCATTGAATCATGCACTGTTATCACATGTTAATGGCATGTCTTTCTAATGAAATGTAGTTCAGAAAGGAGGGAAAAAAAGGGGTGTTATGATCTCGGCATAATGTAAGATGTGAGAAGGGTTGGTTGATTTTAAAAGAAATGCACTGAAAACCACCTACAGTGTGACAACAAGTAGTAGGATAATTACTGAAAATGAAGTCTTCTCTGCCATGCATTTCCTTGAACATCTGCTGTTCCATATGGAGTCATAAATATTTGCTGCAAAATAGCTTTTAAAAAAAAACCAAAAGAAATCATCACGGCATTAATATGGAAAGGCTGAATCTGCCAAGGAAACTCAAGATCTTTAAAATATTTTTTCCCCCTCTAGGCAAGTTTCACCTACCCTTATGAGACTAAAAAAAAAAAAAAGTAAAAAAAAAAATCAGCAAACAAATAAAAAACTTAGTGGGGAAGAAAAACAAGTATCTTATTTGGTCTGAGAACAAAAATTGAGTTGATGAGAAAGTTTGTGCCTTGAAACAAGGGGGGTGGAAAAGTATGATTGGACTGCAAAGTTTTGAGGAGCCTTTTCATAATCTGGAGTCCTCTTATTTTGTTGGACTATATTCTCCATCATTCCTAAATTAATATCATTGTAGACCATGGTGGGTTTCAAAAATTTTTACTACTGGTTCTGTGGGTGTGGCTTGATGGGCGTAGCATGGCTTGGTGGATGTGGCTTGGTGGGTGTGGCAGGGGAAGGATACTGTAAAATCTCATTCCCTTCCCACTCAATACTGCAAAATCCCCATTTTCTCCCAATCAGCTGGAACTCAGGAGGCAGAGAATGGGTGGGACCAGTCAGAATTTTTACTACCGGTTCTCCGAACAATTCAAAATTTCCGCTACCGGTTCTCCAGAACTGGTCAGAACCTGCTGAAACCCACCTCTGATGTAGACCCATTTCAGGGGTGAAATGCTACCGTTCACATCACTTTGGGCAAACCAATAGTAATAAAAGCTACTGGTTCGGGCAAATTGGTAGTAAAAAAATGCTACCGGTTCGTTTGAACCGGTATTTCTGACGATCAGCTGTGCCGCACGATTTATATTCGCTATATCCTGCTTTCTAGCAAATCTAAATTGTGCGGCACAGCTTTTTCCCCCCTCGCTATTCTACTTACACTCTTAAGCCTCCTTTTTCCACATGCACTGCGCATGTGCAAATCTCAGAGGTTTTCACCACTGGCCCATTTGATGATACTTGTGATTCAGTACACCTTGGAAGATTACCAAAAGGTTGGTATGTAGGTACATAATAAAGTATGACCTGTGAATGAGGTTCATATTTTTCACTAAACCTGTAGAAGAAGGTGAAGCAGAAGTGGGGGCAGAGTCAAGAGAGGAATCGGACTAGAATCCTTACGTTCCCTTAAGAAGTCTAAGTCCAGCCCTTCTGCAGTGGCGCAGTGGTTAGAGAGCAGTACTGCAGGCTACTTCTGCTGGTCACCGGCTGCCAGCAGTTTGGCAGTTCGGGTCTCACCAGGCTCAAGGTTAACTCAGCCTTCCATCTTTCCGAGGTGGGTAAAATGAGGACCCAGATTGTTGGAGGCAATAAGCCGACTCTGTAAACCACTTAGAGAGGGCTGTAAAGCACTGTGAAGAGCCTTGATAGTACAGTGGTCTACGCACCCTGTTATTAACACAGCTGCCTGCAATTTCTGCTGGTTCGAATCTCTCCAAGGCTCAAGGTTGACTCAGCCTTCCATCCTTTCTAAGGTAGGTGAAATGAGGACCCAGTTTGTGGGGGCAATAAGCTGACTTTGTATAAAATATACAAAAGTATGAAGGTTATTGCTTAACGCATTGTAAGCCGCCCTGAGTCTCCGGAGAAGGGCGGCATATAAATCAAATTAAAAAAAGAAAAAAAGTGGTATCAGTGGTGGGTTCCACCCGGTTCCACCGAGCCGGTAGCGGTGACAATATGACGTCACCGAACCAGTTCTGCCCCTGCCCCCCCCCAATGATTCAGAATCATTGATCCTGAATGGTTCAAGGTTGACTCAGCCTTCCATCCTTCCGAGATGAGTAAAATGAGGACCCAGATTGTTTCGGGGCAATAGGCTGACACTCTAAACCAGTTAGAGAGGGCTGTAAAGCAATGTGAAGCACTATATAAGTCTAAGTGACATTGCTATTCTTGAATTCCGTTGACCCTTATCTAGTGCCAGTTTAGTGCTGACCCTTAGTTGACTAGATTATTGAATACAGGCAAGAGAAATACATCAGCTTAACTGGAACTTAATGTGTGGGCCTGATTCTTCATACTTGACAAAACCTTCATGTTTGACTTTGGCTCAGCAAGTTGTGTAAACCTAGCCTTTGAAATCAGTTCACACAACATTACATGATCTATGGTTAACTAAATGGTGGTTTATTCAACAAGCTACGGGTTTGTTCATATCAAAATCAGCCAATTTCCACTAATGCTAACCATCAGTAATTTTCCAAGGTGTAAAATAGAAAGATGTTTTCCATCACATGCCCTCTGAGATACAAAGGAATGCAAAACAGGTGGCCTACCATTGAGTTTCCTAATGTTTCAAATGGTTTGTTATTATTGTAAGCACCTTGGATTTAGAGCTAATCTTTTTATTAAATGTGTATCAATACTTATGGCAAACAAAGATTGTTATTGTAATTTATTCAGTAAATATCAGATGAGCTGCAAAAATTCAGACAACTTCTGGAAGTCAGCATAGAGTTAAAAAAGAACTTCCAATTCTTGACTCACATTTAATCATAATGTGGATTTTTGCAGTTCAGAACTGACAGACCTAGCATATTGCAACCCAGTAATACTACTAGTGCCCAGTGGCTCAGTGCCCAAGACACTGAGCTTGTTGATCAAAAGATTGACAGTTCAGCTGTTCGAATCCCTAGTGCCGCGTAATGGGGTGAGCTCTTGTTACTTGTCCCAGCTTCTGCCAACCTAGCAGTTCGAAAGCACGTAAAAAATGCAAGTAGACAAATAGGGACCACCTTTGGTGGGAAGGTAACAGCATTCCGTGCGCCTTTGGCGTTTAGTCATGCCGGCTACATGACCATCGAGATGTCTTTGGACAGCGCTGGCTCTTCAGCTTTGAAACAGAGATGGGCACTGCCCCCTAGAGTCGGAAACGACTAGCACATATATGCAAGGGGAACCTTTATCTTTAATACTATTAGATGTAAAGACATAGCATGCATGCTACAAAAGGGGGCTTCATCCACCCAAGTATTCATGTTAGAAGGTACAGTTATTCGGGTTTGACTAAAACACACAAATACTTTTGTGAAGGTTGGAATCTAAAAAGAATAAAGGAACCTCTGCCATTTTGAGCCATGTTGGTTTACCTGTTAGTTGTTACTAAGCTAAGCTTAGCACAGGGGTTTGCAACTTTAAACACTCAGAGAGCCATTTGGACCCGTTTCCCACAGAAAAGAAAACACCGGGAGCCACAAAACCCTTCCCGTGCCTGACTATTTCTTGAGCGGCCATAAAACTAGCATATGTAGTTGAATTAAACCTTCTGTTTCCTTCTGAAACTTTTCTTTTCTTGGATTTATTCATGGTTGGCCTACCGGGGGTTGAAAAGCTCAATAAATCGCGTGCCAGCGGGTGTCGCACATTGGCGGTTGTGATGCATATTTTGAGTGACAGGGAGCCACAGCAGAGGGGTGAAAGAGCCACATGCGGCTCCAGAGCTACAGGTTGCTGACCCCTGGTTTAGCAGCACCTTCTAGAGTCCAGACTGGCCCATTTAATGCATTCATGAAAATGTGTGGCTTCTTTGATTTTCGCGTAGTGCAGTCTGGACTAAGATGATATATGATCCCAACTAATTGTGATTTATTGAACAAACTACTTAAGCAAACCATGGGTTAGGACAAAACATGAAGCTCTTCCCAGGAGGGATTCCTCAGAAAGCAGACTTTCTAAAATGGCTTCCCTGAGTAATCTGGAAATTGGTTTCTACAAGTGCACAGATGCTGCTGCATCTATTATTTATTTAAGTTTCACATATGAAATTCGATCAGAAAGGGGGTGAGTCATGTGGCAAAGGATTCACATGTGGCAGGGCAGTGATCTTCCTTTCCAGCTGGTGGAATGACAACAGCCCACAGCCCTGTGTTAATTGGATTTCCAGTAGATTAAAAGTGTCCAGTTGATTAGGAGTAGTTGACTCCAAAGCACCTTCACTCAGGTGATGCTGAAGGATTTGCTATTTGAACCGAATTTTGATTTGCATATTTAGAATTTGGTGTACCAAATGATTTAAAAAAAAAAAAAAAGTCCTTAACCTCTAAAACTGAACTGCTACTATTTATTTCATTTATTTATTTATTTATTTCGAATTTATATACCGCACCTTCTCCCGAGGGACTCAGGGCAGTGTACAGCCAGATAAAAAGCATACAATACAAACATTAAAAACAATTAAAAAGATATATATTAATTTGGCCCCAATTTAAAATAACAAACCAATTAAAAATATTTTAAAAATATATTAAGCCAGCCCGGCTTGTTGAAAAAAGAAAGTTTTAAGGGCACGGCGGAAGGCACCGAGGTTTTGGAGTACTATACTTCTTGTATTTTCTTGCTATTATTTGTTACCGTGTTTCCCCGAAAATAAGAATATTTTCCAGTTCCTTTTATGCTGATATTTAAACGCACCCATCAAGAAATAATAATAATAAGGTCTTCTTTTTTTTTTGAACCCCAAAATAAGCGCTTGGCCTTATTTTCGGGGAGATCTTATTATTTTGGGGCGCATGGAGCAAGACGGGGTTCCTCTTGCCGTCTTACCTGATTTCAAGCTCTGTCTCCCTAACCCTAAGGAGAGGAAATGGCGCATGCATTTAAATATTTTCAGGGAGGGCTTATTTTTGGAGGGTGGCTTGTTTTAGCGCATGCGCTTATCAGGGGATGTTTTATTTTCAGGGAAACATGGTATGTATTAGTTTAATCAGCTGGGGAACAATAGTTAGTCATCTTTATCTGAGATCAGACAGTAAGAAGGGTTGGTTGGATCTGGCTAGCATTTGGATGCAACACCATCCAGGAATATTATGGGCTAGATTGGGAATTTGAAAAACAGCCCTGAAGAAAACAACAGCAAATGACTTCCATACTAGGTGCTATCTGAGCTAGGTGGTTTTCTTTCAGAGGTTTCACTACTAGCACTGATGATGTTACCTAGTAGGGTAATGAAACGCCTGCAAGAAAATGACCAAGCTCAGAGAGCATCAAGGTTCCCCCATTACAACCCTGAGCTATAAATATTTTCCTTTATTGACTTCCATATTGTTGTCAAGAAGGTTGTATCCATGAAGCAATCAGGAGTCGTTGGCTTCAGGCCATCTACTTGTTTTAAAAGTACAATAAAATAAGTTGCTTTCACAAGTATTTGTGGAACGGTGGTGGCGCAGTGGTTAGAATGCAGTATTGCAGGCTAATTCTGCTGACTGCCAGCTGCCGTTTGGCAATTCAATCCTGATGGTCTCAAGGTTGATTCAGCCTTTCATCCTTCCGAGGTCAGTAAAATGAAGACCCAGATTGTTGGGAACAATATGCCAAACAGCTTAGAGAGGGCTGTAAAGCATTGTGAAGCAGTATATAAGTCTAAGTGCAGGGGTGAAATGCTACCGGTTCACTCCGGTTCAGGCAAACCGGTAATGTTCTTCTCCAGCTACGGACCCCAAAGAACGCAGCACACACAAAGTCTGTACAAACCTTTATTTACTAATTAAGGACTACTAATGAGCTTTCTTAGTAGTTGTTCGAACACAAGTACAGTTTAAATCAGTCTTTTCTAAACAAGGGCTGTTAATTTAACTTCATTAACAGCCAACAAGAATCCAAAGAATAATAACTCAGTTCTGAGTTATTTCAGATAACCATAATCTTACTGTGGTTGGCAGAATGCCCAGAAGCAGTCTGCAGGAAAACTGACAAGAGAGAAACAAGAGCCGAATCAAACGTTTCTGGAATCAAGACACAAAGGAATATGAACAAAGTTGTTTCCTGCAAATTGCATCAGTCTTCGTCCTTCCTTAAATAGGCTAGGGGAGTGGCCAATTAGCCCCAAGCCTTACTCTCGAGAAGACCTCCTCCTGAGGAGCCACTCCTGCCTTTTAACAGCTCTGCGCGCTCGTGCATCGAGAAGAGGCTCCTCCTCTTCTTCCTCTTCACTTATGGGAGCTTCTGGAGGTTCTGAAGGCCCTGGCTGAATCCCCGCCTCTGGCATCAGATCTTCTCCAGCCTCCTCATTGTCTGACTCGAGCGCCAGCTGCACAGGCTGCTGGCGCAGCACCACACCAGCCTCCTCGCTGTCGGAATCAGCTACTAACTGCACAAGCTGCTGACAGGCCGCAACAGGTAGTGATAAAAACTACTGGTAAAAAAAAGCTACCAGTTCGGGCGAACCTGTAATTTAAAAAGCTGTCGGTTCCTCCAAACTGGTATTTCCAACGATCAGCTGTGCCGTGCGGTTTAGCTTTGCTAGAAAGCAGGGTTTCCTGCTTTCTAGCAAAGCTAAACCACGCGGCACAGCTGATATCCCCCTCTGTTCTACTTACCTTCCCAAGCCTCCTTTTGGCGCACACTGTGCATGCATCGCCAGCAAACTGGTAGCAAACCGGTTCAGATTTCACCACTGTCTTAAGTGCTATTGCTATTTGGGCCAGATTGATTTTTTAATTTAATTTCCTCCAGAATCAACCTCAAGTTCCCTTATTGTTCTCCCATAAAATGGGGAATAGAACTTCTCAGTGGAGTGGCAGAGAACACACTTTGCAGTCAGAAAATGCTGATTTCTTCATCAGCTCCAGGTGGAGTTGAAAATAATTCAGTTGCACTTGGAGAATTACTGATTTCCTAATATTCCTCGGCAGACAAGCCGCTTCCTATTTTTCCAAAGCATATTTGGCTAAATTACTGAAGGAGTGAGAAAGATAATCCAATAGGAGAAGAATTCATCAAATGACAATAACGACTCCAATTGTGATAATTAGAAAAGCTTGCTGACCTGAGAACGGATAAGAAGTTACGAGATCACAGCTTGGATTAATTTGATTCTCTGTCCTTTCTTCTCTTAGTTACTCACCATCTCATATCCCTTCTCCTTTTCCGAGACACCTCAACAGTTCCCACTCCTTTGAATGTGGGTCTTCACCCACACCAAGCTATGCTTCAAACTAAAAGAAATCTGTTGACAGTGTGCGATGGCATCAGATTTTTATTGTGCCCAGTTATAAATAGTTATAATTTTCGGCGATATTAATCCACACGGAGGTAAATGTCATGACTGTATAAATTATCTAGTCATCGTTAACAAGGATTGGGAGCACATTCGGCATGTAAATTGTCATTTTACATTCTACGTGAATAGTTCTCCTTTGGCATAATTTTGTAGCACGGTCTTGCCATTTCCTAAAAAATTCGTCTTTGTTCTTTAAAATAAAACCCTTTTGACATGAGTCGCTCTGTGTGGTATCACGTTTCCCAACCTCATACCGTGCAGATAACATGGGACACCCAATACCCAGAGTTCTCATTCTTTGGCCATGAGGGTTAGATGTTTGGGAAGTTTTAGTCCCAACACCTGGAGAAGGACCAGGTTTTAGCAAAGCTTGTCCAAGGAACTTGTGATGTGGGAGACAACCAGGCTGAGAGAGGGAGGGGTCAAATGCATCATTGGTTTGGAATCCTTGGCAACTTCTGTGTATTACTAAGAAAGGATAATATTTTTGTAGGGTTGATATGAGGGGTCCTTGGTGCTCTCTGAGGTTGGTGGTTTTCTTGCAGAAGTTTCATTACCCAAACTAGGTAACATCAGTGACTGTTTGGGTAATGACTGTTTGGGCAAGCTCAGAGAGCACCAAGGATCTCTCATGCTCTATGTATATCTCCCAGCGACCGGTAAGATCCCACAGAGTTGGTCTCCTCCGGATCCTGTCAGCTAAACAATGCCGGCTGGCGGGCCCGTGGGGGAGGGCCTTCTCTGTGGCTGCCCCAGCTCTCTGGAACCAGTTACCTCCTGAGGTCCGGACCATCCCCACCCTATTGGCCTTCCGGAAAGCGGTGAAGACCTGGCTTTTCCAGCAGGCCTGGGGCCGTTGATCTCGCTGTTGCGATCTGGCGAGATCCGGCCATGAATGGTGTGCATGGGCTTTTAATGTTTTTAAAAATGTTTTTATAATGTTTTTTTAATAATTTTCCTATGTTCTTTGTTGTATTATTTTTGCTGTAAGCCGCCCAGAGTCCCTTGGGAGTTGGGTGGCATAGAAATTTGATAAATTAAATTAAATATCTGAAGTGTCTCTCTCTCTCCCCCCTCTCCCTCCCTCCCTCTCCCTCCCCCTCACTTTCTCTCTCTCCTGCCCTCTCCCTCCCTCCCTCCCTCTCTCTCTCTCTCTCCCTCCCTCCCCCCCCTCTCTCTCATGCACCTGCCCAGTACCTTTTATGCTGGTATTTAAATGCACCCATCAACTCCATTGATCTTTATCTAGAAAGGCAAAGACACTTGCATTGCGATCTTAAATCCCCTTTCCTTGGGAGTAAGCATCATTGAACTGGATTGGGACTTACCGGGACTTAGACGGGATTTTGAGCCGCCTCGAACCGATAACCGATGCTCACGCTCCTGCAGATCGTAGGAGCCCCATAGGGAGTCACCGTTCAGACGGTGAAGGCCTCTTTCGAGATTGAAATAGATTTCTTGGACTGCTCAGATCGTTCGTCTTCTCAGGATGCGATTTCAATCAGAGGGGCAACAACATGATGAATCGTTTGACAAGACTACTGCGTTTCCGTTCCCCTCCCTTCCCGCTCGCAGAGGCTAAAATGTAATACACTTCACGCACACACATACCTCAGTCCTTCGCGGCTGTTACGGACTTTAACATGCAATGTGACCTTGGCCAGCCAAAGGGTGTTTGGTTAGCACAAAATCTTAATCATGAGAAGTCGTAAGTAGGAGTCTTCTTCTTTACTGCCCCCTTTCCCTCCCCCCCCATCCTCCAGCCCCGGGCTTGGAAATTTATGGTTGTGGGGACAGGTAGGATATGAGTAGTAGGCCAAATGGAGTACAGGGTTATCTCATCTCTGTGAAAATGGCTCTCGGAAATCGATGTGACCTCTGCTAGGCTGTCACCGTATCCCCACCCTTGGTGTCCTATTTGTCTTTTTGGTCAAGAGCTCGGATCTGGGGGGCTTGTCTCCCTGGCTCTCTCTTGGGCCAGATTATCAAAATGAATCATGGCCTGCGTGGCTGTTATATTTCTATTTATTTCCCTGCTGTTGACTAGCCGGGGTGAAATATGACTTCTGTTTGCATTTGATCCTTACTGCAGCCACTGGCACCTAATTTAGCTGTGTCTATCTCTTTAAAGAAGACTAATGCTACTTTGGAACTTCAATCTGCCCTACCTTAACGTTACCAGCCATTGACTCTGCGGCTGCCGCCAGCCGATATGAATTTTTGTATGGTCCATTTTTGTGGCGTTACTTTCTCCTTGCTCGGGATTGCGAGGTTGTTTTAAGACAGCATGCTGCTCCAAATCCATTTCTTACAAACCCTCTCTCTTTCTCTCTCTCTCTCTGTCTCTCTCTCTCTTTCTTTCCTTCCTTCCTTCCTTCCTTCCTTCCTTCCTTCCTTCCTTCCTTCCTTCCTTCTTTCTTTCTTTCTTTCTTTCTTTCTTTCTTTCTTTCTTTCTCTTTCTTTCTTTCTTTCTTTCTTTCTCTCTCTCTTGCTCTCTCTCTTGCTCTCTCTCTCTCTGTCTCTCTTTCTTTCTTTCTTTCTTTCTTTCTCTCTCTCTCTCTCTCTCTCTCTCTCTTGGTCTCTCTCCTACCCCTCCCTCTTTCTCTCTCTCTCTCTCCCTCCCTCCCTCCCTCTCTCTCTCCCTCCCTCCCTCCTCTTCCCTTTCTCTCTCTTCTTCGATTTACCTTACTATTTTGCTGTTTTAGGGCAAAGCAGTTAAGACAGTATCCATTTTTAAAATTATTTGCATGAAATATCTAAGTAACAACACACACACACATAATTATAGCCTAATAAGGGAAGAGTGTGTGTTGTTAAGATTGATTTTCAAAAAGATGTGAAGTAAGATTATTATTTTTTTTTTAAAAAAAAAGAGAGATAATCATAATTGGGAGGTCAGGCAAAACAGAATAGTTAAACCTTTATCTGAAATATTAACTGTAGTGATATTACAAGAAGCGGAATCTTAGCAACCCAAAAGAATCTGCTGTAATGTAGACTGAACCATTCTAAACAATGGTTGCTCAGAACATGGGGTAGCTTACATTCTTAATCAATCTTAAAGAGTAATATGGAACTACAAGTACCAACAACCCCTGCTAGCATGGCCAGTAATGAGGAATGCTGAGAGGTGAATCCAACATCTGGGCAGGGGGTTGGACTAGAAGACCTGCAAGATCCCTTCCAATCTGTTATTCTATTCTATTCTAATTCAAAAAAATTTACTACCGGTTCTGTGGGCGTGGCTTGGTGGGTGTGGCAGGGGACGGATACTGCAAAATCCCCATTCCCTCCCCACTCCTGGGGCCAGCCTGAGGTGGTATTTGCCGGTTCTTTGAACTTCTCAAAATTTCCGCTACCGGTTCTCCAGAACCTGCTGAATAGCACCCCTGATCTGGAGAGCTGTGGATTCTCCGCCTCTTATCTACAATGTGGCTACAAACCATTGAGGACGTCTTTAGAGCTTCGACATTCACAAGAAGCATTATCACTTGCTCGGTGTATATTTTATAGCCTAGTCATTTAAAGGCAAAAACCAACTCACATAATTTCATGGTTTCCTCTTAAATCAGGTTAGGACAGACCACCGAAGGATGTATAGAGTGAAGTTTCAAGTGTTGAATTAAATGTTTTTGGAAGGTTTCCAAAATGGGTGTCAGAGCCTGATCTGCTTGAGCAATTGCTTTGGTCCCAGTGATCTAGGAGAAGACTTTGCAAACATCTATCTTGGATCCTTATTTCATTTAATTTTACATTGCTGTCCAAGTCTCCAAAAGATGCTGAAAGGTCACTCTAGCCTGTAGTTTTATTTCCCACATTGTCAAATAGTACCCTGGAGGTCATTTATATGGTGTCTAACATCCTTTTCATTTCTCGCACCACTTTTAAAAAAATCGTTTCACTATTATTAATCATTTTAAAATTGTTGGAATTTCTTGATAGAAATGTACTGCTTAGCTGTGTTGCTCAAAAAGGAATGAACCAATGGAATTCTAGTGAATTTAGAATTTCAGGTGGATGGTTATATAAATCAAATAATTAAATAAAGAAAATACATGGCTCCAGTGGAGATAATGTATGAGGCATGGTGACTCAGTGGCTTAAAAGACAATGGAGAAGGTCTGTGCTCTGCTGGTTCAAGTCCTGTCACCATGTGATGGGGTAAGCTCCCGTTCCTACCTCAGCTCCTGCCCACCTAGCAGTTCGAAAGCAATGCAACTGCAAGTAGATAAATAGGTACCACTTCAGTGGGAAAATAACACATTCCATGCTTTGCCATATGCTCTACACTGCAGTGTGATGACATACTGGCCACATGATTGCAGAACAATTGCTGTATGAGAAGTCATTAAATGAGGACTACCTGTATGCAGAGGTACATTATCTCCAATAAAGATAAACCCGAGTTTTTCCAGGTTTTACTCTGCTAGTCGTAACCGACTTTAGGAGTCAGTGCTAATTTCTGTTTCTCTGTTTCTTCAGACAGTGCTGGCTCAGTGGCCTTGAAACAGAGATTATCACTGACTCCTAAACTCTGCTATAAAACTCAGATAAACTCCTTTACCTTTACTGGAGATAATGTAATTCTGCATACTGATAGTCCTCTTTTAATGACCACTCATGCAGCAACTGTTCGATGTTATTGCGGCACTAAAGACATGGTATTTTTGACTGGTCCTTGAACTTCTGGCTGTCCCAGCACCCCTGTAGTCATATGATTGGGATCTGGGTGCTTGGCACTTGGCAAAAGTGGCTTGTAATTTCTAATTCCTCTCGATAGCTGTTGTTTTTCCTAGCGCAGTTTACTGTAGGAGTGGCAAAGACAATTACGATTACCATTGTTGTCTTTGTCACATTTTTTCCATTACTCTGAACTTCTCTGCAATCTACCCTTCTCAGCTGGAAAAAAAAACCTCTGCGGAGGAAGTGCTTCCTCAGGTCTCGGGATTTAATTAAACAAGTGAAGCTGACGGAGCTACAAATCGCCAACGCGGTGATTGTGTAACGAAAAGATTGGCCATTTGCACAGATGGTTGGCTTACTTCATCACAGGATAAGTGCAAAAACTCTGCATTCCACCTCAAATTCTCACTTCCTTTGAAAGAAATTTTGGCAGTCAAATTCTCTTCTGTCTTAATTGGACGAGAACTGGCTGGGGAAAAAAATTGCAGGAGAAACTTGACATACCAATATGCGATAAATCGAGCCTTTGGGTTTCTGCAGAATCATTACTGGGAACACAAGCAGGAAAACAGCTGTGATGTTTTGGTTTCTATGTAGGCATCATTTAAGGGTCTGATGAGCCACTGGGAAGACGGAATATTGGAATAGATGGTTTGGGGCAAATGTCTTTGTCAGAGTATATCCATGAAATGGAATAGGGCATAGCAACAGGTCAGCCAATGAGGGCTGTTTGGTAACTGAAACATAGTACTTGTTGTATGGGACCATAAGAGACAGTTTGGAGCCTGGGTGTGACTTAACTGTTCTGTATATAAGCTTAAAGGCACTAGCTTCTCTCTTCTCCATTTTGCCTCCTCCATTTTTATTTTTATTTTTTTTGCCTTCTCCATTTTGTGCTCCCATTTTGTGCTGTGTTTGTACTTGCTATTTCTCTTCTCTACAAAGTGGAAAAACCTACAAGGCAGGGGTGAAATGTTACCGGTTCGCACCAGTTCGGGGCGAACCGGTAGTAATAAATGCTACCGGTTCGTCTGAAGCGGTATTTCTGACGATCAGCTGGGCTGCGCTAGAATCCTGCTTTCTAGCAAATCTAAATCACGCAGCACAGCTGTTCCCCCCCTCCCACTGTTCTACTTACCTTCAAAAGGCTCCTTTTTCCGCATGAAGCGTGCGTTTGGTGCGCACTGCACATGCGTGCACAGTCTTCTAAGTTTTTTCCAGTCTTAAATGTTGACTTGAATTCATCATTCATTCTTTCAATTTATAGCCCGAGCTTTCACTCAGACTTTCAAGGTGGGCTATATACCCCTCTCTTCTATTTTTTTCCTCCCAACGAACAACCCCTAGTTAGGTTGTGTTGAAAAAGTGACTGGGGCTGAAGCAAGATGAGAGCCAGTGTCCCTCTGATGCCAGTTTCACCATCTTAATCCCATTCTCCATCATCGCTTGTTACTCCTCAAGTTACCAGATCGCTTTTAACTCCTCTTTTGTCTCTTGTCTTAACAGAAGAAGTCCAGATCGCCATCCCAATACTCAAGCCAACCCTAGAAAAGGTCCAACTGGCCGGGCAGACTTTGCCCCCTGGATTTCCAGCACCATTCCTCTTTGCTGATGGGTTGTCTTCAGTGGAAACTCTATTAACCAATATTCAGGTGAGGAATTCTCTAACGCTATATGTAAATCCATAAAGGAGAGCAAGAATTTGTTGTGTTTAGAATAGAATAGAATAGAATAGAATAGAATAGAATAGAATAGAATAGAATAGAATAGAATAGAATAGAATAGAATAGAATAGAATAGAATAGAATAGAATAGAATAGAATAGAATAGAATAGAATAGAATAGAATAGAATTCTTTATTGGCCAAGTGTGATTGGACACACAAGGAATTTGTCTTTGGTGCATAGGCTCTCAGTGTACATAAAAGGGCAAGATACGTTCATCAAGAATCATAAGGTACAACACTTAATGATAGTCATGGGGTACAAATAAGCAATCAAATCATTCTAGGAAACAATCAATATAAATCATAAGGATACAAGCAACAAGTTACAGTCATGCAGTCATAAGTGAAAGGAGATGGGTGATAGGAACGATGAGAAGATTAATAGTAATGCAGACTTAATGAATAGTTTGACAGTGTTGAGGGAATTATTTGTTTTGCAGAGTGATGGCATTCGGGGGGGAAAAACTGTTCTTGTGTCTAGTTGTTCTGGTGTCCAGTGCTCTATAGCGTCGTTTTGAGGGTAGAAGTTGAAACAATTTATGTCCAGGATGCGAAGGGTCTGTAAATATTTTCACAACCCACTTTTTGATTCGTGCAGTATACAGGTCCTCCATGGAAGGCAGCTTGGTAGCACAGTGGTGGGCTTCACTTACCTTTGCTACTGGTTCGCTCGCTTCTGCGCATGCGCAGATCATATTTGATGATGTCTGGGTGGGTGGGCGGAGCCTCCCTCCGCGGCTGCTACCGGTTCTCCCGAACCAGGGTGAACCGGGTAGCAATCCACCACAGTGGGAGCCATTGTTTTTTCTGCAGTTCCAATTATCCGTTGAAGTCTGTGTCTGTCTTGTTGGGTTGCAGAGCCTCCTCTCTTCTTGCATTAATTAGATGTTCTCGTTTGAGGGAGATTTCATCTTGGTCTGCTTTTTTGTTTTTTGTTTTTTACAGGGGTTGCTCAAAGTCGCCGTAGATAACGCCCGAGTGCAGGAAAAGCAAATCCAGCAGGAGAAAAAGGAACTAAAGATGGAGCTTTGCAGAGAAAGAGAATTGAGAGAGAACCTGGAAAGGCAGCTGACAGCTGAGCTGCAAAGCAGAGGTAATCTGAGAGAGAGAAACATTGATAGGAAGAAATGTCTTACGGTCCCAAATGTACTTTTTCGAAAAGCAGCTGGGCTTTCTTGTTTTTCTTTGAAGACGTTTTGCTTCTCATCCAAGAAGCTTCTTCAGCTCTGACTGGATGGTGGGGAAGGGAAGGATTTATATTCCTTGCAGACAGCTGGTCATTTGCATCCTTTTAGAGAGTCATTAAGGCCTCTTGGAGGTTTATCTGTGTCCTCAGGGTCGCCTCAATGACTCTCTAAAAAGAATGCAAGTGACCAGGAATATAAATCCTTCCCTTCCCCACTATCCAGTCAGAGCTGAAGAAGCTTCTTGGACGAGAAGCGAAATGTCTTCAAAGAAAAAACAAGAAAGCCCAGTTGCCTCTTGAAAAAAAAGCACATTGGGACAACCATAACCTGGATGAGTGAGAATCTCCATAGACAAATGTCTTACAGCATCTTCCTTGTCCTGCCTTAAGGGAAGTCTATCCCAACACCAATTCTCTTAAAGCAAAGCATCTCCAAACTTGGCAACTTTAAGACTTATGGACTTCAACATGCTGACTGGGGAATTCTGGGAGTTGAAGTCCAACAAGCCTTAAAGTTGCCAAGGTTGGAGATCTCCTGCTCTTAAGGAACACGGGGTTAATAACTCTCATGCTGGCTGAGAATTTAGGGAATTCAACTGGATTTAATGGACAGCAATGATGCTGCTTTGCGAACCTTTGTTACCAACTACGTACCGTGTTCCTCCGAAAATAAGACCCTGTCTTATATTTTTTTTAACCCCGAAATAAGTGCTTGGCCTTATTTTTGGGCAGGTCTTATTATTTAGGGGCACATGGAGCAAGATGGGGCTCCTCTTGCCGTCTTACCTGATTTCCAGCTCTGCGTTTAAATATTTTCGGGGAGGGCTTATTTTCAAGGGGAGGCTTATTTAAGCACATGTGCTCAAAAGCCCGATTGGGCTTATTATCAGGGGATGTCTTATTTTCGGGGGAAACAGGGTATATAGTTTTGTTACCAACTCGGTGTGTTAGGAAAGGAGAAATGCGTCTGATGCAGCCAGTGATGAAATTGAGAACCGTCTGTTGCTTTCCATTGGGCCGTCCGTTGTCCTCAAGAAAGTTCTCCCTTTAGTAGTACTGAAATAATATTCGAATCCTATTCTACTTGGTTCCAAAGTATGGAATGGGTGGGTGGATGGATGTGGGTTTTTTTTTTTTTTTGCTCATCCTTGGCAGCAGAATGGCTCAAGACCCTTCTATGTACAGATAGTCCTTGACTTAAAATCATTCATTGAGTGAAGTTAGTGTCCCAAGGTCATGTGATCTCCTTTTGAAACCTGGTGGCAAGCAAAGTCAACAGGGAAGCCAGATTCATTTAAGAGCTATGTTACTAACTGAACAACTGCAGTGATTCACTCAACAATGGTGTCAAGAAATGGGGCAAAACTCACTTAACAACTATCTCGCTTATCAACAGAAATTTGGGGCTCAGTTGTGTCCATAAGTCAAGGACTACCTGCATATAGCAGCGTAATCATTGACAAAATTCCTCTTGCACGCCAGATGCCAAACCAAACTGTCAGCCGAGGTGTCCTTCTGTCTTCAAATTTTGGGGGATCCCTGTTCCTAATGGCTCTGTTGCTCTTTCAGCCACGATTCAAAAGCGCTTGAAAAAGGAGAAGAAAGCAAAGAGGAAATTACAAGAAGCTCTGGAGTTCGAATCGAAGCGGAGAGAGCAAGTGGAACAAGCACTGAAGCAGGCTACGACAGGGGACGGTCTCAGGATGCTGAATGGTAAAAGGATCTTCTGGATCTCATTTAATCAGCTGGGGGAGGCAGTTGAGTAAGAGTCAAATCATCCACGGTGCTTTGAGCTTCTTGGGGAAAAAAATGGGGATGCAAGGTTAAAAAAATGGGGATACAAGGTTAAGAGCCACGGTGGCGCAGTGGTTAGAGTGCAGTACTGCAGGCTACTTCTGCTGACTGCCGGCTGCCTGCAATTTGGCAATTCAAATCTCACCAGGCTCAAGGTTGACTCTGCCTTCCATCCTTCCGAGGTGGGTAAAATGAGGACCCAAATTGTTGGGGGCCAAAGCCTAACTCAGTAAAGGGCTGTAAAAGCATTGTGAAGCGGTATATAAGTCTAAGTGCTAGTGCTATTAACAAATCTTCCAATATGATTACATTCTCTGCATTTCATGGTTGACAGCGATATGAATGTTATGCTTGGCAGATGCTGGGATTCCGGAAATGGAAGTTGACCACAACGGGACTCAACATGAGAATGCGGCAATGCAAGGTATGTGGTCTTGCAGGATATATCCTATACTCTATTGAAGGGATGTCAGTATGATACAGCACAATAAGCCCTCTCCTTATAAAGGACAATTAAAAATCAACATGGGTTAGAACTTAAATCACTAAAACTCCAACCTCTTGGTCTCTCCAAACAAAAATTCCTACCAACGGGCTATGAATGTGAACTTAGTGCATTTCAACAGGGTATTAAAGTTCAGCAAATCCAATAGTCCCATCTGCTCTACCCAAGAACGTTTTCTTGAGCAGGCATACCCCACTCCCTCCATAAACCACCGAGATATTTATATCATATAACTCTCTCTAAATTTTAAAAGATCTAATTCCAGGATGTTGTAATGCCCTCTTCACAGCAGCCAATCCAAAAAAGTTTTCTATAAGGAAGGTGTCCACGAGTGGCCTTGCAAAGGCTCAAATAGCCCGGCAGTAACAAACGCAGGCTAGAGAGACTGAAGCTAGCCCTTTAATAAATAGTTCTCTTCCAAAGCGTATTTTAGTCCAGTAATTACCGGGCAATGTTCCAAAGGTCTTGGCAGATGGCCAGCAGGCTAATGCAGGAATGCAGACTCTTGTCAAAAAACTCCAAACTAACAGTTGTAACTCCACTGCATCCAAAACACCAACAAATTGTTCACCACGCCTTTTCAGCCAAGTCACACCCCTTTTATACTTTGTAGGGCATGGCCCTACATCTCCTGACCACAACTCTTGGGACATGGCAATAGGTGTTCTCTACGACGTCTCCTACGTCTTTCTCTTGCATCCAATACGGGCTGCCCCTCGTCATTACCAGCCTCTGTTTCCTCCTCAATTTGGTTGGGGTCCATAGGCACATCAGCAACTGTCAGTTCTTGCTGACTCACCAGTGAAGATGGCCCCTCCGGCACATAGCTCGTGACAGCTTCCTCCTCCTCCATATCATCCTCCGAATCAGCATGCGAAGATAAACTTTTGGCACGTGACGGTAAAAAGGCTAGCCATCACTGCCCTAGACCATTTCAGACAAGTAGTTGTCCGATCTCTTCTTAAAAACCTCCAGCGATGGAGCGCCCACGATTTCTGAAGGCAAGCTGTTCCACTGCTTAATTGTCCTCACTGTTAGGAAGTTTCTCCTCAATTCCAGGTTGCTTCTCTCTTGGATTAGTTTCCATCCATTGTTTCTTCTCCTGCCCTCTGACAAAAAATATAACCACTTACCTGACAAATATCCAAGAAATTCTGATCTACGTATCATTCTTCCGATCAAATATGTAGGCTACGGTTTCTCTGAACATAGTTCCATTTTGTTCTATTGCCTGCAAAATTAGGCAGACTTTGATCACTTATCAATGATTCCATCATTAATTACAGTCTACCATTATGTCTTGTCTTGTTTTCGTTCTGCTTTATTTTAATGTTTTAATATTTATTCTAGTCTGCGACCAGAATAAAAGATCGAATTGAACTGAGTATGATGTTGCAATATTTCTGTACAGGTTGTCCTTGACTTATGACTGTTTGTTTAACACCCGTTCATAGTTCACAAACAGTGGTGGGATTCTACCAGTTCGGACCGGTTTGGGCGAACCGGTTCGCTCCAACAATCAGGTTGCGCCCCCCCGCCCCTGTGCTTTGCTTACCTTTATCTTCTCAGCTGATTGGCGCCTCAGCTGTGTTACTCCCAAGTGGTAACACTAGAAGGTTAGTATTTGTAAAACTGCGCATGCACGCAAAGCGCACAATCCCCAAACCGGTTGTTAAACCAGCAGCATCCCACCACTGGTTCCAACGGGCTACTTATGACCTGTCCTACCAAGTTAAGACAGTGATTTAGTCATCATTTGGATATCCAATTGCCCGTCAGACTGCTAATCCGACGGAAAGATTTCAATTTAAACCCTCGGGGTACTCCGGTGTCCATAATTCACTTGCAGCCAAAAGTGGGAACAGCAGCATCAGTTTGTTTTCATCAACCAATCTCCATTTCCTATAAAATAAACATCCCGGGTGTCATTAAGAGCACCTTCAGATCAATGATTTTTGCAAATGACATTCAAGGACCGTTTGAGGGCTGCCTCTCTTTTTGCTGATAAAAGCAAATTAAATTAGCGTAACTATGAGCCGCGCTGATAAAAAAACGGGGAAGCCAAAAACAGCAGCGCCATTAGCGAACAAAGTAATATTTTCTCTTTACTGCTTTCTGCCATTTAGTTATTATCCTATTGGAAATCTAATTATAATCCTTTTTACTCCCCAGTCAGACTTCACAGTTTTTGCAAGCTTAGCACTGACATGTGATTTCATTAGATTTGATCGCTTGCGCCCAGATTGACTTCACTTCAGTCGGAGACCTAAAAGGCCTCTCGGATTCCCTGTTTGCACATCAAGGCAACAGCTCCTTTAATTAATTAGCATGAACTGCAGTAACGTGAACTGCTGAACAGAAAATAACGCCGTTTTACGAGCGCAGGGTGGTTTCGTCTTCTTCTGAGTGTGGATACCTTAGTTAACGTTGGCGAAGCGATAGGTGCAAAGGAAGGGGTAAAAAGATCACTCCTGCGCATTTTTCATCTTTTTTTTTTTTAAAGCTGATGCCCTTTTATAAGGCAAATGCATGAGAAATGTGAGAATGTGGAGGGAAAAGGGGGGTTGACCAGAGAGAAGCAAACAGTTGTGACCCAGGCCCAAGTAAGTAGTAGGAAAATCAGTCCGTGAAAAAACAAACAAACTTTATTCGAACAGCTGAGAATTACTTCATTCCCAGCGTCGTTCAACTAAATTAAAGCAAATTCCTCCCAACACAAATTCTTCAGTCCTATCTCAAACCTTAGTCCAATTAGGCAAACTGCCAAAGGCCTTTCTTGGCAAACGTTCAGAAGTCCCAGATACAAAATAAATACAAGACATAGACGAAGAAGAAGACAAAGCTACCAACGTTGTTTTCCGGCAAAGCCCAAACGCCGTTGCTGGTCAGTTTTAAGCCTTATGGGAGGGGCCAATCATCTCTTGGCCCTACTCCCGAGTTGTCCTCGTTGCTTGAGCTGCTCTTGCCTTCTGGCAGCTCTTCTCATGCATGCATTAGGAACAGGCTCCTCCTGTTCCTCTGCCTCACTCGTATCAGTCTCTGGAGGCTCTGGACTCCGCATCTCACTCCCCGATAGCCCTGGCCGCATCTCTGCCTCTGATGCAGAGCCTTCATCCGGGCCTTCCCCAGCCTCCAGGACTGGCCCATGTTCTTCCTCAGCCTCATCGCTGTCCGACTCCGCTGCCAGCTCTG